>NC_091764.1:98767269-100136826 GCF_029378745.1 Bos indicus
CCTGGTCTCATTTGTCCTTTTATTTTTCTCCTTACTTCGACACACCAAGCAGATGAAACTTCATGCCACAGGGTCTAGAGACCCTAGCATAGAGGCCCACATGAGGGCCATAAAGACAATAGTCATCTTTCTGGCTGTTTTCATTATGTACTATGTAGTTTTTCTCTTTGTAACATCTCGCTTTCTGAATCCTCATGGAAAATTGGAGTTGATGTTTGGTGGCCTAACAGCTGTCATTTTCCCATTGAGCCATTTGTTCATCCTGCTAATGGGAAACAGCAAGCTGAGGGAGGCTTTTCTGAAGGTGCTGGGGATTGTGAAGGGTTTCCACAAAAGAAGGAAATATTCTGTTCCCCAGAGAATCCTGAAAGAAGCAGAAAGAAATCAACAAAAGAGTCTCTCCCTTCTCTCAGTTGTTTGCATTCCATTTTTATTATCTGCCATTGGAAATCATTCATATCTACCATTATTCTAAATACTTCTTCTCATTTCTGTCTTGAATAATTTTGAATCTAATGTTATAATGGAGCCAGATGTGTTTCTTTATCTTCACAGGAAAAATGAATCTAAACCTCGCATTCACACTTCATATCATTGCCTAAATGCAAACATGTTCTACTTTCTGCCTCTTACTGGTAAAGGCCTTGAACTCAATAATAAACTCAATAAGAAGAATTTCAAGTGCACAGGCTGTGACGAAGAGAGTTTAAAACACATCAGCCCTTCCTATAAAATCAATCATGTAAACTAGTTTTGTATTATGACTAATTTGTATCCGATTGCACTGTTTCCAAAACTAAAATCCATTTTCACAAGGAGACTTGACTTGTGAGAAATTTATAATCTATGGTGATGAAAATGCAGTTTCATTTACACATTTTGACTTTTATTAAATGGGTGTTTATGTTTGCTTTTTTGTGCCTCCCTATTTGAAATTCAGCTTGATCCATCCAAATATGCAGAACTTAATAGCAAGAAGGCTATTGCAAATTCATGAAATATAATCTCTTAATTTGCATGAGATCAATTTCAACAAAACATTTCAGTTATCACTCAGTCAGGGGTGATAATTATAGTTTACCCAGGCTACAACTCTGGTCATGCTGTTTGCAACAATCAGTTGGCTTATTCTTCATAAATGTAAAGGCAATTCTGTTTCAGAGGAGAGCTGGGCACTTCTGGAGGATATCAAAGTCAAAATAATGGCAAAGGAAAAAAATCATTCTTCGATTTGAAGAATGTATTTGTCATGCTCTGCTGGTCATCTTGCAGTAATATTTGAGATTAGGGTGTTCTCTCCCAACATGTTCAGTATAGAAGACCACATCTTTCTGACCATAATGACTGCATAATTCATCATAGGAATGTTTGTGAATGGATGCATTGGACTAGTAATATGTGTTGATTGGATTAAGAAGAAAAAGATCTCCATAGCTGACTACATCCTCACCAGTTTAGCTCTCTCCAGAATGTATTTGCTTTGTGTAATGACACTCAACGGCACCATACTGGCACTCTACCCAGGTGTTTATGAAAATGAGAAAATAAAGGTAGTTCTTAATATCTTCTGGACATTCACCAACTACTTAAGTATGTGGTTTGCCACCTGCCTCAATGTCTTCTGTCTCTTCGAGATAGCCAATTTCTCCCACCGACTTTTTCTCTGGCTGAAGTGGAGAATTGAGAGGGTGGTTCACTGGAGCCTACTGGGGTCCCTGGCCATTTCCATGTTGATCAGCCTTATACAAGCAACGTTAACAAATTCTGATTATGATTTTCTTAAAATTGCAAAACATAAAAGAAACGTCACCGAATTGTTCCATGTGAGTAAAATTCAATACTTCGACCCATTGACATTGTTTAACCTGTTTGCTATTATTCCATTTACTGTGTCATTGATCTCATTTTTCTTTTTAATTACATCCCTGTGGAGATACAGTAAACAAATGAAATCCAGTGTTACAGGCTCCAGAGACTCCAGCACAGAGGCCCACGTGGAGGCCAGGAAAACAGTGACCTCATTTCTTTTCTTCCTTTTTGTATACTACCTGGCCTGTCTTTTGGCAACATTTAGCGACTTTATGAAAGAAAGCAAGTTAGCTATGATGTCTGGAGAGATTATAGAAATTCTTAATCCCTTAGGTCACTCACTGTTTTTTATTGTTGGAAATAACAAGCTGAGGCTGGCATCTGTCAGGACGCTGAGATGTGGGAAAACAGCCTGCATGATGTAAAATCTTGGTTTTATACAAGAACTTTAATAGCAAACCTTATTTTCTAATAAAAAACTCACTTTTCTTATAGGTCCATTCTCATTGTTTTCCAGGTTTTCTGTTTATTTTGGGTACACAGCTTTGAGGAGTAGTGAGACCCATTAGCACACTAATGGATATATCTTTTGTGTCTTTACACCACAGACGTTCTCATCTTCACACTCCCTTTCCTAGAAGAATTTCAGAGCTCACACTTCTGATTTTGTCTCTTCACTGCCAGTATTGGGCTTGTAATGCCTACTTAAATTCCCTTAAGATTTTATTTTGGCCCCTACTAAAGTGCATCTGGGCTTCCCTGGTGGCTCAGATGGTAAAGAAACTGTTTGCAATGCAAGAAACTGGAGTTCCATCCTTGGATTGGGAAGATCCCTTGGAGAAAGGAATGACAACCCACTTCAGTATTCTTGCCTGGAAAATCCCATGGAAAGTGCATCTGAAACCACAGTGGTTTCTCTCTCTCTTTTTTTCCCCTCTATCATACAGTTTCATTGCTGGCCCTTAACTCTTCTCCCTTCGTGTCTCTGCTGAGTCCCTCCTGTTTGACATATGAACTAGGAACTCAGATCTTTTCTGTCTTAACTAGTTTAGTTTCCCAATTACACGGTTTTCTCCTCCCAAGTGAGTGATACTTCTGGTGGTCTCCCACTTAATATTTCCTGGTGACCTTACTCAGGCATCTTCTATTCATTTCCTTGAAATTAAACTTTGTCACAAACAACTTGCTTAACAGGCAGCACTGGGCTAGGAATAGAACCCATTAAATCATCTCCCTTTAAGGGGCGTTCCTAAGTACTCTTTGTAACTTGGGTAGAAGGATGATCTTGGGCAGAAGTAAGACCTGCAGGTATTTTTTTTTTTTCCCATTCAGGACTTTAGAAAAGAAATTAATTGGGAAGAAACTATCATGCACTGTGGTATAACTACATACTGTCACTAAAAAAGCATTATGTCTGTAACATACAGAGTAAGTTAAAAAAAAAAAAAAAAGCAAAAAGAGAAAAATAAGACTCATTAATAAAATGTGGTTCTACTGTGAATATCAAATCCTTCCTTTCTAGAGTGTTATTGGAACATTTGATCTGGCATGTCTAAAGTCATGTCTCTTCTGATCTGACTCTACAATTGGCCTCCACCATTCTCTTTGTTGAATTCAGGTCTATTTCAATCTACTCATTTCCTTTTATTAAAATTAATATGTTAATTACCTGAAGATTATCAATTTTTTCTGCACAAGATTATGCAAAATTCACTTTGCAAAGTACCAGTATTTAGTCTTAAGTAAATAAATCTCATCAACTGTATCTCTAGTATATCAGCTATTATAATGTTTTATTAACTTTTGTACCGTTTTCTGTAGTAACTGCATTGTAACTTACATGCTGTACAACAATAGTAAATATAAAAGCTACACTTATTTGTAAAAAGATAAAGACAGAAGAATTGATTTTTTTGATGGAATATACTAATATAGTCTACGAAGAATTTGTAAATTCTATGTTGGGATTAACTATATATTCTTTTATAAGCTTTGACGAAATAAATGTTTTATAACATTTGTGCTTCTGGGAAGGTTTCCTTTCATCCATCTGAAGTCCTGTCTTTCATGTTTTATTTTCTGTATCTCCAGTGTTTCAAATATCTCCAGTGACCGTCACTGGGACTTAAAGTGGCAGACTTGTGACAAAATGCTCTCTTGCAGAATTTCTTTTTCTTTTTTAATTGAGTAAGGGTATATAACATGAAATGTATTGTTTTACAAATTTTTGTGTATGAGACAGTATTGTTGATTAGATGCTCAATGTTTTACACCAGATCTCTATTTTTCTATCTTCCGTATTTATTATTTCCTCTATTTATGTACACTTATTTATCTTCCATAATGGAACTCTGTACTCCTTTAAAAAAAATATTCACTTATGGCTTCATCAGATCTTAGTCATGGCACACAGAATGCAGGCTGTCTAGTTGTGGCATGCAGCCTTAGTTGCAGCACGTGGGATCTTAGTTCCCTGACCAGGGATCAAACCCATGTCCCCGGCAGTGGAAGGTAGATTCTTAACCTTGGACTACTTGAGAATTCCCTGAAACCCTGTACTTCTTTAATAGGAGCTATTCATTTCTTCCTTCCCTGGCAACCACTGTTTTACCCTTAGCTACAGGACTTAGATTATTTTCAATACCTCATCTAAGTGGGATCATACAGGATTTGTCTTTCTGTAACTAACTTATTTCATTTGGCATACTGCCCTGTTTTTGCATACTGGAAGATTTCTTTCTTCTTTAAGACCAAATAATATCCCACCATGGATAAGCCAATGGCACCCCACTCCAGTACTCTTGCCTGGAAAATCACATGGACAGAGAAGCCTGGTAGGCTGCAGTCCATGGGGTCGCTGAGAGTCAGACACGACTGAGCGACTTCACTTTCACTTTTCACTTTCATGCATTGGAGAAGGAAATGGCAACCCACTCCAGTGTTCTTGCCTGGAGAATCCCAGGGATGGGGGAGCCTGGTGGGCTGCCGTCTGTGGGGTTGCTGCTGTGTTTTCTCTATCCATTTATCTATCAGTGAACAGGTAGGTTGTTTTTACATTTTAGCTATTGTGAATAATGCTGCAGTAAGCCTAAGAGTACAAAGTATCTCTTTAAGATTCTGATTTTTTTAAGATCCTGATTTCCCATTCTCTTGTATATACACCCAAAAATGAGGTTGCTGTATCAAATAACAGTTGTATTTTGAGTTTTTTGAGGAAGTTTTGTACTATTTTTCCCTTTTAGCTGCATCATACCTTCCATGCTATAACAACACTAGTAAAACATAAAATCTACATTAGTCTAAACTTTATGTGGGTAAATGTATCATTTTATTTACTGTGAATAGGTTATTCACCAGAACTGTAGAGAAGAAAATGATGTGCCCGAGTCAGGGATTATTTCCAAGATCAGAGGAGGGCAGTCACCTGTGAACTTTGCTACTGAGAGAGCAGTTTGTCCAAAGTAAGGGGCACATGCAAGAATAAATGTCTAGACTTTGAGGAAGGATGAGAAAAGATATGCATTTCCCTGGAAGGTACTGAGATTCCCAGAATTATTCCATAGAAACACAATGTAGTAAAGTGTTTCTCTGTAACTCTGAGTTAGAGAAGCTATTTCAAAACAGGAGTTAGGCTGTAAAAATATGGTTAATTTCATTTTAGGTCCCCTGTCTAACAATCTAGAAGGGTTAAGGACCTAACTGTGCGTTCATGTTAAGTCGCTTCAGTCATGTCCAACTCTCTGTGACCCTACGGACTGTAACCCACCAGGCTCCTCTGAACATGAGATTCTCCAGGCAAGAATATTGGAGTGGGTTATGCCCTCCTCCAGGGGATCTTCCCAACCCAGGGACTGAACCCATATCTCTTAAGTCTCCTGATTGGCAGGTGGATTCTTTACCACTAGTGTCACCTGGGAAGCCCAAGGGCTTAATTATTCAGATGCAGTTTGGTACAGCAGAGGGTAAAGAGTAGAATGAAACACAATATTTCACTCTTTTCCCTCTTGTATATATAACTGCTCTTGAGAACACTTTAAATGAAAAAGAAAACCCTAATAGTAATCAATACTTTTCTTCACCATGGCTCCTTCACCTTCTTACATACAGAATAACAAATGTACATTAAATGACCTTTAAATGTCACATGTCTAGTGGTGCCTTCTTTTAAGAGACCTTGTGCTATATAATTGTTCACCTGAACAACCAAGATAAATGAGGTACGTTTTTATAATTGAATAGACACTTTTAATTTAGTGTTAACCTTTTAAATTTCCTGAAAATATGTAGCTGTCAGTGTTGACTCAAACTTTGGATGTTTAGTAGTAATCAAAACCATATTTTGACAAAATGAAGACTCTTCTTCAAATTTCAGTTTTTGTGCATTACTAATTGAAAAAAAAATCGCTGAGGTTTAGATAAAATATAAGACACCTAGTTAAATTTGAATTCCAGTACTTCCCAGAAGTACTAATCACATGTAATTTGGGACATACACTAAAAACTCTTTCATTCTTTATCTGAAATTCAATTTAACTGGATGTACTGTAAGTTTGGTTTTTCCTGGTGGTTCTGATGGTAAAGAATTTGCCCACAATATGGGAGACCTGGGTTTGATTCCTGAGTCAGGAAGATTCCCTCAAGAAGGGAATGGCTTCCCACTTCCATATTCTTGCCTGGAGAATCCCATGGACAGAGGAGCCTGGAGGACTATAGTCTGTAGTGTTGCAAAAAAATCAGACATGACTGAGAGACTAATACTTTCACTGTTTTCACTATAAGTTTATTTGGTAAATCTGGCAGCCCTATTAAAATTACTAGTGTGCATTACAATTTAATGAATCTAAATTTGCAAAACATAACCTGAGAAAGTGCCAGACCATGAAAGTGAATCAGCCTAATTTGCATCTTAGCAAGCTATAGCTCAGCCTAAATTAAGCACATGTGGAAAAGTAAAATCTGCAAAGAAAGTAAATGGACACAGATAGAGATAGGGTCCAGGGACAGACAACTGCATTACTTGTTCAAGACTAGCTAGGATTTAAGGAAGACAGCTACAGTTTTCATTTGTCATTTCAGTCTTCATCTCAAGACAGACTACAATTAAAGGGATAAAGAAAATTACAGCAAAATCCAAGAAGTAGATGTAAATACTACATCTGTTCAACTAGAAGTGAACCAGATATTTCTGCATTTTAAGATGTCAAGTGAAGGGCAGAGTATCTTAATGCTCATAGCAGCTGGGGAATTTTCACTGGGGATCTTAGGGAATGCATTCATTGGACTGGTAAACTGTGTGGACTGGATCAAGCACAAGAAGATTGCCTCCATTGATTTAATCCTCACAAGCCTGGCCATCTCCAGAATTTCTCTCTTATGTATAATACTGTTGGATTGTTACATATTGGTCCTGTACCCAGATGTCTATACTGGTGGTAAACAAATGAGAATCATTGACTACTTCTGGACACTAACCAACCATTTAAGTGTCTGGTTTGCCACCTGCCTCAGCATTTTCTATTTCCTCAGGATAGCAAATTTCTTCCATCCTTTTTTCCTCTGGATGAAGTGGAGAATTGACAGTGCAATTCCTAGGATCCTGCTGGGGTGTTTGGTCTTCTCGGTGTTCATTAGCCTTCCTGTCATTAACAATTTGGATGATGATTTCAGGCATTGTGTCATGATGAAGTTGAAAACAAATTTAAGTCGAAGATGCAGAGTACATAAAGCTCAGCATGCATCCATCAAGATACGTCTCAATCTGTTGACACTACTTCCCTTTTCTGTGTCCCTGATCTCATTTCTCCTCCTGATCCTCTCCCTGTGCAGACACACCAGGCGAATGCAGCTCCGTGCCCCAGGGAGCAGAGATCCCAGCACGGAAGCTCACGTGAGCGCCATGAAGGCTGTCATCTCCTTCCTCCTCCTTTTCATTGCCTACTACTTGGCCTATCTTGTGGCCACGTCCAGCTACTTTATGCCAGAGACTGAATTAGCTGTGATCGTTGGTGAGTTGATAGCTTTAATCTGTCCATCAAGCCATTCACTCTTCCTAATTCTAGAGAACAAAAAATTAAGACAAGCATCTCTAAGGGTGCTTTGGAAGGTAAAATGTATCCTACGAAGAAGGAATTGCTAATAACGTAAACAGGTCTGAAGATAAACTATCACTCTGTAGGACAAAAGAAGACAAGATGTCTCTTAATTATCTTTAGTTCTTGCGCTAGTGATGGTTTCATACATCCAATTACTCTTAAAAAGTACTTAGTATACTTGTAATTAGAACTTAGGAAATCTCAGAACTTATTTTGCCCTTTGTTTTTAAGACAAAAATTAAGAGTGAACTCATCTTTGCCTCAGTGGCAGATTGTTTTGGTGGTATCGGGCATACCTCCTACATTTAATACTCTTTTAAGTTATATGATTACTTGAAAGTTATTCACATTTTGATAAAAGAACATTTCATGGAATACTCAGAGCAACAAAGCATGGCCCTTGAGTAGACTACAGTGCTGCACTTGATAGCTGTGTGAATCAGGAACAGAACTCAGAAAGGAAATCTGTTTGGGAAAAAGAAGAGACATGAGGCAAAGGAACTGACATGGAAGGGAGACAATAACTCGAAAGTAGTCAACATACTTAAGACAATTCCAAGTCATTTCAGAAGAAGTAAAAGCTAAAAGAGAGGTCACAGAGTGAAGGAGAAAGATCACTGGCTTTGCACTCTGACAGGGTTGAGTCTGCAATTCAGCTTCGTCACTTGCTAATTATACAAACGCTGCAAAGTGTGTAAATTGTAAAGTTACTCTTCACATGTAAAATGTGAGTGATAATATATACTTCAAATTGTTGTAGTGAATAATTTATGACATAATGTATTTACAAACTAGGCATAAACTAAATTGCAATACATACTTTTAAAAAAAAAATCATCTTTCCTCAGAGGTTTACTGTTATTCTTCACCTAATATCAAACTATCACAAAGTGTAGAGTTTGAGGGCCAAAGAATTTTACCATAAAGTACACTTTGATACATCCTTATTAAAACCAACATGTGTTTCAAAGAAACCTAAAATGACCATTTTAGAATTACCTTACCCCTGAGCAGCAACTTCATCTCACTATGTGGAAACAGGTTTAAACTCAGATAATGTATTGGAATTTCATGTATTTGTTTAATTTTTTTTTCTCAACTTACGTTGCTTCTATATATGTGCTATTTATTGAGTCGATTTTAGTTACAAGCGTGTGTTCTCTTTGCAAATGCTTGTCAATATACATGCTTGCAATTGGCATATTTTCCTTAGACATGTTATACTGTAACAAAAAATATTTAAAGTTATTAATCTAGATGTTATCATTTGTTTATGTATACTATGTCAATAAGGATATAGGAAATGGCTACTCTCTTACACCGTTGTGGAATTCAAAGCTATACAATTTTTAGATGCTAAGTTGTTTGACCTATCAAAGGGCACCTAATGTTTCATTCAGAAATCTTACACTCAGAATTTAACCTATATGTGTTACTGCATGAGTAGGTAAATAAGCAAATAAATAGAAATTATTGGAGCACTGTTTATAACAGCAAAATACTGGAAACAATATAAATATTGATCTAACTGGTTAAATAATTTTGAACAACCAATATAATTCAGTCATTTAAAACATATATACACATATATATGGTATGTATATGAAATGCATGTGAAAAGATATTCAAACAATATTGTTAAATGAAAAATAAAGGTTAGTATAATCACATTTTCTACATGAAAGAAATCTGTAAATATAGCTATTTTATAATATATATCTATAAAATATTATATATTTATATATACATTTTATATATAATTTATTATATAATATATTTATGTCATGTTATATACTACTTAGCTCTTTATATATAATCTATCTATCTAGAGAGCCATTTCAGAAAATATCTGAAACTATAATCAAAATTTTGCCAGTGATTTTTTTCTGAAACGAAATTGTCATGGAGATGTGTAAAGCCACCTTTTTTCTTTTTATCTTTCTGCATTGTTTAAGCTTTTATAATGATGGGGGGGTGGTTATATGTAAAAATACTAATGAAAATGAAGACCCTGGCCAGCCAGCTGTAGTCTGACAGCAAGAGTGAGGCTGGCCCACAATTTGCCTCATGCCTCAACTTCCTACTTCCTACTTCCTTGTTTACTTCTGTCAATTGCTGATCTTGGCTTTTAACCATGACCTCAAGTCTAGGTCCAGTCAACATTTCACACCTTCCTTTCTGTCATCCAGCAATTAGCTTAATTTCAACACTTCACTCCACTTGGCTTTATCAGACTGACTATGATGTTTCCCTCTATCTACTTGATAACTGACCTTCATTTTATTTCTTAATTTCAGGTATTTCTTCCAGATATAATTTACTTTCACCACGGGCTCTATAGAAATGATAGTCATGACCTTGGTTTCAGTGTCGCATGCCCATCATTGAAACCAATCATCAATATCAAATCTTATTTCTGAGTGAACTTGGGTTCTGTGCCCAAAGCATTATCTAAGTGCTTTTAGTCATTTTATTTTATAATCTAATCTTGATAACCTTGAGAAGTAACTGCTATTACCATTCCAATATTATAAGTAAATAAAGTGAAGTGTAGGTTATATTTGTCCATAAATTTTGGAGCTCAGATCTAACACTTGAGGACTCTTTGACCCAGACAGAATCCATGTTTTTAATTACTACACTAGATTGCATGTAAGACTTTGCCCAACCCTTATTTTAATTTGCTTCATGTTTTTATTTGTGTTATAGTCCTTACTTGCTTATAAATTTCTCAGAGGAACTAAGTAATATTTATTTTTTTATTGGAGTATAATTGCTTTAAAATGTTGTTTTAGTTTCTGCCGTACAGCGAAGTGAATCAGCTGTTTGTTGTTGCTCAGTTGCCAAGTTGTGTCTGACTCTTTGCAGACCCATAGACTGTAGCACACCAGGCTCCTCTGCCCTGCACAATCTCCTGAAATTTGTTTAAATTCATAGCCACTGAGTTGGTGATGCTATCTAACCATCTCATTCTCTACCTCCCTTTTTCCTTTTGCCTTCAATCTTTCACAGCATCAGGGTCTTTTCCAATGAGTCGGCTTTTTGCCTCAGGTGGAATAGATACAGAATCAGCTATGCATATACATATATTCCCTCCCTCTAGAACTTCCAGAACTAAAATATTTAGTCATTGTTCTTGAAACACTGAACATACAAGTAAGGGAACAGTCTCTTGTGTTTGCTTTCCACTTGTGAGTTCTCACAAACTTCTGTTTTATGACCTTGATAAAAGTTTTTTTAATGATATATCAATTTGCTGATGCTAGTAAGGTCAGGTCAAGCATCATTATAAGACAAACACAATCATCTCATAGTTGTATAGCTAAGAAGTAGATGTAGTGATCTAGGAGTCAGAGACAGTGGGTGCTAGCAACAGATAAAGACCAAAATATATTTGGATCCTAAAGGGAAGGTTTATGTTGAATCACAAACTCATCTGAAATTAAGATTTAAAAAGAAAAATAAAATATATAATTAGCAAATATTTTTCCACTTAAATGCTCACCTATCTGTATACACTTTTCTGATCAGAAATTTCATAGTGAGCACAACTTTCCAGATTGGGTAGCTCTGATCATTGTTAAACAAAGAAGGGGAGAGAGAGAGAAAGAAAGACAAATGAAAAGTGTGTAAATAGTGTGAGCACAGCACTGCCATTCCCCCCTTTTTAAAAAAAATTATTTATTTTAATTGGAGGCTAATTACTTTACAGTATTGTGGTGATTTTTGCCATACATTGACATGAATCAGCCATGGTGTACATGTGTTCCCCATCCTGATCCCCCCCAACCCCTCCCTCCCCATCCCATCCCTCAGTGTCAGCCCAGTGCACCAGCCCTGAGCATCCTGTCTCATGCATCAAACCTGGACTGGCGATCTGTTTCAGATATGATAACATACATGTTTCAATGTTATTCTCTCAAATCATCCCACCCTCGCCTTCTCCCACAGAGTCCGAAAGACTGTTCTTTACATCTGTGTCTCTTTTGCTGTCTCACATATAGGGTCATCATTACCATTTTTCTAAATTCCATATATATGCATCCACTCATCTCACATGCTAGTAAAGTAATGCTCAAAATTGTCCAAGCCAGGCTTCAGCAATACGTGGACCGTGAACTTCCAGATGTTCAAGCTGGTTTTAGAAAAGGCAGAGGAACCAGAGGTCAAATTGCCAACATCCGCTGGATCATCAAAAAAGCAAGAGACTTCCAGAAAAACACCTATTTCTGATTTATTGACTATGCCAAAGCCTTTGACTGTGTGGATCACAATAAACTGTGGAAAACTCTGAAAAAGATGGGATTACCAGACCACCTGACCTGCCTCTTGAGAAACCTATATGCAAGTCAGGAAGCAACAGTTAGAACTGGACATGGAACAACAGACTGGTTCCAAATAGGAAAAGGAGTACGTCAAGGCTGTATATTGTCACCCTGCTTATTTAACTTCTATGCAGAGTACATCATGAGAAACACTGGGCTGGAAGAAGCACAAGCTGGAATTAAGATTGCCGGGAGAAATATCAATAACCTCAGATATGCAGATGACACCACCCTTATGGTAGAAAGTGAAGAGGAACTAAAAAGCCCCTTGAAGTAAGTGAAAGAGGAAAGTGAAAAATTTGGCTTAAAGCTCAACATTCAGAAAATGAAGGTCATGGCATCCGGTCCCATGACTTCATGGGAAATAGATGGGGAAACAGTGAATACAGTGTCAGACTTTATTTTTGGGGGCTCCAAAATCACTGCAGATGGTGATTGCAGCCATGAAATTAAAAGACACTTCTTGGAAGGAAAGTTATAACCAACCTAGATAACATATTAAAAAGCAGAGACATTACTTTGCCAACAAAGGTCCGTCTAGTCAAGGCTATGGGCTTTCCAGTGGTCATGTATGGATGTGAGAGTTGGACTGTGAAGAAAGCTGAGCACCGAAGAACTGATGCTTTTGAACTGTGGTGTTGGAGAAGACACTTGAGCGTCCCTTGGACTGCAAGGAGATCCAACCAGTCCATCCTAAAGGAGATTAGTCCTGGGTGTTCTTTGGAAGGACTGAGGCTAAAGCTGAAACTCCAATACTTTGGCCACCTCATGCGAAGAGTTAACTCATTGGAAAAGACTCTGATGCTGGGAGGGATTGGAGGCAGGAGGAGAAGGGGATGACAGAAGATGAGATGGCTGATGGCATCACTGACTCGATGGACATGAGTTTGAGTGAACTCTGGGAGTTGGTGATCGACAGGGAAGCCTGGCGTGCTGCAACTCATGGGGACACAAAGAGTTGGACACGACTGAGTGACTGAACTGAACTGAACTGATACTGTATTGGTGTTTTTCTTTCTGGCTTACTTCACTCTGTATAATAGGCTCCAGTTTCATCCACCTAATTAGAACTGATTCAAATGTATTCTTTGTAATGGCTGAGTAATATTCCATTGTGTTTATGTACCACAGCTTTCTTATCCATTCATCTGCTGATGGACATCTAGGTTGCTTCCATGTCCTGGCTATTGTAAACAGTGCTGCGATGAACATTGGGGTACACATATTTCTTTCAATTCTGGTTTCCTCAGTGTGTATGCGCAGCAGTGGGATTGCTGGGTCATGTAGCAGTTCTATTTCCAGTTTTTAAAGGAATCTCCACCCTGTTCTTCATTGAAATAGTAAATCAAGACACCCATATGAGATGGTATTATATACTGCATTGCACTTAAGAATGATTGATCAGCTTGCAAATTATATCAGACTGTGGATTCACTAATATAACCTCAAAATCAGTTCAGTTCAGTCACTCAGTCATGCCTGCCTCTACGACTCCATGGACTGCAGCACACCAGGCTTCCCTGTCCATCACCAGCTCCAAGAACTTACTCAAACTCATATCCATTGAGTTGATGATGCCATCCAACCATCTCACCCTCTGTCATCCCCTTCTCCTCCTGCCTTCAATCTTTCCCAGCATCACGGTCTTTTCAAATGAGTCAGTTCTTCGCTTCAGGGAGCCAAACTATTGGAGTTCCAGCTTCAGCATCAGTCTTTCCAATGAATATTCAGGACTGATTTCCTTTAGGATTGACTGGTTGGATCTCCTTGCAGTCCAAGGGACTCTCAAAAGTCTTCTCCAACACCACAGTTCAAAAGCATCAATTCTTCGGTGCTCAGCTTTCTTTATGGCCCAACTCTCACATCCATACAATCCCAAAAGTTTGGTAATATTTCATTTACCCAGAGCTTTGCTCAATGAGAAAAAATACATCTGCCTGGAGAAGCAGAATGCTCTTTGCCAATGCATGTCTTTCTAGTAGCACCAAGTATTGAAGAGCAGAACGATCCCAAAGCAGAGAAGCTGTAAATTCAGGGCTGAAGACACTGGGGGCATACCAGTCTCTAAGCAGGTCACACAGGAATGTGGGCTATTGCTCAGCGTTTGCTGCTTAAAGGGCTTCTCAGGTGGTGCAGTGTTAAAGAACCTGCCTGCCAATGCAGGGAGTGCAGGTTCAATCCCTGGGTGGAGAAAATCTTCTGGAGAAGGAAATGACAACTCACTCCAGTATTCTTGCCTGAAAAACCTGATGGACAGAGGAGACTGTCAGGCTACAGACCATGAGGTCACAAAGAGTCAGACACAACTGAAAGACTATGCACACACACATATATGCTAAAGTCCTTCCCAGGGATTTGGTCAGTGATTTAATATCTCCAACCATCCACGCTTTGAACATCATGTATCTAGAAATATCCATTTTTGCTAGTTGTCCAAAATAAATCTGCTTCATTGTCTATACAGATTTGCTTTCTCTATGACCCTCTTTCCCATTTTATTGATAAGACCATTAGGAATCGAAGAGCAAACAGCACACTCACTGATCTTCAGCAATTTGTGAGCTCACATTTCATCCCCTCGCTTTGGGAGCAGGGTTCCGTTTTATTCACTCTTTAGATTCAGTCCTATTTTCAAATATAAAAGTGTAGTTGCTCAGTCGTGTCTGACTCTTTGCAACCCCACAGACTGTAGCCTACCAGGCTCCTCTGTCCATGGGATTTTCCAGGCAGTAGTACTGGAGTGGATTGCCATTTCCTTCTCCAGGGGATCTTCCTAACCCAGGGCTCAAACCCGGGTCTCCCACATTGTAGACAGACGCTTTACCATCTGAGCCACCAGGGAAGTTTTCAAATATGGAGATTACTCAACTGCTTTGATAACAATCTTATATATGAAATTTCAAAATCATTACTAGAATTTGTTTAACGTGATTAACATACATGTTAATCTTTGATCTGTTTTCACTTGTGCAAGTCATATCTGCTACTTTTTGTAAGCCCATGGACTCTAGCCCACCAGCCTCCTCTGTCCATGGGACTCTCCAGGCAAGAATACTGGAGTGGGTAACCGTTTCCTTCTCCAGGGGATTTTCCCGATCCAGGGATCGAACCAGGGTCTCCTGCATTGCAGGTGGATTCTTTACCAGCTGAGCTACCGGGGAAGCCCTGAAAGCTTGCACAGGGTGCTAAAATGGAGGATATTTAAATAAAAGACGTTTCATTTTCTATGTTCTGATATTCTGGCATCTGGGCACCTGCTGACATTAGAAGGACTAACTCCTTTCCTGCTCCTCCAAGGCAAGCAAATTCCCAGAGAAAGTAAACAGCTTGTCTGTTGAGCATGGTTTTTAAATGCAAACCCATCTGGAGCCTGTACCCCCAACCACCTCCTTTATCAAGCCTTACACTCAGGGTCACTTTCCACTGTTTTAATCACCCCAAGGCAAGTACCAAACAACTCGGGGTGCCCTATGCCCCAGAGTCTGCTGAAATTACTCAACTAGCCTATCCTAAACCACTTACCCTGCAACTCCTTCTTGTTCCTGGCTGCTGAAAATAATAAAGCTTCTTGCCCAAGCGTCCTTGTTTCCCTCTGCCTCCTGACCCACCCCAGGGCTTTCCCATGTGGCCACACATGGCAAGGCAACCCCTTTCTCTTGCAATCTGTGTGTATAATGGTACTCATCTCCCTGATCTTTTAGGCTTACTGTTGTTGGCATTGTTTAGTCACTCAGTCGTGTCCTACCCTTTGCAATCCCATGGACTGTAGCCCTCTAGGCTCCTCTGTCCATGGGATTTCCCAGGCAAGAATGCTGGAGTGGGTTGCCATTTCCTTCTCCGGGGAATCTTCCCAACCCAGGGATTGAACCCATGTATCCTGTGCATCTCCTGTTTGGCATGAGGATTCTTTACCACTGAGCCACCTGGAGAGCCCTTTGGCCTTATTGCTGCTGCTGCGTCGCTTCAGCCGTGTCCGAATCTGTGCGACCACATAGACAGTAGCCCACCAGGGTCCCCTGTCCCTGGGATTCTCCAGGCAAGAACACTGGAGTGGGTTGCCATTTCCTTCTCCAATGCATGAAAGTGAAAAGTGAAATCAAAGTCGCTCAGTCGTGTCTGACTCTTAGCGACCCCATGGACTGCAGCCTACCAGGCTCCTCCATCCATGGGATTTTCCAGGCAAGAGTACTGGAGTGGGGTGCCATTGCCTTCTCTGCTGGCCTTCTTATCTATACCTAAATAATATTAAAACAGGTATATTCTAGAAGATTCATGAAAATCATCTGTGGTAGCAAAAATAACACAGCAATGTGAATGGCCCCTGGTAAAGGAATGTTGGAATTAATTATAATATGTCCATAGAATGAAATACTAAGCAGCAGTTTAATGAGGCAATTCTATGTAAACTGACATGGGATTATCTCCAAGACACATCATTAAGTGGTAAACTGAAGCTGAAATATTGCAAAACAAAATATTGATATATACTCTATATTTAAGTAAGTACACAAAACAAAACTATATTTATAAATTTTCCTATACATGAATGCTCACACACAAAAGGCTGGTTAGGATGATAAATGAAATAGATTACAACAATTACTTCTGGGTAAATAAGGAAAGATTTTTACTTTATCAATAGTTTTGAAAAACATTTTTATACTGAGAATGAATTCATGTATTATTTATTGTAAATAAATAAAATTTATTTTTAAAATATTTTTAATTGATAACTAATTTAAATATTTCACCCAGCATGATGATCAGCCTATCCCCTCAAAATTCAAGGTGTCTGAATTCAAGTCTAGAGACAAGTAGAAACTAGAGGTAAGGTTAGGCTCAGCTCATCTTTTCAGCTATAAACTCCCTTTCACTTCAGTGCAACAGAAACACAAACATCTCTTTCTTAATGGAATCAGTAAAGTAAAATCAGAATAGTAGCTTTTCAGAGAAATACATGGAAAGAAGTCTTGAGCAGCTCAGTGCAGTACTGAGCTATATGCAATGTGGCCACTAACTTCTAGTAAACATGAATTTCTTTTTTTTTTTCAATATGTAAAGTACTTATGAATGTCTTATTACCCATTGAGAATTATTTTAGAATTCAGACAGTTTCCTTGAAAAAGCATGAACTGCTGCTGCTGCTAAGTCGCTTCAGTTGTGTCCGACTCTGTGCGACCCCATAGACTGCAGCCCACCAGGCTCCCCTGTCCCTGGGATTCTCCAGGCAAGAACACTGGAGTGGGTTGCCATTTCCTTCTCCAATGCATGCAAGTGAAAAGTGAAAGTGAAGTCGCTCAGCTGTATCCGACTCCCATCGACTCCATGGACTGCAGTCCACCAGGCTCCCCCGTCCATGGGATTTTCCAGGCAAGAATACTGGAGTGGGGTGCCATTGCCTTCTCCATGAAAAAGCATGAAAGAAACATACTAATCGATATTTCCATGAAATTCCTCTTTGTAGAGTGCATTCTTTCCCCTATTGGGTAAAATATAAAATAGAATATTTGCCAGCAGAGTCAGCTACAGATTTCTTTGTTCTCTGATTTATAAAAGTTACTGTCCACATGATTCATATATTTCCAGGCCATATTACAGAGTAATTCTATATAAAAGGTAAAATGTTCATTAAATCTTTCTTTGTGCTGTGTGCTCAGTTACTTCAGTCATATCCAGCTCTTTGCGACCCCATGGACTGTAGCCTGACAGAATCCTCTGTCCATGGGATTCTCCAGGCAAGAATACTGGAGTGGGTTGCAATTTCCTCCTTCAGGGGATCTTCCCAACCCAGGGATTGAACCCTTGTCTCATGTCTCCTGTTTTGGCAGGCAGGTTCTTGACCACTATGGCCTTCTTTAATGAGTTTCAAGTTACACAGATGGGAAAACTTCATAGTAGACATCATAAGGGACTACTCTCATAAATCTATTATGGGCCTAACCTAGTCAAATCAGTAAATGCCAGTGTCTTAAATTTCTTCCATATATTTCCCAAAACAAACATTAAAAGATTAGATCAACCTAAGATGAAAGATTAAAATAACACCAATTACATCACTAGGGAAATCAGAAACAAAAGAACCTGTTGTTCTGTCACCCACTCTTTGTGACGCCATAGATGGCAGCACACCAGGCCTTCCTGTCCCTCACCGTCTCCTGGAGTTTGCCCAAGTTCATGTTCATTGCATCAGTGATGCTGTCCAGCCATTTCATCCTCTAACATCCTCTTCTCCTTCTGCCCTCAATCTTTCCCAGCATCAGGGAATTTTCCAGTGAGTCACCAAAATACCAGAACTTCAGCTTCAGCATTAGTCCTTCCAGTGAATATTCAGGATTGGCCTCCCTTAAGATTGACTGGTTTGATGTCCTTGTTGTTCAAGGGACTTTCAGAACCTGTACAGCACATAAACTTTCAGAACTATATGAAGGTGTTTTAGTGATCAAATTGAGATGCACACCTTCTGAAAATGTCCCCAAATATCCTAGATTTCATATTCTACAGAAACTTTAGTTATCCCCCGATCGCCTCCAAGAAACCCCATTCTGGACAACAGATGCCATATGTTTGCAACCTAGTTACTCCCAGTACTCTTAGAACTCAACAATAATCAAAACCTTGGACTTCCCAGGTGGCGCTGAGAGTAAAGAACCCACCTGCCAATGCAGGAGATGTAAGAGACACTGGTTTGATCCCTGGGTCTGGAAGGTCCTCTGGAGAAGGAAATGGCTACCCACTCCAGTATTCTTGCCTGGGAAATCCCATGGACAGAGGAGCCTGGCAGGCTACAGTCCATGGGATCACAAAAGAGTCAGATACCATTGAGGTGACCTAGCATAGCATAACATAATTTGAATATATGGCTCAACTATAGATAATGTTGAGCTTTTACTGACACATGGATATTGCCTGAGAGGGCAATATTTTGGTAGAAATGAGTCATTTTAAAAAGCTCTGTGTTACTTCCTTCTGAACCCATTTCTCCATCCAATATGGGGGCAGGACGGCGGTGGGGGGGAGGGTGTGGGCAGTGAGCAGGGGTTGAAGCAGAGAAGGAAATAATTCAACCAAGAGTTGAAAACTGACCTCTGGATGGTGATTGCAGCCATGAAATTAAAAGATGCTTACTCCTTAGAAGGAAAGTTATGATCAACCTAGATAACATATTCAAAAGCAGAGACATTACTTTGCCAAAAAGGTCCATCTAGTCAAAGCTGTGGGTTTTCCAATGGTCATGTATGGATGTGAGAGTTGGACTATGAAGAAAGCTGAGCGCCGAAGAATTGATGCTTTTTAACTGTGGTGCTGGAGAAGACTCTTGAGAGTCCCTTGGACTGCAAGGAGATCCAACCAGTCCATTCTAAAGGAGATCAGCCCTGGGATTTCTTTGGAAGGAATGATGCTAAAGCTAAAACTCCAGTACTTTGGCCACCTCATGCGAAGAGCTGACTCATTGGAAAAGTCTCTGATGCTGGGAGTGATTGGGGATGGGAGGAGAAGGGGACAACAGAGGATGAGATGGCTGGATGGCATCACTGACTCAATGGACGTGAGTCTGAGTGAACTCCGGGAGTTGGTGATGGACAGGGAGGCCTGGCGTGCTGCGATTCATGGGTTGCAAAGAGTCAGACACTACTGAGTGACTGAACTGAACTGAACTCTCAGATGGGGTTGGATTTATGCTGCCTTAGAAAAGGAAGGGGAGAGGTTGTTGATGTTTTTCAGTTGATAAGTCATGACCGACACTTTCCAACCCCATGGACTATAGCACACCAGGTTTCCTATTCTTCACAATCTCCCGGACTTTACTCAAATTTATGTCCCTTGAGTCAGTGATACTACTAACCATCTCATCCTCTGTCACCCTCTTCTCTTTTTGCCTTCAATCTGTCCCAGCATCAGAGTCTTTTCCAATGAGTTGGCTCTTCGAATCAGGTGGCCAAAGTACTGGAGTTTCAGCTTCAGCATCAGTCCTTGCAAAGAATATTCAGAGTTGATTTCCTTTAGTATTGACTGATTTGATGTGTTTACAGTCCAAAGGACTCTCAAGAGTTCTCTAGCACCACAATTTGAAAGCATCAATTTGAAATCACTCAGTCTTCTTTAAGGTCTAATTCTCACATCTGTACATGACTACTGGAAAAAACGTCACTTAGACTATACAGACCTTTGTTGGCAAAGTGATGTTTCTGCTTTTGAATATACAGTCTAAGTTTGTCATAGCTTTCCCTCCAAGGATCAAGTGGGAGAAGTAGGGAAACATAAGGGGGAGGAAAAATCCTGGTTACTTAGTGAAAGATAAAGAACATCTCTGAAATGATCAACTGCATGAGTGGTTGCATCTGTCCTGACCATCACTGTATTCTCAGTGCCTGGCATACTGTAGGCATTTCAATAAGTGTTAGTTAATTGAATAGATGGACAGGTAAAATCAGACGGAGTATATACCTAGACTGTTCTTCTGAGAAAGCATGCCCTTTTATATATCATGAAGAAAGCAATCTAAATTCTGGACCATTCTAACTATAAATTCCTATAGCAATTGGATATAAAATATGAGTCTGTATTAGAAGTATGTGTGTTAAGTTGCTTCGGTTGGGTCCAACTCTTTGCGAGCCCATGGACTGGGGCCCGCCAGGCTCCTCTGTCCATGGGATTCTCCAGGCAAGAATACTGGAGTGGGTTGCCATTTCCTCCTCCAAGAGATCTTCCTGACCCAGGGATTGAACCTGGGTCTCCTGCATTGCAGGAAGATTCTTTACCATCTGAGCCACCTGGGAATCCTGTGTATTAGAAGAATATAGGGACTTCCTTGTAGCTCAGATGGTAAAGAATCTGCCTGCAATGCAGAAGACCTGGGTTCGACTCCTGGGTCAGTTAGATCCCCTGGAGAAGGAAATGGCAACCCACTCCAGTATTCTTGCCTGGAGAAGTCCATGGACAGAGGAGTCTGGTGGGCTACAGAAGAATATAGGGCAAAAGGCAAAGAAGGTGTTTTAACATGAGAGAATCTTAAATGAGGGGGTGATGTTACCTGATACTTACATCGTAGACTGTGGAGATAGATCTAAAATGACAGATCAGTGTAAGAGGATGTATGTACCTCAGGCCACACCTAGAGGTACCACAGCATTTCATAACACCTTTACAGGCATTATCTTTTGTGCAAGGATCTTCAGAACAATATATGAAAAGATTAGATTGTTGCATAGGTGCTGATTGTCAAAATGACATCTAAATTTGGTTTGACTTGTGTCTTGACTGTCATTTTGTTGGTCTGCCTCAACAGATTGTACAGTAAATGCAGGACACATATATGCTTCTTCACCTCTGTAAGAGGAAATGAGAGCCTTTTCACTGCTGCCTCTGTATTCTATAAGGAATTTAATCAAAGGTATAACCACAGTCTCCTTAATTATGCTCTTTTGTTAGCTCATTTCTCTCCTTGAAATCATGTCTTTAAAGTGCTATAAGGCATTATACATGTACATTTAACATAGAAGGAAATGGCAACCTACTCCAGTATTCTTGCCTGAAAAATAGCCTGAAGGGCTACAGTCCATAGGGTCACAAAGAGTCAGACATGACTGAGCATGCATGCATACAAATAAGCATAATGTTTAACACCTGGCTTCTCTGGACAACTTTCCTGCAGGGAGCAACCTACAATAATTTGAGTTGGTTTTCATTGTATTGTGACTAAGCGTCTGGATGTAGTATCATGCCATGCATGATGCTAGTATGCCACCCTGTGATGATTGTAAGTATAACTTCTACACTTTCATATTGCATGTTATTAAATTGGGTTGGCCAAAATGTACATTCCAGGTTTTCCATAAAATGTTACAGAAAAACCCGAATGACTTTTTGGTCAACCCAATATTTCTAGCTATCAACTGCAACAGTTTTCATGATTCTTTTATTATTTCTCTTAAGATGGTATCCTATTTTAAGTTTTTTTTTGTAGAAATAAGCAACATTAAAAGAAAATACAAGGCCAAATAAACAATGCGATGTACAAAAAGGATTAGGGAGTAATCAAAAAGTAGATTATAAGAACTAAATGTACAATTTTAAAATTTAGTTGAAAACTGCAATGACACCTGAGGTTAACTTGTAAGGTAACTTTGAAATTTTGTTATAGTGTATCTCTGTTTAAAAAAAAAAATGGTATGACTTTTAAAATTATGGACAGTATCAGGACAGACAGGTTCAAAATACTGCAATAGTTATTTTAAATTTTATTCCAAGTACTATTTTTTTCACATTCATTCAGATAGCATATTTACATATTTTGTATTTTGCTTGAGCAGCCATCTTGTTCCCCTATATAGCTGTGAAAAATTATGTTCTTTTGTTAGGTCCAAAACAACTAAACTTGCATTTTGACGTCCATCTCTCTATGTTCATACTTACTAATTATATTCAAATCAGCAACAGAAGAGGACATAGTTTTGTTTTCAGTGTGGGTCCTTCAGTTAAGTTCAGTTCAGTCGCTCAGTCATGTCCGACTCTTTGGGACCCCATGAATCGCAACACATCAGGCCTCCCTGTCCATCACCAACTCCCGGAGTTCACTGAGACTCATGTCCATCGAGTCAGTGATGCCATCCAGCCATCTCATCCTCTGTCGTCCCCTTCTCCTCCTGCCCCCAATCTCTCCCAGCATCAGAGTCTTTTCCAATGAGTCAACTCTTTGCATGAGGTGGCCAAAGTACTGGAGTTTCAGCTTTAGCATCATTCCTTCCAAAGAAATCCCAGGACTGATCTCCTTCAGAATGGACTGGTTGGAGCTCCTTGCAGTCCAAGGGACTCTCAAGAGTCTTCTCCAACACCACAGTTCAAAAGCATCAATTCTTCGGCACTCAGCTTTCTTCACAGTCCAACTCTCACATCCATACATGACCACAGGAAAAACCATAGCCTTGACTATATGAACCTTTGTTGGCAAAGTAATGTCCCTGCTTTTCAATGTGCTATCTAGGTTGGTCATAACTTTTCTTCCAAGGAGTACGCGTCTTTTAATTTCATGGCTGCAGTCACCATCTGTAATGATTTTGGAGCCCCCCAAAATAAAGTCTGACATTGTTTCCACTGTTTCCCCATCTATTTCCCAAGAAATGATGGGACCAGATACCATGATCTTCGTTTTCTGAATGTTGAGCTTTAAGCCAACTTTTTCACTCTCCTCTTTCACTTTCATCAAGAGGCTTTGTAGTTCCTCTTCACTTTCTGCCATAAGGGTGATGTCATCTGCATATCTGAGGTTATTGATATTTCTCCCAGCAATGTTGATTCCAGCTTGTGCTTCTTCCAGCCCAGCATTTCTCATGATGTACTCTGCATAGAAGTTAAATAAGCAGGGTGACAATATACAGCCTTGATGTACTCCTTTTCCTATTTGGAACCAGTCTGTTGCTCCATGTCCAGTTCTAACTGTTGCTTCCTGACCTGCATACAAATTTCTCAAGAGGCAGGTCAGGTGGTCTGGTATTCCCATCTCTTTCAGAATTTTCCACAGTTTATTGTGATCCACACAGTCAAAGGCTTTGTGTGGGTCCTTAAAACTCCATAAATCTGTAAGCTTGGGGAAGGGGACTTCTTATTCTTTTATTGATCTGTTTCTATGTCAATACTGTGTTTGTTTAAATTACTCTATCCTTATAATTCTTTCTCCCTTTCTGTGTTCTACGAGGACTTCCCTCTAGCTCAAATGGTAAAGAATCTGCCTGCAATTCAGGAGACCAGGGTTTGATCTCTAGGTCAGGAAGATCCTCTGGAGAAGGGAATGACAATCCACTCTAGTATTCTTGCCTGGAGAACCCCATGGACAGAGAAGCCTGGCGGGCTACAATCCATGGGCTCGAAAAGAGTCGGACATGACTGAGCAACTAACACACACATCTTTATAATTCTTTGTCCCTTTCTGTGTTCTTAGTTTTAAGAATTGTTTTGCTATTCTTGAATATTCAAAATTTTATTGGAATTTTTAATGAGACATTATTTGGATTTTTACTAGCTTTTTAAAGATAATTTCCATCTTTGTTGTTTGGTTGCTAAGTCATGTCCAACTTTTTGACCCCATGGACTTCAGCACACCAGGCTTCCCTGCCCTTCACTGTCTTCTGGAGGTTGCTCAAACTCATGTCTATTGAGTCAGGGATTCCATCCAACCATTTCATCCTCTGCTGCCCTCTTCTCTTTTTGCCTTCAATCTTTCCCAGCATCAGGGCTTTTTCCAATGAGGTAAGCTCTTCACAACAGGTGGCCAAAGTACTGGAGCTTCAGTTTCAGCATCAGTCCTTCTAATGAATATTCAAGGTTAGTTTCCTTTAACATTGACTAGCGACTAGCTTGATCTCCTTGCAGTCCAAGGGACTCTCCCATCTACTGATATCACATATATAAGGAAGAAAAGCACATATATAAGACTTAAGAAAAGTCAAGGAGAAAGTGAAAACAAGAGAGGGGAGTCAAGTCAGTGGATACAGTGTATTGGGGGCAGTTGGGACGGGGTCATTGGCAGAGAAGAATCTGAACTGTCACCACCAAGAAGACCTAGCATTGCAGCCAACTCTCTTTTTATTTCTATCCTTTATACAGGGAAACAATTTGAAAACAAGTAGGACAGTCACGTGAAGGAGAAAGTGAGAGCAGTAGGGCACTGGTCATGAGATGAACAGCTCATGGTCGAGCACAAGGACCCATTGCAGGGCTGAGCTGGGTGGCTTCAGGGAGCAGTGACCAACCAAGCAGTGTGGTATCTTTAGAAGTAACACAGAAGTAGCCTTATCAGATAATGGAGCAACAGTTACTATAAACATGGGCCAGTTCCACAGTGAGATTTCAATACTGTCTTTTGTTAAGTTCTGCATCTTTCTACCAATGTGGCCCCTTAGATGAGTCTCCTCAGACATCTTAAATCTTAAGCTTAATCCAAGTATCTATTTTAGTCTTTTCATTTTTCTTACTGGCTGCTTGTTTTTTAAATTTGTGTGCTGCATGGCATTTGTAGGATCTTAGTTCCCTGACCAGGGATTGAACCTGAGCCCCCTGCATTGGCAGCAAGGAGTTATAACCACTGGACCACCACGGATTTCCTCCTTACTGTTTCAAAAGGTAACATTTTGGGGGCATTTACATGTGGCAGGTGTTATGTAAGTGCTTTATAAAGTTATTTAATCCCTACAAAAATCTCATATGTTTGTACTATTATTGCTTCTATTTTGTAAATTAGAACACTGACTTCTCCAAGGTCACAGAGCTAGGTATCAGTGAGATTCATACTCAGGAAGTTTGATTTCAAAAATCCTTTAGCCTCCCCCCCCCCCTTTTTTTTTTTTTTTGGTTATGATGGGTATTTTAATTACTTGACAATGAATATAAAATAAGCTAGAAAAGGAGAAAAGAAGACTGACATTTATTAAATAGTTGCTTGCTATGTTCAAGCCACTGCTATTTCCTTTAGTCTTCATAAAAACTATGAAAGCTGAATGTATTTTTCTCCATTGAATGGGCGAAGACACTGAAGTTCAGAATTGTCCAATGTTATGTGGTCATTGACTGCAGTAGAAGAAAATTGTCTAAGATAACTCTGTGTGTGTGTGTTAATCATTCAGTCGTGTCCTACTCTTTGCGACCCCATGAGCTGCTACCCACAGGCTCCTCTGTCCACGGGATTCTCCAGGCAAGAATATTGGAGTGGATTGCATTCCCTTCTCCAAGGGATCTTCATGACCCAGATATTGAACCCAGGTCTCCTACATTGCAGGAGGATTCTTTACCATCTGAGACATCAGGGAAGCTTTTTGAACTTCCTTCTCTTCCTGCTTAAATCCCCATGGCTTTCTTGAGAGGCAATTCAGACTATCCATCTCACTTTTCTGAAAGAAAATACTAAGTTACTAGACAGTACTTCTTTGCTCTCAATCACAGAGTTTGGATAAAAGACTATGAGGATTTTGGTGTAGAAAATATAAAAAGGTGTCTAACTTCAAAGCACTTAAAAGGGAATTAAACAAAAGTAATAGGAGGGGAAAGTCATCAGCCTAGCTAAGAACCTTGTTTATCTAAGACCAACTTAAAGTGCCTTTCAGTTCAATTCAGTTGCTCAGTTGTGTCCGACTCTTTGCGACCCCATGAATCCCATCATGCCAGCCTCCCTGTCCATCACCAACTCCCAGAGTTCACTCAAACTCATGTCCATCGAGTCGGTGATGCCATCCAGCCATCTCATCCTCTGTCGTCCCCTTCTCCTCCTGCCCCCAATCCCTCCCAGCATCAGGGTCTTTTCCAATGAGTCAACTCTTCACATGAGGTGGCCAAAGTATTGGAGTTTCAGCTTTAGCATCAATCCTTCCAATGAACACCCAGAACTGATATTTAGAATGGACTGGTTGGATCTCCTTGCAGTCCAAGGGACTCTCAAGAGTCTTCTCCAACACCACAGTTCAAAAGCATCAATTCTTTGGCACTCAGCTTTCTTCACAGTCCAACTCCCACATCCATACATGACTACTGGAAAATCCATAGCCTTGACTAGACGGGCCTCTGTTGGCAAAGTAATATCTCTTCTTTTCAATATGCTATCTAGGTTGGTCATAACTTTCCTTCCTAGGAGTAAGCATCTTTTAATTTCATGGCTGCAATCACCATATGCAGTGATTTTGGAGCCCCCAAAAATAAAGTCTGACACTGTTTCCACTCTTTCCCCATCTATTTCCCATGAAGTGATGGGACCAGATGCCATGATCTTCGTTTTCTGAATGTTGAGTTTTAAGCCAACTTTTTCACTCTCCTCTTTCACTCTCATCAAGAGGCTTTTTAATTCCTCTTCACTTTCTGCCATAAGGGTGGTGTCATCTGCATATCTGAGGTTATTGATATTTCTCCCAGCAATGTTGATTCCAGCTTGTGCTTCTTCCAGCCCAGCGTTTCTCATGATGTACTCTGCATATAAGTTAAATAAGCAGGGTGACAATATGCAGCCTTAATGTACTCCTTTTCTTATGTGCCTTTAACTATGAGCAAACACTTTGATTCCATACAGATTCTCTTGGGAATTGAGATCCTGCATTTAAAATCTACATCTTCAAAGTTCCATCTCTTGAATTGCTACTCCTACAGGCTCTCCATGGAGCTTTCCTGGTGGCTCAGACATAAAGAATCCGCCCGCAAATCAGGAGGCACAGGTTTGATTCCTGGGTTGGGAAGATCCCCTGGGGAAGGGAATAGCAACCCACTCCAGTATTCTTGCCTGGAGCATCCCATGGACAGAGGAGTCTGGCGAGCTATAGTTCATGGGGTCACAAAGAGTCGGACACGACTGAGCAGTAAGCATGCAGGCACACAAGTGCTCCAGCAATGCAAATTTGAGAAAGAACAACGTGTCTTTTGAAAACGTTCTATCTTTTGTATTGTGTTTACAGAACAGTATTGCTTCTGATGTACATGAATAAAGGTACCTATGGCTTCCCTGGTGGCTCAGGCAGTAAAGACTCCGTCTGCAATGCGGGAAACCTGGGTTCGATCCCTGGGTTGGGAATATCCTCCAGAGAAGGATTCTTGCCAGCAGAATCCCATGAAGAGAGAAGCCTGGCAGGCTACGGTCCATGGGGTCGCAAAGATTCAGACATGACTGAGCAACTTTTACATGACACAATTACAATGAGGCATCTCACACTAGGTGTAATCTTCCATTTTCCCCTTTAGAACTTGGGTTTTTATTAATCAACTTTAGAAAACTAAAATTTATCATAAACTGATGAAGCTAAAGTTAATATCCTAGAGTTTTTTCCCCAAATCTTTAATTTTAGGATGAACAAAGTCAAGTAAATCCCAGAGTTTCTATTACTTGTTATGGTAGAAGAGTCAGAAGTAAAATTTGGGTCTCGACTCCCAAGGTTGCTTTCTGTCTTTGCCTCATATTTATTTATGACAATTCTACTGTAGATGATTTGGGGGGCAGTTTGCCCCACCTAAGTACTTTTTCAAATTCACAGTCTTATTAACTTAGACCCCATTTTCTTTTTAAAAATGGTAAATATCCATTGCAGCCCTTATGGAATTGGTGGGTATACAGAAATAATCCATGGAATATTACGTATTTCTGGACACTAAATTAGGTCTGACAAAGCGCTGCAAAGCAGGAGGAGATGGAGGTAAAGGCGAAGCAGAATCATCCTTGCACTTTTGTTGACATGGATTATTCACGACAGATGACCTCATCCTCAATGACGTGCGATGCCTCCTCATTATGAAAGTTTTCCAACCAGGATTTAGAAAAGTGTCCTCATTCCAGTTTCCTGAATGGTTGTTGAGGTTGGCAGGAGAGATAGTTAAGTCAGAAAAGGTTCAAGTACAAACGTCAATAACACCAGGTGCAACGGCGAGAAGGCCACTGACAGCCACTCTGGGCTGTCTTATATTCCCAGTTGAGAGAGGAATATTCTAAAAGAGCAAAGTACCAACCAGCCTTCCCTGAGCTGTTGTTCTGTGTTAGGCTTCTGTCTCCATCCACAGGAGTTAAATATCCAAGTTCATCTTGTGTTCTCATCACCTTGTGCTTAGACCACACAGAGCCTCTGTGAGCTTCTTCCAAGTCAACCGTCATATTCCTCCAGTGAGAAAATAGAAAGCAAAGGGACTGGAATGGGGAGGGGAAAGACTTGGGAGTATGGGGTTACCAGATGCAAACTCATATATAGGATGGATAATCAACAAGGTCTTGCTGTATAAGTTATAATGGAAAAGAATGTATGTATGCATATATGTATAACTGAATCGCTTTGCTGTACAGCAGAAATTAACACAACATGTAAATTGATACACTTAAAAATTTTTTTTAAAGAAAGGAAAGGGAGTGTGATTATTTTTGCTGGTTAACAAAATTTGTTTTATTTGTGATTATTTTTGCTGGTTAACAAAATTTGTTGTTTGTTGATCAGAATTTCAACTTCCAAATGCAGTTCCCTTTGTTGGGGCCAATATCCATTTCAATTAGATAGGCTGAACTTCCCAGAATGTCTTTCCAGTTTTGTTGCAGTTGTTGTTTCAAACAACCACTTATTCTAAGAATCTCAAATCTCATTTTTAGGAAGTTAGAGTACCTCTTTTCAGGGAGATATTTAGCATCAAAGATACAAAGTAACAGTTCAATAACCTCTTGTGGTCTATTCCTTAGCCTTAAAATCATTACACTCCTTCAGACTACTGAAGATGTATTTATTCTCATTTATGATATATACACATATAGATTCTTCAGCCTTTTGTACTCTAGAATGAACAACCTTCATTATGGCACAATTGTCGGATTCTTTCTTTTCTTTACCAGTAATTCTTTGTGATGTCATTATGAGATTTAATGTTAAAGTTATGTTGTTGATCAGCCCATTGAGTCAGGCTGAACAGCAGCGACAACAAAAAACTGTCAGATACGAGGCTTCTACTGGGGATTAAAGACATAATTCTTCCAGGGCAGATGACATGAAAGAAGGCCAAGGTGCCTAGACTTCCCTGTTACAAATAATGATGCCCTGCTTAAAGAATATTGTAGGAGAAATACTCCATTTAATTGTGATGCCAGGAACATGAGGCTGAAAAAAGAAAATTTAGAGTTTCTCATAAGCTAATGGGAAGAATATTCCTTAGGTAAACTTTAAACAAAGTCTATAAAACTTAAACAGTGTTTCACATTCCACACTCTGGCAGAGAATATATAGATAAGGCAAAAAATTATGATAGCTTCTTAAAGAAGATTTTTTTTCTAGTTGAGTCTTAGCTCACAATTTGTAGGCTACAGACATCTGGCAGAAGTTCACTGAAGTCTCAGTTGAAAACAATAATTTTCTCCTTGTTTTTGTTTTTCTTTTTCCATTTCCCTACCTCGGTGGCTGGCAATTGCAGTGAGGGAACACTGCTTTTGCTCATTAAATGTTATTGCTCCAGGCAAATTTTCTAAACTTAAAGTATAGAGAAATTTTGTAATCTTCCTTGATGTGCAATTATCCTTTTTGTTATTTGCAAAATGGGACACATAAGACACTGTGGGTGGGAAGCATGGGGATACTTTTCGACTTTGGAGATTCAAGGAACTATATTTACTCAAGTGAAAAATGGTTTAAACTCAGTTACAACTAAAGGCAAACAGAGTCTAATGAGGTACCTGAATGGCTTAAATACAACGAATAGAAGATTAAATTAGAGAGCAGAGTATTTTGGAATTTAGGAGGATGTTTTAGGATTTTAAATTGTAAAGGATAGGAATATTTATTTGAAAAATTAATAATAGGAGACATTTCCTTTGGTGGTGTTTTTCATTATAAATTTTCAGTTCATTCTGTAACTAGAGGACAGTGGATTTGCAATGGATGAGCTATGGGGAGAGGGACATCCTTACCCTTCTCCATATGCTTTCGACCTTCCTCCTGTGTTTCCAATCCTTCCCCCAACCTTTCTCCCCTCTTCCCACCTTCTTTTCTGCTCCTTCTCTGGAGAGGAGGATTTGCTAATCAGCTTGTTCAGAACCAAGGACATTAGAATATTAACTGGGCCATATTTTAAGGTAGGTTTGCTTTTTCAGAATCCATGAGAGGACTCTCTTGTTCATCTGCTTCCTGGGGCAAATACCAGCTGGGCTTGCTTCCTTCAGTTCAGTTCAGTCACTCAGTCGTGTCTGACTCCTTTGCAGTTGCAACCCCATGAATCGCAGCACGCCAGGCCTCCCTGTCCATCACCAACTCCCGGAGTTCACTCAAACTTACATCCATCAAGTCGGTGATGCCATCCAGCCATCTTATCCTCTATCGTCCCCTTCTCCTCCTGCCCCCAATCCCTCCCAGCGTCAGAATCTTTTCCAATGTGTCAACCCTTTGCATGAGGTGGCCAAAGTACTGGAGTTTCAGCTTTAGCATCATTCCTTGCAAAGAACACCCAGGGCTGATTTCCTCTAGAATGGACTGGTTGGATCTCCTTGCAGTCCAAGGGACTCTTAAGAGTCTTCTCCAACACCACAGTTCAAAAGCATCAATTCTTCGGTGCTCAGCTTTCTTCACAGTCCAACTCTTACATCCATACATGACCACTGGAAAAACCATAGCCTTGCTTCCTTAAGCTTGCTTCCTTAAAGCAGCCTAATCATTCTCTTCTCTCCCCATCATTTGGCTGGGTCAGTGCACGATTTGGGTAAGTCAATAAGTAGGCGAGGGTCCCTGCTTGTGCTCAACCTTCTTGAGAGAGAAGTACTCAGAGGCCTCACTTCCATACTTCCAATCAGTTTATACCAAACAGTCCTGCCTTACCCTGCAGCCTACCCAGATAATTTCAGATCTTTCAGTGTAAGCTTTCTATCCATTTAACTTACTGAAGTATTGTGTATGCATAGATCATCACTTATGCTCAGTTCAGTGAAGCTGAAAAGAGTGGATGTGTGTTTGTGAACCGAAGGAAATCACACAATTGATTTAAAGGATTTTTGAGATAGAAAGAAAAAGACGAGGAAAAGAAATAGTCATTTCAAATGCACGGTGGCCAGATGTGTGAATGCTGATTGATTTGTCAGTATTTTTGAGGGAGAGATGGAAGAATTAACTAAAGGCACAAAAAGGCATAGGACCTGATATATATTTGTAAAAAAAAAAAAAAACAAAAAAAACAGGGCCAAGTACTTTAACTTTAACTGATTACAGGATTTTCACGGGTACCTTTGGTTGATATGTGAATTTTCACCTTGTGTTCTGACTTTAGCTCTTAGCTTGGTATCAGCTGCAGCCCCACTGCGGTGTGCTTTTCTTTTCTTCCACTGTTCCTTTCATGTAAACCCCTTAGTCGGCACCCTGAAGCAAAAACCTGAGTGGCAGGATCCAGGATGACTGCTGAAGGACATCCAAAGGCACCAAATCTCACTCTACCTTCAAAAAAGGCTTCCTTTTTTTTTCCCCTTTGTTTTTTTTTAAATTAATTTTTATTGGTGTATAGTTGGTTTACAATATTGTGTTAGTTTCAGGTGTACAGCAAAGTGAGTCAGTTATAAATATACATATACATATAGGCACTCTTTTTTGTTGTTGTTTTTTAAAGTTTTTTTATTGTTTACTTTTTATTTGAAAAAAAAAAGTATTAAAATAAATTATAAAGACAGCACAGAGTTCTGATGCACACTTCACATGGCTTAGTGATAACAGCTGACATAAATAACCACATTATCAAAAAGTTGAAACAACACTATTAAGTAAATTATTATTTGGTTTCTACCAGTTTTTACTTGCATTTTTTTTAAATTTTTTAACTTTATAATATTGTATTGGTTTTGCCATATATCAACATGAATCCGCCACAGGTATACACGTGTTCCCCATCCTGAACCCTCCTCCTCCTCCCTCCCCATACCATCCCTCTGGCTCGTCCCAGTGCACCAGCCCCAAGCATCCAGTATTGTGCATCGAACCTGGACTCGCGACTCGTTTCATATATGATACTATACATGTTTCAGTGATATTCTCCCAAGTCATCCCACCCTCTCCCTCTCCCACAGAGTCCAAAAGACTGTTCTATAGCCACTCTTTTTAGATTCTTTTCCTGTATGGGTCATTGCAGAGTACTGAGTAGAGTTCCCTGTGCTATACAGTAGGTCCTCATTAGTTATCTATTTTATATATAGTAGTGCATATATGTCAATCCCAATTTCCCAATTTATCCCTCTTTCCCTTGTCCCCTGTAATCATGTTTGTTTTCTACTTCTGTGACTCTATTTTCTGCTTTTTAAATCAGTTCCATTCAGTTCCATCACTCAGTTGTGTCTGATTCTTTGCAACCCCATGGACTGCAATACACCAGGCTTTCCTGTCCATCACCAGTGAGTTCTTTTGCACTATTTTTCTAGATTCCACATATAAGCAATATCATATGATGTTTGTCTTTCTCAGTCTGACTTATTTCACTCAGTATATCAATCTCTAGGTTCATCCATGTTACTACAAATGGCATTATTTAAGAAGACTTCTTTAACACTTTCCTGTCTCAATCTATTGTACTGGCTTAAATTTCCATTCAGTTCAGTTCAGTTCAGTTGCTCGGTTGTGTCCGACTCTTTGTGACCTCATGAACTGCAGCACGCCAGGCCTTCACGTCTATCACCAACTCCCGGAGTCCACCCAAGCCCATGTCCATTGAGTCGGTGATGCCATCCAACCAACTCATCCTCTGTTGTCCCCTTCTCCTCCTGCCCTCAATCTTTCCCAACATCAAGGTCTTTTCAAATGAGTCAGCTCTTCACATCAGGTAGCCAAAGTATTGGAGTTTCAGCTTCAACATCAGTCCTTCCAAGGAACACCCAGGACCGATCTCCTTTAGGATGGACTGGTTGGATCTCCTTGCAGTCCAAGGGACTCTCAAGAGTCTTCTCCAACACCACAGTTCAAAAGCATCAATTCTTCAGTGCTCAGCTTTCTTAATAGTCCAACTCTCACATCCATACATGACCACTGGACACATTACAACATTACTCTGGAGAGGTCTTTCATCCTTTCCTCATGCTCTAAACATCCCACCTGGAATTAGATATGGCTTTTGATGTTTGGGATGGGTAGTGACTGCCTGAACATTACACATAGCTGTAACTCAGCCCTCATGTGTGGTTGTTTGTGAGGGTCAATTGTGAAGATACCTGGGGTCAGCAAGCATCATGGAGACAAGCAATAGGAGCATCTCAGCAGTCCCTCTCCTTGACTGGGGCTCAGTTAGTTTTAGTTTGCCCTCAGTTCTATCATCAGAAGTAGTGTGCTGCTCCTCCTTGTCTCCTCCCACAAAGACAGGTTAGGTGGATACTTTCTACTGAACTATTTGAAGGACCCCACAGTCAGAGATCTCTGTTTTGCTCCTATTATGCCCCAAATGGGCCTTCCCAGGTGCCTCAGTGGTAGAGATCTACATGCCAGTGCAGGAGACACGAGTCTGATACCTGGGTTGGGAGGATCCTCTCGAGAAGGAAATGGCAATCCACTCCAGCATTCTTGCCTGGGAAATTCCCTAGACAGAGGAGCCTGGCGGGCTACAGTCCATGGGGATCACAAAAGAGTCAGACATGACTGAGTGTCTCAACAGCAACAACATACTCCAAATGCTTAGAAATGTTCCTGGGACATATTAGGCAGTTGATATGTATCTGATAACTTCAAGTAATGTTAATCATTAGAACCTTAAGGCTATTTATTACTGGTTTGTCTGGAAATAAAACATAGATTAATGATTTAAGTAATGAAAGATTTTTTTTTATTTTTGTGAATACAGAGGCAGTTTTTACTTTTGATTTGTCTTCGTTTGTTAAGGCTGCTCTAACAAATTATCACAGACTGGGTAACTTACAAGCAACAGAAATTTGTGTTTCACAGTTCTAGAGGGTAGTGCCCCCATGGTTTGGGCGAAGGTCCTTTTTCAGATTGCAGATTGTCAGCATCTCACTGTTGCTCACATAATGGAAGGGCTGAGGCATCTCTGAGGGATCTCTTTTATAAGACTATTATCCCCATTCCTAAAAGCTCTACCCTTGTGGCCTAAGCACCTCCCAAAGGCCCTCACCTCTTAATACCATCATCTTTGGGATTAGAATTTTAACATATAAAATTTGGGGGGGACACAAACATGTAACCCAGATCAATATCCTAATGCATTACTTAAATCCATGAACACATTGATGCATATTTGTTCTGCCTTAGTCACCTCTTCCCAGAACCCTGCAACAATATAAAATCTGCCCTCTTCATAATGCAGTGGTGGTGGTGGTGGTGGTGGTTTCGTTGTTCATTTGTGTCCGACTCTTTGCGATCTTATGGACTGTAGCCCGCCAGATTCCTCTGTCCATGGGATTTCCTGGGCAAGAAGACTGGAGACAGTTGCCATTTCCTTCTCCAGAGTGTCTTCCCAACCCAGATCTTCCCTTCCCAGATCTCCTGCATTGCAGGCAGATTCTTTACCACTGAGCCACCAGAGAAGCCCTCTTAACAGAGTACAGGTATCCAAAGACCTGAATTATTCTGCCTTCAGATTCTTTGTTTCCCACACTAGGATATTAAAGGATGAAAATGATTAAAGTCTTATTTTTTTCATAAAAGTCATGGGTATTCTGCCATAACTTTTTTCAACAATTTAAAATGCAATTATTTTTCAGAAGACATGCCTTTGGGGAGATAAAATTCCAGTCCTTGTAATTGAACTTGAGTATTCCTAAGTCTTTTGAGCTATAGGTTGCTAAATGATTTCTGGCTTTAAAGCCCTCAGTACAGTTGAAATGACTTTGCTTTAGTACAATCAAGTCTTTAACATCTGTCTCTTCTCCTGGATTATAAGCTCCAGGAGAGAGGATTGTATCTGTCTTGTTCAACATTGCTTCCTGATGCATTTTGTATTGTCTGGCACCTAGAAAGCATCAGGTGGAATTACCACTGCAAACGGTCAGACAATACTTATATATGTGTGTGTACATGTGTGTGTGCAGATGTTTGCATTTTTGGAGGATTTCTTCTTTATCTCTGACCTTGTCCCTAATTTTGAAAAGACTTTAAGAACTGGCCTTACATATAATGATATCATGTAGCAAAGATGCTGGATATGAGTTCAAAATAGTAGCTATAATAATAACAATAATGATGATTACTATTTATTGAGTGTATATCATGTGATTGGAACTGATGTAAGCTCTTTAAATGTAATCCTCACTACAATATTTTGAGAACAGTACTGTAACTGATAACATTTGCAGATTAGAAACTAAAAATGGAAAAATTTTAATTTTTTTTTCAAAAGTGACACAACTAGTTGGTAATTGAGGTGAAATTTGAACCCAGCATAGATTTTGTATCTTTAAAAGCTATGCCTCCCTCGACATTGAATCATACTAATAGTTTTGTACTAATGGCATGAATCTCACTAAATACTTGGACACATTTTTCTCAACTTGAAATTATAATGATTATCTCAGACTTGTAGAGAGAATTTGGTGATATAATTTATAAACCTTTTGGAAAGTGAAAAGTGACATCAGTTTACACAAGCTGAGTGAGTGAGTCACTCAGACACAGTCGTGTCTGACTCTTTGCAAACCGTACAGTCCATGGAATTCTCCAGGTCAGAATACTGGAGGGGGTAGCCTTCCCTTCTCCAGCAGATCTTCCCAACCCAGGGATCAAACCCAGGTCTCCAGATTGCAGGCAGATTCTTTACCAGCTGAGCCACAATGGAAGCCCAAGAATATTGGAGTGGGTAGGCTATCCCTTCTCCAGCGGATCTTCCCGACCCAGAAATCAAACCAGGGTCTCCTGCATTGCAGATGGATTCTTTACCAACTGAGCTATCAGGGAAGCCCTATAGCTTGATGATTTATGTTTGTTCAGTTCAGTGTTTCACTGATCTATTGATCAGAGTTTGCTGAATACAAATATTCTTTCACTATTGATATTGCTAATACATGTTTTACTAGCAGTTGAATCAATAAGAAATAGCTCAAATATGGAAAACAATTAATTATTGGGCATTACTAACAGAATGGACAAATGCAACAAACTTGATATCACAGGAAATCTTTGAAAATGAATGTAAAAATAAGGATTAAATCCTTAGCCATACTGGAAAAAGGGGCTTCCCAGGTGGCGCTAGTGGTAAAGAACCCGCCTGCAAGTGCAGGAGACACAAGAGACACTGGCTTGATCCCTGGGTCAGGAAGATCCCCTGAGGAAGATCCCCTGGAGGAGGAAATGGCAACCCACTTCAGTTTTCTTGCCTGGGGAATCCCGTGGACAGAGGAGCCTGGAGGGCTACAGTCCACAAAGTCACACAGAGTCAGACACGACTGGAGCAACTTGGCAGGCATGCATACTGGAAAAGAAAGAATGTCATCAGGAAAACAGAAATGTTTAGGTATGTCTAAAAGATAGACATCTGACAGGACTGAACTGAGGAAGGAAATCTGGCTCAAAGGTAGACACCAGATATAGTGGGTGATATGGGTGAGAGTCATTCTTAAGACTTTTTTAACTCATAACTAATGAGCATAACAAGGAGTATGGAGCCAAGCATGATGACTAGGGTGACAACTTAGAGATGGAATGCAAAGCAGACAAGCAGGTTTGCTCTGTTTCCACCCCTTCTGTGCAAACACAAACACTCTCTGACACACACACAGCCAAGTGGTAAACAGTTCAACATCTGGTTCCACACTGAAGAAGTCAGTATGAGTAACTGGGTCACAGAGGCCGCACGGTCCTCCAGGTGGCTGGCAACACCCAGAAGAAATGGAAAAACCCCAGCAGAGGTGACCAGAAGAGTCTGTACTGGTGGATTCCAGCCCTCTCCACTGCAACAGAGGAGGCAGGCAGGGGTAAATTTTTAAAGTGTCCACACTTAGGGAAAGAGGAAGTCTCAAATGCAGAGATAAGCCTGCAATCAAGACTAACAGAGCACACAGGAAAAAAAGAAAAAAAATTCATTAAAAAGAGGGACCAAGCAGGACAGCAGTAAGAAAAAGAAAACACACACACACACACACACACAGATATTGAAAGCAAGGAAAGAGTCAATGACTATATGTGATGTAATTGCCTATATTCAAAATTCAAGAGAAGTTAGGCAACAGACTAGTCAAGTTAATAAACAAGTTCACCAGATAAAAAATTACTAAAGGATTTAAAATAATGCCCAGGGAGGAGGGTTCAGGATGGGGAACACATGTATACCTGTGGCGGATTCATTTTGATATCTGGCAAAACTAATACAATTATGTAAAGTTTAAAAATAAAATAAAATAAAAAAAAAATAATAATGCCCAGTACCTGGTAAGTACTATGTAAATCTCACCCTTTTATGCAGAAATGAAGCTAAAAAAAAAAAAAAAGTTTATAAAACCTCAAAGAGCTTTGAAAGAAAAACATGAACGTTACTGAAGGACATAATGAAGATATAATAAATGTAGTGATAAACCATTTTAAGAATTAGAAGAATAAACATTGTGAAGATATTTTCTTTCTGAATTATTCTATACATTCAGTGAAATCTCAATCCAAAATCATACAAGAACTGTTCTGTGAAATTTAAAAATTAATCCTAAAATATATCCAAAAGATTAAGTGAGTGGTCATCGTGCTCATTAAGAATAACCACCCCAGTTCAAAGAATTAAGAATTCTAGATATGACATGGAAAGTCTTTTTTCCACTGCGTTGCTGAGTCAGCAAAAACCAAAGGACGTGCTTAGAAATTTAACAAAATAATGTGGAAGCAATACATCATGGAGACAAGTAAAGCCTAAAATGGGGGTCTAACCTAAGGGGATCTGTCCAGCCAGGAGAATCTTGAGCTTCTATTTTATAGCCCACGAGTAAAAGGGCTGACTCAAAACCAAGTACTCACTCAAGTTCATTGTGAAAAATCAGGGGTCAACCTGGAGATGAGCTAATGGGAATACAACCCTCCACACGCACAGGCACCTGAAATATGAGAAGGCCACATTCACATTGTAATGCTGAACTGCAGACAAACAAAACACAAAACAAATGAAACAAACAAGCAAACAAACTTCCTCAGAAAAGCATGGAAAGATTTATAATAGGTTGCAACCTTAGAAGTGAGTGGAGAGAAAAAGTACTCTCCACTGAGAACTCATAATCAAAAGTGAAAGTTTCTCAGTTGTGTCCGACTCTTTGCGGCCCCATGGGCCCACAAGGCTCCTCTGTCCATGGGATTCTCCAGGCAAGAATACTGGAGTAGGTTGCCATGCCATCCTCCAGGGGATCTTCCCAACCCAGGAAATGAACCCAGGTCTCCCATATTGCAGGTGGTTTCTTTACTGTCCCATCACCAGGGAAGCCATAATCACAAACCAGCCTTCAAACCCATTTGCTACATTTAGGCCTCAAAACCTCAACTTGAGAATTTATTTAAAAAGATAGCTTCAGTTGCCTCTAAGAAGCAAAAAAGAGAACCTCTGTGAAGGAAAGTAACTTGAACACAGATGCCTTATAATACCCATAGATGAATTGTTTGGAACTGGAAGTTACAGAAGACACACGCACACACATACACAGACATAAAGACACACAGACACACCACTGCACAGATGCACACAAATGAAGGACTAAGCTGCCACAAGTAAACAACCAATGGAAATAAGAGGCAATGATCTAATACTTAGTTTTTTGGCTTTTTAGATAATTTATTTATTTTGGCCGCACTGAGTCTTCCTTGCTTTGTGCAGGCCTCTCTCTAGTTGTAGCTAACTGGGACTATTCTCTAGTTGTGGTGTGAGGGCTTCTCATTGTGGTGGCATCTTGTGGGGCACATGCTCTAGGGCATGAGGACTTCAGTAGTTGCAGCTCCCAGGCTCTAGAGCACGGGCTCGATAGTTGTGGCACACAGGCTTAGTTGTCAGCAGTATGTGGGATTTTCCTGGACAAGGGATCGAACCTATGTCCCCTGCATTGGCAGGGGGACAGTTATCCAATGTGTCACCAGGGAAGTCCCTGTTTCTGTTTTTTCCTGCTTGCTTGGAAGGATGGAAAGATGATAGAGAACAGAATGGAGGCAGGAACACCATGATGGATCAAGAAATGTGTATTAATTATGTATCCATTGGGAATTCAGATGCTGTTAGTAATACAGGTAAGACATCTTGGCTTTCAAAGAAATGACCATTGCACTAAAGAAATAACAATGCACATGTTAAAATAACATAGAAGTCAGAGATATGAGTCCCAAAAGATATAGCATGAACTGCTGTGACCTGAAAGACTCAGAAGAAGCAGGAACTTGAGTTGTGCCCAGAAGAAATAGGATTTTCACAGTATCAGAGAAGTTGGGGGATTTTTCAGGAAGTAGGAGGAAAAACAAAGGTGAAAATTCTACAGCAGTAGGGACGGCTGTTGGACTATCACTGGATACTTCCACAGAAAAGAATGACCAGAAAATGCTTCTAAAGGAGGAAGATTGGAAACACCCAAGAGGTAGACTAGAAGAGAGCAGGAAACCACGTATATACATGTATATACAGTGCTATATATACAGAGCTATATATACAGGGCTATATATACAGAGCTATATATACAGAGCTATATATACAGGGCTATATATACAGTGCTTTATATACAGAGCTATATATACAGAGCTATATATACAATGCTATATATACAGTGCTATATATACAGGGCTATATACACAGAGCTATATATACAGGGCTATATATACAGTGCTATATGGCAAACTAATTAATTGATCACTTAAAGTCTGCTTATAAAATAAGTAAATAATGAAAAATAATCACCAGCTAATTTTTTTTAAAGGCTCTATTGTCCAACTTATATCTCAGCTGTGCGGTGTTGGAGTGGTGGCTGTGTAGCACTGGAGCGACTTTGAGGTGATAACCCACATCCAAGGGCAAAGGAGAAGCCCCAGCAAGATGGTAGGAGGGGTGAAATAGCATTTAGAACCAAACTGCATACCCACCAGAGACTCTCAGAGGGCTCAAACAAATCTTGTGCACACCAGGACCCAGAGACCCCACAGAGACTGAGACAGAACTGTGTTTGAGTGTATCCTGTGGAGGTACGGGTCAGCTGTGGACTGCCATAGGGACAGGGGCCCTGGATGCAGCAGATTTGGGTATGGCATAAGCCCTCTTGGAGGAGGTCACTATTAACCCCACCATAGAACCACCAGAACTTACACAGGACTGAGGAAACAGACTCTTTGAGGGCACAAACAAAACCTTGTGTGCACCAGGACCCAGGAGAAAAGAGCAGTGACCCCACAAAAGACTGACCCAGACTTGCCCATGAACGTCCAGAACAGGCAGAGGCATGGGTTGGTGGCGACCTGCTGCAGAGTTGGGGGCAGTGAGTATAGCAAGAGATGCATGGGACCTTTTGAAGGAGGTAACTATTATCTTCACTACTTCCATCATAGTTTGGCCCCAGGTAAATAACAGGAAGGGAACACAGCTCTGCACATCAATAGAAAATTGAATTAAAGATTTACTGAGTATGGCTTCACCCATCAGAACAAAACCCAGTTTCCCCTTCAGTCAGTCTCTCCCACCAGGAAGATTTCATAAGCCTCTTATCCCCCTGCACAAGAGGGCAGACAGACTGAAAACAACAATCACAGAAAACTAACCAATCTGATCACATGGACCACAGCCTTGCCTAACTCAGTGAAACTATAAGCCAGGCTGTGTGGGGCCACCCAAGATGAACCAGTCATGGTGGAGAGTTCTGACAAAACATGGTTCACTGGAGAAGGGAATGGCAAACCACTTCAGCATTCTTGCCTTGAGAACCCCATGAACAGTATGAAAAGGCAAAAAGACAGGACACTGAAAGATGAACTCCCCAGATCAGTTATGTACCCAATGCACTACTAGAGATCAGTGGAGAAATAACTTCAGAAAGAATGAAGAGATGGAGCCGAAGCAAAACAACACCCAGTTTGTAAATGTGATTGGTGATAGAAGTAAAGTCCGATGCTATAAAGAACAATACTGCATAGGAACCTGGAATGTTAGGTCCATGAATCAAGGCAAATGGAAGTGGTCAAACAGGAGACGGCAAGGGTGAACATCGACGTTTTAGGAATCAGCGAACTAAAATGGACTGGAATTGGTGAATTTAAGTCAGATGACCATTATATCTACTACTGTGGGCAAGAATACCTTAGAAGAAATGGAGTAGCCATCATAGTCAACAAAAGAGTCTGAAATGCAGTACTTGGATGCAATCTCAAAAACGACAGACTGACCTCTGTTCGTTTCCAAGGCAAACCATTCAAGATCACAGTAATCCAAGTCTATGCCCCAAGCAGTAATGCTGAAGAAGCTGAAGTTGAATAGTTCTATGAAGACCTACAAGACCTTGTAGAACAAACACCCAAAAATGTTCTTTTCATTATAGGGGACTGGAATGCAAAAGTAGGAAGTTAAGAAATACCTAGAATAACAGGCAAATTTGGCCTTGGTATACAAATGAAGCAGGGCAAAGGCTAATAGAGTCTGCCAAGAGAATGCACTGGCCATAGCAAACACTCTCTTCCAACAACACAAAAGACTCTACACATGGACATAACCAGATGGTCACCACCAGATGGTCAATTTCAGAAATGATTGTATTCTTTGCAGCCAAAGATGGAGAAGCTCTACACAGTCAGCAAAAACAAAACTGAGAGCTGACTGTGGCTCAGATCATGAACTCCTTATTGCCAAATTCAGACTTAAATTGAAGAAAGTAGGGAAAACCACTAGACCATTCAGGTATGACCTAAATCAAATCCCTTACAATTATACAGTAGAAGTGAGAAATAGATTCAAGGGATTAGATCTGATAGACAGAGTGCCTGAAGAACCATGGATGGAGGTTCGTGACTTTGTACAGGAGGCAGGGATCAAGACCATCCCCAAGAAAAATAAATGCAAAAATGAAAAATGGTTGTTTGAGGAGGCCTTACAAGTAGCTGAGGAAAGAAGAGAAGCAAAAGGCAAAGGAGAAAAGGAAAGATATATCCATTTGAATGCAGAGTTCCAAAGAATAGCAAGGAGAGATAAGAAAGCCTTCCTCAGTGATCAGTGAAAAGAAATAGAGGAAAACAATAGAATGGGAAAGACTAGATATCTCTTCAAGAAAATTAGAGATACCAAGGGAACATTTCATGCAAAGATGGGCTACGGTAAAGGACAGAAATGGTATGGACCTAACAGAAGCAGAAGATATTAAGAAGAAGTGGCAAGAATACACAGAAGAACTATACAAAAAATATCTTCATGACCCAGATAATCACGATGGTATTATCACTTACCTAGAGCCAGACATCCTGGAATGCAAAGTCAAGTGGGCCTTAAGAAGCATCACTATGAACAAAGCTAATAGAGGTGATGGAATTCCAGTTGAGCTATTTCAAAACCTAAAAGATGATGCTGTGAAAGTGCTGCACTCAATATACCAGCATATTTGGAAAACTCAGCAGTGGCCACAGGACTATAAAAGGTCAGTTTTCATTCCAATCCCCAAAGAAAGGCAATGCCAAAGAATGCTCAAACTACTGCACAATTGGACTCATCTCACATGCTAGTAAAGTAATGCTCAAAATTCTCCAAGCCAGGCTTCAACCGTACATGAACCGTGAACTTCCAGAGGTTCAAGCTGGATTTGGAAAAGGCAGAGGAACCAGAGATCCAACTGTTAACATTCACTGGATCATCAAAAAAGCAAGAGAATTCCAGAAAAACATCTATTTCTGCTTTATTGACTATGCCAAAGCCTTTGACTGTGTGGATCACAACAAACTGTGGAAAACTCTTAAAGAGATAGGGATACCAGACCACCTGATCTGCTGCCTGAGAAATCTGTGTGCAGGTCAGGAAGCAATAGTTGGAACTGGACAGGGACCAACAGGCTGGTTCCAAATTAAGAAAGGAGTAAGTCAAGGCTGTATATTGTCACCCTGCTTATTTAACTTGTATACAGAGTACATCATGTGAAATGCCAGGCTGGATGAAGCACAAGCTGCAATCAAGATTGCCAAGAGAAATATAAATAACCTCAGATATGCAGATAACACCAGCCTTATGGCAGAAAGGAAGAAGAACTAAAGAGCCTCTTGATGAAAGTGAAAGTGGAGAGTGAAAAAGTTGGCTCAAAACTCAACATTCAGAAAACTAAGATCATGGCATCTGGTCCCATCACTTCATGGGAAATAGATGGGGAAACAATAGACACAGTGAGAGACTTTATTTTGGGGGTTCCAAAATCACTGCAGATGGTGACTGCAGTCATGAAATTAAAAGACACTTACTCCTTGGAAGAAAAGTTATGATCATCCTAGACAGCATATTAAAAAACAGAGACATTACTTTGCCAACAAAAGTCCGTCTGGTCAAAGCTATGGTTTTCCAATTGTCATGTATGGATGTGAGAGTTGGACTATAAAGAAAGCTGAGTACCGAAGAATTGATGCTTTTGCACTGTGGTGTTGGAGGAGACTATTGAGAGTCCCTTGGACTGCGAGAAGATCCAACAAGTCCATTCTAAAGGAAATCAGGCCTGAATATTCATTGGAAGGACTGATGCTGAAGCTGAAACTGCAATCCTTTGGCCACCTGATGCAAAGATCTGACTCATTGGAAAAGACCCTTTTGGTGGGAAAGATTGAAGGTGGGAGGAGAAGGAGACAACAGAGGATGGATGAGATGGTTGGATGGCATCACCGACTCAATGGACATGAGTTTGAGTAAACTCTGGGAGTTGAGGATGGACAGGGCGGCCTGGAATGCTGCAGTCCACGGGGTCGCAAAGAGTGGGACACGACTGAGAGACTGAACTGAACTGATTATCCAACTTTGTAAATGGAAATATGGCCAATTGCAAGAGAATATCCCAATTTTCTCTTCCTAGATTTGTCCATTTGGTAATGGGCAGCAAAGCCTGGCATGCTGCAGTCCATGGGGTCTCAAAGAGTCGGACATGACTGAGTGACTGAACTGAACTGAACTGAGCCCTGAAATTCAAATTATTTGGGATTCAGCTTTAATATTTTAAAACTGGGGGAAAGAGGAGGGGTGTCCATGAAAGAAGACAGATCAATGCACGAGATCTCATTCACGCTGCGGTAGGACCTTCAGCTCTACAAACCCTAATGAAATAATGGGTGTGATCTTCACTCCAGCGCTGGGGAGAGGACACACATTGACAACTGAGATTTATTAATACTAAAGTAACCGGCTCAGACTGTCATTACGCAAGACATCCACAAGGTGGCAGTGACACTGAGTTAAAAGTACATTCACAGTTGAATTCTAAAAAGAAATGCTTCTTCAATGGCTAGTGTTTACATATTTCTCTTCCCCCGCCTTTATGATGTCACCGAGGCCAGAGAAGCTGGGAGAACAAAGGCAGTATAAACAGCAGAACAGTGACGACGACTCCCACGAAGGAACTGACTAGGAGCTACTCCCTTTGCAGTCTTCCCAGTCCTGCGAAGGAGAGTTTTACCATCCTTGTCCTCATTTTACATAAGAAACGAGGAAGAGAGAAATGAATTATCTAAAGTAGCAGAGATAGTAAGTGATCCAGTCAGAATTCAGAATTTTGTGTCTCTGGTCAAAGTCCAGGGTCCCTTCACCACACTTGCAGGGAAAACTGAAGAAAGCCATTTTGACTGACAAAGGGACCTTCCTTCCTAACCACCCTTCATTGATACAGAAATGAGATGTGGGATCCTTTTCTTTATAACAAAGGGGCTCTTAAAAGATTTGATCCTTTTTAGCACAGTTCAGTTCAGTCGCTCAGTCATGTCCGACTACTCTTTGCAACCCCATGGACTGCAGCACGCCAGGCTTCCCTGTCCATCACCAACTCCCGGAGTTTGCTCAAACTCATGTCGAATGAGTCGGTGATGCCATCCAACCATCTCATCCTCTGTGGTACCCTTCTCCTCCTGCTTTCAATCTTTCCCAGCATCAGGGTCTTTTCCAGTGAGTCGGTTCTTCACACCAGGTGACCAGTATATTGGAGATTCAGCTTCAGCATCAGTCCTTCCAACGAATATTCAGGACTGATTTCCTTTAGGACTGATTTCTGTTTTAGCACAAGACAGAACAAATAACTTTCCCAGACACGTTAGTGTATTGATCACTATAGCGATTTAAACTTTAATGTTCGAGCCGCTCATATTTTTTCCTGCCACTTTGATGGAGCAGGAACATTTTTGTCATTGCTGTAATCTTAATCAAGGTACTTTGAGTTAGAAGTAAAAGAATTTCATTCAAACTTGACTGAAAGGGGGGTGGGGAAAGGATGATTTTTCAGTGGAACAAAGATGTATTTCAAAGAATCCAAAGATGAGTTTTTTCCATTGTTCAATCAGTCGGTGGTGTCTGACTCTTTGCAATCCCATGGACTCCAGCATGCTAGGCTTCTCTGTCCTGTCACTATATCCCAGAGTTTGCTCAAACTCACGTCCATTGAGTTGATGATGCCATCCAACTATCTCGTCCTCTGTATCCCTCTTCTCCTCTTGCCTTCAATTTTTCCCAGCATTAGAGAAGTTTTTTGTTGTTGTTGTTTTTGTTTTTTTAGGTCAAGAACCAGAAAACCATTAGGGGACTTCCCTGGCAGTCCAATAGTTAAGACTTTGATTTCCAATGCAGGGGTGGAGGTTCAATCCCTGGTTGGGGCCCTAAGATCCCACATGCCCTGCTGCTCAAAATAAAATAGAAGCAGTATTGTAACAAATTCAACAAAGACTTTAAAAATGGTCCACATTAAAAAAATCATTTTTAAAAAATGAAAGAAAAATAAAATCATTAGGAATTATGGCAATCACTCACATACTCATTCTCTTTTTCTCTACTTTCTCTAGCCCATGGTTTTCTTGGCATGTCTGGGCTACTGCCTTTTTTAAAATTTATTTATTTTAATTGGAGGATATTTACAGTATTGTGATGGGTTTTGCCATACATCAACATGAATCAGCTATGGGTATACATGTGTCCCGCCCATCCTGAACCCCCTTCCCAACTCCCTCTGCATCCTATCCCACTGAGTTGTCCCAGAGCACTGGCTTTGGGCACCCTGCTTCGTGCATTGAACTTGCACTGGCCATCTATTTTACAAGTGGTAATGTACATGTTTCAGTGCTATTCTCTCAAATCAACCCACCCTCTCCTTCTCCCACTGAATCCAAAAGTCTATTCTTTACATCTGTGTCTCCTTTGCTGCCCTACATGTAGGATCATGATTACCATCTTTCTAAATTCCATATGTATGTGTTAATATACAGTATTTGTCTTTCTCTTTCTGACTCACTTCACTCTGTATAACTGGCTTTCCCTTCTTCTCCAGACCCCACAGCTCCTGCATTCACACACCCTCAGCTCCAGGGGCTAGCAGAGACTGGCTCACATCTTTCAGTTCAGATTCCTAACCTCTGAGAAAAAGAATCCAACTTGGTGGGACTACGGCTATGGCATAACTAAGTACAAATAAGGGTGATGATTATCTAAGAAGGATGCTCTGAGCCAAGCAGCTATCCTAGAAAATGCATGTCATTACTGGCTAAATAACTTCCTGGGGAATCTGAAAGAATATCAGGATGAAAATTCAGTGTGAAATTTGGCATTTTCACACTTCCCTCTATGTAGATGGTGATAACTATCAAACCATAATTTGGGACATAGATTTCGATAAATTTTCAAAATACTTAAAGATCAAAATTAGAAAATTCTGAATTTAAACTTACAATATCTGTACCTCAACCTGCCCATTTCAAGAATGAATTGTAAAAATTAAAATGTATTTTGACCATAGATCAAATAGCAATACACATAACATGACAAAATTTCATTTAAATTTGACATACAGAAAGATGTCTGACTAAAGTTGGAATTACTGACTAAAGCTGGAGTCATTTACAACAAACACATTTTTCCTGGAAAATGATCTTTAAATAATAAAATGGATCTAACAAGGATATTTAATATCTTGATTAGAACCAAGTTAGTGAAAAAATTTTAAGTGACACTCTTAGGCTGTTAATAACCAACACTTATTCTATTTAGTAAAAGGAAAAGGGAAAGGTACCAATTCATTACAAATGTGCAGTACTATCAGAAGCTAAGTTAAATGCAGTTTATACTCTATACTAGTGATTTTCAAACTGTAACACACTTCAGAATTGCTTGGATTTCTTCTTAAAACAAGAAAGGCTGTCTGCACCTCCTCCAGTTTCTGACTCTTTAGGCCGGTCTAGGGTCTATACTTTATAATTTGCATTTCTAAAAGTTCCCAGATGGTGTTGATGCTGCTTGTTTAGGGGTTACTCTTTGAAACCTCCTGCTCTAAACTCAGGAGTGAAGAACCATTTCTTCTCCTTTCCTTTCTCCTTTCTTTTCTTTTTCTTGCCTTCTTCCTTCCTTTCTTTCTCACATATTTTTTGGTGTATGTGAAAACACGTACGTTTTCCTCCCTCAGCACATTTCACCCATCCAAGAATGGTGTGTGTCTGTGCGTGCGCTCAGTTGTGTCTGACTCTGTCTGACTTACTTCATTTAGTATGATAACCTCTGGGTCCAACCATGTTGCTGCAAATGGCATTATTTCACTCTTTTTATGGCTGAATAATATTTCATTATGTATATATATACCACATCTTTTTTTTTACGGGCTAATTCATCTGGCGACTTTTTTTTAAATCAAAACCTTGTTGGCAGACCTAATTAGGGAAAACTAAGACGTGGGGAACTTTTGTTTCCATAACCTAGTCTCCATCTTTTCCCCACATTGCTTGAATAATTTTTTAGTCCTTCTGCTATTGGATTCTCCTCCTGGGGGAGGGGTGGGAATCTGATCCTGAACTTTTAAAGCATCGTTGCTCATCTTCTCTGACTCTGCTTTATAAAGGAGTCTGTTTTGTAGTATAAGGCAGTCTGGTGTTGTGTTGTCAGTGATTTAAATGATAACAACCCTCCTCGGCTGTTTGATCATCTGCCTTTGAATTTTTATTTCGATTTTTTTTTTTGTTTGTTTCACTCTTCATTTGATTCTGCTTAGGCACCTGTATATTGCTCCAGGAATTATGTCCCCAAATAATAACAGTAACTTATACCTTTACTGGGCTTCCCAGGTAGCTCAGCTGGTAAAGAATTTACCTGCCCTGCAGGAGACCCCTGTTCAATTCCTGGGTCAAGAAGTTTCCCTGGAGAAGAGATAGCTACCCACTCCTGTATTCTTGGGCTTCCCTGGTAGCTCAGACAGTAAAGAATCTGCCTGAAATATAGGAGACCTGGGTTCCATTCCTGGGTTTGGAAGATCTCCTGGAGAAAGAAATGGCTACCCACTCCAGTATTCTAGCCTAGAGAATCCCCATGGACAGAGGAGCCTGGCAGACTACAGTCCATGAGGTCACAAAGAGTCAGACATGACTGAGCGACTAAGCACACACACATACCTTGACTGTCATGATGCTAACATGTAATATTGCACAAAGCTCTTTATTGCTTCTGGAAGGTAGATCTTTAGAACACCCCTGTACTCTACCCTTGATACTCAGAGACTGCTGTGCTATGTGGAGCAGAGATGCCCTGTCATTACTAACTTAGTTTTATGAGGTTCTCCTAAGTTATTGAAGTCTTGTCACACTCGTTTACAAGCTACTCTCGGAATAATACTGAGAAATGGGTCAGCACTGTCATGACGTTTACCAGATTGGAAGAAGAGACCTCCATTTAAAGGTTATTTTCTGATGGATTGACAACCAACAACAAAATCTTTTTTTATAAGTAGATTTTAGAATCTCTTTTGCCTTTTGGTCAAGAGCACTGTAACTGGCCAGAACGCATTAGTAAGATAAATTTCTTTAGTGATCTTGGAATTTAGTTAAATCGCCACACAGATCACAACTCAGACACATAGTAAGATGGATAAGTGACACAATATGCCAAATGTATCATGTGTTATTATTTATATTTATCTGTCATGTATTGCAGATTTTCATGCGGGTGCTTGGACATGTTAAGATTCTCACATCATGCTCCTCTCTTCATCACTCTCATTTTGACCCCTTATCCACCCTGCCCTGTGACCATAATAATCATAATCATTTACAAAGATGCCATAAGTTCTGCTTCTACACCATCTCTTCCTAGGTGCACCCCTAAGGACTACGCCAAGTTCTCCTTAGTGGTGTCTATCTCTATGGTTTTTCCACAGCAGTTAATAGATGAATACATTTTAAATTATTTTAAATATATTTGATTTGTAATGACAGAAAAATATATGAGTGTATAGTACACATATACAAACATTGAAAATGTATATTAAAAACCAGAAAGGATAAAAAGCATGTCTTAAACATTATTTTAACTTTTTTTAGTAGATAACATTTCAAACATTCAGAAAGGTTGCAACTATAAGAAAAACACCAAACTAATCCACATACTTTCACTCATATTCACTTAATAACATTTTACGCCCATTTGCTTGTAACTCTCTCTCTTTTTGCCTGAACTGTTTCAGGATAAGTTACATACATCATGGCCTTTTACCCCTAAACTTTTCAGTGTGTATTTCCTAAGAATCATGACAATCTCTTAACATGACAATAACCACAGCACACTTATCAACTTCAGCATAAAGTCATTTAAATTTTATAGTCATCCTCATCAATTCATTTGGTCTCATATTGTTAATTCTTGTCCTGCTTGAATCCAATTTTTCCATTACAGTTCTGAAAGTTCTTACCCAATTCTGTGCCATGATCTTAAAGTACCAGGAACTTGTATTATAGAGTTCTTGTCTGAATCTTTTCCATGATTCTCTCTGAAGATAAAGCATTTTTTCAAAAGCATAAGGATAAAACAATAACTGTCTGTAAATGACCAAAAGACTTCTAAAATGGCTAAGTTCAAGATCTGATAGGAGTTCATTTGATAAGAAAATTCAGTTATTTTCATGGCATACAATAATTTAAGACAATAATTAGACAATGAGGGTACTGATATTACTCTGAACTTCGATTTCTGGAATACCTACCTATATCAGTAACTTATATCCATACACATATAACCTAAGATTTATTATCACTTCTTTTTTGACAATGTTTCCCATGTCATTTAACATGCCAAATCCAAATAAACCTAATTAGTTTAGCATTTTCTTTACAGAGTGAGAGACAAAATTTTGAGAATTTCCAGGGGCCCTCTGGGAAATCTCAAAGTTAGTTTGAGGTCAAAAAGACTCCATTTAGGTTTGATTTGGGAAGTCATAAAAAAAAAGAAGATCAAACATTCGATTAAATAGGATCACAGGTCATGAAATAATGCTTAGTTACCTATTTAGTGAAACTGACAATAAAAGATATTAAAGGCAAATACGGACGGTTACATTGGAGAAGGCAATGGCAACCTGCTCCAGTACTCTTGCCTGGAAAATCTCATGGATGGAGGAGCCTGGTAGGCTGCAGTCCATGGGGTCGCTAAGGGTCAGACACGACTGAGTGACTTCACTTTCACTTTTCACTTTCATGCATTGGAGAAGGAAATGGCAACCCACTCCAGTGTTCTTGCTTGGAGAATCCCAGGGACAGAGGAGCCTGGTGGGCTGCCATCTATGGGGTCGCACAGAGTTGGACACGACTGAAGCGACTTAGCAGTAGCAGCAGTAACATGGAAGGTTACATAGCTGTGAACAAAATTTATCTTTTTCAGTATTGAGAAGACTCATTTTCTAATGTAATCAAAGATCTAATAAAGACAATAAGAATCACAGGAAATTATTTTGCTAAAACACAGAATCTTTGCTTTCCAGACTGAGTATCCAAAAGGCAACAAAACAAAAACAAAAAGCTTTCAACATCTTTTAATCAGAGAAAATAGTCTACCAATAAAACTGCCTTTTTAACAGACAACGCTTTAATTGCTCGGTCGTGTCTGACTCTGTGACCCCTTGGGCTGTAGCCTGCCAGGCTCCTCTGTCCATGAGATTTCCCAGGCAAGAATACTAGAGTGGGTTTCTTCAGTCCCTTCTCCAGGGGATCTTCCCGACCCAGGGATCAAACCCAAGTCTCCTGCATTGCAGGCAGATTCTTTACCATCTGAACCACCAGGGAAGCCTAGAAACAAAAATATATACTAATTTTGTACCAGTATACTTTTGATATTTTGACCAGTACTTTGGCCACCTTATGTGAAGAGCTTTCTCATTGGAAGAGATCCTAATGCTGGGAAAGATTGAAGGCAAAGGAGAAGGGGGCAGCGAAGGATGAGATGGTTAGATAGCATCATTGACTCAATTGATATGAATTCGAACAAACTCTAGAAGTTAGTGGAGGACAGAGAAGCCTGGCATGCCGCAGCTCATGGGGTCGCAAAGAGTCGGACACGATTTAACAACTAAACAACAAGTTTTGATATTAAGGCTCATTCTTTAAAAATATAATCCCAATCATAGCCAGTTTTACCACACATAAAATTCATTTCCAGGATTCCTTTTCCACAAACCGTCTATGAAGTTTTTTCTATTCATTTACGTTTTGGCCTATATTGTCCTTTCTTTTTCTGTAACAGCCAGTCATTCTACTTCTGAATAAAATTTCTTCCTTTTTCTCTTGAAAAAAGTACATTCTTCTTAGCTCTCCTTATCCTAAAAACATTCTACTTTCGTTACCACTTTTTGTTCTTAATATTTTTATTTATTTGGCTGCACCAAGTCTTAGCTGTGGCATGTGGGATCGCTAGTTGCAGCATGTGAACTCTTAGTTGAGGCATGTGGGTTCTAATTCCCTGGCCAGGGATCAGACCTGGGCCCTCTGCATTGGAAGTGTGGAGTCTTAGCTCCTGGAACACCAGGGAAATACCTCCTGACTTACTTTTTGTACACAGTTGTTTTCTTTCACTATTATTACTTCTGGTATTTTTAATTAAATGTATCAATTAGCATTCTTAACCCTTAGAAACCTTACTTTCTAGTGAAAACTGAAAGGTAAACAATAATCTACTGGTTGTTACATCAGCATTCTGTGCACTGGAAAACTTATAAATACTGTTAATAATTTCTAGAAATGGAGTCTTTTCAGTAAACTTTTCGGTGTGGCAGATGTGTTTACTATTAGACCCAAACATCTTTAATTCTTCTATAGTAAGAATCTCAAAGTAGATAAATATATCAGTTTTTAACATGTCAGTGTTTTATTTGGAAAGGATCTAGATATTCAATGACTATCCATCATTTAACTTACCTCAGTGTAACTATGGGCTTCCCAGGTGGCTCAGTGGAGAAAGAATCTGTCTGCAATACAGGAGATACCAGAGATATGGGTTTGATTCCTGGGTGGGGAAGACCCCCTAGAGGAGGGCACAGCAACCCACTCCAGTATTCTTGCTTGGAGAATCCCATGGACAGAAGAGCCTGTCCATGGGGTCCATGAGTCCATGGGGTCACAAAGAGTCAGACACGATTGGAGTGACTGAGCACAGCACAGCACAGTATAACTATAAGATTTCAAGCTGATGAAAATGTTTTGGAAACTATCTTTAAGCAATTATGTTTAGATTACTCTTGAAAATTTCACAAGACATTAAACAGCTAACCGTCTTCTTATCTTTTTTGCTGACAAGCTCTGGAACGGTGATAACATAAGCTTTTTTGACTTTAATAAACCTAGGTAGAATAAAAATTCTACGTCTGCATCATGGTGTTGACAGCTCTGAGGACGTGTTTGTTTAAACTAAACAAACAAAACTTAAAGTAGCTTTTATTTATCAAAGATTATTCTTTATCACTTGAACTTGAAAAACATTTGAGTTGGTTTCTATATTTCTGAGAGGACATACTTGATTTGGATAAGCACTTACTTTTCTTCCAGCTGATTAAATAGAGCTCCTTTACAAATTCATGTTGGCAAACCCTCTACAGATAGAAAATTCATCTATCAATCTATATAAATATATAAACATACAGAAGGATACAAAGATCTTGCAGCTTTAATTTTTAAATCTTAACCACAAGACAGGTCCTTTCATTTTTTTTTTTTCGGATCAGGATCATCTCCCTGAAGTTTGCATTTCAAACAGATGGCTCTGGATTCCTAGAGAAGACAGGGTCAAAATTTACACCTCAAAGGCACAAAGAAAAGACTTTTTCTCCAAGAAAGAGTTTTGTTTCCAATGTCCGGATCCTTTACAGTATCTGCAAGCTTTCTAAGATGAATGGGAAAGGTTTGGGGATTGTTTTTTTTTAATAAAAGGATTGGTGGGCTTTGAATTGTTCCTAGTGTTGCATTTCTATTATTGTAAAACAAAATACAGTTGTTTCTAATTCTTCAAAGAATTGGGTTTCAACCTGAAAGGTAGCAAGAGGCTGATTCAACCATTCAACTTATTTCTTTATATCAGGGAGAAGATTTCCAATAAAGATTTTCCAGTCAAACGAATCCTATGTTCTAGAGATGGAGCTGTGTGTCTTTGGACTGTTTTACTAAATCCTTTCACAATAAATTCAGGATGTTTTCTTTCCTTCTGAATACATTGTTCCATTTTAGCTTGGGAAAGAAAACCTTAAAAAATTTCTATCAAGCTCTGAATACCGGTTTCCATCATCAGATCATAAAGCTCATTTTATATTTCAGATGATCATTTAACTTTTGATGTCCAGTATTAGTAACACATAAAACATCTACCACGTTTTGTATCAGATAAGACAACATTGACGTAGATGCTGACAGACGATTCATCTTGTAAACAGATGATGCAAACGTACAGTATCAATAAGCACAGTACAGTACTATAGAAAAAAATTTAAAAATTCTTTCAAATATCTTATTATCTGGTTTAGCCAGGACAAACACTAAATATTTCTGGCTGTAATGAACTTCTTAAATTTTTTTTCCTTTTAAACCAAGGGCATACTCATAAGTGACTCACAACCAAAACCAATAAGCCTTTTATGGTCTAGCCATGAATACAAGAGGTATCCCCAAAGAAGTCTGGGAAGTTACCTCTTCCAAGATCCAGAACCACTCCCAAGGATAACCAAAAGAAAGCAAAGGCTTAGACAATTCCCATGAGAGCAGGCAATAGTCAGTAGGATGCCACTGCAAGTGGGGTGCAATCCACATTTCTATCCAGCCATATTCTTGGGGTCCCAAGCCTGCTGGTTGAGCTGCGCACACACACAAGAACTGACCACCTCCCTCCCTCTCTTTCTCTTGACCAAGCACTACAGACAGAGATCCAGAAAGCTGACTACAGTAAGAACTCTTGCCCCTTGTCAGCTTCTGCCGGTCTCCCCAGGATCCCATCTGCAGGCTCCAGAGTGAGTAGAGTTCCTCTGAATGACCAGAAAGTGTAGGAGATGAAAAATATCACACACACATCCCACCCCCGCCACCTTTCTGGATTCTTGGCTGAGAATCCCTATTCTCTAGAGCACCTCATAAAGAGATAAGCTTATCTAGGTTTAAAGTTTTCCACTGTGGCTGTTATAATTCAAGATTATCTTTCATAAGATTAACCTACTTGTTCAAACAAACACAACTTCAGGGCCAGTAATTTTTATATGTAAAGTTAGCCAAAAACCCAGATGGAGGAGACCCAGATTCTCTGGACTTGAAGGAACCCATTTTTTCTTCTTCTTCCTCTTGAAAAAACAATTAAAAAAAAATTAATCTGAGGCCTCACACCTTGGACATAGGGTATCTCTTCATCCAGATAACCCAAGTAAGACAGTAGGTGTTGTGAGAGGGCATCAGAAGGCAGACACACTGAAACCATAATCACAGAAAACTAGTCAATCTAATCACACAGACCACAGCATTGTCTAACTCAGTGAAACTAAGCCATGCCCGGTGGGGCCACCCAAGACAGGCTGGTCATGGTGGAGAGGTCTGACAGAATGTGGTCCACTGGAGAAGGGAATGGCAAACCACTTCAATATTCTTGCCTTGAGAACCCCATGAACAGTATGAAAAGGCAAAATGATAGGATACTGAAAGAGAAACTCCCCAGGTCAGTAGGTGCCCAATATGCTACTGGAGATCAGTGGAGAAATAACTTCAGAAAGAATGAAGGGATGGAGCCAAAGCAAAAACAATACCCAGTTGTGGATGTGACTGGTGATAGAAGCAAGGTCCGATGTCGTAAAGAGCAATATTGCATAGGAACCTGGAATGTCCTATGAATCAAGGCAAATGGAAGTGGTCAAACAGGAGACAGCAAGAGTGAACGTCGACATTCTAGGAGTCAGCGAACTAAAATGGACTGGAATGGGTGAATTGAACTCAGATGACCATTATATCTACTACTGTGGACAGGAATCCCTTAGAGGAAACGCAGTAGCCATCATGGTCAACAAAAGAGTCCAAAATGCGGTACTTGGATGCAAACTCAAAAATGACAGAATGATCTCTGTTCGTTTCCAAGGCAAACCATTCAATATCACAGTAATCCAAGTCTATGCCCCAACCAGTAATGCTGAAGAAGCTGAAGTTGAATGGTTCTATGAAGACCTACAAGACCTTTTAGGACTAACACCCCAAAAAGATGTCCTTTACATTATAGGGGACTAGAATGCAAAAGTAGGAAGTCAAGAAACACCTGGAGTAACAGGCAAATTTGGCCTTGGAATACAGAACAAAGCAGGGCAAAGGCTAATAGAGTTTTGCCAAGAGAACGCACTGGTCATAGCAAACACCCTCTTCCAACAACACAAAAGACTCTACACATGGACATCACCAGATGGTCAACACTGAAATCAGATTGATTATATTCTTTGCAGCCAAAGATGGAGAAGCTCTATACAGTCAGCAGAAACAGGACCAGGAGCTGACTGTGGCTCAGATCATGAACTCCTTATTGCCAAATTCAGACTTAAATTGAAGAAAGTAGGGAAAACCCCTAGACCATTCAGGTATGATCTAAATCAAATCCCTTATGATTAGACAGTGGAAGTGAGAAATAGATTTAAGGGATTAGATCTGATAGAGTGCCTGATGAACTATGGACAGAGGTTCATAACATTGTACAGGACACAGGGATCAGGACCATCCGCATGGAAAAGAAATGCAAAAAAGCAAAATGGCTGTCTGGGGAGGCCTTACAAATAGCTGTGAAAAGAGAAGCGAAAAGCAAAGGAGAAAAGGAAAGATATAAGCATCTGAATGCAGAGTTCCAAAGAATAACAAGGAGAGATAAGAAAGCCTTCCTCAGAGAGCAATGCAAAGAAATAGAGGAAAACAACAGAATGGGAAAGACTAGAGATCTCTTCAAGAAAATTAGAGATACCAAGGGAACATTTCATGCAAAGATGGGCTTAATAAAGGACAGAAATGGTATGGACTTAACAGAAGCAGAAGATGTTAAGAAGAGGTGGCAAGAATACACAGAAGAACTGTACAAAAAAGGTCTTCATGACCCAGATAATCACGATGGTGATTATCACTCACCTAGAGCCAGACATCCTGAAATGTGAAGTCAAGTGGGCCTTAGAATGCTCCAGTACGAACAAAGCTAGTGGAGGTGATGGAATTCCAGTTGAGCTATTTCAAATCCTGAAAGATGACGCTGTGAAAGTGCTGCACTCAATATGCCAGCAAATTTGGAAAACTCAGAAGAGGCCACAGGACTGGAAAAGAGCAGTTTTCATTCCAATCCCAAAGAAAGGCTATGCCAAAGAATGCTCAAACTACTGCACAATTGCACTCATCTCACACGCCAGTAAAGTAATGCTCAAAATTCTCTAAGCCAGGCTTCAGCAATATGTGAACCATGAACTTCCAGATGTTCAAGCTGGTTTTAGAAAAGGCAGAGGAACCAGAGATCAAATTGCCAACATTGGCTGGATCATGGAAAAAGCGAGAGAGTTCCAGAAAAAGATCTATTTCTGCTGTATTGACTATGCCAAAGCCTTTGACTGTGTGGATCACAATAAACTGTGGAAAATCCTGAAAGAGATGGAAATACCAGACCACCTGACCTGCCTCTTGAGAAACCTATATGCGGGTCAGGAAGCAACAGTTAGAACTGGACATGGAACAACAGACTGGTTCCAAATAGGAAAAAGAGTACATCAAGGCTGTATATTGTCACCCTGCTTATTTAACTTCTATGAAGAGTACATCATGAGAAACTCTGGGCTGGAAGAAGCACAAGCTGGAATCAAGATTGCTGGGAGAAATATCAATAACCTCAGATATGCAGATGACACCACCCTTATGGCAGAAAGTGAAGAGGAACCTAAAAGCCTCTTGATGAAAGTGAAAGAAGAGAGTGAAAAGTTGGCTTAAAGCTCAACATTCAGAAAATGAAGATCATGGCATCCGGTCCCATCACTTCATGGGAAATAGATGGGGAAAGAGTGGAAACAGTGTCAGACTTTATTTTGGGGGGCTCCAAAATCACTGCAGATGGTGACTGCAGCCATGAAATTAAAAGACGCTTACTCCTTGGAAGGAAAGTTATGACCAACCTACATAGCATATTCAAAAGCAGAGATATTATTTTGCCAACAAAGGTCCATCTAGTCAAGGCTATGGTTTTTCCAGTGGCCATGTATGGATGTGAGATTTGGACTGTGAAGAAAGCTGAGCACCGAAGAATTGATGCTTTTGAACTGTGGTGTTGGAAAAGACTCTTGAGAGTCCCTTGGACTGCAAGGAGATCCAACCAGTCCATTCTAAAGGAGATCAGTCCTGGGTGTTCATTGGAAGGACTGATGCTGAAGCTGAAACTCTAGTACTTTGGCCACCGGATGCAAAGGGTTGATTCATTGGAAAAGACTCTGATGCTGGGAGGGATTGGGGGCAGGAGTAGAAGGGGACGACAGAGGATGAGATGGCTGGATGGCATCACTGACTCAATGGATGTGAGTTTGAGTGAACTCTGGGAGTTGGTGATGGACAGGGAGGCCTGGCATGCTCCAATTCATGGGGTTACAAAGAGTCGGACACGACTGAGTGACTGAACTGAACTGAGGCCTCACATTGGACTCAGTCTGGTTTAAAACAGACTCAGTTCAACCCCGTACCCAGTCGGGTTTAAGATGGAGCCAAGCCAATTTCAGACACAGACCAGCAAAACAAAAGAGACTGAGAGCCCATAATGCAGATGTTACATGTTTCATATATCTTGGATGGACCTGCCCACGACCACTCTCGTGTTAGTGGAGGTCACATTCAATTGACACCTCTTTTTCTGGACTTAAAACCCCTTCATTCCACCTTCTAATGATCTAATTTCTGTGCCTATGAATCAAATAGCGTTAGCTCCATGTGCTCAGAAAATGGGTTATTCTTTGTTATCAGGTAAGTTCACTTACAGATAAGGCAGGGAGTAGTGACTAACACAAGCAATGAGCTCAGCATGTACCCATGCCTGCTTAATGTTCTTTGCTCTGGAGGGCTATTGTAGCTGTGTGTGGGGATCGGGGTCTCCTTCAGATCCCACAACTGACATTAGAACTGTTAAAAGTGACACTGAGGTAGATTAAAAATGTTCAGAGTTTATTTGGGCAAAATTTGATTCAAATTGGGCAGTGCTAAACCAGAAATGGTTAGGACCTCTCCACCTACAAGGAGCTGGGGAAAAAACTTTTACGGAGAAGACCGGGAAACAAAGCAAGGAAACTGATTGGCTGTAGCTTTAGAGGTTGCCTTATCAGAAACGCCTAGGTGGCCGTTTGTGATTGGCTATGTTAGGTTTTGCAGATGACACCACCCTTATGGCAGGAAGTGAAGAGGAACCTAAAAGCCTCTTGATGAAGGTGAAAGAAGAGAGTGAAAAAGTTGGCTTAAAACTCAACATTCAGAAAACGAAGATCATGGCATCCGGTCCCATCACTTCATGGGAAATAGATGGGGAAAGAGTGGAAACAGTGTCAGACTTTATTTTTGGGGGCTCCAAAATCACTGCAGATGGTGATTGCAGCCATGAAATTAAAAGACACTTACTCCTTGGAAGGAAAGTTATGACCAACCTACATAGCATATTCAAAAGCAGAGACATTACTTTGCCAACAAAGGTCTGTGTAGTCAAGGCTATGGTTTTTCCAGTGCTCATGTATGGATGTGAGAGTTGGACTGTGAAGAAAGCTGAGCACCGAAGAATTGATGCTTTTGAACTGTGGTGTTGGAAAAGACTCATGAGAGTCCCTTGGACTGCAAGGAGAACCAACCAGTCCATTCTGAAGGAGATCAGCCCTGGGATTTCTTTGGAAGGAATGATGCTAAAGCTGAAACTCCAGTACTTTGGCCACCTCATGCGAAGAGTTGACTCATTGGAAAAGACTCTGATGCTGGGAGGGATTGGGGGCAGGAGGAGAAGGGGACGACCGAGGATGAGATGGCTGGATGGCATCACTGACTCTATGGACATGAGTCTGAGTGAACTGCGGGAGTTGGTGATGGACAGGGAGGCCTGGCGTGCTGCGATTCATGGGGTTGCAAAGAGTTGGACATGACTGAGCAACTGAACTGACTGACTGACTGACTGACTGATATTAGGTTTTAATTTCTTAATCTTGAGGCACTTCAGGCTTAAGTTTTGGTTTGCTTACATTTATTTGTTGTTATTCAGTCACTAAATCATGCACAACTCTTTGAAACCCCATGGACTGCAGCACGACAGGTTTCTCTGTTCTTCACTGTCTCCTGGAGTTTGCTCAAACTCATGTCCATTGAGTCAGCGATGCCATCCAACCATCTCATCCTCTGTTACTCCCTTTTCTTCCTGCCTTCAATCTTTCCATGCATCAGGGTTTTTTTCAGTGAGTCAGCTCTTTCCATCAAGTGGCCAAAATATTGAAGCTTCAGCTTCAGTAAGGCATTAAAGCCACTTCAGTCTAATGGTCTGTGTGTTTAGGGACCTTAAGGGGCTTAAGCAGAAACATAGGGTCAACTGGTGGAAATGATGTGAGTTGCTCACCTGTCAAATCTTCAGCCAGGCCTCTTCATCCTTAGAGGCACCGCCTTCTTCCTTTTCCTCTACCCCTTGGATCAGTCTCCTGCTCACATCCATCCATGTTTGGGAGAAGAGTGAGAAGGTGTATATTCTTCCCTGTCCTTTACCCACCCTTGACCTTCACCCATTACCTAGTGAAGGATTAGACTGTAGCTCCCTCCCTTTACAAATACCAGTTTATTTATTATTTCCTAAAAACCGTTTCCCAAATAAAGCATGGAAAGTTCTCTGATGAGCACTTACCCGGTAACAACAAATAACCCCTCTTCTGAGCAGACTTGTAGAGCTAATGCTATCTGATTCATAGGCAGAAATTAGATCCCTAGAGGGTTGAGTTAAGGGGCTGTAAGACAAGAAAAAGAGGTGTCAATTGCAGGTGACCTCCACTAAGATGAGAGTGGTCCCTTTGGTATTCCCTTGAGAACTTCAAAGCCCAAGTTAGGTTTTTCATCACAAGCACTCATTGGGAGCTCAGTCGTGGAATGTTGATCTTCCTCAAAAGCACCATGAAAGAAAAGCAATCGTATTGCTACCCCCCTAAACTGTAAACGTGTGTGTGTATGCTCAGTCACTCAGCCCTGTCTCTTTGCAACCTTAGGGTCCTCTGTCCATGAAATTTTCAAGATACTGGAGTGGGTTGCCATTTCCTACTCCAGGGAATCTTCCTGACCCAGGGATCAAACACACATCTCCTGCAACTCCTACATTGGCAGGCAGATTCTTTACCACTGTGCCACCTGGGAAGCACAAAGTAAAGTAAACAGCTGTCCTGTAAAATGTGTCCTTTCTGGTGAGGAGGGGGATAGACAAACATCCACTGAATACTTTACCTGTGACAGATATTACTCTAACACTTGTGTACCCTATCTTGTTTAATCATCACAATAGCCTTATAAAAGCAGTGCTACTATTAACCCTGTTTTACAGAAAAGGGAACTGAAGCTTGGAGATGTGAACTTTCTTAAGGTTGCACAGCCTGTAAGATTGAAATTCCAGCAAGTATGGCTCCAGATTTCCATTCTTTTTTTAAAAAAATTGCATTATACTTGACTTACAATACTAGTTTATGGTGTACAACATAGGGGTTCAGTATTACAGATTATGAATCATGCAAAGTTATTATAATATTATTGAATATGTCCCCTGTGCTGCACATTACATACAGATATGGACTGCTTTACAGATTTGTGTGTCATTTTTGTGTAGGATGCATGTTAATCTTTGTTGTTTAGTCGCTAAGTGTTGTCTGACTCTTTTGCGACTCCATAGACTATAGCTTGCCAGGCTCCTCTGTAAATGGAACTTGCCAGGCTCCTCTGTAAATGGAATTTTCCAGGCAAGAATACAGAGTTGGTTGCCATTTCCTTCTCCAGAGGATCTTCCTGACCCAGGAACCAAATCCAGATTTCTGCATTGCAGATGGATTCTTTACCACTGAGCTACCAGGGAAGTCCAATCTTCTCTGTATTGTATATATGCTGCCTAAGTGAGCAACAGACCTCCATCCTTAATACCAAAGATGTTGGAATTTTAGTCTCATTATTGGGTCCAGTCCCTTTTAAGTGGGTTCCTTTGGCCACCATATTGATGGCAGGTTAAAATCAACGACAGTTTGGTTGGGAGCACCAGTTTCACTCCTTATAGAAGCTGGTTCTCAGGGAGAACTGGAGAAAGATATCTGCCCCTACTTCTCTGCAACTTTGGAAAGTGCCTGTCACTCAGAGATTTTAACTGCCATGTTAACTATCTATCTACTCTCTCATTTGCTTCTGCTGTGCTCAGTCGTGCCTGATTCTTTGCGACACCAAGAACTGTAACCTGCCAGGCTGCTCTGTCCATGTAATTTTCTAGGCAAGAATATTGGAGTGGGTTCCCATTTCCTACTCCAGAGGATCTTCCTGACCCATGGATTGAACCTGCATCTCTTGCATCTCCTTCATTGGCTGGTGGATTCTTTACCTTTAGTGCCACCTGGGAAGCCCATTCTCACATGATTTTGACCAATAAACTAAAAAGTACCCATATTCCTGAACTTTCCCTCCCTGTTGTGGAAAAAATCAGCTGCTTCTTCTTCCCTCTTTTCACCAGCTTCCTGATTTGGGGGAAGTTTGGAAAGGAGTTGAGCTCAATCAGGCTAAGCTTTGTGCAGGGAACGATGCTCATCTTTGCTCGTGCCCACATCTGCATTGAGTCATTTCCTCTCTTCCCCAGGCTCTTAGGGAAGGCTCCTCTGTAATAAAGTCTCTCCTCTATACTCTCTTACCATAAACATAGTCAGCTTTCCCTAACTTTCTGGCAACACTCTAGGAGGTTTACCTACCACATTCTCAGAATTTAAGTCCCTGGAACCAGCTTTCCTGCTTTCCTAGTGGCTGATACAGCAAAGAATATGCCTGCAATGCAAGAGATATGAGTTCTATCCCTGGGGTAAGGAAGAACCCCTGGAGAAGGAAATGGCAGCCAACTCCAGTATTCTTGCCTGGAGAATCCCATGGACAGAGGAACCTTGGGGTTCCTACAGTCCATGGGGTCACAAAGAGTAGGGCACAACTAAGCAACTAACACATACACACAAAACCAGCTTTCAAGTACCTTCAGTCACAGTCACTGAAACATTTTACTTGGCGCCCTAAGTGTCTTCATCAGGGTGACATCCTCAGACATTCCATAGATCATGTTCATTTTCTCAACTCCCTGTCATCTCAATATTAGCTGTATCCAAGGTGGTGGTGGTGGTTGAATCGATAAGTCATGTTCTACTCTTTTGAACCCATGGGCTGTAGCCTGCTAGGCTCCTTTGTCCATGAGATTCTCCAAGCAAGAGTACTGGAGTGGGTTACCATTTCCTTCTCCAGGGGATCTTCTTGACCAGGGAAGACTCAGGGCATTGAACCCTGGTCTAATATATTGTTGGCAGATTCTTTACAGACTGAGCTATGAGGGCTTCCCTGGTGGCTCACCTGGTAAAGAATATGGGAGACCTGGGTTCAGTCCCTGGGTTGGGAAGATCCCCTGGAGAAGGGAATGGCTACCCACTCCAGTATTCTGGCCTGGAGAATTACATGGACTGTATCCAAGGTAGATACAGGTAGAAAAAAGAAAGAAAAGTCTTTTCTCTTGGTATGAAAACTGTATCTCCTAAAAACATTCTAAGTGGCTGATAATCACAAGTTAACTGTTCTTTTTCTAGCTCTGTTTCATCCATTTCAATATGTTAAGCCACACCCCTGATGCCATGTCCAGGCCTGGAGAATAATTTTTACGTTGTGTTCTGAATTTTGACCACACTGTTCCTCTATCTGTGAGAAGTGGCTTAATTTTTAATAATTCATTCTGAAATGAGTGTCTTATATACACAGCCCACTGAAACATTTTCTCAGAACAATTATTGAGCAGTGTTGCATTTACCCCAGGTTCCTTCATCTCCTTCTGGACAATCTTATATGTAGAATTCACAGTAATTTTCAATTCTGTCTCATCGCAGTCCATTAGACACAAATCACTAGGGACTTCTGATAGTGCACACCTAACTGTGCATGAGAGTCCTAACCGGGTTAATCGATAATCATCCTATTTGCCTTAGGTAGAGTCATGTCACAGGTTGTGGGGCTTTCAGTGCTAAAATTTCAAAATGATTTGGTTTTAGTGGTAGGAGTTATAATCTACCCATGACTCTGATGTAGACTGCATAAGGAATTTTGGTAATTCTAGTAAAAAAAAAAAAGAAAGCATATGATATAAGGGTTACAAAGTCACACACTCTTGTGTGAAAAAGTAAAGCTACATAATGCATTAGTCAGGGTCCTGGCAAGAAAAAGATACCATGATAAAAGGTAATTAATTGAGGAGGATTTAGCAAAGATACTACTTGGGAACTATACTCAATATTTTGTAATAACCTATAAGGAGAAAGAATCTGAAAAAATGAAGAAGCTTCCAAATATCATAAGTTAGAGGGGCCAAGGAGAAGAAATGGTTACTAGAATCCAACCCAGGGAGAGCAACTAGAAGAAATGGCTCTCAGACAGGATCTGCTGTCTTCAGTAAAGGGACCCAGTCAACCCATAGGGAGGGACCTTGGAAATAAATATCCCAAGTTATTCTCCTCCATTTCTCTGATCTCCTGCCAGGACCTCCCAATGGCTGAACACAACTGGAATCCAGAGGTCGAAGAAGTCTGTAGAAGCCAATCGATAAAGGCACGAGAAAGGTGGTGCCTAGTTGCTCAGTTCTATCAAGACCCTTATTCAGTTCAGTTCAGTTCAGTTCAGTTGCTCAGTCGGGTCTGACTCTTTGTGACCCCATGAACCGCAGCATGCCAGGCCTCCCTGTCCATCACCAACTCCAGCAAAGCTTATTCTTGCTTTCTGCTGAGATGAGCATTGCCCAAGCTTGTGAGAATGTCCAAGCCTGGCAGTCCTGTGGCTCTATGCCACAGTGCCCACAGGAGTCTTTAGCAGAGTCGAGAATGCCAAAGAACATGGTGTGTGGTGGTGGTGCGTGTGTGCTCAGTTGTGTCCGACTTTTTGCAATCCTGTGGACTGTAGCCCACCAGGCTCCTCTGTCCATGGGATACTCCAGGCAAGAACACTGGAGTGGGTTGCCATTTCCTCCTCCAGGGGATCTTCCTGATCCAGGGATTAAACCCACGTCTCTTATGTCTCCTGCATTGGCCAGCGGATTTTTATTTTATTTTATTTTTTACCACTGTGCCACTTGGAAGCCTGCCAAGGAACATGATGCAATCCAAATGTGCCCACCATACAGACAACCCCACTTGATGGAGTGCCCTAGGGGGCACTAGAGGGAGCAGGTTGAGGTCCCAGTCACTCACAGTAACCTAACATCCCTCTCCCGTGCTTGAGAATCTTCTTTCCTTGGCTTCTGCTTTTGCATATCTCTTTACAAAGACACTAGCCCTTCTCCCCTTATGATTCAAAATACTCAAGAATATTATCTTTAGCCAGTTTGAACTTTCATGATAGAAAGAGAGGTCTTGGATCAGCTTCTGTCTTTGGTCCTATAGAGCTAACAGCCAAAATCTTGGCTTTCTTTTTGGAATAAGGCAAAAGAAAATCCCAGAAACTGACACAGTTCTTCAGAATTCTCCCTGATTCTTTTATTGCAGTGTAAATAAATGCAACTTAATTTACATAAATCAAATTGAAATTTTAAATGGTGTGGGGTACTATAGCAGAAGGGGAGATTGAGATTAATCCTAGCACATAAGACTGAAACAAGAAAAAATATACTAAAAAAAAGAAAACCAGTGTATAAAAAGACAGAAGAACAGTCATAGTCTCGTCCTTTATTTCACTCCTATGTACCTTTTCCTCTTCCTCACTTTGCTTCCATGCACCTAAGTCTTTAAGTTGGATAGAAATGGAGGGACCTGAGAAGATAAACGTAAGAAAATGGTAATAAGGCTTCCTCTACAATTTTTGAACAAACTCAGATCTCTGAAAGAATGCTAGATAACTTTCTAGTGCTAGTGGCCTCACACACTGTGTGTGGAAAAGGGCCTGAGGATGCATCAAGGCAGATTTGAAGAGATGCTCTTGGCTTTGGACTTTGAAACACCTGACTCTGAAGTTCTGTTCTGTGATCTACCAGCTCTATGACCCTAGACAAGTCACATAACCATTCTAAGTTTTGGTTTCCTCATCTGTAAAATTAGGATCATGAAACTTAATCTTGCAGAGCTGATGTAAGGGTTAGAAATAATAGCTATGAGGCCCCTGTTTAGTACCTAGACCACGATAGCTACCAGATAAGTGATGCCTTCTTTTAATATTTAAGTAACTGTGTCACCCTCAATACTACAGAAAATAACAAATGAGAGAAAGATCCAAGAATTTGATGGACTCAAACATAAATTGGACTAGAGTTAAGGACAAATGAAATTAAAAGAATGGCAACTGGAAAGGGTCAAATGAAGAGAATAAGAAGTCTCTACCTAGGAGCTATTTTCTCTCTCTTCTTTCTAGTTTTTGTTTGAGAGGAGGTTGAGAGGGATCCTCTGATGGCAAAACTTACTCTCAATAGGAGTTTGGCCCCCACCTGGAGGCAAAGGCATCAGTAATCCCAATCAAGCATTTTCTTGACAAACTTCTGTTTCAAACACCACTGCAGCCTATTTCTGTACAGCTTGCTTAAGAGTTTCAGTTAAAAAGGAGGTCAGGAAAGTGCCAGCTAATCTTGAGGGATGAGAATACACTGAGATCAGAAATTAAGGCTTAGGTGTGCCCAGTTATACCTGTTGAACAGCCATAGTAAGTCTCCCCAAGCTACAAAGGGAAGTGACGAATTCAGTTGAGTGATGAATTGACATGAGAGTTCCCATCCAGAGCAGACTCTTGCCCCTGTCAAATCCAGGTACTAAAGTACCAGTTAAGACCACTCCTCTGGTGTGGAGAAAACAGAAGCCTTCTACACTGTTGGTGGGAATGTAAAATGGTACAACCATTATGGAGAACAGTATGGAGGTTCCTTAAAAAACTAAAAATAGACCTACTCTACAATCCAGTAATCCCACCCATGGGCATATATCTGGAGAAAACCATAATTGAAAAGATACATGCACATTCATTGCTGCATTATTCACAACATGGAAGCAAACTAAATGTCAACCTAAATGTCAACTCCATTGACAAAGGAGTGGGCAAAGAAGATGTGACACACACACACACACACACACACACACATATATATATATATATACACACACACAATGGAATATTATTGCTATTTAGTCACTAAGTTGTGTCTCTTTGTGATCATGTGGACTGTGTACTGGCTTCTCTATATATGGGATTTCCTAGGCAAGAATACTAGAGTAGGTTGCCATTTTCTTTTCCAAAGGATCTTCCCAACTCAGGGGTTGAACCTGAGTCTTTTGCATTGGCATGTGGATTTGTTCACCGCTGAGTTACCAGGGAAGACTATGATGGAATATTGCTACTGCTGCTACTGCTATGTGGCTTCAGTCGTGTCCGACTCTGTGTGACCCCATAGATGGCAGCCCACCAGGCTTCCCTGTTCCTGGGATTCTCCAGGCAAGAACACTGGAGTGGGCTGCCATTTCCTTCTCCAGTGTAGCAAAGTGAAAAGAGAAAGTGAAGTCGCCCAGTCGTGTCCGACTCTTTGTGACCCCATGGACTGCAGCCCACCAGGCTCCTCCACCCATGGGATTTTCCAGGCAAGAGTACTGGAGTGGGGTGCCATTGCCTTCTCTGATGATGGAATATTACTCATCCATAAAAAGGATGAAATAATGCCATTTGCAGCAACGTGGATAGATCTAGAGATTGTCATACTGAGTAAAGTATGTCAGACAGAGAAAGACAAATAACATATCAGCTCAGTTCAGTCACTCAGTCATGTCCAACTCTGTGTGACCCCATGAATCGCAGCACACCAGGCCTCCCTGTCCATCACCAACTGCCGGAGTCTACCCAAACCCATGTCCATTGAGTCGGTGATGCCATCCAATCATCTCATCCTCTGTCTTCCCCTTCTCCTCCTGCCCTCAATCTTTCCCAGCATCAGGGTCTTTTCCAATGAGTCAGCTCCTCGCATCAGGTGGCCAAAGTATTGGAGTTTCAGCTTCAACATCAGTCCTTCCAATGAACAACCAGGACCGATCTCCTTTAGGATGGACTGGTTGGATTTCCTTGCAGTCCAAGGGACTCTCAAGAGCCTTCTCCAACACCAAGTTCAAAAGCATCAATTCTTTGGGGCTCAGATTTCTTGTCCAAATCTCACATTCATACATGACTACTGGAAAAACCATAGCCTGGACTAGACAGACCTTTGTTGGCAAAGTAATATCTCTGCTTTTTAATATGCTATCTAGGTTGGTCATAACTTTCCTTCCAAGGAGTAAACGTCTTTTAATTTCATGGCTGCAATCACCATCTGCAGTGATTTTGGAGCCCAGAAAAATAAAGTCTGATACTGTTTCCACTGTTTCTCCATCTATTTGCCATAAAGTGATGGGACCAGATGCTATGATCTTAGTTTTCTGAATGTTGAGCTTTAAGCCTACTTTTTCACTCTCCTCTTTCACTTTCATCAAGAGGCTTTTTAGTTCTTATTCACTTTCTGCCACAAGGGTAACATATGATGCCACCTATATGGGAATCTAAAAATAAATGGTACAAATGAACTTATTGACCAGGTGGGAAGGGGGGAGGGATAAATTGGGAAATTGGGATTGATATATATACACTACTATATATAAAATAGATATAACACAGGAAACTCTACTCAATACGCTGTAATGACCTATATGGGAAAATAATCTTAAAAAAGTGGATATATGTACATTTATAACTAATTCACTTTGCTATACAGCAGAAATTAACACAACATGGTAAATCAACTAGGCTCCAATAAAAATTATTTTTAAAAATCCCTCTGGGTTTTACACAAGACTTCATTCAACCACCAAACAACCACCTGCCTATAAAGACTGACTTTAGAACCTTTCCAAGCAGGGCTGCTTCAAAGTAATTTGTCTCATGATTGAATTTCTCACCACCTAACAGTTAGATATTATTAAATTGATATCCTTCTTGGTACAACTTAACATGGGTTCTTTTAGTTTACTTCCATTAAAGAAATGAAATAGCTGGCTAGCATTATTATACACTAATGAAGTTAAAACAGAATGACTTTCTTCTATTTTCTTAGGCTCTGACACACCTTCTCAATCATTTTAAATGGCAGGTTTTATACTTTAGCTTTAGGACAATATTCCATTTTATTACAGTTATAGATTATGGAACTTGAATCTGTTTCTATATAACAAATATTGATACTTCATGAAATTAAAAGGCACTTACTCCTTGGAAAGAAAGTTATGACCAACTTAGATAGCATATTCAAAAGCAGAGACATTACTTTGCCAACAAAGGTCCATCTAGTCAAGGCTATGGTTTTTCCAGTGGTCATGTATGGATGTGAGAGTTGGACTGTAAAGAAAGTTGAGTGCTGAAGAATTGATGCTTTTGAACTGTGGTTTTGGAGAAAACTCTTGAGAGTCCCTTGGACTGTAAGGAGATCCAACCAGTCCATTCTAAAGGTGATTAATCCTGGATGTTCTTTGGAAGGACTGATGCTAAAGCTGAAACTCTAGTACTTTGGCTACCTCATGCGAAGAGTTGACTCATTGGAAAAGACCCTGATGCTGGGAGGGATTTGAGGCAGGAGGAGAAGGGGACGACAGAGGATGAGATGGCTGGATGGCATCACTGACTCGATGGACATGAATTTGGGTAAACTCTGGGAGTTGGTGATGGACAGGGAGGCCTGGAGTGCTGTGATTCATGGGGTCGCAAAGAGTTGGACACGACTGAGTGACTGAACTGAACTATGGTAATTTTTGCATATATATGTATATATATATATATATATATATATTATATACATATATGTGTGTGTTTGTATATATATATATGTATACATATATTTTTCTCAACAGTATACCCTTGTCATACAGAAGTCCCTTGAAGGGACTTGACTAATTTTTCTCTCTTGAAATCTTATTAGGAACTAGTTTCTTCCTTACCTTCCCAAATTATCTTATTCTCAATTTCTCCCCTAAAGTCATGATCTGAGTCACAGTCAGCTCCTGGCCATGGGGTTCTCAAGGCAAGAATACTGAATGGTTTTCCATTCGCTTCTTCAGTGGACCACATTACAATTATACAGTGGAAGTGACAAATAGATTCAAGGGATTAGATCTGCTAGACTGAGTGCTTGAAGAACTATGGACAGAGGTGCATGACATTGTATAGGAATCAGTGATTAAGACCATCTCCAAGAAAAAGAAATGCAAAAAGTCAAAATGGTTGTCTGAGACCTTACAAACAGCTGATAAAAGAAGAGAAGCTAAAGGCAAAGGAGAAAAGGAAAGATATACCCATCTGAATGCAAAGTTCCAAAGTATAGTAAGTAGAGATAAGAAAGCCTTCCTCAGGGATCAATACAAAGAAACAGAGGAAAACAACAGAATAGGAAAGACTAGAGATCTCTTTAAGAAAATTATTGATACCAAGGGAATATTTCATGCAAAGACGAGCACAATAAAGGACAGAAATGATATGGACCTAACAGAAGCAGAAGATATTAAGAAGAGGTGGCAAGAATACACAGAAGAACTGTACAAAAAAGATCTGCATGACCCAGATAACCACGATGGTGTGATCACTCACCTAGAGCCAGACATCCTGGAATATGAAGTAAAGTGGGCCTTAGGAAGCATCACTATGAACAAAGCTAGTGGAGGTGATGGAATTCCAGCTGAGCTATTTCAAATCCTGAAAGACGATGCTGCGAAAGTGCTGCACTCAATATGTCAACAAATTTGGAAAACTCAGCAGTGGCCACAGGACTGGAAAAGGTCAGTTTTCATTCTAATCCCAAAGAAAGGCTATGCCAAAGAATACTCAAACTACCACACAACTGCACTCATCTCACATACTAGCAAAGTAATGCTCAAAATTCTCCAAGCCAGGCTTCAACAGTATATGAACCGAGAACTTCCATATATTCAAGCTGGATTTAGAAAAGGCAGAGGAACCAGAGATCAAATTGCCAACATCTGCTGGATCATCAAAAAAGCAAGAGAGTTCCAGAAAAACATCTACTTCTACTTTATTGACTATATCAAAGGCTTTAACTGTGTGGATCATAACAAACTATGGAAAATTCTTCAAGAGATGGAAGTACCAGACCACCTTACCTGCTTCCTGAGAAATCTGTATTCAGGTCAAGAAGCAACAGTTAGAACTGGACATGAAACAGCAGACTCGTTCCGAATCAGGAAAAGGATACCTCAAGTCTGTATATTGTCACCCTGTTTATTTAGCTTATATGCAGAATACATCACGTGAAATGCTGGGCTGGATAAAGCACAAGCTGGAATCCAAAATGCTGGGAGAAATATCAATAACCTCAGATACTCAGATGATACCACCCTTATAGCAGAAAGCCAAGAAGAATTAAAGAGCCTCTTGATGAAAGTGAAAGAGGAGAGGGAAAAAGTTGGCTTAAAACTCAACATTCAAAAGACTAAATCAGGCCATCCAGTCCCATCATTTCATGGCAAATAGATGGGGAAACAATGGACACAGTGATAAACTTTATTTGGGGAGGCTCCAAAATCACTGCAGATTTTAGGACTGCAGTCATAAAATTAAAACATGCTTGCTGCTTGGAAGAAAAGTTATGATCGTCCTAGACAGCGTATTAAAAAGCAGAGACATTACGTTGCCAAGAAAGGTCAGTCTAATCAAAGCTATGGTTTTCAAGTTGTCATGTATGAATGTGAGAGTTGTACTATAAAGAAAGCTGAGCACTGAAGAATTTATGCTTTTTTTTTTAATTTTTAATTTTATTTTATTTTTAAACTTTACATAATTGTATTAGTTTTGCCAAATATCAAAATGAATCTGCCACCGGTATACATGTGTTCCCCATCCTGAACCCTCCTCCCTCCTCCCTCCCCATACCATCCCTCTGGGTCGTCCCAGTGCACTAGCCCCAAGCATCCAGTATCGTGCATCGAACCTGGACTGGCAACTTGTTTCTTACATGATATTTCACATGTTTCAATGCCATTTTCCCAAATCTTCCCACCCTCTCCCTCTCCCACAGAGTCCATAAGACTGTTCTATACATCAGTGTCTCTTTTGCTGTCTCGTACGAGAATTGATGCTTTTGAACTGTGGTGTTGGAGAAGATTCTTGAGAGTCCTTTGGACAGCAAGGAGATCCAACCAGTTCATCCTAAAGGATATCAGTCCCATATATTCATTGGAAGAACTGATGCTGAAGCTGAAGCTCCAATACTTTGGCCACCTAATGTGAAGAACTGACTCATTGGAAAAGACCCTGATGCTGGGAAAGATTGAGGGCAGGAGGAAAAGCGGACAACAGAGGATGAGATGGTTGGATGGCATCACCAACTCAATGGACATGAGTTTGAGGAAGCTCTGGGTGCTGGTGACAGACAAGGAAACCTAGTATGCTGGAGTCCATGGGGTCACAAAGAGTCAGACATGACTGAGTGACTGAACTAATACTGATACCTTAAAATTGCCACGTTGGGGAAGTACCAAAATCAAACTAAGCAGATGTCACTAGAAAATGAGTACTAAATGGATCATGCTGCTGCTGCTGCTGCTAAGTCGCTTCAGTTGTGTCCGACTCTGTGCGACCCCATAGACAGCAGCCCACCAGGCTCTGTCGTCCCTGGGATTCTCCAGGCAAGAGCACTGGAGTGGTTTGCCATTTCCTTCTCCATTGTGTGAAAGTGAAAAGTGAAAGTGAAGTCACTCAATCTCGACTGACTGGTAGCGACCCCATGGACTGTAGCCCACCAGACTCCTCCATCCATGGGATTTTCCAGGCAAGAGTACTGGAGTGGGGTGCCATTGCCTTCTCCAAATGGATCATAACAGTGAGCAATTAGGGATGCTAATAATAAAGATAAAATAGAAGTCTGACTTAGGAGAAGATTTCAGATTAAAGAGGAGAAAAGAAAGAATTTTGAAGAGCAAAAATTGAAAGAGATCTATTGGCAGTTTTTCCTTTTTTCTTTTGCTCATTGAAGAATTATTTCCCAGAGTTATCATCTCCACCAAAAAAACATAAGATATTAGAGTTTCTAGACAAGAATTTAGACTAGATATCCCATGAGATTTAATTCCTGAACAAGTGAGGACATAAAGGGAAGTAATGAAAAGATGAAAATAAACAGAGAAAGATTAAAACAGGAAAAAAGAGAGAGAGAAGTAGTATGCAGAAAAAGACAAAAAGAAACTTTTTAAGGAAAAGGAGAATATGTTGTATTAATCGTTTCAGAGAGTTAGTTCCAAAATACTAGAAAATAAAATTGCACACAGCTGCTTGGTTTCCTATCCAGGAGTCCTAAGAGAGAAGACATGAACATCTTCCAGTGTCCAGCGAGCCCTGCTCAGTTTTCTGTTGCTGAGGTGAGATCAGAGTGGTTACAGGTTTCTCTGCATTTTTCTTACTTTTTGCCAGATTCTAATCACTGTGTACTTAATCAAAGAGGAGAGTTGAAATACCTTTACTCTTACCAGACCAGGGGATTTTTTTCAACCAGAATTATATATGCTGTAGAAAGAGCACTGGATGGAGTATAAGGAGACTCAGGTTTGGGTTCTAGCTTTGCCATTAAATGAGTTTGAGAAAGCTGGTTAATCTCTCTGAGTCTCACTTGTAAAATGGATGGAGTTCGGTAACTGGTAAGAGTTCTCTGCAGTTCTTATTTCTATCAGATGATCTTTTCAAGTTCTTCAACCAAAAGTATACCAATTTGCTAGTCTTTAGAGAAACACTAGGAACAGCTAAATAGTGTAGAAAAAAACAATGGAAACAAAACCAACACAATGAAGTCTTTTAGAAACTGGAAATTTATATAAAATCAAGAGATGCTAAACTAATCAGATGTTTTAAAACCTGCTTTTTATTTAGAGTTATCAGGAATTGCTTCTCCCCTCTTAATAATCTTAGATCTAGAAGTGCAACACTTCCCAAATCCTAAATCCAGTTTCCCATAGGACAGAGTTAAGTGAAGTGAAGTCGCTCAGTCATGTCCGACTCTTTGTGACCCCATGGACTGTAGCCTATCAGGCTCCTCCGTCCGTGGGATTTTCCAGGCAAGAGTGCTGGAGTGGATTGCCATTTCCTTCTCCAGGGGATCTTCCCAACCCAGGAATCGAACCCGGGTCTCCCGCATTGCAGGCAGACGCTTTACCGTCTGGGCCACCAGGGAAGCCCTAGGAGAGAGTTAAGCCACTATCAATCTCACATCTCCTCTTAGTTCTTGTAAAGAAAATGAAGAAAGCCCACAATATATCTTTACTTTGTTATACCCATATACATTAAAGTTAAAGAAGAGTGTATTTTGTAGAGGCGTGGTGACATGGAATGGATACTATAATGTTATTTACACACTTCAGAACTTATGACTACCATGCGGAATTATGGTTCATGTAAGTCCTTTGGGATACATCATAAGGAAGCTCAAGTGAGTGTTATAGGTAGCAGCATCTTAATGGCTTACCACAGACTGATGCTGTAGGACCAGGAAATTTTCCATGATGGGCTGCTGGAGAATTAGCAGGCTAAACTTCTAGCTGTCTAGAGGACTTGTGTAACTCTTCTAGAGGCAATAGAGCAGCCACTAGCCATGTTGAACACTTTAGATGTGCCAATTACAAATTGAGACATGCTGTAAGTTTAAAATATACACCAGAGTTTGAAGATAGTACCACAAGATAAAAAAAAAATATATCATTATATGGATTAAATATTGGAATAATAATATGATTTTGGATATATTGGGTTAAGTGAAATGTATTAAAATTAATTTCATCTGTTTGTTTTTATGTGTTGTGGCCGCCAGAAATCTTCAAATTACATATGTGGCTCATATTTGGGGCTCAAATCATATTTCAGTTGGACAGTACTGGTCCAGACCATAAGCTCCTTGACTACAGGGCCAATCTGGTTTTAATTTGCATGGTATCCTTGGCACCTAATGCGACTAATCAATACATGCATTGAATGCATTATTGGTGGATGACAGACTTATAATCAGGGCACCAATTCCCATGAACATTGCTTGAGAAAATGAAAACATTTGCTCTCTTATTCCTCTACTTCTAAAAACCATATTTAACTTTTTATTTTATATTGGAGTATAGTTAATTAACAATGTGATAATTTCACGTGTAATAATTTCACTTTCACAGCAAAGTGTCCTCTACATTTTTATGTCAAATTCTGTATTGATTTATTAATCAATGGGTGTTGATTAATTAATACTTCACACTTTCCAGTTTTAGATATGCTCATATAGCAATGCTTCCATATCTAAGCTTTAGTCTCTTGAAGGGTTTGTTGTTGTTGTTCAATCACCTAGTCATGTCCAACTCTGCAATCCCAGGGACTGCAGCAAGCCAGGCCTCTCTGTTCCTTACCATCTCCCAAAGCTTGTCCAAGTTCATGTCAGTTGTTTCAGTGATGCCATCCAGTCATCCCATCCTCTGACACCCTCTTCTCTTTTTGCCCTCAATCTTTCCCAGCATCACAGACTTTTCCGATGAGTCAGTTGTTCACATCAGATGACCAAAATACTGGAGTTTCAGCTTCAGCATCAGTCCTTCCAACGAGTATTCAGGGTTGATTTCCCCTAAGATTGACCGATTTAATCTCCTTGCTGTCCAAGGGACTCTTAGGAGTCTTCTCCAGCACCACAACTCAAAGGCATCAATTCTTAAGCAGTCAGCCTTCTTTATGGTCTAGCTCTTATGTGACAACTGGAGAAGACCATTGCTTGACTATGTGGACCTTTGTCAGCAGAATAATGTCTCTGCTTTTCAACATTGTCTAGATTTGTCATAACTTTCCAGCCAAGAAGCAAATGTCTTCTGATTTCATGGCTGCAGTCACCATCCGCCGTGATTTTAGAGCCCAAGAAGAGGTTTAAACTCTCCTTCATCTCTTTAGTCAATTAACTGCACTCTCTTCCTTAGGGTGATGTGCTGGGTGGTCTCTTGTCAACTCACCATCATCTTCAAGCCCCCTGAAAGGCAGGACTACATTTCCCAGAATCTCTGGAAACTGTCCATGAGAGGCACTCATTTAATATTTAGAGGGCAGAATAAGATATCTTTTTTTTTTTTTTTCCCTAGTCAGTTACAGAAAGACTTATGGGCAGGTGGAGGTTCAAAGCCGCTTAAACATCTTGAGGAATCCCAGCATCTCCTTTGCCGACTAAGATTACTGGTGCAGGTGGACTCATGATGAAGCTAATGAAGTTTAAACTTTAGGGCTCTTTTCTTGCATGGGCTCTTTCTAAGACTCTGGAAGTGGCTGGCAATTTTGTGTTCATACTTTCGTTTATTTAGTCTCAGAGATAGCTCTCTAAATCATGTAAACTTTAAGTCTCATGAAACCTGGCTCTAGTCCAGAGAGGTTGGGGGCCTCCCAGAGATCCTGTGACTCTGGTGGTGTCAGGAAACCTTTTGAGAAGCACCGCATTGGTGGGGCTGGAGTCTTGAGATCCGCCATGGAACCCTCCGACTTTCTCTCCCACAGCCCTTCCAGCAGTTGTGGACGCGCTAACTCCTTTCATACTGAAACAGAGTGCCTTTTGTCTTCATGACCAAACCAGTCATAGCTTAAAAATGATTGCTGTCAAACAAATAGATTATGATTCTTTTTCATTGTTCCACTTAATCTCAAATTTCAGACATGATGTTTTCTTTCAGTGTAAATGACAGTGAAAAAAAATGATCTCACATGAAAAAAAACACAGTGTAAGCTTCATATTGATCAACATCAGATACTCATAGTGTAGCACTTTGACACATAGTGTGCAGTTCAGTAATTATGTGCTAATGAGCAAGCGCATGAGTTCATGAGTAAATGAAGAAATGGAAGACTCCGTGTGCGTCTACATCAAAGTTGCTCTCTTGTTATGATTATTAAAACAACACAGATCATGTTTGCTCTAATTAATTCTCTCTAGATTTATTTAGCACAGTACCAAGAACTCCCAGCTGCTCATTGCTTTTTTTGGATGAAAATGATGAGTAGTTTTGGGAGCCATTCCAGCACAAAATTCTAGGAAATCCCAGGATGCATCTGTAATTATTTTAGGGTCTTCCAGAGGTTGGAGACCACACCTGTTAGTTATGAATTATTTTCCAAGGGTAGATATATATGTATACATAAATATATATATATAATATTTTAAGGATTTGGCTATTAGATCATTTCCCCCCTTTGCAATTCAGTTCTGCATACCAGTTATAATTGTCTTGTTAAGAAAGTCAATGGCCAGTCCTCACCAGAATAAAATCATACATATTATCTAATTGTAATTAAGACTCACTCTTTAAAATTAAGAAATAATTTAATCACACTTAGAATTGGATCAGAAATTTTTTAAACACACCTGCATATAGATAACATCACTGTATAGTCCATATTGTAGTCCAACTAAAATATGAATCTAGAATTTACATCTTTATAATTTTAAAAATACAGGTGAGTTACATCGAAAAGTCAAATATTCCATATTTTGCTTTTTTTCCCTGTCAAGTTTAGCTTTTTATGTTTTTTCATGGATGGAGTAAGAAAGTAATAAGGCAGGATAGTTTTATAATTATTGACAATGAATGTGCTGATAAGCAACTGAGTTTGGAAAGTGTGGTCTTTTGTTTTCATTTAGTAAACATTTCCTGTGTTCTACTTCGCTGCTAGGTACTCTGCTAACCAGTGGAAATTGCAATAAGGAATTACACTTGGTTGCTACCCTCCTTATGTAGCCACATGATACACAATTCCCAGGGGAAGGGGGAAGGTAAATAGTTTAGGAGAATGGAGAACGAAAAGGAGATTTTGTTGGACCAGACACTGGAGTTACATATGATAATCCCATCTACTTTCCAGGGTACCTTGGAGAAACCCTCATAAAGGAGGAAATTGACTCTGGAACATTGAATGTCTAGTCCAAGTTGACTCCATTAATTAAGGGCAGCACTCGAGTGTATACCTAGGGCTGTCTAGACCCTGGAGGCAAAGAACACCTAACAGCCCTGTATTCCCATGGTTCTTGAGTAGAGGCCCTTTGGCCTGTGTTTCGCATAATCCAGTTCCATTCTCTTAAAATCAGGTGGACTCCTTAAACTGAAAATACCGTTTATTGAGTGATCTGCTTCTCTGTGACCCTCCTCTTAGCCCTCGAGGCTAAGAGGGCTCGACTGCTTAAGTTTTCACTGGCTGGCAGAGGCAATTCGAGCAGAAAGTGGGGTGTGAATTTAGTCTTCTTCCTCCAAGTTTATTATTCTATGCATATTAACAGCTCGCTGTGTGTTGTCCTGTGTGTGCTTAGTCTCTCAGTCGTGTCCGACTCTTTGAGACCAGGCTCCTCTGTCCATGGGGATTCTCCAGGCAAGAATACTGGAGTAGGTTACCATGCCCTCCTCCAGAGTTATCTTCCCAACCCAGGGAGAGAACCCAGGTCTCCCGCACTGCTGGTAGATTCTTTACCGCCTGAGCCACCAGGTAAGACCTTACATTGCTGTAAACTGACGTTTACATGAATTCGCCGAGGGCTGGACTTCAATTTCCTCACCTGAGGCTCATAGACAAGTCATCCATAACTTCTCTTTCAGGAAGAAGTAGCCAAATAGCCTGAAGACGGTATTATTCCAGTTCTTCATTGCTGTATCAGAAACAGTTTATGGTGCTTCAGAAATGCTGAACGGTTTCACTAGAAAAGACTTAAAAGCGTGCATTTGGGGAGAGAGAAGCGCCGCGTCTCCTGGATGCCCCAGTGTGCCCCTCCTGGAAGACGTGGAGAGGCAGGGGAGCCCTGCGGCCCCTGCTCCAACCAAGCGGGGCGGCAGCGCGCGCTGCGCGGAAAACTCCGGAGCAGCCGGCCAAGCCCCGGCGCACCCTTGCTTTCCTTCCCTGCTCCCCATCCCGGTCCGAGTGGCGAGGAGGTGGGGAAAAGGGCAGCGGGCGCCTTTAAATGCTAATGAAGTCGATGCCCCAACTCCGGAGCCAACCCTCCCCACCCCTTCCCCTCCCCGGGCCCGCGCGCCGCCTAGAAGAACTCGTGCGGGGCCATTTTTGGGGCAGTAAGACCGAGCGCGGAGCCCCGGAGCGAGCGCGCAGCCCAAGAGCGCGAGCCGCCTCCCGCCGCGAGACACCCCCACCCAGCCCGGCCTCCGGGAGAGCGAGCCCCCGGCCGCCGCGCCCTCCAGCCGCGCCAACCGCCGACCAACCGCCACCGAGGTGCCCGAGGGACAGCGGAGGAGGCGGCATGAGCGAGGCGGGCGAGGCCACCAGCACCACCAGCACCGCCGCCGCCGCTCCCAGCAGCAGCGCCCCCATCACCACCGCCGCCGCCCTCCCGCAGGCTCCGGCGGAGGCGGCCCCTCAGGATCCTGCGCCCAAGAGCCCGGCGGGCGGCGGCGCTCCCCCGGCCCCTGCCCCGGCCGCCCTGGTCTCGGGCAACCCCGGTGGGGACGCGGCCCCGGGCACCGCGGCCCCCGCCTCTTCGGCCGCCGTGGGCAGCGAGGACGCGGAGAAGAAAGTTCTCGGTGAGTCAGGCGGGGAGGATGGGGGTGCCGCTCCGGGCTGGGGCCGGGGCCGCCGAGCACGTGTGGGCAACTCCAGCCGCCTGTCTGGGCGGGATGGAGCGAGGTCCCCGGGGACGTGGGGTTCTCCCCCACCCCGGGACGGGCGGCCGCCCATCCCGCAGGAGCTGCCGGACCAGGGCGCGGCGCTCCCGGCCGCCGGAGCGCCCCTGGGTTCGCAAGTTGGGGGTCTTAACTGGGGGTACCCTAGGAGGGCGCTGTCGCTCAGTCCCGTGGCGACGCATCCCCGGGTGCGGAGGGGAAAGAAGCGGCAGTCGGGAGAGAGGATCCAGGGTGGGATGGAAGTGGATGTAGGGATGGGACAGGCACCCACGTGGCACGGGAACTTTGGAGTCCTCGCTTAGGATCTGGGCGAGGAGAGCATTTCCTTGGAGGGAAGAGGAAGGCGCTCGGAGGAGACAGGGCAGGGGTGGGGGAGTTGATGGTGGTGGAAAGGCTTCTTGCTGGGAAGGCTCAGGTGTCCGTCCCAGACGCCCTTCTCACGGGGGCGCGGGAACGAGGCCAGGCTTCTGTCGGCCACATGCTGGCGGAGGGGTGTTGCAATCCCTCTCCGGGGAAACTTGGGTCTTGGTCCCGCGTCCTCCTCCCTCGCTCTGCCCGCTGCTGCAAGAACTACTTGGTGTTTACCAATCACTCTTGTCTTCCCGGATTGTGGGAAAGCGCTTGGTGCAGCAGCTGAAAAAACTTGGTCGGAAGTGAGGGGATGACGTTAGTTCGCAGCCTCGTTATCTTGGGGACTTGTAACTTAGGAAGGGGAATCGGAAGAGGAGATGTTCAGGTCCCGGGGGCAGAACGTTACAAAGGATGTCTGTAGTCATTGTTGGTTTTGTCACGGATCTCAGTGTCCTCTCATTCAGTAACGTTAACGCCCTGTGTGAGGCCTAGGCAGTGGGTGGGGAATAAGGTCTCTAAAGGGTGTGTGCTGTATATCTCATTCTCTCTCTCTTTTTTTTTTTTTTAAACCAGGGAAAGTTAAGAGATGGTGTAAGATGCTTCTGAGAAATTTTCAGTATTTTGCATGGGGCATGTTTGGTTTCTGTGAGCCTTGCCTGCCCAAGTTTCTAGGAAGAAAATTTTATAGGCAGAAACTTGGAGGAATCATGTGAAGAAAGTTTAATAGGATCCCATTTTTCCTGCCTTGAGAGGCCTGTGTTCATTTTTTTTTTTTTTTTTTTTTTTAGATTTTACTCAGTTACTGTCAAACGAGCTGCTAAATGTAACATGTGCAGGTTAAGAAACAAAATAGCCTTCATTTCTCTAGGCTAAAAGTTGCTCCAGTCTAGTCCGGGTTGTACTGTGATATTGTTTTCAACAAGTGTTTCTTGGAACACTTCCCATGCCAAATGTCGAGAGACAACCTTGGTTTATCTGAAGCAGTGTTAGGATATGTTCTTAATTTATCTTCTTATAAAGGAAATTTCTCAGTTTTTCACTGGATCCCTGTATCTTTCTTGAATCTAAACTGAATTTTAAACTGCAGTAGATATCTTTAAAGATGAAGGAACTAGATAAATTACTCAGCCACCAACTGCTCTGACAGTCCCAGCACATCCCTGGTGGTGAGGTTGTAGGTCTTGGGTCTTTTCACTGTCACTCCCAAATCGCAACAACAAGGACAGCCTTCTGCCTGACATTTCAACACTCTCTGTCCAGTATGTTCTGCCATCTCCTGTCCTTAGCCAAATGGACACATGGTGCCTACAATGTGCCAGGTGCAGTGCTGACTGAAATGGAATTCTGGTTTGGGATTCTCACATTCTGGTTCTTAGAAATGGTTCTAAACTTCAGCGTATAGCCAGCCACAGGCCAGGGGAAGTAGTTGACATGACTGAAGGAAAACTTCACTCTTAATGAACCTCATGGAAGCTTGTTGGTCTTCCTCCTTTCCCCATCCAGCTCTGTGTATGTGAAGTGAGTTTATGGGCTTAAACCAAGAAGAATGGATGACTGTGTTTGGCCTTGTGAGGTCACTGGAAACATTGGTGAAATTAGGAAATTTTTAAAAACTAAAGTGGGAATAAAAATAACCTTCCACCTGGATTGAAGTTATCCTTGAAAATCACTTTCATCTTTCTCTTTATTAGTGTTGCTTTTCTAATCACAATTATGCCTTTGACAGTGCCTGTAGACATTAACTATATGAAAATGAACCAAAAAGAGTTCCTACCTTTATATTTTCCTAATGTTTTTCTAGTTCATTAATTTTGGGTCAAATGAGACAAAAAGCATATAATTTGAAATAATGTGAGATTTAAAAGCATATGATTGATCAAAACCAGTCTTCTGTGTACATTTAGATCTAAAATATTTTTTTTTCCTCTTTGCCCTGTTGCTCTAATTAAAATGCCCTAAAACTGAAGGTATTAATAATTTAGTCTCTTTATTGGAGAAAGATCTCTTTATTGGAGAAAGATCTTAGTTGGCATAAGAACTGGAGATTGCTCAGTAAATGGTGGGCCAAATGACTTTGAAGGCAGAAAGAGTTTTTTGTTTGTGTTTTCTTTTTACAAAGAGAGCTAAATAAACTACTTCCCCAAGCATATACATTTAGCAAAACTCAGAACTAACCCTGCCCACAGCAAAGTAAGCCCTAATTACTGTTTTCTTCTTGAATTTAAAAGCTGGATCTTTATTATTTTTCCTTGGAAATTAAAAATGTTGTATCTCATGGTTAGTTGTTACTTTTATTCTCTCCTAAGCTTTTTTCTTTTTTAAAGATACTCTATTGCCACATTTCTTGTCTCACTGAGTTTTGATAATTGCTTTATGCTTTTCCTGAATTTAGACCTGGGCATTTCATAGAAGTACTGGATTTGGTATTCACAGTTGATTCAGAGGAGTCATCTAAAATCATAAATGGCTAACATAAACATAAATCTGTGAAGTACAAGTTCCATGACCATACTACTGGTTTAGATTTCTTCTCCTGAGTTCTGTTAAGATCTTACATTGTACAGAAATGCTCCTGTCACAAGGGCAAGTAGAGTCAGCAATCACATTGGGAGGGTTATAAGAAAATGCTGATAAGAGTTTGGTTTATAGGAGAAACCAAAATCAGTTTGGTTTGATTCCCACCAAATGAAGAGAGCAGGATAAACAATGAAACAGAATCCCAAATTCATCGCAGGTTTGAAAAGGCCTGTTGCATCATGTCTCGGGGTGGTAAGAACAGAACTGGCCTGAGCCCGCCTCACTTCTATTATTACTCTGGACTCCTCTGATGGGCCCCCATCTGGCATCAAGACAAGTTTCTTCAGGTCCCTGTAGATCAGCTATTAACAAGGAGCTACTCTTTCACTATGTGGAGTTTGCCGACTGTTTCAAAGTGTGAAAGCGATGTGTCAGGTCTCAGGGCTCACCTTGCTCATGTGTCTATAGTCACTTTCATCAAGAGCTGCGTTCAGCACTTAGAACACTTTTCTGCTGTAAAACTTTGAAGAGCGTGTTTTCATTTTTCTCCCCTTAAACAGTGTTTCTCAATTTTAATCACTGCAGAATCAAATAGACTTACGACAATACCTTATCTCAGGGTTTCACTGAGACATTTCCCAAGGAAGAAAGGTTTAGTCTTCTGAAGAGTAGTTCCCTGTGACAACCTGTGACAACTTCACTTCCTCCATTTTCTTCTCTAGATAAACTGTAAAGTTAAGCTTTTAATGGTTTCCTCAGGTATATTTAGGCTTTAAATAACGCTATCAAGACCTTAGTGGTATGAGCTTTATCTCTTTGTAGGTCAGATACTAATTTATCTGCTTAATCCTATTTTAGCCACCAAAGTCCTTGGCACTGTCAAATGGTTCAACGTCAGAAATGGATATGGATTTATAAATCGGTATGTGTGTGTATCTCTGCATGTTTTATTTAAATATGTCCTCATGCTATGGCACCTGCTGTTGGTGTCTTTTCCCATACTTTATTAATGGCTCATGTAAGTTTTCAGATTTCCGAGTCATGTAAATACTCTCATTTCTAAACTGCTGATCATTAAACATTAATTGCAATGCATTTCTAAAACATGGATAAATAACTTATTTTATATAATCTAGTCATTAAAAGAAAAAGCCGTGGCAGTGGGGACAATAGAGAAAGGGGAAGGGCCTTAAGATAATTGAGTGGGTATCCACAATTTCACAGATGGAGCAGTGGAATCTTAGACTGGTTAAGCAACTTTCCTCGGGTCACACAACTAGTGAGTAATTGAGCTGGATCTGTAACCCAGGTCTGGTCCAAGTTCTGTGTAGAAACCACAGTGTTTTCTTTAAACCATGGTAACTTCTAACCATATAGGAATGAGAACACAGCTACAAGCGGTGAGGGTGTTCTGATGTTTTTATATGATACCATCATTTTCTCTAGCCCTCCTAGCTAGGACCCCGCCTTCTTAAGAAAAAATTCCTCTAATTTCTTCCTTGTATGTTTTGGTGGGCAGTGGGGGTGGGGTGGGGGTTTAGGGTAGGGTGGTGGTGGAGGGGGGGTTGTTTTAGGTTTCAGTGTAAGGGGAGCCTAGTTCACAGCTGTGCCCTGTCCTTTTAACTGTCTTGCTTTGCTTTTGCTGGGAGGGAAACCTCGGGCTCTGGTTACACACCATGTGATTTAGAGAGAGATGAGAGGAAACGGGTGTTTTGGTAGGTTGACTCTGTGTGCATGAAGCCAGGCACCATTGTCATGTGGAGGAGTAAGGTGGGTCCCTTTTGGGTTTAGAAGTTTTTAAGGAGGACTGACTTGAGGCATCTGAGTTTCGAGGCCAGACAGACATCTATGTTGTGTTTTCAAGTCCTAGGCTCTAAACTGTTTTAAGTTTTCCCACTTACCTAGTTCTTCTAACTGTGAGCTTTTTGTCTTCCAACAGAAATGACACCAAAGAAGATGTATTTGTACATCAGGTAAGAGGGACAATAACTGTGATGTTTGCTCTCTGAGGAGAGGGGAGTCTGTAATATGCTATTATTATCCCTTTCCCAAAGTGAAGCCCTGCACGTTGCTGTTCTGCTCGAAACTCCTTCTGGGGTTTTATTTTGGCAAGAGGGCCCAGTTCCACATTTTAAGATTAGCACTTAAGCTCTTCTCATCCATCACATTAACTGTTTTCAGACAGTTTTATTTTTTGAGCTTAATGAAGTAATAATCAGACCACGTGCTAATTTTTAGAGCCTTCAAGTCTTCAGCTAAAGCACTTCTATTTCCATCTTAGCAGCCTGTGCTCCTGACTGTGTTTCCTCCTTGTGTTTGGCTGGGCCCCACCTTACCTTCGCCTGGATGGGTACTGGTTAAATCCCCCTCCATCAGAGCAACTTGAACTTGGGTAAATAGCACAGCGAAGCAGATGGCTGGAGTGTGTGTATCCAAGACATGGGGGCTTTCCGGGAGGCTCAGGGGTAAAGAATCCACCTGCCAATGCAAGAGACTCGGGTTCAATCCCTGGGTGGGGACAATCCGTTGGAGAAGGAAATGGCAACCCACTTCAATATTCTTGCCTGGGAAATCCCATGAGCAGAGGAACCTGGTGGGCTACGGTCCGTGGGGTACAGAAGAGTTGAACACGACTTAGTGACTGAGCACAAGCAAGATCCAAGACATACGGAGACTCCAGCTCCCAGGCTAGTCCCCTCCTCTGTCCTGCTTAGCACATGTCCAGATCAAATAGGCCTGTAGTCCCCTGTAGTCAAGGAGATGTAGAAAAAGTGTAAAATACGGAAAACATGGACTTCTCTGTATAGGAAGCTCAGTCTTTTTCTACATTATTGACCTAGGATATTATTCTGTATCCTGGACGTTCTTGGCAAAAGAGATTAAAAGCATTACGTGCACTTAGTTTTTTCTTTTTGTATGGTTAGTTTTCAGTGAATTGTCTCACATACATTATTGACCTAGGATATTATTCTGTATCCTGGACGTTCTTGGCAAAAGAGATTAAAAGCATTACGTGCACTTAGTTTTCTTTTCGTATGGTTAGTTTTCAGTGAATTGTCTCATATATGTGTGGTTCTTAGTGCATCACAACAGAGAAGTACAGAGACAGGTACCAATACCAGCACGTTCACCTCCAGGGCTCTGTCAAGCATCTGGTTTTCTGTGTTTTCCTGCTGTTTAGGATCCTCTGCACCATGGGGTAGAGTTTGGTGACTGGAGAGAGTGCTATCTCAGAAGGAGCAATCCTGTTGTGGTTTCTATCAGTTATATTCCAGTTGTGCCTGGGTAACTGGAGTGGATTACTTTGTTCAGACACAGTGACTTTTAAAGTCAGAACAGACTAGAATGGAGTGCTGCTTATAACACCTAGTGGGTAATAGAGATTTTGGGGGTAAGAACTCTGCCTTCTGGTGACTGATGGCGTAAAGGGACCTCACAAGTTTCTGTGCCAGCGGCCAGCCTCACTGGCCTGTGAGTGTGTGACCTGATTCCAGCCCCCCGTGAGGCTGGGCGGTGAGTCACCTCGGTGTGCTGAGGCTTGCCCAGTTTAACAGGAAAAAGGGAACGAGCCGGTAGGGAGGGGCTGTTTTTGGACTGGCTGAATGTTCAGGCGGCCTGCGTGTATATCCTGTCCTGAACTGCCTTTTTCCTCTGTGGGTGAGGTCTCTGCGCTACTGGCTCATTCTTTTTTTTTTTCCCCTCCCTCCTACTCAGAGTAAGGGAAGGGCTAGATTACACATGCCTAATCGCTTTATAAAATAAGGCTGACCTAGTTCCACAGAAACCCAGAGCCCCTTTAACTGTTTAGAGATACCAGCCGACAAAATGGAATTCATTGCAGGAATTATTTTCTTCCCTCCATTGACTGAAAAAGAGAAGCCTGTTCATAAGCAGGTATTTAGGTGCCCATGTTCACTGCAGGATAATGTCATTAACCTTTCAATGTTATTTATCAGGGAGCGTGTAGGGATGAGCTGACATGTGAATGATGTGATGAGAAAAATTTGAATAAATATCACACAGTTATAGTACAGGGGGATACACTTCCCCCACCCACCTGCCTCCTTCCCCCAGGCTGTATTTTTATAAACTCAGATAAATCCCTTATCAGCCTCCAGTTGGTTTCCTCATCTGTAAAATGAAGAGAAGGTTGTCAGCAATGTTTTGTTCTTGAGGTATTTTCATATATTGTCAGAAGTATTTATCCCCCCTTGGATTTTTAAAATTTCTTTTGAGGTTAGAGGTTTCTCTTGTCCACTGAAATCTCTATCCCCATATTTCTGTGTTTATGTGCATGTGTAAGATTTTATGGAGGCGTCCCCCATCCCGCAGCCACCACAATGATGGAAAAAGAGTCTGACCCAAGACACTTCATAGTGTGAGGACACGCATCTATCCAGTATCACGATTAGTTCATCAGTATAACTGCACTTTGTATTTAACCCACCTACCAAGATGAATTTTGAAGGATAACATGAAATCAAGAAAGTAATGTGGAACATAGTTGTATAGTGTTTTTTTTTGTTTCGTTGTTCTTGTTTTGGAGATGCAGGGTAGTTGGGAGAATAGAATAGAATAGTGGTAAAGAACCCGCCTGCCCATGCAGGAGACACAGGTTCCATCCCTGGGTCAGGAAGGTGCCTAGAGGAGGAAACCACTACCCACTCCAGTATTCTTTCCTGGGGAACACCATGGACAGAGGAGTGTTGTGCACTGCAGTTCATGAGATCGCAAAGAGTCGGACACGATTTAGTGACTAAACAACAATGTTAGATCAACGATTTCTTCAGTAGAGCCAGTAAACTTGAAAGGGATGAACTCTGTGGCCAACTTTGACCTATACTTCATTCGGAATTTTTTTTTTTTAATCTTGACAGACTGCCATCAAGAAAAATAACCCACGGAAATACCTGCGCAGTGTAGGAGATGGAGAAACCGTAGAGTTTGATGTGGTTGAAGGAGAGAAGGTGAGAGGAGATTGTGGTTGGGTATCCAGGGTGCTGGCAATATTTTCTTGCTTAGTAAATGGTCTCTCTGTCCTTTATGAGTTAACAGTACTTTGGATTTTTACTATGACAGAAAGAAGCAATTCTTTAAGTAAAAGTGTTTCTGATTATTGACTATCATATGCATTGTTTGATGCAGTATAAAAGGGTATTTTAATTTCCATTTTAATAAATGATGAACACTATTTAATCATGGAAGGAAAAGCTAATTTCTGAAGATTTAAAATGACAAATCTTATTTTGGTACCAAATGTATTTTTAAGTGAAATTTAAAATTAAAACAGGGCTTTCCTGGTGGCTTGGTGCTAAAGAATCCACCTGCCAGTGCAGGAGACATGGGTTCAATCTCTGATCTGGGAAGATCACATATGCCGCAGAGAAACTGAACCTGTGCACCACAGCTATTGAGCCTGTGCTCTAGAGCCCTGGAGCCGAAACTACTGAAGCTGCACACCCTCCTAGAGCCCATGCCCTGCAGCAAGAGAAGCCACAGCAGTAAGAAGCCCGTGTACAACTAGAGCTTAGCCGCTGCTTGCTGCAACTAGAGAAAGCTCATGCACAGTGATGAAGATCCAAGGCAGCCAAAAATAAATACATAAATAAAATTTTAAGAATTAAGGTAGTTTTATAGTATTAAAAATTGATAAAAGCTGTTTTGGGGTGAAAGATACTTTTGTTTTAAGAATAAAATCAAATATAATCATTATGTTTTCTCTTTGGCTTGGGTTTTGAAAAGCCAGAGGCATCTTGACAGACTGTATAACCGCTATCTTCACACGAAGACTAACCCAGGAAGCTAAAAGGATCATTTTGATGTGCATCGACAGGTTTTTAATGCTGTGATAATGTTTAATTCTAATATTAGTAATGTCTTTTATGCTTTATTTATTAATTGTAAGCTGACTAGTTGACTCCCAGATGATTGCTCGTCTGATATACACACCATTCATTCTATAGTTCTTATTCTTAGCAACTCTCAAACTTTCCTGTTTTAAAAGAGAAACACTTTATTTCATCTCATATAAAAATTTAAGTGATCTTTACCAATGTGATCCCAGAGTATCTTGCAGATCTTTCAGAGTTCCAAGTTACCTACCAGCAAATGCAGACATGTAACAATCCCTAATGTCCCATCCAACTATTAAAATTTTGTCAAGCCAGGTTAATTTTACCTCTGTGTATTTTCAGCATGTGAGGTTATACAAATGGACATAGAGTGGGGTTTCACTCTTTTGAATCTCCTTTGCCCGAACTTTTTCTATTTCTGAAGCATTACTTTATTCACTTCTCCACAGAGAATCTGCAGGCTATGTCTATTTCGACAATAAGATTTAAAAAGGGACTACTTTTGTGGACACTGTATGTGAAAGCAGGAGCTGAGTCAACAGCCCTTCATTCCAGCCACTGCCATGCTGGGAGGAATTTCTCTCTCACTAGCTCAGTGATGGACAGACCACGTGAGCCCACGAGTGGAATCTCTTGGTACCTCACAGAGTAACAGGTTTCAGTATTTTCTAGGAAGAGAACGTTATCTCAGTTATTTCCAGTGAAGAATATTCGTCCTGGTCTAGCATTCCTTTGCTCCAGTTGCTTTATATTTACCAGTTTTATGTTACCTAAAGATAAATATATATACCTATTGCTCTTGAATCAAGAGAGCAGAGGTTGTGGAAGCATGTGAGCTGTATATACATCTATTTTTTTTTAACTTTTTATTTTATATTGCAGCCTAGTTGATAAACAGTGTTGTGTCAGTGTCAGGTGTCATGCTGTATACATTTAAATCAGGACATCAAGCATCTTGCTCACCTTATTAAAACGAGGTCACCCGTAGGAACTTCTAGTACCTCCTGCCAGCCTTAAACCCTCTGGCTGTCTAAGGCGGTGCTTTTGGTCTTTGGCTTCTTTCTGACTCGAAGGCCGTCTTTGGTTTCTTCCTTTCTCAGGGTGCAGAAGCAGCCAACGTGACCGGCCCGGATGGCGTTCCAGTGGAAGGGAGCCGATATGCTGCTGACCGGCGCCGCTACAGACGCGGCTACTATGGCCGGCGCCGTGGACCGCCCCGCAATGTACGTTGTCTCTTTCATCATCAGTGACCCAAGAAATGTGCACATCTAAAATTAAGTGTGTATATTTGGAGCACATAAAAGCTGTATCTTCTCCTGGAAACACAGTGATTTTTTTTGGATGGGAAATCTTTTGTGTTCAGAATTCATCCCCACTGGGCTTATGGGACATTTTTGCCATTCAGCAGTTGTATCAGTTTGTTTGTATTTGGCTGCAAGTAACAGCCATTTAATTATCTTGTAACAAGAAGGCTTAACTTGGGCCATGCCAAGGTTGTCAAAAAGGTTTTCTCTTCTTTTGGCTCCTTTATGGGCCAGAACTGAACCATGTGACATCCACTTGGTGGGGTAGGGGGAAGGGGCCTGGGATTTCTGTGATTGGCTTACATCTGGTGTTCATCCCTTGGCACTGACCCTGTTTCTTTCTAAGAAAGTCAGCCTTTCCTTGGCAAGGAAGAGTGAGGAACAGCTCTGGAGTAAGTGATGGACAATGCTGGCCATAGAAATATTAAGTGATTTGCCTCAATTATGTAGCTGCTTTATTTAAGATAGCATTTCCCATTATTTCAAAGTTAAGCAATAATTAAGTCTGGATTTTTAGTCCCGTAGATTGGTACCAATCTAAGTGAAAGGGTTTACAACCAAGTCTGGCTGGAGCTTTCTTAGGAGGCTCAGTTTAAAGTATTCTCGAGGCATCCAACTTGTGGTCATGAGGAACCTCTTAGATATGAGTCATTTTTGATGTTTCTAGAATTAGTACCAGGGATTGGTACCCTGGAATAAAACTCAAGATGCTTTGTGAACACAGGATTGTGGCTATGTGCATCATCCAGGGAAAACTTTTGAAAATAATCTCACCAGAATGAAGTATTTGCAGATTGAGAATGGTTTATATCTCTACACTTTGATAGAATAGTATTTTTCTGCTTACCTAAATGTTTCCTCTCTTCATTGTGTCGTCTTAAACACGCAGCCCAAATTGCTTTTTATCAGATTCCATATTGGATCTTGTTTTTCTTCCTGTATTTCTCTTACCCATGTTTTGCTTATCCTGTTTGATTTTTAATAATAAACTGTGTCCGAGACAGTTGGAACAGGCTACCAGAGCGTTTACTACATGGTGTTAACTCTTTCACGTTCACCAGATTCTTGGAACACTGGTGGTAATTGTTTTGATTTCTAGCTTAACTCAGAAGTACAAGGGTAAAAAGCCTTGAGTGAAAAATTTTCCTTCAAAGACGTTTCTCCTCAGCTCGAAATTCTGAAGTCATGTATGTGATGTTTAGAAGCAAAATTATCCAAATTCTGAAAATTAACATAAATGAAGGTTTTCTATTGTGATGTCTTTTAGGTCCTGACAGCTTCCTGAGTGTGTTTGGCAATGGTGGTGCCATTGTTCTTATTTTGTAAAACTAATCTTAATGAAAGATTTGAAAACTCAGATACAGAGAAACCTAAAGAGAAAAGTTACAGTTTATTCAGTCACACTATTTGGAGGAACATTTTCTATGCTAATATGCCTTTAAATCATTGGAGATTGTATCTGATACACATTTTATAAAGTATAGAGTTACTTGGATTTTCTGAAATTATACTAGTTGAGGCTATACTTGAAGCTTTTCCTCTGAGAATTTCGTTGCTCATGTGGGCTTGGTTTTCTGGAGAGTTCTAAATCTTAAATACTCTCACCCCCAACATCAGTCATTTAATTTTCTTCATTCTAAATTTGTTCATTTTTTAAAAACTATAGTTACTTTACTTAAGACTACCTTTGGCATTGCAATCCCCCTTTAAGATTTGAAATAAAAAATTCTTTAAGGGATGTTTAGCTGTTTGCTTATATTTTTTTGATATAAAATGTTAGTATGTGAAATGGTAGTTTAAATACAGGAAAAAGATAAAATGATTCAATAGTTCCTTGTGTTAACAAAGTTTATTATATTCAGAAACTGTATTTATTACTTGCTACTATGTATTAAAGTGCAATTAAAACTTTATTGCTAAACAAATAAAGAGAGGTATGCCATAAGTCAGTGGTTCTCAAACCTTCTGGTTTTTGGACCCATTTATATGCTTCATTATGGGATCCCAGAGTTTTTATGTATGTTTGTATCTATTAATATTTATTGTATTGGAAAGTAAAGCAGAATTTAAAAGATTGAATTTATTTTAAAATATGCTATTACTTGTAAATACAAATAATTTTTTTTTTTAATGAAAGCTATTTTTTAATTGAGTGAAAAGAGTGGTGTTGCTTTAGGTTTTTACCAATCACTGATGTCGGTTTAATAAAAGACAGCTGGATTCTTACAGCTCCTTCTGCCCTGGGGCTGTGAGGGACCATGTGTCACTGTAGCTTCTGTGACACATCCAACCCCTCTCCTGCCCCCAACTCAGGAGAGAATGAGATGGAAAAAGACAGCATCCTGCCAGCCTTATGAGAATAGTTTGATCTTGATGACCCCCTAGGAAGGATTTCAGAGACCCCCCTTCCACACTTTCAGAACCCAACCAGTCAAGGAAGCAAACCACTTAGGACCAACCACAAAATATACAAAATATATTTTTCTTTACTTTTCCCCAGTGGATGGCCAGTGTTGGGGAGACATATTTGGTGGAGCCAAATATTCTAAACTGTGTAAATGTTTTTTGGGTGGTTAGTCAACTGATACTGACCAGTTCTAACTAGATGCGAACTAAATTCTTTAGCGATTAATTGCACTTGCTTTTCTGCTTGGTATTTTATCTGCATGGATCTGCTTTAATCTTAATGTAGCTTATCTCAGGTCATCACCTGATGATCTGGGGTATATGCATTTTTGTCGATATACTAGAAGGGATCGTTCCTTTGGGGGAGAATTTTTTTTTTCTTTCGTTGATACTCAGTCTAAATGGTATTCTTTGCTTCTCTCCCTGCTGACACCTCCTCTGAACCTCTGTTTCTTTGCTTCGCTAGTACGCTGGGGAGGAGGAGGAGGAAGGGAGCGGCAGCAGTGAAGGACTGGAGGCCCCCGCCGCTGCCGGGCAGTTCTCTGCGGCCCGGAGTCAGCCGCGCCGCCCCCAGTTCCGCCCCCAGTACCGGCGGCGCTTCCCGCCTTACCACGTGGGACAGACCTTTGACCGCCGCTCCCGGGTCTTCCCCCATCCCAGCAGAATGCAGGTAAACCGGCACCTGGGACTTCTCTCCGGCAGTCCTCACCCCTCCGTCCTTCCTCTGCCTCCTCTTCCTCCTCCTCTTCCGATACCAGCGGCGGAAATCAAACCTTGCTTTTGGCTTCCCGATGCTGACGCTACTTAATCCAAGCAGACTAGTCTGCTTTCCGACTCCGGTCCTTGTAGTCTCATTTCTAAAAGCACGACCACATGAGCCTTGAGCCTTGCCTATACCCAGGGACCCTGGTGGACAAGGTACAGTCTCAAGTTTACAGAAAAAATCAAAGACATGAAGTAGGGACAGGTGAGGGTATCTGAGAGCTGAACTCTGAGGTCAGTCAGGCCTGGGCTTGAGTCTTATCTCTCCTACTTACTGTGAGCTTGTGAGATTAACTTGTCCATCCGTTAAATGGGGATAGTTGCCTCCACCTTGGGGCTGTGATGATAAAATCCAAGATAAAGACTGTAGTGTGTGACAGCTCAGGATGGAGGGTGTCTATAAAGTTCTTAATTTAGATGAGATAATGTTGATGATTAAGAAAACCTCATATGAAAGTGGAGATGACTATCTCTTTTTTTCTTTTTTTACTGCAAAATACTGATACAACTATTGTGAACTTGACCTGTAGTTAATAAGCCTTTCACCAACTTTGCACTTCCCAGGAAACTTGGAAATCTTGGGAGAGGACCTCATTTTTGGTACCACTAGCTTACACCCTCTTCCTCTTAGTGTCCTTGGTTTTTGTTTGTCCACTGAGTGTTTTGACTGAACATTGTGTTCAGTCTGTTCTTTGCTGCCCTTTTCCTATCCTATCATGCATGACTGTGTTCTTCCTACATTGCTTCTTGTTTTTTTTTTTTTTTCCCCTTCTACTCTTTAACAGCTGTCCCTGACAAATGTGCTAAAAATAGCAAGTAGCCTTACGTATATGGAGAGATTGGGTACATGAGGCATAGTAGGTTTCTTTAGGGCAGCACCCTGGGCCTCTAGGAAATGAGGACAGGAAGAGTCCGGGAGACTACGACACATTTATTTTTAGGGAGTCAGTAGTGCCTTCCTAAAATAATCCTTATGTTTAGCATATATATATGTAGCATATTATTTTGAGAATATGAAGAGTATCTTCAATATTGGTTGAAAGAAAAGTATATTTCACCTTAGGAATAGGAGGGTCAGAGCAAAGGGATTCTTGTGTGCCTCGCAGAAAAGCAGGCTGAAAACTAATTTTGAAAATGTGTGCATATTCCGGTAACTGCATTTAGTTGTCTTGGAAGGACTGATGCTGAAGCTGAAACTCCAATACTTTGGCCACCTGATGCGAAGAGCTGGCTCATTGGAAAAGACTCTGATGCTAGGAGGGATTGGGGGCAGGAGGAGAAGGGGACGACAGAGGATGAGATGGCTGGATGGCATCACTGACTTGATAGACATGAATTTGGGTGAACTCTCGGAGTTGGTGATGGACAGGGAGGCCTGGCGTGCTGCAGTTCATGGGGTTACAGAGAGTCCGACACAACTGAGCGACTGAACTGAACTGAACTGTGTACTGAGGATGTCATATAGCGTGATATAGCCGTGTCCAAATGACTTCCCTTTTTCAAAGATAGAAATTCTCGATATTTGGCAAATAAGTCATGGTGGTTACTGAGCTGATATCAACTGTGTGTCATCTCCGAGAAGAGAATTATATGACAGAGGAAAAGGAGCAGCATTGTTTGGCCTCCACCAAGAGACAGATGTTTGAAATTAGTTCTTAGTTTTCCCTACAGCTTTATGGAATTGGCAGTGGTGTCCATATTTTTGTTGTTGTTGTTGCAAGTGAAGGGATTTGAGTAGTTTAAGAAATCAGCAGCTTTTACCTAAGGTTACATGGGTGGTAGACTTTGGTTTAAACTCGGTCTGTGCAGTCTCCTCCTGTTCTGTCATTCTAGTAAACGTTCATCCTTTATACATGCTCCTTTCTGTTTCTGCGTGTGTGTGTTTGAATCGAAGTTCCTGAAGAAGCAGCAGCTTTGCTTGTTCAGAGAAGTAAGGGAGGCTCATGTGGTTGGGATGTTATGGGTGAATAGAGGGGTAAGAGGTTAGATTAAGGTAGCATCGGGGCAGATTAGGCATGCCTACTATAGACCATAATAAGAATTGTTGACCTATCCTCAATGTGATGAAAAACTAGTTGAGGGGTCTAAACAGGGGAGGAAACGTATTTGAGAAATCACCAGACAGTTTAAGGAGGCTGGACCACAGGAGGCAGCAGCAGAGTTAGGGAGACCAGCTCCCTCATTTGCCCTGTGGAGGGGCAGTCAGGGCAGGAGTTAAGAGTGCTGTCAGTGGAGGTGTGAGGGGTGGTCACGTTTAGGAAGTGACAGCGTCTGGTGATGGAGTGAGCGTGTGGTGTTAGGAGTAAAGGATACCTTGCGAAGGAAGACCAGGTTTGGGCAGAGAGACAGAAGGCATTTGGAGATTTTCTGGACACATTAAATATCACCTCCAAGGGGAGAGAAGTCAACTTGGCAGAAAAATAAAAGAGGCAAGAGGTAGAGAGTGGCTTGAGTTAAGAAGGTGTCATTTTAGATGAGGTGGGAGACAGAGTCTTTGGGGATGTTTCAAAAGTGACCTAAAAGAGGTAAGGGAACAAGGCATTCACACACCAGGAAAGGCACGAAGGGTGGAGGGAATGGCAAGTACAATACAAAGGCCGAAGGGAGCCTGGAGGGTAGACGAGACTGTAGGTGCGCCTGTGGAGACATCAAAACATAGGTGAAGGCCTGGGCCAGGGAGAGAGGGACTGATAAAACGAGTATAGGTAGAAAACTGAGCCAAGGACTGAGTTTCGGATTAAGCGGTTAAGGATTAGGGAGATAGGGAGTCTGGTAGAGGACAATGGGAAGGAGCAGATGGGGAGAGAATGTCCTGGAAGGAAGTGCTGTGTTAAGTGCTATTGAGGAAGGGAGGAAGGGAGACTGAGGCTAGGTTAGGTTTGGTAACTTGGAGGTTAGTGGTATGTGAGGACAAAAGTCTCTGAATTCAAGAAAGAGCAAAGAGGAGGTATTATAGTCCCCTTTGAGGAGGTGTCTGTGCTGGCAGAGGGGATCTTCCACCTCTGTATGTATGTTGTAGAGGAGCTCAGAGAAATGGGGCCATGGCTGGTGGAAGATGTAGGGTCAGGGCAAGGTTTTTGTTTGATTTGATTATGTTTTTACATTGAATTCTCTCCTGGCCTCCCTTCCTTCACCAACAACCTAAATTCATTTGGTGGGCAGATCAACTATGCCATACATATACACACATCACACACATGTAACTTACGGTGTATGTAAGTGTGGTATGTATTTGTGTTTGTGTATTATTTCTGCCTACTGAAATGGCCTGAAATCAGTGACACCTTAATAGGCACTGAGGATGTCTGGCCCCCAGTTTTTCATTTGTGAATACCATTCTCCAATAAAAAGTAGAAGCCCTTTTGGAGAACCAGCCAATTTCAGAGCCAGGCCAGAGAAAGTACAATATGAGCCTAGAACATCTTGTTGTGCCAGAAAACAAGGAAGTGCTCAAAGAATGCTGGAGTCACATCCAGAGGACACAAGCCAGCTGGACAGGGCTCCCATTGGCCAGTAATGATAGTAACAGATTACAGCTCATTGAATAAAGTAGAAAACCAGGAGTTTTCTATATAAGACATTAACAAATATAAAAGTTTACAGATGTAAACCAATATATTGAATTTGATGAAGAATGAAACATTTACTGGCTTTTGAAAGTACTTTTTTCACAAAATCCTCATACATTGCACAGGGGAAAAGCGTAAACTTCCCTCAGGGTTCTTCTCAGAGTGAAGACTGTCAGTAACAGTAGGAATTAAGTAGAAATTGACACCATATGCCGGCCAACAGGATGCAGTGAGAAAAATCCAGAGCACTGTTGTGGCTTCCCTTCCAAGGATGTGTAAGTTCAATCATGTGGAGACCCTAAACAACCCCAAATGAGGAGTATTTTGCAAAATAACTGACTTGTATAATTTGAAAGTGTCAAGATCATGAAAGCCAAGTAAAGATTGGAGAACTGTTCCAGTTAAAGAGACAACTAAATTCAGGGCATGGTTCTAAGTGAGTCTTTTTATTGTAAATGACATTATTGGGACAACTGACAAAATCTAATGGAGTCTGAGGTTTCAGGTCTATACTTTCAACCGCCCTGTTGTTTTGTGATAATTTAAAGAACACAGTTGGAAAAGATGGATGTTATTTCAGCATGTTTATATGCCTGGATGGGGCTGATGGAGGAGAGGAGGACTGACAGTTCAAGTGCCCTCCTAGGGCCAGAGAGAGGGTTTGCTTTGTCTGTGGGCATGGACCACTTAATCAGTTGAGTGAGAGAAGAAAAAGCAAATGTAGGTGTAGGGTGGTAGATTTGATGGTGAAAGAATATAGAGATTCTTCTTTGATTGGTTCTCTTTTCTTAGTGAAATATGGAGAAGGAAGGGATATTACCTTTGAGTAGGAAAAAGCAGACTGAGATGTGTCTGTATTATGAAGAAATTCAGAGATTTTGGGTGGGTTGGTTTGTTTGTTAGTTTTTTGTTCTTTCTTTCCCTGGAAGTTCTATAATAAATTAAATCCCCCAGCTTCAAATAAATTTCTCAAGGAAGTATTTTTTATTATTTATTGTTATACTTCAATAAATATGCCAACAGATAAAAGGAAAAAATTGTAAAAAGAAGGAATCAGAGGTAAAGGTGTGGTTAAGAGGCGTGGGGTGATGTTTGAATGTAGAAACCATTACTGTATCAAAGGGGTACCCCGTTTGTAGAATGAGTGGGTCTGAGTTTGAAATTCTCAGACCCACTGAAGATTCTCATTGCTTTATTGTAGTATAGCATTCCATTTCCTTTTGCAATAAAGGTTTTCTTTCAGGAGACAAATGGGACATTTTAACATGTTTAATGTTGTAAAATAAACTAAGTTGCACTGGGATCAGGAAAAGACTGTCTAGTGGGACTGAGTCTGTCTTTCTTTCCTATCATTCACATACATTTAATCAGTACATGGTTCACTGATAGGAGAGTCCCCAGCTTTGAAATGAAGCCTTTTATTTTTTCCTTTAAAAATTTTTTTCAATGCAACTGTGTGCTGTGTCTCTTATATCCTGCGTTCTGACACTCACTTCAGCTCTCCTTGCCTCCCTCCAGGCCGGTGAGATTGGTGAGATGAAGGATGGGGTCCCAGAAGGAGCGCAACTTCAGGGACCAGTCCATCGGAATCCGACTTACCGCGCAAGGTACCGGAGGTAGGTGACGTTGCCTGCTGACTAATGACCAACTGAAGAACTTGCCAGTGATGGTAGGGTGGTTGGGGTTGTTGCAGCTCTGTTTGTTTTGGATTTATTATGTAATGAGAAGATGTGACTGCTTTGACCATATGTCCAAGGTTTGGTGGGGCTCTGCGATATACGTATTTTTAGATGGCTATGTGATATTTCCCCTGTTCCCTAACAACTGAAATTTCTAGTTATCCCTTTACCAAAGCATTCTTTGTTTCAGATAACTTTCACATGATGTAAATTCATACTTAATTTTTATTTCATTATATTTAATGAGATGAGAGCAACAAAATTAACTGATATGTTATTCAGTGGTAGCTCTACAAATGGAGGAAGAATTGGCTGCCAGCACATATTTGTGATACAGTATGTCCCCTACATGCCAATGAGTTCTGTTCCAAGAGCATGCTTGTAAGTCCAGCATGCTTCATTCATAAGTCTAAAAAGTTAGCCTAGGTACCCACCTAATACAATCGGCTAGACAGTACTATACTATAACAGGTTTATAATAGTTTTCATGCAAATAACGTGTACATAAAAAACAATTTATTTATAGGGCAGCAGTGGAGAAACAGACATAGAGAATAGACTTATGGACATGGGAAGAGAGGAGAAGAGGGTGAGATGTATGAAAAGAGTGACCTGGAAACTTACATTACTATATGTAAAATAGATAGCCAACGGGAATTAGCTGTATGGCTCAGGAAACTCAAACAGGGGTTCTTTATCAACCTAGAAGGGTGGGATGGGGAGGGAGACGGGAGGGAGGTTCAAAAGGGAGGGGATATATGTATACCTATGGGTGATTCATGTTGAGGTTTGACAGAAAACAACAAAATTCTGTAAAGCAATTATCCTTCAACAAAAAAATTAATTAAAAAACAAACAAAAAACATTTTTAATCTTATAGTACAGTACCTTGAAAGTACAGTAGTCCAGTCAGTACAACAGCTGGCATACAGGGGCTGGCAAGAAGTGACCAGTGACCAGGCAAGAAGAGTTACTGACTGGAGGAGGGAGAGGAGGTGGGAGATGGTGGAACTTAAGGACTGTCAGCAGTAGGAGATGGGGGGCAAGCACATTCGCATCTTTGAAAGTTTGCAGCTCATAGGGGACTTGCCATACTGAATGTTCGATAATGAAGCAGTCTAATGCAGGGGTTGAATCAGCTAACCACAGATCCAGTTGTCTGTGTTTAAATTCCCACCCTACGACTAGCAGCTCATCTGTAGCTGTATCTCCTTCTCATAAGTTTCAGGACTCCTCTTAGACGGAGTCACCAGATTTATAAAATGGACAATAAGGAATATTCCACAGTTGTCAGTAAGGTTAGATGTACTCTAAGGCATTTAAGATAATCAGAATGTTGCCTGATATATAGTAAGCCCTCGATAAATTGATTATTACTACTACCAAGGATTTTAAGAGTAGTGAAAGGAATGTTGTTTTATTTCTGCTTTATCCCTTGTGAAAACCGAATTGGCTAGACTCCCCAAGATTCAGTATAAGCTTTTTATATTGTAAGCTTCCTATTCCTTTGCCCTGTCATTGAAGAGCTTCATTCACGAATGACGTCCATACCCCCTTGAAGTTTGGCAAAATGGGATTATTGACAGGAGAGTAAGGATATTACTTGAGCTCTCCTGATTGGCAGCATTCTACATTCTTTTTTCTCACAAGATTCCTTGTAATTTTAGATGCTGTCATTCTAATGATTGACTACTAATGACTTTGGAAATAAAAGAAGCTTCGTAAAAATGTCTATAGAAAACAGGGAAAAGATCCTGCGGATCCCAATTTTGTCAATCTCTAGCTGTGTGTGACCTTGGGAAGGTTATATTCTTCCTTTTTGACCTATAAAAGCAGCAATCCTATGTGGTTCAACCAAATACTCACCTTTAAGCCTCTTGGTTTTCTCACTCTAAATCTTAAACTCACAGAATTAGCCTTGAAATTAAACGAGATAATTAACATGAAAGCATAGAGCACAAGCCTTGGCACACAACGACTAATGTTAGTTTCCTTGCTGTGTCAAATCCCCTTAGTCTCCCCGTCTTCAAGGCAGGCTGTCCACAGAGGGCGGATGCCAGGCACTTCTCTTTAATTTTTGCACCCACAGTGCCTGGTAGGACCAGAGCCTATGTTCTGTAGGTGTTTGTTCACTGCAAATAGTGTTCAGATAAAGGAGGAAAATGATTGAATTTTTTTAATCTCATTATCCTTTTGTTCCATTTGCCACATTCAGTTCAGTTCAGTTCACTTGCTCAGTCGTGTTGGACTCTTTGTGACCCCAAGAATCGCAGCACGCCAGGCCTCCCTGTCCATCAACAACTCCCGGAGTTTACTCAAACTCATGTCCATCGAGTCGGTGATGCCATCTAACCATCTCATCCTCTTTCGTCCCCTTCTCCTCCTGCCTCCAGTCCTTCCCAGCATCAGGATCTTTTCCAATGAGTCAACTCTTTGCATGAGGTGGCCAAAAGTATTGGAGTTTCAGCTTTAGCATCAGTCCTTCCAACAAACACCCAGGACTGATCTCGTTTAGGATGGGCTGGTTGGATCTCCTTACAGTCCAAGGGACTCTCAAGAGTCTTCTCCAACACCATAGTTCAAAAGCATCAATTCTTTGGTGCTCAGCTTTCTTTACAGTCCAACTGTCACATCCATACATGACCATTGGAAAAACCATAGCCTTGACTAGACGGACCTTTGTTGGCAAAGTAATCTCTCTGCTTTTTAATATGCTGTCTAGGTTGGTCACAGCTTTCCTTCCAAGGAGTAAGCGTCTTTTAATTTCATAGCTACAGTCACCATCTGCAGTGATTTTGGAGCCCCCCCAAAAATAAAGTCTAACACTGTTTCCACTGTTTCCCCATCTATTTCCCATGAAGTGATGGGACCAGATGCCATGATCTTAGTTTTCTGAATGTTGAGCTTTAGCCCAACTTTTTCACTCTAGCCTTGCATAATTCTAGGAGTAAGTCTTGATCCCTTGACTTTTTAAACCTTTAAAGGCAAAACCTACTGTTCTTGAAGGCCCTTTCCAATTGCACATGTTCTCTTTTCTCTGCTCCAGGGGCCCTCCTCGCCCACGACCTGCCCCAGCTGTCGGAGAGGCTGAAGATAAGGAGAATCAACAAGCGGCCAATGGTCCAAACCAGCCACCTGCTCGCCGTGGATACCAGCGCCCCTATAACTATCGGCGTCGCCCCCGTCCCCCTAACGCTCCTTCACAGGATGGCAAAGAGGTGAGGCCAGCTAGTCAGAGGAGATGCTGCCAGACCACCCTGGAGCATGTCAGCCTTTAGTATTCCTTTCTAAGAGTGGTTTCATAGTCTAAAAACTGAGGCCAAAAATATGTATCATATATGCATCTGTATATATAATAACATTTTCATGAAGGTATGTATATACACAGGGTGAGAGAGAGAATGCCTTGCCCATATCGCAAACCAAATATTTGCATTCAACCAATTAACACTCTAGTCAGAATGGTTAGAGCTCTCCAAACAAAGGACAGCATTTATAGAGAGGAACCTGCCTTTCAGCATGTGTTGAAAGTGACTGTATATTTTTTATGACTCTCAGCTGTGAAGAATGATGGTGTTTAGTTGCCGTTTGGAGGCCATTCTTCGGTGGTTCTAATTTTTGACTCCAACTTTAAGAGTGTTTAAGATTTTGCACAGTGGTTTACCTCCGCAGGCAGGAAGATCCCTACTTGTGAGACCTTTCAGTCTTGGACTCTCCACTGCTGCGGAAATTGGTTCATTTCTGGTTTGTGGTTTTACCGTGTGTTTCAGACCAAGGCAGGTGAAGCACCATCTGAGAACCCTGCTCCAGCTCCCGAGCAGAGCAGTGCAGAGTAACAGCCAGCTCCCCCAGGCACCTTCACCATCCGCAGGTAGGCGGCCCACGCGGAACTGATGTTCTCTTTAAACAGCGCTGATTTCTCAGCAGTAGCACAGAGCAGTCTAAACTAATCCTGCAGTTCATCTGGGCCAGCTTCTTATCTCCATCAGGATTCTGAGAAAGAGCTGTTTCGGTGGTGAAATATCTCTGAAGCTGATCTTATTTTGCTTGGTTTTGGAGACATAAACGTGCAGACAGAGTTAATGAGTGTCAAAGTCATTTTTCTAGATAGACAGTTGTCAACTATTTACACCGGCGAAAGATTTTTTGAAACTTTTACTTTTGTGACACCTAGTGGCCAGTTTGATAATTTTAAAGTGCCTGCGTGCTTGCTTTGTGGCTTCAGACTCTTTGGACTAGCCTGCCAGGCTCCTCTGTCTCTGCAGTTTCCCAGGCAAGAAACTGGAGTGGGTTGCCATTTTGTTCTCCAGGGGATCTTCCCAACCCCTGGATCGAACCTGCATCTCCTGCTTGACAGGTGGATTCTTTACCACTGAGCCACCAGGGAAGCCCAATGCACCTGACAAGGCTTCCTTTTAATAACAGAGGACTGTGATCTGTGGAACAAACAGGAGTTATTTTTTCCTTCCCATTTCCCTTTGATAGCCAGCGTTATTTATGTGTTGTGCTTGAGAGCCCTTGGGTTTACATGTCCAGTGCAGGATCTACTCGTCATTTGCTTGAATGCTCTTGAGCAGTTTATTTATCCTCTGCTACAGTTCTGTTTGCTGCGGGTAAAATAGGGATATTGACTGGTCTGGGTATTACAAAGACAGACGTAGTGATATCACACGTATGAACTACCGAAGCAAGGTGTGGTGAAGAATAACCTCTCCATAAAGTTAGCTTGTTTTTCTTCATTATTGCTTCCTGCTTTTTTTTCTGTATTCTTGCTAAAAATCTTGGAAATTGTATAGGTAGAAATATACTGGAAAGACTGATTCAGCAAGTCTTAAAAGACTATATAAGCCATAGTTGGTTTCATTCTGGGCTTTTCATCTAATAAGTCCTGAGAATTTGATTTTTTAGTATTTCTTGGTTGTTGCCCTTTTCATGAAATAAATAAGGAAGTAGCTTTTAGTTAAAAGGGTTTTAAGCTTATAGTAGTAGTGTTGTTTTTTCAAAAAATTAATATTTCATAAAATTTTAAGATCATTTTAAGTTTCTACATTTTAAATGCCATCTGCTTTTATATGCAGAGGTTTGGATTTAAATTAGCCTTTCACAAGGTAGACAAGTGCTATGCTGAAGATATTCTGTTTTATCTCTGGGTAGCATGGGCAATTTATCACAGAAATAAATTCTGTATTCAGAGTTGCTTGAAATAACTCACAGGATTATATATTAATCATTTGGCCATAACCTTTTAGTAACATTATTTCTAGGTATTGTTCCTAAGGAAATAATCCAAAATATAGGAGGAAAATTTCTATTATAATCTAGTATTGGAGAAGTGGTTAAATATTGAGATATATCCATATTAGGAGATACTGTATAACCACTAAAATATTATGAAGAATTATAAATGTTATAGTATCATTTATTTGAAAAGGCTTCATAATGATAACTTTATTTTATAATTCTACAGAATTTTTACCATTATGCACTGAGTGTTCTTGTTTATAAAAATGTTTTATTAGAAAGTTTCCATTAAATTCATGTTTCAGCTTACAAATCTCTAAAAGGTATACATGTAAGATTTTGTTTTGAGCTTTTGAAAATTATTTTTTTTAATTTAAAAAATTTTTAGCATAAACAGAACTAAAGAAATTTACATTATATGAAAATGTCTTAAATGAAACTGCATTGTTATGAGGAATTTCATTGACATTACCCAACCCAAGACTGTTGTATACTGAATTCCATTCAGACTTGTAGCAAAATTCTAACCTATTGGATTGCAATTATTATAGTTTCATAATGTTACAGTTTTACTTGCATTAAAATCTAAACTTATGATTAAAATTTTACTAATAAAAAGGATGCAGTCCTTCTAAAACATTTCAAGTTCTGGGTTATTTTAAGGTTTCTATAAGTTAATTCTAAAATCTTAAAACTATTTGAACTACATAAAAAACAGGTAAGTTTTGCCTTTTTATTCTTTAACCGTTGGTCATCTTGTCACTCTTTAATAAATCTGATGTGAACGTTTTCCAGGTGACTTAATGACCATTCAAAAAATAAAGCAAAAAGCAGACCACGACCTTACGAACACCAAAGAAACGTCCAAGCAATAAAGTGGAAGATTAATAACCAAGATGTGGACATTAGAATGTTTACTACACTTCCTTACAAAACAGACAACTGCACGAGGAAAACGTCAGCCGTTTTTTCCAGCAGCTGAGATCCTGGGAATGCCTGCACATTAACGAGAGAGCGACCTCCCCAGTTTCAGCAACCACTAGGTTTATATTTTTTTCCTGGTTTTTACTGTTTTGGTAATATGAATTGAAAGAAGAATTATTAATACCACATGGGGAGACCCCTCCCAACCAAAGAAATCTGAAATATATAGTAAATGCTTTTTTTTTCCTTTTCTGTTCATTTTGGATGCTGGTGCTAAACTTCCAAGTGTCATGATTTAAAAAAGAAATTTTATTCCCTTCTTATTTATTTCTAGGATAAGGGGAGGGTAACATTTTGCTTTCTTATGTAACTCTCTTCGAAAATGTGCAGTACCAAGTTCCGCAAAAATAAAATTTTTACCCTTGAAAGGAAAGATGTATAACTGGAGTATGTTTTCCTATCTGAGCACATGTTTTTGTCTTTTTTCCTTACTTCATTCACTGAATAGTAAGCTCAAAGCCAAGTATACAGGTGGATTTGTGCTATTTAATAAATGTAGGGGCCTGAGCTGAGAGCAGAGGAAATGGGATTCTTTGTGGAATGAACAGGCTCACGTGTGAGCTCAGTTCTAGGCATGTTTGGTGCTCTCAGCTCCTGAGTCATCCTTGTGAGGTGGTTGATGACATTTCAGTTAACAACTTCCTTTAAATTATTGAAGAGGTTAGTAGTCCTAACATCTTTGAATTTCTAACTGTGACGGCTTTCCACACCAACTGCTGTGTCCTAGTTGTCTACCTGTGTCTTTTGAAAAAGAGGAAGGGGGCCTCTTTGCAGCCACAAGACAAATTTCTTCCCCCAGGGAGTAGATGGCGCCCCCAAGTGGAGAAACACTGCAGCACTGCAGTCTGTGTCAACTCTATGTAGTCACATCTCAGATCTGCTGTACCTATCAAATGATTTATTCCTTAAATCAGGTACCTCCTGAGTCCAGGTTTGAGTCATGCACTGTTCTACAGGCACACACCCACAAAAGACCCACTGAGTTTGTGTGTTAGTGAAGTCTTCTGTTATTGGGTACTGAAGGTTCCTAAAAACTGCAGTTATAAATACTTTATCATTTTAACACCCTTACCTCCAAACACCGTCCATCAGGGTTATCGCTTTCTAGAGAAAAAAAAAAAAAAAAAAAGTAACAAGAAATGCAAAGAATTGGAGGAAAAAGTCTAAACTTCAGTAGTGTGTATAACTACAACCCTAAAAGACACTGGTTGGAGGTACAGAAGACAAGAAAAACTGGATGTGATATAAGGATGGGCCTACATTGTTTTACAGCACAAAATCAGGGAGTTGAATTTCTTTGCCAAGAGTTAACGTAGTGCCTGGGTGGAAGCACAGCTAGAGATACTAAATCAGAGGCTGTCATACCGGAATTAACAAATTAGCTATGATTGTTATTAACTTGAAGCTCCAGCGTTTTGCCGGTTTGAAACAGCACCTACTGGGAAAGTAGCCTACCCAACTCAAAATATTTGAGTACCCACTCTGTGCCGAGTGATGCCAGGTTTCTTCACAAATGAACTGCATCCACATCATTGAGGTTCCCGGGCTTATTGCACAGATGCAGTTTTCAAAAGTACTTTTGCCCTTAGGGGAGTGAAGAGATGTATTTATAAAGACTTATACTTAGAGATTTTGAACTAATTACGTTCTCTGAATCTTAGAATTTCACACATTAAATCCCAGAGTAGTACTCGGTTGTGGTTGAAGAGGAAAACATCTCTTAACTTTGTGTGTTAGTCGCTCAGTCTTGTCTGACTCTGTGACCCCATGGACTGTAGCCCACCAGGTTCTTCTGTCTACAGAATTCTCCAGGCAAGAATACTGGAGTGGGCTGCCATTTCCTTCTCCAGGGGATCTTCCCGACCCAGGGATCGAACCTACGTCTCCTGCATTGTAGGCAGATGCTTTACCATCTGAGCTACCAATCTTAGAATTAACACACTAAATCCCAGAGTAGTACTTGGTTGTGGTTGAAAAGAGGAAAATATCTCTTAACTCTACAGGAATGAGTTTATATATATAAAATCATTTTATACAAGCGTCATATATATATATATATATATAAAATACGTAATATATATGTATATATAGGCATCAATGTGTTACTTAATAGGAAAAGTCTAGAAAGGAAGCAGGTGCTGATAGAAGTCTCTGAAAACCAGGTGATCTTGCCAGAGGAAGTGGTAAAGACTTTATCACCTTTGTGATTTCCTCAGGGTGAAAGCATTTCATTTTAGCTGATAAGCTAGATCCAGAATCATCCTGATTTTCGGGATGGGGGATGGGAACCTCTAAGGGAACTGAAACCCACGTGGGTGACATGAGCTCTCCCCCTGTTCCTGTAGTGTGGGCAGTATTCCTTTAAGAAGGGTATGGCGTGGAAACATGTAATGATGTGGAAGCCTGAGATGAAAAATGGCATTAACATGTCTGCATTCCTCAGGGTAGTTAATTCTAGCCACTGTAACACACCATCTTACATTTCAGTGGCTTACTATAACACATTTTCTTCTTAAGGACGAGTTTGGGTGGGTGGCTCCCCTGGACAGTTTTCCTCCCAGTGGCTTTTTTACCAGCTGAGCCACAAGGGAAGCCCTTCCCAGTGGCTTCTTAAAGGAATAACATCTCTTCCTGCGCTGTGGGTCTGCTGTCCTTAATACCTAGTTTCAACTTGTCCTGCTATCAGCCAGCCAGTAGAAGGAGCTGTCTCCTGGGCTGCAGTCTTCACTGTTCCGAAGAATTAGAAAGGAAGGTCAGTACAAATAAGATACTAGTGAAGGGGCGGGGGTTCCACGCAATCAAGCACAAATTTGGCAGAGGGTTGCTGCTAATCACGAGCAGCAAATGTCTCAATGATTTTAGCGCTTCTCTAGATAAACAGAAGATGCAAGAAACTGGGCTCATAAAATCATTTGAAAATATCTATGTGAGTCCTGTTTGCTAGTTTTTTCCAGAGCATGGAGAGCCTCATTCCTGGTCTCCACCCTGGACCTCTTTCAGGTGTGTGGAAGGTCAGCGGACTGCTGTGGTCAGGGGCTTCATCCTTGTAGAGCCAGATGGTGAGTGACAGTTTTTGATTGGCAACATCTACTGTTCTTTCAGGGCTTCCCAGGTGGCTCAGTGGTAAAGAATCTGTCTGCCAGTATAGGGGATGCAGATTTGATCCATGGGTCGGGAAGATCCCCTGGAGGATGAAACAGCAACCCATTCGAGTGTTTTTGCCTGGAAAGTCCCATGGACAGAGAAGCCTGGTGGGCTACAGTCCATGGGGTCACAAGGAGTTGGACATGACTGAGCAACTGAGCATGCACCCGCCGTTCTTTCAATGCCTGTGTATATTACTCGCATCTGACTCTTTGTGACCCCATGGACTATATAGCCTGCCAGGCTCCTCTGTCCATGGAATTTTCCAGGCAAGGATACAGGAGTGAGTTGCCATTTCCCCCTCCAGGGGATCTTCTTGATCCAGGAATTGAATTCAGGTCTTCTGCATTGCAGGTGGATCCTTTACCAACTGAACTACTAGGGAAGCCCTTCTTCCAATGCCCAAGACACTTCACTTAGGTGTGAAGCATCACCACAGCGAGTCTCTTGCCAACTCTGTTTGTAGCTTCCATCGACATTGTTCTGCTTCCACGTGCCATGCAAATTTTCTCCATAAGCCTCAGGGCCTGTGAGGCTGTGTACTGTTCCCTGCTGCCCTCCTATGGTGAAGATGGATTGTTTTCAGATAAAGTTGGAAGAAACCGTTTGCCTCACTTTTCTGTTAACTTTCCCTGAAACAGCTCCAAAGCAGTGTTTGGAGCAATGTCTAGCAATGTCTAGAGATAGACCCAAGGTCTATGAGAGCATTTTTACCTTTTTTTTTTTTTCTTTCCTGTTTTGTAAAATGACTCTCTACAGTCGTATTCACAGTTGTCTTTGCTTTGGCTAAGTTATGAGGTCTTGGCCAAAGGACACAGACACAGGACTGAATATCGATCTATTTTCATTGGATAAAGCCTTCTTGCTCTCTTTCCTTATAATTTTCTAGGGCTTTCTCCCTGTCTCATGTAAATAGATTTCAGGAGGTCCATCCCACCAGTCTTCAAACTAGAATTTCTCAGTCATAGAATCAGACAGAATACACTAAATAACATGTGCATGAGTGCTGTTATAGGAATTTAGAGGATCTTGTAGAGATGTGTATGGACTAAACTGAAGAATGAAGAAGCCCCTGGTGTATATTTCAGTGTGACTTCCCATTGTTCAATACTTCAGTTCAGTTCAGCCATTCAGTGGTGTCTGACTCTTTGCAACATCATGGACTGCAGCATGCCAGGCTTCCCTGTCCATCACCAATTCCCGGAGCTTGCTCAAACGCATGTAGATTGAGTCAATGATGCCATACAACCACCTCATCCTTGGTCGTCCCCTTTTGTTCCTGCCTTCAGTCTTGCCCAGCATCAGGATCTTCTCCAATGAATCAGTTATTCACGTCAAGTGGCCAAAGTATTGGAGCTTCAACTTAAGCATCAGTCTTTCCAATGAATATTCAGGACTGATTTCCTTTAGGATTGACTGGTTGGATCTCCTTGAAGTTGAAGGGACTTTCAAGAGTCTTTTCCAACACCACTGTTCAAAAGCATCAATTCTTCAGCCCTCAGCTTTCTTTATGGTCCAACTCTCACATCCATATATGACTACTGGAAAAACCATAGTTTTGACTAGACAGATCTTTGTCAGCAAAGTAATGTCTCTGTTTGTTAATAAGCTGTCTAGATTGGTCACAGCTTTTCTTCTAAGGAGCAAGCGTCTCAATTTTATGGCTGCAATCACCATCTTCAGTGATTCTGGAGCCCAAGAAAATAAAGTCTGTCACTGTTTTCATTGTTTCCCCATCTATTTGCCATGAAGTGATAGGACCAGATGCAATGATCTTGGTATTTTGAATACTGAGTTTTAAGCCAGCTTTTTCACTCTCCTCTTTCACTTTCATCAAGACGCTCTTTAGTTCCTCTTCACTTTCTGCCATAAGGGTGGTATTATGTGCATATCTGAGGTTATTGATATTTCTCCCAGCAATCCTGATTCCAGCTTATGGTTCATCCAGCCCCACATTTCACATGATGTACTTTGCACACAAGCTAAATAAGTAGAGTGGGAATATACAGTCGTGACGTACTCCTTTTCCAGTTTGGAACCAGTCTGTTTTTCCATGTCTGGTTATAACTGTTGCTTCTTGATCTGCATACAGATTACTCAGGAGGCAGGTAAGGTGGCCTGGTATTCCCATCTCTTGAAGAATTTTCCACAGTTTGATGTGATCCACACAGTCAAAGGCTTTGGTGTAGTCAATAAAGCAGAAGTAGATGTTTTTCTGGAACTCTCTTGCTTTTTCCATGATCCAGTGGATGTTGGCAATTTGATCTCCGATTCCTCTGCCTTTTCTAAATCCAGCTTGAACATCTGGAAGTCCTCAGTTCACATACTGTTGAAGCCTGGCTTGGAGAATTTTGAGCATTACCTTGCTAGCGTGTGAGATGAGTGCAATTGTGAAGTAGTTTGAACGTTCTTTGGCATTGCCTTTCTTTGGGGTTGGAATGAAAACTGACCTTTTCCAGTCCTGTGGCCACTGCTGAATTTTCCAAATTTGCTGGCATATTGACTGCAGCACTTTCACAGCATCATCTTTTAGGATTTGAAATAGCTCAACTGGAATTCCATTACTGCCACTTTGTTCGTAGTGATGCTTCTTAAGGCCCACTGGACTTCACATTCCAGGATGTCTAGTTCTAGGTGAGTGATCACACCGTCATGGTTATCTGGGTCATGCAGATCTTTTTTGTATAGTTCTTCTGTATATTCTTGCCATCTCTTCTATCTTATGCTTCTGTTAGGTCCATACCATTTCTGTCCTTTATTGTGCCCATCTTTGCATGAAATGTTCCCTTGGTATCAATAATTTTCTTGAAGAGATCTCTAATCTTTCTCGTTCTATTATTTTCCTCAATTTCTTTGCATTGAGCACTGAGGAAGGCCTTCTTATCTCTCCTTGCTATTCTTTGGAACTCTGCATTCAGATGGGTATTTCTTTTCTTTTCTCCTTTGCCTGTTGCTTCTCTTCTTTTCTCAGCTCCTTGTAAGGCGTCCTCAGACAACCATTTTGCCTTTTTGCATTTCTTTTTATTGGGGATGGTCTTGATCACTGCCTCCTGTCACAAATGTCACAAACCTCCATCCATAGATCTTCAAGGCACTCTGTCTATCAGATCTAATCCCTTGAATTTATTTCTCACTTCCATTGTATAATCATAAGGGATTTGATTTAGGTCATACCTGAGTAGTTGGGGAGTTGGACTGTGAAGAAAGCTGAGCACTGAAGAATTGATGCTTTTGAGCTGTGGTGTTGGAGAAGACTCTTGAGAGTCCCTTGGACTGCAAGGAGATCCAACCAGTCCATCCTAAAGGAGATGAGTCCTGGATGTTCTTTGAAAGGAATGATGCTAAAGCTGAAACTCCAGTACTTTGGCCACCTCATGCAAAGAGTTGACTCATTGGAAAAGACTCTGATGCTGGGAGGGATTGGGAGCAGGAGGAGAAGGGGATGACAGAGGATGAGATGGCTGGATGGCATCACCGACCTGATGGACGTGAGTTTGAGTGAACTCCAGGAGTTGGTGATGGACAGGGAGGCCTGGCGTGCTGCAATTCATGGGGTCGCAAAAAATCGGACACGACTGAGCGACTGAACTGAACTGAACTGAACTGAGTAGTCTAGTGATTTTCCCTACTTTCTTCAATTTAAGTCTGAATTTAGCAATAAGGAGTTCATGATCAGAGCCACAGGCAGCTCTCGGTGTTGTTTTTGCTGACTGCATAGAGCTTCTCCATCTTCGACTGCAAGGAATATAAGCAATCTGATTTCAGTATTGACCATCTGGTGATGTCCATGTGTAGAGTCGTCTCTTGTGTTGTTGGAAGAGGGTGTTTGCTATGACATTCTCTTGGTAAAACTGTTAGTCTTTGCCCTGCTTCATTCTGTACTCCAAGGCCAAACTTACCTGTTACTCTAGGTATATCTTGACTTTCTACTTTTGCATTCCAGTCCCCTATGCTGAAAAGGACATCTTTTTTTGGTGTTAGTTCTAAAAAGTCTTCTAGGTACTTCACAGAATCGTTCAACTTCAGCTTCTTCAGCATTAGTGGTTGGGGCATAGACTTGGATTACTGTGATATTGAATAGTTTGTCTTGGAAATGAACAGAAATAATTCTGTCATTTTTGAGATTGTACCCAGGTACTGCATTTTGGACTGTTTTGTTGACGATGAGAGGTACTTCATTTCCTCTAAGCAATTCTTGCCTACAGTAGTACATACAATGGTCATCGGAATTAAATCCATTCCAGTCCATTTTAGTTCACTGATTTCTAAAATGTCAATGTTCACTCTTGCCATCTCCTGTTTGACCACTTTCAATTTACCATGATTTGTGGACCTAACATTCCAGGTTCCTATGCAATGTTGTTCTGTACAGCATCAAACTTTATTTCCATCACCAGTCACATCCACAACTGTGCATTGTTGTCTCTTTGGCTTTGTCTCTTCATTCTTTCTGGAGTTATTTCTCCACTCTTGTCCATTAGCATATTGGGCACCTACTGACCTGGGGAATTCATCTTTCGGTGTCATAACTTTTTGCCTTTTTATACTGTTCATGGGGTTCTCAGGACGAGAATACTGAAGTGGTTTTCCATTCCTTTCTCCAGTGGACCATGTTTTGTCAGAACTCTCCATCATGACCCATTCGTCTTGGGTGGCCCTACATGGCATAGCTCATAGTTTCACTGAGATAGACAAGGCTTTGGTCCATGTGATCAGTTTGATTAGTTTTCTGTGATTGTGGTTTTCATTCTGTCTGCCCTCTGATGGAGAAGGATAAGAGACTTATGGAAGCTTCCTGATGGGAAGACTAACTTTGGGGGAAACTGGGTCTTGTTCTGAAGAGCAGGGTCATGTTCAGTAAATATTTAATATTATTTTCTCTTGATGGGACGGGCTGTGTTCCCCCTCTGTTGTTTGGCCTGAGGCCAAACTATGGTAGCGGTAATGAAGATAATGGTGACCTTCTTCAAAAGAACTTTCCACGCACTATCGTATTCAGTGCCTCTGACCCTGCAGCAGGTCACTGTTGACTCACACCTGTGCCAGAGACTCCTGTACACTCACAGGCAAGTCTGGCTCAGTCTCTTGTGTAGACACTGTTCTTTTCTCCTGGCTCCTGGTGTGCACAAGGTTTTGTTTATGCCCTCCAAGAGTCTGTGTCCCCAGTCCTGTGGAAGTTCTGTAATCAAATACCACTGGCCTCCAAAATCATATTCCCTGGGGGTTCTCAGCCCCTTTGCCAGATCCCCAGGTTGGGAAATCTGTTGTTGGTCCTAGAATTTTCTCAACAGTGTGAGAACTTATTTGGTATAATTGTTCTGCAGTTTGTGGGTCGTCTGCTCGGTGGCTCTATGTTGGAGCTAATGGTGACCTCCTCTAAGAGGGCTGATGCCACACACTGTATGACCCAAGTCTGCTGCAGCCAGAGCCCCTGTCTCCACAGCAGGCCACTGCTGACCCATGTCTCTGCAGGGACAAACACACAAAGGCAGATTGAGACAAACACTCAAAGGCAGGTCTGGCTCAGTCTCTGTGGGATCCCTGGGTCCTGGTGTGCACAAGATTTTGTTTGAGCCCCCTGAGCATCTTTGGTAGGTATGGGGTTTGATTCTAAATGTGATTTCATCCCTTCTACCCTCTTGGTGTGCATCTCCTTTATCCTTGGACATGGGGTATCTCTTTTTAGTGGGATCCAACATTTTCCTGTCGATGCTTGCTCAGCAGCGAGTTGCAACTTTGGAGTTCTCTCAGGAGAAGATGAGTGCATGTCCTTCTTTTCTTCAATATGACTACATTTTTATCCATTAAGATAGAATTTAACTTCAAGTCAAACCCAAGTCTCCTGCATTACAGGTGGATTCTTTGCCAGCTGAGCCACCAGGGAAGCCCAAGAATACTGGAGTGGGTAGACCTATCCTTCTCCAGCAGATCTTGCTGACCCAGGAATCGAACTGAGGTCTCCTTCATTGCAGGGAGATTCTTTACCAGCTGAGCTACCAGGGAAGCCTGTTCAATACTTAACACTCAATAAACGCTGGCAGAGCAGAAAATGGGCATTCAGTAAATGCTGATTGGGATTTCCCTGGTGGTATAGTGGATAAGAATCTGCCTGCCAGAGCAGGGAACTGTTCAGTCCCTGGTCTGGGACGATCCCACGTGCCTCAGAGCAACAGAGTCAGTGGGCCACGGCTACTGAGGCCTCCATGCCTAGAGTCTGTGCTTTGCCACAGGACAAGCCACTGCCATGAGAAGCCCAACACCCCAACAAAAGAGTGGCCCCCGCTCACCACAACTAGAGAAAGTCTGCATGCAGCAACAAAGACCCAGTGCAGCCAAAAATAAATAAATAAATGTATTTTAAAATGCTGACTGAATTAATGGTGAGGTATAAATAGCCATCTGGTAAGGATGGATGAACTGAAGATTGCTGAAAATGAGTAAGAGGGCCAGAACTGTGAGACAGAGGTAATAATGGAAATTATAAGAAAATGGACACTTGGAGAGAAGAGCAAAATAAGAATGATCCAGTCACCTTATTCACATGTAAATGAGTGGAGCCAATCACACATGTATACCTCCTGCTTATATCTTTTGTTTAATGAGGATTTTCTGTTTAGTATGTATGTTGGTGTTTCCATGTCTAAGCATGATTTCCAGAGTTTTCTCTATCTCAGAAAATTTAAAAACTCACCATTTATTGAATTGTTCATTAAGATTAGAGTATACATTTTTGAATCCCCCTTTGTTCTGGACGGAGGTTCTTGACATTGTACAGGAGACAGGAGTAAAGACCATCCCCATGGAAAAAAAATGCAAAAAAGCAAAATGGCTGTCTGAGGAGGCCTTACAAATAGCTATGAAAAGAAGAGAAGCGAAAAGCAAAAGAGAAAAGGAAAGATATAAGCATCTGAATGCAGAGTTCCAAAGAATAGCGAGGAAAGATAAGAAAGCCTTCCTCAGCAATCAATGCAAAGATATAGAGGAAAACAACAGAATGGGAAAGACTAGAGATCTCTTTAAGAAAATTAGAGATACCAAGGGAGTATTTCATGCAAAGATGGGCTCGATAAAGGACAGAAATGGTATGGACCTAACAGAAGCAGAAGATACTAAGAAGAGGTGGCAAGAATACACAGAAGAACTGTACAAAAAAGATCTTCATGACCAAGATAATCACGATGGTGTGATCACTGACCTAGAGCCAGACATCCTGGAATGTGAAGTCAAGTGGGCCTTAGAAAGCATCACTATGAACAAAGCTAGTTGAGGTGATGGAATTCCAGTTGAGCTATTCCAAATCCTGAAAGATGATGCTGTGAAAGTGCTGCAGTCAATATGCCACCAAATTGGGAAAACTCAGCAGTGGCCACAGGACTAGAAAAGGTCAGTTTTCATTCCAATCCCAAAAGAAAGGCAATGCCAAAGAAGGCTCAAACTACCGCACAATGGTACTCATCTCACATGCTAGTAAAGTAATGCTCAAAATTCTCCAAGCCAGGCTTCAGCAATACGTGAACCGTGAACTTCCAGATGTTCAAGGTGGTTTTAGAAAAGGCAGAGGAACCAGAGATCAAATTGCCAACATCCACTGGATCATGGAAAAAGCAAGAGAGTTCCAGAAAAACATCTATTTCTGCTTTATTGACTATGCCAAAGCCTTTGACTGTGTGGATCACAGGAAACTGTGGAAGATTCTGAAAGAGATGGAAATACCAGATCACCTGACCTGCCTTTTGAGAAACCTATATGCAGGTGAGGAATCAACAGTTAGAACTGGACATGGAACAACAGACTGGTTCCAAATAGGAAAAGGAGTACGTCAAGGCTGTATATTGTCACCCTGCTTATTTAACTTCTATGCAGAGTACATCATGAGAAACTCTGGGCTGGAAGAAGCACAAGCTGGAATCAAGATTGCCGGGAGAAATATCAATAACCTCAGATATGCAGATGATACCACCCTTATGGCAGAAAGTGAAGAGGAACTAAAAAGCCTCCTGATGAAAGTGAAAGAGGAGAGTGAAAAAGTTGGCTTAAAGCTCAACATTCAGAAAACAAAGATCATGGCACCTGGTCCCATCACCTCATGGGAAATAGATGGGGAAACAGTGGACACAGTGTTAGACTTGATTTTTGGGGGCTCCAAAATCACTGCAGATGGTGACTGCAGCCATGAAATTAAAAGACGCTTACTCCTTGGAAGGAAAGTTATGACCAACCTAGATAACATATTGAAAAGCAGAGATATTACTTTGCCAACAAAGGTTCGTCTAGTCAAGGCTATGGTTTTTCCTGTGGTCATGTATGGATGTGAGAGTTGGACTGTGAAGAAAGCTGAGCATGGAAGAATTGATGCTTTTGAACTGTGGTGTTGGAGAAAACTCTTGAGAGTCCCTTGGTCTGCAGGGAGATCCAATCAGTCCATTCTGAAGGAGATCAGTCCTGGGATTTCTTTGGAAGGAGTGATGCTAAAGCTGAAACTCCAGTACTTTAACCACCTCATGTGAAGAGTTGACTCATTGGAAAAGTCTCTGATGCTGGGAGGGATTGGGGGCAGAAGGAGAAGGGGACGACAGGATGAGATGGCTGGATGGCATCACTGACTCGATGGACGTGAGTCTGAGTAAACTCCGGGAGTTGGTGATTGACAGGGAGGCCTGGTGTGCTGCGATTCATGGGGTCGCAAAGAGTCGGACATGACTGAGTGACTGAACTGAACTGAACTGAACTTGTCCTGTCTATATATATTTAAATTTTTTTCTAGGTCTTAAAGGTTATAACTTTTGTGACTATGGTGACTCCTTTACAAAAAGAAGATTTTTAAACAGAATTCTGTGTATCAGAATGGGTATTCAGCAAGATACTCAGGTGTTGCAGGAATTACAAAAATGAGTATGCCACAGTCTCTACTTTGAGGAAATCAGGGTCCATGGGGAAGCAGAGTAGAAGAAGCCATAATACAAAGCTCAGATTTGTTCATTTGGCTTTTATTCATCAGTTATGACATAAAGGATGGGCAGAAAATTTGACTGATGAGCCTTCATTCTTTCATTTTTTTAAATTGAGGTAAAATTCACATAACATAAATTAACCACCAACCATTCTTAAATGTACAATTCAGTGGCATGCAGTACAGTTCTTCCTATTTTAAAAGAGCTCTGAAGGAAATAAAACTATCATTAGCAAAGACTCCAGAGAACTGAAGTGCCCCAGTCTTCAAATGCTCGACATCACATGGTACCCAAATTCTTTCTGTTCTAAGGATGCCCAATTTCTGCTTGGTTTGCTAACAATGCTGAGCAAGCAAGCCATCTATACACTACTGCTGCTACTGCTAAGTCACTTCAGTCGTGTCCGACTCTGTGCGACCCCAAAGACGGCAGCCCACCAGGCTCCCCCGTCCCTGGGATTCTCCAGGCAAGAACACTGGAGTGGGTTGCCATTTCCTTCTCCAATGCATGAAAGTGAAAAGTGAAAGTGAAGTCGCTCAGTCGTGTCCGACTTTTAGCGACCCCATGGACTGCAGCCTACCCGGCTGCTCCGCCCATGGGATTTTCCAGGCAAGAGTACTGGAGTGGGGTGCCATCGCCTTCTTCGATCTATACACTATGTGGCCTATATTTCTTGAGTAGAACGTGTATTCGGTGCTAGTATCAAGTTTGGAGTTCTCCCAGCCGAGTGTTTTCTTCAGGGTCTTCTATGTAAATTCCTTGTGGGCCAGTAACCAAAGTAGGTGGCTCATTACTGTATCCCTAGAGGAAAACCCAGCACATAGATTATTTTAAAAGCATTTGTGAATGATTGATTACTTACTCCGGAGATTTTTATGTTCAATTATTCCCTATCTATTGCCTCATGGTCAGTATTAACTGGGGCACTCAGTAAAGGTTTGGGGTTGCGATTGTCCCTGTGCCCAAGGTCAAATCCTGGCCATTTTGAGCACCGAAGAAGGCAACTGTTACTGAGTCGCACAGAAGGTGGCGCTGTTGCGCCTCATCGTGATTGCATTATCACCTGGACAGGCAGGTCTCTTTATACCTGACTGTCTAGCAATCGCTTGAGAAGGAAATGAATAAGTTGATCAGCAACAAGTCCAGCTTTTACAATTTCGGCAGAGGTTTCCTTCTGGTTCCGGTGTGGTGAGGCCCGGAAACCTCAGTGCCCGCAGACTTTTCCTTTTGTGGGGAGCCCGCCCAAACTCCATCCTTTGCCCGCGGCCACGCCCCACAGTGGGAAGGAGGGACTGAAAAGCATTTCCTTGAGGCCGGCACAACTTGCCCTACGCAAAACGAGTTTTTTTTTTTTTTTTTTCCCCCCTTCCCTGGCTGAGCCAGTTTCATCTGAAATACAGAGTGACCGGAGGAGGAACCGGAGGAGGGACAAGGTACTGGAAATGGTTTGGGGGTATGAAGGATGAGAGGAGGATGGTAGTGATGCGGCCGAAAGGGGGATGGCTGTGGGTGGCTGTCTGTATTTATGTGAACAAACAGCAATCACCAGGTGAATGAATCTGTATTTCTTCCGAACAGGCATCTTGCGAGTTTGGGCTTCTGTCTTTTTTTAAGACAGAATTTTGGCAATTTTCAGCCATTTGGGCAAGGAGAGAGGCAGCCAGAAAGCGAAGGGATGAGGGGTCTCTGTGTATTCCTGGAGAGGAGGCCATCGTGAGAGGGGAGATAGAAACAGTCTAGTACAGGAATTACTTGTCACAGGACAGTAAGGTCGTTCAGTCCGCCTTTGGGCTCAGCTCAGCTTCTCATCTGCTAAGCATAATTAAGAATGGTAATTATCTCTTGTAGTTGTTGTGATATTTAAGTGAGATAATATCTGTAATCACGCTTAAAAATTGTAGTGTGATATGCTATTCTTTGTTTACCGGAATTTCAGTTTTCTTCTTGTTTTCTCTTTTTCTTTGTATTGAAGTGTAGTTGATTTAAAATACTATATTAGTATCAGATGTGCAGCATAGTGATTGATTTTTTATAGTATTATTATAGGTTTCATTCACTCCATTAAAAGTTAGTACAAAATAATGGCTATAATTCCCTGTGCTGTACAATATGCTTATCTATTTTATATTGAGTAGTTTGTGTCTCTTAATCCTCTACTCCTGTCTTGCCCTTTCTCCCTTCTCTTTCCCCACTAGTAACTACTAGTTTGTTTTCATATCTGTGGGTCTGTTTTGTTTTGCTATGTACATTCATTTGCTTTATTTTTTATATTCCACAAGTAAGTGTGAATACAGTATTTGTCTTTGACTTATTTCACTAAGCATAATATTCTCTAGGTTCATCTATGTTGCTGCAAATAGCAGAATTTCATTCTTTTTTATGGCTGAGTAATGCTGAGTAAAATTACTCAGCTATATATATATATATATATATATATATATATTTATACCATGTCTTTTTTTATCCACTTATCTGTTGATTGCCACTTGGGTAGCTTCTATTGCAATATACTTTGTATATCGTATATAATGTTGCCTTGAACATTGGGTCACATGAATCTTTTCAAATTAGTGTTTTTGTGTTTCCAGATAGACACCCAGGAGTGGACTTGCTGGGTATTATGGTGGGTTTGGGCTTGCCAGTTCGCTCAGTGGTAAAGAATCCACCTGCATATGGAGAGGCAGGTTTGATCCCTGGATTGGGAAGATCCCCTGGAGAAAGAAATGAAAATCCACTTCAGTATTCTTGCCTGGGAAATCCCATGGACAGAGGAGCCTGGCGGGCTGCAGTCCATGGAGTCACAAGATAGTCAGACACGACTCAGTGACTAAACAAGAGGGTCGTTCTGTGTTTAGTTTTTTGAGGAACATCCATATTGTTTCCATAGCAGCTACACCAATTTTTGTTTCCACCAAGAGTGTACAAGAGTTCCCTTTTTTCTACCTCTTTTCCAACATTTGTTATTTACAGCCATTCTGACAGGTGTGAGGTGACAGTGATTTTGATTTGCATTGTCCTGCTGATTAGTGTTGTTGGGCATCTTTTCATGTGCCTCTTAGCAATCTGTATGTCTTTGGGAAAATGTCTATGTAGGTCTTCTGACCATTTTTTGATTGGGTTATTTTTTAATATTGAATTGTGTGAACTGTTTGTATATTTTGGATATTAAGCCTTTGTTAGTTGTATCATTTTTAGACATTTTCTTCCATTCCATACATTGTCTTTTTGTTTTTTGGTGCTTCCTTTGCTGTGCAAAAGCCTCTAAGTTCAATTAGATTCCATTTGGGCTTTTTGCTTTTATTTCTTTATTTCTTTTTCTTTTTTTGCTTTTATTTCTTTTGTCTTAGGAGAATGATCCAAGAGAATATCGATATAATTTATGTCAAAGAGTGTTCTACCTATGTTTTCTTTTAGAAATTTTATGATTTCAGGTCTTACATTTTGGTCTTTAAACCACTTTGAATTTCTTGTGTAAAGAAATGTTCTGATCTCACTGCTTTATGTTGTTATTGTTATTCAGTCACTTTATGTTGTTGTTGTTGTTGTTCAGTGTCTGATTCTTTCTGACCCCCATGGACTGCAGCAGGCCAGGCCTCCTTGTCCCTCACTATCTCCCAAAGTTTGCCCAAGTTCATGTCCACTGAGTCAATGATACCATACTATTTTGATTACTATAGATTTGTTGTCTAGTCTAAAGTCAGGGAGAGTGATTTCTCCACGTCTCTTCTTTCTCAAGATTGGTTATTTGGCTCTTTTGTGTTTCTATAACAATTTCTTAACTATTTGTTCTACTTCTATGAAAAATGGTTTGATGCCATCACCGATCAATGGACATGAACCTGGGCAAACTCCAGGAGATGGTGAGGGACAAGGAGGCCTGGTGTGCTGCAGTCCATGGGGTCACAAAGAGTTGGACATGACTTGGTGAACAACAACTATAAAAAATGCCATTGATATTTTGGCAGAGATTGCATTGAATCTGTAAATTGCCTTAGTTAGTATGGTAATTTTAACAACATAGATTCTTCCAATTCAGGAACATGATATAGCTTTTCATCTGTTTGTGTTATCTCCAGTTTCCTTCATCAGCATCTTATAGTTTTTGGAGTATATTTCTTTTGTCTCCTTAGGCAGGTTTATTCCTCGGTGTTTTATTCTTTTTGAAATGATTATAAATGAGTTTTGATCCCCTTCCCTCTCTCTTCTCTCCCTGGAAACCCTTTAATGAAAATATTGGTGCATTTAATCTTATCCAAGAGATCTCTTAGGTTGACTTTATTTTTTAAAATTTGCTTCTCGTTTTGCTTTTATGATCAAGTGATTTCCATTACTCTATCTTACAGATCACTTATGCATTCTACCATATCACTTAATCTGCTATTTATTCTTTCTAGTGTGCTTTTTGTTATTGAATTCTCCATTTTTTAGAGTTTTTAGAAATATTTTCTAGTTAAAATTCTCACTGTGTTCATTTATTCTCTTCTCTAATTTAGTTAACATTCTTATTACTAATGCTTTGAATTCTTTCTCTGGTAATTGTTTATTTCTGTTTTATTATATTTTTTTCAGGATATTTTTCTTGCTGTTTCAATTGAGAGCAGTTCCTCTGCCTTTTTTGTTTGTTTGTTTGTTTGTTTTGTTTTGTTTAACTTTCTCTGACCTAAATTCAGGTGAAATAGTTACCTCTTGCAGTCTTAAAGGGGTGTTCTTGGGCGGGAGCATCTCTGTGTAGACTCGGTGTGCCCTGTGCCTTTGGTGGGAGAGCTGGATTTAATGTGGATGTAATCACATCTTTCCTCAGGGTGTGCTGGAAGCTTGGAGAAGGCAATGGCACCCCACTCCAGTACTCTTGCCTGGAAAATCCCATGGATGGAGGAGCCTGGTGGGCTACAGTCCATGGGGTCTCTAAGAGTCGGGCATGACTGAGCGACTTCACTTTCACTTTTCACTTTCATGCATTGGAGAAAGAAATGGCAACCCACTCCAGGGTTCTTGCCTGGAGAATCCCAGGGACAGGGGAGCCTGGTGGGCTGCCGTCTATGGGGTCGCACAGAGTCGGACACGACTGAAGTGACTTAGCAGCAGTGCTGGAAGCTGCCATCTTAATAGGAGGTCAGGCTGGACATGTAGGGGCAAGAGCCGAAGCTGGTGTGAGCAGGAACTTCCCCTCTTCCCAGTGGCCATGACTGCTCTATTGTGGATAAGGGCTAATTCCAAGTTGTTGAAGCAGAATTCCTGAGGGCTGGGCCAAGCTGGCTTGGTTTCCTTGTGTTTATTTTTTAAAGGTTATTTATTTATGTATTTTGGCTGTGCTGTCTCTCTGTTGCCACTGGCTTTTCTCTGGTTGCAGCGAGCAGGACTAGTCTTCGCTGTGGTGCTTGGGCTTCTCATTTGCGGTGCTTCTCTCATTACACAGCAAGGGCTCTAGGGAGCATGGGCTTCAGTAGTTGCTGCATGGGAGCTCAGTCACTGGGGCTCCTGGGTTCTAATCACAGGCTCCGTAGAGGTGGCACATGGGCTTAATTGCTCCACAACATGTGGGATCTTCCTGGACCAGGGATTGAACTTGTGTCTCCTGCATTGGTAGGTGGATTCTTTATCGCTGAGCCACTAGGGAAGCCCCTCTGTTTCCTCTAAGTGTGTTTTCCCCTCTCTTTTTTCTGGGACCCTTGTCCTACAGGGAGTAGTGTTGAAGCAACGGGGTCCACGGGGTCTGTCCACTCATTCCAGTCACAGAGATCCGAATTGTCTCTGATGGGCTACCTGTGCCAATGCCTACGGTCATTTCTCTCACTCTGCTCAGATGTAGCTTTGGGTTCAAGTCCCTTTGTCCCTCATGGCTGATCACTGTCCATCCCTATTGTGGAGCATCACCTCAGAGCAGGCTGAGTGAGCTGGGGTAGGGGCTTCCCTGGTGGCTCAGTGGTAAAGAATCCGCCTGCAGTGCAGGAGCCTCAGGCTCCATCCCTAAGTTGGAAAGATCCACTGGAGGAGGGCATAGCAACCCACTCCAGTATTCTTGCCTGAAGAATCCCATGGACAGAGGAACCTGGTGGGCTCAGTCCCTGGGGTCACGAAGAGTTGGACATGACTGAAATGACTTGGTGGGCAGGCAGGAGCTATGGTGGGTCGGCCACCTCAAAGATCTGGGCTGCTTCTGAGGTACTGTTGAATAAGCTCTGACAATGGCTCCTGCTGCCTCACCCAGGCTCTGCCCCACCCAGATCACCCCTGCGTTTCCCACAGCTGAGCTTTCTTCCTGGTCATGGCCACCCTGATCCAGTGTCACGCTGTGACCCAGGGTAAATGGGGGCTGGCTCGTTCCCCCTGCGTCAGCTGGGGCGTGCGCCCAGGCTGTCTCGGGAAAATTGGGGCCACAGCACCTCCACTCCACCTGTGGGGGCAGGCCAGTGCATGTGCGCTCCTCCTGAGTAAGTCCAGGTTCCCCACAGCTCTCCTGTTAGTCCTGGTGGTCTTCCCACCTGCCAAGGGGACCCATCTCCCCAACAGAGGACCCCAGGACTGGGGTGCCCGATATGTGGCTTGAATTGCCCACTCCCCAGCATGGCTCTCTACCCGTGTGATCTTCCTTTTCCTCTCAAGTCCTGACCTGATCACTTTAATTCTCTTCTTACTGGATTAAGTGTTCATCTTTCTTACAGCCTTGGTTGTGCAGGAACTTGGTTTCTGTCAGTCTCTAGTTTTCAGTGAGAATTGTTCCATATGTAGATGAATTTTAGACGTGTTCATGGGGGGAGGTGCTCTCCACCTCCTCCTATCCCACCATCTTGATGCCATCTTTGTCTTTCCTTTGTCTTTTTTTTTTTTTAAAGATTTTTTAAAATGTGGGCCATATGTTTAAGTCTTTATTGAATTTGTGATAATATTGCTTCTGCTTTATGTTTTGACTTTTTGGCCTCAAGGCATGTGGGAGCTTAGTTCCCTGACCAGGGATTGAACACACACCCCGTGCATTGGAAGGTGGATTCTTAACCACTGGACCATCAGGGAAGTTCCTCTTTTTCTTAATTTGTTGGTCCTTTTCATCAGTCTCTCAGCCTCATTCCCATTTTGTCTCCTTTCTTACCCTTTTATTTCTGTGTTTGTGGATTCCTGTTATGAATCCTCTCCTCATCTGAGCTGTTCACACATTTGAGACAAAGCTTTCTTCCCCCTAGTTACTGACAGCTATTGGTAGTTGTGGTGATAAAGGCATTAAGCTACTGTAATGTGTAACACACCCACACTGAAATTCACCTGGAAAAAGCCCTGTTTCCAAGTGTTAGGGATACAGCTAGGAGGAAAATAGCCAAAGTCCCCAAATTCTTGTTCTCAAGAAGACTTTCATGCTTCTCTTCTAGCTCCCCACCAGGCTACTGCTCTATGTCTGCTTCTGGGCTGTGCTAATAAACGTGCATGGGCTTCTCTGGTGGCTCAGTGGTAAAGAATCTGCCTGCAATGCAGGAGCCACAGGAGATGTGGGTCTGATCCCTGGGTCAGGAGGGCATGGCAACCCCCTCCAGTATTCTTGCCTGGAGAATCCCCATGGACAGAAAAGCCTGGCAGGCTACAGTCCATAGGGTCGAAAAGAGTCAGACACGACTGAAGCGACTTAGCATGCATGCACGCATGCAATAAAAGGGCATAAAGAAGCTGAGTATGCCATCAGGGAAATTACTGTCTGGTTGGAAAGAAACTGATGACTGTAGGCAAACTGATTAAGTACTGAATAAGTAGGTGAGGTATTCAGTCTTTATATTAGCCTATCATCTGCGGAAAATAAAAGTAGAAGGGAATAAGTGTACACAAAGGAAAAGGAGATATGACACAGATACCTGTGTAGTGTGGAAAGAGTCTTGTGTAGAATGGAAGGAGTCCAGGGGCCTGAAATCTGGTTTAAGTACTGGCACTCTTTTTGTTAGCCAAGAACAAGGTACTTACGTCAATGTACTTTATTGTTTTATTGTTATTATTATCTTTCTGTCTTAGAAAATGAAGAGTTGAGATAGACTGGCAAATCTTGGGAGATTCTTTGATTAAAAATGAGTCTTTTATTTTTGAATTTCTTGTAAATTCTCTGAGTTTCCTAACCAGAATGATCATGAGGAGAATAGGTTAGAATTTAGCTGCAGAGACTGTCAGCTCTGGATAAGGAAAAGGAAGTGGGGATAAAGTGAAGGGGTTCCTATCCATGCCTTGACTTCAGCTCAATTTCCTAAAGTTACTCTTACACTCCTAAGCTCAGGGAGCCTTCTCCACAACTTTCCCCTGCCTACAACTCCAGGTGAACTGGGCAATGTATACTCCAGCTATACCATGCTGTGAAAGTCACTTCTAAAAAGTGAGATTCCAGGGAACAAGGGTTTCCTTGATGCTCATGGTTTATTTAACCCTCATCAGTCTAAGTTCTATCTCAGATTTTAAGCATTAGGTTTGCCCCTTCCACACCTGCTGCTGCTGCTAAGTCTCTTCAGTCGTGTCCGACTCTGTGCGACCCCATAGACAGCAGCCCACCAGGCTCACCAGTCCCTGGGATTCTCCAGGCAAAAACACTGGAGTGGGTTGCCATTTCCTTCTCCAGTGCATGAAAGTGAAAAGTGAAAGTGAAGTCGCTCAGTCGTGTCTGATCCTTATCGACCCCATGGACTGCAGCCCACCAGGCTCCTCCGTCCATGGGATTTTCCAGGCACGCATACTGGAGTGGGTTGCCATTGCCTTCTCGGCTGCCACACCTAATCTGCACTTAATTTGTTTTCTAATTTATACTAATAACCTTTTTTGGCATTGAGGTAGCCAGTTGCCAACATAGCTAATTCTTTTTCTTTTTAATTAAAGTGTAATTGACCTACAACATATGTTAGTTCCAGGTGGACAAAATAGTAATTTGATAATTCTATGCATTTCAAAAGGATCAATACAATAAGTCTAGTTATCATACACAGTTATTACAATTTTATTGACTATATTCCCCATGTTATATATTTCATCCACATGACTCGTTTATTTTATAACTGGAAGTCTCACCTGTTTCACCCATCACCTCACCCTCTTCCCCTTTGGCCACTACCTGTTTTTGTCTGTATCTGTGAGTCTATTTCTGTTTTGCTAGGTTTAGTCATTTGCTTTCTTTTTCAGATTTCACATATAAGTGAAATCATATGGTATTTTTCTGTCTTTCTCTGTATGATTTATTTCACTTACCATACCTTCTATATCCATTAATGTTGTCATAAATGGTAAGATTTCATTCTTTTCATGACAGAGTAATTTTCCATTCTCTATGTCTGTCTGTGTATCTATCTCACATATTCTTTATCCATCCACCTATTTAGGCCTTCCCTGATAGCTCAGTTGGTAAAGAATCCGCCTGCAATGCAAGAGACCCCAGTTTGATTCCTGGATTGAGAAGATCCGCTGGAGAAGGGATAGGCTACCCACTCAAGTATTCTTGGGCTTTCCTTGTAGCTCAGCTGGTAAAGAATCCACTTGCAGTGCGGGAGACCTGGGTTCAATCCCTGGATTGGGAAGATCCCCTGGAGAAACGAAAAGCTACCCACTCCAGTACTCTGGCCTGGAAAAATCCATGAACTGTATAGTCCATGGGGTCACAAAGGGTCAGACATGACTGAATAACTTTCACTTTCACTTCCATACACTATTTATGGACACTTAGGCTATTTCCATACCTTGGCTACTATGAACAATATTGTAATTAATATGGGGTGTGTGTATCTTTTTGAATTAGTATTTTTTTCTTCAGAAAAATACCCTGGAGGGGAATTGCTGGATCATATGGTAATTCTATTTTTATTTTTTGAGGAAACTCCATACTATTCTCCATAGTATTTGTACTAGTTTACATTCCCATCAACCATGTAGAAGGGTTTCCTTTTTTGCACACTCCCTCCTTATTGATTCTCTGCCTAGATGATCTGTCCATTGATGTAAGCAGGGTGTTAAAGTTCTCCTATTATTGTTGATGATCATTACCCTAAACTGTTGGGTATATGTTGCTTATCTCCGTTTAGTTTTGTTCTTTTTCTGGTGTTTTATTTTGTTTCTTTATTTGGAGTGTATTCCTCTGTAACCTCATTTTGTCTAATTCTCTGTGTTTATTTATATAAACTAACACAGCATTTGTGTGTTAGTCACTTAGTCATGTCCAACTCTTTTTGACCCCATGGACTGTAGCCAGCCAGGTTCCTCTGTCCATGGAATTCTACAGGCAAGAATATTACAGTGGGTAGCCCTTCTATTCTCCAGGGGATCTTCGCAACCCAGGAATTGAACCTGGGTCTTCTGCATTGCAGACTGATTCTTTACCATCTGAGCCACCAGGGAAGCCGTGAAAGTGAAGTAAAAGTCGCTCAGTTAGTGTCCTACTCTTTGCGACCCCATGGACTATACAGTCCATGGAATTCTTCAGGCCAGAATATGGAATGGGTAGCCTTTCCCTTCTCCAGGGGATCTTCCCAACGCAGGGACTGAACCCAGGTCTCCCGCATTACAGGCAGATTCTTTACCAGCTGAGATACCAGGGAAGCCCAAGAATACTGAAGTGGGTAGCCTATCCATTCTCCAGTGGATCTTCCCAACCCAGAAATCAAACCAGGGTCTCCTGCCTTGCAGGCCTATTCTTTACCAGCTGAGCTACCAGGGAAGCCCTACTGACCCTCACTCATCTTTCCAGTGGTTCAGGAACCCTACGCTTGGGAGCCTAGTGTGGGACTCGGAACCCCACTACTTGGCAAGAACTTCTGTAATAGTTCCTATCCTCCAGTTTGTGGGGTACCCAGCTGCAGGCGTGGGTCTTGACTTCTCCTACTCTGCTTCTCCTACTCATCGTCCTTCTTATAGGTGTAGTTGTCAAAAACCTTTCCTGCTCTTCCTCAGGTCTTTTATCTATAGTTGCTCTGTAAATAGTTGTAATTTTGGTGTCCTGGTGATAGGAGGTGAGTTCAGGTTCTTTTACTCCACCCTCTGGGCCTCACCACCTCAATAAAAGCAGTTCCTGGTTTGTTTGGTGTTTTTTTGGCCATACCATGCAACATGTGGGATCTTCAGTCCCCAACTAGGAGTCAAACCCATCCCCACGTACACTGTAAGTGTGGGATCTTAGCCACAAAATTGCTACAGAAATCCCTCAATAAAGCCAATTCTTAGCAACTGAGTGATCATAGCAACTTGAAGACAGTGACTGAATGTTTTATACCTACAGTTTTATACTTTTATGGACTAAATTACTGGTAAGAATGATAAATGAGAAGAAATCCTGCTTTAAGTTTTTTCTTATACAGCTGTTAACATCTTACACCTTCAGTCATAGTAAACTACCCTATTTTCACACACATAACAGTGTGTATATGCATAATATGTATTTTGTCAGTTAACAAAATACGTAGAAATACAGTGCTGTTTTCAGAGCATTGATCTAAATTACAGTTATTGTATGTATGTAATTCTGGGTTATGTTAGAATTCTACTAAGAAATTGTAGGGGATGCTAAAGTTTGAGGAAAAAAAGTGCTTCAAAGGTCAATTGTTGTTGTTTAGCTGCTCGTTTGTATCCAACTCTGAGATCCCATGGACTATAGCCCACCAAGCTCCTCTGTCCATGGGGTCTGGTATGAATACTGGAGCAAATTGCCATTTCCTTCTGCAGGGAATCTTCCTGACCCAGGGATCGAATCCATGTCTCCTGCTTGGTAGGTGGATTCTTTACACTGAACCACATACACTGTGGCCATAGAAAAATCTCAATAATACATATATAATACTCATATTTGAAGTCTGTTAGCTTCCTGGAGAAAACTTCAAAATTATTAGGTTTCACCAGAGCATCAGTTTTGAATGATTTAACCAAATGGCCTGTCTTGTTGGGTACACATGGGCTGTTGTGTTGAACAACTCTGGGAGACACCATAGATGTTATATTCATATTATGCTGTCACCTGAATGATGAAAAATATTTGCCAAAGATGATAATTTGGAGTTTAGAGAAGATGACCCTAAGCAATTTCTCTTTTTTTTTTCTGATAGTAATCAGATTTCAAGACCCATTGTAGACCAAACTACCCTGAGTTTGTGTCCTTAGGATCCGCTTCTCCAAAGTCGCTTTTAAGTTGGATGGGGTCGGCTTAGCCCAGACAGAGCAAGTGTCCACTGCCCCTTGCTTAAGTGCTGTGTGATGCCCCATCAGCCAGAGCCCAAAGTCAGTGCTGCCTCAGACTAGTTAAAGGCTACAGCAGCGGGGAAGGGCTTGTTTATCTGAGTAGAAGTGACAGGCTAGGCTTGTGGTTCAAGGAAGGGGGCGGGGAGCTAAGGGAATGCTGAAAATCTGTCTTGACTGCCTTGCTTTCCATCAGATTTATAAGCAAACACCACAGATCCAACCAGTCTGGTTTGAAGCTGCTCTGCTACCTCCGTGGTCTTTCCCCATGGGTCCCAATTCCTGACCCCTTTAGTGTTCTTTGGGGCTCACCTCTTAGTACGAATCAAAATGAGTTTTGGTGGAGGAATAAATAAGCAGAATATTCACTGGAACATTCTTAAAGCCCTGCAGTGCCAGCAATGAAAATACAACTGGAATGTAAAGTCTCTTCAACCTCAGAAATGTATGCGGTAGATTTTCTGAGGTTAATTCAGACACATATACAACCCAAAGGTATGACAGGCAGAAGAAACTATGAAACTGTAGGCACATGGTGAATTCCAACAACTATGCTCATCTTCCTTATCCTCATCCGTACAAAACTGGATAAAAAGAGAACCAATACCCAGTCAGCCTTTTGAAGAGTGGAAAATTATAATGAAAGAGGACCAGATGGACATTCAAGGCACACAAGGCTAGTCTTAGCTCAAGTGCTAATTAGTTACTGGAAAAAACCTGAACCCTGCGCCTGTTTCCTCATCAGCTAGTTACAGAGGCTGCTGCTGCTGCTGCTAAGTCGCTTCAGTCGTGTCCAACTCTGTGCGACCCCATAGACAGCCTCCCACAAGGCTCCTCTGTCCCTGGGGTTCTCCAGGCAAGAACACTGGAGTGGGTGTTACGGAGGCTAGGTTTGCTTAATTGCTTTCAAAAGGCTCTTCTGATTGTACGTGTTTAGAATTCATTTGTGGAATTCATGTTGCATCTCATAAGAATAAGAAATGGAATAAGAAATGGAATGCAGGGTTGCTCTTTTTAGAGTTTCTTTAGCAGGGAGGTGTGTCTGAAGTGGCCCAGGAGACACAGTGCTGGTTTCTTCAATTACAGTGTGGGAACAGAATGATTTTTTGACACTGAGAATTTAACTTGGCATGTTTGCATCCCTTCTTTTATTTTTATTAATTAATTTTTATTGCAGTAGAATTGCTTCACACTTTTGTTAGCTTCTACTGCATAGCAAGATGAATCAGCCGTACATAAACCTATATTCCTTCTTGAGGCCCAAATAGTTCCCTTATCACTAAATGACCTCAAAGTCTCACCCTGTTTTTCTTGTCCTCACCCATGTTCATTAAGAGTAATAATGGATTCATGATCAGAAAGTCCCACATCCGATCAGATCTCTGATTTATTTTCTGACCCTAGATGAGTCACCTTTGTACTTAGACCTTATTTTCCACATGCACTATGAAGTTGTTAAAATGGTCATAGGTTGTCCTGAAGTGGCTTTCTTTCCTAAGACTGAAGATCACTTTGAAGAACACTCCAAGTTTTCAGGATTGGAAAAAAATGCAGATAAATGAAATGTGATTTTATCATTATCTGTAAAGCACCTCCTCTTCACCACCACTACCTTGATCTTTCTAGATCTCATCTTGGGCTGCTATTTTTTTCTTTTTTAAAAAAAAATATTTTTAATTGGAGGATCATTGCTTTACAATGTTTTGTTGGTTTCTGCCGTACAGCAACATGAATCAGCCATAAGTATACATATATCCTCTCATTCTTGAACCCCCTCACATCCATCCCTTTGGGTTGCTATCAAAATTATTTTTAATTGACTGACTTAACATGGGCTGGGAAATAGAGGCAAGCTGATTTAAAGGTATGAGCTTAGATTATCTACAAACAGAAGAGCAGTAAAGCTTTGATAGTATCAGCAGGCCACGGGTTGTGGGTTTATATAAATTCAGATAGTGTGTGAGATAAATCCTTCAGACAAAGTTCACTGAACCCTGGGAGAGGACTCTGAGTTGTGTGGTTTCACAGTGATATTAGGTGCTGCACCTTTGTGATTTTTATTTCAACATTAACTAAATAAATTTTGGGTGTCTGGGGAGCAGTGATTTCTGTAGGTAAGGTATATAAAAACTTGCAGGATCTTAGTTCCCTGACCAGGGATTGAACCTCAGCCCTTGGCAGTGAAAGCACTGAGTCCTAACCACTGAACCTCCAGGGAAGTCCCCAGAATTAATTATTTTAAAATGTACTACAAAGCTGCAGTGATTAAGGCCATGCACTATAGGCATAAGGAGAATCTGGACTTTAGACCCTAGGATCCCTGTTTTCAGGCCTCCAGCCTCAGGTTGAATTATAGTCCCAGATTTCCTGACCTTCCAGCTTGCAGATGGCAGACTGTGGGGCTTCTCAGCCTCCATAGCCTTGCAAGCCAATTCCTATAATAAATTTATATATATATAGATCTCCTATTGGTTGTTTCTCCAGAGAACCCTCATTAATACAATGGATGAAACTTGGAAACTTGCTAAAGCCAAACACAGAAGGTCACAGATTATATGATTCAATTTATATAAGATATTCAAAATAGGCAAATCCATAAAGATGAGAGATAGATTAGTGATTGCTCAGGAGCTTGTGGTGGGGAGGGGGGCACTGGGAAGTGGCTGCTCTTGGTACAGGTTTTTATCTATTTATTTATTTATTTTTGGCTGCACTGGGTCTTCATTGCTACACGGGCTTTTCTCTAGTTGTGGCAATCGGGGGGCTTCGGGCTTCTAACTGCGGTGACTTCTCTTGTGGAGCATCGGCTCTAGGGTGCTCCAGCTTCAGTAGTTAGAGTGCGTAGGCTCAGTAGTTGCGGCTCCCAGGCTCTACAGCACAGGCTCAATAGTTGTAGTGTGTGGGCTTAGTTGTTCCTCGGCACGTGGGATCTTCCTGGAACAGGAATCAAACTGGTGTCTCCTGCATTGGCAGGCAGATTCTTTACCACTGTTCCACCAGGGAAGCCTCTAGGACAGGGTTTTTTTTTTAAAGGATGTGATAAAAATAGTCTAAAACTAGATAGCAGTGATGGTTGTACAACTTTGTGAATATACAAAAAAACCACTAAATTGTACACATTAAAAGGGTGCATTTTATGCTTTCTAAACTTTATTTCCCAAAAAACCCACAAAAGCAATATTAAAGGCAATTTTAATTTTTTTTAAAATTATTTTTGAGAATCTGTTAGGGGAGCAGCGTACCGTGTAATGTAAAAGCACTGATTCTAAAACCACAAAACCTGGGCTGAAGTTCCAAATCCCTGCTTACTAGCTGTGTGATCTAGAGCAAGTTACTGAACTTCTCTGTGACACAGTTCCTTCATCTATATGTAGAGTGTTTAGAACAGTGCCTGACAGGTGGTGAGCAATGTATAAGTGTTTGTCGTTTTAACTATATGCCATAAAACGTACCAGGCAGTGGTGGGAAGCAGAAACCAGTGTCAAGAAAGCTGTGCTGATTTGTATCAGTTAAGGGTGGAGTCCAAAGTGGATTGCTTCACTTGGTTTATTGTCTGAACTCCGCTCTATGCTCACTCAGGGAAAGAGCCTGGGCTTATCCGGAAAGGAGGGAGATAATGTGGAATGCCTAAACTGAATCCTCTTACCTGGGTTCTGGAAAAAGGTCCAAAAATACATTGTGTGCTCAGTCATGTCTGACTCTTTGCTACCCCATGGACTGTAGCCCGCTACAAAATCCCTCTGTCTGTGGAATTTTCCAAGCAAGACTACTGGAGTGGGTTGCCATTTCCTCCTCCAGGGGATCTTCCTGACCCAGGGATCAAACCCAGGTCTCCCACATTGCAGGCAGATTCTTTACCACAGTGCCGCCTGGGAAGCTCAAATGGAGGAAACCAGAGCAAGGGATGGTGAACAGTACTTAATGTATTTTTGTTGTTCAGTTAAATAAATGTTAGGCAAAAATTCTGAGGGTTTTCCTCTTGAGCGTAGACACAAACCTCATGATTTTTGTTCTCTTGTCCTGTCTTTGTTTTAATCTTTTTTGCTCTTTTTAAAAATATTTATTTTTATATATTTATTTTCCTGCATCAGGTTATAGTCGAGGCATGCAGGATTTTTAGTTGTGGCATGTGGGCTCAAACCTGGGCCCCCTACATTCGGAGCTTGGAGTCTTAGCCACTGGACCACCAGGGAAGTCCCATCTTTTGCTCTTTCATTTCAGAAATCAAGATCAAGCAAAATAAGATCAAGTAAAGTTCATGTCACTGCCACATTTTTATTCCCAGGATGCATCAACAACCCAGGAGGGTAGCAGGTGTTTCAAGAAATATTTGCATCACTTTGCTTTAAACTGCTTTCTGCGTCTTTGTGAAGGTACACTTAAATTTCTTGATTTTCCTATGGATCTCAATTTACTTACAGCAAATAGAGATTCTAATAGAAGGACTGGTTTACATAGCCATTTTGAGGGAAAGATGCACGAGTACCTGCTTGGTTGTGTCCAACTCTGCGACTACAAGGACTGTAGCCCACCAGGCCCTTCTGTCCATGGACTCCTCCAGGCAAAATACTGGAATGAGCTTCCTATGCCAGGGGATCTTCCTGACCTAGGGATCAAACCATGGTCTCTTACGGCCCCTGCATTGCCCCAGGCAGAATTTTCACCACCATGCCATCTGAGAAGCCCCAGTGATATATGAAAGGAGAAAAAGTATGACTAGTAAATGATGGGGCAGTGAGCAGAGTTGTCTTGAAGTTCTCTGAAATATATAGACAGGGCTTAACAGATTCCCAGTTCTTACTATAGAAAAGCTTTACCTGTGGGAAGCCAGGATTCTTCAAAAGAGATGGCAGTGGGCATGTGTGTATGTGTGTATATATGTGTATGTGTATGTATGCATGTGTACATGTGTGTATATATGAGTTTGTATATGTATGTGTGTGTATATATGTGTATGTATGTGTATATGTCTGTGCATGTGTGTATATGTATATGTGTGTGTGTGTGTTTGGAGCAGAATAATTCTACCTTGGGTTTCTGAACTCCTTTTATTCTAAAACTTTAAAAGTCCTTTCACATGTTTTATCTCATTTATCAGAATGTCTCTGATTAGATACTGCAAGGATAATGATAATCCATGATGTTATAGATTAGGAATTAAAACACAGGGAAGTGATAAAATTTGGTCAAAGAGAGAGACAGCAAGAGAGAGAGAGAGAGGATAATAAACATAGCAGCCAATCTAGAACTTTATTATTAAATTAGAGCCTGGTGGATTTCCTCTGTATTAAATAAGAAAGGTTTTTGATTATTATTATTAAATAATCAATGCAAAGAAACAGAGGAAAACAACAGAATGGGAAAGACTAGAGATCTCTTCAAGAAAATTAGAGATACCAAGGGAATATTTCATGCAAAGATGGGCTCGATAAAGGACAGAAATGGTATGGACCTAACAGAAGCAGAAGATATTAAGAAGAGGTGGCAAGAATACACAGAAGAACTGTACAAAAAAGATCTTCACGACCAAGATAATCACGATGGTGTGATCACTGACCTAGAGCCAGACATCCTGGAATTTGAAGTCAAGTGGGCCTTAGAAAGCATCACTACGAACAAAGCTAATGGAGGTGATGGAATTCCAGTTGAGCTATTCCAAATCCTGAAAGATGATGCTGTGAAAGTGCTGCACTCAATATGCCAGCAAATTTGGAAAACTCAGCAGTGGACACAGGAAAAAGTCAGTTTTCATTCCAATCGCAAAGAAAGGCAATGCCAAAGAATGCTCCAACTACCACACAATTGCACTCATCTCACACGCTAGTAAAGTAATGCTCAAAATTCTCCAAGCCAGGCTTCAGCAGTACATGAACCATGAACTTCCAGATGTTCAAGCTGGTTTTAGAAAAGGCAGAGGAACCAGAGATCAAATTGCCAACATCCGCTGGATCATGGAAAAATCAAGAGAGTTCCAGAAAAACATCTATTTCTGCTGTATTGACTATGCCAAAGCCTTTGACTGTGTGGCTCACAATAAACTGTGAAAATTCTTCAAGGGATGGGAATACCAGACCACTTGACCTGCCTCCTGAGAAACCTATATGCAGGTCAGGAAGCAAGAGTTAGAACTGGACATGGAACAACAGACTGGTTCCAAATAGGAAAAGGAGTACGTCAAGGCTGTATATTGTCACCCTGTTTATTTAACTTCTATGCAGAGTACATCATGAGAAACACTGGGCTGGAAGAAGCACAAGCTGGAATCAAGATTGCCAGGAGAAATATAAAAAACCTCAGATATGTAGATGACACCACCCTTATGGCAGAAAGTGAAGAGGAACTCAAAAGCCTCTTGATGAAAGTGAAAGTGGAGAGTGAAAAAGTTGGCTTAAAGCTCAACATTCAGAAAAGGAAGATCATGGCATCTTGTCCCATCACTTCATGGGAAATAGATGGGGAAACAGTGTCAGACTTTATTTTTCTGGGCTCCAAAATCACTGCAGATGGTGACTGCAGCCATGAAATTAAAAGACGCTTACTCCTTGGAAGGAAAGTTATGACCAACCTAGATAGCATATTGAAAAGCAGAGACATTACTTTGCCAAACAAGGTCGCTCTAGTCAAGGCTATGGTTTTTCCAGTGGTCATGTATGGATGTGAGAGTTGTACTGTGAAGAAAGCTGAGTGCTGAAGAATTGATGCTTTTGAACTGTGATGTTGGAGAAGACTCTTGAGAGTCTCTTGTACTGCAAGGAGATCCAATCAGTCCATTCTAAAAGAGATCAGTCCTGGGAGGCCTCAGATCAGATCAGTCGCTCAGTCGTGTCCGACTCTTTGCGACCCCATGAATCCCAGCATGCCAGGCCTCCCTGTCCATCACCAACTCCCGCAGTTCACTCAGACTCACGTCCATCAAGTCAGTGATGCCATCCAGCCATTTCGTCCTCTGTCGTCCCCTTCTCCTGCCCCCAGTCCCTCCCAGCATCAGAGTCTTTTCCAATGAGTCAACTCTTCACATGAGGTGGCCAAAGTACTGGAGTTTCAGCTTCAGCATCATTCCTTCCAAAGAAATCCAGGGCTGATCTCCTTCAGAATTGACTGGTTGGATCTCCTTGCAGTCCAAGGGAATCTCAAGAGTCTTCTCCAACACCATAGTTCAAAAGCATCAATTCTTTGGCGCTCAGCCTTCTTCACAGTCCAACTCTCATATCCATACATGACCACAGGAAAAACCATAGCCTTGACTAGACGAACCTTTGTTGGCAAAGTAATGTCTCTGCTTTTGAACGTGCTATCTAGGTTGGTCATAACTTGCCTTCCAAGGAGTAAGCATCTTTTAATTTCATGGCTGCAGTCACCATCTGCAGTGATTTTGGAGCCCCCCAAAATAAAGTCTGACACTCTTTCCACTGTTTCCCCATCTATTTCCCATGAAGTGGTGGGACCGGATGCCATGATCTTCGTTTTCTGAATGTTAAGCTTTAAGCCAACTTTTTCACTCTCCACTTTCACTTTCATCAAGAGGCTTTTGAGTTCCTCTTCACTTTCTGCCATAAGGGTGGTGTCATCTGCATATCTGAGGTTATTGATATTTCTCCCGGCAATCTTGATTCCAGTTTGTGTTTCTTCCAGTCCAGCGTTTCTCATGATGTACTTTGCATAGAAGTTAAATAAACAGGATGACAATATACAGCCTTGACGTACTCCTTTTCCTATTTGGAACCAGTCTGTTGTTCCATGTCCAGTTCTAACTGTTGCTTCCTGACCCGCATACAAATTTCCCAAGAGGCAGATCAGGGAGGCCTGGTGTGCTGCAATTCAATGGGTTGCAAAGAGTCACACATGACTGAGCGACTGAACTGAACTGAAATAAGAAAGGAAGGTGATGAGGGTTTAAGGCAAAGTTCCTGAAATTGGCTCCATGTTGAAATTAACTTTTGGAGCTTTAACAGATCCTAGGACTCGGCTCCCATTCCCAAGACTGTTTCTTGATTCTGACTTAATTGATGCATCATCTTGGGCTTTGAAACTTTTACAAAGTTTCTTTGACCTCACTGGTTTTATTTATTTTTATTTTTTTTAATTATTATTATTTTATTTATTTATTTATGTTTACTTTACAATATTGTATTGGTTTTGCCATACATCAACATGCATCCGCCACAGGTGTACATGTGTTCCCCATCCTGAACCCCCATCCCACCTCCCTCCCCATACCATCCCTCTGGTTCATCCCAGCACACCAGCCCCAAGGTTCCTGTATCCTGCATTGAACCTGGACTGGTGATTCATTTCTTATATGATATTATACATGTTTTAATGCCATTCTCCCAAATCATACCCCACCCCAACTCTCCCGCAGAGTCCAAAAGACTGTTCTATACATCTGTGTCTCTTTTGCTGTCTCGCATACAGGGTTATCGTTACCATCTTTCTAAATTCCGTATATATGTGTTGCTGCTGCTACTGCTGCTGAGTCACTTCAGTCATGTCCAACTCTGTGCGACCCCATAGACGGCAGCCCACCAGGCTCCCCTGCCCCTGGGATTCTCCAGGCAAGAACACTGGAGTGGGTTGCCATTTCCTTCTCCAATGCATGAAAGTGAAAGTGAAGTCGCTCAGTCATGCCTGACTCTTAGCGACCCCATGGACTGCAGCCTACCAGGTTACTCCATCCATGGGATTTTCCAGGCAAGAGTACTGGAATGGGGTGCCATTGCCTTCTCCTAATATATGTGTTAGTATGCTGTATTGGCGTTTTTCTTTCTGGCTTACTTCACTCTGTATAATAGGCTCCAGTTTCATCCACCTCATTAGAACTGATTCAAATGTATTCTTTTAATGGCTGAGTAATACTCCATTGTGTATTTGTACTACAGCTTTCTTATCCATTAATCTGCTGATGGAGACCTCACTGGTTTTAAATTTGGGGGGTTAGAGTGTAGAAAAGGAAATCTGAAATCTGTTTTATTTACTTTTATTCTGAGTATATGATATATAAATTTAAAACCATGAAGTAATTTATAAAAGAGAGCAGGAGAGTTGAAAATTTAACATTTATAAAAACCAGGTACTTCTCAGAAGGAAGGTGAGAAAATTATAGTAGAAGCCTAGGTAATATTTACTGTAAGGATATTTTTAATTTATTTGGCTGTGTCAGGTCTCTGGTGCAGCATGTGAACTCTTAGCTGTGGCATGTGGATCTAGTTCCTTGACTAGAGACTGAACCCAGACACCCTGCATTGGAAGTGCAGAGTCTCAGCCACTGGACCACCAGGGAAGTCCCTTCTGCAAACCAGGGAAGCCCATATTAAATTTAAATTTCAGGAAGCAATTTTCTTATTCCCTTGATCCATAGACATTTAAGTATTCTAATTGTGGTATTATGTCATTATAGTAATACTGCCTATGATGAAAATCTTATCCAAAAGGAGAAATCATTTGTAGATATCATAATTTGAAGAATAATAGTAGTAATTATTATGGGAGTATTTTATTTCTATAATTATTATAGGCGTAATTAGTAATAACTATTATTTGTTATGTGCTAGGTATTGTTCTAAGTATCATTTAATTCTTACAGTGACTAGTGGAGATAGATAATACTATAAACTCAGTTTAACAGATGAAAAAAATGAGATTGCTCAAGAGAACACAGCTCATTAATGGCAGAAACGGGTATATTGGAGTTCTCCTGGTGGCTCAACAGTGAAGAATACTCCTGCCAATGCAGGAGACAGGGGTTCGATCCCTGGGTTGGGAAGATCCCCTGGAGTATGGACTGGCAACCCATTCCAGTATTCCTGCCTGAGAAATCCCACAGACAGAGGAGTCTGGTGGGCTACAGTTCATGGAGTTGCAGTCAGACATGACTGAGCAATTAACGAACAACAATATGGGTATATTGGGTTTCAAAATTCATTGGGCTATACTTCTGAGACTTGTCATAAAAATACTGAGAGGTAGCCAAAGCCTAGGGGTATGCCTTTTGGGTCTTTATTGTGGACGATATAAATGACTTCAAGCAAAGACACATCTGTAAACAAAGCACCTTTCTCATGCATGTAAGTTCAGAGCGGGAAGCACAGCTGAGGTGGGGCCACTGTGGGGCTGCACTGAGGCTATATTAAGATAACAAGCCAGTAGAGTTGTTCACTGCTATTTAATAAAATACACACCTACGGACTTTCATCATCCACACCCACATTCATGAACACACACAGTGGTTCTGCATTTTTTGCTCACTGAATTTATTTTCCAACTATCCTCCATTATCCTGCCAAGAAAGGTCTGTCTAGTCAAAACTATGTTTTTTCCAGTAGTCATGTATGGATGTGAGAGTTGGACTATAAAGAAAACTGAGCGCTGAAGAATTGATGCTTTTGAACTGTGATGTTAAACAAGACTCTTGAGAGTCCCTTGGACTGCAAGGAGATCCAAACAGTCTATCCTAAAGAAAATCAATCCTGAATGTTCATTGGAAGGACTGATGCTGAAGCTGAAACTCCAATAATTTGGCCACCTGACGTGAAAAATTGACTCATTGGAAGACACTGATGCTGGGACAGATTGAAGGCAGGAGGAGAAGGGGATGACAGAGGAAGAGATGGTTGGATGGCATCACTGACTCAATGGAGATGAGTTTGAGTAAACTCCGGAAGTTGGTGATGGACCGGGAGGCCTGGTGTGCTGTGGACCATGGGGTTGCAAAAAGTCGGACACGACTAAGCTAAATGTAGGAGACCTGAGTTTGATTCCTGGGTTGGGAAGATCTCTGGTTTGGGAAGATCCCCTGGAGAAGGAAAGAGCAATACTAAGGAAGTCATTCGGCACTTTCATTATATGGTGCCTGTGTTAGAGGAAATGGAATATATCCACATTTATGCCACTGCTTTGAAGGAAAGCCACACTGTCTTGAGATCATCCTGATGGGGCAGTAGAAATTAGAGTTAGAGACTGTCAGGTAGAATGTGTTATTTAGGAATGCTGAGTTGAAACCTTTGGTATGAAAAGTAATTATGTCTACATAATTATATAAAAGTAATTATGTATCCAAAAGTAATTATGTATACAAAGTAAACACACAGAGGAAGGTGTAACTATTACATTACCTTTTTTTTTTTTTTTAACTTTAGAAGCTTTATTACTTGCCTTTTTAGCATCAGGTTTTTTTTTTTTTTTTTAATTTTAATTGGAGGAGAATTACTTTACAGTATTGTGGTGGTTTTTGCCATAATATTTACTGGAGTATAGTTGCTTTACAATGTGTTATTTTCTGCTGCACAGCCAAGTGAATCAGCTAGAGGTATACATATATCCCCCCTTTTTTTGGATTGTCTTCCCATTTAGGTCACCACAGAGCACTGAGTAGAATTCCCTGTGCTGTACAATAAGTTAATGTTAGTTGTATATTTTATACATAATGGTTTATAGAAGTCAGTCTCAATTTCCCAATTTCATCCCAGCCCTTCCCCCCGACCCCAACCCGGTGTCTGTTTGTTCTCTATGTCCATGTCTCTATTTCTGCTTTGCAGATATGTTCATCTGTACTATTTTTCTAGATTCCACATATATGCTTTAATAAACAATGCATTTTTCTCTTTCTGACTTGGCTTTGTGTGACGGTCTCTAGGTCCATATTAGTCTCTTCAAATGGCACAGTTTGTTCCTTTGAAGAACATTTTCACATTCTCATTAATTCTCACTAGAATCCTCTGAGGTAAGTGCTCATGATAATCTCAGATTAAAGATTAGAAAACCAAGACGTTAGAAGATTGAGATAAATCTATCCTGCGTCCCTGACCTTGGTCCCTGTGTTCCTTCTACTTGCCACAGTTGGATGGAGACGATATATTAACTTTGTTTCCAAAAGTTCCAACTTAGCTTTCTCCCAGGTAGAAAACACAATGCCATCAGCAAGCAATTCGGACTGTGGCCCACTAGGTTCCTCAACCTATGGGATTTCTTAGGCAAGAATACTGGAGTGGGTTGCCATTCCTGTCTCCAGGGGATCTTCCTGACCCAGGGATCAAACTCAAGTCTCCTGCATTAGCAGATGGATTCTTTACCATGGAGCCACCCGGGGAAGCTCTTCTGATTACCCCATAGGAAATTACAGGCAGAGGTAGTGACAGGAATGAAAACTGGTGGGGCTACCATGATGTGGGTCGCAAGATGCAGTTGCAAGCGAGACTTCAGAATTAGAGAGTTGAGGGGGAGAGACTAGGTATGTGGACTTAGCTGGCCTGCCCCTTTTCTGGTGTCATTCACTTCCTCCTGCTGTCTGTAATTCTTTACTGCCCGCAGGAGAGAAGCAGGTGTCCTGGCCCCAAAATTAGGATGAGAAGGAATGACAAGGTCAGGTGATATGCTCAGTGAATCACCTACCAACACAGAACTAGAAATTGAAACCTCTGCCTCTGTAATCATTGCACCAGGGTCAGTGCTGATGCTCCCCATCCAAGCATCTCATCCTCTGTCATTCCCTTCTCCTGCCACCTTCAATCTTTCCCAGCATCAGGGTCTTTTCCAATGAGTCAGTTCTTTGCATCAGGTGGCCAAAGTATTGGAGTTTCAGCTTCAGCATCAGTCCTTCCAATGAATATTCAGGACTGATTTCCTTTAGGATGGACTGGTTGGATTTCCTTGCACAATGAGACAGTGATGTTTTCCCACAGGTGCCTATTTCATCTTGCCAGGCCTTTATTATTGTTTCCCTGAAATTCCCTTCTATATCTAGAGTCCTTAGGAGGACACACCCTGTATGACACAGCATTTAGGTTACAACGCAGCTGAGCTGACTCCCTGATTGTGCCTGCCTGGGTCTGGGACTCATTTATTAGAGAATGAGAAACTGTACGTGTGTGTGTGTGTGTGTGTGTGTTCCTGCAATCTTGCAGACTGCATTTTTTTCTGCCTTTTTCTCTGCAGAGGGCTGTGGGCTAGAAAGACAGGACAACAAAACAGATCTCCTTGCTTAGGAGGGGGAAACTGCCAAAAGATATTTAAAGTTCCAGGTGAACTAAAAAAAAAGATACACAACTTGAGAGCTTTGAGTTAAGTTTTATTGGGGCAAAATGAAGACTGCAGCCTGGGAGGCAGCATCTCAGATAGCTCTGAGAGACTGCTCCAAAGCGGCAGTGGGAGGAAGTAAATATATAAGGTTTTGGTGAAGGGGGAGTTCAATACCATGAAGCACTCATTTTACAAAAGGTTTTTTGTTAGTTGTGAGGATCTGATGTCACCCTGAAGGAATTTAGTGCTTCTCTAGATATGAGGGGTTCCCTTGTGGCTCAGACGGTAAAGCATCTGCCCACAATGTGGGAGACCTGGGTTCAATCCCTGGGTCGGGAAGTTCCCCTGGAGAAGGAAATGGCAACCCACTCCAGTATTCTTGCCTGGAAAATCCCATGGACGGAAGAGCCCGGTAGGCTACAGTCCATGGGGTCACAAAGAGTTGGACATGACTGAGCGACTTCACTTCACTTCTAGATATGAGGAGATGCAAGGATTGAGATCATAAAATCTGTTCCTAAAAGCATCCAACTATCTAAAGACCTGTCACACCAGATTCCCTGGAGCACAGAGTGCCTCCCTCCACCCTGAACTCCCTCAGGGGTTGTTGAAGGTCAACACTTAGAGCAGCATGGGCTTCAATCTCCATAGAGGCAGATGGCAAATGCCTTTGTTGTTCAGTCGTTGGCAGTGCTCTTGGTAAGTGCCAATTTGTAGTTGACACCCGGAAGCCCCTTTTTTAAAAGAAAAAAACAAGCAGGGTGAACAGCTAAGTGGGGACTGGTCCTTGGAAATGTAGTGTGACTGATAGCGGTGGAAGCCAGGCGTGTGAAACAAGCCTCCAGCAGCAGGTACGGGCTTCTTTGGTGTGTCCATCAGGTAGGAAAAAGTGAACACAGATGGGTCAGAAGCAGCTCTGTGCTGAGAGCAGGCGGTGGTTGTGTGTTCTTGGCTTTTCTTTCTTATCAGTAACCCTTATTCTGTGCTTGGGGTGCAGCATTAAAGAATCTGCCTGCAGTGCAGAAAATGCTGGTTCAACCCCTGGCTTGGGAAGATCCCCTGGAGAAGGCAACTCACTCCAGTGTTCTTGCCTGGGGAATCCCATAGATAGAGGAACCTGGCGGGCTATAGTCCATGGGATCTTAAAGAGCAGGGCATGATTTAGCATCCGAACAACAACAGTAATCCCAGGAAGAGAAAATAGCCAGCATATATTTTAAGATACATTATTTTTGGACTTTTGAGGTTTGCATATAGTAGATGGAGGGTTATGAAATCAGGAATGTCATAAGTAAAATGATAATTATAATAAAAACCTCTTGAATGTATATAACACTTGAAGGGACATAAAATGTGTTCATGTTGGTAATTATATTTTAAATCTGATGCCATTTGATTTCCCTAGGTGTCCCAGGGCTCCCTATCTTGGGTTCCATTTCTTCCCTTATGGAGCGAGGTTTCAGGAGGAGCCAAGATAAAGTTTAGAACTTCTCATCTCTACTGTCTATCACATGTATTTCAGGAATTCCCAAAGAGATGAAAAGTCCTGACTTAAAGGAAGCAAGAAAAGCTGATAACGCTCTTACTGTCAAAAGAATTTGTTTGAATGTGGTCAGGACTTTCAGGCAGCATGACGGAGCCTTTTTTTTTTTTTTTCTTTTTTTACGGTTCAAAGGGCATTTCAAGCCCCAGGTCTCTAGGAGGAGGGTGAAGATCAGAAGAGTCACAATCCTTCCTATCTGAGAAGAACCGGAGGGTGAATGATGTGCTGGTAACTCCTCTGCTCTCCACCTCATCACCAGGAGGTATCACTGGGCAGAGGGGCGGGTTATCTGTGCAGGTCTCTGGGCTTAAAGAGAGCCGCCACTCAGTGAGCTCTTCTGTCCGTTTGTCCTCTCCGGAGCAGGCGTCAGGAGAGTGATGGAGCCTGAGGCTCTCTGGTACCTGGCAGGGCGTCTTGAAGTCTTGAATGATTTGTATGCTCTGTCCCCTCGGGGTTCTGGCCCCTTCCTGACTCCTTACCCCAACCCCTCCGGAGCTCACAGTGGAAGTCTGAATTCAGGTCCTTCTTCCTAAAACGGAAGATAGAAATAGGCTTGGGCTCAGATCCAGGAAAATGAACAAACAAAACAAGTGATCCCGGATTCCATCATTTGGTGAGTACTGGAAGCAAATTTGGGCTTCCCTGGTGACTCAGATGGCAAAGAATCTGCCTGCAATGCAAGAGACCTGGGTTTGATCCCTGGGTTGGGAAGATCTCCTAGAGAAGGAAATGGCAACCCACTCCAGTACTCTTGCCTGGGAAATTGCTTGGACCGAGGAAGCAAATTCTGATTTATACTTATTTTCCAAATGCATTCTGAAGACAGACATGCACACATGCTCCTAGGTAACAGGGAAGAACACCGAGGCAGATTCTGCTCACACATTCTTTCCAACTTATGGTGTATTTGTTGAAGTTTAGTTTCAGCATTGTGATTTCTGTGATTGCTTTGGATTTTGACATAACTCCTTCGTGATACTATGTGTCTTGTCCATTTGAGTGACAAGGACATACATGTCACGAAGCAGGTTAAAGAACACTGGGTTTGTAGTAAAGGGTTGAGGCCTGGGGAATTCCCTGGTGGTCCAGTGGCTAGGACTCTGTACTTTCACTGCTGAGGGTCTGGGAACTAAGATCCTGCGAGCAGGATGGCCAAAAGGAAAACAAAACAAAACAAAAAAACTACATATGAAACCTTTCTTGGAAGTTTACTTACTTGCTGTTTTTGTTTTCAACCCAGGCTAATTCAGAACTTAATCTCTCTGAAACTCAGTTTCCTCCTAGTGTGAAAGTGCCCAGCATGATACATGCACTTTGTACTTCATCAGTATGCTGGCCCTGAAAACAGGAAGGACTGCTCAGTTAAACTAAGCAGTAAGATAAAGTAACTCTGGAATCCTCTAGATTTGAGCAGTTCTCTTCTGTCTTGATTTCAACTTAATATGGTCACTCTATTTATTAAGTGAATTATTTTTGGCTAGAAAGCTTGGGGTGAGGGTAAGGCTGAACGACTGAACCAGAAGGCAGATGGTCCCCATCTCAGGGTGTCATCTCCGTATATTTTATCTTCCTCACTTTGGATCTTTTTGTCTTCTGCCCCTTGCCTTCACAGGTGGCACTATTGGTAAAGAACTCATCTGCCAGTGCAAGAGACAAAAGAGATTGAGTTCTATCTCTGGGTTGGGAAGATCGTCTGGAGGAGGGCAGGGCAACCTGCTCCAGTATTCTTGCCAAGGAAATCCCATGGATAGAGGAGCCGGGTGGGCTATAGTCCATAGGCTCACAAAGAGTCTGATACAACTGAAGTAACTTAGCCTGCACACACATCTTCTGCCCCATAGCCCACAGCTGTTAATAACATCCTTAACTCAGTGCGGTCACTTGTCTATAGGCCACAGGTCATTTGTCTGTATGGAAAGAATGTGTTTGGCAGAACCACTTGTGTTGAAATGTGGGTGGTAAGCTTGAGGGCGAGGCTGGCATAACAGATTTAACCCCTTATGAGGTGGAACCAGGTGTCATACAGTCTGTTAAGGAATTTCTCACAACATGTAGGCAGACAGAGTACAGGAGCATGTGTTGAATTTTAATAGAACGAATAAAGTTCTATTCGTACATATATTTTGGTAAGAAGAGTTTCTTCTGGACATTCATGAGTGAATTGCTGATTGTATCTGTGACATTACTGTATGAACTGAACAGAAATGTCCCCAGTGAGAGTTGTGTTATTGTTGAAAATAAACTGTCTCTGCATGTAATAAAACAGATATGCATTGCACTTGGATTGTTAAGTATGTATGCGTTGGGAGAATTAATATGAATGTTTAGTTCAATATCACTTGTGATTATTAACTTTTACGGTCTCTAGACTATAGTCTTGCAAACATTTGGGGTGGATTTCACTTCCCATTTTACTCTCACTCTCTTTCTATTTGTATCTCCTTCATAGCTCTATTCTTCCCTTTAGAGGAGGGAAAGTTTTTCCCTTCAAGGGGGGAATTTTTTTTTTTTTTTGGCTATTTCACACAGCATATGAGATCTTAGTTCCCAGACCAGGGATCGAATTCGTGTCCTCTGCGTTAGAAGATAGATTTAAAAAAAAAGTAATTTAGGTAATTTATGTATTTTTGACTGTGTTGGGTCTTTGTGCTATGCAGGCTTTTCTCTAGTTGCAGCAAGTAGGGGCTACTCCTTGGTTGTGGTGTGTGGGCTTCTTTCCCACTGTGGTGGCTTCTCTTGTTGCAGAGCACAGGCTTTAGGTGTGCGGGCTCAGTAGTTGTAGCTCCTGGCTGTAGAGGACAGGCTCCATCGTTGTGCGCACAGGCTTAGTGGCTCCGAGGCCTATAGGATCAAACCAGTGTCTCCTGCATTGGCAGGCAGGTGCTTTATCACTGAGCCACGTGGGCAGCTCCCTCCCTACCCTGCTTCCCACCCCCCCATGGTGGAAGGTGGATTCTTAACCACTGGACCCCCAGGGAAGTCCCAAACTACACTTTTTAATATGCTAATAGAAGGTCAGAAGTAAATGAAAAGAGAAAAAACAAAGAAGGATAACCACAAATGCAGTAATGTTGTTTTGATTAGAGTCCTGCCTGGGAGATTTGACACCATAGGTATGTATAAACTGTAGGCAGGCTATGTACATATTTTCCAATCATCAAATACAGTTATCAGAATTAATAGTTTCACAGCCTCACTGGACCCTTGATTCCTGCATTTAGCAATACATGGCACTGAAGAGAGAGCTTGAAGTCTTCCAGTTCTTTATTCATTGTCTGAATTACTTTGTATAAAAGTGAAGTTAGGGATTTCCCTGGTGGTCCAGTGGCTAAGACTCAGCATTCCCAGTGCAGGGGGTCCAGGTTTGATCCTTGGTCAGGGAACTAGATCCCACATGCCACAACCAAAGATCCTGAGTGCCACAACTAAGACCTGGAGCAGCCAAATAAATATTAAAAAATGAAATTAAATGTTTTGTTTAGAAAAGAAATGAGAAACAGTCAAAGAAAACTAGACCAGCTTAACCTACTACAGTATTCGTGCCTGGAGAATTCCATGGACAGTGGAGGGTGGCAGGCTATAGTCCATGGGGTCACAAAGAGTCGGACACGACTGAGCGACTAACACTTTCATTTTCAACGACTGTGGGGGAGATAAAGTTTTCCCCCATAAACCGCTGACCACTGTTGTTCAGACGGGTGCTGTCAACATTTACTAGAGCCCTGGAGCTGGAGTCGTGGATGGGAGGGGAGCCTTTAAAAATAATTTAAGAGGCAATGGCATGAAAGCATAAGGCATATAGGAGTGTTTTATATCCCTAAGGATTTTACAGTCTGATTAAGAGATGAAGCATTAGCCAACATTTTTCTTTTAACATAGTGAGATATAGTTGAAGGAGACAGAGTTGGTCACAGATTTAGAACATTCTTCTAATAGTCAGGTCAGTTAGAATTGGACTCATAGGAAGGGTCATCACAGGAGGTTTTGGCATCCAGCTATACCTCTTCTTAGCTTGACACAGAATGGGCAAGCGGTCAGGTGATCATTGAATATTGTTTAGTCGCTAAGTCGTGTCTCACTCTTTGTGGCCCCATGGACTGTAGCCCACCAGGCTCTCTGTCCATGGGATTCTCCAGGCAAGAATACTGGAATGTGTTGCCATTTTTCGCTTCATGGGATCTTCCCAACCCTGGGATCGAAGCTGCATCTCTTGCACTGGCAAGCAGATTCTTTACCACTGAACCACCAGGGAATTTATATATTAGTATTCAGAGAGAATGGCAGAGACAAAAATGATGTAGACAGAAATATTATTGTTACAAGTGAATATAAGAATTTTATGATCTGAATGCTTTGGTAGGCTCTATGTGGTAAGGTTTCCTGTAGGCTTTCATGGATATATGAGTATGCCAGGTGTGCATTCTTTAAAAATTATATACATTTATTTGGTATAGTATAGATTTCTCTGGCCAAAGTGTAATCATTGGAAAGAGCTTACTGTACAAACACCTGGAAAACAATTTATTTATTCATTTAAAAATATTTGTTTATTTGGCTTCACCAGGTCTTCACCAATGTCACCAAGTTGTGGCACATGGAACCTTTAGTTGTGGCAAGCAAACTTAGTTGTGGCATATGGGATCTAGCTCTCTGACCAGGGAGTGAACCTGCACCCCCTGCATTGGAATGTGGTCTTAAGTCCCTTTAGGTAGGAATTTAGAGCTGTGATTCTTTGGATACCCTCTCTAGTCCCACCAATTCATAGCATCCTAAGAAATTTACACCAACTCAGGACAGTAAAAAAAAAAAAAAAGACACTGGGTTCTAACTTTGAGAGCCACAGGAAAAAAAAAAAGTGGTGCTCTACAGTCTGTGTAATTATCCAGATATGAGAAAGATCAGTAGTGGGCTTCTATTATCTTATATATGGCATGTCTGGCCAGCCTCTAGGAAGCATGTATTGTCCAACCTGTTCTAGAACTGATTTTCTTAGAGACAGAACATTCAGTGGTATCTCCCAATCATACACAGATTCTAATTATCCTCTCAAGGCCACGGAACTGTAAATGCTATTGATAGCAAATGAGACTGGTATACTGAAAATTCCAAAATATCATTGAAAGGAATGAAGCAAGAACACAATAAATGGAAAGACATCCCATAGGAAGTAGAAAGACTTAATATTGTTAAGACGACAATATTCCCAAGTTGATAGATACAGTCAATGTAGTCTTTGCCAAAATTCCAGATGGCCTTTTTTTTAGGGATAGCCAGGTTGGCACCCCACTCCAGCACTCTTGCCTGGAGAGTCCCATGGACGGAGGAGCCTGGTGGGCTGCAGTCCATGGGGTCGCGGAGAGTCAGACACGACTGAGCGACTTCCCTTTCACTTTTCACTTTCCTGCATTGGAGAAGGAAATGGCAACCCACTTCAGTATTCTTACCTGAAGAATCCCAGGGATGGTTGAGCCTGGTGGGCTGCTGTCTATGGGATCACACAGAGTCAGACACGACTGAAGCGACTTAGCAGCAGCAGCAGCAACAGGTTGATTCTAAAATTCATTTAAAAGGGAACACAAGGGATTGAAAGTATCCAGAACAATCTTCAAAAAGAGAACAAAGCTGTAGGACTCAGTTAATAATTTGCATTTTTTTTGAGGGGAGGCCACACTGAGCAGCTTATAGGATCTTAGTTCGCCAACTAGGGATTGAATCCAGACCCTTGGCAGTGAAATGCTGAGTCTTAACTACTGGACCACCAGGGAATCCCCATAACTTAATTATTTTAAAACATACTACAAAGCTTCAGTGATTAAGACCATGCGATGTTGGCATAAGGAAAATCTGGAGTTCCGACGCTATAACCCCTGTTTTCTGGCCTCCAGCTTCAGGTTGAATTACGGTCTCAGATTTCCTGGTTTTCAACTTGCAGGTGGAAGATTGTAGGACTTATCAGCCTCCATAGCCTTGTGAGCAAATTCCTATTTTGTTATGGTCTTTACAGACTGGGACCTGGGGACTGGAGTCAATGAAAAGAAGGACGCGGGGGACCCAAGTCTTGAGTGAAACAAGAGTACTTTATTTGCAGAAACGCATGCTTATATATCTTCAATAAAATAATTACTCAGCCATTAAAAAGAATGAAACTCCACCAGTTGCAACAAAATGGATAGTCCTTTAAGTAGAAGGTAACTGAAGAGAGTCACTGAAGGGAGTCCAAGCAGGTGCTCTTTCCTATGATCTAATATATATACATATATATATATATATGTATATATATCTTTCTTTATATATCTTATTGGACTTCCATGATGGCTCAGTGGTAAAGTATCTGCCTGCCAGTGAAGGAGAGGCAGGTTCAATCTCTGGGTGAGGATGATCCTCTGGAGAAGGAAATGGCAAACCACTCCAGTATTCTTGCCTGGGAAATTCCCATGGAAAGAGGAGCCTGGCGGGCTATAGTCCATGGGGTCTCAAAGAGTCGGACATGACTTAGTGACTAAACAACAACAGAATATAGGTTTATCTCCTTGCTCCAGTGTCCAGTTTCATCGGATTGCTACTTGTTATTAAGCTGTGTCTTTAAATTCTGTGCTGTGTGTGCTGGACTAAGTCACTCAGTTGTGTCCAACTCCTTGCGACCCCATCAACTGTAGCCTGCCAGGCTTCTCTGTCCAAGGGATTCTCCAGGCAAGAATACTGGAGTGGGTTGCCATTTCCTTCTCCAGGGGATCTTCCTGACCCAGGGAATGAACCCAGGTCTCCCACATTGCAGGCAGACGCTTTAACCTCTGAGCTACCAGGGAAGCTCACAAAGGGCTGATCAAATAAAACTGATTGTGAGAACCTTGCTCTGGAAATGACATAGAAGGTCACGTTGCATCCAAAGGTGAATGCTCTGTGTAAGTGTGACGTCTAAGTGAAAGGGTATGAGCATGGACTTGGGTCTTTGGACATAGGTGTGCGTGGCTATGTGTTGTCATTAGGGGTTTCCACCCTGAGCAACTCTATGTGGGGACACATACACAGGACTTTATGTTTTGTGCTCAAGTATGTGTCAGTGGGTGTGTAGTTTAGTTTCTGGGCAGAGCTCACGAGCTGGAGCTGCCACCTTCCCCTTTCTTTCTCCTGTGTGTGGTAAGAGAGGTACTCACAGGACTGACTTCCCAGAGTCAAACTCGTTTAACTGGCTGCTCCCTGAATAAAAATAATTACCTCTGATAATGCACCGAAAAGGAAGTAAGTGGAAAGGAAAATAAGAATCAGAATGACGTTTTCAAATTATGTTTGATTGTCCTGGCTGAGCTAACGTTTTATTTTTAGGACCTTGTTCTCTCCACCCTTTTTCAAGGCTTGCTGTTTCTTACAGAGTGTTTTCCCTTTCATGTGGTCTTGTGGAATTGTGGGAACTCTCACCTTGCCTTTTTGCCTCACAAACTAGATCGGAGGGACTTCGCTATCTTACAATTCATTAACTTCATAGATCCCTCACTATGTGCAAACCCACAGATAAGACGATCAAACTTTCCTTTTCTCTCTGGGATGTTCCTCCTAGCTACTCCTCTGTTGACTTAGGCTTCTGTCAACCAGTCACACACCTGTCTGTCGTCTGAGTTGTAAGGAAATTGTTTAATTTTCATTCCCTCAGACAAATTCATGGAGCTCCAGGAAGAGTGAAAAGAAGATTCAACTGGCTGGGAGGTTTCTTTGCATATTTGTTTCCAGAATTGAGACACTCTGCCTCGATAGGATATTAGTGGTTATTAGTATCAATAATAGGGCTTCCTAGGTGGCACTAGAGGTAAAGAACCCACCTGCTAATGCAGGAGATGTAAGAGAAGTGGGTTCAATCCCTGGGTCGGGAAGATCCCCTGGAGGAGGGCATGGCAACCCACTCCAGTATTCTTGCCTGGAGAATCCCATGGACAGAAGAGAGCCTGCAGGGCTTCAGTCCATAGGGTGCCACAGAGTCAGACGCAACTGAAGTGAATTAGCACATATGCAAGCAGTATCAATAATAAAGCAAAACATGTGATGTAACAGAAGGGAGCATAAGATGACTAATGTCATACTGTACAATATAGTATAATATAATATAAGCTACAATTCTGATTTTCTAAATTTTACCTTGTGATTAAATCTTTACAGAACTAGGTCACCTGTTTAGAGTGGGAAATCACCATATTTGTTTCAGACCAATCAGAATTAAAGACTTTGGCTTTGCTGGCCACAGAATTATGTTAACCAAGGGCAAAATTAAGTTTTTACATATATGGAAGAGTGGTAACCACCAGTTCTCTTCAGAAAGAAAGAACTGGGTTTTTGGAAATATGTGCTGATAATATGGAATTAGATCTGGAGGAGGGCATGGCAACCCACTCCAGTATTCTTGCCCGGAGAATCTTCTTGAACAGAGGAGTCTGGCAGGCTATAATCCATGGAGTCACCAAGAGTTGGAAATGACTAAGCGACTAAATGCAGCATATGCTGATGGTGTAGAGCATAACAATAAAAAGAATCTCTGGCCAGGTTAACAAGACACCAGTAACTATATACTACTTGAAGGGGAATTGGGAACTGGATAGATGGAGAAGGACGGGGTAGAAAAAATATTTTCATGGTATACTATTTTGTAGTTTTATTTTTGAATCATGAATATATTTACTTTTTGTTTTAAAAAAAAATGAAGAGAGCTTAGCACTGACACTTTCTTTAACCCATACCCTGGTAAGAATGAGTGTCTGTATCTATCTTTATATGAAGAACAGAGGAAGCTTCGAGAGCTGCAAAACTAAATAGTTTTATTCATAGCTGCTGTCTGTTCATTAGTAGTGTGAATGCAGTGCGGGGTGGGGTGGGGGGTGGGGTGGGGTGGGTATGTCAGAGAAGGAAAGCAAGTGTATAACTCATCTCTCTTGAAATCCACCAACTATTTGTTCATGGTCTGAATTAGGTTTGTATAAAAATGAAATTAAGTGTTTTGTTTAAAAAATTAGGAGATACACAGAAAAAGAAAATTAGACCTGCTTAAGGACTGCTAGGGAGATAAATCTTTCCCACATCTGTTCCCATGAACCACAATTTTATATCATTTGTGAACCTGACCATCAGAGCAGGAGTCTAGGGCAGGAGGGGAGCCTTTAAAATAATTTTAGAAACAACGGCATGAAAGGATCAGACCAGATCAAGGCTGGATTAGCTGTATAAAATGAAAATGGCAGGAAGAAACAATTTCTTCCTGTTCGACTATCAGATAGATAGATAGAGATGAATTGGTGGCTCAGAGAGTTCCAGCTAGCCAGATACTTAATAACCAGTGATCTGGAGAGGTGTTTTAAAGTTCTGTGTGTGCTCCATTTTATTTTTGTCAAAACAACTCAAGCCTTGGGAATCATTCTCAGTGGTGCTCTGTGCGTCCTCAAGGGGTCAAGCGCTGGAGTGGACCACTGCGTTGTGATGGGAAATGAGAGGGGCGTGATGCGGATGCTGTTGGAATGCAGTCTCAGTGACAAGCTGTGTAGTAAGTACAGGTGATACAGAGATCCGTCCCCTGATTTTTGATGGAGATTAACATCTGAAGAGGGCTTCAGAACAAGGCTTCCCAGGTGGTGCTAGAGGTAAACAATCCACCTGCCACGGCAGGAGACGTAAGAGACACGGGTTTGATCCCCGGGTTGGGAAGATTCCCTTGAGAAGGGCATGACAAACTCACTCCAGTATTCTTGCCTGGAGAATCCCATGGACAGAGGAGCCTGGCAGGCTACAGTCCATAGGGTCGCACAGAGTCAGACACAACTAAAGTGACTTAGCATGCACGCACAAGATCTGAAGAGATTCTGGAAGAAAGATCATTTGATTTCTAATAAAATGAAGAGAGTGGTGAGAAAGGAATTGGCATTAGGGACCATTTTCTTTGAAGGAGGGGGGCAGGGTAGGGGAGAGTGGCAATGGGAGATAAAGATGTACTGCACTTTCATCTCAGCAGGAAAAATGAGAGAGGAGGCACAGGGCTGGGCTGAGAAACAGGGGCATAGGGATTCAGATCAGGGAGCTGATCAGAAGGAAGAGATAATCATGTCACATACGGTGAGCTGAAGACTCAGGGGAGGGGGAGTCCGGTTAGGGGGCTTCTTCAATCTCTTCTTGCTTGATCTCCTACCTAGTTATCCGGGAACAGCAGTATGAAATCATCATCATCCCAACCCTCCTAGTTGGTACCTTCCTCATCCTCCTTGGTGTCATCCTGTGGCTTTTTATCAGAGGACAGAGAGCCCAACAGCAGTCTCCAGGACCTCGAGGTAAGACTCAAACAGGCTGGGCAGTGACTTGAGAAAGATGGAGATGGTAGGAAAGAAGACCCAACCTTCAGTGAGGTCAAATCTCAAGGACTCTGATGAGATAGATGGTATGGGTCCCCTCCTGTGGAGTTGAGAGCAACAGGTGAGCCTTTCTTAGGAATGTCATGAGTTGAAATTCAATATATGAATTTCATATATTTATATAACAAGAAATTTCAGAATTTCTTGTTAGCTGAAAGAAGAGAAGGCAAGAGAGGCCTCATGTAACCTCTTTCTGTTTTCTTTGTCCTATTGCACCATCAAATCTTTGGCCATGTGAGTGTCTAAGGACTGGGGAGGAAGCCTGGGGATAAAGCCAAAGGCTTTGTAATGAGCTTCGAAGGATGACATTTTACTCTATAATACATTCCACCTCTACTTTGTGCTTCTGGAATTTCTGATGTAAAGGAGTAGCCTTAATAATAGTCTTTTTTTTTTCTTAATGATTTTAAAAAATTTATTTATGGTTGTTCTGGTCTTCACTGCTGCTCCTGGCTTTCTCTAGTTTTGGCCAGCAAGGATTACTCTTCGTCGTGGTACACGGACTTACTCTGGTGGCTTCTCTTGTTGCGGAACATGGGCTGTGGAGCACTCAAGCTCAGAAGTTGTGGCGCATGGGTTTAGTTGCCCTGTGACATGTGGAATCTTCCTGGATCAGGGATTGAACCCATATCCCCTCCATTGGTAGGCAAATTCTTAAACACTGGACCACCAGGGAAGTCCCATAATAGTCTTTGAAGCACTAGGTAGGAGATGATAGCATGCTATTCTGGAGTATCACTGAGCATATGATGAAAGAGAGCCAGCTTGAATGGAAAACTCAGAGAAAAAAGAAGGGAAAAAAATCCTGACAGCGATATGAATCTCTAGAGTGGTGGATCCCTTCTCCTTCTCTAAATTGTATCCTGATTTTCTTATTTGTTGTTGTTGTTGTTGAGTCACTAAGTCGTGTCCAACTTTCTGTGACCCCATGGACTGCAGCACACCAGGCTTCCCTGTCCTCTACTCTCTCCCCAGGTCTGCTCAAGTTTATGTCCATTAAGTTGGTGATGCTATCTAACCATTTCATCCTCCGTCAACCCCTTCTCCTTTTGCATTCAATCTTTCCCAGCATCAGGGTCTTTTCCAATGAGTTGGCTGTTCGTATCATGTGGCCAAAGAATTGGAGCTTCAGCTTCAGCAACGGTCCTTCCAACGAATATTCAGGACTGATTTCCTTTAGGATTAATTGGTTTGATCTCCTTGCAGTCCAAGGGACTCTCAAGAGCCTTCTCCAGCACCACAGTTAAAATATATAGCATGTGTAAAACAAAAGTCCTGAAATTCCCCTCACAATTTCCTCTTCATAGTCTTCCCTGTCATAATAAATGGCAAGCCCAGCTCACTATGTGTTCAATCTAAAATGAAGTCTAAATGAAATCTGAAGATGTCCTTGCCTCCTCTTTCTCTCACATTCTGTATCCAATCTATTAGCAAATCCTGTTTAACTGTACCTTCAAAAGAGACTCAAGTCACCCTCACCTCTCATAGAAAATTGTAATACACCGTTACCTAGTTTCCCTGCTTCTGCCTGTATCCTTTCACTGTCTGTACTCCTCAGAGCAGTTGAATGATTCTTTTAAGGCCTAAGTGAGCCCTGTTAATTCTCTGCATGAAACCTCCAGTAGCTTGTCATCTTAGAATGAAAAATAGATTAAATTCTTTCAGTGGCCTAACATGATCAGAGTCCTCTCTGCTGGCCTCATCTCCTGTAACTCTTTTATTATCTCACTTGGTTCCAGGCTCACCGATTTCAACGTTGTTGTTTACACACTAACTCATGTCCGACTCTTTGCGACTCCATGGACTGTATGTAGCCCGTCAAGCTCCTCTGTCCATGGGATTTTCCAGGCAAGAATACTGGAGTGTGTTGCCATTTCCTTCACCAGGGGATCTTCCCCACCCAGGAATCTAACCCAGGTCCTCTGCATTGCAGGCAGATTCTCTACTGACTGAGCTACGAGGGAAGCCCATAACCACTGGCCTGCCAGGGAAATCCAAGACTTTCTTGATTGAGACTCTGGGAAATATGGAATAATTTGATTTTGGGGACAACTTGAGGGAAGAAGAATAACTTTAGCTTAGAGTCGAGTACTTATCCATACCTCTGTTTCGCTCTTGAAAGTCACTTTATTGACTCAAATGATAGCTCCCCTCGCAGTTACCACCACTTTAGGTGTCTGTGGTTTGAAGATATATTCAGTAGCTTTTTGAATTGTCTCTAGACTCTACTCATACTGAACTGGAATTCTGAGAAAGACTGAACAGAAATGTCTTTACCAGTTTTCAGAGGTCCATCTTAAGTTGCCTTAGAAGTAATGGGATTATGACATATATTCTACAAGGTTTGTGTTGATGCTGGTTCATTGAGAAGCACCTGAAGGTACCTCACATTGACCCAAGAGAGAAAATTTCTGAAGGGACTTCTTGCTGGTTTGTTTGAGGTTCTGATTTCCTGGAGTCCATGGGGCCAGAAAAAAGCTGGTTGGTGTCACCTCTTTGTTTTAGGTGTTGCCCACGTGCCTCCATCTGGGAACCTAAGCCAGGAAGCAGCAGGACCTGGGGGAACTGTGTTTGTACCACTTGAGGAGACCTCGGTGGAAAGCCTTCTGCGAACTTCTGCACAAGTCCTGGCTAAGCTGCAGGTGCCCCGGGAACAACTCTCTGAAGTTCTGGAGCAAATCCACAGTGGTAGCTATGGGGCCATCTATCGCACCACAATACACACTGGGAACCCTGCGAAGCCCAGGAGTGTGGTCCTCAAGACTTTAAAAGGTAAGAGGAGGAGTACTGCACTTCTTTTCCTCTTTTAACATTTTTACTGTGAACCCTCAACAGGGAATGCTAACAGGGTTTTCAGACATTAGGATGTTAATCAGCAGATACTTGTGACCACAGCTGGCCCACAATAAGAAGGAAATAGAAAGTAAAAATTCAAGAACAGAAAAGTTCTTCTTTGGGTCTTTCCCTAGCTCAACCTTGCCTATTAAGGCTGTTAAAATTAACTTTTTGCCCATTGAATATTTCTTGGATGAGGATTTTGAGGTTGTTTCTTCATTTTTCTTGCCTATTTGATTCCTTTTCCAGATACTTCATTTTCTTTTTGACTGATACTCATGATGTGGACCAGTAATGATGGATACATAAAACGGAACAGAGATAGGATTAGCAAGAATCATAATCAAAAGGTCTAGAAATAATAATATTTTAATGTGTGATAACATTTTTTATCATTGCTATTTTTATTGAATGTAATTAAAAGCAGAAGGAACAATAAACAACTTGTCCAGCAAACAAAAGAAAACAAGCAAACAAAACAGAAGCAAAGTGCTTTAAGAAAGCAGCAGAATACAGATCTTTTCTTGGTTTAGAATGTTGAGGTTTGGGAGAAGATTGTCACCTCAGCTTAATCTGTGTAATAGTCACACATATTTGTAACCTGCACACCATCCTGGATTCCTTATTCTCAAATCTATAAAGCTCTGTCGGAAAGTCATTCTTTACGCATCAAATGAGAATTATGAAATTTGAACCTATATACATATCAACCATTAGTTTTCTATTCCTTCAATAAAATATTAATATCTATGTTATAGTCATAAACTAGATGGACTGGAATGAGTGAATTTAACTCAGATGACCATTATATCTACTACTTTGGGCAGGAATCCCTTAGAAGAAATGGAGTAGCCATCATGGTCAATAAAAGAGTCTGAAATGCAGTACTTGGATGCAGTCTCAAAAATGACAGAATGATCTCTGTTCGTTTCCAAGGCAAACCACTCAATATCACGGTAATCCAAGCCTATGCCCCAACCAGTAACACTGAAGAAGCTGAAATTGAACAGTTCTATGAAGACCTACAAGACCTTTTTTTTTTTTTTAGAACTAACACCCAAAAAAGATGTCCCTTTCATCATACGGGACTGGAATGCAAAAGTAGGAAGTCAAGAGACACCTGGGAAGTTTGGCCTTGGTGTACAAAACGAAGTAGGGCAAAGACTATAGTTTTGCCAAGAGAACGCACTGGTCATAGCAAACACCCTCTTCCAACAACACAAGAGAAGACTCTACACATGGACATCACCAGATGGTCAACATCAAAATCAAATTGATTATATTCTTTGTAGCCAAAGATGGAGAAGCTCTATACAGTCAGCAAAAACAAGACTGGGAGCTGACTGTGGCTCAGATCATGAACTTCTTATTGCCAAATTCAGACTTAAATTGAAGAAAGTGGGGAAAACCACTAGACCATTCAGGTATGACCTAAATCAAATCCCTTATGATTATACAGTGGAAGTGAGAAATAGATTTAGAAACTAGATCTGATAGATAGAGTGCCTGATGAACTGTGGACAGAGGTTCATGACATTGTACAGGAGACAGGGATCAAGACCATCCCCATGGAAAAGAAATGCAAAAAAGCAAAATGGCTGTCTGGCGAGGCCTTACAAATAGCTGTGAAAAGAAGAGAAGCGAAAAGCAAAGGAGAAAAGGAAAGATATAAGCATCTGAATGCAGAGTTCCAAAGAATAGCAAGAAGAGATAAGAAAGCCTTCCTCAGCGATCAATGCAAAGAAATAGAGGAAAACAACAGAATGGGAAAGACTATAGTTCTCTTCAAGAAAGTTAGAGATACCAAGGGGACATTTCATGCAAAGATGGGCTCGATAAAGGACAGAAATGGTATGAACCTAACAGAAGCAGAAGATATTAAGAAGAGGTGGCAAGAATACCCAGAAGAACTGTACAAAAAAGATCTTCATGACCTAGATAATCACGATGGTGTGATCACTCACCTAGAGCCAGAAATCCTGGAATGTGAAGTCAAGTAGAAACCTTAGAAAGCATCACTACGGATCTTAGAAAGCATCACTACGAACAAAGCTAGTGGAGGTGATGGAATTCCAGTTGAGCTATTTCAAATCCTGAAAGATGATGCTGTGAAAGTGCTGCACTCAATATGCCAGCAAATTTGGAAAACTCAGTAGTGGACACAGGACTGGAAAAGGTCAGTTTTCATTCCAATCCCAAAGAAAGGCAATGCCAAAGAATGCTCAAACTACCACACAATTGCACTCATTTCACATGCTAGTAAAGTAATGCTCAAAATTCTCCAAGCCAGGCTTAAGCAGTACCTGAACTGTGAACTTCTAGATGTTCAAGCTGGTTTTAGAAAAGGCAGAGGAACCAGAGATCAAATTGCCAACATCCGCTGGATCATGGAAAAATCAAGAGAGTTCCAGAAGAACATCTATTTCTGCTTTATTGACCATGCCAAGGCTTTGACTGTGTGGATCACAATAAACTGTGGAAAATTCTGAAGAGATGGGAATACCAGACCACCTGACCTGCCTCTTGAGAAACCTATATGCAGGTCAGGAAGCAACAGTTAGAACTGGACATGGAACAACAGACTGGTTCCAAATAGGAAAAGGAGTACGTCAAGGCTGTATATTGTCACCATGCTTATTTAACTTACATGCAGAGTACATCATAAGAAACGCTGGACTGGAAGAAACACAAGCTGGAATCAAGATTGCCGGGAGAAATATCAATAACCTCAGATATGCAGATGACACCACCCTTATGGCAGAAAGTGAAGAGGAACTAAAAGCCTCTTGATGAAAGTGAAAGAGGAGAGTGAAAAAGTTGGCTTAAAGCTCAACATTCAGAAAACGAAGATCATGGCATCTGGTCCCATCACTTCATGGGAAATAGATGGGGAAACAGTGGAAACAGTGTCAGACTTTATTTTTTGGGGCTCCAAAATCACTGCAGATGGTGACTGCAGCCATGAAATTAAAAGACGCTTACTCCTTGGAAGGAAAGTTATGACCAACCTAGATAGCATATTGAAAAGCAGAGATATTACTTTGCCAACAAAGGTCCATCTAGTCAAGGCTACGGTTTTTCCTGTGGTTATGTATGGATGTGAGAGTTGGACTGTGAAGAAAGCTGAGTGCAGAAGAATTGATGCTTTTGAACTGTGGTGTTGGAGAAAACTCTTGAGAGTCCCTTGGACTGCAAGGAGATCCACCCAGTCCATCCTAAAGGAGATCAGTCCTAGGTGTTCTTTGGAAGGACTGATGTTGAAGCTGAAATCCAATACTTTGGCTACCTCATGCAAAGAGTTGACTCATTGGAAAAGAGCCTGATGCTGGGAGGGATTAGGGGCAGTAGGAGACGGGGATGACAGAGGATGAGATGGCTGGATGGCATCACGGACTCAATGGATATGAGTCTGAGTGAACTGCGAGAGTTGGTGATGAACAGGGAGGCCTGGCATGCTGCGATTCATGGGGTCGCAAAGAGTCGGACATGATTGAGTGACTGAGCTGATGTTATAGTTAGGGGCTTCCATGTAGCTCAGCAGTAAAGAATCCATCTGCAATGCAGGAGAAACAGGTTCAATCCCTAGGTCAGGAAGATCCCCTGGAGAAGGAAATGACAACCCATTCCAGTATTCTTGCCTGCAGAATCCCATAGACAGAGGAGGCTGGTGGACTACAGTCTATGAGGTCCCAAAAGAATCAGATATTAGTCACTGAGTTATGTCTGATTCTTTTGGGACCTCATAGCGTGTAACAACAAGAAAATAGCATGTGTGATAATATTTTAATGTAAACAGAACAATTTTATTAGGCAGAGGAAAGTCTAACTAGTTGTGAAGAACTGTGGGTCTATGTTACCTTTGATAAAAGAACAGTGACATCGAAGATCATCTAATTGATCCCCTTTCTGTTTACTTTTGGTCTACGCTCATTCCCCTTTGAAGCTTTGAAATTTACATCTGAGGTTCTTCCTGCCTCATACTCCCCACTTTATTGGCACTCTGACTGCTCATTCCCCATGGTTCTTCTGTCCTCCACAGAACCAACTGGGCTCCAAGAGGTGCAGGATTTCTTAGGGCGAATCCAATTCTATCTATACTTGGGGAAGCACAAAAACTTGGTACAGCTGGAAGGTTGCTGCACAGACAGGCTGCCGCTCTACATGGTTCTGGAGGATGTGGCCCACGGAGACCTGCTCAGCTTTCTCTGGACCTGTCGCCGGGTGAGTGGTGGGGCAGAGGTGTTAGGAAGAAAGGTTTGACCTGGTTAATTAGCTGTGCACATACCAATTAGCCTGACTAGGAAGAAAGGCTTGACCTGGTTGATTAGCTATGCACATACCAATTAGCCTGACAAATTCTGTTCTTCCTTCATTCTGCTATTCACCTACATTCTTTATTGTCTTCCTGGTCCAGTAAAGCATGGCACTTTTCTGCATACCTGGGAATCTCTCATACCATCTCTCCTTGGATCTTTTAGCTTTTGTACATTTTTTAGTTTTTAAATTCTTATTTATTTTTGGCCATGTCATGTGGTTAATGGGAACTAACTTCCCTGACAAGTGATTGAACCCAGGCCCTTTGCAGTAAAAGTGTGGGTTCCTAACCACTGGACTGCCAAGGGAATTCCCAAGTCCTTATATTTTTGTGTTTTGCCCTAGCTTCAGTAACTGCATTTAAGAATATTTCTTTCCCTATTTTTCCCTTTAGATCTGTTCATGTCATTTTGATGTAATGCCTTTTTCTTTATCTCTTTAGGATGTGATGACCATGGATGGTCTTCCCTATGACCTCACAGAGAAACAAATATATCACATTGGGAAGCAGGTCCTTTTGGCTTTGGTAAGGCTTGGAGAAGTGACAACAGATGGCAGTGATCTTTTTTGTTAGCCTGGTATTTAATGTCATATTTCTTATATTTATGTTCTCAAATGGGGTATATATTATAAATGAAATCTGGTGGAAGTTAGGGGGCAGAAACTCAAGCATCAATTAATTGTTTTCAATTTTCTCTTTATGAAATTATTTAGATAATATAATTCAGGATTGGTAATTCTAGGTAGAAAGTGGTCACTTTAGGGTTTCTAGAAGAAACAGGAAAGGTTTTATTTCTTTTATTGCTTATTAAAAAATAATTTTTTTTTTTTGGCCACACCATGAGGTATGCAGGATCTTAGTTCCCCGACCAGGGATCAAACCTGTGCCCCGGGAAGCACAGAATCTTAACTACTGGACCACCAGGGAAGTCCCAAGAAGGGTTTTAAAAGGTTTCTCAGTCTTAACGGTAAAGGCACCAGGGCCAAGAGCTATATGCCCACATGTTGTTCACTCAGTCGTGTCTGACTGTTTGCAGCTGTATGGACTGTAGCCAGCCAGGCTCCTCTGTCTTCCACTATCTCCCAGAGTTTGCTCAGATTCATGTCTATTGAGTTGGTGATGCTATCTAGTCACCTCATCCTCTGCTGGCCCCTTCTCATACTTCCCTATATATACTGTTAGCAGATGTAAAAGAGGAAAAGATAAGCTGGTAGAAGATTTGGGAAGAGAAAACGAATGGGTGAAAGGCTACAGAGCCAGAAGAATGTTTATAATTTATACCTAAAGAACAAGAAATACTAGCTCAGAATGTGTTAGGCAGGAGACTTGCTGTAATACTGAATGTGACAGGAATTGCATATACTTGAAAAGGAACAAAGAACAAGTGGAAGAGGAGGAATAAGAAGGGGGTGAAAATGAAATCATGTCTTTATTTTAGACTAACCTAAATAGGGACTTCCCTAGTGGTCTGGTGGTTGACTCTGCACTTCTAATGCAAGGGGCACGGGTTTGATCCCTGTATCGGAAGATCTGGAGGAGGAAATGCAAACCACTCCAGTATTATTGTCTGGGAAATCCCATGGACAGAGGAGTCTGGTGGGCTACAGTCCATGGGGTTGCAAAGAGTCACAACTGAGCAACTGAGCACATAAGTTCATCAGTTGTAACAAATGTATCACAGTAGTGCAAGCTGTTAATAGAGGAAACTAAGGGGCAGGAGGCCTGAGTGCTCTGGCTTTTCCACTCAACTTTGTTTTCACCCTAAAACAACTCATAAAAAAACATAATAAAGTTTTTATTAATTTTTTTAAAGAATGAATTTCTGGAAACTGTTGATCTTAAACACAATGCAAACATGTCTGATTCATTATAAGTACTGTGCTTTTTATGAATTAGAATATTTGGTTCTGGTCACTGCCACTTAGTAGCTGTGTGGACGTGACATGTTATTTTTTTTTTTTTATTAAACTTTTTATTTTGTATTGCAGTATAACCGATAAACAATGTTGTGATAGTTTCAGGTGGACAACAAAGGGACTCAGCCATATAAATACATATTGCTATATTTAAAATGGATAACCAACAAGGACCTACTGTAGAGCACAGGGAACTCTGCTCAGTGTTATGTGGCAGCCTGGATGGGAGGGAGTTTGGGGGAGAATGGATATGTCATTATTAATGCGGCTTGTTCAGGGTAGAAAATGTCTTTTCGAGGATCTGCTTCACTTTATCTGGGACCCAAGCCATGACCTCAGAGAGCTGATCCATTTTGACATCACTCTGACAGGAATTTCTCCAGGAGAAGCGTCTGTTCCATGGCGATGTGGCAGCCAGGAATGTTCTAATCCAGTGTGACCTCACTGCTAAGCTCTGCGGGCTGGGCCTGGCTTATGAAGTTCATTCCCGAGGGGCCATCTCCTCCACTCACGTGGTACCCCTCAAGTGGCTTGCCCCAGAACGGCTTCTGCTGAAACCAGCTGGCATCAAAGGAGACATGTACGGTTTGTTCCTGCCCCGTGGAGTTCCTCCTTTCTTGACTTCAGTGTCCTCCTGCCTGTGAACATGACTGGGTCTGTTGTCAATTAAGTCTATGCATGAAGTCTGTGCTTTGAAGTCAGACAGACTCTCAAGCAAAAATGTGTGTTATGTGGCAGAGCTCATAGTTGGCAGCTGTCTGCAATCCTTTTTAGTGCCTCCTGAAGTATTCCCTCTGTGTCAGATTAGAAGCCTTGATTAGGAGAGAAAAAATGAAAAATGAATAGATTATTCACACCAATATCTGAGGACTTGATTTGGTATAGTTCTATCTCTTTATCTAGTTTTATCTGAAAGAGGCAGATCCACTTAATCAAAAGTTTAAACTAGGAGCTATTAAAAAGAAAAAATATATATATTTACATATATATATGTATGTGCTGTGCTAAGTCGCTTCAGTTGTATCTGACTTTGACAGGCTCTTCTGTCCATGAAAGTTTCCAGAATACTGGAGTTGGGTAGCCTATTCCTCCTCCAGGGGATCCTCCTGACCCAGGGATCAAACCTTATCTCTTACCTCTCCTGCATTGGTGGGGAGGTTCTTTATCACTGTGCCACCAGGGAAGCCCATGTATATGTGTATTTATATACTCAATTTATTTTAACTTAAAACATATAAATGGATATTTATCAGTCTTTCAGAGGAAGGCCAAGAGGCTACACGTGCTGTGCTAAATGAAGTTACATGTTGTATTTCTTGTATAAAACAATTGTGATGAAGTTTGACTGCAGGCATTTATTGTTAAATTTCCCCCAGTTTTCTACAGTTGTCTCACTCACACAGTTCGACAACACTCTCTTTTAAGCGGCTTGATTTTAGAGAATGTTTTGAAAGCATTCAACCTAGTTTTCAGGGAGCTAAGGCTTTTGGCATGTATATTTAATCAATCTACATAGTATTTAATTGATAACGTAGTTATAGTTACATGTATGATTGGCATAAACAGGATTGCAAAGAATAACAATTGACTTTGGTAACCATATGACTCATCTGCTTGGAGGAGCAGGTAGGTATAATACAGGATATCTTACCAGCCATGAATGTTAGGAGCTTTAGGGGAAATTTAGAACATCAGTTAATGTGGTGAATCAATTAAGACACTGATTTTTCATTTCATTGCTGTTTCCCTGATATCTGCTTTTCAACAGAGGTCTGGAAGTAATAAACTTCCTTGGGAGATACTGCTCATTTCACAATGATGCTGTAGAATAATGAAACATATGTCTCTCAAATCATATTGTTTAGGCAACTACTTAGTCCATTTATGTACAAAACTTGCTCTGTTAATGTTTTACCTAGGTTTGGGCAGTTAGATCTACTGAGGATATAGTAGATAAAAGATAAACCCTGCTTGGCCTTGAACTAAGACATGGAACAACAGACTGGTTCCAAATAGGAAAAGGAGTATGTCAAGGCTGTATATGGTCACCCTGCTTATTTAACTTCTATGCAGAGTACATCATGAGAAACGCTGGGCTGGAAGAAGCACAAGCTGGAATCAAGATTGCCGGGAGAAATATCAATAACCTCAGATATGCAGATGACACCACCCTTATGGCAGAAAGTGAAGAGGAACTAAAAAGCTTCTTGATGAAAGTGAAAGAGGAGAGTGAAAAAGTTGGTTTAAAGCTCAATATTCAGAAAACTAAGATCATGGCATCTGGTCCCATCACTTCATGGCAAATAGATGGGGAAACAGTGGAAACAGTGTCAGACTTTATGTTTTTGGGCTCCAAAATCACTGCAGATGGTGATTGCAGTCATGAAATTAAAAGACACTTACTCCTTGGAAGAAAAGTTATGACCAACCTAGACAGCATATTCAAAAGCAGAGACATTACTTTGCCAACAAAGGTCCATCTAGTCAAGGCTATGGTTTTTCCAGTGGTCATGTATGGATGTGAGAGTTGGACTGTGAAGAAAGCTGAGTGCAGAAGAATTGATGCTTTTGAACTGTGGTGTTGGGAGAAGACTCTGGAGAGTCCCTTGGACTGTAAGGAGATCCAGCCAGTCCATTCTGAAGGAGATCAGCCCTGGGTGTTCATTGGAAGGACTGATGCTAAAGCTGAAACTCCAATACTTTGGCCATCTCATGCGAAGAGTTGACTCATTGGAAAAGACTCTGATGCTGGGAGGGATTGGAGGCAGATGGCTGGATAGCATCACTGACTCGATGGACGTGAGTTTGAGTGAGCTCCGGGAGTTGGTGATGGACAGGGAGGCCTGGCGTGCTGCAATTTATAGGGTCGCAAAGAGTCGGACAGGACTGAGCGACTGAACTGAACTGAACTGAAGAATAAAAGCTGGAATTTCAGCAGGAAGGAATGGAAAAGATGAAAAAGATACATGAGAATTTTTATATGTTTGAGTGAATATGTTTGCATTTGCATAAGCGCTCATAGCATTTAACAAATAAGAGTAAATATCTATTAGTGTGTAAATACCTATTAATGTATACTATCTATTCATATATAATATTTAACAAATAATAGTAAATATCTATTAATGTGAAGAAAGGAGACATAAATCGAGCTCTCAAGGAAATTAGATTCGAAGGGGACTGGACAGAAATATTTTCTAATGGCATAACTACATTGCTTATTGTACCAATCACCCTTGATTCCCATTCACTGCCATTGTCATGGTTTCTTACTGAAGGTCTCTGGAATTTAAGTGAGCCATCTTTATGAAAGGCAGAAATAAAAGTGAAGTAAACAGCTTTGTTTCTTTTACAGCTGGTCTTTTGGGATCCTGCTGTACGAGATGGTGACTCTAGGTAAGGAAAATCCCCAAAGTAGTGGCACCCCTATAGAAATATGCGAGGATGTTTATTTGTGTGGTAGATGGCATTTGCTGTGAGAAGGGGTTTCAGCACAATTGCTGAAGATCGAACTGAGCTGACACATTTTCAGAATCCAAGCTTGATTTTTGAGATAGTCTTATAAAGTCATGGTTCCTTCCCTAACTGTCTCCCTCCTTCCTCTTTCTTTCCCCAAAGGCTTTACCAATTCCATGGCATATTTTAAAATCCAAGGAGTATTCCAAGGATGATCTTGTGTGTGCTCAGGTGCTCAGTCGTGTCCAACTCTTTGCAACCCCATGGACTGTTATCTGCCAGGTTCCTCTGTCCATGGAATTTTTCAGGCAAATTCTTGTTGGAGGGAGTTGCCATTTCCTTCTCCAGGGGATCTTCCCCACCCAGAGATCGAAACCACATCTCTTGAGTTTCCTGCAATGGAAGGCAGATTCTTTACCACTAGTGCCACCTGGGAAGCCCCTAGGCTGATCTTGCATAAATATAAAAATGTTGTCTTTAGATTTATTAATCCGTTTGACTGAGAAACTGCAGCACTTTCTCTTGTTTGAGAAGTAGAGGGCAGATCTTATTTCTCGCTTAGCTTTATTTTGTTACATTCCTAAAGACTTGACAGATTCCTAAATTATCAGGTCTCCTTCCCCCAACATCTCCTTTCTCCAAAATTCTCCAAGTTATACCCTTATCTGATCACCAGGGATCAACTACATTATACCTATTAGGTTTCCTACTTTTGTAGGTGATTAGCCCAGGTAGATGGAAAATAGTGTTAGTTATAGTTTATATTCTGCTGCTGCTGCTGCTAAGTCGCTTCAGTCGTGTCCGACTCTGTGCGACCCCATAGACGGCAGCCCACCAGGCTCCCCTGACTCTGGGATTCTCCAGGCAAGAACACTGGAGTGGGTTGCCATTTCCTTCTCCAATGCGTGAAAGTAAAAAGTGAAAGTGAAGTCACTTAGTCGTTTATGTTCTAGAAGACCCTAAAGTTGTCTTACTCGTCTCACTCTTTCCATACCAACAGGGGCACCTCCATATCCTGAAGTCCCTCCTACCAATATCCTACAGCATCTCCAAAGAGGGCAAGTCATGGAGAGACCCAGTAGTTGCACACACACCATGTAAGTGGCTTTTAAAATCTTTTTTGCTCTTTATCAGTCATGCTGTTTGTAAAGTGGCTCAGATGATCCTCAGCTGTCCTCTATGTGCTAAGGTACAACCTTAAACCAAACCTATGCAGAAAATACATCTGCTCATATATATGTGTATATGTGTCTTTACATTTGTGTGTGTGTATGTGTGCGACACAAACACACACATACACAATATGGAGGCAGCCACTGAATGCTATATTAGAAATTTAGATTTGCTAACATTGTTAAATCTTAGTTCCTCTGGAATCTTTTAAAACAGATGAAATCCAATGCAGGTACAGCACTGTTTTAGCTATATAAATGTCAGTCTCAGAGACTACCAGCTTCAGTTCTAATATGGTTGTCATAAAATCCACAGTTATTCACTGGTTCTTATTTGATATTTAACTTAAAAAAATTTTTCCTGGTTCTAAGCATGTTGGAAGCCCATCAGAAGAAAGACAGTGAGAAGAAATTAGACAGCAGAAGGAAGATATCAAATTGCCAGCAGAAAGGGACAGTTGGTGAACTAACATAGAAGCAGAAAAGTAAAAATTACATGCAGAATTTCATAAACAATAAAGTACAAAGCAGGTTATGATAGACTATAAGAAAGGCTTCAATTATTTTTAAGAAAGCAGGAGATAATATATTGATATACGTTTCTGTTTAAATTGCTGTTATTTTGTAAATTCTTCAGTACTGAAAAAGTAACTTTCTAGCACCTGAGTTTCCCACAAATACAAACAGTAATTGTATCAAGCATATTAAAAAAAGCTAAAAATAATAACTGTATATACTTATACACACATAGTATAGTGATGATACTGGCTGGGTATACTAGAATGAAATTATTGACAAATATTTCTTGAAGGCCATATATATATATATATATATTTGGCTGTCCTTGATACTGGGGATAGGTAGAGACATTTAACTGAAAAAGTACCTGATCTTGAACCATGTAATATTTGGATGAGGAATACCTGAAAGAACATGAAAATCAACAGAAAGTGTGAAGCAATGAGTATACTGGTTAAAAGCTCAGATTCATGTCATAGTCAAAAAGACACATGTTCAGTCTTAGTCCTATATGTTACATTGTTTACTTAACTTGAAATAGGTAAAATGATAGTCCTACCTCAAAGTAATTGTGAGGCTGCAATGAAATAATGCATGTTAAGTTTCCCTTCCATGCCTTTTGGGCTTCCCTGATGGCTCAGTGGGTAAAGAATCTGCCTGCAATGCAGGAGACACAGGACTTCAGGTTGGGTCCTTGGGTCGAAAAGATCCCCTGGAGGAGGCAATGGCAACCCACTCTAGCATTCTTGCCTAGAAAATCCCATGGACAGAGGAGCTTGGTGGGCTACAATCTGTGGGGTTGCAAAGTCAGACATGACTGAATAGTCGACTAGGCACACCATGCCTTTTATAATAAGTATGTTCTTGGTAAATGGTATCAGTATTAGTAGAGTAACATAACATCTTATACAAAGTCTAATGGTACAACATTAAAGAGTATGGGAAACACAGTGTGTTTCCCATATAACACAGGTTATAAGGGAAGGAATTGAAAATTCCTACTTATACCGATAGGAAAGAATAACCAGGGAGAGGATATTAATGCCTTGGGCAGAGCATAAGCAAAGAAAAAGCTGGGTGTTATTAACCATGTCTGGGGCATAGCTAGATGTTGTCTTAGGAGGAGGAGAGGGCTCCCGCTAAGCAAGGCCTATGTGGTAAGAAGCTGGGGTTAGGATGCCGACTTTATAAGATGAACAATAGGAAGCTGCTGTAGGTCTTGGGCGGGAATGAGACTTGACAAAGAGCGTTTGATAACAGACTGTGTTACACATTCTCTAGAAACTGGATTGAAACAAAGACAGATTGAAGGTGGTAAACACATTATCTAAGGCCATTTCCTGGGGAAGCTAAATAATAAAGGGAGAAAATGACCTGGATTAATGGAAAGAACTATCTGATTATAGTATCTGAAATTACTATGAATCATGTTATTCCACATCTTCTTATTTTCCCCTGTTGTAATGTAGCTCATACTAGTAGGTAAGTTATAGCAGTGGTCTGGAATGATGCAAGTTCATAATATGTAGGATGAAAACACTTAACTTCTGAAAGAGTTTTTGGTAATAGAAAAAACAACAAAACTGTTCTGTCATACTGATTGTAGTACAGCAGAAACCAACATGACATTGACCCCATGGACTGTAGCCTGACAGGCTCTTGTGACCATGGAATTCTTCAGGCAAGAATACTGAAGTGGGTAGCCATGCCCTTCTCCAGGGGATCTTCCCCACCCAGAGATCGAATCCAGGTCTCCTGTATTGGATTCTTTACCATCTGTGCCCTGAGGGAAGCCCATAAAGCAACTATATCCCAATTTTTTTTAAAAAGGAAAAGAAAAAGAATAAGGTGATAAATAGATGAAATAGGATTAGAAGATTTTAGTATTATGCTGAATAAAGGAACTCATGTGAATTCACATTCATGTAAAAAAAGTTTGCATTCATGTAAAAAAAAATGATTCTTTGTTGACTGAGCCCCTAGGGAAGCCCATAGTATAACTATTGACTAGTATTAACTAGTATACTATTCGTGTGACTAGTATAACTATTCTCTACACTTATGTGTGTTCAATGTTTTCCATAATAAAAGTTACAGTAGAAAAAAATCATCAGTCATTCTTATTATAAAAAAGGTTAAGATATTAAGAGATTTAGTATTTAGGAAGGTGAGAAGGAATAGTATTCTCTGGGAAGAGTGTGGGACAGGGTGATGAATAGATTACAGAATTGTAGGGTTCTTTTGTTAAGATTTGTAAGCGAAGAAGCATGTTTTTCAAACATTTGCCTTGTCAAGGAAGTCAGTTTCTCTTGCTCCCCTTTCAGGTATGGTCTCATGAAGTCCTGCTGGCATTGGAGTGAGGACAGCCGCCCCTCACTTAGAAAGCTACAGTCGTGTCTCGAAACTGCTGCTCAAAGTGCAAATGACAAGGCTGTGTTGCAAGTACCGGAGTTGGTGGTACCTGAACTGTACGCAGCTGTGGCAGGTGTCAGCGTGGAGAGTGTCTCCTACTGCTACAGCATCTTCTGAAGGTCCTGGGACAACACCCACTTTGGGGAGATCGTATACTCTTGAAAGCAGTTTCTCCAAGAACAAAGACTTTTCTAGTGGGAGTTAAAAGGAGAAATGGGACATGAATCTTGAATCTTCCCCTACACATTTCACTAGAAACCTGAAATGATGCTGGGTGAGACTGCCCTCACCATGTACCCTTGAGACGGAGAAATGCAGTTCATTTCTGCTGTCCCAATTCTGAAGACACAGGGTAGATGGGTTGGACAGTGTCCGTTCAAGGGAGGTTTTACAAATTTGCAATCTTTGTTGCAACATGGCACGGATAAGTTGGTCCCTCCTACCACAGGCTTGTTTCCTTTGTTTCCAAACTCTGACTATAGTAAGGTCCAGAAAATTGGAATCAAATGAGGGAAGAGAAAGTTGATAGAGAAATTTATGAAAAGAAAATGAAAGGTTCTATTTTCTCAGGAGTATAGATGAAGACCAAGGTCCATCCTTCACAGAGAAAGGAGAGGAAGGTCATATAGTTCTTCACTTCTGGTCCATTCTTGCAGGGATGAAGGAGAACCATTAAGGAAGATTTCTGAGCTCTCCATAAGGTATAAGCTCACCCTATATGGAGAAATGCAGCCCCCTTTTATCTAATTCTGAGATAGGTAAATCCTGTTGGTACTATTCTAACTAGAAGCTGGAGGGGTGATTCCATGATTAAGAGCATTGTTTATGTATCATCCATCAGGCTGGCATTCTGGTCCCTGTTAGAATAGGGAAATCAACCCTGAATATTTATTGGAAAGACTGATGCTGAAGCTGAAGCCCCAGTACTTTGGCCACTTGATGTGAAGAGCCGACTCACTGGAAAGACCCTGATGCTGGGAAAGGTTGAGAGCAGGAGGAGAAGGGGGCGACAGAGGATGAGATGGTTGGTTGGTATCACTGACTCAACGGCCATGAATGAGCAAAGTCCGAGAGATAGTGAAGGACAGGGAAGCCTGGTGTGCTGCAGTTCATGGGATCACAAAGAGTTGGGCATGACTGAGTGACTGCACAATGACAAATGAGACTATGGAGACTGAGCTCAGAGAGTCCAATAGGGTTGATGATGAATAGACTGTGTATGTATTTAATAAGTGGGAAATATGGAAACCAGCAGGGGTGCTCACTAGGTCAGGATGCCTTCAAGGAGTGCTAGAAAAAGATGTAACCTGAGATAGAAGGATGGTAGGTTCTGATTTTCAATCATTCAATGATGTACTGTGAAACTTATTTCATTAAATCAATATTTATTGAGTGAAAGTATACATTTTGGGTTATACAGTTGCCAAAATCTTGACAATAAGGAGGACGAAAATAAATAAATGTGAATTAATGTCAACAGGAAAATTCAAGAGACAATCTACATTGTCAAAAAAGATTCCTCATGTGTAAAAAGGGGATAATACCCACTTCACAGGGTTGTTGTGAGAATGGAATGAAAGGGTGTTATTTGTACCACATGTGGCATGTACTATATGACAATAAATATTAATTTCCTTACCCACCCCTTTACTATCCTAGGTCCTCCTTCACATATTTTTCATTTAACATCTGTGGTGACCAAGAAGAGAACCTTGGTCTGCCAGTCACATTGCAAGGCAGGACATACTTAGAGATGATGGTATAGTACAAATTGTTGTTGTTGTTTAGTTGCGTCTGACTCTTTTGTGACTCCATGGACTGTAGCCCCCCAGGCTCCTCTGTCCAATGGATTTCCCAAGCAAGAATACTGGAATGGGTTCCTTCCCCAGGGGATCTTCTTGACCCAGGGGCAAACCCACATCCTCCTGCATTAGCAGGCGAATTCTTTATCACTGAACCACCCGGGGAAGCCTATAGTACAAATACCACATGACTGAAATGAGGAAGTCATTATTTTTGTGTGAGTGACTGGATGATGGCAGTCACCTCCTACTATTTCAACATACTAGAAGTATCATGACTATCACAATTCAGTTGAACACATGGTCTGATTTTAAAGAATACATCAGTTACTCTTGAAGAGACATTCAAGGCTACTATAGGAAAGCTGACTGGCAGTTGAAAAAGTTTGCATAATCCTGATGGAGTCACCCAACTGCATAACAATTCTTGCACCTGTAGGAATACTATAGTGACTAGTCAGAATTTTAATATGTGCTAAGTAGCAATAGGGAGAAGGGAGGTAGAATGGCTCAGCACAAAACAATGAAATCCTATGGATTGCCATTGTTCTCAGCTGTTCCCTTATGTCTAATTTACAAAATATTTATTCAATATTTTCAAAGAATTGAGTGTTAAGGGCATCTGTGCCAGACACTGTGCTAGATGCTGGATAAAAGAAACAGTGTTGGATTAGAGTCTAGAAAGCAAGGGACGTTATAGACATGTTTGTATGCATAACGTGTGGTGTGGAGATGGTGAAGGTCAGGGAGGCCCCAGTGTGCTGCAGTCCTTGGGATCGCAAACAGTCGGACCCGACCTGGCGACTGAACAACAAGAATGTGAATTTGTGAATTACAAACCGTTGTAAGTGCTATGAAGAAAAAGTACAGGGTAAATGGAAGGGAGTAAAAAGAGGGGACCTGGCTGAAAAAAGTGGCATTTGAAATGAGACCTTAGAAAGAGGGTGAGTAAGCCTGACAGTGAAGAGAAGAGCTTTCCAGGAGAAGGATGATTTACATGAAAACACTGAGGCAAGAAAAAGAGCAGTTTGAGGAACTGCAGGGAGGCACAGTGAGGCAGGAGGGGAGTGGTGCCAATGAAACAGAGCGGTGCTCTTTCACACTGTATTTTTTTTCCCCAAGGGAAATAATGAATTCGCCTTTAGCAACAATATTCAAAGTAGTACTTGATACTCATCCATCATGGGTAATTTAGAAATAACAAAAATCAACTCTATCAAAATTCTGGGAATAAGTTAGATGATCCAGGAGAGAATACTTCACAAAATACCCACCATGTACAAAAATAGACTCAGTGGAAAAGTACAGTTTTAAAAATATGTAAGAGGAACAAAATATTAATTCTGCAAATAGTTGTTCATTTTATACCACATACAAAGCTCAAAGTTAGTCTCCCTGGAGAAAATAAAGACAAACCTGAATGACTCAAGTCCTCAAGTCACTTATTTAGTAGTAAACTGGTGCCTCCATTTTTTTTTATTACATATCTTTATTAGGAACAATATTTTGAACACTTGATCCCAATAAAAGTATAGTAATTTATATAGAGATGTAAAATATACACAGTATAAAATAAATGCAATATAAATTTAAAGGGGTAAGATAAAGGTGAAATAAATTTATTTTTAAAATATTTTGCTAACTTATTTCACATTGTATGTTAATGTTTGTTTTGATAGAAGACAAAGAAACAGACGACTGCTATTTTCAACTTGATTTGTTTTTCTACATATAGATCTGGAAAACTGGATATAGTAATTGTTTATTCAAAGAAAACTGGATTTTCCCCTCAATTGGCCAGGCTTTTTCCAAAAGGACAGTTATATTTCTGGCATATTTCACTTATCATTCAAATCAGGTATTTCCAAGGTAATGAATAGAAAAGAGAATTATAATGTCTACCATTTAATCAAGTTGAATCCGTGTTAGGATTTGTTTTATTGTTTTGATTTCCTCATCTCCCAGTCTTTCTTTTCCAATTTATCCTTTATGGTTAAAAAACAATTCTAACATAGCTAGGAACTGAGCGAATGCCGACCTGGAAATCATGTCCTATTGAAACTTGACAATGTAACTTAACTTAGAATAATCTGAACCAGAGTTCTCAAATCATGTTCGTGCACAACACTTTAGGTATTTTGTGCCTGAAGAATCCCATGGACAGAGGAGCCTGGAGTCCACGGAGGTCACAAAGAGTTGGACATGACTGAGCACTTAGATTAAATTTGAATAATATTTTTCACCATTTTAAATAAAAAGTAAATCAGTTCAGTTCAGTTCAGTTCAGTCGCTCAGTCGTGTCCTACTCTTTGCAACCCCATGGACTGCAGCACTCCAGGTCTCGCTGTCCATCACCAGCTCCCGCAGTCTACTCAAACTCATGTCCATTAAGTCTATGATGCCATCCAACCATCTCATCCTCTGTATTCCCCTTCTCCTGCCTTCAATCTTTCCCAGCATCAGGGTGTTTTCAAATGAGTCAGTTCTTTGCATCAGGTAGCCAAAGTATTGGAGTTTCAGCTTCAACAGCAGTCCTTCCAAATTATTCAGGACTGATTTCCTTTAGGATTGACTGCTCGGTAAATGGAAAAAGTAAATAGAATCTTCTAAATCTTAACCTTAACCAGCCAACTCATTGGAAAAGACCCTGATGCTGGGAAAGATTGAAGGCAGAAGGAGAAGAGGGCAACAGAAGATGAGATGGCTAAATTGCATCACCGATGCAATGGACATGAACTTGGCAAACTCCAGAAATGGTGAGGGACAGGGAAACCTGGCATGAGTCCATGGGGACTTGAAGAGTCAGACATGATGGGGCAACTGAACAACAGCTGTTACTAAATTTTTGCTCTACCATGACTCATAAAAAATAAGTATGTGTTAAATACAACAGAAGACTGAGAAAATAAGCCATTATGCTTAATTTAGCAGACTGGCTTTACTTGTTTTGGATATAAGAGTCAGTGGTTATGCTATGTGTTAGAAGCATATAATACTGTCATATGCATGAAAAATCATTAGTTTGAATAATGGAATTGAGTATATCACCATGTCTTAATAATCAGCAATACCTTCAAGTGCTCACTATATATGAACATGTTTGAAAAACAATGGTGTGGAAGTTGTGGTGTTTCTGCACAATGATGGTTCTCTTATTTTAAAAAAGTAACACCACTGAGTGCTCTAAAAGACATACATGGTTGAAAGAGAGAAGTTACTTCAGGAGAGAAGAGAGAAAGGTGGTGGATGTAATAAAGACTGAAATATACTGTAGTCATTCTTACATTTAAAGACATTTCAATCACCTAAGAGTACTGTTTTAGACCATATAATATTCTGAATTTACTACTTTGATCCTTTTAATGGGATGAGTTAGCCTTAAAAGCTTTTTTTTTTTTTTTTTTTATAAATACAAAACCAAAACTATTCAAAAGCTACTGATAAGGGAATAAGGACAAAAAACTACCCTTTCCAGTATTTATCACAGGAAAGTCAGAACATATTTCTGGAGATTGTAAGTAGGAATTATTTGATAATTTTAAATACTGGGGCAAAAGGCAAAAAAGGTATGAGGACAGAGAAGACCCAAGAGATCAAAGGAAGAGAGAATTTTAGACACTGGAAAAAGTGGAACATTTTAGAAGACTAAATTAACACTTATAAGAAATAATCATCTCTGACCATAGCCCTCTGACTTGTCACCATGAAGCTGAAAATAAAAAACTTAAAAACTCTAGTGGGAAATCATTATTTTATAAATGTATATTGTGTATTTGATTAAATCATTAAGCCTTAATTTCAGCTGGAGTTGGAAAATAAAATGTTTATTTCTTAATTACTTCACATAGGTTTTTGAAGCTGAGCCCAAACATTAATTTTCATAAACTAATACTAGTAAGTATGCTCTAGTTTGAAGCCTACAGCCACTGAAATTGAAATTTCTGTGTTCCAAAAATATTTTCACTATTTCCAGCCCATGCAGAAGCCTATGAACTGCCTCTTATTTATTGTCCCAGGTAGCCACTAGACATGTCTGGCTATTTAATATTAAGTTCACACAACTAAAATAAGATCTAAAAATAAAAAAAATTCAGTTCCTCAGTCTCACTAGCCACATTTCAAGTGCTCAATAGACATTCAGAACATTTTTACTCTGAAGTATAACATCCAAGACCACAATACACAAATGCTTTATCACATTCCAATTTTTATCATGATACAAGAGATAACACAATTCGACTTTTTTTGTGGTGGTTGTTTCAGCTAATTATAAGAAGGATTTAAGTATATTTTCACACTTCATCTTAATAACAGATAGAGTTAGGATTAGTCTTGAGCTCAGATTTCTGTTTAGGAGATAAAGTCAGTCAAGGGTTACAAATAAAAATCTTAACACCCTGCATTCCATAAGCTCTGTTTACACAGTCACAGATCTGGCGTCTGTAGCTGTCTCTAGGTAAGCATGAACTCTGGCACATGTGCCAACAACTGGAAGGAAAAGCATTAGGGAATCCAAAGAGTGCACAAAAAACAGACCAAATGGATTACTGCCTATATTTCCAGAGATACTATAGAATATTGTGGTCAAGTTTCTGTAGATCATTTTTGTGATAAACACAGTGACTGACTCATCCCAGTTTGCCTGGGAAGTTCCACGTTTTAAGACTGAAAGTCCCACATTCCAGGAAACGCCTTGGTCTGGACAAAACTGGAGAGGTCAGTCACCCAAGAGGTGAGGGATGGTGCTATGTTTCTTGTATATTTTCTATAATAGAAGCCTATATTGGAATCAAATAATTTTTCTATATTAACATTTATATAGTGGTTAATATGGGTTTCCATATTGACAGTTATACAATTGCTAATACTTCACAAAACCTGCTCAGTCTGTTTTTCTGGTTATTCCACTTCCATGAACTTTGTGTTCTAATGATACCGAATTTCTTGGCTTTCCAAAGTCATGCATTGTAACACTGCTGTGCCTTTGCTCAGGCTGTTTGCTTTTCCATCCCTCCAAACATATAATGAATTTATCCAACAAGGTCCAATTCAAATAGCATCTTGTCACAAATCTTCCCTGATATTTCCCTTCTTCCACTTCCCCTCTTCCCCAATAAAGTGACTTGAGTCCTCTGCAATATTACCAGCATTAAACAAACAAAATTTTCTTATAGCATTTGCTTTCATGGACTAATATGTATCTACATGTTCATTTTCTAGACCACAAGCACAAAGGACTATTTTTATTACCAGTGCCCAACCATTTCTGGCACATAGGAAATGCCCATTGTAACTCATCATATGTTGTTTCATAAATTTTAAATCTTATTTCACATAATCTCATCTGGTCCTTTCAACAATTCTTTGAGCTTGACAAAGTTGATTGTAGTCTATTCATTTAAGCCAATAAAACGGCTTAAAGATAGGGTCTTAGACTAAGTTAGGTAGAGATAATTAATGGGCATAAATCCCAGTCTTCTGACTGCCACTCTCTTTATCAAGTCCCACTGAAGGTTAAAGGGTATCCAACAAGCAGGATTATTCTGTGTGTCGATAAAAGAAAGGTAATCAATATATCCGAAGAGCGGAAAAAAACAAAAAACAAAAAAAACCAGGCTTTGCGTAAAGCTCAGCTTGTCTTTCCCCATCCTTCAAAACCCACCCCAGATGAGCGCTATTTCCCCAGTATAACTCTATAGCATAAGAAATCTGGGCTAAACCACTTGATCTGTGATCAAATTGCCGAAACTCCAATAACCGAACAAGTTTTATTATTGATAAAAATTTTTTTCGTATCATGACTGTCAAGAGATTTTGCTTCAATGTACTCTTCAAATTTTCAGACCGCCTGTCTTGATGGATTCTTTCTACTTTGTCTCGTCTGGCTTCTAGATGCCAGAAAACGAGCCATCATTGAAAATGAGCCATCATTGTCCAAATGGGAGAGGCCTGTGTTAGAAGTCTAGCAAGAGAAATGGCTGTACTGCAGATCTGCATTCTAATTCTGGGCTTTTATCTTGACTCATCCCACTAACCTGGGGAATAAGGCCACACCCACCTCACGGGATGCCGTGAGACCCAAAAGTCAGAGCAACTTTTAATTTACAACTTAGAGCAACTCCGAACTTAGTTCGGAGGCCATGGCAAATGTTTTCATATTTTATCACTTGTGCTTTCCCAATATAATATGATCTAACTAATTTTGAAAATAATATGACCTTAGTAAAGCAAAGTTCAGGTCGGTGCAACGCTGGCCCACCGCACCCGTCTCCCACCCGCTTTTCTCTCGGGCCGAGGGAGGCTGAAGCGGCGCGCTCGCTGTGACGTGTACTCATTCTTGGGCGACTGACGTCACTACCAGGCGCCGGGAGTCACGTCGGCCGGTCCTTCGGCGGGCTTTTCGGGGACAAAGATGGCTATGGCCAGCGATTTCTACCTGCGCTACTACGTAGGGCATAAGGGCAAGTTTGGACACGAGTTTCTGGAGTTTGAGTTTCGGCCGGACGGTGAGCGGAGGAGCGGCGACTGCCGCTACTGGGAGTGATGCTAAGCAGGGGAGAAGAGAGGCGGAGAGGCCGCGAAGGAGGCAGGGTGGGTGGGTGAGCTTGCTCAGGCTCGCGAGTGTACGGTTGGGTCCAGGAGCTTAAAAATGTAGGAAGCGTGGATTGGTTTAGGGGAATAAAAGAGAATTAATCGGTGTCAATTATTTCAGAAAAGCCTATGCTGCCTTTGATCCTAAAGTTCAAACTATAGTAATCAGAATTCTAGAATCATTTCACCGGAAGGGACCTTAAAGGCCTTCTAGTTAATCAACCTAATACTTGGACATTTTTTGAAAACATCCCCACCACACGGTGGACCCTTGGACGCTTAAAATCTTCCTGTAAATAGTAATTTTCAGACGGCCCATTCATCCTGAATGAATTTACTCATTCAGGCACTGTATGGAAGGCAACAAGTCGAAAAAAGCAAATGAGTCCTGCTCTGAAGGCGGGAAGCCCAACGTGTAGAAAAACGAGTGTAATGATGTCTTTCGGGTGCTTAAATACAGTTGTTCTCTATTGGATGCATTAAGACTATAAAAGGGGGCGTGGTTAGTTCTGCAAAAAAGAGTCGGAAATCTTTCGAGAAGGCGACAGCGACAGTTGAGATGAGTATTGGAATGAGAGGACATATTTTCTTGGTCTCAGGGAAAAAAGGAGTCAGACTCCTGAGCGCCGTATGAGCGGGGAAGGAGGGGGGAGGGGAGGTGAAACTGCCAGTTCCCCAACAAGTATGCAGCAAATTCTACATTTTTAAAACTAATTCTGTTTATAGTTGTACTGTATATTGAACTGTTATTGTAACAACAGTAGTCCAACTGCATAGACTGTGTTTTTGAATGCATATTATGTGCTGGGCAACACGTAAAAACAAAAATTGAGGGTACAGTAGTGCATAAGACGTTTTCATTCCCCTCAAGGAGTTATATCTTGGTGGATAACATAAACATAAAACTAAGTGTAAAGCTATATGCATATTAGGTGCTGTGTTCATGCTTTGGACAAAGTTCTGGGAGAGTATGCAAGAAAAATTAGGGGAGGATCACATACTAGGAAAAGGGAAGAATATCAGACATGTCAGGTAGAAGTCAGGGTAACTACATTCTGCAATTATTTGGGGACCTTAATCATCCCTAATCTTCCTGGTTCCCCTCAGGTAATTTCTAAATTTAGCTCAGGAGCCAAATTTACTTGAATTCTCTTTAACTTTTCTTTCTTCAGACTTCCTTGGTGGTTCAGATGGTAAAGCATCTGCCTACAGTGTGGGAGGCCTGGGTTCAATCCCTGGGTTTATACTGTCTTCAGGGTCTTGGCTCGTGAACAGCTTTTAGCTGGTCCGTGTCAATTTTAGCCAGTCACATGGATTAAGCAGTCTTTTCTTAATCTTCAGTTCAGTTCAGTCTCTCCAACTCTTGGTGACCCCATGGACTGCAGCAGACCAGGCTTCCCTGTCCATCACCAACTCCTGGAAGCTAAGTTCAAACTCATGTCCATCGAGACAGTGATGCCATCCAACCATCTCATCCTCTGTTGTCCCCTTCTCCTGCCTTCAGTCTGTCCTAGCATCAGGGTCTCTGCCAGTGAATATTCAGGACTGATTTCCTTTAGGATGGACTGGTTGGATCTCTTGCAGTCCAAGGTACTCTCAAGAGTCTTCTCCCAATACTACAATTCAAAAGCATCAGTTCTTCCACACTCAACTTACTTTATAGTGCAACTCTCACATCCATACATGACTACTGGAAAAACCATAGCTTTGACTAGAGGAACCTTTGTCAGCAAAGTAATGTCTCTGGTTTTTAATGTCTCTGGTGCTGTCTAGGTTGGTCATGACTTTTCTTCCAAGGAGTAAGCATCTTTTAATTTCATGGCTGCAGTCACCATCTGCAGTGATTTTGGAGCCCAAGAAAATAAAGTCTTACACTGTTTCCCCATCTATTTTCCATGAAGTGGTGGGACCAGGTGCCATGATCTTAGTTTTTGAATGTTGAATTTTAAGCCAACTTTGTCACTCTCCTCTTATACTTTCATCAAAAGGCTCTTTAGTTCTTTGCTTTTCTGCCCTAGGGGTGGCATCATCTGCATATCTAAGGTTATTGATATTTCTTTCGGCAACCTTGATTCCAGTTTGTGCTTTATCCAGCTTGGCATTTTGCATGATATACTCTACATAGAAGTTAAATAAGCAGGGTGACGATATACAGCCTTGATGTACTCCTTTCCCAATTTGAAACCAGTCTGTTGTTCCATGTCTGGTTCTAACTATTGCTTCTTGACCTGCATATAGATTTCTCAGAAGGCAGGTAAGGTGGTCTGGTATTCCCATCTTTTGAGGAATTTTCCACAGTTTGTTGTGATCCACACCATCAAAGGCTTTGGCGTAGTCAATAAAGCAGAAGTAGATGTTCACGTACTGTTGAAGCCTAGCTTAGAGAATTTTGAGCATTACTTTGCTAGCATGTGAGATGAGTGCAATTGTGCAGTAGTTTGAACATTCTTTGGCATTGCCTTTCTTCGGGATTGGAATGAAAGCTGACCTTTTCCAGTCCTGTGGCCACTGCTGAGTTTTCCAAATTTGCTGGCATATTGAGTGCAGCACTTTCACAGCATCATCTTTTAGGATTTGAAGTAGCTCAGCCGGAATTCCATCACCTCCACTAGCTTTGTTCATAGTGATGCTTCCTAAGGCCCACTTGACTTTGCATTCTAGGATATCTGGCTCTAGGTGAGTGATCACACCATTGGGGTTATCTGGGTCATGAAGAACTTTTTTATATAGTTCTTCTGTGTATTCTTGCCACCTCTTCTTAATATCTTCTGCTTCTGTTAGGTCTATACCATTTCTGTCCTCTATTGTGCCCATCTTTGCATGAAATGTTCCCTTAGTATCTCTAATTTTCTTGAAGAGATCTCTAGTGTTTCCCGTTCTATTATTTTCCTCTATTTCCTTGCATTGATCACTGAAGAAGGCTTTCTTATCTCTTCTTGCTATGGAAGAAGTCGGCATTCAAATGGGTATATCTTTCCTTTTTTCCTCTGCCTTTAGCGTCTCTTCTTTTCTCAGCTATTTGTAAGGCCTCCTCAGACAGTCATTTTGCCTTTTTGCATTTCTGTTTCTTGGGGATGATCTTGATCACTGCCTCCTGTACAGTGTCAAACCTCTGTCCATAGTTCTTCAGGCACGCTGTCTATCAGATCTAATCCCTTGAATCTATTTCTTACTCTTACTGTATAATCGTAAGAGATTCGATTTAGGTCATACCTGAATGGTCTAGTAGTTTTCCCTACTTTCTTCAATTTAAGTCAGCTCCCAGTCTTGTTTTTGCTGACTGTATAGAGCTTCTCTTCTTTGACTGCAAAGAATATAATCAATCCAATTTCCGTGTTGACCATCTGGTGATGTCCATGTATAGAGTCTTCTCTTGTGTTGTTGGAAGAGGGTGTTTGCCTCTTCCAGTGTGTTCTTTGGGCAGAACTCTGTTAGCCTTTGCCCTGCTTCGTTTTGTACTCCAAGGCCAAACTTGCCTGTTACTCCAGGTGTCTCTTGACTTCCTACTTTTGCATTCTAGTCCCTTATGATGAAAGGGACGTCTTTTTTGGGTGTTAGTTCTAGTAGAAGGCCTTGTAGGTCTTCACAGAACCATTCAACTTCAAGTTCTTCAGCGTTAGTGTTGGGGCATAGACTTGGATTGCTGTGATAATGAATGGTTTGCCTGGAAACAAACAGAAATCATTCCGTCATTTTTGAGATTGCACCCAAGTACTGCATTTTGGACTGTTTTGTTGACTATGAGGGCTACTCCATTTCTTCTGAGCGATTCTTGCCTCCAGTAGTACATACACTGGTCATCTGAGTTAACTTCACCCATTCCAGTCCATTTTAGTTCACTGATTTCTAAAATGTCAATGTTCACTCTTGCCATCTCCTGTTTGACCACTTTGAATTTACTGTGATTCGTGGACCTAACATTCCAGGTTCCTATGCAGTGTTGTTCTTTACAGCATCGGACTTTACTTCCATCACCAGTCACATCTACAACTGGATGTTGTTTTCACTTTGGCTTTGTCCCTTCATTCTTTCTGGAGTTATTTCTCCACTCTTCTCCAGTAGCATATTGGGCACCTACCGACCTGGGGAGTTCATCTTTCGTGTGTCATATCTTTTTGCCTTTTCATACTGTTCATGGGGTACTCGAGACAAGAATACTGAAGTGGTTTGCCATTCCCTTCCCCAGTGGACCACGTTTTGTCAGAACTCTCCAGCATGACCTGTCTGTCATGGGTGGCCCTACAGGTCACGGTTCATAGTTTCATTGAGTTAGACAAGGCTGTGGTTCCATGTGATCAGTTTGATTAGTTTTCTGTGATTATGGTTTTCATTCTATCTGCCCTCTGATGGATAAGGATAAGAGGCTTCTTAATCTTCGATTGAGTATTTTCAGGGAAGTTTCATTTCAGAACAGTAGTTCTCATCTGCCACCACTGTTTGACAACCTTTCTATCAGTAATAATGAGACCCAAAGACAGCAGTTCCTTAGAGATTCACCTTATTAAGATAACCTATCATTTTAGAGGATCTGGATCACGTAACAACTGTACCTAGGCAACTGAACAGCCATGAGGAGAAGCGTACATCAGGGAGTATATCAACATTCAATGTAAATCAGAAAACAAACTAGCCAGTCTTTATTTGGAAGCAGCATGTAGTTTGTATTGCTTCTTAATTACAGTTCTAAAATAGTAGCATTACCATAATACATTGAATTGAAGGAAAATAAATGAAAACGTTTTGGAGTCGTGAGGAAGGAGTGTATATTGGTACAAAGTAGATTTAAGTCTGAATCTTGTGTGACTCTGAGCAAGTTACTTAACTCTCTGTTTTTCTTAACTGTGAATAGGTGAGAGAATGAAACCTACTTTTTAGGGTTGTTTTACAGATTAGATTAAGTGCTCTGGGTAACTCAGCACCAATAAGACATAAATAAGACAATCACACAATAAAGTAAGGTAAACTTTAAAAGAAACGTTAGTTCTTTTTTCAGATTCCCTGTTTAAATCATGATGTTGCTTAAGAAAATGGGTTTTGAAAATGACCCTCCTATTATATGAAATTATATTGAAGGCATGGAGTATAAACAGTTGATTGGCTTCAACTTCAGCCAGCTTAACAGCAAATGCATATCCAACATTGATCTTATACCAGGAGGGAGGAAATATTAATAAAAGTAGTATAATATAGTTTTTACCTTCAAAATTGCGTATGATGTCCTTTCTTTATTATTTTTTTTTAGCAGTTTTTGCTGTTAACAGATTGAATTTTTTTGTACTTCCTATAGGAAAACTTAGATATGCCAACAACAGCAATTATAAAAATGATGTCATGATCAGAAAGGAGGTACGTTCTTTTCAGATGTCTAATTTTTTTACATTAAGCCTGTTTTCCTCATGTCTGTGTTTTTACTTACCTATTTAAAGTACAGGTAAGGCTATAGAGAAGAGGCTGATTTATAGATTGAAAAAGGATTCTTTGTAGCATGTATAACAGCAGAAGAATCAATCTGAATATATTAAGTTGTAGTCCCACATTTGAGCATATCAGTTAATTCATTTTATAATTAACTTGGTCTTTTTACTCTGCTCATTATTTAAAAATAATTGACAATCATGTTTTAAACACAGGATGCATTTTAGATGAAAGTCTCAAAAGTTAGGTATAAGAAAGAGTTTACCGCACTCTGATGTGTATTTGCATTTGTCACTGTTCACCTCACAAATTTTGTGTTAACCACTCAGAGATATTTGATACAAGGTTTTAAGGAGGGAATAATGATACGAAGAGGGAAAAATACGTTTTAAAGGAAAGGGCAAGAGAGTGAAGAAAAAGCAATAAGAGAGATGAATGATTCTCTCCTTTTAGAATCAGAATTAAATTTTTCTCTAATGTTCTATTTGAATACTTAGGGTTGGTAACCACGTTTTATTATTTCTTTCTAAGTTGTGTCAAGACGTAGACCCTGACATTTTATTCCTTGCTTTCAGGCTTATGTACACAAGAGTGTAATGGAAGAACTGAAGAGAATTATTGATGACAGTGAAATTACAAAAGAAGACGATGCTTTGTGGCCTCCCCCTGACAGGGTTGGCCGGCAGGTTTGTAGTTAATAATTCTTTAAACGCATAAATTGTAAACATTATTAATAGAATTGTTGTGTTTCTCCTTATTTGTATAGAATAGATCCTCATTAAATCTTAGATTTTTTTCATCTAGTAGGCACCTGGTAAATGGTTTATAATTGGATTTCACTTTCCATCAATTTGTGAGCTACCTCCTAGTAATAAAGAAGTCAGTTTAGACATCTTTCTGAACAGTCTTCTCTGCAGCCACCGCAGCTAACCTTAGGATGTTTTCACAGTATTAGGATTAATTTCCATTATAGGTTAAGTACTTTTATTAGGACTAATGAGATCTTGCCTGCATGTATGCTCAGGCTTTTCTGACTCTTTTTGATCCCATGAACTGTAATCCACCAGACTCCTCTGTCCGTGGGATTTTCCAGGCAAGAATACTGGAGTAGGTTGCCATTTCCTCTTCCAGGGAATCTTCCCGACCCAGGGATCAAAGCCAAAGCCGTGTCTCTTGCATCTCCTGCACTGGCAGGCAGATTCTTTACCACTGGCACCACCTGGGAAGCCCAATGAGTTCTTAATAAATAATAAAAATACGTAGAAAAAAACACAAATGTTTGTTAAATTTGAGAATTAGGATTCTCACTATGAAAAATTCACTTTCTCTAGATATACAACTTTGAAAATTCTTATTTGCTTCTTTACACTCCAGAGAGAGATTTGATTGGTTTCTTTGTTCAAACTGACCATTGCCTTTGCCTGTCATATTCCCTTCAGAAAAATTGGTATTTCTCAAAGGGCTGCTGAAGAGCTCTGAAGGCCTGATTTCACTCTGTAGAAAGACAGTTTGATTTCTGAATTGGGTCTTTTCAACTGCTGGAAGAATGAGATATGACTGCAGGAGGAAGAAACACTTAATTTCGCTTTTGTGTGTTCCTGAGGATTATACTCTATAACAACTTCTTTGACTAGAAGAAAATGTGGAGAATAGATGCTGATGCTCTGTAGCAGTAACTTAACGCTTCTATTTAAAGAAACATTATTAGGAAAGCAAAGGTAATAGTTAACAGTATTTATTGTATTTACTGTGAACACTTTTAAGAAGTAAATTTAAATCCCTATTTGTTTTAGACATATATATATGTATATATATAGGCATTAAAAATCAGAAACAACAGCAGCAAACCTTTTATTATCTCTTAGACTCAAGGAGAAAGCAGTGTTTTCATCTACCCACTTGATCATGTGTTCATGTGTTTTGGATAATGGGGAGGATTACTTATGCTCTTGAAGTTGTCTGTTGGATTTTTAGGTAAAAGATTTTGATTGCTTGAGAGCTTTAGTTAATTATCCATTCTGTGTGTGTGCCATGCTGCTGCTGCTGCTAAGTCACTTCAGTTGTGTGCAGACTCTGTGCAACCCCATAGACAGCAGCCCACTAGGCTCCTCTGTCCCTGGGATTCTCCAGGCAAGAACACTGGAGTGGGTTGCCATTTCCTTCTCCAATGCATGAAAGTGAAAAGTGAAAGCGAAGTCGCTCAGTCGTGCCTGACTCTTAGCAACCCCATGGACTGCAGCATACCAGGCTCCTCCGTCCATGGGATTTTCCAGGCAAGAGTACTGGAGTGGGGTGCCATTTCCTTCTCCCATGTGTGTGCCATAAAGGGGCATGATTATATCTATTCTGATCAAATACAGAACTGGGAGTGTCTTTAATGGCATCTGTTAATTTAAACTGAAAACTCAATACAGACATAGCCTCTTAATTTTTCATTTTAGATTTGCAGATAAAATATGGAGAAAAATTTATACTTAATTTTGTACACTGGAAGCATAAATCTGTTTTATGCTGTTTTGTTTTCCTAGTTCTTAATTGCAATTGTTTTGTGAAGTCAAAAGAATATGAATCTTTCAGTTTTACAATCCGAGAGTTAAATATTAGTACCACCACGTATTAGTGGTTGCAAATACAAAGTTTTTTTTTTTTGTCTGCTTTTGAGTCTTGGGCTTCACATGTGTAACATCAGTCAATAAAGCTGACCTGAGAAAGACAGGCTTTATTAGCCCAGTTTTGGGGATTACAGAGAATATGTTTTTAAAGTCCCTATCAGCAGGCCTGATACACAGTAGGTGTTAAATAGTGCTGTTATTAACATTATGCAGTTTATTTGTAGAGCCTGGTAGAAAGGATAAATGTATTTGTATTTATTATATTAAAAATAGGCTTAAACCCATATTATTAGTTTTTATTGACATCATAAGAAACATTTCTGTGTAACTCTGAAGTCTGTCATTCATTCGATAGCATCTTCTTTATGAGATCTCGGAAAGCATTTCTTGATTCATCCTAATACTGGGGAACTCTGAGGAGTTGATGAGATTTTTACTTTACAGACATAGTTTATAGTTAACAAATTGTTTCTTTTTTATTTTTACCCCCTCCTCTATTATGGCTAGAAAACTTGCAGCTAAAATCGGGACCTCTTGGTTGTAAGAGGTGAATTTTTACATTAACTACATTTCTCTGTTTTATTTTTTTCAGGAGCTTGAAATTGTAATTGGAGATGAACACATTTCTTTTACCACATCAAAAATAGGTTCTCTTATTGATGTCAATCAGTCAAAGTGAGTATTAAAAGCATTAATAAAAGTTAAAGCATTTTGACTAAATTGACATGATTTATTAGAGAGGCTCATTTTAGAACCATAGCCAGTTTGTTGAGATTACTGTAATTGTATCCTATAGCAATTTATTATGTATGTGTAATCCTCATTTTTATATTAGTGAAGACTTGTTATCAAAGAAGTTAACAGTGTATTTTACTGATTGCCAAAAAATCTTAGTCTGGATGCAGCCCCACAGAATTTAAAAGAAATCCTTCTTGAATATCTCAGCCTTATTAGTTCCGTGTGACATCATTTGCCTCCTTGGGTTTAATACTTGAAAGAAATGGAGAAAACACAGATATAGCTTAAGTATGGCTGTAGCGATATGTGCCTTCCCAAGCTCTGTGTGTGACAGATACCTCTTACTATTATCTGAAAAATCTCTCTGCCTCCTACTACTTCTTTCCACTCTTTCCCCTCAAAATGTTCTTCTAGTGTTATTTTCAAGTTATCAGCGTAACTTGTAATAACTTACTTGTTTGCTTAACTGGTTACAGTGTAAAAGAGAGATAGGACTTTCAGAGAAAAGTTCAGAGAAAAGATAAAGATAGAAATTGTCCAGTACATCAGTTATATTAATAGTTATCAGAAAATCCTTTCTCCTCAGTTCCTTTAATTGTTTTTGGTTTTTGGTCTCTGTTTTGTTTTAAGAATTAATTTATATTATTATGTTGTTTCATCCTTGGAATAAAAAACTAACTTTTATCTTTTAAATTTTAGGGATCCTGAAGGCCTTCGAGTATTTTACTATTTGGTACAGGACCTGAAGTGTTTAGTGTTTAGTCTTATTGGATTACATTTCAAGATTAAACCAATCTAAACTATATGTTTTTTGAAACTGGGTTTATATTTAATTAAGGGGTGGGTGAGGGAGGATTTGTTCATTTATAATATTGCGGGTTGTATGAATGTGAAGCAAACTTTTTTGTATGCAAATTGAAAATAAGACAATATCTAAGCAGGCTTAATTGTTATCTTCACCTAGTCCAAGTGGGTTGAGCAGTCACCACACACATTAAACTGTAAATAAAAGCCACCTTTTGTTGAAATTTTGCTCCAATAAAACATCACAGCCTGGATGGAGAGTGCTTTTGGTTCTTCAGAAGGCCAGATCTCTGATTCATTTTAAAGATGAAAATTGTTCTAGAAGGTGTAACCTATGACAGAGGATCTTTTTTGTAGAAGCATATAGCCAGATTCCCATCTGTTTAAAAGCAATTGTAGATCTCCCCTTGTTTCTGCCACACCTGACCGAATTTAATTTTTTGGTGCTCATAGAAGTTTATAGAAGCTTTTGGATTTTTTATGTTTGTCACAAACTCCTTAGGGGTTATTCACATTTAAATATTTTTGTATAAGCAGTGATTTCCTCAAGGTTACAAAGGTAAAGTCAGTATCCAAAGTTAGACACATCTTTAATTATGTGCCTATTCCCATACTTCACAATACACATGTTTTGTATATCTGTGGGAAATAAATGAGTTCTCATCTCTACAAATTATTTAAAATTTGGACTTCCGTGTGTGTGCGTTTGTGTGTGTCTGTATTTACATCCTAACTCCTAATGAACACAAGTCCCAGTCATATTTCCCAGTTCCCTTCAACCTCTTTCTGATAGACTTGATTACTTTGCCTGTTAGTAACTCATACCCTGGTATTCTGTTACTTTTCCATCTGCACCTTCACTCTGAAAGTATGCAGTCCTGGCAGTCATCATCCACTTTGCCCAAAGATCAGTCAGGTCCCCTCTAGGGACCTTAGGGTGGAAGAACTGGGGTCTGACAGCTAGCCAGGGCTCTGGAGCAGCTAGACTAGAGCAACTCTGGTAAACTTCTGTGCAATAATAGAGATGCTCTCTGTATGAGCAGTCCAGTAGGGTAGCCACTGGATATTGCACGTGGCTACTGAGTAGTTGAGATGTGGCTAACATAACTGAATTTAGAGTCATTTTAATTAAAAGTAATGTTTTCCAATGTTTTATTATGAAAAATTTCAAACATAGAAAACTTAAAAGACCCATATATGTCAATTTAGATTCTATAACATTTTTCCTTTACTGTAAGAAGTCTAAGTTATGTCCTCTTGTTGGATTTTTCATTTACAGATGAAATAACAGGCATAATTGGTGCCCATAGACTTTTTTTTAGTGCTATTTAATTTTTAATAGGTTGAGATAGCCAAATGAGGCTGGTGGCTACCCTTTGGATAGTGTAGCTCTGGAGCACGGCTTGGTCACTTGTTTACTGTGGAGTGCCTTAAAATGCGTATCTTCTTCTGGTTTGCCATGCAAAGTCACCTGGTCTCCAAACCACATCTGTGAAAAACTGCTGTACTCCCCTTCAGGTTGCTTATATGAAAACAAGCATTTCTATTCAAGCTGTAGACCCTGATGAATGTGCAGTATAAAACCATGTTACACTGGATGTCAACTTCAAGGAGAAAAGGAGAAAACTCCTGTGGGCCCACAATGTGTGTGTCTGTATTTACATCCTAACTCCTAATGAACACAAGTCCCAGTCATATTTCCCAGTTCACATTTACTTCATTCTGTGGGTCCTGTTGAATAAGGTAATCCACTCAGGACTGAGCAAGACTGCAGAGAATTAGTCCTTGGATGAGAAAGTCTTTAATGTGTTAACTCTGTCCTCATTCATAACTTCCCCTAGGCTTCCCTGGTTGCTCAGTGGTAAAGAATCCGCCTGTCAGTACAGGAGGTGTGGGTTTGACCCCTGGGTTGGGAAGATCCCCTGGAGAAAGAAATGGCAACCCACTCCAGTATTCTTGCCTGGAAATTCCCGAGGACAGAGAAGCCTGGTGGACTACTAGCCATAGGATCACAAAGAATCCGACACAACTGAGGCAACTTACCACACATGCAGCGTTATATGACAATGAGGTTAAAAATTAAAAAAAATTAATGAATGACTTGAGGGTGAGCCTATAGTCCAAACCGTGTCATAGAGTAGCAAGAACTCTGAAGAATTAAAGTTCTTTATTATGGCACTGCTTCATGGAATTATTTTCCCTTTCAACTTGTGAATAGACTTTATCTCTTAGCGGCAGAGAATCGAATAGTTATCCAAAATCCTTTTTTTTTTGGCCATGATTTTTTCATGCTTACTTAATTTTGTGAGGTGTTCCTCTCATTTTGTTAGCAGTTGGAGGAAGGAAAATTTCTGTTCAGTTCATGGCTGGAGCCTAGTTGGGACAATAGAAGATTTTAACTCAGAATAGCTTTTACTGTAAAGATAAGAAGGACTAATAAAGTAGGTAGTTAGGGAAACAGGAAACTTCAAACAAGATGTTTTGAGTTTTTACTGTAAGAGCCAGGAAATTTCATATGGCTCTGGCGTAAAGTTTAGTCATTAGGACAAATAACCATGGGAGGGGGAACATGGCCAGGTGAAGTTACTCCTCCCAACAGAGTGATGCAGAACATCTTTCCCTGGAAGCTGGTGGTTATTCCTGAAACCTTCACTTCAGGCTGGGACAGGAAGAACAGCCTGCGGCTGTGAAAAGATAAGCCATTGAGGTTTGAAGGTGTGACTAGCAGCTGTGTGCTAAGCCTCTAGCTGACGAAATTAATATGATCAGGAACGGATGGGTAAAATGTGTGGTTTCCTAAATAACACCTTTAAGCAGCCAGGAAGTAAATAAATAAACGCTTTATGTATTCATGCTGTGTATGTGTCATGTGTGTTTTGCACAAAAGTGAAATCAGAAGACTGTACAAGAACATTCAAAATTTTCTTTAATTTTTTTTTTTTTAATCGTTCTGTTTTCTTAAGGAGTGGGCGTAATAAAGTTTAGTGCGTCCATCTTGGGCTTCTTTGATTGAAAGACAATGCTAGGAGTTTCAGTGAGTCCCACCTGAAGTTACTGCTGTTATTTTGTGATGCTGGTTCTCTTCTTATTTAGGAAGAAATTTGCCTTTCTCAGAAATCAGAGCTTAGTAATAAAAATAAACTGGAGCTTAGAGGGAACAGCTACACAATTTGTCTTTCTAGTCATTAACCTCATTCTGTCTCTCTACAAAACTATGAAAAATCTAGGTTTTATAGTTAGTTCCTCTTTTCTTTAACCACCTTGTTCATCAATGGCACATGTAGGCATCATATGTCTTCTGTGTGCTACAGTTACAGTAACAAATGGGACCAATGCGGTACTCAAGGTATGGAGTTCATATATATAGAGGAAATGTAAATACAGGTATGTAAGTAAAAAAAATGTTCTACTCTCATCTAGTCTCCATGAGAGCTGTCCCCCCTCTTACCAGCTCTAAGCATATAAAACAAAAAAGCTCAACATCACCAATATCTCCATGGGGTGGTAAGATATAAAATAACCAGATCTTAAGTCACAATGCTTTTTTTTCTAGAGAGGCAGTGGAATGCTGCCATGTTTCCCAGCTCCTCCACTGTGTTAATATGTACTTGCCCCCCCCCGCCCCACATACTTTCTTCTAAGCATCTGCATTCCAAACTTGACATGTTGAGAAAGAGAACCTGGCTCACTGCGTCAGCATTTCTGGATTGCAGTCCTGGCTCTTTCACTATTTATAGACTCCTTGAACAGAGAGAAGAAAAAGAACATTCACTTATGTTTGAAACCTAAGAAATCCTGCCTGTAGAGCTAATCTAACTGAATTTTTCCGGGTCTATGAAGTAAGTGACATTCATGTTGAACCTGTGAGGAAACAGGCTTGGAAGAGTCTCATGTTCAAATTTTTACAGCTAGAAAGAATTTGAATCTTGGACTTCAAATGATAACATTTAATATTTAATGTTCATCAGCATTAGATCTGGTTAGCACTTTATATACCCTAAGTCTTGGGAGGCAAATATCACTACTTTACTTTTGGTGAGTCTGAGGTTTAAAGAAGTGAAGTGACTTGCCTCAAGTCACCCATGGAAGAGAGGGGCTGGTATTTCAAGCCAGATCTACTCAATTCCAGTGGAAAGAGATTTGTTGAAAATCCAGGCCCTTCTGAATTCAAAGTCCATCTGTGCTCTATGTATTCAGTCAAGCCTGATTTTAAACATGGGTCAAGAATTAGCCTGACAAATAGATGGGGAAACAATGGGAACAGTGACAGACTTTATTTTCTTGGGCTCCAAAATCACTGCAGATGGTGACTGCAGCCATGAAATTAAAAGATGCTTACTCCTTGGAAGAAAAATTATGACCAACCTAGGCAACATATTAAAAAGCAGACATTATTTTGCCAACAAAGGTCCATCTAGTCAAAGCTATGGTTTTTCCAGTGGTCATGTATGGATGTGAGAGTTGCACTATAAAGACAACTGAGCACCGAAGAATTGATGCTTTTGAACTGTGGTGTTGGAGAAGACTCTTGAGAGTCCCTTGGACTGCAAGGAGATCCAACCAATCCATCCTAAAGGAAATCAGTCCTGAATATTCATTGGAAGGACTGATGTTGAAGCTGAAACTCCAATACTTTGGCTACCTGATGCAAAGAACTGACTCATTTGAAAAGACCCTGATGCTGGGAAACATTGAAGGTGGGAGGAGAAGGGGATGACAGAGGATGAGATGGTAGGATGGCATCACCAACTCAATGGACATGAGTTTGAGTAAACTCCAGGAGCTGGTGATGAACAGGGGGGTCTGACGTGCCACAGTCCATGGGGTCACAAAGAGTCAGACACGACTGAGTGACTGAAGTGAACTAAACTGCCACATTTTGACAACATTACTATTTCGCCCAGCCTACTCCCTACGTTCTCTCATCAGACTTCATTCGTTCATTCATTTCTGGCATTGGGATCGAGGGCTCAGAATCTTTCTGTTTTGAGATCGACATAGCCAATGTGGGGTGAGGGTAAAGAGAAGAAAATGCCTAGCAGTAAATATTCCTGAAGTGTCCAGACTCTACCCATGAAATTTTGCTTGTGTGATTGGATTAAATTAGGTTCTGGGAGGTAATTCTGTTGACCACTTGTCCACGATGATAAATGGCAGACTCAGTGGTGATTCCAAGATTAAGGGTTGCATTGGAGAACAGGAGAGAGCCAGCTGAGGACCAGACAACAGGCAGCATAACCTAGGGGGTGGTAGTGGTCAGAACATTCAGTTGACTGTTTATCAAGTAGTCTGGGGAAGACCTGGGAGGTAAAGAATGGGGATGCCTTCTAAAGAAAGGGTGATGGTTTGGTTGTGGCTGAAAGAGAAAGGTAAGCAAGGAATGTGGTTAGAGCCTGGTGAAGTAGGGCTCGTTTGTCTCTGCATAATCAATTTCACCGTATGTTTTCCACATCACTTTCCCCACACTCCATATTCACCATTATCACCTGATTTGGAGAGCAATGTAAATTGATTTCATAGAACCGTACACCTGAAGACTGACAGTATCTGCATCAATTGAAAGTGAATGTCACTGAGAGATTTGGGGGTATTCTGGGAAGATCTGACTCAGAGAAACAGACTTACAGAAACTGATTTCTTTTTGCTGAAAGATCATGTCTTCATGAAGTAAGATTCATAGATGAAACTCAAATAGGAGAATAGTTTATCAGTATCTTTTAAGAATATCAAATGTTATCATTTTCATACAATTAGTATTGTGTAAACAGAAATAACTTTTCTGGGGGGGGCAATTGGTAATATGTATCAAAGCTCTTTAATTTACATACCCCTTGACCCCATATTTTGTTTAAAATGTTTTCCTTAGAAAATATTCAAAAGTACAGGCCAAACATTTTTTATATTCACAAAAAGTTGAAAACAACATAAATGTCCAGCAATACAGGATTTCCTGAATAAATTATGGTATAATCTATATCGATAATAACTATACAATTGTTTTTAAGATCACACTTTAGATGAATTATTTTTAAATGAGGAAACAGTAGAAAACAAGAGATCAAAAGTACTGTGTGTGGAATGACACCAACTCTGATAGCAAACAAAACATACAGATAAAAAACTAGAAGCATATACACCAAAATTTTATAGTGGAATTATGTTTTAAAATACTTTCTAAAATACGTTTATCTGCAATAAACATAAATGGAAAAAGAAATCTTTTATTGTTTTTTTAAATAATTATTTATTCATTTTAATTGGAGGATAATTACTTTACGATATTGTGATGTATGGCCTCTGCCATACATCAACATGAATCGGACATAGGCCTACATGTGACACCTCTCTCCTGAATCCCTCTCCCGAATCCCTCCCTCACCCATCCCCCCAGGTTGTCACAGAGCACTGGCTTTGGGTTCCCTGAGTTATACATCAAACTCCACTGGCTATCTACTTTACATATACATAGTACATGTATATGTTTCAATGCTGAAATCTTTTATTTTCAAATAGCAATCTGTAAGAGAAAGTTCCTAAGAGATGTTATTTATTTAGTCATAATATTTCTTGTGTACATGTATCTAATTTATGCACATACATTTTAATCAGTTGTTTTTGCTAGTAGTTTCTAAGGATGCAAGTTTTTGTTAAAAGATTTACTTTTTGTTTCCGCCAAAGCTATGTTTGTTTGTTTTTTCTGTCCTTCAATGTAGATTTTGAATGCACCTAACTGGTTGGTTAGTTGAAATGGAAGAAGATATATTCATGACCATTTTCCTTTCTCGTCAACATCAGCTTTTGTCATACAATTTCCTTTCATCACTTTGGTCAAGAGGAGGAGCAGAAAATTTTGAGTTACAGCATGATTCAAAGACAATTCATGTCCGCCTCCATTTTACAGCCTCTCATGCACCCGAGGAATCAGGGATTGTAAATGCCAACCTCTCTCACCTTGTTCTGGTCTGTTTTTTCCATCTGCATCACTGAACGGCACAGACACAGGTAATGTTCACTTTTTATTGTCTCAGATCTTTGTAGCTGAGTATCTATTAGTCCTACTTACTTAAAAAAAAGATTCTAGAGAAAAAAGATTCTTGGAATATGATAGTTTATTATAAATGACTTGGCATGAATATAGGAGGGATAGGAAAGCATGTTTTAAAAAAATTGATTGGGTTAGAACTGCATTCACTCTATGGAGATGAAAAATGTAGTTCAGCATTTATGGAAAATTATTTTCTTTTTAAAAAATTGGTTACGATTTTTTCCTTTGTGTTATCAAAATAAAGAGGGATTGGGGGGGGTCAATAACTTTTTATTTAGGTCTAATGATTTGCATATTGTCTTATCCATCTTGAAGTGTTCATGTGAGTAATCAAGTTTAGATACTAAAGAAAAGAATTAAAGAATATAGTTACATGTGCTATTTGTTTTCATTTTTACTGTTTATTAGCATCTTTTCACACTGATTAATATAAAAACAAGGTACATCATAAATATCTACAGTTTAAAGTTTCTTTTTATATTGATATCAACTGATAGATAGAGTCCTTTATGGGTATTAACTAAAGACTGCCTGTTAACAAATTTTATTTTCACATAGGCTTCTCTTGCGGCTAGAAGATTATTTCTCTAAGTTTAAAATGCACAGAATCATTTGGGATTAAAAATCCACGTGTCTGGGCTCTAATGTAAGAGATTTTTATTCGGTACATCTCCCACGAGGCACTGGAATCTGAAATGTTAACCAATGTGCAGTGTTAACCCTCAATAATTTTCTTTTGCAGATAGTATATGGGATATACTTTGGTAGAGTCATATTATAGTTGAAAAGAACAACACAGTATATTTATCTACTCAGGTCAAGAAATAATTATCACAAACTGATATTCCAATCCTTCTAAGAACATTTTACTATTAATAATGTAGATCTGAATACATAATATATATGTATATGTATATACATACACTTTTAAAGCCAAGATATTTATGTTTTTCAAAATCTCAAAAAAAAAATTTTTTGTTTTTTGAATTAATAGTTTTAAAAGTATCTCAGTAATTTGTGATGGTATCACTTTGCCTAACACTTGTATATGTATGTTGAACATTTTGAGCTAAATGGAATAGGACCCAGCCTATTTAATCTATCAGTAAATTAAAAAAAAATTCTTCCCATATTTTCTAATAATATGGCTATAGTTACTAGGAGTATAAATGACTTTAGCAAAAATATTGAAAGTTTCTCATTTCTTATATAAATCAGGCTCAGTCTACGTACTTTAGGCCCTTGAAGGAATTACTGAGCATACATCCACATGCGCACACGCATAATCTTCTTAATCCTAGTATATTTTACAAATGGACATTTTAATTTTTCTTTGGAATGAAATCATTCAGTTGAAAGTTTTAATGCAAAACATATATTTGTTTACTCTAGAGATGAGTGATCAAGAAGTGACTTATTCCACCCTGAGATTTCTTCAATCACCTTCAGAGTCACAAAACAGATTAAGACCTGATGGTACTCAAAGACCTGACAAGACTGAGGAAAAAGGTACACGTTTGAGACATCTAGATTCACTTGACTCTTGTGTGCTTGCTAAGTCACTTCAGTCGTGTCCAACTCTCTGTGACCCCATGGACTATAGCCCACCAGGCTCCTCTGTCCATGGTATTTCCCAGGAAAGAATACCAGAGTGAGTTGCCATTTTCTCCTCCAGGGGATCTTCCCGAACCAGGGATTGAGCCTGTATCTCCTGTGGCTCCTGCACTGCCAGCGGATTCTTTACCGCTGAGCCACCAGGGGAAGCCCTCTTATGGACTGTCAGACTTTTGACGTTAGAAATAAAAAGTTCTATCCATATTCTAGGTGTTTAGTTGATAATAAGAAACCATAATGGTCTTTAATGATCTTTTAAAAAAATTGTGCGAATGTAGAAATTAATGCATTCTTTTAAGCTTGAGAAGGTAATAGAGTGTTTTTATTCAAATTTGGTCAGGAGAAATTCACAAGGACTCTTTTTTAGTTCCCCAACTAATCGAATCTGCACCCTGTGCACTGGAAGTACGGAGTCCTAACCACTGGTCGGCCAGGGAAGTCCCTTGTGAGGGCTTCCAAAGTAAGAGACAGACTAGAGTCTCAAGAAAACATTGCAGTTCCTAGAGAAATGTCTTACAGAATGTGAAGACATGAGAAATACGTATTAGAAGCAGTGTTTTTATTTATTTAGACAAAAGGTATTTTGGTGTCTTAAATATTTACCAAACCTTAATGGCAATGAAGAAACAAAAATGTTCAAATCAAAAGGGCATTCTAACTTTTCCATTCTCTCTCTGTACCTTCGAACAGTGTCACAAACTCTAAACTGAAAATGACTTTTACTGATTTAATGTAGTGTCCATCAGAGATACAAATTTTGGAGATATATATATATATATATATATATATATATAGAGAGAGAGAGAGAGAGAGAGAGAGAGAAAGAGGATCTTGAAAGTAGGAGAATAAATAGAGCATTGCTAGAGAAAAAAATTTTGAAGATAAATGGAGAAAAATTGATTTCTAGGAAGTTCTTAAGAGATGAAGCCCAGTAACATTTGCAGCTTCAGAATACTCACTCTTGGCTACCAATTTCTCATGAATATTGCCTGCTTTTTCCTTCTTCTTCATGATTAGTTGTGATCACAGAAATATGCCTGTCATTGTGGATTCTCATAAGTGAGTATTGTGTTTATTGCCAACTGTGCTTTTGTGGACAGAGGAGCCTGGCAGGCTACAGTCCATAGGGTTGCAAAGAGTCATATATGATTGAACAGCCTCCCTGCAACCCCCGCCCCCGCCCCGACATACACACACCTGTCTGTGCTTTTCTAAGGGATGCACACACACACACACCTTTCTGTGCTTCTGTGCTTTTCTAACAGAAGCATTTTAAAAATCCTCCAATATTCTTTTTGTGGTGTAGAATTTCTGCAATGGGTGAATGTAAGTAAAAAAAACCTGAGACTTTAAAACTATAATTACTAGATGGCAAATTAAAAACAGTGTGTATCATGGATTTCTGTAAAACATTTTTAAAAATTTTATGTATCTTATTTTTGCCTGTGCTGGTCTTGGGTTGCTGCTTTTGGACTTTCTCTAGTTGCAGTGAGCAGGGGCTACTCTCTGTTGCCGTGCACTGGCTTTTCATTGTGGAAGCTTCTTTTGCTGAAGAGCACAGGGGCTTACCAGGTGGCACAGTGGTAAAGAATTCTCCTACCAATGTGGTGTTTGACCCTTGAGTTGGGAAAATTCCCTGGACCAGGAAATGGCAACCCACTCCAGAACTCTTGCCTGAGAAATCCCATGGACAGAGGAGCCTGGTGGGCTACAGTCCATGGGGTCGCAAAGAGTCAGACTACTGACACGCACACACATGCACGTGTGTGCACGCACGCACACACACACACAGACATACACACAGAGATTCTAGGGCGCGAGGGCTTCAGTAGTTGTAGCACACAGGCTCCGTAGTTGTGGTGCATGGGCTTAGTTGCCCCGCAGCATGTGGAATCTTCCTGGACCAGGGATTGAACTGGTATCCCCTGCATTGCAAGGCAGATTCTAAACCACTGGACCACCAGGTAGTTCCTGAAAATTTTTAGAGAAGATTGTTTCTGTTTCAAATGGTGTCCAGGTTGAGATGAGTAGTGGGTCAGGCTCTGTCCTCAACGATCACTTTCTTCCTTCTTTATTTAAAGAGTCTTCAGTGCCCTGGCATGGCATTGCAGTGACTCTTGGGATCCTCTGTTTACTTCTCTTGATGACAATCACCGTGCTGGGTATAAAGAGTAAGTAACTGAAATACATCCAAGTCTGAGTACTAGAAATAACCACTCATTGTGTAGGTACCAACCACGCTCTATCAATTGTTCCATGGTATAATCAGAGAATGTTCCAGGGAGTTTTTTCTTAGTGATTTTTTCCCCAGATATAATCACGGTGTGATTTTCATTTTGTTTATCTATTCCTGTATCTCTGAAGCTGTAATGAGCTGTCTCGTTCTGTATAAGGCATGTTAACATTCTTTCTGATATAGGACTTAGCACAGAAGACCCCCTTTTCCATGGGGGATATCATCTCAGACCCCCAGTGGTGCCTGAAATCACAGATAGCACTGAACCCTGTACATACTATGGTTTTTTCCTATTCATACACACCTACGATAAAGTTTAATTTATAATTTAAGCACAGTAAGAGAATATCTGAATTGTGAGCATCACTACTCTTGTGATTTCAGACCATTATTAAGTGAAATAAGGGTTGAATACAAGCACTGCATACCCTGACAGCCATCTGATGAAGGCTACCAAGTGACTGATGAGAGTGGGATACGTTCAACAAAGGAATGAGTCCCCCTCCTGGGGAACACGAGAGGGATGGCACGAGTTTCCATCACACTATGCGGAAATGCGTGCAATTTAAAACTTATGAATTACTTATTTATAGAATTTTCCGTTTAATATTTTCAGGTTGTGGTTGATGGGGTAACTCAAACTGCAGAAAGCAAAACCAAGGTTAAGGGGAAACTATTGTAATATTCCACCTTCTAAATTTACACCACTTTGAATCTCAGATACAAATTCTTTGAGAAACAACTGTTTGAAAGTGAATTATGACTTTCTCTTAATTTTTAAAAAATCTATAATAAGGAAATGATTTAGTAAAATGAGTGAGTCTATGTATGGATGTTAGATGATGTTGAATGTGCCCTTTAGCTTTCATTTGAGTTCCTTGACATCTTTGGGGAAAAGTACTAATATGTTACACTCAGATAAAACTATGTATTTGGGTCTTCCTCTCTTTTTTCTTATGGATATTCTGTCTATTCCAATGATATTGGTGCAATTTCTTCATGCTGTTTAGTGTACATTTTCATACTCAGAAGATGTGTTGCTAAGTGTTGGTCAGTTTCTCCTTTGGTACCTATTTGTAGACGACACGCTAACTTACAAAGAAATTGAACTGAATGCTTAGATGGTACCATCATAATTTTATTTAGAAATCATGATTTATTTATTCTACACTTAGGTGGCCCATAATGAGAAATCTGGTGTTTCAGTTTATATGGTCATGTTGTAGAGGTGTTACTTTCTAAATGTAAAATTAATAATTAAAGGAATGAAATAGGTTGGTTGTCAAAGTGAGATTTTTTTCTCCTGTCCTAATTTCAACAGTGAAGCTTTATGAGTACTTTAAAAATTATATCTATGCTGTTAATTTTAGTTTCCCAGTATATTCTAGAAAAACATCAACAGGAGGAAGCTCTACGGAACCTCAGTCAGAAGTATGATGTTGTGCAAAACGACAACTACTTAAATAAGCAGCTTTTGACAAAGAAGACTTCAGAATGTGATAGACTAAATGAAACTCTTCAGCAAATAAAAGGATTGTCAGACTTAGTCTTTACAGAAAAGAAGGGGTGCTATCACAAAAAGAAGTCTTCAGAGTCTTTGCCAAATACAGGTATGGAGGAAATCTTGAATTGAAGATTGCACAATTTTCCATTACTTATTCCTCCTCCAAAAGTTTTGAGGCTTAATACAGGCTTATGTTATGTGTTAGGGATCCAGGTCTGCTAGACAACTTTTAATTTGTGCCTCTTAGATGTAGCATGGTTATTTGAGTTTGCTTATCTCAAATACAGGATTGAGACACCAGGAATCATGTTTGGATGAAGTCTTATACTTCCCAAACTCAATTGCAGTTCTTGCCTTCTTATGCTCCCAGAAGGTAAAATAGTATTATATCAGGGCCCCTGAAAATTTGGATTGCTTTAGACCTGCAGGCAAAGTAAGACACTTCAACTTTGTTGCTGACATGAAATATGGAGACTATCAGTAAAAATACATTTAGGCTAAAATAAATGCAAGTCATTTATTTGTATGCTGTTGTAAAGATAACTGTGTGATTGTGTTTCCATTCTGCACTGACTTCAGATATTTGATCTATTTTATGATCAATATGTACTCCCTCCAGGGGTCTTCCCTGGCGGCTCAGCGGTAAAGAACCTGCCTGCAATGCAGGTGATGCAGGAGACATGGGTTCAATCCCTGGGTAGGGAAGATTCCCTGGAGGAGGGCATGGCAACCCATTCCAGTATTCTTGCCCAGAGAATCCCATGGACTGAGGATCTTGGAAGGCTACAGTCCGTAGGATCGCAAAGTCAGACAAGACCGAAGTGACTGAGCATGCACACGCATATTCCTTCTAATACATCTACAAGACTTGCCAGAGTGTTGATGTTCGTGTAACACTGTGTGATGATACTATTCAAAACATCTAAGTAATAATATTAAATCTCATAAAATAATAAACTCTGTTATGCATAATGATGGAATTAATCAACTTGTAAGTATTTTGTTTAGTGTTTATTATACAAAGAGATTTTGCATATTTGATATTATTTAGGTATGGTAGTTAGTAGAAATGTACTGTTTCCTATTACTGAAGAATTAATAATATTTTATTTTTTTGTTTCTTTTGTTTTATTTTTTTACTACCTATAAAAAATTTAGATTTCATGCTGTAGAAAGGTTCACGTCTTGTTTTTTTCCCCTTCTGTGGCCATTTTTCCGTAGCCTTTTTTTTTAATTGTTTACTTTTGGCTGTGTTGGGTTTTGTTGCTGCACGGGCTTTTCACTAGTTGTGACGAGTCGGGGTTTCTCTCTAGTTGCAGTATGTAGACTTCTCATTGCGGAGCCTTCTCTTGGTGTGGAGCATGTGCTCTAGGGCACACTGGCTTCAGTAGTCATGGCACAGGGGCTCAGTAGTTGCGGCTCCCAGGCTCTGGAGCACAGGCTTGATGGTCATGGCACATGGGCTTAGTTGCTCCATGGAATGTGGGATCTTCCCAGATTAGGGCTTGAGCCTGGCTCTCCCGCATTGCCAGGCAAATTCTTTACCACTGAGCCACCAGGGAAGCCTCTTCCATAGTTTTAAATACTCCTCACAAACATGTTTTTTAATGTTATATATTATTGCATTGCATTTGTAACAATTTAAATGTTTTCTTTATTAGACTGTTAGACAGTTTTGTCTTCTATAAATAATCATAAATGTACTTTGAGGGATGAATAATATTTTGATTTGGTATATTTTAAGCAATGAGGACAAGAAAAATTTCCGAAGAATAATTTTAATTTTCTTTAGAAGGCATTTCAGAATCTCTAAACATGTATGAAGTTAATTTTATTATTATAAAAACAGCTTTTCTGAGGTATTATTAATATGCAAAAAGCTACATATAATTAATGTATGCAACTTGATGAGTTGGGACATATGTATATATGGGTAAAAACATCCACAATTAGGGTAATAGGCATATCTATCACCTTCAAAAGTTTTCTTATGTCCCTTTCTGCTCTGTGGTAAGAACACTTAGCATGAGGTCTGCCCTTTTAACAAGTTTTTAAGTGTTTGGTTCATTATTAGCTACAGGCACCCTGTTGTACAGCAGATCTCTAGAATTTGTTCACCTTGAGTAACTGAAACCGTGTACCCATGAAACAACAGCCCTCCCCCAGCTACCCCTTTTCTACTTTCTGTCTGACTACTTTTTACATCTCATACAAGTGGAATCATGCAATATTTGCCCTTTGTCATTGGCTTATTTCACTTAGCATAATTATCCTCGTTTCATCCATGCAGTTACTGATGGCAAGATTTCATTCTTAAGGCTGAGTAATATTCCCTTTATTTTTTATATGTGTGAACTCTATATTTAGTTTTGGCAATAGACAAAAAAGTAAACATGACATTGTTAATTGTTATGTTTCTTGATACAGGGCAATAAAAACAATGTTGATTCTGTAAAAGTAGTCACCTTTGGTTAATCAAGAATGTGCTTCTCAATTGTTCTCTGTCTCTGTTTTCATATCTCAGAAGCCCAGTGCTGGAAAATTAATATTCCCTTTAGACTAGATCACATTTTCTTCATCCATCAATGGACATTCCATTTCTAGACTATTGTGAATGGTGCTGCAGAGACTATGGGAATGCAGAGTTCTCTTGGCATTCCAGACTTCTGATGAAATTCACATTATCATTATTGATAGCTGTTAAGATTTTTCATAATAAGTATCTTCCTCTGCTTAACAAAATACCAGATGAAAAGACGTTTAATGCTTCACCTTATGTATTATAGGCGAACTCAAGGAAGTCTCCTGGTGGTGTTGGGGAGTAAACTGTTACTACTTTACTGCTGAAACTAATAACTGGATGGGATGTAACCAGATTTGCCAAAGTCACAATTCGTGTCTTTTGAAGATAGATGATGCAAAAGAACTGGTATCATGGATTGTTATATGTACTTTTATCCTCTAGGCCTCTGTCTCTTTGGGCCCAAGATACTGAGAAAATGGGGGAGTTTAGAAAGAGGAGCCTTCACTTATTCCTTGTGTCATGACTGTCAAGTGAACAAAAATTGTATAGTTAAGAGTCTCAAAAAAAAAAAAAAATCAAACAGATTTTCCTAGTGAAATATCTTTGGTCTTTCCTTCTGTTAAACTAATTACTTAAAAGTAAGAACCTAAGAACATGAAGACTGTATCACAGAGAGCCTCCTTGAGGATAGGAGTGGCAGTTGCTTCTTGGAGATCGAAACTGATGAGCTAAGTGTGGCATTCATCACAATCCCTAGTAAATATTCCCCTCTTGGTGAATGCTATTCTCAAATACCTTCTTGTTTTCCATAAAAAAGATAAAAAATTAGTGAGCAGAAGAGCTTGCCTACTAATAAGAATATGATCTTGCTATTTTATAAGCATTCAGTACATATTATCTATCAAGATGAGCATGATTATTTCCGAAATGGAAACCCCCTTTAAGATGCAATTTGGGTCTTTGCAATCATCTCCTTTACTTAGGACTCTGAAAAAAAAAGCATACCTTTCCTTTAATGAAGTACTTAGTGAAGTGTAGTTGCTCAGTCATGTCCAACTCTTTGCGACCCCACAAACTGTAGCTTACTAGGCTTCTCTGTCCATGGGATTTTCCAGGCAATAGTACTGGAGTGGATTGCCATTTCCTTCTCCAGGGTATCTTCCCAACCCAGGGCTCGAAGCTGGGTCTCCCGCATTGTAGACAGATGCTTTACCATCTGAGCCACCAGGGAAGTCTTAACCCTTTGGTAAATGGCAGCCTGGAGCCAACAGTTATTTTTTTCATATAAGGTGGTAACTGAAAACCCAAAGGCAGTGTAGTTTAGTAGTTACTATTAGGAATCCAGGAGCCAGACCGCCTGGTACTGAATTCAGTTCTGCCGCTTACGAGCTGGGTGACCCTAGGCAAATTACTTAACCGCTCTGGGCCTCAGTTTTCCCACCTGCAAAATATAGATAATAATGAGAAACATAAAAGTGATGGTAGTTTTACAAATTAGCTTTATGGTAATTTTCATTGCATCTGTAGGCAACGTTCTGGAGGAGGTAATGGCAACCCACTCCAGTATTTTTGCCAGGATAATCCCATGGACAGAGGAGTCTGGCAGGCTACAGTCTGGGGTCTCAAGAGTCGGACACAACTGAGTAACTGAGCATGCATGCATGTAGGTAGCATTTACTTGATCAATATTTGTATATATTATATCAATATGTGTATGTCTCAAAAATAATTGTAAAAAGAGAAAATACAGTGACAATAATATTGCATTTATCTTTTAAATTTATTGCAAATAAAAACTATCCACACACACAAAATGTGTTTTTATAGAGAAACGGTTGCAACCATCAGTCTGAAATCTCTACTTTTATCTAGAAAAACAAAACAAAATTTCTATGCAAATCTAGCAGATATTTTAAATCATAACATGAGAGAATTATGATGTCAAGTCATAAAATAATTTTTTATGTTTGTTGCACTAAAATAATTAAAATTATATTTAGAAATATATTCAGTCATTTGACCAGACATTATGTACTATGTCACTTTGATATATTACATTTGGGGTCATAGTACATATTTCCAAATATGGCCCTGTTTCCCTCTACCTCTTCCAACTACTGAATTACAGCAAGTCTTTTTTTTTTTATGAAGTTGAAGGCTCTAATGCACACATCCCCACAAACATTTGTTATTTTAATAATTTGTTTAGAAGATTTCTTCTTTCACTTGGAATATGTAATGATTATTTTTCTTAACCCTTAAGTTTTCTCTGGACCATGACTTGAATGGTTTCATAAAATGTCATGTATTATTTAACAACTCTTCTATTGTTAGATATTTAGATTTAAACTTTTCCACATTTTAAATAACCTAGTAGACTGGCAGCCATTTGTAACAGAAATAAACTATTAGATGAAAATTAATTTGGAAATGAAAATACAGGGGTTGAAGGAAGAGAGGGTCTTTTAGGAAAGAGGGATGAAGGATCATGTAGAAATTATCAGACCACTGGTAGTAGAAACAGCTGGATCTTTTACCTGACTTTATTTTCATTAATTTAACAGATGGTAATGTAGTCCCATGATATGTTTTGTTTCCTTTACAGAACCTCCTTCAATCCCAGACTTGTCAAAATTACTACTGGATTGGATTAGCATTTAGCAAAATGGAAAATAGGTGGAAATGGATTGACAATGGCATACCTTCTAGACTGTAAGTTTCCAGGATGCATTCAAACTCTAATATTGGTTTTGGGTTGGAATGACTGTTTCTAAAAAGAATCTTCATGTAGCTCAACTCATTTTCAGGTAGAAGTCATTAGTAAGAAGAAGGAGAATGATTTAAAAAGTGTTTCAGGAAGTATAGTTAAAAAGGAAGAGAAGCCTCATACAGAGTTATTAATATAAAATTATGATGCTAAACAGATGTTCAGAAGCATGTGTTATGAGGACCCCAGACTAAGACAGAATCATTAGGTAAGGTGATTGAACCATTCTGAGTCAGCCATAGTGATCCCTTCCACAACCACAAATAAGTATTTTGAGTATCCTCAAAATTCACTTGAAACTCCTTTGTATTAGTGGTGGTGGCAATGGTTTAGTCACTAAGTCCTGTCTGATTTTTGCTGCCCCATGGAGTGTAGCTTACCTAGCTCCTCTGTCCCTGGGATTTCCCAAGCAAGAATACTGGAGTGGGTTGCCGTTCCTTTCTCCAGGGGATCTTCCCAACCCAGGGATTGAATCCGTGTCTCCTGCATCTCCTGCTTTGCATGGAAATTCTTTACCATTGAGCCATCAGGAAGCCTTTGTATTAGTAGTTTATATTAATTATAAATAAACATAAATGTGAATATAAACATACACACATGCATGCATACACACACACACCCACATCCTCTCTATAGTCCTTCTATTAAGTGCAGTACTTTGTGAACTCTTGCATTTACATTTAGTTATAATCTATTCAATGATTTTTTAAAAAAATCTGAACTGTTACATTTTTTATTTTAAGAGTTCTCTTATATCTTCAAATCTGCTTGCTAGTTACTCATGATTTAAAACTGTCTTGAATTTATTGATTTCTTGAAAGATATTTATCATCCTCAATTTATATTTGGTATCTGATCGTTTTAATATTTGAAGTTTTGTGGGTCCAACCTATCACGTCTTTTGTTCATGATGTCATTTTCTTTGTAGTGGTTAGTGATTTTTTTTTTTTTTTTGAGCCTCTGGAAATTATTTGAGGATTGAGATGAAGGTGGCTTCCTCAAGGAAAAAATTTGCCTTTGTTGGCTGTCTTGGGGCATTGTGAATCTGAGCAGTTTTTAATTCTAAATTTGGGCTCTGCAAGTAGTGTGATTCTGGGCTGCAAACCTACAAGAAATGTCATTCAGGAAACAACCTTAATGTAATTATAGTCTGTGAGTACAGTTTCAGGTGAACATTTTCAGGGCCAAAATAAGATGCTCACATTGCATAATTAATTATATCCACGTTAAACACATAGCACTATGCAAGGGGAAAGAAATGGGATAGCCTATCACACTTGGATGGAATGGGATAGGTTGTCACAGTTAGGAGAAGGGGCAAGTGTGTGAAAAGATGGCCTGGATCCTAAGTTACACACTCATCGTCTGACCTAGCTCTGTGGTATCACACTTCCCTGATAATGGTGGAAGGGGCAGACTTGAGATTTTGAGTAAGGGGGCCAACAGACAGAAGGTTCTTGTGGCCAGCACATACCTTTTTTCTACTGGGTGGATACAGGAGCAAGCATGCCTGGTAAGAGCTGCAGCTTTGCAATTAACCTGAGGGGCAGCTATGGATTCTACTGGAGTTCCTCAGGCAGGGGGCCAGAATGAGTGTCACCCATGGGTGACAACCTTAAGACTGAATGTAGAGTGTCTATGTTCATCATGTATATTTTATGTATGATAGTTTATGTCTGCTTGATTCTTTCTTCCTTTCCTATGTTCAGTACACATGGGTTCTACTTACTCTTTGTCTTTGTGTTCAGTTGCTCAGTTGTGTCCAACCCTTGGACTATAGCCCACCAGATTCCTCTGTCCATGGAAGTTTCCAGGTCAGAATACTGGAGTGGGTTGCCATTTCCTTCTCCAGGGGATCTTCCCAACCCAGTGATTGAACCTATATCTCCATTGGCAGGTGGATTCTTTACTGCTAAGAGAAGCCCTCTGCTTACTATATCTAACAAATCGCATAGGTTACTAACTTACTTAACGCGTCTAGTACTTTCTGCTTGTGCTTCACAAGCTATTAATTTCATTTATCTTTCTTAGTTGTTTCTCTTTTTATCTATAGCATATTCAAGTATTCCTAGGTAATATAGCAAATGCAAATTGCATGAGGTGTGGTTTGTGATTTTGGATTGTTAGGTGGGATTATTCCTTTTCTCTTCTGCTTAAATTCAAGGTTCAAGACAGTCCTAAGGTAGTTTGTATTGGAAATATAATCACTTTTGTCTCAACCCTTTTGGTAGCTCGTTGTCTATGCATTGAGTTGGCCACAAAGTTTGGGTTATTCTGTAAGATGTTATGAACTTTTTTGACCAACCCAATAGAATTTTCATCTTGGGCAGAATTCATTCTTTAGTCTGCTACATCTAAGGGAAAGACTGGTTTCAGTGCTTCACTTACCCTTCTGGGTTTCCATCTTTGCTTAACCCTCATAGTCTGAGCATGAATCTGCCTATTGCCAGTCCATGAACTTACTCAAGAGGTTTAAAAAATTTTTTTCAGCATTTTAAACTATTTTCAACAGGAAGATAGTTTTTCCCTATTCTACCACTTTGCTGAAATACAGATCTTGTTTTAGATATTTTTTTCAGTGAAATTTTAATGTTTTAGTTAGTAACTATTAGCTCTGGGGGTAATAGCCCCATAGCTAACTGGGAGAGAGGGAAAGAAAAGATATAAAACATCCATTCAACAACTTCATCTCTGCCTATATTCCAATTCTACTTTTTCTTCTTAAATTATATTCACATGCAACCTTGTTAGTATCATAGAAATTCAGTTCCTCTACTTTTAAATATCTCATTTTAATTGAAATAATTAACACAAGAAAGCAGGTTACTATGCCATGATCCCAACTAGCAATATTGCTCTCTGATAAAAAATTCCCAGTGTGAAACATGTGAGGTTATAGATGTGATCAAGAAGATGTTATTCTATTTAATGGGACAAGAGCAATAGAAAATCTTTTAGTTTATTTATTTATTTGGCTGAGCCGACGCTTAGTTTCAAATATACAGGATCTTTCACTGTTGCATGTAAACTCTTAGTTGTGGCTTGTTGGCATGTGGGATCTAGTTTCCTGACTAAGGATCAAACCCAGCCCCCTTGCATTGGGAGTATGGAGTCTTAGTCACTGGACCATTATGGAAGTCCCAAAAATCTTTTAGTGATGAACTTATTATTAATATTTCCATAGGCCAGATGTTTAGAAAATAGATTTAAAAATATGATTTATGTTGTTGTAAGCTGCAGAATTAAACAGTTGACCATGTATGTTTTCTGTCCTACAGTCATTTGACAATAATGGATCATCGTTTTGGGAAAGATGAATGTGCGTTTTTAACCTCAACAAGAATAGAAACTATTGACTGCTATAAAACCTATAATTGTATCTGTGAGAAGAGAATTGATTGCTTCAATAAACACTAAGAAGAAAAGGTGAAATGGAATGTTGTAAATTTTTTTGTTGTTGGTTTTCTATAGTAATTTGTGGTTAACTATAAATTAATGTTTTTGACTGCAGGACTTAGTTCACTGTAGAAACAGAGATGAGATGGAAGAGGAAGAGAAAACGCTTTTGGACTGTGATCGAAGACATCAGATGCCATGTGTCTTTTTGGGGAAGAGAGAATCATTTTGTCCTTGGAGAGCAATTACCCCTTTCTTTGAATGGCCTTGAGGAATTGCTCTCTCTTTTCCTGAAACAACCCTAGAATCAATTAGACAACTTTGATAAATAGCTTGAGTTTTTTCCTTATTAATAGGATAAATCATTTCAATAGATTCTGGCTTTGAGAGATCATAATTAATAACTGAAAAGTACTTATCCTCCCTCCCACCCCATCTAGATACTTACCTCTCATTAAAAATAATTTTGCTGTAATTTCAAACTTACTGAATAGTTGAAACAGTAGTACAAGGAACTATCATGTAACCTTTACCCATGGTTACCATTTGTTTACATTTTACTGTATATGCATTTTTATAGTTTCTTCCTCTCTGTATCTTTCCTTGCTGATTCATTTGATAATAAATTTAAGACGTTATGCCCTTTTGTCTAAATTTTTCACAAGAACAAAGATTTTGTCCTCTATAACCATAGAACAATTGTCAAAATCAGGAAATTTAGCACTGCTACAGTACTATGAGGGAAGTCTGGTGTGCTGCAGTCCATGGGGTAGCAAAGAGTTGGACAGGACTGAGCCATTGAACAACCAATAGCAGGCTTCCAGTTGATACACTGTCTTTTTCATCAGCTCTAGACGTGGCCCTTCATAATTCGAAACACAGCGTTACAATGTACACAGTGTTACATCACTTTTTATACAAAATGGTAGTGGAAAAGGAAGAAGAAAAAAGACATAATGTCTTATCGTATAACTATAAAAATATAGCTATAAAGAGAGCTGTAAAAAATAGCTACCAATACACTTGTCTCTGTAATAGGTTATGAAGCCATAGTTGAATTTATCACTTTCTATTCCTCCCACTCATTTTTCTCATGAAGCTAATGCCTCAACTAGTTGTGCAGCTGACTGGTGTCGTGATGGTGGCTAGAAGAGCTCTAGTACTGAAAGGTTGTTGCTGAACTACGAAAGACGCTGGGATTCTTGGCCTCTGGAGGAGAATTCAATCCAGGGCCAGAGACAAGGCTTGATCACTCAGAGCTTTTGTGTAATAAAGTTTTATTAAAGTATAAAAGACATAGAGAAAACTTCTGACATAGACATCAGAAGAGGGCAGAAAGAGTGCCTCCCTGCTAGTCTTTAGCTGGGTGTTATATAGCTACTGCTGCTGCTACTGCTGCTAAGTCACTTCAGTCGTGTCGACTTTTCGACCCCATAGACGGCAGCCCACCAGGCTCCCCTGTCCCTGGGATTCTCCAGGCAAGAACACTGGAGTGGGTTGCCATTTCCTTCTCCAATGCATGAAAGCGAAAAGTGAAAGTGAAGTCGCTCAGTCGTGTCTCTTAGCGACCCCATGGACTGCAGCCTACCAGGCTCCTCCATCCATGGGATTTTCCAGGCAAGAGTACTGGAGTGGGGTGCCATTGCCTTCTGCTAATTAAAGAAAGGAAATGTCTCAAAACTCAGAGAATGACACCAGGCCCCTCACCCACAGCATGCATTTTTGAGATAACATTGGCACCAGGATGAGTCATCCTGGACCATAAAACAATTGACATGAATCTTGAAGAAAGGCAGATTTCAATACAAATATATAGTTTCATTAACATAGATTAGGAGAACAATGTATTGAAGGAGGAAACAGAACAGGCTCTATTTTGAAACCAGGACTCCATCTTGGGTTGGACTGTGGACTTGGAGCTACATGCCCAGTATTTATGGAAACGATATACCAACAGGAAAACCAGGCCCCCAGAAGGAACAGCCCCAGCACTCTCAGTCGCCTGAAAGATACCCTAATTATCTGTGTAACCAAATAGAATCATACATTCTATTATGCTTATTGGGGTATGACCACAGGCCTATTGATAATTGTCCACTGTTAACTACCTAGGCTTAAGGCATATGAATCATGGATTAACTTTTACTGTATCTTTCTTTTGTTCAGACTAGTTTCAGCGAATTTGGGGAAGTGGGTTTGGGCATGTACACTTAGGGTATATAAGGTTTTCACAAAAACTGGTCGGGGTCCTTGGTTAAGAGGAGACTGCCTTGGGCCCACCCGTGTCATAAATTGCACTCCACTATCTGCATTGTCCTTCTGAGTTTGCTTCCCAGAACGCGTGGCTACAACAGTATAACATACTGGTTTGTCAAGTCTATTCTGAGGGTTCTGAGCCTTTAGGTGGAACTGACTTGAAGACAGAGTCTGGGGTAAATACATAGCACATTAACAGAGCTTAAGACAAACATTTCCGTAAGAAAAATGCATTGGTTAGCTCAAGGTTTAAGAAAAGTTAAGCTCAGGTGGAACCAGGTGTCATTATGGCAACACAGCATTTTAAAAGAAACTTCTTTTTAAATTTCTATAGAGAAGGGGAAGGAGAAGGCAATGGCAACCCGCTCCAGTACTCTTGCCTGGAAAATCCCATGGATGGAGGAGCCTGGTAGGCTGCAGTCCATGGGGTCGCTAAGAGTTGGACATGACTGAGCGACTTCACTTTCACTTTTCGCTTTCGTGCATTGGAGAAGGAAATGGCAACCCACTCCAGTGTTCTTGCCTGGAGAATCCCAGGGACGGGGGAGCCTGGTAGGCTGCCGTCTATGGGATTGCACAGAGTCAGACACAATTGAAGTGACTAGCAGCGGCAGCAGCAGAGAAGGGGAAAAAAATGTAACACTAGTTTGTTTCTTCCTGCCACTTACGGGAGAGAGAAAAAAATGTCTGACACTTGCAGCCTATTTTCACCGTTTGGAGACCCCTGGCCTTCCCGCCTATTACCCTGTCAGTACCACAATCCTTTATGTCTCAGCACAGAGAGGAATTCAGTGAGAGGAAAGTGGTAGATAAGAATTGATTTATTAGAATAGGACTCTTGTCAGGTTTACAAGTGGGTGGGTGAGAAATGCCATTCCTGGAGAACTTAGTGGGGTACGGTTTAATAATAAAAGGAAAAGTGGGCATGGGGAGAGGAACTTTCTTGTCTTTCTTGAGTAGTCCTTATGCTTCCATCATCAGCTCCTCCTCCACGTTGGGCAAGGGAGTTTTCTTGTCCCTACATGGTCAAGCTAGGTTCATAAATTATTGTTGTTCATGTGTGCACAGAGCACGCCCTAGGGATCATTAACTTTCTGAGCTGGGCAGGATTTGGGTCTCATACCACCATTGTTTTATTGTTTGGGGGCATGTCTTGTGCTTTTGTTGCATGGCTTTGTTGCTAAATAAACTTGCTTGGTTTAGTGGTTAAGCAAACACGATTTTGCTTACAAAAAAGATCTTCATGATCCAGATAACCACGATGATGTGTTCACTCACCTACAGCCAGACTTCCTGGAATGTGAAGTCAAGTGGGCCTTAGGAAGCATCACTACAAACAAAGCTGGTGGAGGTGATAGAATTCCAGTTGAGCTATTTCAAATACTGAAAGATGATGCTGTGAAAGTGCTGCACTCAATATGCCAGCAAATCTGGAAAACTCAGCAGTGGCCATAGGACTGGAAAAGATCAGTTTTCATTCCAATCCCAGAGAAAGGCATGCCAAAGAATGCTCAAACTACCACACAATGGCACTAATCTCACTTGCTAGCAAAGTAATGCTCAAAATTCTCCAAGCCAGACTTCAACAGTATATGAACCATGAACTTGCAGATGTTAAGCTGGATTTAGAAAAGGCAGAGGAACCAGAGATCAAACTGCCAACATCCGTTGGATCATTGAAAAAGCAAGAGAGTTCTAGAAAAACATCTACTTCTGCTTTATTGACTATGCCAAAGCCTTTGACCATGTGGATCACAAGAAACTGTGGAAAATTCTTAAAGAGATGGGAATACCAGACCACCTGACCTTCCTCCTGAGCAATCTGTATGTAGGTCAAGAAGCAACAGTTGGAACTAGAGTTGGAACAACAGACTGGTTCCAAATCAGGAAAGGAGTAGATAAATGCTGTATATTAACTTAAATGCAGAGGACATCATGCTGGGAAAGATTGAAGGCTGGAGGAAAAGGGGACGACAGAGGATGAGATGGTTGGATGGCATCACCGACTCAATGGACATGAGTTTGAGTAAACTCCGGGAGTTGGTGATGGACAGGGAGGCCTGGTGTGCTGCAGTCCATGGCGTCACAAGGAGTCGGACATGACTGAGTGACTAAACTTAACTGAAATGAAACACAATTTGCCCGGTCTGGTGACTCAGCAGTAAAGAATTCACCTTCCAATGCAGGAGACAGAGTTCAGTCCCTGGGTCAGGAAGATGCCCTGGAAAAGAAAATGGCAACCCACTCCAGTATTACTGCCTTGGAAATCTCATGGACAGAGGAGCCTCAAGGGCTAACAGTTCATGGGGTCGCAAAAGAATTGGACACAACTTAGTGACTAAACAATAACAAAAACCTGCTTTCTTGAGTAATCATTAACTTACAGAGGTCTTACATATTTTTTCTACTTACAGTCCCCGAGTGGCATTAACGGCTTGATCACTTACTTTGTCGCTTTATTCTGTCCCTATCAGTTGGGATCCCTTATCTAGTGTAATGACCCCTCCCAACTGTTTCTGTCCTACTGTACAGCCAGGCTTTATTTAATTAGAGTATCTTTGTTATGTCTTCCATTACCTCAGGATCTCTGGGCTACTGTATTTATGTAACTACCCATGACTGCAAGAAGATCAAACAAGTCAATCTTAAAGGAGATCAACCCTGAATATTCACTGGAAGGACTGATGCTGAAGCTGAAGCGCCAGTGTTTTGGTCAACTGATGCGAAGAGCCAACTCATTTGAAAAGTCCCTGATGCTGGGAAAGATTGAGGGCAGAAGGAGAAGAGGGCATCAGAGGATTAGATGGCTGGACGGCATCACCAATGCAATGAACATGAACTTGGGCAAACTCCAGGAGATGGTGAGGGACTGGGAGGCCTGACGACCTGCAGTCCACGTGGTCACAAAGAATTGGACATGACTGGGCGACTGAACAACAGCAGCAACTACCCATGAAGGAAACCTGCCAAACTAGGCATAGAAGGGAGCTAGGACTCGACTGCCCTGAAGGACATCCCCTTATTACAAGTGTTCAGGCTCGGCATAATTTCTCCATCTTGAGCTTCCTGACCTATTACAGAAATGAGGAACCTTTTATTAGATGGAAGCATGCCATTGTTACATAAAATTTAAATACTAATGTAAGGATGGCAATGAACAACAAGGTTAGAATACACACCTTTGGGCCTATTTGTGTTCAGGCCTATCCTTTGCTCTTCCCTCCTCAGCTTCTTATTGTGGGGAAATGAACACCTCCAAGCAGCACTTCCCAGTGTCTTTAACCAGACAAACCCTGAGACAAAACTTAAGTGCTATCAATGCTGATGCAATGCTGGTCCAATACTTTGGCCACCTAATGCAAAGAGCTGACTCATTGGAAAAGATCCCCCAAAGCTGGGAAAGATGGAGTGCAGGAGGAGAAGGGAGTGATCAGATGGGATGGTTGGATGGCATCACTGACTCAATGGACATGAGTTTGAGCAAACTCTGGGAGATAGTGAAGGACAGGAAAGTCTGGTGTACTGTAGTCTATGGGGTCACAAAGAGTCTGACAGGAGTTAGCCACTGAAAAGCAACAACAGTCAATGCTGCTGTACGGCATAGGGCTCGGCTTGGTGCTCTGTGATGACCTAGATGGGTGGGGTGAGGTCGTGGGAGGGAGGCTCAGGAGGGAGGGGACATATGTATACATATGGCTAATTCACTTTGTTGTACAGCAGAAACTAACACAACATTATAAAGCAAGTATATCCCCCACCCCGCCCCCAAAAAAATGTTTTATAGGGCAATGAAACTGAGGGAAAGAGGAAGTGAGGTGAAGGAGGATGGGAAATAAATACAAAATGATACATAACTGAGCTGCCCACTGCTTCACAAATGAACAAAACAAGGTCGTGTGACCTTGGGGAACTTGGCTCTAAAGAAACACTGGAAGTGTAACCCTTGTTTAGGGGGGAGTAGAAGCTTCTGGATACGGCTAAACTCTGAGTGTCCTTATTGAGTTCTAAGTAGTTTCTTAGCATCTTTGTCACCTTCTTGATCAGTAAGTAAGTAAGTAAGTGAAAGTTGCTCAGTCGTGTCCGACTCTTTGCGATCCCATGGCCTATGGACTACACAGTCCATGGAATTCTCCAGGCCAGAATACTAGAGTGGGTAGACTTTCCCTCCTCCGGGGATCTTCCCAACCCAGTGATCGAGCCCAGGTCTCTCACATTGCAGGTGGATTCTTTACCAGCTGAGCTACAAGGGAAGCCCAGTACCTTGAATAAAATTTCCTCTGTTTTAAAACAGAGAGATTTGTTTTCCTTGCTGGGCTTTGATTGGTACAATGTATTTTCTTACTTTCTTATTATAACCATCCTGTGGGATAATAACAGCTTGGAGGTGTTGCAGGTTTGCTCCAACCACTATAATCAAGTCAGTATTGCAATAAAGTGAATGTTGCCATAAAGTAAGTCACACAGTTTTTGTTTGTTTCCCAGTGTATATAACAGTTATATTTACATTATTCTGTAATCTATTAAGTGAACAATAGTATTATGTCTTAAAAAAAAACAAACACAATGTGCATACCAGAAAAAAATTAAAGTTAAAAACTAAAACCAATGTGCATATCTTATTTAGAAAATGCTTCATTGCTAAAATATGCTAGCCATCATATGAGCCTCCAATGAGCTGTATTCTTTTTGCTGTTGGAGGGTCTTGCCTTGATATTTGATTATGGCTTACTGACCAGGGTGGTGGTTGCTGAAGTTTGGGGGTGACTGTGACAATTTCTTAAACTAAGACCTGTGATACATATGTGTACTCAGTCATGTCCAACTCTTTGGGATGCCATGGACTGTAGCCAGCCAGGCTTCTCTGTCCATGGAATTTTTCAGGCAAGGATACTGGAGTGGGTTACCATTTCCTCCTCTAGGGGATCTTCTTAAATCAGGGATCAAATTTGCATCTCCTTCATGTCCTGCATTGCAGGCAGATGACCGCTGGGTCATCAGGGATGCAGAAGTGAAGTTTGCCACATCAATTGACTCTTCGTTTCAGGAACAATTTCTCTGTAGCATGCCATATTTTCAGAAAGCATTTTACCCACAGTAGAAATTTTTTTCAAAATTGGAGTCAATCCTCTCAAATACTGCTGCTGTTTTATCAACTACGTTTGTGTAATATTATAAATCCTCTATTGTCATTTCAATAATTTTCACCGAAACTTCACCAGGATTGGATTCCATTTCAGGAAACCACTTTCTTTGCTCATCTTAAAGAAGCAACTCCTCATCCTTTAAAGTTTTATCATGAGAGATTGCAACGATTCAACCATATTGTCAGGCTCCACTTCTCTTGCTATTTCCACCACATCTGCCATTACTTCCTCCACTAAAATCTTGAACCTCTCAAAGTCATCCATGAAGGCTGAGACCACTTCTTCCAAATACCCATTTATGTTGATACTTTGACCTCTTCTCGTGAATCATAGATATTCTTAATGGCATTTAGGATGGTGAAGATTTTCCCCTCTCTCCTTTCTTCTCTTCCTGCCTTCCTTTCATTATCTACTCATATATGGTATGATTTTCCCCCCTCCATTTTTCAATCAAAATTCTTTACTTCACAGGTACTATTTTTTGGCCTGCTTGCTCTAGGTGATGAGAGAGGCCAGTTCAGTTCAGCACAGTCACTCAGTCATGTCTAATTCTTTGTGAACCCATGGATTGGAGCACACCAGGCTTCCCTGTCCATCACCAACTCCCGGAGATTACTCAAAATCATGTCCATTGAGTCGGTGATGCCATCCAACCCATCCCATCCTCTGTCGTCCCCTTCTCCTCCCACCTTCAATCTTTCCCAGCATCAGGGTCTTTTCCAATGAGTCTGTTCTTCACATCAGGTGGCCAAAGTATTGGAGCTTCAGCTTCAGCATCATTCCTTTCAATGAATATTCAGGATTGATCTCCTTTAGGATGGACTTCTTGGATCTCCTTGCAGTCCATGGGACTCTCAAGAGTCTTCTCCAACACCACAGTTCAAAAGCATCAATTCTTATGTGCTCAGCTTTCTTTATAGTCCAACTCTCACATCCATACATGACTACTGGCAAAACCATAGCTTTGACTAGATGGACCTTTGTTGGCAAAGTAGTGTTTCTGCTTTTTAATATGCTGTCTAGGTTAGTCATAGCTTTTCTTCCAAGGAGTAAGCATCTTTTAATTTCATGGCTGCTGTCACCATCTACAGTGATTTTGGAGCCCCACAAAATAAAGTCTCTTACTGTTTCCACTGTTTCCCCATCTATTTCCCATGAAGTGATGGGACCAGATGCCATGATCTTAGTTTTCTGAATGTTGAGTTTTAAGCCAACTTTTTCACTCTCCTCTTTCAATTTCATCAGGGGGCTCTTTAGTTCTTCTTTGCTTTCCGCCATGAGGGTGGTGTCATCTGCATATCTGAGGTTATTGATATTTCTCCCAGCAATCTTGATTCCAGCTTGTGCTTCATCCAGCCTGGCATTTCACATAATGTCCTCTGCATTTAAGTTAAATAACTAGGGTGATTATATACAGCCTTGACCTACTCCTTTCCTGATTTAGAACCAGTCTGTTGTTCCATGTCCAGTTCCAACTGTTGCTTCTTGACCTACATACAGATTGCTCATTAGGAAGGTCAGGTGGTCTGGTATTCCCATCTCTTCAGAATTTTCCACAGTTTATTGTGATCCACACAGTCAAAGGCTTTGGCATAGCCAATAAAGCAGAAGTAGATGTTTTTCTGGAACTCTCTTGCTTTTTCAATGATCCAGTGGATGTTGGCAATTTGATCTCTGGTTCCTCTGCCTTTTTAAAATCCAGCTTGAACACCTGCAAGTTCTTGGTTCACGTACTGTTGAAGCTTGGCTTTGAGAATTTTGAGCATTACTTTGCTAGCATGTGAGATTAGTGCCATTGTACGGTAGTTTGAGCATTCTTTGGCATTGCCTTTCTCTGGGATTGGAATGAAAACTGACCTTTTCCAGTCCTATGGCCACTACTGAGTTTTCCAGATTTGCTGGCATATTGAGTGCAATACTTTCACAGCATCATCTTTCAGTATTTGAAATAGCTCAACTGGAATTCCATCACCTCCAGTAGCTTTGTTCATAATGATGCTTCCTAAGGCCCACTTGACACATTCCAGGAATCTGGTTCTAGGTAAGTGATCACACCATGGAGAGGCAAGGGTACTTTAAATAATGTGGACATATGTAAGAGTTCTGACAAGAACAGAAACTTTCAGAATGTCTCAAATGTCAAGATTTCCTATTCTACTGCTGAGAATATTTTCAGTTGTTCTGGACATCAGATCTTTTCCTCCCGTTCAGCCTTTAGAAGGGAAAGTGAACCCTCCCAACTCTATTTCTGAACAAACTGTGGAACTTACAGGTAAGATCAAACCTACTGTGTGTCATCAGCTACTGATTCTGGAGAGATTTTTAACATCCTTAATCCTATCTGTTTGGGCTTGATATGTGAAAGTCTGAGATGGTAAAGAATCTGCCTGCAATGCAGGAGACATGTGTTGGATCCCTGGGTCCGGAAGATCTCCTGGAGAAGGGAATGGCTACCCACTCCAGTATTCTAGCCTGGAGAATTCCATAGACAGAAGAGCCTGGTGGGCTACACTCCATGGGGTTGCAGAGTTGAACACGACTCAGAGTAATGAGACTTTAGGAAAGGAGAGCGAACCCCCCCTGAATTATAACATTTTCAAGTAGAACTATATTGAATCAAAAGGAGGTCATTGAATGAAGAATTTTTATTCTGGTAATGAAATAATGCTGAACCATCCAAATTTCCTTGTTAAGAAACTGAATAAAGTGAATTGTAAAGACTAAGAAAAGGCATAGAAAAGGTATGTTTACCTTTCATTTTTTTTAAGAATAATTTTTTTGTGAATGTTTTGTATCATCATTTTAGTTAGCTTTTACTCTTAGTTATAAACTATAATAATCTAGATAGGGAATATTTTGTTTTCTGCTGCTGCTTCTGCTGCTGCTCCTGCTGCTGCTAAGTCACTTCAGTCGTGTCCAACTCTGTGCGACCCCATAGAGGGCAGCCCACCAGGCTCCCCCCGTCCCTGGGATTCTCCAGGCAAGAACACTGGAGTGGGTTGCCATTTCCTTCTCCAATGCATGAAAGTGAAAAGTGAAAGTGAAGTCGCTCAGTCCTGTCCGACCTTTAGCATGGACTGCAGCCTACCAGGCTCCTCCGTCCATGGGATTTTCCAGGCGAGAGTACTAGAGTGGGGTGCCATTGCCTTCTCTGTTTGTTTCTAGTAGTATACAAATAAATGACTATGTGAAATCTTTTTTCCTTATAAGTTGAAAATTTTTTGAAGATAAACACTTTGTATTTAAGTTTAGAAACAAAGTCATTTAAGGAGATCAAATTATTGTGTCATAAACACCTTTACAAATAATTAATTGCTCTTTCTTTTTGGTTTTCCTAGTTTATAATTGCCTCCTGCCTTAGATTATTCATTTGTTCCTTTATCCCTCTGTTTACCGATGCTTACTTAACACTTACTGTGTGCAAGGCACACATTATACTTGGTGCTGAAAATTTAAAGGTAATTAAGTCACAGACCCTTTGCCTTGAAATTCAAATTTCAGGGGACAGAAATAGCTGTAAATAATTAAAGTGCAATGTGAAAACAGAAGTAATTGGATCATAATTAAGGATATCTGAGAACTCACAGGAAGGATGGAGTTAACTCTGCTCAGGCACAGGGAAGACTTTTCAAAGAAATGCATTCAGTCAAGTTTGAAGGAAGACTATGTATTTTGCCAGGTGGAGGAGAAGGAGCATGGCAATGCATTCAAAGTGATTATAGCCCAGATACATTATTTCCACAGACTCTTAGTGCTGCTGGAAGATAGGATGTTGGGCATTGATGGAGAAGCTGTGAATAGGGGCTATCAGCATCAGATTTGGCTAGAGTTGGCAAACAAAGAGCAGTCTGTTTTTTACTTTTTAACCTGTGCTGGGTCTTCAGTGCTGTCAGCGGGCTTTTCTCTAGTTGCCTTGCACAGGCTTCTCAGTGCCGTGGCTTATCTTGTTGCAGAGCACAGGCTCTAGAGCACACAGGCTTCACAGCTAGGGCACAGGGCTTAGTTGTCCCGCAGCACATGTAATCTTTCCGGAACAGGGATTGAACCTGTGTCTCCTGCATTGGCAAGCAAATTTGTAACCACTAGACCACCAGGGAAGTCCCTAAGAGCAGTTTTTAAAGAATCAATGAGACTGAATATTATACAGAGATCGAAAAATACCCTAAGATTTCTGTTCAGTCCCAAACTGTTTTTCTCTTCTTTTTTTGATTACCAGTCCTTTCTGGGACTCACCCATCTTTTCTTTCCAATATAAAGTTGTTACAATCTATGGAATCCCTTAGTACATTAACCCAGACATATCCTTCAGGTGAAATCTTTCTAATTCAAACTTTTGTTTTTCCTAAAGGCAAAAATTATTCAGAGTTCTCTGCTTTTAAGTTTATATTTTAAAAAGGCTTTTATTGAATTTGTTATAATATTGTTTCTGTTTTTTTGTTTTGGTTTTTTGGCCGAAAGGCACATGGGATCTTAGATTCCTGACCAGGGGTCAAACTTGCGCCCTCTGCTTTGGAAGGTAAAGTCTTAACCACTGGATTTCCAGGGAAGTCCCTTAAGCTAATTTTTTATACTGATAATTGCAGTAGGTAAACTAGCAGAGACAAGAAATGTAGTAAAAGATCTTCTAAATTCGTTCTATACTGTGATATGTATAGCTCTTAGCTCTTTTTCTGAAAATTAAAATGCCCTTTTGGATTCACTGTTGTTGTTGTGTAGTCACTAAGTCATGTTCGACTTTTTGCAACCCCATGGACTGTCACCCTCCAGGCTCCTCTGTCCATGGGATTTCCCAGGCAAGAACACTGGAGTGGTTTACCATTTCCTTCTCCAGGAATCTTCTTGACCCAGTGATCGAACTTGTGTCTCTTGCGTGCAGGTGGATTCTTTACCACTGAACCACCTGGACATTACCTTTACTTTAATTTGAGGGTATAAATAGTTAGACTTCAAAAATGTGTTGGTGTCCATTAAATCTTGTGTTAGCCCTAGCCTAGGGGGCCAAAGACTATTGACCAGTCCACGAGCTCTTCTGAATCACCTTTTCTCTTTTTCTTCACACAAGTTACTTTCCCAGCTCCCCTTGTAGCTAGAATGGCTATGTAGCCCACCTTTGGCTACTAAGACTTAAAACAAAGTTGTCTAGCTTTCTGGAATGGCTTTCATTCCCTCTACTCTTTTTTGTCTTGAATACTAAATAAGTTACCTGGAGCTGTGACAACTCTATTGTAGCCATGAGGTTGTCAACACACTCAAGAGCAGCTTCAAAAGCTTTAGAGAGCCAGTGGCATTGATGATGTTGTTGACCTGTCTTGATCTCTGGATATTTTATCATATTTGTCCAGATACATGTCTAAGAGCCACCTACTTGTGGTTGTTGTCAGTTTCAATGGGTTCCTCATTACACAGAAGAAGGAACTCACACTGAATTAAAAATATAAGCAGGATGTTTGACAAGTGAGGATGGACTTAGAAAAAGCCAGATGGGGAAATCAGAATAGCTCTGGATTTATTATCACTATATCTATAAAATGTATTATTATAATCTAGCATTACAGTATACAGAGGATGTGCTGTGCTACAGAAAAAGATAGCTTAGAATGAAAACAAACCAAGACAAAACAAAACAGGAAACCCTTGTGATTTGTGGTTTAAAAATAAAAGGATCTCATGCAGCCAAAGCTGCAACTTCTCAGCCTTTCTTCTGTCAGCTCTGCTTTTATGTATTACGACCTATTGCTTTAATCTGTTTCTGAACACAGTAGGAAAGTCTCTTCAAAATGATGTATATATATATTTTGGTCTGAACACCTTACACATTTGCCCCCCCACCCCACCCCAATTCTCCATTCATCATGGGCACAGCAGCCTCCCTCAAGCCTACAAAAGACCACCAATGGTGTGAAATTCCAACACACACTTTACTTATTTTAGGCCTTCAAAGGAATTCTCATAAAAGAGGAGGAAGATCCCCTCAAATATAATTTTTATAAAGAACAATTTCTCATATGTTGTATGAGAAGTGTGAATTGCAATAATTTTTTTCTTGAATGTATGAGAAAGTTCACTTTCAACCACATCTCATCTCCACGTTTCTCTACCCTTCAGACATGACAGAGAAGCATGTTTATACTGATGTGAAATCTCTTGGCAAAAGGAAGAAAATGCCGTCCAGAACTGCTGACAGGAAATATGAGGGTGGTAAGCATCTATATTTACAGAATCATACATCACAGGTTTGAACATGATCTTATATATTTTAAAATCCACTAAATTTGTAAATGTCTCCCTATAACTTAACTGTCAAGTGTTTAAACTGTGTTTGAACACCTGCTTGGAAATGAAACTCATTTTTTCCCCCAGGGTAGTAGTCAACCACAAATTGTAACTGCTCCTAGAATATTTTTGCTTTACTCTGAATCAGAATATTTCTTCTTGAATCTGGCATGCACAAACACTACTTAGAAGCCTTTTCATGGAAAAGAAGTGATTATCATAAAAGCTTGATGACTTCTTATGTTGAGTCCAGGATTTCAATGCAACAGGGTATTATTTCTTCCTGTGGGTCCATGAATCAATTACAGTGCAGAAAGCATGGCAGATCATCTTGTTTTATTAGTAATAGATGTAGAGTCAAGGTATATTTGCTGTTTAAGAGTTTTTTTGTTTTTAAAGATGATAAATGCTAATGCTAGGGAATTAGCAATGTGTGCCTGGAGAATCCCAGGGGCGGCAGAGCCTGGTGGGCTACTGTCTATGGGGTCACACAGAGTCGGACGCGACTGAAGCGACTTAGCAGTAGCAACAGCATAGGCCTTATACTGTAATGATTGGGTCTTTATCACCATTTTAAATTTTATTTTTTAAAAAATAACTAACTAATTTTTGGCTGCACTGGGTCTTTGTTGCTGCACAAAGCCTTTCTCTAGTTGCAGCAAGTGGAGGCTACTCGCTGGTTGCCTTGTGAGGACTTCTCATCGTGGTGGTTTCTCTTGTTGCAGAGCATGGCTCTAGGCTTGCAGGCTTCATTTGCTGCACACAGACTTCATTCAGCAGTTGTAGCTCTCCATGGGCTTAGTTGCCCCACGGCATGTGGGATCTTAGTTCCTGGACCAGGAATGTCCACTGCACTGGTAGGCAGATTCTGGACCACCAGGGAAGTCTCCTTATCATCATTTTTTAATGGTTCTCTTCTGACTGTCCTTCTCAATAATCCAAGTGACTACTCTGTGCTGGGCTGTTTTCCACAGGTGGCCAGACCAGTGGAAGGACTGAAAGAAAATGTCTTGGTCCTTATGTCTTCAAATAGCTTCTTCAAACTCCTTATTTAAAAATCTGTAATTTTTTGCATACAGGGTTATCGTTACCATCTTTCTAAATTCCATATATATTCGTTAGTATACTGTATTGGCAGAAAAGGCAATGGCAACCCACTCCAGTACTCTTGCCTGGAGAATCCCATGGACAGAGGGGCCTGGTAGGCTGCAGTCCATGAGGTCGCTAAGAGTCGGACACAACTGAGCGACTTCACTTTGACTTTTCACTTTCATGCATTGGAGAAGGAAATGGCAACCCACTCCAGTGTTCTTGCCTGAAGAGTCCCAGGGATGGGGGAGCCTGATGGGCTGCCGTCTATGGGGTCACACAGAGTTGGACACGACTGAAGCGACTTAGCAGCAACAGCAGCAGCAGCATACTGTATTGGTGTTTTTCTTTCTGACTTACTTCACTCTGTATAATAGGCTCCAGTTTCATCCACCTCATTAGAACTGATTCAAATATATTCTTTTTAATGGCTGAGTAATACTCCATTGTGTATATGTACCACAGCTTTCTTATCCATTCATCTGCTGATGGACATCTAGGTTGCTTCCATGTCCTGGCTATTATAAACAGTGCTGCGATGAACATTGGGGTACAAGTGTCTCTTTCAATTCTGGTTTCCTCGGTGTGTATGTCCAGCATGGGATTGCTGGGTCGTATGGCAGATGTATAGAATAGTCTTTTGGACTCTGTCGGTGGAGGGGTGGGGGGGCATGATTTGGGAGAATGGCATTGAAACGTGTAATATCATATAAGAAATGAATCGCCAGTCCAGGTTCGATGCAGGATACAGGATGCTTGGGGCTGGTGCACTGGGATGACCCAGAGGGATGTTATGGGCAGGGAGGAGGGAGGAGGGAGGGGGATTCAGGATTGGGAACATGTGTACACCTGTGGCAGGTTCATGTTGATGTATGGCAAAACCAATACAATATTGTAAAGTAAAAAAAAAAAATCTGTAATTTTAAATTATTTTGCTCTTGTAGTTATAGCAGTTGCAAAAATATAAAAAAAAAAAGAAAAAAATATCCTGTAATTTGTCATAACATTAGGAAAGGGGGCTTAGGACTTAGGACAAACGTGAATTCTATCATTCTACTGTAATGCTTTATTAAATGTTAAATTTCTACACTTTAGCCATTTATTCATAGATGTTGTAGGAAGTCATTATGGGTTGACATATATTTACATATATAAGAATCAAGGGAGATTTCCCTGGCAGTCCAGTGGTTAAGACTGTGCACTGCCAATATACGGGACATAAGTTTGACCCCTGCCTGGGGAACTAAGATCCCACGTGGCCAAAAAATTTTCTTTTGAAAAAGTGAAAAGACATCCTACAGAACGGGAGGAAATGTTTGCAAGTCATATATCTGAAGTGATGTGGATTCATAATAATGAACTCTTACACGTTAACAATAAAAAGATCAGTTACCCAATTAAAAAAAAAATTAAGGGCAGACATGCCCATTAAGCAACTTGAGGCAGAGACAGAAGCACATGCCTGGCAGGCTTCCATGAAGGTTTTTTTCTTTTCCTTTTTTAAAGAATGGATATTTATTTATTTATTGGCAGCATTGCAGCCTGTGGAATCTTAGTTCCCCAAACAGGGACTGAACCTATGCCCCCTGTAGTGGAAGTCCAGAGTCTCACCACTGGACTGCCAGAACAGTCCCGTCCGGGAAGATTTTCTTAAACTTATCTTTTTTTTTAAATGTCTTTATCAGGCAGCATGCCCCATTGTGCTGCAGTTTTCTCCAATAATTTTATGCTTCTGTAATCTTGCTTTGACCTAGATATATAATATTAGTTTTGTTTGAACACTGTTGCAATAATACCTTTAACTTATACGTTGATTGCTTTCATCAGGTTTATTGTTCCAATCCCCTTACTTTCATTTAATCACAGCTGCTTACTGCAGCTTGGCCACATTCTGGGTGCTGTGCTGTGTGCCAGTGATACCAAGGAGATACTGTGTCTTTGTTGCTGTTTATCACAAAGCCTTCTTCCTCTAGACTAAAATACATCCTCAGGAGTGGAAATTATGATCAAATACCTATTGCAGAGCATTTGAAACCTCAGAGGAGGTCAGTGTGGAAGGAGACTACAAGTAGTGGGGAAAATGACAGAAAATGAAAATGAGAAAGTGATCAAATAATGAGGTAAGCTTGAATGCTCATCCTAAGTTCAAAAGGAAGTATTAGAAACGTTTAATGGAGAAGAGAAAGAACCCGGGCTCTTTGGGATTTAGCTGATTTCATGGCTTGAGGAGGGAAAAATTAAGTTTGGAGAAGGGATATATTTAATTGTCATCTGTGAATAAGGAAGCATTTAAGACAAAGTTCATCAATATTCTGGAAAAGGCAAAAGTATGATGATGGTAAAAAGATCAGGGATGTGGAGTGGAGAGATGAACAGACAGAACACATAAGATTTTTAGGTCACTGAAAACACGCTTTATGATTTTATGATGGATATATGTTATTTTACATTTGTCCAAACCCATAGAATGTATTAATATAACACCAAAAGTGAACTCTTAGGTAAACTATGGACTGAGTCAAGACAGGTTAATTGATTATAACAAGTGACAGCAAGTGTACCACTCTGGTAGGAGATGTTGATAATAGGGGAGGCTATCTATGCATGTGTCAGGATAGGGATTCCTTGAGAAATCTCTATAACTGCCCCCTCAAGATTGCTGTGATCCACAGCCAGGCAACAAGAAGGTGGGACGAACTGAGAGAGGAGGACTGGCATATCTACACTATCATGTGTAAAACAGATGACTACTGGGAGCCTGCTGTATAACGCAGAGAGCTCAGCTTGGTGCTGTGATGACCTAGACATGGGGGGAGCAGGAGGGAGGATTAAGAGGGAGGGCGTATATGTATACTTATGGCTGATTCACCTTGTATAGCACAAAACAATACAACATTGAAAAGCAATTATCCTCCAATTAAAAATAAATTTTAAATTTTAAAAAAGTTTTAGCATAAGAAGATTGTTGTGATCCAATCTTTTACTCTAAAAGAATAAAGTCTTAAAAAACTTCTTTTAAAGATAATATACATAGAGGTCAGCTTGAAGGAACTATTTGGGGGCAGTTTGTGACATTTTGAGCATTAATGTTAGTAATATTATAATAGACAAATATATAAATCAATAAAATTGTTTTACAAGGTCATGTGTTCATAATGATATAAAAGAAAAGCTTGTCAGCATAGATAGTTGTAATCTGAAATGAGAATGCTAACAGATTATATTTCAGAAATGTATTTCAAACTGCTGGGCATACACACTGAGGAAACCAGAAGGGAAAGAGACACGTGTACCCCAATGTTCATTGCAGCACTGTTTATAATAGCCAGGACATGGAAGCAACCTAGATGCCCATCAGCAGATGAATGGATAAGAATGCTGTGGTACATATACACAATGGAGTATTACTCAGCCATTAAAAAGAATATATTTGAATCAGTTCTAATGAGATGGATGAAACTGGAACCTATTATACAGAATGAAGTAAGCCAGAAAGAAAAACACCAATACAGTATACTAACGCATATATATGGAATTTAGAAAGATGGTAACAATAACCCTGTGTACGAGACTGCAGAAGAGACACCAATGTATAGATCAGTCTTATGGACTCTGTGGGAGAGGGAGAGGGTGGGGAGATTTGGGAGAATAGCATTGAAACATGTATAATATCATGTATGAAACGAGTTGCCAGTCCAGGTTCAATGCACGGTACTGGATGCTTGGGGCTGGTGCACTGGGACGACCCAGAGGGAGGGTAGGGGAGGGAGGAGGGAGGAGGGTTCAGGATGGGGAATGCGGGTATACCTGTGGCGGATTCATTTCGATATTTGGCAAAACTAATACAATATTGTAAAGTTTAAAAATAAAATAAAATTAAAAAAAATTAAAAAAAAGAAATTTGAACATAAAAAGAAGTTAATAATTTCATTAAATGTATTAATATAGCTAAATGATTTTGTATAAGCTTATATTAATATATGTTTGTGAAGTATAGAGAGATATTTGTTTTAACTGTGTAAGTAAAGATGGGAATATATTGGAAATTATGTAAGCCCAGAAAAAGCAGAATCCAAAGGAGGATGATCATACACAATAAGAAAGCAGAAAGAGGAAAAGAGAGTTCAATTTCGTGCCTTAAAACGATGATTTAACCACACGTTTTAAAAAGGGACTAACTTCAAGAGTTTGATTCCTCTTTTCCTAGGCTTAGACTTTCCAAATGGCCCGAAAATTTAAATGGTACAAGAACGCATACACAATTTTTAATAGTGCTAACAGATAATAGCAATATATAAAAAGGATAGCATAATGCATAATTAAATGTTAGCTAAAATGAGACTTAAAACATGTATCATTTGTAATGGAGATTATTAGGTTAAGAAATACAAAATCTATATGAAAGGTGAGAATTCCAAATGTTCCATTTTTGTAATAAATTAAGTTGAAAACAAGAGCCAACTTAATGGTCTGCAGCTTGAGTTCAGTCATGATGCAAAAGCAAACAATCTAAAAATCAGTTGTTTGACAAACTATTTCCTGAAGTATTTTGCTTTTTTGGTCCATAGAGATTACTGAAAACTAGAAAAGTATTCAAGGATCTAATAATGTAACAACTATTGGACAGTTTAAGTACGATTATAACCTTAGAGAAGTATAAAAATTATAGGAATAACACACGAAATGAAGTTTAAAAGCTACTGCTTTATTTTAAAATAGATTTAAGTACCAGAATAGCAATAGGTTTTGTAATAATTTTACTTGTATTTGCTTCTTGAGGTGTTCCAAAGAGTTAGATACTTTAACTGAAATTTAAAAATTTTATAGGACTTAATTTGAGTACTTAAGTAGAAATTAATGTTGAAATGTTTCAGTAGGTTTCAAATTATCTTTATTAGTGAACAGTGAGTCACAGATTAGCTGGGTGATTGACTCAGTTTCTTAGCAAGCTGCCTTCAAGGTGCGGGTCAGGGGTGGGGTCTCAGGTCAAGACTTGACTAGGGAGCTCCCACCTCCAAGCTCACTCACATGGGTGTTGGCTGGTCTCAGGTCATCATTGGCTACTGACTGGAGACCCAAATTCTTTGCCATGTCGGCCTTTTCATAGGGCTATTCACATCACAGGGGCTTCTCTCATAGCTCAGTTGGTAAAGAGTCTGCCTACAGTGCAGGAGACCCGGGTTTGATTCTTGGTTCGGAAAGATCCCTTGGAGAAGGAAATGGCAACCCACTCCATTCTTGCCTGGAGAATTCCATGGACAGAGGAGCCTGGCAGGCTACAGTCCATGAGATTGCAAGAGTAGGACACCACTGAGCGACTAAACCACCACCACCATTCACATCACAGCAGTTTGCTTCCTATGGGGGTGGGGGAGAGACTGGAGAAAGAAAGAGAGAGAGATGGAAATGCATTGGCTCTCTTGGGAAGAGGATTCCAAAATGGTATGGATACTAAGGGGTGGGGAATTGTAATTGGGGGCCACTATAGAGGTTGCCTGTACTATGAGATATGCATTTGTGCATTTTATAAAATAAGGATGATTCAAATCACAAATATTAGTAAATTTTATTTTTCATTTGCAAAAGCCTTTGGTCATGTTTGCAGTGATCAGTTTGCTTTTGTGTATCCCTGTTAAACTATGACCTTGAGCTCATGCTTTGTGACTCATATCTGTCTTCAGCAGACGATAGACTTGTCACCATGTGAAGTTCTCCAGAAATTCAGGTCGAACAAGATGCATTAATAAGTATCATTTGAAAGATTGTAAGCTTTATTTTATATGGTTGCTGAGGATAATTAGAAACCCAAATAGCAAGAGCACTTTCTGAAAACCTGTAAGACCGATAATAGTCACAATAATTTTGCCGTTTCCAAAGGGGCTCCTCCACTTCTGCTTTTGTAATTTTGTACTATGGCCAGCAGATGGCATCGTCGTACAAATCAAGTTCTGAAATTAAGCTCCTTCAATTTGAAAATGTCTTACTCATAAGAATAAAGAAATAAATACATTCTCATAAGCTGCTACTTGAAATGTTAGTAGGCTAGTATTGCAAATAGATTTGGCAAAATATATCTGTAGTATTAAAAATGCTATCACTTTTTGAACTAATGATTCCACTTTAGAGATCTGTCTTCAAAAAATAATACATATGAACAAGATACTACACAATTTGATTTTTTTATCTCAGTATTATTTGACTTGCCAAATACTAGGAAAATCTTATATCCAACAATAGGAGAAAGGTTAAATATATATGATATTACCCTACAATTGAAAAATACAAAAATTTTAAAATTATATTTATGAAGTATTCAAAATGTAAGAAATGCTCCTGATATAATGCTAGTTGAAAAATCATAAAATAATGTGTAGCTCCTGCTAGCACAAAATATACACAGAAAATATGGAAAGGAAACATATTTTATATGTTTATAGCATATAATTTTATAACAAGATTTTAAGGTATTTTTCTTCATATTTTCCTTGTTCCAATTTTCAGTAATGAGTAGCTGGAAATAGCATCGTATTTTTTAATAAGCAGAAATCAAGTGTGAGAACAAAGAAAAGGGAATAAAAAATTTGTGCTAATCATAATTAAAAATTCTGTCATCTGCTATGTTAAACAATAAAAATATTCATTTATCTAATGATTATCTAGTGTTTTTCACACTGGGTGATGGTTATACAAAAGAAAATAAGACACAGGTTTTGCCTTTACTGAACATATAGTCAACTTGGAGAGAGAGACATATAAACAGATACTATATAAAGTAATGTGACAGGTGCAATGAATAAGACTATTAATGGTCTGATACATTTTCTTTTTCTCATTCGTTAGTCTCAACTCTCCCAGGTTTTTTTTTCCACATTGCACGGGGCTTGTAGGATCCTAGTTCCCAGACCAGAGATGGATTGAACCCAGACCCTCTCAGTGAAAGTTGCAGAGGCCTAAACCCTGGACCAGGAAATTCCCTCAGTTCTCCATTTTGGTCTCCAATATTTGATTTGTGACTGTGATTTACTGAACTTTACACATATTTTTCATTAAGAATTTCCAAGAACAGCCATGACACACAAGTAAATAATATTTACATTATCTATCCAGTGGTTATGAGTACCATTCTGTTGGCAAAGATATTATCTACCTGTGAGAAATGGATTGTTGCTGCTGTGATTAAGGTGGAGGATGATATAAAACAACTGCTATGAAAAACTTACTCGTCTGAGGTTACCAGCATTTTGATTGTGAGGCTGAGATGAGTTTTAGTAACAGATTTTCAAAAGGTTTTCTCTCTTCTCTGGTTTAGCACAGCAGAGTGTATGTGTGAAGAAGGAAAACACGCGGGCAGCTCTTTTTGGAGAGGCATTGCCCTTTTAAAAAAAGCCCTGTATTTTGGGTTGCTTTTCTTCTCTCTAGAGGGATGTGACTGAATGAGTATGGACTAGCACTGGGGTGTGAAGTTCTGAGCCCCACAGGCCACTAAGATATTTCTGGACTGTGGGCCTGAGGGTGTGTTAGGGAGATTGGAGTGGTGGGAGGGGGTGGGGGTGAGGGTGGGAGGTGGATCTTTCTCCCTAAGAATAACAGAAGGTCTGATCCATGGCCTTTCACTTGCTAAACATTTAAGATGCAGTATTGATGAGGGAGATATTAGACAATTGTTTTGAAGGCAGAATAGTGAATGGAAATGCTCTCAACAAAGCACAACTTTCCTTATGTCCAATGGAAAAAAATGCACAACGTGTGTTGTGAGTTGAGTTTTATTTGGGCCAAATGAGCACTACAGCCCAGGAGACAGAATGTCAGATAGTTCTGAGAAACTGCTCCAAAGAAGTACGGAGTAAGATCAGTATATACATACATATATATATATACACACACACACACATATATATATACATATTTATATATTAGTAAAGGGGGGGTTTGTGTAGTTAAGCACACATTTTGGCAGAGGTTTGCTACTAGTCACAAGAAGGTTGCTTCTAGTCATGAGGAGCAATCTCTCTTTTAATGATTTTAGTGCTTCTCTAGATATCAGAAGATGCAAAAAACTGGGCTCATAAACTCTTCTCCTAAAAATATCTAACTATGTAAAGGCCTGTTCTGCCAGTTTTTCTCGGAGCACAGAGGGCTCATTCCTGATCTCCACCTTGGACTCCTTTCAGAGTCTGTTCAAGGTCAGGACCTCAGGGGCCAGTGACTTCATCCTTGTCAGAACCAGATGGTGAACGACAGTTTTTAGCTGGCACTAATTTAGGCTGCAAACGGTTCTGGAGCTTGGTGGTTCTCTCCTCACCCCACATGGTTCTCAGAAACGCCCTGCCTGCCTACTTTTAGACCCCTGAACTAGCCACTTCCTCTCTTTACTCATTTCCTGATATTGTGAGCTCATACTGGTCATCTGGAGGCAAAAATCTAGTCTGCCCAGTTTGTTCCTGTCTCTCACAATTAAATTTTGTGCATGATAGCTCTTGAATGTAAAAAGCAAAATGATTCTGTGGAAAGTCCAATATTTTTGTTTTGGTTTTTGGAATTTCACTTAACAGAAAAGTGGGATGAGAATGTGTACATAATAATTCTCATTACGTTAATGTACACATTATTCTTTATCTGTAAAAGCAAAAGTGAAGTGAAAGTGTAGGTCACTTAGTCATGACCGACTCTTTGTGACCCCATGGACTGTAGCCCACCAGGCTCCTCTGTCCATGGGATTTCTTAGACAGGAATACTGAAGTGGTTTGCCATTTTCTTCTCTAGGGGCTCTTCCCAACTCAGGGATGGAACCTGGGTCCTCTGCATTTCAGGCAGATTCTTTTACCATCTGAGCCACAAGGGAGCTCTTTAAAAGTAAATACAAATATTCTACATAAAGTCACATATATGGATTTGTGTGCCCTTTTGTGAGTCACTTAATGCTCCTACATCTGAGTGTCTTCATCAATAAAATGATGAAAACAATCTGTTATCAAGTTTGTTGAGGAACAGATGAAGTGGCTTAAGTGGAACAGCTACAATAACAAAAATACCCCCCAACTCCCCCAGATTATGCTTGACACATGGGTTTTCTAAATGCTACTTTGCTTCACTTAGTAAACAATAGACACTAAGTGACAGAAAAAAGAATTGGCTCACACTCATCTCTGAGCAAAGAAAGAAAACTACTCTAAAAACACAACAGGGGTTTCCCAGGTGGCTCAGTGTTAACGAATTCACCTGCCAATGCAGGAGACACAGGTTGGATCCCTGGGTTGGGAAGATCCCCTGGAGAAGGAAATGGCTACCCACTGCAGTATTCTTGCCTGGAGAATTCCATGGAGAGAGAAGCCTAGTGGTCTACAGTCCATAGGGTCACAAAGAGTCGGACAGGACTGAGCACGTACACATAAAACAACAACTTCTGGGATCAAACACTCCATTTGCAATCATCAGACGCTTTAATATAATATCAGATTCTCATGTGTATGTTTCTTACTGTTACTATACTGGAATCCATTCTCAAGAGGGCAAATTTAAAGTGAGCCAGGGATTTAAAGGTAGATCTCAAATCAGTAATATTTAAGTTTTATCTTTTTTTCATTGTTTCTAGACCTTGCATGAAAGTAAGGAAAGAGAGGAAGTACTTGTCAGGGTCACCCTGCCTTGCACAGTGAAATGTACATTACCCTGAGCCTTGCAGTACCGTGAGCTCCTTGAGTTTGAGACTTCCTGTGTGGTTTTAGCTCAGATAGTGAGGTACCTCCAGCTACTTTTCTTCCTCTGCTGAGCTAGATATGTTGACAACCTCTCAGGAAGTCTCGGTCTATTTTTATATTTCATTTTCGTAGAGCATTTTGCTATGTCTTTTAGAATGTACTTTTAATTGTCCTCATGATGGTAGAGGGTCAGATTGAGACAGACAAACAGCAGGTGATCTAAAACTCACTTCAGTTCAGTTCAGTTCAATCGCTCAGTCGTGTCTTACTCTTTGCAACCCCATGAATCGCAGCACGCCAGGCCTCCTTGTCCATCACCAACTCCCGGAGTTCACTCAGATTCACGTCCATTGAGTCAGTGATGCCATCCAGCCATCTCAACCTCTGTCATCCCCTTCTCCTCCTACACCCAATCCCTCCCAGCATCAGAGACTTTTCCAATGAGTCAACTTTTCGCATGAGGTGGCCAAAGTACTGGAGTTTCAGCTTCAGCATCATTCCTTCCAAAGAAATCCCAGGGCTGATCTCCTTCAGAATGGACTGGTTGGATCTTCTTGCAGTCCAAGGGACTCTCAAGAGTCTTCTCCAACACCACAGTTCAAAAGCATCACAGCTTTCTTCACAGTCCAACTCTCACATCCATACATGACCACTGGAAAAACCATAGCTTTGACTAGATGGACCTTTGTTGGCAAAGTAATGTCTCTGCTTTTCAATATGCTATCTAGGTTGGTCATAACTTGATGGGTGAATTTAACTCTGATGACCATTATATCTACTACTGTGGGCAGGAATCCCTCAGAAGAAATGGAGTAGCCATCATGGCCAACAAGAGAGTCCGAAATGCAGTACTTGAATGCAATCTCAAAAACGACAGAATGATCTCTGTTCGTGTCCAAGGCAAACCATTCAGTATCACAGTAATCCAAGTCTATGCCCCAACCAGTAACGCTGAAGAAGCTGAAGCTGAACAGTTCTATGAAGACCTACAAGACCTTTTAGAACTAACACCCCAAAAAGATGTCCTTTTCATCATAGGGGACTGGAATGCAAAAAAACAAAAACAAAAACAAAAACAAAACCTCACTTATGTGTTATTTAATTATCATTTAAATATCATTATCATTTAATTATCATGCCAATTTTACTATTGGTTCAAATACACTTTGATAAAGCAATGTCCAACGATGATATTCCCTGAGCTTTAACTAATTCATAACCAAAGAAAGTGGGCTAAGAAGGGTGAGGTGCTGGTAGGAAAGTAGGTGAGCATGAAAAATTGCAAATGTAAATTCACTAAGAGGAGAAGTCACTAGGATGTATCACCTAACAGTGAGTTCAGGGCTTCATCTCTATTTAGGCTGAACTGAATCTCTCTAGCATCATGCTTAATCTTGGTGTATTGCTATCAAGTGAGCAATAATGCTCTATTAGTCTGGACCTGGAATTTACCTTTTTCAAGTATCAAAACTTGAGATGAAGGCAAAAGCATAGAGTTGCAGTTCAGCCTGGTTGTTATTCTTTAAAAACATAATGGGAAGTGGCATAAATGATTCAACATATTCCCTCCCATTTTGTATCTAGGTTAAGAAAGACTTTTACCTTTAGGTACATCCTTACTTCTGAACTATGATTAACCTCTGGGTTATTCAATCTTTTGGTTTTTCTTTTTCTTTTTTTTTTTCTCCTACACATGAGCTTAAAGGGAGGGACTGTTAATAGCTGTGACTCATTTGCTTCCAATGTTAGTATCAGTGGATTTCAAACTTTAGCTTGCATCAGAATCATCTGGAGAATATGTGAAAATACAGAATGTTGAGCTCCATCTCAAGAGTTTCTGATTCAGTGATTCTGGGGTGTGGCTATGGAATTTGCATTTTTAACAGTTCTCAGGTGATACAATGCTTCTGGTCCCAGGGACCATGCTTAAGGACCTCTGCTCTTATTTATTTTTAATTATTTCACAGTGGAAGTATTAATTATGCTTTCATTGTTGCGTAGTTGCTAAGTCCTGTCCTACTCATTTGCAACCCATTAATTGTGTTAACCAATGCCCTCTGAGTGCATCAGTCTGAGAATTCCTTTCTTGGAATTGCATTCTTAGACAAGAGAAATTGCTGTATATTTCTTCAGACAAAGTTCCAACTAGCATTTCCATTTCAAAGCTATGTTTTCTGATTGTTATTTCCCTGATAGAGTCTGCTCTCAGAATGAAAGTTTCTATGTCTTTTCTCTTATTAAGGGTCATTCTTTTATTCTGTAGTAGAATTTTCCTTCTCTTGTTCACATGGGAATTATTGTTAGAACTATTGTTAGTTGCTCAGTTGTGTCTGACTCTTTGCGACCCATGGACTGCAGCTGGCCAGGCTCCTTTGTCCATGGAATTCTCCAGACAAGAATATTGGAGTGAGTAGCCATTCTCTTCTCCAGGGGATCTTCCCAACCCAGGGATTGAGCCAGATTTTCTGCATTAGCAGGCAGATTCTTTACTGTCTGAGCCACCAGGAAACTTGTAAACAAGAAATTCAGTTCACTTCCATCTTGGTCAGGTGTCAGAATTATCCTTTTGTGATTCCAACCCCACACAAGGTATCCAAGTTTCCCACCTTCTCTTGAGGAGAGCTTAAAAGTGCTCAGAACTGTAAGTTGCCCAGAGAAATTAGATAGGTGGTAGGAAATGGATGATCTTGGACAATTGGGTCATTTCTTACTTTCTGTTCCATTATGTTGAAAGGGTCTCTTATTAGTTCCATTCCCATTTCATTTTGTGCTCTGCTTTCCTGCTTTTCCCTTCCACAGTACTTAGGGAAAAATACCAAGCTCAACAAGTACCTCCACTTCAGCCTCCTAGGGGACTTTGCAAAGAAGTGTCAGCTTTGTTCCAGGCTAGGCAAGAAAGAGTGCTTTTCAGGGTGAGTGAAAGGGAGGGAAAACTTGGAGGACTAGAAAACAACCTAAATAATAGTCCTATAACTCTGTTTCTATATTTATATGTTCCCTCATATATATATTAATTCATTCATATATTCTTTTTTTATGCAACAGACATTCATTGAGTTCTTAGTGCCTTTAATTAACACTGTTCACCAACATTTTAGAAATGGAGACCTGATTGAAATAAAAGAGGCATTTGTTTGGGGTTTGTTAGAACTGCAGTCTGGGAGACACAGATTTAAGAGGTACTTGAATCGTGTTCTGATGGACTACCAAATGCAGGAAGCCTATAAAAGCAAAACTCCAAGGCCACAGTTAGTTACATAAGCTGTTTGTCAAGAATTATAATTGGAGCTGGCAAGGAGTAAGGGTGCTTGCTAAGCAAGGAATGGTTGGGGCCTGAAATGGTGGCATAGTTACCAGGGGGACCTTGAGACTTTAATGCTGCAGCTGGTGGATGTTGTTCTAAATATGCCTGAGAGTGGCCTTGGGCTTGATTCAGTTTGGAGAAAATACAAATTCTCAGAAGTGCAGAGTCGTGTCTGAAACCACATTGTCAATGGCTGCTGAGTCTATTTTTTATGCCTGAACTGTGATTACTCCCTTATAATTTCCATTTATCATCAGTACTAACCACCATTTTAAAAGAGATTAGTTCCCCTCTCTTGTACTATTTAAGTTAGAAAGGTGTGTATTTAACCATATATTAAATGTGTATATTGCAAATTAAATATTTAAATGTATACAATTTTAATATATGTGTCAAGTGTGTTTAACATATGTATGTTATGTTAATTTTAGTGGCTCAGTCATGTCCAACTCTTGTGACCCCATGAACTATAGCCCACCAGGCTTCTCTTTCCATGGAATTCTCCAGGCAAGAATACTGGAATGGGTTGCCAGTCCCTTCGCCAGAGCATCTTCCTCACCTGGGGATTGAACCCAGGTCTCCTGTATTGGAGGCAGATTCTTAACTGTCTGAGCCACCAGGGAAGCCCTATATATGTCATAGGTTTTTCTTTTACTCTATAATCAAAGATGATAGAGAATTGATGATTCATGGTACAAATGCAGTTTTATTTTGTAATCACTGAGAATTAAAATACATTTTTTTTGCTTTAGAATTCTACATTTTATTGAACATATTTCTGGAGTTTCTTAACAACATTCAGCAGTTATTTTATGTACTCTTTCAAGAGTCTACTTGATCACAAACATAACACTTGAATTTCTTAAAAAAGTTTGTTCAACATTCTTAAATGCATGACAGTATATAGTTAAAACATCTGGATTATAATTAAAATTATTAGAAATTAATACAGTGCATAAAATTACAAAGAAGAAAAAATTCACTATCCATAATCACCTAAAGATTATTTTAAACTCCCTTCTAGCTGTTACTTATTTTCCTGTTTAATTAAACTAACAATTTAAAAAAAACATAGATTCTTTATAAAAAACTTAACATTTCAGATAAATACAAAGAATAAAACTTTAAAAATACAAAATATTAGAAATAATCATTATGAATACACAACTATAAACATATGACTGTAGGTACATTCCACATGGCTGATTGTCAATAGATAAAGGAAATTAATATTGAGTTCCATAATCATAATTTCCAGATTTGTGTGGTATCCATTATTTATTTATGTCAATTTAAGATCACCATCAATTTTTTCACATTAATTTTCTATGCATGATTTATTCAATTTGATTCAAATTTTTGTTAAGGGAGCCACAGTGACTCAGCAAAGTTGCCACTAACTTTTTTTTATTGTTTTATAAATATCTCTATATAAAGGATATACGTACAGCCTACAATTCACTTACTAGAATGCCATCATTGAAAAGCCATCCAAAAATGCAATTATTTTCACAAAGTGTTTTTTTATCTTAGCAGAGCAATCCAAAAATGCTAATTCAGAAATACATTTTTAAAGAAACTGAGCCAGTTGACTTAAAAAAATCATCTTACATACTCTTCTGCTTAGAACATAGAAGGCCACATCAAAAAGTCATTTCCTCTGACAAGGAAAATCTAGATCATCTACAAAATTTTAACTTTATTTGAGCCTGTCGGAGTGACAAAGTCACAAAGTAAATGGTGCCAAAGAGGGACAAGCTCCCCTTCCCCCCACAACTCTACCCTGAGGAAAGACAGAACTCACAAAGAGCTTTATCTGAGGCAGGGGAGAAACAGTGGCTGCCATGAAAGTGGATAAGATAAAAGTAGCAGATATTTTAACAACCCCCCCCCCCTTTTTTTTTTAATTTGGCTGCCAGGGTCTTTGTTGTGGCATGCAAACTCTAGGTCAAGTCATGTGGGATCTAGTTCTCTGACCCAGGCTCCCTGAATAGAAAGCATGGAGTCTTAGCCTTTAACAAACTCTAGAAGGATGAGTGTGGGCTATCTTGACAGTTTAGAATCCCAAGAGCCCTAAACATAAAGGGAGTCCACTCTCTTTCACCAGGTCTTTTCAACAGACCTCCAGTGGGAGCTCATGAGACAGACTGGGGCAGAGTAGGAGACGCAGGCGAGCCCCTTAGTGATGGAGAGGCACGAAACATCATTTCCCAGATCTTTTTCTCACATGAAGCAAAAACTTTGAGACACTGAGGGAGGGCCAGGAAACTCTCCTACTCCCAGGAATGGCTATTGGGGAAAGAATGGAAGCAAAAAATTTCCTCCATTTTAGAAGAAGTAAGATAAGCCTCCCTGTTTCCCTCCTGGTCTCAGAAAATAAAGTGATGCTAGGAGATGGCTAAAAGCAAAGTCTCTTTGTAGCTGATCAAAGGAAAGCCTTTGACTGTGTGGATCACAATAAATTGTGGAAAATTCTTAAAGAGATAGGGATACCAGACCACCTGACCTGTTTCCTGAGAAATCTGTATGCAGGTCAGGAAGCAACAGTTAGAACTTGACTTGGAACAACAGACTGGTTCCAAATAGGAAAAGGAGTATGTCAAGGCTGTATATTGTCACCCTATTTATTTAACTTCTATGCAGAGTACATCATGAGAAACGCTGGGCTGGAGGAAGCACAAACTGGAATCAAGATTGCCGGGAGAAATATCAATAACCTCAGATATGCAGATGACACCACCCTTATGGCAGAAAGTGAAGAAGAACTAAAGAGCCTCTTGATGAAAGTGAAAGAGAAGACTGAAAAAGTTGACATTCATTCAGCTCAACATTCAGAAAACGAAGATCATGGCATCTGGTCCCATCACTTCATGGCAAATAGATGGGGAAACGGTGGCTGACTTTATTTTTCTGGGCTCCAAAATCACTGCAGATGGTGACTGCAGCCATGAAATTAAAAGACACTTACTCCTTGGAAAGAAAGTTATGACCAACCTAGACAGCATATTAAAAAGCAGACATTACTTTGCCAACAAAGGTCCGTTTAGTCAAGGCTATGTTTTTTCCAGTGGTCATGTATGGCTGTGAAAGTTGGACTATAAAGAAAGCTGAGCACCGAAGAATTGATGCTTTTGAACTGTGATGTTGGAGAAGACTCTTGAGAGTCCCTTGGACTGTGAGGAGATCCAACCAGTCCATCCTAAAGGAGATCAGTCCTGGGTGTTCATTGGAAGGACTGATGTTGAAGCTGAAACTCCAATACTTTGGCCACCTGATGCAAAGAGCTGACTCATTGGAAAAGACCCTGATGCTGGGAAAGATTGAGGGCAGGAGGAGAAGGGGAGGACAGAGGATGAGATGGTTGGATGGCGTCATCGACTCAACGGACATGGGTTTGGGTGGTCTCCAGTAGTTGGTGATGGACAGGAGGCCTGGCGTGCTGTGGTTCATGGGGTCGCAAAGAGTCGGACACAACTGAGCGACTGAACTGAACTGAACTGAAAAGAAAGGAAACCACAGTTGCTCCCACCACAAGCCTTGCACCGTCACAAACAGCAGATTCTACTGCTCAAGGTGGAGCAGGCAACTCTTTCATCACTGGTCCTAGACAAAAAGGTGATGCTGCCAAGGAAAGACTAGAATAAAATTATCTTTAATCCTGAGATAAAAGCAAGGAACTCTCTGGGGCCAAGAGAGGGAAATTCTTTCCTGACTAAGACCCCGACACATACAAGAAAGAGCTTGGCTACTGAGGAGGAGAGGTAGGAATGCTGAGAAAGCCACACTCCTAAGGCTAAGGCAGACAGTATCTGTCTGAGACTGAGATTAGATCAAGAGAACTTTGAATTTCTACTGTCTCCCACACTGTCATACTTGATGTTACAAGCTATAGAAACTTACCACTGAGGGAGGGCAAGAGTTTGGAAAGAGACTCCCTTCAGATCTGCTGAAATTGTAGACTTGAATCAAAAACAGTCAGAACACATGTACACTTATGGCTGATTCATGTCAGTGTATGGCAAAACCCACTACAATATTGTAATTAGCCTCCAATTAAAATAAATAAATTTAAAAAAAACTAAAAAAAAAAAAAAAACACTCAGAAAAAACCTTCAGTTACCAAGACGGCACAGTAAGCATTAGGTTGCAGCACCATATTGCTGAAAATTTGAAGTCTGTATGTAACAAAGACAACCTCAGAAACAATGAACTATAAACCAGCCCAAGGTCCCACACTATTAGTCTTACAGAAGAAGAGGTAACTTTTTTCTAGCCAAACATACAATGTTTGCCATTCAGTAAAAATTATTTGACACACATGTGCAAAAAAAGGAGACAATGACCCATTGCCAAAAGTTAAAATGGTGTGCTGGTGGTTTAGTTGGGAAGTCATGTCTGACTCTTGTGACGCCGTGTAGTCTGCCAGGCTCCTCTGTCCATGGGATTTTCCAGGCAAGAATACTGGAGTGGGTTGCCATTTCTTCTCCAGGGGATCTTCCCAATCCAGGAATCGATCTCAGTTCTCCTACACTGCAGGCAGGTTCTTTACTGACTGAGCTGCAAGGGAAGCACACAGCTGAAATAAACTCAGGTATGTTCAAGACGTTGGAATTAGCATCATCAAACTTTTTGAGAATAACTTTTAACTTGTCAAAATACTAGTGGAAACTTAGGAAAACATACATGAGAATATGGGGAAATTTTATCTGAGAGATGAAGATTATATAAGAAAAGAGTCAAATGGAAATATCAGATGGGAAAAAAAAATAAATCATTCCTTCCATGGGCTTGTCAGAAAACTGGACACATGAGAGAGAGAGGAAAAAGATCCTAGTAAACCTGAAGATAGATCAACAGAAATATCCCAAGTGAGTCACAAAGAATAAAAAAAGAGTGAAACTTGACAGATCATCCAAGAGCTTTGAGACAGTAAGAATCATAGATTTCCCATCTGAAAGTATGCAGACTGGAAGGTGATAAAGTGACATTCTTTGTAGTACTGAAAGAAAATTTCATTAACTACTATAGGGATAAAGACACATATCACATAATGTTGAAGGAATCAGCATAATAAGATGTCTACAAATTCAAAGTGCATATATACCCAATAAAAGAATTTGAAAATACATAAAATAAAAACTGATATAATTGAAAGGGAAAATAGACAAATCCTCGATTTCATTTGGACATTTTGACATACTTCTATCAGCAATTATTCAGGATATTTAGGCAAAAAAAAAAAAAAAAGCGCAGTAAGGATTTAGAAAATCTGAAAGAGCAGTTTGCAACCAAACTGCATATCAGATGTATATAGACCCCTCTACTCAACAATAGAAAAAGCATATTCTTTTCATGTGCACATGGAGCAGAGAACATTCACCAGCATTCACCATAAAAATTTTTTTTTTAAGAAAAAAAGTTATAGACCCATATCTGTCCTGGATAGATCAAAATTTCTTAACAAAATATTAGCAAATCCAATTCAGCAATATAAAAATTACTAACACATCATGACCTAGTGGGATTTGTCCCAGGAATTCAATTTTGTTTCAACATTTGAAAACCAATTAATGTAATTCTCTATTTCAACACAGTATAAAAGAATAACCATGTTGCTGTTATTTAGTTGCTAAGCTGTGTCCAGCTCTTTCTGACCCCACGGACTGTAGCATACCAGACTCCACTGTCCATGGGCTTCTCCAGGTAAGAATACAGGAGTGGGTTGCCATTTCCTTCTCAGGGTATCTTCCCAACCCAGGGCTCAAACCCTTTACTTCTGCATTGCAGGTGGATTCTTTATTGCTGAGCCACCAGGGAAGCCCATACACAGAAAAATACATGAGAAAATCCAACTTATATTCTTGATAAAAGGTCTTAGAAAGTTGTGAACAAAAGATAGCCTGCTAGCAAGCACACCTAAAGAAAAAAAAAAAACAAAACAAAACTGCATCTCACATCATAATTGAAGGTGAAAGACTGAATGCTTTACTCCTAAGATTGAAACCAAAGCCAGGATATACATTCTCCCTACCTTTTTAAAATGTTGTATTGACTCCAGACCATGTAGTTGATCAAGAATAAGAAATACAATGCATAGACTAGAAAAAATGAAAGACAAATTTATTTGCCGAGGTTCTAATTGTACATAGTTTACTCAAAGAATCTACAAGAGATATGACAACTAATCAGTAATTGTATGAAATTTACAGGATATATAGTCCATGTATAATTGTATTTCTATATGAGCGTGGTAGGCAGCCTCTAAAGTGGCCTTTCGTGATTCCTGTCTTCTATTTTTGCCCTTCTGTAACTACACAGGTGTTGATTTGTGGTTCTCTTCTAAGTCTGCTGTTGCTGCTGCTGCTTCCTACATTGGCAGGCAGATTCTTTAGCACTGAGCCACCTGGGACTCAGACAGAGATTCACTCAGTCGTGTCTGACTTTTTCTGACCCCACAGACTGTAGCCCACTAGGCTCCTCTGTCCATGGGATTCTCCAGGAAAGAATACTGGAGTGGGTTCACATGCCTTTCTTCAAGGGATCTTCCCGATCCAGGGATCAAACCCGGGTCTCCCATGCAGATTCTTTACCGTCTGAGCCACCAGGGAAGCCTCACCTAGGAAACATGGTAAAAATAACAATATATCACTTCTTTGGTTAGACTTCCATATATTTTAAAATATGTGTCCATTTCTCTTTAGAGAAATTTATTTTTTCCTTTAATGTAGAAGTTAAGGAGAGAAGAACATGTACTCCTGATGCTTAGGTGAAGCACCAGTCTCCAGATCTCAGGCTAGCAGTTTGATCACAGAGTTCAGACATCTCCAGCCATATGATATGGTAAATACATGCTGGTGGGATCCTGAAGAACAAAGCTTGAATGGTAAAAGTCAGCTAGTTCATCTTCAGTTAAACAATTTAGCCTGTTTTCTATTCTGCTTGCTCAGCTAAGAAGTGTTTGCTTCTTTTTTAATTGGAGTATAGCTGCTTTACACTTCTGTGTCAATTTTTTTCTGTACAGCAAAATGAGTCATCCATATGTGTACATATCCTCTCTATTTTTTGGGTTTCATTTACAATCACCACAGTGCACTGAGTAGAGTTTTCTGTGCTAAACATTAGATTCTCATTAGTTTTCTATTTTGTACATAATATCAATAGTGTATATAAGTCAATCTCAATCTCCCAATTCATCCTCCCTCCCCCTTTCTCTGCCTCAGTGTCCATATGTTTGTTCTCTACTTCTGTGTCTCTATTTCTGCTTTACAAATAAATTTATCAGTACCATTTTCGAGATTCCACATATATGCCTTAGTAGATGGTATTTGTTTTTCTCTTTCTGACTTACTGCACTCTGTGTGATAGTCTCTAGGTCCATTCAGATGAGATCAGTTGCTCAGTCGTGTCCGACTCTTTTCGACCCCATGAATCGTAGCACGCCAGGCCTCCCTGTCCATCACCAACTCCCGGAGTTCACTGAGACTCACGTCCATCGAGTCAGTGATGCCATCCAGCCATCTCATCCTCTGTCATCCCCTTCTCCTACTGCACCCAATCCCTCCCAGCATCAGTGTCTTTTCCAATGAGTCAACTCTTTGCATGAGGTGGCCAAAGTACTGGAGTTTCAGCTTTAGCATCATTCCTTCCAAAGAAATCCCAGGGCTGATCTCCTTTAGAATGGACTGGTTGGATCTCCTTGTAGTCCAAGGGACTCTCAAGAGTCTTCTCCAACATCACAGTTCAAAAGCATCAATTCTTCGGCACTCAGCCTTCTTCACAGTCCAACTCTCACATCCATACATGACCACAGGAAAAACCATAGCCTTGACTAGATGAACCTTTGTTGGCAAAGTAATGTCTCTGCTTTTCAATATGCTATCTAGGTTGGTCATAACTTTCCTTCCAAGGAGTAAGCGTCTTTTAATTTCATGGCTGCAGTCACCATCTGTAGTGATTTTGGAGCCCAGAAAAATAAAGTCTGACACTGTTTCCACTGTTTCCCCATCTATTTCCCATGAAGTAGTGGGACCGGATGCCATGATCTTCATTTTCTGAATGCTGAGCTTTAAGCCAACTTTTTCACTCTCCACTTTCACTTTCATCAAAAGGCTTTTGAGTTCCTCTTCACTTTCTGCCATAAGGGTGGTGTCATCTGCATATCTGAGGTTATTGATATTTCTCCCGGCAATCTTGATTCCAGCTTGTGTTTCTTCCAGTCCAGCGTTTCTCATGATGTACTCTGCATATAAGTTAAATAAACAGGGTGACAATATACATGTCATTCCTTTCTATGGCTGAGTAATATTCCATTATATATATACGTACACCATGTCCTCTGCATCCATTCCTCTGTTGATGGACATTTAGTTTTTTTTTTTTCCTATGTCCTGGCTATTGAAAGTAGTGCTGCAATAGGCTTCCATCTTGGGTGCTCTCTCTCTCACTCACTCACTTTGAGTTGTGAGCTGCCCAGTGGAGAGGCTCACCTGACAAGCAACTGATGGTATGTTTATATGAATCTCAATTAACAATGGTTAAGTGATTTGAATAGATACTTCACCAAAGAAGATATACAGATGACAAAAAGATGGTTAAAAAAATGATTGATTGTTAGTAAATGCAAATTAAAGCCACAACAAGGTACATGCACCTATCATAATGGCTAAAATTTACAATATGAACAATGCCAAGTGCTGGTGAAGGTGTGAGATATCTGAAAATCCTCATGCAGATGTGAAATGGTACAGCCACTTTAGAAAACAATTAGGAATTTCTAATGAAGCTAAATATACACTTACCATATGACCCAGAAATGAATACCTAGGTATTCACACTAGGGGCTTCCCAGATGGCTCAGTGGTAAAGAATCTACCTGCCTATGCAGGAGATGTGGGTTTGATCCCCTGGTTGGGAAGATGCCCTGGAGAAGGAAATGGCAACCTGCTCCAGTATTCTTGCCTGGGAAGTCCCATGGACAGAGGAGCCTGGTGGGTCAGACACAACTGAGTGATTAAACAACAACAAATTCACACTGGAGAAATGAAAACAGACATCCACACAAAGCCCTATAATATTAATGTTATGACTTTATCATTATCACCAGAAACAGCCCATATGTTCCCCACCTTGTGAAGAAATGACAATAGAACAATTGTTGAATGAATAACAATTTATACAATGGAATACTCTCAGCCATAAGAAGGAATGAAATACTGATGTATACAACAATATTCATAAATCTCAATAGCACTTTGAAAAGAGAAAGAAGTCATAATAAAAAACCTAAACATCATTATGAATTCACTCATATTGAAGAATCAGATTAGTAGTTGTCAGGGACAAGGCTGATGTGAGGGGATTGTTTACAAAGGGGCATGAGGCAACTTTTTGGGAGATAGAAATGTTCTCTATCTCTGTTATGCATGTGGGTACAAGCTACATATGTGTTAAAAATCATCAAATTATACTCTTGAAAGGATGACAATTACTGCATGTAAATTTTAAATGAATATGATATTTTATTTAGGGAGACGCTTGAAACTTTATATTAAAACCTTTATGAAATTCCTAGGTTTAACTTTGATCTCAAATAAATAAAAATCTAAGTTGATAAGAGACCCTATTTCTGTAGAAAGAGTCCAAGATTATTTGTCTATTAGATAATGCCACACACATGTATTCAGTGTTTATAATGTGCATTATCCTTTGAATTGCAAGAATATATTAATGAGAAAGTCAGGTAAGACTCACACCTCTTTGGTGATATAATCTAATGAAACTATTTAGCAAGAATTCTAATGCATACTTTTAAAAAATATTTTTAGCCACAGTGTGCAGTATATGGGATCTTAGTTCCCCAACCAGGCACTGAACTCACACACCCTGAACTGCAAGTGTGAGGTCTTAACCACTGGACTACCAAGGAAGTCCCCTGTATTCTATTTTTATTATGGGAAATATTTGGAGGAATGGGAAAATGTAAAAAGATTATAACCTAGCTTGGTTGTTGTTCAGTTGCTCAGTCGTGTCTGATTCTTTGCAACCCTGTGAACTGTAGCCCGCCGGGCCTCCCTGTCCGTCTCCATCTCCTGGAGCTTGCTCAAGCTCATGTCCATTGCGTTGGTGATGCCATCCAACCATCTCATCCTCTGTCACTCTGTTCTCCTTTTGCCCTCAGTCTTTCCCAGCATCAGGGTCTTTTCAAATGAGTTGGCTCTTCCCATCAGGTGGCCAAAGTATTGGAGCTTCAGCTTCAGCATCAGTCCTTTCAATGAATATTCAGGGTTGATTTCCTTTAGGACTGACTGGTTTGATCTCCTTGCAGTCCAAGAGACTCTCAAGAATCTTCTCCAACATCACAGTTCAAAAGCATCAATTCTTCAGTGCTCAGACTTCTTTATGGTCCAGCTGTTACATCCATACATGACTACTGTATGGATGTAAAACCATAGCTTTGACTAGATGGACTTTGTCAGCAAAGTAATGTCTCTGCTTTTTAATATGCTATCTAGGTTGGTCATAGCTTTTCTTCCAAGGAGCAAACATCTTAATTTCATGGCTGCACTCACCACCTACAGTGATTTTGGAGCCCAAGAAAATAGTCTGTCACTATTTCCATTGTTTCCCCATCTATTTGCCATGATGTGATGGGACCAGATGCCATGATCTTAGTTTTTTAAATGTTGAGTTTTAAGCCAACTTTTTCACTCTCCTCTTTCACCTTCATTAAGAGGTTCTTTAGTTCCTCTTTTCTTCCTGCCATAAGGGTGGTGTCATCTGCATGTCTGAGGTTATTGATATTTTTCCCAGCAGTCTTAATTCCAGCTTGTGTTTCATCCAGCCCAACATTTTGCAGGATGTTCTCTAATACAAGTTAAATAAACAGGGTGACAATATACAGCCTTGATGTACTCCTCTCTCAATTTGGAACCAGTCTTTTGTTCCATATCTTGTTCTAACTGTTGCTTCTTGACCTGCATATAGGTTTCTCAAGAAGCAGGTGAGGTGGTCTGACACTCCCATCTCTAAGAATTTTCCAGTTTGTTGTGATCCACACAGTCAAAAGCTTTAGCATAGTCAATAAAGCAAGTAGATGTTTTCCTGGAATTCTCTTGCTCTTTCTCTGATTCAGGGGATGTCAGCAATTTGATCTCTAGTTTCTCTGACTTTTCTAAATCCAGCTTGAACATCTGGAAATTCTCTGTTCACATACTGTTGAAGCCTAGGTTGGAGAATTTTGAGCATTACTTTGCTTATATGTGAAATGAATGCAATTGTGCGGTAATTTGAACATTCTTCAGCATTGCCATTCTTTAGGATTGGAATGAAAACTGACTTTTCCAATTTGATGATATATTGAGTTTAGCACTTTACAGCAGCGTCTTTTAGGAATCAACAAAAGCTTTCTTAAATAAGCCATTTAATTTTTTCATCTGAAACGTGACAGATACATAACATTTAGCCCACTATAATTTGGAAAGACAGAAGGTGAGAGTGATAGAACTGGGCACACAGGACAAGGGATTGGCTTAAGTCAAATGGTGGCTTCAGTCAAGTGAATTCATTAGAGTATAAAATTAGAGAATAAAAGGAGAGGATAGCTACAGTTGTAGGAAGGTGCCTAAAAAATAACTTAAGAAATAAGTTATTTCTTAACTCACATATTTGAAATGCCTTAAACTATTCATATGTATTTTTAGCTCTTTCTCCATAATTTTGATTTATCTCTTTGTTGTTCAGTCTCTAAGTACTCTCTGACTCCTTTGAGACTCCATGGACTGTAGCCTGCCAGGCTCCTCTGTCCATGGGATTTCCCAGGAAAGAATACTGGGGTGGGTTGCTATTTCCTTCTCCAGGGGGATCTTCCCAACCGAAGTGTCGGACTCGTGTCTCCTGCCTTGGCAGGTGGGTTCTTAACCCCTGACCCATCAGGGAAGCCCAATTCATATATATTTTATCTCTTTTCCATAGTTTATCATTTGTTTATGAATATCAAATAATTTCATTAACAAAATGGTAAGCACACAGAAGTTTCTCTAAATGTATTTATTCAATTGTTGATATTGTGAATAATAAGACATGCTTTCTATTCTCATGGAGTTAACAATCTATTATATATTTAGACTCATTATCTCCAGTAGTATCTTTTAGAACTTTATTGAAGTGTTTCCTTCTCAAGTGAGGTCTTCCATCATTATCCCCAAACTATCACCTCTTTTCCAATATGTTTTTCTTAGTTTTTAAAAATCACAATTTAGTATAGTATGCACTTGACTTACTGGTTTACTGTCCTCCACCTCACTATATTATAAACCCCATGAGCCAAGAGGTAGTTTACTTGCTATATTTGTTGACTGCTCTATCTTCAGCATTTAGAACATAGCCTGGCATAAAATTACGTGATCAGTAAAATGCACATAAAATGAGTTAACTAATGAATGTGCTGCTTTCATGGAAAAACACAAATAATTTTAAGATCTTCTGTACAAATTATACCTTTTAAGTTAGAGATCCCTTAAAAGATGCATCCAAACCTTAAAATAAAATTGGCCAGAATTCTGGAAAAAAAAAAAAGTCAAATTTTCTACCTTCTGATGTATCTATTATCATAGCTCAGCAATAGTGGGTCTCAGATGCAAATGTGCTAGTTGAACACAGGACCTTATTATCTGATGTTGAGCAGACTTTAAATATCCTGATCCTTTAACCTCTTGTGTGAAGGAAGAACAGCATGAATGTGATTCTAAGGGGAGGCTTCCTGTGTGGGACGCATCACAGAGCAGTTAGACTCTTCTTACTCTGCTCATATTGTCACTTTGCTAACTTTTTGGTTCATGAGACAGACTCCTTGCCAGAACTTGGAATACCAAACCATGAAGCATAAACCACACAGAGGTGAGATGATCTCAGGATAACTGGCCATAAGTACAATTTAATAATTTAGCCTATGCTCTTGGGAATTAAGCTTCATTGCATGTTTTGTAGTAGATATAGTTTTCTGTAAAGTATACATCTTGAACAATACATTGATGATAATGGGAGGATATTTGAGTTTTCTTTTTCTTTTGTCGTTTAATGAAATTTGGTCTACGAGGTACACAGATACATATACAAACAGAAGCAAGAGACAAATGGTGCCTAGGAAACTTTTGGAATAAGTCTGCATATTCTTATCATTAAATTTTCTACCAGAAACATATTATTACAGTCATGTATAACTATAACTTGTGCACTTAAAATTATTACTTGAATTTTTTTTTCCATATGTGTATGTAAAGCTTGTTAGATTTTTCTGTGCCTCTGTTTACACATCTATAATATGGGGATGTATAACTTTGCGGTTTCCATTATACAGAATTGTTGTGAGGATTGAATAAACGAATGCATATAAATACCTGAAATAGTACCTGGGACATAGTGAGTTGTTTGTTATTATTGTTATTATTATTACATTAACCTAAAAATTACAGTCATTGACTATGCCTAAAAATGACATAGTCAATTCCCAGAAATTTAATGAAATGGATGATGCAAAGACTAGAACACATTCGGAGAGCTGGATATCAGATTTCCATACGGAGAATGTTTTAATAATTATTTTTTGAGAAATTCTTTTTCATTGTTATTATTGTTTAGCTCTAAATATATACAGATCAACATGTTTTGGACAGGACATTTGACTTGATTTATAAAAATGTCAGTTGAATGTGATCAACTTTTTGGTTATAAACAATGATAATAAACAGTATAGATGCCTAGATTTAACTTAAAATATGACAACTCAGAAGATACTATTATTGCCTTAATTTCTTTGCAATATGCCCAGCTTTCCTTTTTCAACACCTTTATTTAATTGGTAAATTGAAGTTGCAGAATGTTACATTTATAAAGAAACATTAAAAATGTTTATTTTTAGTACACATATAGCAGTAAGTACTTAGTAAATTCTTGTCCATAAAGCATGAGATTATATGGTTATTAATTGTTATAGTCTTTTATTAAGATATCATTTTAGAATTATTGATACCTTTAAAAATAGTTATTAACCTTCATTTCAGTTATAATACAAACTGTTATTTTATCCAATTATTATGATGAGAATGGATTTTGTTCCACTTCCCAGAAAACAATGGCGAGAAGATTGACTATACGACGCTCCCACTTGTTGCTCCTGATCGGCGGACAGGTGAGAGACCTGAAATATCTCAAAAAGAAGGTAAATATTTACATATATACTTAGACTTCATAAGATCTTTACTTTGGAGTTTCTGTTTACAGAAACTGTCAGGTGTGTGTGTGTGTGTGTATGTGTATTCTTATTATTTAAATGGAAAAGTCTTATTATCCTCCAAAATTTAATTCTGGAGGATATGAAGAGAGGAAAGTTAAGTGTGAAATTGATAGTGTTAGAATTAATCAACGGAGAAGGCAATGGCACGCCACTCCAGTACTCTTGCTTGGAAAATCCCATGGACGGAGGAGCCTGGTGGGCTGCAGTCCATGAGGTTGCTAGGAGTCGGACACAACTGAGCAACTTCACTTTCACTTTTCACTTTCATGCATTGGAGAAGGAAATGGCAACCCACTCCAGTATTCTTGCCTGGAGAATCCCAGGGACAGAGGAGCCTAGTGGGCTGCTGTCTATGGGGTCGCACAGAGTCGGACATGACTGAAGCGACTTAGTGGCAGCAGCAGCAGCAGAATTAATCAATATCTATTTTGAAGCCTGTCTTCCTCAGACTCATTTTTATTTGATTCATATTTTAATTAATCACATGCCCATTTCAAAAAAAGACTCCACAAGACCAGGTTTACTAATATATCATCCATACTTGGAATAGTGTCTGGTATATAATATATGCTCAACAAATATTTTTCAAATGAATTTTCATTCATTAATATAATCATTAATTTCTTCATTCAATGAATTTTTTTTGCATGGAATCATGTGTTAAGCATTATGATAGATATTCATGCTGCATAGATGAAAGAGAGAAATTATGCCTTCAAGGATCTTACTTTGCCGCAAGAGAAATGGCAAGTATACAGTTTTGAACAAATGCTATATAAGAATATAAATGAGATGATGAGAGATCAAAGAAGGATACCATTTTGAGTTGGGTTAAGAATAAAAGTGGATTAAATAGAAAAGACTCCTTGATTGGGGTAAGTCTGATGGAGAAGGAAGTGGAGGAACGTTCCAGGTGAAGATAAGGCATAGACATGTGTGGGGTGATGGAACAGTAACCAGCAGGATTTAGATGGACTGAGGAGACTGAAGGCAGGTAGGCCAACCTCTTGCAAGGGATCTGGGAAAGAAATCAGTGTTCAGAATACAGCTGTGGCATTAGGGATGGGAATGGAAGAACTTAGCAGAGAGACTTAAGGAGGTAGAATCATCAGGTTTCTTAAATTGTAGGATGAAGGGAGTAAAAAGACACAGAAATCAAGATGATTTCTAGGCTTTTGACATGGGATACTTGGTCAATTATGGTGCCATTCAACAGGATATGAAAGGCAGCTGGAGGGGCCCCAAGGTGAGGAGGATAGCTTTGGACAAAATGTTTTCAATACTTGTGAAGAATGGGTGAGCCTGCAGATTAGAAAACTGATAGTATTTGAGTGTATAAATTTAGAAGTCATGAAAGAGTCTGACACGACTGAGTGACACACACACACAAACACACACACACACACTTGATGTAAGATTTCCTCTTCTTGGGCTCTAAAATCACTGCAGATGGTGACTGCGGCCATGAAATTAGAAGATGATTGCTTCTTGGCAGGAAAGCTATGACAGGCCTAGACAGTATGTTTAAAAGTAAAGACATTGCTGACAAAGGTTCATACAGTGAAGGCTATAGACTTTCCAATAGTCATGTATGGATGTGAGAATTGGACCATAAAGAAGGTTGAGTGCCAAAGAACTGATTGTTTCAAACTGTGGTGTTTGAAGAAGACTCTTGAGAATCCCTTGGACAGCAAGGAGATCAAACCAGTCAATCCTTAAAGAAATCAGCCCTGAATATTCTTTGGAAGGACTGATGCCAAAGCTGAAACTCCAATACTCTGGCCACCTAATGCGAAGAATTGACTCATTGGAAAAGACCCTGATGCTGGGAAAGATTGAGGCAAAATGAGAAGAGGGCAACAGAAGATGAGATGGTTGGATGGCATCACTGATTCAAACGATGTGAACTTGAGCAAACTCTGGGAGATGGTGAGGGACAGGGAACTTAGTGTGCTGCAGTCCATGGGGTTGTGAAGAGCTAGACATGACTTGGCAACTAAACAACAAAAGGGATGTAAGTGACAGATGAAACCATGACAGCAGATGACATCACTCATCAGCATAGCACAGGGAACACTGCTCAATATTCTATAATAACCTAAATGGGGAAAGAATTTGAGAAAGGATAGATACATGTATATGCATAGCTGAATCACTTTGCTGTACACTTGAAACTAACACAATTTTATTAATCAACTACATTCCAATATAAAATAAAAATTAAAAAAGATTATGCAGATGAAGAGAAGGGGCCAAGGACAGATACTAAATACAAATCATTTGAAGATTGCACACACAGGGCTTCCCTGATGGCTCAGCATTGAAGAATCTGCCTTCCAATGGAGGAGACACAGTTTCGATCCTTGATGTGGAAGATTCCACATAGCAATTAAGCCTGTGCATCACAACTACTGAGCCTGTGCTTTCAAGCCCACGAGCCACAACTACTGAAGCCCGTGTACCTAGAGCCCCTGCTCCATGAGAGAAGCCACTGCAATGACAACCCTGTGCATTGCAACTAGAGAATCCTGTGCACCCCTGCTCACTGCAACTAGAGAAAAACCCATGCAGCAATGAATACCAAACACTGCCAAAAAAAAAAAAAAAAATTAAAGAAAAAAAGATTGCACACACAAATACAAAAACAACTAGGAAGTGACATCAAGAAAACTATGAGTGTTAACAGGAAAGGAAAGGGGGGATATCCTTTTTTCTCTTATCTCAGATGCAGGATTTTCTAGCTTCACAAAATAAATGGTGGATTGTGTCTCACTCTGACTCCATGCTACTTTTGTGTTTTTATTGTTTATAAGAGTTTATTTAATATTAGGATAATCTGTTCTTCTAACTTTTAGGACTTGCTTTTAAAATAGTGTGAAGCTATTGCTTTCTTTGTGAGAATATTTTAGACTCATTTTCATTAATGGTTATGGGCAGGTATGAGATTCAAAATATTCACAACTAGCATGGCACAAGCTCAACCAACCTGAAAATACAGCAGTCTGTAAACATCTGTTGTATCCTAGTATCTGTTAAATACAAAGAATTTTTCTTCAGGAATAAGTTTTGGTAAATTAAATATTTCATTGAATTTGCTCATTTCATCTAAATTTTCAGATAAATTGTAATGCTTCAGCACTCTGTATCCTTCTTTCCTGAATTATTTCTTACCATTTTCTACCAAATTATAATTAAAAAAAACTTATTTAATTATTACCCACCTTTCCGTCACACTGCCCCTCCCCCCATGTTGGTAATATTAGTTCCATAAGAATAGGGATTTTTGTCTCTTTTTTTTACCTGCTTTATTCCCGATGCTTGGAATAGTAGCTGGGCCACATTGTGTGCTCATAAATATTTGCTTAAATGAATAAGGTTTTTATTATCTTTGAATTCTCTTCTATTTTTGGTCTTTTTTCCATTCATTATATGATTAATTTCTACCTTCTTTCTTTTTATCCATATAGTCAGGAATTTCATTAATCTTTTAAAAGAACCAGTTTTGAATGTGTAGATCCTGTTTTAAACTTTCTATTTAATGAATTTTGCTTATCATTTATTTTCTTTTTTTCTCCTAGTTTCTTAAATTGAACTCATTTACATATACCCTTTATTAACATATACCCTTATTTTTAAATGTGAATATTTTAATCTTAATTTACCATGTATTTTTCCACTTGGAAACAGATATACACCCATTTTAGAAAAAACTTACTCTCAATTCCAATATCTGAGGTAAATCACCTTTGTTACTTTGGCATATTTTTCTTTTGCACATTTTTTCCCTTTGCTTGATTAAAAATAGTTCTGTATACAATCTAGAGGGTGGATTTTTTTTTTTTTTTTTTACTTAAAATGTGATCTCAATACAAATTTCTGCAGTATTAACTTTGGACTAGTGTAGAGCTTCTACACTGTATGTATAGTGATATTGTGACTAGAGATCTATACACATAATATAGTCATTTAAAAGTGTCCTTCAATGATGTAACTAAATACATAAATATTTCAAGTTATTTTTAAACGAATGTCATGGTTTCGGGGTCCTTTTACACTTAAAAATTTCAAAGAACTTAACTAAGTACACATTACAACGCTAGAATATTTCCTTTCTTGATGTGGTCAATTGGAGAAATGCCCTGGACTTTGGAGAATGAAACAAGAGGACAGTAAAAAATTAAAAGCAAAACCAAAAACAATTAGTTGTGTTTTATTTAAAAGTAAAGGTTAAGTGCTTACTGAGATGTGGAACTGCTGATTATATATTTTTGGAGCAGTACAATGATATCCCTCTTGACTAGGTCTCAGACATTTTCTGGGCAAAACATAGTTACAGTCATCTTGGAATTCTCATTATACCCCTTTACTCCTCCTCTATTTAATAGAAACTTACTACAGGCAAGATCCTCAGCACATTATACATATTAACCCATTAAGTTCTCATAGCTAATCAATGAATTAGAGCCTGTCATTATCTTCATTTAAAAAAAGAAAAAAGAAAGAATTTAAATAACTTGCCTAAGTCACATAAATAAGTGATAGAACCAGGGTTAAACCTGGAAATCTTGGTTCTGGAACTTATGCTCTAAAATGCATGCTGAGTCTCTTTGTATCTTGACCAGAGATGTTGCCAGATTCTAAAATCTGGATAAGCAAACCTGAGAGTGGGTGGGGCTGTGGGGGTCAATCTGTGCTCCTGATGGTCTGGGGAACAATGTGTCTTCCTTATACCAACACATCTCACCCTGGTCTCTGTATTTTTTCCTCTGGGATAATGATTATTCCTGCAATTGTCTCAATATGCTAATTAATGCTGAGGACATTTTTATTCTATGAAGCAACACAGGATAACAGGTTAAAAAGGCCTCACAGGAATGCAGAATTTCATTCTCAGCCTCAGATCCAAACAACTCAACAAATACAAAGAATTCCTGAACATGACAGAAAGAAAGGTATGTGCAAGATTTTAAATTTCCATCATGCTCTGAATGTTAGACCATTGAGAATTTTTCATGATCTTTTAGGAAACCATAGAGAACACCAGAATTATTATTGCAGCTAAATTTTAATGTGTCTTCTACTAGAGAAAAATGCTCTTTAATCCTATTTATTCAAACTACGCAGTGTAGAAGTAATTATCTGGATCACCTCATTGGAGATTTTGAGGGCACTGTGGAAGAGAGAATGGCTTATTTCTTGCAGAAAGCTCAGGGTTTTTCTGACTTCCAGGAATCCAACAGATAAGTATTCTAGACTAAACTTGAGAATATTTCTCTTAGAAAAATACCTATTTTCCTTTAAAATAGTACCTCACTTCAAGTTATCATCATAAGAAGTTGGGGGCAAAGCTCAATGCATTTTGTAGTCAGAACTGGGTTTTAACATATTCCGTCAATAATTAACAATGTAACTGTCAACTTAAAAAATGCACAATATGAGAGTTTCAAGTTAAGTTTTATTTGAGGCAAAATGAGGACAGTAGCTGAGGAGAGAGCACCTCAGATAACTCTGAGAAATTTCTCCAAAGAGACAGGAGGAAGGTCAGTATATATATGATTTTTGTGAAGGGAGAGTATGTGCAATCAGGCACATATTTTCCCAGAAGGTTTCTGCTAATCTCATAAAGATTTTACTGGTCATGAGGAACAGTCATCACTATGAAGGATTTTAGTGCTTTTCTAGATAGGAGGAGACAGAAGAATTGGGCTTATAAAATCAGCTTCTAAAAATATCTGACTATCTGAAGACCTGTTTTGCCAGATCTCCCTCCCCACCCCCAGCCACCCCAGAGCACAGAGTGCCTCATTTCTGCTCTCCACCCTGAATTCCTTTCAGGGAGTGTTGGAAGTCAGCAGCTGCAGCTGTACCAAATTTAATCCTTATAGAGGTAGATGCCAACAAGTGCCAATTTGTAGCTAACCTAACAGTAGGCCAGTTACCTAATTACCAGTATCTACACCTCGGTTTCCTCATCTGTAAAGTAAGAATGGTAACAGTCTTAGAGTGATTGTTGGGACTAAATGAGATTATAAAAACCATTCAGTTCAGTTCAGTTCAGTCGCTCAGTTGTGTCCGACTCTTTGCAACCCCATGAATCGCAGCACACCAGGCCTCCCTGTCCATCATCAACTACCGGAGTTTACTCAAACTCATGTCCATCTAGTCAGTGATGCCATCCAACCATCTCATCCTCTGTCCTCCCCTTCTCCTCCTGCCCCCAATCCCTCCCAGCATCAGAGTCTTTTCCAATGAGTCAACTCTTCGCATGAGGTGGTCAAAGTACTGGAGTTTCAGCTTTAGCATCAGTCCTTCCAATGAACACCCAGGACTGATCTCCTTTAGGATGGACTGGTTGGATCTCCTTGCAGTCCAAGGGACTCTCAAGAGTCTTCTCCAACACCACAATTCAAAAGCATCAATTCTTTGGCATTCAGCTTTCTTCACAGTCCAACTCTCATATCCATACATGACCACTTGAAAAACCATAGCCTTGACTAGACGGATCTTTGTTGGCAAAGTAATGTCTCTGCTTTTTAATATGCTATCTAGGTTACCACATGATAACCTTTCAATTTTTGAGAGTTACTATTAATTAAATATGCAATTATATATAAAGAATACTCCAAATAATACTTTCTTCCCCAAACTACACATTTTTCTTGAGGTATGGAAAAGAATAAATTTCTACCAGGACAATTTCCACACAGTCAATTTCTCAATTTGTCCCTGAGTGATTCACTCAACTAATTAAAAATATTTTTCAGTAGTATGTGTCTACTTTGAGTTACTGTGCTAAAGGGAGACCAGTCAGAGGACTTCTGTGATAGTTCAGACTGGATGTGACTGTGACTTGCCTGAGCAAAATGAAAGCAAGACATAAGATCAGGGTGCCTTTAACTTCCTACATGCTTCTTTCTTCAGAGGGCTTTCTAGGACCTAGAGTGTGCTCTCCATTTCTTTCCTTCTCCATTGCCATAGTCAGGAATTTCTCCTTTAGCCTGTTTTTCTTAAGATTTTTTTTTAAGTGTACCATTTTTAAAGTCTTTTATTGAATTTGTTACAATATTTCTTCTGTTTTATGTTTTGTTTTTTTGGCTGTGAAGCATGTGGGATCTTAGTTCACTGACTAGGAGTCAAACCTGCAGCTCCTGCATTGGAAGGCAAAGTCTTAAACACTGGACCACCAGGGAGTCCTTCCCTTAGCCTCTTTTTCTTTTTTAAATTAATTTATTTTTTATTGCAGGATAATTGCTTTACAGAATTTTGTTGTTTTCTGTCAAACCTCAACATGAATCAGCCATAGGTATACATATATTCCCTCCCTTTTGAACCTCCCTCCCATTTCCCTCCCCATCCCACCCCTCTAGGTTGATACAGAGCACCTGTTTGAGTTTCCTGAGCCATACAGCAAATTCCCATTGGCTATCTATTTTACATATGGTAGTGTAAGTTTCCATGTTATTCTTTCCATACATCTCACCTCCTCCTCCCCTCTCTCCCCCTCTCCCCGTGTACATAAGTCTATTCTCTATGTCTGTATCTCCACTGTTGCCCTTTAAATAAATTCTTCAGTACCATTTTTCTAGATTCCATATATATGTGTTAGAATATGATATTTTTCTTTCTCTTTCTGACTCACTTCAGTATGTATAATAGGTTCTAGGCTCATCCACCTCCTTAGAACTGTCTCAAATGCATTCCTTTTTATGGCTGAGTAATATTCCATTGCTATGACCAGTGTATTCTCTTCACAGAGCTCTATTAGCCTTTGCCCTGCTTTATTCTGTATTCCAAGGCCAAATTTGCCTGTTACTCCCGGTGTTTCTTGACTTCCTACTTTTGCATTCCAGTCCCCTATAATTAAAAGGACACTTTTTTGGGGGGGGGTGTTAGTTCTAGAAGGTCTTATAGGTCTTCATAGAACTGTTCAACTTCAGCTTCTTCAGAGTCCCTGGTCGAGGCATAGACTTGGATTACCGTGACATTGAATGGTTTGCCTTGGAAACAAACAGAGATCATTCTGTCGTTTTGGAGATTGCATACAAGTACAGCGTTTCGGACTCTTTCGTTGACTCTGATGGCTACTCCATTTCTTCTGAGGGATTTCTGCATGCAGTAGGAATATATATGGTCATAGGAAGATATAATGGTCATCTGAGTTAAATTCACCCATTCCCGTCCATCTTAGTTCACTGATTCCTAGAATGTCGATGTTCACTCTTGTCATCTCCTGTTTGACCACTTTCAATTTGCCTTGATTCATGGAGGTAACATTCCAGGTTCCTATGCAATATTGCTCTTTACAGCATCGAACCTTGCTTCTATCACCAGTCACATCCACAACTGGGGGTTGTTTTGCTTCAGTTCCATCCCTTCATTCTTTCTGGAGTTATTTCTCTGCTGATCTCCAACAGCATATTAGGGAACTACCAACCTGGGGAGTTCATCTTTCAGTGCCCTATCTTTTTTGCCTTTTCCTACTGTTCATGGGGTTCTCAAGGCAAGAATACTGAAGTGGTTTGCCATTCCCTTCTCCAGTGGACCACAACTGTCAGACCTCTCCACCATGACCTGTCCATCTTGGGTGGCCCCACACGGCATGGCTTATTTTCATTGAGTTAGACAGAGCTGTGGTCCATGTGATCATATTGGCCTGTTGTCTGTGATTGTGGTTTCAGTCTGTCTGCCCTCTGATGCCCTATCTCAGTGCCTGCCATCTTACTTGGGTTTCTCTTACCTTGGACGTGGGGTCTCTCTTTATGGCTGCTCCAGCAAAGCACAGCCACTGCTCCTTACCTCCGGTGTGGGGTAGCTCCTCTTGGCCACCACCCCTGGCCTTGGGCCTGGGGTAACCCATCATTGCCAACATCCATTGGATCATTGAAAAAGCAAGAGAGTTCCAGAAAAATATCTATTTCTGCTTTATTGACTATGCCAAAGCTTTTGACTGTGTGGATCACAATAAACTGTGGAAAATTCTGAAAGAGATGGGAATACCAGACCACCTGATCTGCCTCTTGAGAAACCTATATGCAGGTCAGGAAGCAACAGTTAGAACTGGACATGGAACAACAGACTAGTTCCAAATAGGAAAAGGAGTACGTCAAGGCTGTATATTGTCACTCTGCTTATTTAACTTATATGCAGAGTATATCATGAGAAACGCTGAGCTGGAGGAAGCACAAGCTGGAAACAAGATTGCCGAGAGAAATATCAATAACCTCAGATATTCAGGTGACGCTACAGAGGAGAGTGAAAAAGTTGGCTTAAAGTTCAACATTCAGAAAACTCAGATCATGGCCTCTGGTCCTATCACTTCATGGCAAATAGATGGGGAAGCAGTGGAAACAGTGGCTGATTTTATTTTTCTGGGCTCCAAAATCACTGCAGATGGTGATTGCAGCCATAAAATTAAAAGACGCTTACTCCATGGAAGGAAAGTTATGACCAAACTAGACAACATTTAAAAAGCAGAGACATTACTTTGTCAACAAAGGTCCATCTAGTCAAGGCTATGGTTTTTCCAGTGGTCATGTATGGATGTGAGAGTTGGACTCTAAAGAAAGCTGAGTGCAGAAGAATTGATGTTTTTGAACTGTGGTGTTGGAGAAGACTCTTGAGAGGCCCTTGGACTGTAAGGAGATCCAACCAGTTCATCTTAAAGGAGGTCTGTCCTGGGTATTCATTGGAAGGACTGATGTTGAAGCTGAAACTCCAATACTTTGGCCACCTGATGCGAAGAGCTAACTCATTGGAAAAGACCCTGATGCTGGAAAAGATTGAGGGCATGAGGAGAAGAGGACGACAGAGGATGAGGTGGTTGGATGGAATCACCAACTCAATGGACATAGGTTTAGGTGGACTCTGGGAGTTGGTGATGGACAGGAGGCTTGGCGTGCTGTGGCTCATCGGGTCGCAGAGAGTTGGACGTGACTGAGTGACTGAACTGAGTTGAACTGAATATTCCATTGTGTATATTTACCACAACTTCTTTGTCCATTCATCTGTCCATGGTCATCTAGGGAGCTTCCTTGTCCTAACTACTGTAAATAGTGCTGCAATGAACATGTGTCTCTTTTAATTTTGGTTTCCTCAGGGTGTATGCCTAGGAGTGGGATTGCTGGGTCTTATGGTGGTTTCATTCCTAGTTTATTAATGAATTTCCATACAGTCTTCCATAGTGGCTTTATCAATTTACATTCCCATCGATAGCGCAAGAGTGTTCCCTTTTCTCCACACCCTCTTCAGCACTTACTGTTTGTAGACTTTTGGATGAGGGCCATTCTGACCGGTGTGAGGTGATATCTCATTGTAGTTTTGATTTGCATTTCTCTAATAATGAGCAATGTTGAGCATCTTTTCATGTGTTTGTTAGCCATCTGTATGTCTTCTTTGGAGAAATGTCTGTTTAGGTGTTTTTTTCCCACTTTTTGATTGGGTTGTTTGTTATTCTGGTATTGAGTTGTATGAGCTAATTGTATATTTTGGAAATTAATCCTTTGTCAGTTATTTCATTTTCTATTATTTTCTCCCATTCTGAGGGTTTTCTTTTCACCTTGCTTATAGTTTCCTTTGCTGTGTAAAAGCTTTTACGTTTAATCAGATCCCTCTTGTTTCCTTTTGTTTTTATTTTTGTTACTCTAGGAGGTGGATCATAGAGGATCTTGCTTTGATTTATGTCATCAAGTGTTCTGCTTATGTTTTCCTCTAAGAGTTTTATAGTTTCTGGTCTTACATTTAGGTCTTTAATCCATTTTGAGTTTATCTTTGTGTAGGGTGTTAGGAAGTGTTCTAATTTCATTCTTTTGCTTGTAGCTGTCCAGTTTTCCCAGCACCATTTACTGAAAAGGCTGTCTTTGCCCCATTGCATATTCTTTCCTCCTTTGTCAAAAATAAGGTACCCATAGGTGCATGGGTTTATTTCTGAGTTTTCCGTCTTGTTCCATTGGTTTATATTTCTGTGTTTGTGCCATTATCATACTGTCTTGATGACTGTAGCTTTGTAGTATAACCTGAAGTCAGGAAGCTTGATTCCTCCAGCTCCATTCTTCTTTCTCAAGACTGCTTTGGCTATTTGGGGTCTTTTGTGTTTCCATATGAACTATGAAATTTTTTGTTTTAGTTCTGTGAAAAGTGCCATTGGTAATTTGATAGGGATTGCATTGAATCTGTAGATTGCATTTGGTAGTATGGTAATTTTCACAATATTGATTCTTCCTACCCAGAAATATGGAATATCTCTCCATGTATTTATGTCATCTTTGATTTCTTTCATCAGTGCCTTATAATTTTCTGTGTACAGTTCTTTCATCTCCTTAGGTAAGTTTATTCCTAGATATTTAATTCTTTTTGTTGAAAGGGTGAATGAGATTGACTCTTTAACTGCTCTTTCTGATTTTTCATTGTTAGTATATAGAAATGCAAGTGATTTCTTCCCTTAGTCTTTCAGTTGAATCTTAACTAGGTCTTAATTGACTATAGTAATTAGTATTTCTTAGCTCTATGTTTATTTACTCAGAGACACTCTCTTACTATATCCCTCCTCTGAATATCAACTAGGAAGGGTTCCAGTAGTCATCTAAATTTTAAAAACAATATTTTTGTTATTGGTGTTTTTCTTTTCTATCTTAGAAGTAATAAGATTTACAAGGAAATAGGAAGTGGCAACCTACTCCAGTATTCTTGTCTGGAATATCCCACGGACAGAGGAGCCTGGAGGACTATAGTTCATGGGGTTACAAAGACATGACTGAATGCACATGCACAGCTCCAAATAAGGGAAATACCATGCATATTGTAAGCAAGATAAGAAATAACAGATTGGTGATTTTAAAAAAGTAAATGTTACTTGGAAAGAAAAGAAAAAATTACATCCCTTCCCCTCATTTCCTTTGCATCATCAAATAATGTTTAAATTGGGAGCACCAATGATTTAAAAACAGAGGCAAATACTTCTAATAGATGGTAAGTTTTTTTTTTTTTTTCCTTAATAAGTGAAATGATACTCCTGTGAACCGAATGGGTTACAATAGCTACTTCGTGCCAGTGCTAATTCATTCTTAACCTGTATGCTTTTGTGAGACAAAAGCTCAGAGAATATTACCTAGATTGTAGCCTTGTGGCACTTTATCTTCAGTTTACACATTCTTTTGACAGTGTTCCAAGCAGCATCTTCTGGACGTATTATAGCAGTAATACTAGGAATTATATGTGTCATCCTTTTGGGAATATCAGCATTTTTTGCTACTAAGTGTAAGTATTCTACAGAAACTTCATTCTTTTTTTTTATTTATGTTTTTATTGGAGGATAATTGCTTTACAGAATTTTGTTGTTTTCTGTCAAACCTCAACATGAATCAGCCATAGGTATAATACATATATCTCCTCCCTTTTGAACCTCCCTCCTGTCTCCCTCCCCAATACAGCAAATTCCCATTGGCTATCTATTTTACATATGGTAATGTAAGTTTCCATGTTACTCTTTCCACACATCTCACCCCCCACTCCCCTCTCCCCATGTCCACAAGTCTATTCTCTATGTCTGTTTCTCCATTGCTGTTCTGTAAGTAAATTCTTCAGTACCATTTTTCTAGATTCTGTATAGGTGTGTTACAATATGTTAATATGATATTTATCTCTCTCTTTCTGACTTACTTCACTCTGTGTAATAAGTTCTAGGTTCGGCCACCTCAGGACTGACTCAACTCCATTCCTTTTTATGGCTGAGTAATATTCCATTGTGTATATGTACCATAACTCCTTTATCCATTCATCTATCAATGGACATCTAGTTTTCTTCCATGTTCTAGCTATTGTAAACAGTGCTGCAATGAACAATGGGATACATGTGCGTTTTTCAATTTTGGTTTCCTCAGGGTATATGCTTAGAAGTGGGATTGCTGGGTCATATGGTGGTTTTATTCCTTTTTTTTTTTTTTTAAGGAATCTCCATACCATCTTCCATAGTGTTTGTATCAATTTACATTCCCACCAACAATGCAAGAGGGTTCCCTTTCCTCCACATCTTCTCTAGCATTTATTGTTCATAAACGTTTTGATGGCAGCCATTTTGACCAGTGTGAGGTGATATTCCATTGTGGGTTTGATTTGCATTTCTCTAATAATGAGTGATGTTGAACATCTTTTCATTTGTTTGTTAGCCATCTGTATGTCTTCTTTGGAGAAATGTCTGTTCAGGTTTTTTTTTTTCCACTTTTTTATTGGGTTGAGAAACTTCATTCTTTATGTTAAATTTTATCTAAACATTTTGTCTTTTCCTAAAAGGAGAGTTAAGGGGGGGATGATTTGGGAAAATGGCATTGAAACATGTATAATATCATATAAGAAATGAATTGCCAGTCCAGGTTCGATGCAGGATACAGGAAGCTTGGGGCTGGTGCAGTGGGATGACCCAGAGTGATGGTATGGGGAGGGAGGTGGGAGGGGGGTTCAGGATTGGGAACACGTGTACACCCGTGGTGGATTCATGTTGATGTATGGCAAAACCAAAACAATATTTTAAAGTAATTAGCCTCTAATTAAAATGAATAAATTTAAATTAAAAATAAAAGGAAAATAGAGAGATTTGAAGCCAGAAAGCCTGGGTTCTAACTTTTCAACAAACTAATTGTATGTCTCTTCTTTATTAAATAAGAATAATAAAAGAGAAATAAAAAAAAAAAAAAAAAGAATGAACTATGTTGACATTTGAAGATTTCACTCTCTCATACAGTTTCTAGAATGTGAGAAACAAAATTGAAATTATGGGAGAAGATTTAAATTTTTTTTCTGATTTATAATATTATATATATATTTTCTTCATTTTGCAAATGAAAAGTTTAGTGTAAAAAGTTTATATTTTACCTGTTAAACTAACTGTCTAACTAACTAACTGTCTTCTGCTGATGATTTTCAGATTTTCAAAATTCTTTTAATTATCAGAACATGTTGGATAGTGACCCGCAGGAATATGATCAGAACATGTTGGATAATGACACGCAGGAATATGAGAAAGCCAGGACTCCTATGAAAAATAAATGCTTTTCAAAGGATTGGTTAAACTCAGGTATGTAGTAACATACAAGCACTCATAATTAAAAACTGGTATAATGACTTATTGCTAGGCAATCTCCATTTTATTATTAAACTCATGATCTACAAAAGTGAAGTATGGTAGAGATATTTTTTATTCAAGAAGATACAATTTCTTGCCACATGGTTTGCCTGCATCTTTGAACTGTAGATAATCAAAATTTAGTAGTTTCTGTTTATTGGTCTGTCAGTTAACTGACTTTGCAAATAAGAAATGAAATAACTTTTGAGTTTCTTTAAGAGTCATATCAATCAGCAAAGGAAATCTTTCAGTGCATTCAATTTAGTATGGATAAGATATAGTATAATTGCTTAGTAGTTTCCTACTTCTTTATAAGACAATATTTTCCACTGATCCCTTGTGAAATGGTACTGTCTTATGTCACTTCCCAGGTGGCTCAGTAGTGAAGAATCCACCTGCGAATGCAGGAGATGTGGGTTCGATTGTTGGGTTGGAAAGATCTGGAGAAGGAAATGGTCACCCATTCCAGTATTCTTGCCTGGGAAATCCCATGGACAGAGGAGCCTGGCAGGCTCCTTGGGGTTGCATGGGGTTGCAAAAACAGTCGGGTAAGGCTTAAGGGACCAAATAGCAACAACTGTCCTGTGTATCACTTTGCTAACTCAAGTCCCTTGAAACATATCCCAACTCCTGACTTGGTCATATGGGTAAAATTTACCTTGCAAGCAATCCCATCCTATCTCTCAAAGTCATGGATAACCTGAAAATTCAGAGAGCTTCCCTGAAGTTTCTCCAGGTCAACAGTCAATTCAATAAGACTCTTATCTATATCCATCTACTAGTTTTGATAAGCACTCTGGTGGGACTTTAACTCTCTGTGTGTTTTGCTTACCACTAGCAACTAGTTGCTTAAAATATTCTTGCTAGAATATAATTTAGTTACTTTGGTTTTGTCTTCTATGAAAATACTTTAAAGATGCTTTTTTAGTAACTTTATTTTTTGTTCTTACATTTTTCAGATGGTAAAATTTGATGGGTAGGAGAAAGGAGAAATGGATTATTTTCTTTCTTTAAACTAATAATTGCTGTTGTTGTGGTTTAGTTGCTAACTTGTGTCCAACTGTTTGTAACCTCATGGAGTGTAGCCCACTAGGTTCCTCTGTCCATGGGATTTCCCAGGCAAGAATACTGGAGTGGATTGCCATTTCCTCATCCAGGGGAATCTTCTTGACCCAGGGATCGAACCCGTGTCTCTTTTGTCTCCGCATTGGCATGCTAATTCTTTACCATCGACCCACCAAGGAAACCCAAACTAATAGTCACCGTACTTTGATGAAGCTAGAGAGTTCCTGGAGGAAAGCATTGTTAGTATTGATACAAAAATTAAATATCAAAAGCAATACAGTTTTTGTGCTCTTAAATATTTCCTACTCTTACATTCATGTCCTGGTGCCCATGGCATCTTGGAGAAAACTTTGCAGAAAAAGAAAAGTACTCTTTCCCTCTGAACGACAGATACGTTATTTTGCATTTTGAGTTAGCAGTGATGTCCTCAGAGCTCATGGAAAGTAGTAAGTCCTGTAGAGCTGGGAAGGATGTCTGGAGCAAAACTTTCCAGGAAGAGAATTAGACTAACTTAAAAACTTTTTTTTTTTTTTTAAAGAAAAGTACAGGAACAAATGGTCTTGCTGTGAAGAGAAATGCTACTATTTTTCTGACATAGATAAAACCTTCGAAGAGAGTCGGAAATTCTGCACCAACCAGGGCTCTCATCTGCTGAAGATAGAAGATGAAGATGAACAGGTAATGAGTTCTGAAGTTGTAAATTTTTCCCATTTTTTTATATGCAAGGAGAAAATTGCTAAAAATTTTTAAAGAACATCTGAAACTCATGTGTTTGTTAAATGACAATAACTTGTCTTTTGAAGTCAAATAGAAAACTTTGTAGTAAATAAAAAGAATCCCTTGTTGGTGGGAATTACAGTGTCTCAATTTTAGTTTTGTCTCAGAAAAACATTAAGCTCTGGTAATGATGCTCTACATCTGCTCTAGGAAGGAAACTGAGGTTTCTGAACAAAAAGGCATCTCTCATGAAACCATTATGGGAGTTGCCCTTTTTTCATGTTTCTCTGTTCTGAAGTCCTTTAATAATAATGGATCTTTTAATATGTTGATACTTTTGGCACACATTGGAGTGGGTAGCCCTTCCCTTCTCCAGGGGATCTTCCCAACCCAGGGATCAAACCCGTGTCTCTTGTGTTTCCTTCCACCAGGGAAGCAGAAGGAATGATTAGACAGTAATAAATAGTCCTAATTGAAAATGTAAAAAAAAGATTTTGGTAAAAATCATAATTGTTTATCTTCACATTATTTTCTTTTTATTTTGTATCGGGGTATATAGCCAATTAACACACAATGTTGTGGCAGTTTCAGGTGAACAGCAAAGGGACTCAGCCATATATATACATGTATCCACTCTCCCCCTAACTTCTCTCTCATTCAGGCTGCCACATAACATTGAGCAGAGTTCCATGCTCTAGGTCCTTCTTGGTTATCCATTTAAAATATGGCAGTGTGCGTTCACATTATTTTCATTTTTTATTGTTAAAAAAAAAGACTAGGGATTAAATTACACATAGGGTTCTTCCTTCACAGAACTTTGTTCAGTCTTTGGTGTCTTATTTTTATTGGATTGGATTATCTCGAAAAGGAAGTGTCAGCCCCTGGATGTGGGAAGATGGTTCTTTGATACAATATAAACTGTAAGTATCCAAAACACTTGAAAGCTTCAGTTTACTTGTTAACTATGGAAATGAATTGCACAGATAAGTTTCATTAAGCAAGATTTTCTGACCTCAAGAGCAATTCTAATTTTAATTTTGTAAAACATCCTTGGCATTACAAAAAACACTGCTGACTTCCATGTTTCTATACTTGTATTCATGCAGTTTCCTCAACCAGTAATACTTTCAGTTAAAATTTGTTTTCTCTTTGAAGTCATTCTTGGTCTCCTGCTTTGAAATTCGTTCCCCTTTTATGCTCCTAATTAGCATTTCCTTTTCTTTACCATCTCACATCCAATCTAAAATATTCTGTCTCTGACCTTTTGTTAATCCACAGCACACAACACATAATACTCGATGGTTGCTTCAGTTCAGTTCAGTCACTCAGTCCTGTCCGACTCTTTGTGACCCCATGAATCGCAGCACGCCAGGCCTCCCTGTCCATCACCAACTCCCGGAGTTCACTCAGACTCATGTCCATCGAGTCAGTGATGCCATCCAGCCATCTCATCCTCTGTTGTCCCCTTTTTCTCGTGCCCCCAATCCCTCCCAGCATCAGAGTCTTTTCCAATGAGTCAATTCTTCACATGAGGTGACCAAAGTACTGGAGTTTCAGCTTTAGCATCATTCCTTCCAAAGAACACCCAGGACTGATCTCCTTTAGAATGGACTGGTTAGACCTCCTTGCAGACCAAGGGACTCTTAAGAGTCTTCTCCAACACCACAGTTCAAAAGCATCAATTCTTCGGCACTCAGCCTTCTTCACAGTCCAACTCTCACATCCATACATGACCATTGGAAAAACCATAGCCTTGACTAGACGGACCTTTGTTGGCAAAGTAATGTCTCTGCTTTTCAATATGCTATCTAGGTTAGTCATAACTTTTCTTCCAAGGAGTAAGCATCTTTGAATTTCATGGCTGCAGTCACCATCTGCAGTGATTTTGGAACCTCAAAAAATAAAGTCTGACACTGTTTCCCCATCTATTTCCCATGAAGTGATGGGACCAGATGCCATGATCTTTGTTTTCTGAATGTTGAGCTTTAAGCCAACTTTTTCACTCTCCTCTTTCACCTTCATCAAGAGGCTTTCTAGTTCCCCTTGACTTTCTGGCATAAGGGTGGTGTCATCTGCATATCTGCTGCTACTGCTGCTAAGTTGCTTCAGTCGTGTCTGACTCTGTGCGACCCCATAGACGGTAACCCACCCATCCCTGGGATTCTCCAGGCAAGAACACTGGAGTGGATTGCCATTTCCTTCTCCAATGCATGAAAGTGAAAAGTGAAAGTGAAGTCGCTCAGTCGTGTCCAACTCTTTGTGACCCCATGGACTGCAGCCTACCAGGCTCCTCCGTCCATGGGATTTTCTAGGCAAGAGTACTGGAGTGGGGTGCTGTCGCCTTCTCCCTGCATATCTGAGGTTATTGATATTTCTCCCAGCAATCTTGATTCCAGCTTGTGCTTCTTCCAGCCCAGCGTTTCTCATGATGTACTCTGCATAGAAGTTAAATAAACAGGGTGACAATATACAGCCTTGATGTACTCCTTTTCCTATTTGGAACCAGTCTATTGTTCCATGTCCAGTTCTAACTGTTGCTTCCTGACCTGCATACAGATTTCTCAAGAGGCAGGTCAGGTGGTCTGGTATTCCCATTTCTTTCAGGATTTTCCACAGTTTATTGTGATTCATACAGTCAAAGGCTTTGGCATAGTCAATAAAGCAGAAATAGATGTTTTCTGGAACTCTCTTGCTTTTTTGATGATCCAGCGGATGTTGGCAATTTGATCTCTGGTTCCTCTGCCTTTTCTAAAACCAGCTTGAACATCTGGAAGTTCATGGTTCACATATTGCTGAAGCCTAGCTTGGAGAATTTTGAGCATTACTTTACTAGCATGTGAGATGAGTGCAATTGTGCGGTAGTTTGAGCATTTTTTGGCATTACCTTTCTTTGGGATTGGAATGGAAACTGACCTTTTCCAGTCTTGTGGCCACTGCTGAGTTGTCCAAATTTGCTGGCGTATTGAGTGCAGCACTTTCACAGCATCATCTTTTAGGATTTGAAATAGCTCAACTGGAATTCCATCACCTCCACTAGCCATCCAAGATGGGCAGGTTATGGTGGATGGTTGCTTAACAACTTAAAAATTATCAATATGGATATTAATGAATTTTATAGACATAAATAGAGGGTAGCTGGAAATGTAGGGTTTCAGTGACTAGTTGCTGTTGTTGTTGTTTTAGTAGCTAGGTTGTTGTGACTCTGAGATCCTATAGCTGACACTGTAGCCCTCCAGGCTCCTCTGTCTGTGGGATTTCCCAGGCAAGAATACTGGAGTGACTTGCCATTTCCCCCTCCAAGGGATCTACCCAATCCACATATCAAACCAGTGTCTCCTGCATTGGCAGGCAGATTGTTTATTGCTTAACCACCAGGGAAGCCCTCAATGACTAGTTCCATGGTCTAAATCAAATATCTTCACTGTTTATCTAGATTTCATCACTGTCTAGCAAAGCCCATTTCATATTACAAATAATACACCATTAAGAAACAATCTGAAAATGAATTGGGTTGGACTCAGTGTGCTATGTTTTTCCCCATTTTTCATGATGTAATTTTCTATGATAATTTTTAAGATTATATACATGCCCCCCCGACAGATACTATTAATAAATAAACTAAAAAAGTCTTAACAACTACAAGTGGCAGAGATGGGCTGAGAACTAGGTCACCTACTTCTGAATTTGGTCCTTTTTACACTACACTAGTATTTAGAGTGCCTTTTATTTGCTGTAATAAAGATTTGTTCCAAATTTGCAGTTAATCACATGAGATGCACTCTTTTATATTTCTGCACATTTGCACATACTATATCCTTTATCTGGATTATCTGTAGTTCCACTCTTCATCTGGTTAAATCCTAATCATTAATTTATTTTATTTTTAGTTGCTTGGTAGCTCAGTCAGTAAGGAATCTGCCTGCAATGCAGGAGACCAGGGTTTGATCGCCAGGTCAGGAAGATGCCCTGGAGAAGGAAATAGCAATCCACTCCAGTATTCTTGCCTGGAAAATCCTATGGACACAGGAGCCTGGTGGGCTATAGTTCATGGGGTCGGAAGAGTTGGACATGACTTATCGACTAAACCACCACCACCATAGTTGCTTTACGATGTGCTGTTAGTTTCTAATGTACAAAGAAGTCAATCAGCAACATATATACATAAATCTCACATAAACACAAATTCCCTCCTTTTTGGATTTCTTTTCCATTTAGGTCACCACAGAGCATTGAGTAGGGTTCCCTGTGCTATACAAAAGGTTCTTATTAGTTACATATTTTATACATAGTAGGAATAGTGTATATATGTCAGTCCCAACCTCCCCATTCATCCCACCCAGCCCCCTTTCCCCTTTGGTGTCCATATGTTCGTTCTCTACGTCTGTGTCTCTATTTCTACTTTGTAAATAAGATCATCTTTACCAATTTTTCAGATTCCATATATGTGTGTTCAGTTCAGTTCAGTTCAGTCACTCAGTTGTGTCCGACTCTTTGTGACCCCATGAATCACAGCACGCCAGGCCTCTCTGTCCATCACCAATTCCCGGAGTTCACTCAAACTCACGTCCATCCAGTCAGTGATGCCATCCAGCCATCTCACCCTCTGTTATCCCCTTCTCCTCCTGCACCCAATCCCTCCCAGCATCAGAGTCTTTTCCAATGAGTCAACTCTTCACAGGAGGTGGCCAAAGTACTGGAGTTTCAGCTTTAGCATCATTCCCTCCAAAGAAATCTCAGGGCTGATCTCCTTCAGAATGGACTGGTTGGATCTCCTTGCAGTCCAAGGGACTCTCAAGAGTCTTCTCCAACACCACAGTTCAAAAGTATCAATTCTTCAGCGCTTAGCTTTCTTCACAGTCCAACTCTCACATCCATGCATGACCACAGGAAAAACCATAGCCTTGACTAGATGAACCTTTGTTGGCAAAGTAATGTCTCTGCTTTTCAATATGCTATCTAGGTTGGTCATAACTTTTCTTCCAAGGAGTAAGCATCTTTGAATTTCATGGCTGCAGTCATCATCTGTAGTGATTTTGGAGCCCCCCAAAATAAAGTCTGACATGGTTTCCACTGTTTCCCCATCTATTTCCCATGAAGTGATGGGACCAGATGCCATGATCTTCATTTTCTGAATGTTGAGTTTTAAGCCAACTTTTTCACTCTCCTCTTTCACCTTCATGTACAATATATATACGTGTTGTTTTTCTTTCTGACTTTCTTCATTCTGTATGACAGTCTCTAGGTCTATTCATGTCTCTGCAAATGACCTGATTTCATTCTTTTTTATAGCTGAGTAATATTCTATGGAATATATGTACTGTATCTTGTTTATACATTTCTCTGTTGATGGACATTTAGGTTATTTCCACATCCTGCCTACTGTAAATAATGCTGCAATGAACATTGGGTGCATGCATCTTTTTGAATTATGTTTTTTTTGGGGTCACTAATTTATGAGATAAGTATATCAGTTATTTATTTGTGCGTGCATTGATTTAATCATTCATAAAGTATGCATCACATTCTATGCAGGGATTCAGTCAGCTAAAATCTTCCCACATCAAAACTGTGTTTCTTGGCAAACTCTTTCCCCCTTGTCTGAGTTAGAAGCCACTCTTCTGTGCCAAATAAATGCATCTTTCCCTCTCTTTGTGTAAACTCTTTGAGGACAGAAATAGATTTACTCTGTATCTACATTCCAGAATCTTGGTAATATGATAATATTTTAGAAATGTTTGTTAAGTGAATAAATAGAGAGATAACTAAACGTATAACTCCCTTCTTGTCTATAGTAGTATATCTACTGGAAATATGATTTATGTCTGAATATTAGACTCAATTTTTATTTTTCCCCTCTTTAACAGAAATCTGTTGAATTCAAAAATAAACAACAACTGTGCATATGTCACAGCAACCAAAGTAGCTGCCACAGTGTGCACCAGGCAGTTTTTCTTTATTTGTGAGAAGAATTATGCTAGTGTTGATCTCAAACTATCAGAAGATAAATGAAGTAGTCGACATTCTGGTGCATCCGTCTGTTACCTGCAAGATGCAAGTAAATGTTGTGTTCCTGACACTGGCTGTTTGTTAATTGCATATGTAAGATAACTTGTAAATTTGATATAGATGCTTTAAATGTTGGAGATTCATTTGCATGGGGAGGGGGGTTGACAAGCACCTTCTTTGACTTGATTTCAAGTGGAATTAATTTTGATGGAAAGATGAAGATTTAACTCAGAAACTATTAGTAATATTCTTTTCCCCTCTATTTTGGCCGAATTTTCCTGCAACATATGGTATCCCTCATATATATTGTGAAGAAATAGGCCATACACTGAGCTATTTTTTAACTGATGTTCAGGAAATCAAGATGAAACATGATATGACTATGTACATCCATTTTTATTTTTCTGAGAAGTATATTTGTACTTTCAGAGAGGATGAGTTATTTCTGCACTTCCACTTTATCACTTTTAAAATTGAAGATTTTTACAATTAATGTAAGAATTCATAGTTGAAAAATAAAAAATATATATATAAAAAAATAGAAGCACGTTGAATAAAAACTGATTCCATAATCCTTTCTCCTGATTTTTTGCCTTTCCAGTTACACTGTTAACATTTGGATTCTATCTTTCCAGACAGTTTGGCTAACGTTTTGCTGTAGATACTGTTGCATGAAACTTTATTACATATACATCTCCGTGAATGTATTTGAATATTCTATAAAGTAGAAATAGAGAAGAAAAACTTCCATGTCAAATAGTATGCATCTTATAAATCCTTAAGTATAGATACTTTCTGCAAAAGCTTTTAATTAGTAGCCACATATACAATACATGTATACATTTCTTCAAACCCTTACTAATATATTACATTATCAATTTTTAATAGGCACAAATGTTCTTTTATTGTTTTAACTAATACTTCCACATTATCTGTGAGACAGAGCACCTGTTCTGTTACTTATTTGTCAATTATTCCATGCGTGGCTATTTTATTTTCTTTATTCATTGATTTTCTATTTGTTTGTCTTCCTCCTTTTCTTTACTGATTATAGAAAGTAATTATAGATTACTGATTATAGAAAGTACTGATTATGTCTTTTTGTATTTTCACTTGGTATATTTTCATTACCTTTCAACTTAGTTTTTCATGATTTTTATCTTATGTATAATATATAAGACAATATTTTTCTTTTTTATTATTTTATTTTATTTTTTCTTTTTTATTAATTTAGTTAATTAATTTATTTTACTTTACAATATTGTATTGGTTCTGCCATACATTCACTTGAATCTGCCATGAATGTACATGTGTTCCCCATCCTGAACCCCCCTCCCACCTCCCTCCCCATCCCATCCCTCTGGGTCATCCCAGTGCACCAGCCCTGAGCACCCTGTATCATGCATCAAACCTGGACTGGTGATTTGTTTCACATATGATATTTTACATGTTTCAATGCCATTCTCCCATATCATCCTGCCCTCACCCTCTCCCAGAGTCCAAAAGACTGTTCAGTACATCTGTGTCTCTTTTGCTGTCTCACATACAGTGTTATCATTACCTTCTTTCTAAATTCCATATATATACATTGGTATACTGTATTGGTGCTTTTTTTTCTGGCTTACTTCACTCTGTATAATAGGCTGTAGTTTCATCCACTTCATTAGAACTGATTCAAATGTATTCTTTTTAACGGCTGAGTAATATTCCATTGTGTATATGTACCACAGCTTTCTCATCCATTCATCTGCTGATGGACATCTAGAACACTTTCTAACACCATACACAAAAATAAACTCAAAATGGATTAAAGATCTAAACGTAAGACCAGAAACTATTAAACTCCTAGAGGAAAACATAAGCAAAACACTCTGACATAAACCACAGCAGGATCCTCTATGGCCCACCTCCCAGAATATTGGAAATAAAAGCAAAAATAAACAAATGGGACCTAATTAACCTTAAAAGCTTCTGCACAACAAAGGAAACTATAAGCAAGGTGGAAAGACAGCCTTCAGAATGGGAGAAAATAATAGTAAATGAAGCAAAGGACAGAGAATTTATCTCAGAAATAGTGGGCCAAAGAACTAAACAGACATCCCTCCAAAGAAGACACATAGAAGGCTAACAAACACATGAAAGATGCTCAACATCACTCATTATCAGAGAAATGCAAATCAAAACCACAATGAGGTACCGTTTCACGCCAGTCAGATGGCTGCTATCCAAAAGTCTACAGGCAATAAATGCTGGAGAGGGTGTGGAGAAAAGGGAACCCTCTTACACCGTTGGTGGGAATGTAAACTAGTACAGCCACTATGGAGAACAGTGTGGAGATTCCTTAAAAAGCTGAAAACAGATCTTCCATATGACCCAGCAATCCCACTGCTGGGCATACACATTGAGGAAACCAGAATCGAAAGAGACATGTGTACCCCAATGTTCATCGCAGCACTGTTTATAATAGCCAGGACATGGAAGCAACCTAGATGTCCATCAGCAGATGAATGGATAAGAAAGCTGTGATACATATACACAATGAAATATTTTTCTTTATCACACTTAGGAGTCACGCTTCACTTAAGGAGGCCTTTTCTCTCTAAAATTTAAAATAATGTTTATCTTTATATTATTTTAGGGAACTTTTAATTTCTGGAATAGGTGAAGGTTTCTATGAACTGAAGTAAACAGTTATTTGAATTTTAATGAACATTAAATTTATTGAAGCACTTGTCTCTTGGAAAACTAATATATCAAACTGAAAATTTAGTGTATAGAACTCAAACATTTTTTCTTTATTTTTGAACTTTTTATTTTATAGTGAAGTGTAGCCAATTAACAATGTGACAATTTCAGGTGGACAGCAAAGGGACTCAGCCACACATATAAGTGTATCCAGTTCAGTTCAATTCAGTCACTCAGTCATGTCCGACTCTTTGCGATCCCATGGACTGCAGCACATCAGGCCTCCCTGTCAATCACCAATGCCTGGAGTTTACTCAAACTCATCTCTATTGAGTCGGTGATGCCATCTAGCCATCTCATCCTCTGTCATCCCCTTCTCCTCCTGCCCTCAATCTTTCCCAGCATCAGGGTCTTTTCCAATGAGTCAGCTCTTCCCATCAGGTGGCCAAAGTATTGGAGCTCCAGCTTTAACATCATTCCTTCCAATGAACGCCCAGGACTGATCTCCTTTAGAATGGACTGGTTGGATCTCCTTGCAGTCCAAGGGACTCTCAAGAGCCTTCTCCAACACTACAGTTCAAAAGCATCAATTCTTTGGTGCTCAGCTTTCTTTACAGTCTAACTCTCACATCCATATATGACTACTGGTAAAGCCATAGCCTTGACTAGAAGGACCTTTGTTTGAAAAGTAACATCTCTGCTTTTAATTTTATTTATTTATTTAATTTTTTTTAGAAAGATGGTAATGTCTCTGCTTTTTAATATGCTGTCTAGGTTGGTCATAACTTACCTTTCCAGGAGCAAGTGTCTTTTAATTTCATGGCTGCAGTCACCATGTGCAGATTTTGGAGTTCCCCCAAATAAAGTCTGTCAGTGTTTCCCCATCTATTTGTCATGAAGCGATGGGACCAGATGCCATGATCTTAGTTTTCTGAATGTTGAGCTTTAAGCCAACTTTTTCACTTTCTTCTTTCACTTTCATCAAGAGGGTCTTTAGTTCTTCTTCACTTTCTGCTATAAGGGTGGTGTCATCTGCATATCTGAGGTTACATGTATCCATTCTCCCCCAGACTCCCCTCTGCCTTAGGCTGCCATATAACATTTAGCAGTGTTCCTTGTGCTATATAGTAGGTCCTCGTTGGTTATTCATTTTAAATATAGCAGTGTGTATATGTTGATCCCAAACTCTGTAACTATCCCTGTAGAATTCAGATATTTTAAAGCAGAGTCTCTCACATAAGACCAATTAGCAGCTACTTACAGACAACACATTACGACAAAAATCCCAGAAGACAGGGCAGAGGCTCAAGTACTCCATTGGTTCACAGAGATGGAGAAGGATTGCATGGAAGGATGAGAAGAATGGTCACAGTCTGACCACTTGTCCCTCCCCCAGGTCAGCACTGCAGAGGGTCTTCCTGAGCCTACAACTTCTCCCAGTAGGTAAAAGAGAGCCCAAGGTGGACATCCAGCTTCCCAGCATTGTGGATCACTTCCTGGGTGATTCATCTGAGTCTTGCATCAAGAAGATGCAAGAATCTGTGGGGCTTCAGCATGGACACCAGATTGGAACAGAGAAAGGATATGGAGCTTAGTGCTGGAGCAACCAGCACTTACTGGAGCAAGCAGCACTTACATCTCTGCAGACCATACTTCTCCTCACAGTGGTACCTGAGTAGAGATCCCAGCCAGCAGCTGAGTCCATTTGTACAGGGGCTTCCCTGGTGGCTTATTTGGTATAAATCTGCCTGCAATGAAGGAGACCTGAATTTGATCCCTGGGTTGGGAAGATCCCCTGAAGGAGTGCAGGACCCAGTATTCTTACCTGGAGAATCCCAGTGGACAAAGGAGCCTGGTGGGCTAGAGTCCATGGGGTCGCAAAAGTCAGATACAACTGAGCAACTAAGCACACACACACACTCCAAACTCCGTGATCTAATGCCTGATGACATGAAGTGGAACTGATGTGATAATAAGAGAAATAAAGTGCACAAAAAATGCAATGTGCTTGAATCATTTTGAAACCATCCCCTCCACCCAAGCCCATGAAAAAATTGTCTTTGTGAAATGCCCCTGGTGTCAAAAAGGTTGGGGACCACTGTAATTTGCAGATATAAGACGAGGCTTTGTCTCCCAGAGAACTCCCTTTTTCAGTTCAGTTCAGTTCAGTCGCTCAGTCGTGTCCGACTCTTCACGACCCCATGAATCGCAGCACGCCAGGCTTCCCTGTCCATCACCAACTCCCGGAGTTCACTCAGACTCACGTCCATCGAGTCAGTGATGCCATCCAGCCATCTCATCCTCTGTTGTCCCCTTCTCCTCCTCCCCCCAATCTCTCCCAGCATCAGTCTTTTCCAATGAGTCAACTCTTCGCATGAGGTGGCCAAAGTACTGGAGTTTCAGCTTCAGCATCATTCCCTCCAAAGAAATCCCAGGGCTGATCTCCTTCAGAATGGACTGGTTGGATCTCCTTGCAGTCCGAGGGACTCTCAAGAGTCTTCTCCAACACCACAGTTCAAAAACATCAATTCTTCGGTGCTCAGCTTTCTTCACAGTCCAACTCTCACATCCATGCATGACCACAGGAAAAACCATAGCCTTGACTGGACGGATCTTTGTTGGTAAAGTAATGTCTCTGCTTTTCAATATGCTATCTAGATTGGTCATAACTTTCCTTCCAAGGAGTAAGCGTCTTTTAATTTCATGGCTGCAGTTACCATCTGTACTGATTTTGGAGCCACCCCCCCCCCAAAAAAAAAGTCTGACACTGTTTCCACTGTTTCCCCATCTATTTCCCACGAAGTGATGGGACCAGATGCCATGATCTTCATTTTCTGAATGTTGAGCTTTAAGCCAACTTTTTCACTCTCCACTCTCACTTTCATCAAGAGACTTTCTAGTTCCTCTTCTCTTTCTGCCATAAGGGTGGTGTCATCTGCATATCTGAGGTTATTGATATTTCTCCCGGCAATCTTGATTCCAGCTTGTGTTTCTTCCAGCCCAGCGTTTCTCATGATGTACTCTGCATATAAGTTAAATAAGCAGGGTGATAATATACAGCCTTGACGAAGTCCTTTTCCTATTTGGAACCAGTCTGTTGTTCCATGTCCAGTTCTAACTGTTGCTTCCTGACCTGCATACAGATTTCTCAAGAGGCAGATCAGGTGGTCTGGTATTCTCATCTCTTTCAGAATTTTTCACAGTTTATTGTGATCCACACAGTCAAAGGCTTTGGCATAGTCAATAAAGCAGAAATAGATGTTTTTCTGGAACTCTCTTGCTTTTTCCATGATCCAGTGGATGTTGGCAATTTGATCTCTGGTTCCTCTGCCTTTTCTAAAACCAGCTTGAACATCAGGAAGTCACGGTTCACGTATTGCTAAAGTCTGGCTTGAAGAATTTTGAGTATTACTTTACTAGCATATGAGATGAGTGCAATTGTGCAGTAGTTTGAGCATTCTTTGGCATTGCCTTTCTTTGGGATTGGAATGAAAACTGACCTTTTACAGTCCTGTAGCCACTGCTGAGTTTTCCCAATTTGCTGGCATATTGAGTGTGGCACTTTCACAGCATCATCTTTTAGGATTTGAAATAGCTCAACTGGAATTCCATCACCTCCACTAGCTTTGTTTGTAGTGATGCTTTCTAAAGCCCACTTGACTTCACATTCCAGGATGTCTGGCTCTAGGTCAGTGATCACACCATCGTGATTATCTGGGTTGTGAAGATCTTTTTTGTACAGTTCTTCTGTGTATTCTTGCCACCTCTTCTTAATATCTTCTGCTTCTGTTAGGTCCATACCATTTCTGTCCTTTATCGAGCCCATCTTTGCATGAAATGTTCCCTTGGTATCTCTGATTTTCTTGAAGAGATCTCTAGTCTTTCCCATTCTGTTGTTTTCCCCTATTTCTTTGCATTGATCACTGAGGAAGGCTTTGTTATCAACTCCCTCTTTAGTTCTGCCTAATTTGGGCATCTAAACAACAAAAATATTGGAAGGACTGATGCTGAAGCTGAATGTCCAATACTTTGGCCACCTGTGCAAAGAGCTGACTCATCGGAAGAGACCCTGATGCTGGGAAAGATTGAGGGCAGGAGGAGAAGGGGATGACAGAGGATGAGATGGTTGGATATGAGTTTGAGTGAACTCCAGGAGTTGGTGTTGGACAAGGAAGCCTGGTGTGCTGCAGTCCATGGGATTGCAAAGAATCGGACATGACTCAGTGAGTGAACAACAACAAACAAGATGTGCAGGCCTAATCTGCTGTCTCTCTCAGATTGCATAGTCCCCCTACTGTTGAATACAGTCCCCAGGCCCACCCAACCAGTAAATGTAACCATAGCGTCTGGGAAGTTGTGTAGTTCAAGCGCTAGTCTGCCTACAGTGGGGATTGAGGAACCAATCCAGCCAGTAGAGCTGAGCTAATGGCCCTGTCTGACCAGAATGATTAGTGCAAAATTCTGCCTTGTTTGTTTGGGTCTCCAGCTGACCAGCTGACCCTTTCATTGAGCCTGATTTGTCACCCTGCTTGAACAGGAAAGTGGGTTTGTGGCTGCACGTATTTCAAAGAGTAGCTTTGAGTCCCACTCAACAATGCCTGACCAAAGCATCCAGGAGTCCGCATAACCCACCCTACAGCCTGGTTTGAAGTAAATGCCCGAGCATAGAGCACAGCCCATCTGAGCTGAGCAGCTCTGCCCATTTGCTTCATCTATCAGGGGAGCCCAGTCAACAGTCCTTCCCAATTTGGGTCCCCAGCCAAGAAGCTGTACCAGCATAGAAACTGTTGTTCTGACTGGATTGGAAACAGATTCAAAGATGGTCTATGGCTGAAGATAGCCTCTAGCTCCATCCAACCCAGAAGCCTAATCAGAACATCTGGCAACCAGTATAGCTTATCTCATAGCCCATCTTATGATAACACTTAAGCAGAAAGCCTAGGCAGTGCTTCTGCCCACATGCAAAGCTGAGTCAGTGACCCCATCTGGCTAAGGAGTTTGGTGGGCAGCTCTACCAGATGTAGGTACCCAGTTATTGAGGTGCAATGCTATGGTCTTCAATTCAGGCCCTGCCCAGGGAGGCAAGCAAGTTTACAGACTTGCCCAGCAGCTGAGTAGAACACATAATCCCACTCAACTAGGAAGTCTGAACAGAGTGTCTGAGCATTCACAGAGCCCATCTTACAATTGCCTGGCCAAAAAATTAAGGTAGTAGTCCTATTCAACTGCTCTCAGCCACTGGAATCATGCAACCTCAGAGCTCAGGGAATGCCCTTGCCCAAATAGAAACCCCAGTGGCAAGCCTTGCCTGACTAAGAATGCTCTCAGCTGACCCACCCAGAACCCCAAGCTGAGCTGACTGATGTAGGATGATCTCTTCCAAATGAAACATGTAAAGTCTGGATGAGAAGATGGCTTACTCAAGTGTGCAGATACCAAGGATAATGGATGATAAAGAATGAGGTAAACAGGACATCAATAAGGGAAACTAGTATAGCTCCAATAACTGACCCCAAAGAAATTAAGATCTATGAACCATCTAACAAAGAATTAAAAAATAATCCACTTGAAGAAATTTTGTGGCCTATAATACATGGATGGACAACTGGCAAAATTAGGAAAATTGCATTAAAAAAACAAAAACAAAAACAAGAACTTCAAAAGATAAATTGAACTCATTAAAAAGAAGAATTTAATAATACAATGACTAATCTGAAGAAATCAATAAAGAACTTCAACTTCACTTGAAAAAACAACCAATAGAAAATAATCAGTAAACTGAAAGATAGGTCATTTGAAATTATCCAGTCAGAGAAGCAAAAATAAAGTATAAGGAGTAAAGAAAGCCTATGGGGCTTTTGATTCCTAGATGGCTCAGTGGTAAAGAATCGCTTGCAATGCAGGAGACACAAGTTTGACCCCAGGGTCAGGAAGATCCCCTGGAGAAGGAAATGGCAACCCACTCCAATAGGAGCCTGGCAGCCTACAGTCCGTGGAATCTCAAAAGAGTCAGAGAGTACTTAGCAACTGAATAACAACAACAAAAACAAGAAGACACATTATAAATAAATTGCCAAAAGTTGAAGATGAAGAAAGAATTTTGAAGGAAATCAAAAGAAAAGCAACTCATCACGTGAAGGAAAACTCCCACAAGACAACAGGTGGATTTCTCAAAAGAAATTTTGCATAACATGAGAGATTGGGATGACATTCAAACTGTTGAAATAAAAACTGTCAAGGATACTGTACCTGGCAAAGCTGTCCTCCAGAAATGAGGGAGAGATAAAGACTTTCCTGAACAAAGAAAATCTGAAGGAATTCTTCATTTCTTTTTTTTTTTTTTTAATATACTGACATGCCTTGTGTTTATCTTTTTTTAAAATTTTATTTTATTTTTAAACTTTACATAATTGTATTAGTTTTGCCAAATATCAAAATGAATCTGCCACAGGTTATACATGTGTTCCCCATCCTGAACCCTCCTCCCTCCTCCCTCCCCATACCATCCCTCTGGATCGTCCCAGTGCACTAGCCCCAAGCATCCAGTATCATGCATCGAACCTGGACTGGCAACTCGTTTCCTACATGATATTACACATGTTTCAATGCCCTTCTCCCAAATCTTCCCACCCTTTCCCTCTCCAACAGAGTCCATAAGACTGTTCTATACATCAGTGTCTCTTTTGCTGTCTTGTACACAGGGTTATTGTTACCATCTTTCTAAATTCCATATATATGCATTAGTATACTGTATTAAGGAATTCTTCATTTCTTGACTTGCATTAAGAGAAATCCTAAAGGAGGTTCTTCAAAAAAAAAAAAAAAAAAAAGGAGGTTCTTCAAGAAGAAACAAAAGGTGTCTCCAGCTTCACCAGGGTCTTCCTAATGCCTCTGTTCCAACTTAGAAGATTTCATTCTTGCCCTGTTCATGCCCTCATTTTAAAGGTAGGCACCCTTTGAGGTTGACAATTCAATTTGTATTGCAATTCAGCTAGAAGCAGGTTGAAATTCTAAATTTAGTTTTTAGTGATTTCAGCTCTACAGGAGATATGGGTCTCCTTCAGGGCTCACATAGAGGCGTTCACATTATTGATGTGATGCTTAAGTGACAGCACTGTTTTATATTCCCTCCAACAGTGCACAAGGATTCCAATTTTTCCACATCCTTGTCAATGCTTACTATTAATATTTTATTTTATTTTTTTTAATAGATAAAGCAGAAAAATTGCCAGCAGAAGCATTAACTGGAGAAGGCAAATAAAGACCTCAATCTTTTGTTATTAAAGACAAAACTGTAAGCAGAAATGCTCCCAAATAATTTAAATTTTGGTGTATCAATATATTAGTTACCTCTTTGCCCTTTCATACCGTTAATGGGGGTGCCTTTGGCCACCTGATGCAAAGAGCCGGCTGACTGGGAAAGACCCTGATGCTGGGAAAGGTTGAGGGCAAGAGGGGAAGGGGGCGACAAAGGATGAGATGGTTGGATGACATCACCAACTCAATGGACATGAGTTTGAGTAAACTTTAGGAGATGGTGAAGGACGGAGAAGTCTGGCCTGTTACAGTTCATGGGATTGCAAAAAGCTGGACATGACCGAACAATAACGACCAACAAAACGTTATTAAACAAAAATGACATATGTAGACATTTTAAAGGTCTGAAATAAAGCAAATTATCTCCCTTCATCTCTTTTATTTTTTGTCACATACATTCCTGTTTATTTGCTAGTTAACTCATTTTTCTCTTTTCCTTACATTCTAATATAACCAATAATTTTGGACTCAATTTCTTTATACTCACCTAATTTTTACCAGCTTTAAAATGAAAAAAAAAAAAAACAAATAGATGGAAACTGCTTATTAGAAATACATAATACAAAAATAAAAATTACAAACTTATTTTGGAAATTTATTTCAAAATTGTATGTACTTTGCCTGTTTCCTCCCTTATCAGGAATATTTCTCTCTTTATGTCTCATATTGTTTACTTATTAATTTGTTTCATCTTGAGGTTGCACCTTGGTTTCTATGAATTTATTATCCTTTCAATCAAGGACAATAGTTTATCCTTTTTCTTTGATACTGGTTAGACTTGGTGGATGTAAAAACAGTGAAACATGATTTATAGTTTAGTGGGACAAGAAAGGCTAAATAAAACTGGACGAAAAAAGGAAGTACAGAAAACATTATAAAAAACACTAAAAATACATTGATATTTTGGGTGTGAAGGTATGTGGTTGTTTTAGGGACAGGAAAGTGGGGGAAAATGTGTTTATAATCAAACAACTAATAAGGGCCCTATTCTTTACTCAAAATAGTTGAAAAGATAGCAAAAAATCCTCAAAGATGTGATATACTCATAGTCTGATAATATTTTATATTTTTACTTGCTGTAGATACTGTTGAAAAATATTCAAATCTATACAGTTAGAAAGATTTTCTAAAACCTATCATATATGTTTTAATTGCCATAAACCCAGAACCTGATTTTAAAAGGCTCAGGATTGAATACTGCTAATAATGGCTTTTCCTTGGTTGTTGTTCAGTCACTAGGTCATGTCTGACTCTCTGTGACCCCATGGGCTGCAGTATGCCAGGCTTTGCTATTCTTTATTATCTCCTGGATTTTGCTTGAACTCATGTCCATTGAGTCAGGGATGCCATCCATCCGTCTCATCCTTTGTCACCCCCTTCTCCTCCTGCCCTTAATCTTTTCCATCATCAGGATCTTTTCTAATGAGTTGGCTTTTCGCATCAGGTGACCAAAGTATTGGTGCTTCAGCTTCAGCATTAGTCTTCCAATGAATATTCAGGGTTGATTTCCTTTAGGATTGACTGGTTTGACCTCCTTGTCATTGATGACTTACCCCAATTTTTTAGAAACACAAATGTACTGGTTGAGGCTTCCCTTGTGGCTCAGATGATAAAGAATCCACCTGTGCCGGGAGCCAGCTTAAAAACCATATTTCAGGTGTCTGGAACAGCTCCAACATTGGTTTAGATTTAGGGAGAATTCATAATCAAATAACGACCATGGAACATTCCCGATTAGATTTTACTGCTGCAAGAGTAGCAGATGACTTCTTCCATATATTCTCTAACTTTATTTCAGGAAAGAACATGCTTTGTACTATTTTTAGCTATGCTGCTGTAGCTGCTCTCATTCTGCTTTTCATAATTATTTTTCTTTGTATTGTCAGAATTCTTTGACAGAGCACTCAGAAGCTCGCGACTGAATTGCATCTGGCTGTCTTTTTTTTTTTTTTTTTATTTTTTTTTTAAATTTTACATAATTGTATTAGTTTTGCCAAATATCAAAATGAATCCGCCACAGGTTTACATGTGTTCCTGTCTTAAGAAATAAAAAAGGGGGAGATGCTGGGAGCCAGCATGGGAGTTCCCACCCATGACAAGGTCATGCGGGAGAGCCCTGATGGGCAAGGCGAGTCAGGGCTCAAGGGCGCCCCCTGGATCTGCCTGAGCGTCTACCCCCAAACCAGAATCTGTCTGTTTTACTATTTTATGACTTTTACCAACTCCCCTGACATTAACGGGGGGCTATCCCCGATCACCTTTCTCTGAAGAAAATTAACTTAGAGCTCTAGTTAATAATTCTCCTGGGCATAATAGGAGTGTTTCAATTCAAACCACTCTGATGACTTTCTAGCTTGCCTGACAGGTTTGTTCGGATTCACAGCCTCCCAACCACGAGAGGCATGGGAAGCTTTATGTATTCTAACAGTGCAGAGCTTCTCAGAGAGTTAAAATTGTTATAATAGAACTAGTAGAGGATTTCTTTGTTGAGCTAATGCTTGCTGCCAAGTTTCCATATCCCTTACCTGCTGTGTCCCTGGGAGTGTATTGATTAATATAGTTGGTGTATAGAAATGTAAGTAGTAGCTTTAATGCTTGTAACCTTGGACCCTTGAGTTAATTCTTTTCTTGTTATAGCCCACCACACTTTTGCCCTATAGGGATGCAACTTTATCTAATGCTTTTGGAGGGTAGCGCCTGGCTTTAGAATAATCACCTTTAGAGAAAAATAAGTTTTCTGAAGAAAGGGTCATAAAATGTTAACAGGCCTCCTGGCCAGAAGATGATGTAAATCACCTAAAGCTTTTGCATATGATAAGTTTGCAGAAAGAAAGCCTGGCTTCAATAAGGATCAAGGACTGCTGACCTTGCATGACTCTACCCACCCCCCCACCCCAAAAACTACTTTGGAAAATAAAGTGTGGGCCTTTCTCATCAGGCTTGGTATCCCAGTGTCATTCTTTCTCTTTCCTTTTCCTTTTCAGGCTGATCCCCTGGAGCGCGGGGGCCCTCTGTGTTCACTTTCCTGCCTGGGCTTCTAAGACCCACTCGAGAAGGTGCCTAAGATGGGACACCTTCCGCGATTCGAGAGGGTGCCTGCGGTCTACGTGAACAGAGCAAGTCCTGTGCTGGGGCTTTATTGGCTTTCTGTATAAATGAAGGAATATCAGCCTCTTTTCTCTCTTCTATTTTCTTAACTGCAAAATTCTTTCCCTGTCTCTTTCTCCTTTTATCTATTATTTATCTTTTAATCGCCAACACCATCCTCCCAAGAGAATCCCTGGACCCAACCGGGGCTGTACCCCGCACACCTGCAATGTGGGAGACCTGGATTTGATCCCTGGGTTGGGCAGATCCCCTGGAGAAGGAAATGGCAACCCACTCCAGGATTCTTGCTTGGTAAATTCCATGGACAGAGGAACCTGGTGGGCTACAGTCCATGGGGCTTAGTATTAGACAATAATAACCATAAAGTCTGTACAACTTTTAAAATCAGTGGAGACAACACATTACTGTAAATATATGCTAATTTTTTCATCAATTTTCCAACTGGTTGCTTTTTAAAAAATTATTTTTTATTGGAGTACAGTTGATTTACAATGTTGTGTTTCAGGCGTGCAGTCAAATGATTCAGCTATACACACACATATATCTATTCTCTTACAAATTCATTTCCCATTTATGTTTCTACAGACTATTGAGCAGTGTGAAAGTGAAAGAGGAGAGAGAAAAAGTTGGCTTAAAATTCAACACTCAGAAAACTAAGATCATGGCATCCGGTCCCATCACTTCATGGGGGAAACAGTGGAATGGCTAACTTTATTTATTTATTTATTTATTTGGCTCCAAAATCACTGCAGATGGTGATTGCAGACATGAAACTAAAAGATGCTTACTCCTTGGAAGCAAAGTTATGACCAACCTAGACAGCATATTAAAAAGCATTTAATATGCTTTTTTACCATTACTTTGCCAACAAGGGTCTGTCTAGTCAAGGCTATAGCTTTTCCAGTAGTCATGTATGGATGTGAGAGTTGGACTATAAAGAAAGCTGAGCGCAGAAGAAGTGATACTTTTGAACTGTGGTGTTGGAGAAGACTCTTGAGAGTCCCTTGGACTGCAAAGAGATCCAACCAGTTCATCCTAAAGGAGATCAGTCCTGGGTGTTCATTGGAAGGACTGATGTTGAAGCTCAAACTTCAATACTTTGGCCACCTGATGCAAAGAGCTGACTCATTGGAAAAGACCCTGATGCTGGGAAAGATTGAAGGCAGGAGGAGAAGGGGATGACAGAGGATGAGATGGTTGGAGCACTGACTCAATGGACATAAGTTTGGATAAACTCCTGGAGTTGGTGATGGACAGGGAGGCCTGGTATGCTGCACTTCATGGGGTTGCAAAGAGTTGGACTTGACTGAGTGACTGAACTTAACTGAAATGAAGTTATGTTATACAGTTGGTCCTTTATATATTTGAAATATACATATTTCAAATGAGCAGTGTGCTCATTAAATTTTTTTTTCTTATTGTGATTGAAGTCAGATACTGTAAAACATACTATTTTAACCATATTTAAGTGTACAGTTCAGTGGCACTAAGTATATTTACATTGTCATGCAACTCTCCATCATTCATCTCCCAGATTTTCACCTTCCTAAAGTGAAACTGTCCCCATTAAATACTAACTTTCCATTCCCCCTCCCCATCCCTTATCCTCCAGCCGTGGCATCTACTAGTGTATCAGCACTTTCTGACTGTATGAATTTGTCTATTCTAGATACCTTGTGTAAGTGGAATCAAACAATATTTGTCTGTACCTAATGTAAATTCTCCAAGCCAGGCTTCAGCAATACGTGAACTGTGAACTTCCAGATGTTCAAGCTGGTTTTCGAAAAGGCAGAGGAACCAGAGATCAAATTGCCAACATCTGCTGTATCATTGAAAAAGGAAGAGAGTTCCAGAAAAACATCTATTTCTGCTTTATTGACTATGCCAAAGCCTTTGACTGTGTGGATCACAATAAACTGTGGAAAATTCTTCAAGAGATGGGACTACCAGAGCACCTGACCTGCCTCTTGAGAAACCTATATGCAGGTCAGGAAGCAATAGTTAGAACTGGACATGAAACAGCAGACTGGTTCCAAATAGGAAAAGGAGTATGTCAAGGTTATATATATTGTCACCCTGCTAATTTAACTTCTATGCAGAATACATCATGAGAAAGGCTGGGCTGGAAGAAGCACAAGCTGGAATCAAGATTGCCAGGAGAAATATCAATAACCTCAGATATGCAGATGATACCACCGTTATGGCAGAAAGTGAAGAGGAACTAGCAAGCCTCTTGATGAAAGTGAAAGTGGAGAGTGAAAAAGTAGGCTTAAAGTTCAACATTCAGAAAACGAAGATCATGGCATCTGGTCCCATCACTTCATAGGAAATAGATGGAGAAACAGTGGAAACAGTGCCAGACTTTATTTTTTGGGGCTCCAAAATCACTGCAGATGGTGACTGCAGCCATGAAATTAAAAGATGCTTACTCCTCAGAAAAAAAGTTACGACCAACCTAGATAGCATATTCAAAAGCAGAGACATTACTTTGCCAACAAAGGTTCATCTAGTCAAGGCTATGGTTTTTCCAATGGTCATGTATGGATGTGAGAGTTGGACTGTGAAGAAAGCTGAGTGCCGAAGAATTGATACTTTTGAACTGTGGTGTTGGAGAAGACTCTTGAGAGTCCCTTGGACTGCAAGGAGATACACCCAGTCCATTCTGAAGGAGATCAGCCCTGGGATTTCTTTGGAGGGAATGATGCTGTAGCTAAAACTCCAGTACTTTGGCCACCTCATGTGAAGAATTGCCTCATTGGAAAAGACTCTGATGCTGGGAGAGATTGGGGGCAGTAGGAGAAGGGGACGACAGAGGATGAGATGGCTGGATGGCATCACTGACTCGATGGACGTGAGTCTGAGTGAACTCTGGGAGTTGGTGATGGACAGGGAGGCCTGGTGTGCTGTGATTCATGGGGTCACAAGGAATCGGACACAACTGAGTGACTGAACTTAGAACTTAGAACTAATATGAAGTGGCTTCCCTGGTGGCTCAGTCATTAAAGCATCTGCCTGCAATGCAGGAGACCTGGGTTCAGTCCCTGGGTTGGGAAGATCCCCTGTAGGAGGGAATGGCAGCACATTTCCTGGCCTGGAAATTTCCATGGATAGAGGACTCTGGCAGGTTACAGTCCATGGTGTTGCAAAGAGTCAGACATGACTGAGTGATTTTCACTTTCATTTTCATAGTATATTGGAATGCATTTTTAAGGCTAACTGAATATTTGTCCTACAAGCAGATTGTACCTTTTAATTTACCCCTTTATGCTATACACAATACAGTGAGTACATGTTAATCTTAAACTCCCACTCTATCACCTTCTTTTTTTCTCCCTCAGGTGACCGTAAATTCTTTCTCTAAGTCTGTGAGTCTGTTTCTGCTTTGTAAGTAAGTTCATTTGTACCATTTTTTTTTTTTTTAAGATTTCACATATAAGTGTACAGATGAACCTATTTCCAGGGCAGGAATAGAGACACAGACAAAGAGAATGGGCATGTTGACACAGTGGGAGAAAGAGAGGGTGAGGAGAATTGGTAGATCAGAATCAACATGTATACACTATTATATCAGACAGCTAGTGGGAACCTGCTATAAAGCACAGGTTGCTCAGCTCGGTGCTCTGTGATAATCAAGATTGGGTGGGGGTGGGGTGGCGTGGGAGGAAGGCCCAGGAAGGAGGCAACATATGTATACATATAGCTGATTTGATTCATTGTACAGAAGAAACTAACACAATATTGTAAAGAATTATATTGCAATAAAAATGTTATTAAATATCACCTAGTAGATTCCTTAAACCTCCCAACAGACTACACTTGTGTGGAAGGTACTCCCGATGCTGCTGAAGAGGATGAGGCTTCCAAAGTTAGCTGCCTCACTCACTGTTGCTACAGAGAAAGTCATAAGTATGAACTGCAGTCAGCTCTTACCACCCACACCACTGGATGATATCACTACACTGAGAGCATAGAAATCATATGTATTCACCCCTAGAATACATGTTCAAAGCCAGTTTTCTGTCTTAATTATACTTTACCAATAAGAATGCTGTTTAGTCGCAAAACAAATGCATTTCTGTTCAATGACACATTTTAGGATTGGAGAATTTGGCATAGAAGGTACAAATTGAGATGTACTGCAGCCAAGTAGAGTAATTACATCCATGAGCCTCGAAGTTCATGGCACACAAATATGCCTAAAAACTAAGCTTTGCCCTTATGAGAAAGTCCACATGCATGGAGAATTTCTAGAACACTTTCCTTGTTGTCTTTATTTATGTCAGAAACCTCCTCCCAGAAAGCAACCCATTAGATCCTAGCAAAGAAAAATAAGTCAAAGACAAACCTACAAGGACAAAAGGTAGAAATTTTCAAATGTGCTACCATTATTTAAAGGAGATAAGACAGTTTTGCTTTGGAGGCAATGGGGGAAGGAAACATAAACCATGGAAAAGTGCTTTTGAAAAGACTTCAAACCATATAGCTGACATAGAAGTGGGTTTTGGTTATTACTATACATTTCTAAGAAGAATTTTAAAGCATCGGACATAAGGGTCCTTTGATGCACAGATCAATGTGGTTGATAAAAAAAACAAAACAAAACTTTTGTTCCTGTCTAACACACACTTTTAGGGTTAAATGGGGCATTGAACTATTCACTGAATTAAACAAATCATAATTTATAAATACATGCTCTGACAATTTTGGCTATAACTAGAACAGATGATTTTTTACTTTGATGCCTTAAAAGGACTACATTCAACCCCACTCAACATTTTGAGTCTGTTGCTTTGTTTCTTTCTTGATTTCTATTTATTATTTAAACAGAAAATCTCCTCCTTTAGATAATTTAAAGAGAAGACAAGAAATAACTAGAAATCTATTATTATTCAAATTAGCCAGCCCAGTTATGTATGTATTTTTATTACTGCAGTCTGTCAAGCAATGTGGTTATCAAAATGTTTGTTAAAGATATAAGTTGCTTATGCACATTTTGACATAAACATTTTGTGACATAAAATAAGCAAAATGTGACATAAGTACATTTTGACAAAAATTTTACTTATTTTTACAGTTTTTATCTCATATATATATATATTAGGGATTTACCTTCATTCTTTAAAAGGAAAAATGTATGAATCATGTCAGGTAGAACATGGATATTATTTCCTTTTTGTTTTTATTAATATAACCTTTTATTTTGTTGTTAACCATTTTCTAATCTCATGAGATCCTGAGATGACCATTTTAATTCAGATTTATGGTAACTGCTAAAGTTCAGATTTGAACTGATCTACAGATGTCCTCACAATTTGGGGCTTTAGTTCTTTGTGACTCTTGTCTGACAGAGTGTGGAGTAAATGAGATACTGACACCAGTGGAAACTTTCTGTGTGGGAATATTGAAGGCCGTTTGATCATTGGCTATCTTTTTCTCTGACATTGTCTCTCTAAGGCCAGTCATACATTTCAACAAGGACCTCCTAGTCTCAAAGCAGAAGTGAAAGGCCAGCAGAGTGAGCTCATCCTAGCTGTGTTCCTGACCAAGCTTTTCCTCCTGTTGGTGAAATCTCAAGGCATAAACACAGGTACCATCAGGCACTGTGGGTCACGCTGTTGAACAAAGAAGGATAAAGCAGGTAAAGGAGAATTTGCTAGTGGGAGACCATGTAGAAAGTTACAAGGATTTTGTATCATTGCAAGAAAGAATTCACTTTGGGGTCCGTGTTAATTAATATCTAATGTTAACCCTGTTTGACCCTATGGATCAAAATATTTAATATGCCGAATATGAGTTTTAAATATACTCAAATGTTTTGGGGAATATTTAACTCTTTTTAAGGTAATATACATTTATGGGTTTTTTTTTTTCCTCTCACCTCTAGGGGTGGCAGCCAACTGGTTAGCAACTAATTATGCAAAGCTTGAACTCCCTTGTCTTAAAGTTAAATGTAATGGAAAAAGTTCAAGTGTTTGGATAATATGATTATTTTTCCATTAAAATATACCCAGGTTTATATAACAAATGTATTTTCTTGTTATTTGGGTGTACAGTTATTGAATTATAAAGTAACTAAATAAAAATCAGTGAGCTAGGAAAATATGTCCTTGAAAAAGTATTTACTTTGTAATTTGTCACTGTGGTAGAAAGAATATTTATTGCAAAATGGTTGGTAGTATATTCATACATCTTATTATCATTTGATGATTGTTCAAATCAAGTTTCCTCAAATTATAAAGAAATTAAAAGGTGAAATACTATGATATTAATATTTTAAGAAACAAGAATAAAATCTATTTAGGAAGACCAGTTATCTGGTTCTTTCTATCGAGTTACCAAAAACATTATTTTTTGAAAAATTATTTTCAAAATTTATTTTGAAAAATTTTTGAAGATTATTATTTTTTGAAAAATGTTTTTCCTCTTAAATAAATAGTCATTATTTATTTATATTTCTAGGGAAGAGACATCATTATGTATTTTTTGTGGAAGTGTTTATATAAACTAATTATAGGCAAAGGATCATATTTTTGTAATTTTAGAAGCCACTGATATAACACACATATTTGAACTAAATATATATTACATATAAAATATATACTTTAATTTGTACTTATATATATTTATTTATTTGAACTAAATACTTTTGTTTACAACAAACTGTGGAAGAATATTAAAGAGATGGGAATACCAGATCACCTTACCTGCCTCCTGAGAAACCTGTACACAGGTCAAGAAGCAACAGTTAGAACCGGATATGGAACAATTGACTGATTCCAAATTGGGAAAGGAGTAGGTCAAGGCTGTATATTGTTACCCTACTTATTTAACTTCTATGCAGAATACACCATGCGAAATGCCGGGCTGGGTGAAGCACAAGTGGAATCAAGACTTTGGGGAGAAATCTCAATAACCTCAGATATGCAGATGACAGCATCCTTATGGCCGAAAGAAAAGAGGAACTAAAGAGCCTCTTGATGAAGGTGAAAAAGGAGAGTGAAAAAGCTGGTTTAAAACTCAATATTCAAAAAATGAAGGTCATGGCCTCTGGTCCCATCACTTCATGGCAAGTAGATGGGGAAACAATGGAAATAGTGACAGACTTTCTTTTCCAAAATCACTGCAGCCCTGAAATTAAAAGATGCTTGCTCCTAGACAGCATATTAAAAAGCAGAGACATTGCTGAAAAAGGTCCTTCTAGTCAAAGCTACAGTTTTTCCAATAGTCGTGTATGGATGTGAGAGTTGGACCATAAAGAAAGCTGAGTGCTGAAGAATTGATGCTTTTGAACTGTGGTGTTAGAATTACAAATTATGCCTCAGTTATTTGATGTTACTTCCTAAAATGCCTTCTCTTGAATCCCACAATTTCTGCCTTTTTCTCAAACTGAGAAGATTGTCAAATTTGAGTGTGTGTGTCTGTCCTAAAGAGGGATTACTCTATTCAGTTTCAGACTATGGTTGCCGTTTGGGCATGATACAGGCACTAAGTGACCAAATACAAATTTGCAAGAGAAGCTCTAATTCTAGATATTTATGTGAGAATGAAATATACCATTTCCCAAATTGTTGCAATGAATTCGTTTATTTTAAAAACAGTAAAAGCTTAACATAACATACCCATGAACTGTAATGGCCTGTTAATGAATCATGTAGAGACTGTTGTAAGTAATCACAAAGAGAAATTTTAAAAGTATTTTTTTTCTGATATTTTGAGATCAATAGTTATTTGGCATCACTTATTTCAGATTAGCATGCTGATCATTCATTTAGCTCTTTCTATTATTTCATGATAAATGTTGCTATTTTTCAATGCTATTAAAATGCCTTATTCAATGCTGCAAAGGATTCTTGCTGTGTTCTTTGCCTTCAGACCTCAGAAATGAGCCAGGAGAAAGTGATATACATGGAGCCAAAAATCCTGTATTCAAAGAAAAAGAAGGACAAAAGATTTCAGAGTCATAAAAGGAAAGGTAAAGTTTCTTTTTCATTTGTTTTCTTGTTTTCTGAAAATATTATGATGTTAAGTAAGAAAAAAAGAAATCAAAATTGTGTCCACACATATTTGATATTACATGCCTAGTTCTTTATATACTGAGGTGTGCATACGTGCTAAGTTGCTTCAGTCATGTCTGACTCGTTGAGATACTATCAACTGTTGCCTGCCGGGCTTCTCTGTCCATGGGATTCTCCAAGCAAGAATTCTGAAGTGGGTTGCCATGCCCTCCTCCAGGCGATCTTTCCCACCCAGGGATTGAAACTGCATCTCCTGCAGCTCCTGCATTGCAGGTAGATTCTTTACCACTGAGCCACCAGGGAAACCCTTATATGTTGCTTTTCAGTCACTCAGTCATGTCTGATTCTTTGTGACTCCATGGGCTGCAGCATGCCAGGCTTCCCTGTCCTTCACTATCTCCTTGAGTTTGCTCATGTCCAATGAGTTGGTGATGCCATGTGACCATCTCATCCTCTGTTGTCCCCTTCTCCCACCTCCAATCTTTCCCAGCATCAGGGTCTTTCCTAATGAGTCAGTTCTTCTCATCAGGTGGCCAAAGTATTGGAGTTTCAGCTTCAGAATCATTCCTTCCAATGAATATTCAGGGTTGATTTCCTTTAGGATTGGTAGATTTGATCTCCTTGCATTCCAAGGGACTCTGAACAGTTTTTTCCAGCGCTTATATACTGAGGGATATAAAAATATAATAGTAATGAGATTTGTGGTCACAGTAATTATAGATATTAATTTTAAACTCCAGAACAAATTTCCATTTTGTTCTAATTCTGTGTTTTTTTTTTAAATTCTTGATGCTTAATATATTTATTTATTTATATATATATATATTGCTTTTTGATTTTGTACAGAATCTCCATGGCATATCATTGCAATAATCCTGGGAATTGTATGCTTGTTTCTCCTACTGGCAATCACAGTCTTAGGATATATGTGTGAGTACCATATATACACATTTCTTATGAGTGAAAAGAGTCAGGATGAAAAATGAGATACTATAACTAATGAACTTCTGTTGATATAAAGTTGTATAGAAATCATTAATGATCATGGATGGTGTTGATAATAATATTGATGATGATGATTTTATTATTTTGCTGTCACTGAGTGTTTATGCCACACAGAATAGTGTGATAAGTGTAATAGCACAAAAATCTTGCTGATTATATAATGCTGTTTACATACACAGTGGAAATTATTTTTCAAGTATGATGAGGTTTTCCATATGACCAAAGAGTTGGGAAAATATTTATTTGAATATTACATTCATTATTATATACATTAAGCATATTGTTATATACTTAAAGATAATAATGTTTAAATTGCAACGGAAAATAAATGATTTATTTTCTATATGATTAAATGTTATAAATTTTACATAGTTCATATAAATTTTCAAAAATTCTTATACAATGCTTGTTTCCAATATCTTTTCCTCATGATCATTAATTCTTTGTTTCACTCATTCAACAAACAATTTTGAGGATCTCTTAGGATCAGGAACTATGTATGGCATCAAAGATACAAAAATTAAAGGAAAAGTCATTTTTCAATGAGCTCAGTTTAAAGGAAAATATTTTTTAAAAAATGAACCAGTATTTAAAATAAAATATTATTAGTATAAAGGATGATGGCATGAAGATATCAGATGAATGGTGTATAGCATGCTGAGGTCAAGAAAGCTCTCCTGTAGGATTTAATAATTGATAAAAAGGGAAGGTAAGAAATAATTAGGAGGCTCAGGATAGAGAAGGCTCATTCAGGTAAAGAATAATATGAAAAAGGGACAGATGTACATGCTGGAAACATTCAGGTTTTGGACCAAAAAAAAAAAAGTGGCTAGAAGGAAGTTTGGCTAGGTATGTAACTTCATGGAAATCTTTTGTACCATGGTGTGTGCATGCATGCTAAATCGCTTCAGTTATGTCAGACTCTGTGACCCTATTGACTGTAACCTGCCAGGATCCTCTGTCCATGGGATTCTCCAGGCAAGAATACTTGAGTGGGTTGCCATACCACCCTCCAGGGGATCTTTCTGACCCAGAAATCGAACCCACATCTCTTATATCTCCTGCATTGCAGGCGGATTCTTTACCCACTGAACCACCTGGGAAGCCCTTGTACCATGTTAAGAAATTTTAAATTTGCCTTAAAATCAAAGGAAACAATTGAAGTATTTTACATTAAGGAAAAACATAACTCATATTACATGAGCAGATCTGGATTCTGGAAAGTCCAGTCAAGGTAGACTGGAAAGATCAGATAGGGGATTATATCCAGATGAGAAATGAAATGTTGCCTGCCATGTCAGTAAACAAAGGATGTCACAATCATCAGTGATTGTAGGCATCAGGGGTGGTAGGCTGGTAAGCCCAGAGGGAAGCAAAAGAATACCTGTGATTTAGCAGCCATCAGACTGAAGCCACTCCATACAATGAGCCCCAAGGACACTTAGTATATGAAAACACAGCATACTGGCCCCAGATAGCTGAGATGCATATCAAAGGAGTGATTTCTGTGAGCCCAGACTCTAGTATATTCCTGTACAAAGAGAAACGCTGAATCTTAATTTGAAATATCTAGTTTCCTTTATTGTTTAGATAACAATAATCTTTTGAAATTTAGACTACCTGCCTTTTATTGCCAAACTCCTATATAACCTATCTCTCCCTCCCACCCTCACCTCTTCAGATTGTTCTTTCAGAGTTACTTGAAGTGCTTCCTTCCCAGGGTTTGAAGTCTGAAAAACTCCCACTGAATAAAACATAACTCTCAACTTTTAAGTTGTGAATATATATATTTTTTAGTTGACACAGACTAGGGGTAAGAATTTCAGACTTTTTCAGTGGGAAGCACAAATTTTTTCTGCAATAGATTGATGGATACCTGTGTGTTTATAAAAAGGGAAGCAAGAAGGTAAGGGGAACTTAGGCTTGATGGCTATTGTTTCTATGTGAAGTATTGATAGCAGATGAAGCCATCTTTTGAGAGAGAGTCAGGAGGGGTCATAGATAATTTAGGAAAAGACTGAATAGCTATTGAATTAGGAAAAGAATGTGACTCAATAAACACATTGTGTAGTATTGAAGAGCATAATGATGATGAGAATTGTAAATGTCGATCAGCACTAATCTGTATCTGAACAGTTCTGTGACCTTTTTGTCATTGGACTTTCAGAAGTTTGTGGGCAGGCAATGTGATGAGATGAGTGATACATGTCTATCAGAGTTGGCTATTTTAAGATGTGCCTAAAGACTATTCTTCAAATTGTTGGAAGTCTTGCCCAAATCAGTTCTCTACTGTGTGGCCTTCAATTCAGTTCAGTCGCTCAGTCGTGTCCGACTCTTTGCCACCCCATGAACCGCAGCTCACCAGGCCTCCCTGTCCATCACCAACTCCAGGAGTCCACCCAAACCCATGTCCATTGAGTTGGCGATGCCATCCAACCATCTTATCCTCCATCATCCCCTTCTCCTGCCCTCAATCTTTCCCAGCATCAGGGTCTTTTCCAATGAGTCAGCTCTTCGCATCAGGTGGCCAAAGTACTGGAGTTTCAGCTTCAACATCAGTCCTTCCAATGAACACCCAGGACTGATCTCCTTTAGGATGGACTAGTTGGTTCTCCTTGCAGTGCAAGGGACTCTCAACAGTCTTCTCCAACACCATAGTTCAAAAGCATCAATTCTTCGGTGCTCAACCTTTTTTATAGTCCAACTCTCACATACATACATGACCACTGGAAAAACCATTGCCTGACTAGATGGACCTTTGTTGACAAAGTAGTGTCTCTGCTTTTAAATATGCTGTCTAGGTTGGTCATAACTTTCCTTCCAAGGAGTGTCTTTTAATTTCATGGCTGCAATCACCATCTGCAGTGATTTTGGAACCCAGAAAAATAAAGTCTGATACTGTTTCCACTGTTTCCCCATCTACCTGCCATGAAGTGATGGGACTGGATGCCATGAGCTTAGTTTTCTGAATGTTGAGCTTTAAGCCAACTTTTTCACTCTCCTCTTTCACTTTCATCAAGACGCTCTTTAGTTCTTCTTCACTTTCTGCCATAAGGCTGGTGTCATCTGCGTATCTGAGGTTATTGATATTTCTCCCGGCAATCTTGATTCCAGCTTTGCTTCCTCCAGCCCAGCGTTTCTCATGATGTACTCTGCATATAAGTTAAATAAGCAGGGTGACAATATACAGCCTTGACATACTCCTTTTCCTATTTGGAACCAGTCTGCTGTTCCATGTCCAGTTCTAACTGTTGCTTCCTGTGTGGCCTTAGACAGACAAAAAGGAAAGGGAGGTGGGTGTCTACTAATCACAAGAAATGGCAGTATTTAGAAACTAGAAGTATTGGTGTGCCTTTTAAATTAAGGTCCAAAATATAAACATTGGAATGGATTAATGAATCAGAGCAACAGTGATATTTATTGTAACCAAGAACATTAAGAGACTGTGCAATTAATGTTTCTAGAGCTTTTTTACAAGTAGACATTGCATTTGGCTGAATGGTGATGAGTGTTAGCACAGTTTGAAACAACGATTCTCAATTTTGTAACAAATTCTCCAGTGTTTTGAAAAATGTTCCTACACTTGCTTTTACATTTTTTATGCACGAATTTTTGGAAAAGATGGCTGTTTCTCTCAGAGTTTTTTAACTCTCTTTTTTCATATTATAAGTCGCCCTTTGAGTTCTTTTCTCATAGGTGTTCAATGAATCCATTATAAACTTGTGCTAAAAAAAGCCAAATCCCTTAGGTTACCCTTAAATGAAAATATTAAATGCTAAATCAAATAGTGAATACTAAATTTCACAAATTTCAAAATCTTTATTTGAAGAGTATATGACATAAAAGCCCTTTATTTCAGTTTATATTCTCTGTTTTATAAATGTTGATTACTGTTTTACATACTTAAAGTATTATAATTTATAGCTATATATAAAAATAAATTTTATGTTCTGACACTTTAAAATATTTTAATGTTACATTTTCTCTGATCATACTTTCATTTAGTCAATATTGTTTATTTTGTAATTCAGAATTAAATTATTGTAATAAAATGATCTATTGAAACCATTGATTATCTTAATTTTACAATATGGATTGAAGATTCTCAGACAAATTCTAAGTGCAATACACAAGATACGAAAGACACAAGAGAAAGGAATGTTTCTGTACCAGGAGCTGAGGATCACTCGGTTTTACCACTTGGCACAGGTAAGTACTAAATATTGAGTCTGTTAGCTGACAGATTTTTTTCATGGAATTATCCCCTACTCCTTGGAAGAAAAGTTATGACCAACCTAGATAGCATATTGAAAAGCAGAGACATTATTTTGCCAACAAAGGTCCGTCTAGTCAAGGCTATGCTTTTTCCAATGGTCACGTATGGATGTGAGAGTTGGACTGTGAAGAAAGCTGAGCGCCAAAGAATTGATGCTTTTGACCTGTGGTGTTGGAGAAGACTTTTGAGAGTCCTTTGGACTGCAAGGAGATCCAACCAGTCCATTCTGAAGGAGATCAGCCCTGGGATTTCTTTGGAAGGAATGATGCTGAAGCTAAAACTCCAGTACTTTGGCCACCTCATGAGAAGAGTTGACTCATTGGAAAAGACTCTGATGCTGGGAGGGATTGGGGGCAGGAGGAAAAGGGGACGACAGAGGATGAGATGGCTAGATGGCATCACCGACTCAATAGACATGAGTTTGAGTGAGCTCCAGGAGTTGGTGATGGACAGGGAGGCCTGGCGTGCTGCGATTCATGGGGTCGCAAAAAGTCGGACACGACTGAGTAACTGAACTGAACTGTACCGTTTCAGTGATGTTATTCACTCGCTAAGTCCTGTCCTACTCTTTGTGACCCTATGTACTGCAGCACACCAGGCTTCCCTGTCTTTCACCATTTCTGGAGCATGCTCAAATTCATGTCCATTGAGTTGGTGTTGCTATCTAACCATATCATCCTTTGCCACCCTCCTCTCATTTTGCCATCAATCTTTCTCAGCATCAGGGTCTTTTCCAATGAGTCATCTCTTTCCATCAGGTGGCCAAAGTATTGGAGCTTCAGCTTCAGCATCAGTCGTTTCAATCATTATTCAGGGTTGATTTCCTTTAGGATTGACTGGTTTGATCTCCTTGCTGCCCAAGGGACTCCCAAGAGTCTTCTCCAGCACCATAATTCAAAGGCCTTTTCAGTACTGTAAAACTTTACACTCAACTTTGTTAGGACCTTTAATTATGCTCATTCTTTCTTATCAAATCAATTTTATCAATTATAGTTAATTGAACACTGACTTTCCAAAGAAGCTCCTATTAGCCCTTTATATTGTTTTGATTATTTTGTGCTTGTGGATGAATTTTTACCTATATAGATTCCTTGGAATTAATGGTTATGTCATGCTCAGTCTCTCAGTCGTTGTCAGAGTCTATGTGACTCCTGGGCTCCACCAGATTCCTCTGTCCATGGGTTTCTCCCAGCAAGAATACTGGGTTGGGTAGCCATTCCTTTGTCCAGGGGTCTTCCTGACCCAGGGACTGAACCTGGGTTTCCTGCATTGTGGGCAAATTCTTTATCATCTGAGCCACAGAGAAGCCTGGAATTAATACTATTTCTATATACTTACACCGATGGATTTCTTCCTTCAGGGAGAACTGCTCCATTTTTCTGTAGTCTATTTGTATTCAAGAAGTCAAGATTTATCAATCTTAACAATGGCCTTGGGTCTGTCAGGCTCAACAGTATTCTTACCTACAGACTTTGGCAGGAGAACTATTGCTAACATAACTGTGGGGATGCAGGAAAGTTCATTCAGTTTGAAGTAAGCAGTGAAATACAGAAAAGTGCAGGTCTCTAAATGGTCTTGAGGTTGTGGATGATGGTGGTTTTTATTTTCAAGTTAAAGACTATGGTACATGTCAAGGAAGCTGGTCCTGCTGTGGAAAAGACTGTTACTATTTTTCAAAAACAGAGGAAAATTGGATGGAGAGTAAGAAGTCATGCCAAAAATTGGGCGCTAGTCTCATTAAGATTGATGACCAAGAGGAGCAGGTATGTTTACTTTACTACATCAGAATAAGTGCTTTAGAAGTTCATATGTCTTAAGTTAGGATAATTGTATAGGCTTTTCCTCCAATGTTATCTGTTATTTCATCAGTTTGATTTGAAGCACTGGTCCATATGGGTGCAGACTTACCTGCAGGGCAGGGGACACAGGTGTAACAAAGACTCGGAAGAATTATTTGTTAAACCTAGAGAAATAGCTTTCCTGTGGATGTGGGTGCCATGGGATGATTTTCAGTCTTTCGATTATATGTGTTGCCTCTACACATTTTAGTATACATCAGATTGCTCAGTATTCAGCCGCTAGGGGCTAATTCAGGGCAAATGAAAAACTGCCTTCAATGATACAAACAGTTTAAAAGAGACAACATCTCATTGTACTGAGTGCTATTCTTCCACCATCAGTGTTTGGGAAGGAACACATTTGTAGAGAAGGATGAGTTTTTTATTTTCATGATCATAGGAAATATAGAATGAAAATAAAAGTGAATGAACTAGCTGGAATGATTCTTCAAAAATGAATTTTTACCTTACTTATAATCCTGAGTGACAGAGGAAGCTTCTTTTTCCTGGAAGAGAAAATCTAGATTACATTTGCCATCACTTATAAGATTTGAGAATATAAAGCTTATCTAACAGATTATGTAGATTTCCTTCTACTGATTTAATTCAGGCATTGAATTTAATTCTTAATATTTAGTCCTGGAAATGTTATTTCTGTTAGTGTCTTATGAAGTACAGCTTAAAGCCCTATGTTTTCTTATTTATGAAAGTTATATTATCATAATAATAATATGAATGAATCAGTCTTTACTATCTAAGTAGTGGGATATGAAGCCAAAGAAATACAAATATCCAGATACAGATTACAAGTTCCTTGATCAATTTGAACCTCAGTTGTAATCAGTTCCCAAGTGATATGAGTTTTATTTTACCCCCGAGAGTTTGTTTTAATCCATTTTTTTCTTGTAATTTCCAGTTCTGTTCTCTTCAGTTTTATTCCTGCCATTGAAGTTTCTGGACTTAGAGCTTCATTGAATCTTTGTACTTTTGATTTGCATCTCCCTGATATCTAGTGAGCTTGTTATATCTCCATGTTTATAGTGCCTCTGTTTTATTTATTTGAAATATAGGTTCTTGTTCTTAATTTTGCTTATTTTTCTTATTGATTAACTTTGCTTTCTTATTGATTTTTAGGGATATTTTATTTGTTCATCAAACTAAATCACTACAAAAATCTGCAGATTTCAGACTTGTCTTTTTGTATTCTTTAAAGTATCTTATGATGAAGAGAAGTACTAGGTTTAGAGCAGTCATGTTTACCTATGTAATCTATTTTACATGGACTTTTAAAGTCCATGATGTTCATCCTTTTATATATTTCATCCAGACACGAGGAATAGAGTGATTCATTCATGAGGCCTTTCCACTTTCATTTCTTTTCTTCACAATGGAGAAATTAGTGCCTACTCTATTTGTCATAGGGGTATTTGAAAACAAATGTGTCCAGCATCTTATGAGAGTTCCCTGTAGTAAACTGTATTATTGATATTGTGAATAATGCTAGTGATTCTAATTTTCCCACAGGTCTTCATTCAATCAAAAATAAAATACAATCATTGGATTGGGTTAGAGAAAAAAGGGGATCGTCATCCCTGGAAGTGGCTGGATGGCACAACCGTTTCTAAGAATCTGTAAGATTTTATTTCATAGTCTCCCCACTCCCTTTCATTCTCAGTACCTGATTCATAAATTACAGGTCAAAAAGAGGAAATGGTCCTTGGGAATTTAGGGAACATCTTTAATTCCAGTCATCTCACTTCTCAGACCAGCAACCAAGTGCACATCTCAGGCCCCAGATAATCACATCCAAAAAGCATTATATCTACCCTCATTCTTTGGCAGTAGGAATGAATGATAACAAACCAAAAAATACCAAGTAATTTATATAGCATATTAGAGGATTGTAAATGCTATGATGTGATATGCAGCCCAATACATTTTGTCATAAAGGTGCTATATAAGTACCTTCCTGTGATGGAGGTAAAAAGAAGAGAGTTCAAGCTTCTTTGTTAGAAACTATAAGAATAATTGCCAGTAATTTTGATGGGGCATATCTGGAATTCAGTTTTAGATATATGGTGGATAAATATATTAAACATTTAATTACCTGCAGGATGTCACATGAACATTTTGGTACACTATTATCAAGTTCAGATGAGAGGTCTATTCATGCCTCAGTGCAGAGATGGTATTAATACTATGAGGCTGGAAGTGAACATAAGGAAATCTAAGGTCTGGGCCCTTGGACATCCAAATGTTTAAGATTATAGAACTCAAAAACATTACTGACCAATATAATATTGTAAAGCAATTAACCTCCAATTAAAATAAATAAGTTTATATTAAAAAAACATTACTGAGAAAAGTGGTTAAAAATATGATTAAGTCAATGAAGAGGGTAGGTTCATGGGGTACATTAAAAAGAAGGACTACTTCAATAAGCAAAATGTGAAAGGCTGGTGACTTTTCACTGCTAATTTTGTTACTTGATATTAATACTTTAACTGAGATTCATGAACAGTTGGAGCAAAATTAAAATACATTTTCTTCTATATATTGTAGCCTTGTCCTAAAATGCAAAATCCATGTTCCTTAATCTCCTTGCTCAGTTTCACAGATTTTTAATGCTTTGTTTCATGTGGAAGGCATTAGGCTCATTGGGGGAAAAAAGTAAACTCACATTTTCTTTCTTTCTTTTCACTGAAGAATAGATGACATACTATATTATATTATTAGCTTCAGGTATACGACATAGTGATCTGATGCTTAGTTATAACATAAATTGATCATTACAATAAGATGAGTCCCCCCGCCCCCCGAAAAGACTAGTAACCCTCTGTCACCACAGAAATTTATTGCAATATTATTGACTATATATTATATTCCCAGTAACTTACTCATTTTATAATTAGAAGTTTGTAACTTTTAACCCCCTTCATCTATTTTTCCCAGCTTCTCACTTCTCTTCTCTCTGCAACCACCAGTTTTTCCGCAGAATCTATGAATCTGACTATGTCATATGGGGCCCAGTGGCACAATCCACTCTGGTCACTGGAGCCAGGTGCCCCGGGGTATCTCCTGTATGGGCTGCATGTGTCCTATTGTTGTGGTTTAATTACAATTGCTGTGGGTGTACAGGTTGGTGGGTTTGGCCTGCAGGTGGCCAAAGTATTGGTGCTTCAGCTTCAGCATCAGTCCTTCCAATGAATCAGATCAGATCAGTCACTCAGTCATGTCCAACTCTTTGTGACCCCATGAATTGCAGCACGCCAGGCATCCCTGTCCATCACCATCTCCTGAAGTTCACCCAGACTCACGTCCATCGAGTCAGTGATACCATCCAGCCATTTCATCCTCTGTCGTCCCCTTCTCCTCTTGCCCTCAATCCCTCCCAGCATCAGAGTCTTTTCCAATGAGTCAACTCTTCTCATGAGGTGGCCAAAGTACTGGAGTTTCAGCTTCAGCATCATTCCTTCCAAAGAAATCCCAGGGCTGATCTCCTTCAGAATGGACTGGTTGGATCTCCTTGCAGTCCAAGGGACTCTCAAGAGTCTTCTCCAACATCACAGTTCAAAAGCATCAATTCTTCGGCGCTCAGCCTTCTTCACAGTCCAACTCTCACATCCATACACGACCAAGGGAAAACCATAGCCTTGACTAGACGAACCTTTGTTGGCAAAGTAATGTCTCTGCTTTTCAATATGTTATCTAAGTTGGTCATAACTTTCCTTCCAAGGAGTAAGTGTCTTTTAATTTCATGGCTGCAGTCACCATCTGCAGTGATTTTGGAGCCCAGAAAAATAAAGTCTGACACTGTTTCCACTGTTTCCCCATCTATTTCCCATGAAGTGATGGGACCAGATGCCATGATCTTCATTTTCTGAATGTTGAGCTTTAAGCCAAATTTTTCACTCTCCACTTTCACTTTCATCAAGAGGCTTTTGAGTTCCTCTTCACTTTCTGCCATAAGGGTGGTGTCATCTGCATATCTGAGGTTATTGATATTTCTCCCGGCAATCTTGATTCCAGCTTGTGTTTCTTCCAGTCCAGCGTTTCTCATGATGTACTCTGCATATAAGTTAAATAAACAGGGTGATAATATACAGCCTTGACGAAATCCTTTTCCTATTTGGAACCAGTCTGTTGTTCCATGTCCAGTTCTAACTGTTGCTTTCTGACCTGCATACAAATTTCTCAAGAGGCAGATCAGGTGGTCTGGTATTCCCATCTCTTTCAGAATTTTTCACAGTTTATTGTGATCCACACAGTCAAAGGCTTTGGCATAGTCAATAAAGCAGAAATAGATGTTTTTCTGGAACTCTCTTGCTTTTTCCATGATCCAGTAGATGTAGGCAATTTGATCTCTGGTTCCTCTGCCTTTTCTAAAACCAGCTTGAACATCAGGAAGTTCATGGTTCACATATTGCTGAAGCCTGGCTTGGAGAATTTTGAGCATTACTTTACTAGCATGTGAGATGAGTGCAATTGTGCGGTAGTTTGAGAATTCTTTGGCATTGCCTTTCTTTGGGATTGGAATGAAAACTGACCTTTTCCAGTCCTGTGGCCACTGCTGAGTTTCCAGATTTGCTGGCATATTGAGTGCAGCACTTTCACAGCATCATCTTTCAGGATTTGGAATAGCTCAACTGGAAGTCCATCACCTCCACTAGCTTTGTTCTTAGTGATGCTTTCTAAGGCCCACTTGACTTCACATTCCAGGATGTCTGGCTCTAGGTCAGTGATCACACCATCGTGATTATCTGGGTTGTGAAGATCTTTTTTGTACAGTTCTTCTGTGTATTCTTGCCACCTCTTCTTAATATCTTCTGCTTCTGTTAGGTCCATACCATTTCTGTCCTTTATCAAGCCCATCTTTGCATGAAATGTTCCTTTGGTATCTCTGATTTTCTTGAAGAGATCTCTAGTCTTTCCCATTCTGTTGTTTTCCTCTATTTCTTTGCATTGATCGCTGAAGAAGGCTTTCTTATCTCTTCTTGCTATTCTTTGGAACTCTGCTTTCAGATGTTTATATCTTTCCTTTTCTCCTTTGCTTTTCATTTCTCTTCTCTTCACAGATATTTGTAAGGCCTCCCCAGACAGCCATTTTTCTTTTTTGCATTTCTTTTCCATGGGGTTGGTCTTGATCTCTGTCTCCTGTACAATGTCATGAACCTCATTCCATAGTTCATCAGGCACTCTATCTATCAGATCTAGGCCCTTAAATCTATATCTCACTTCCACTGTATAATCATAAGGGATTTGATTTAGGTCATACCTGAATGGTCTAGTGGTTTTCCCTACTTTCTTCAATTTCAGTCTGAATTTGGCAATAAGGAATTCATGGTCTGAGCAACAGTCAGCTCCTGGTCTTGTTTTTGCTGACTGTATAGAGCAGTCATTCTCCATCTTTGGCTGCAAAGAATATAATTAATCTGATTTCAGTGTTGACCATCTGGTGATGTCCATGTGTAGTCTTCTCTTGTGTTGTTGGAAGAGGGAGTTTGTTATGACCAGTGCATTTTCTTGGCAAAACTCTATTAGTCTTTGCCCTGCTTTATTCCATATTCCAAGGCCAAATTTGCCTCTTACTCCAAGTGTTTCTTGACTTCCTACTTTTGCATTCCAGTCCCCTATAATGAAAAGGACATCTTTTTTGGGTGTTAGTTCTAAAAGGTCTTGTAGGTCTGCATAGAACCATTCAACTTCAGCTTCTTCAGTGTTACTGGTTGGGGCATAGACTTGGATTACTGTGATATTGAATGGTTTGCCTTGGAAACGAACAGAGATCATTCTGTTGTTTTTGAGATTGCATCCAAGTACTGCATTTTGGACTCTTTTGTTGACCATGATGACCACTCCATTTCTTTTGAGGGATTCCTGCCCACAGTAGTAGATATAATGGTCATCTGAGTTAAATTCACCCATTCCAGTCCATTTCAGTTCGCTGATTCCTGGAATGTCGACATTCACTCTTGCCATTTCTTGTTTGACCACTTCCAATTTGCCTTGATTCATGGACCTGACATTCCAGGTTCCAATGAATATCCAGGGTTAATTTCCTGTAAGATTGACTTGTTTGGACGCCTTAGAGTCCAAGGACTCTCGAGAGTCTTCTCTTGCACTACAATTTGAAAGCATCAATTCTTCAGAGCTCAGTCTTCCTTAAGGAACAACTCTTACATGCTAACATGACTACTGGAAAAACCAATAACTGTGACTATATGGACCTTTGTAAACAAAGTCTCTGTTTTTTAATATACGGTCTAGGTTTGTCATAGCTTTGCTTGTCATCAGTTCAATTCAGTCTCTCAGTCATGTCCAACTCTGTGACCCCATACACTGCAGCACACCAGGCCTCCCTGTCCATCAGCAACTCCCGAAGTTTACCCACTCATGTCCATTGAGTCAGTGATGACATCCAACCATCTCATCCTCTGTCAACCCCTTCCCCCGCCTCCTTCAACCTTTCCCAGCATCACGGTCTTTTCAAATGAGTCAGCTCTTCCCATCAGGTGGCCAAAGTATTGAAATTTCAGGTTCAGCATCAGTCCTTCCAATGAATATTCAGGACTGATTTTCATTAGGATGGGCTGGTTGGATCTCCTTGCAAGGGACTCTTAAGAATCTTCTCCAACACCACAGTTCAAAAGCATCAATTCTTTGGTGCTCAGCTTTCTTTATAGTGCAACTCTCACATCCATACATGACTACTGGTAAAACCATAGCTTTGACTAGATGGACCTTTGCTGCCAAAGTAATGTCTCTGCTTTTTAATATGCTGTCTAGGTTGGTCATAACTTTCCTTCCAAGGAGCAAGTGTCTTTTAATTTCATGGTTGCAATCACCATCTGCAGTGATTTTGGAGCCCCCCAAAATAAAGTCTGTCACTGTTTCCACTGTTTCCCCATCTATTTGCCATGATGTGATGGGACCAGACGCCATGATCTTAGTTTTCTGAATGTTGACATTTAAGCCAACTTTTTCACTCTCCTCCTTCACTTTCACCAACAGACTCTTTAGTTCTTCACTTCCTGCCATAAGAGGGGTGTCATCTGCATATCTGAGGTTATTGATATTTCTCCCTGCAATCTTGATTCCAGCTTGTGCTTCTTCCAGCCCAGCGTTTTTAATGATGTACTCTGCATGTAAGTTAAATAAGCAGGGTGACAATATACAGCCTTGACATACTCCTTTCCTGATTTGTAACCCATCTATTGTTCCATGTCCAGTTCTTTTTTTTCTTGACCAGCATAGAGATTTCTCAGGAGGCAGGTCAGGTGGTATGGTATTCCCATCTCTTTCAGAATTTTCCACAGTTTATTGTGATCCACACAGTCAAAGGCTTTGGTGTAGTTACTAAAGCTGAAGTAGATGTTTTTCTGGAACTCTCTCTTTTTTTCGATGATCCAACTGATGTTGGCAATTTGATCTCTGGTTCCTCTGCCATTTCTAAATCCAGCTTGACAATCTGGAATTTCATGGTTCACGTACTGTTGAGACCTGACTTGGAGAATTTTGAGCATTACTTTACTAGCATGTGAGATGAGTGCAATTGTGCAGTAGTTTGCGCATTCTTTGGCATTGCCTTTCTTTGGGATTGGAATGAAAACTGACCTTTTCCAGTCCTGTGGCCACTGCTGAGTTTTCCAAATTTGCTGACATATTGAGTGCAGCAGTTTTACAGAATCATCTTTAATGATTTGAAATAGCTAAACTGGAATTCCATCACCTCCACTAGCTTTTTTCATAGTGATGCTTCCTAAGGCCCACTTTACTTTGTATTCCAGGATGTCTGGCTCTAGGTGAGTGATCATACCATCATGATTATCTGGGTCATGAAGATCTTTTTTTTGTATAGTTCTTCTGTGTATTCTCGCCACCTCTTCCTAATATCTTCTGCTTCTGTTACTTGTCATAGCTAGTATCTTTTAATTACATGGCTGCAGCCACAATCTGCAGTGATTTTGAGCCCAAGAAAATAAAGTCTATCACTGTTTTCACTTTTCTGTTTCTATTTACCATAAAGTGATGGGACCGGATGCCATGATCTTAGTATTTTCAAGAAGGAGTTTCAAGCCAGATTTTTCACTCTGTTCTTTCCCCCTCAAGAGGCTCCTTGGATCCTCTTTACTTTCTGCCATTTGAGTGGTATCATCTGCATTTCTGAGGTTATTGATATTTCTCCTGGCAATCTTGATTCCATCTTGTGATGCATCCAGCCTGGCATTTCACATGATGTACTCTGTGTATAAGCTAAATAAGCAAGGTGACAATATACAGCCTTGACGTACTCCTTTCCCCATACCGAACCAGTTCATTGTTCCATGTCCACTTCTAGCTGTTGCTTCTTGACCCACACACAGGTTTCTCAAGAGTCAGGTAAAGTGGTCTGGTACTCCCATCTTTTTAAGAATTTTCTAAGGTAAGCTGTGATCCACACAGTCAAAGGCTTTAATGTAGTTAATGCAGCAGAACTAGATGCTTTTTAGGAATTCCCTTGCTTTCTCCATTATCCAATGCATGTTGGCAATTTGATTTCTGGTTCCTCAGCCTCTTTGAAACCCAGCTTGTACATCTGGAAGTTTTTGGTTCTTATACTGCTAAAACCTTGCTTGAAGGATTTTGGATATAACTTTACCAGCATGTGATATAAGTGCAATAATATGGTAGTTTGAGGACTTCTCAGATGGCACTAGTGGTAAAGAACTTGACTGCCATAGCAGGAGACATAAGAGACACACATTTGATCCCTGGTTAGGGAAGATACCCTGGAGGAGGGCCAGTATCCTTGCCTGGAGAAATCCATGAACAGAGGAGCCTGGTGGGCTGTGGCCCATAGGTTCCCAAAGGGTCAAATATGACTGAAGTGACTTAGCAGGCAGCAGACAGTAGTTTGAACATTCTTTGGCATTCCCTTCTTTGGGACTGGAATAAAAATTGACCTTTTATTGAAGATATCTCTAGTCTTTTCCTTTCTATTGTTTTCCTCATTTCTTTGCATTGCTCATTTAAGAAGACTTTTTTTTCCTCTACTTGCTATTCTTTGGAGCTCTGCATTCATTTGGGTATATTTCCATTTCACTCTTGCCTTTCACTTGTATTGTTTCTTCAGATGTTTGTAAAGCATCCTCAGACAACCACTTTGCCTTGTTGCATTTCTTTTTCTTGGGAATAGTTTTGGTCACTATCTCCTGTACAGTGTTATTGATTTTCATTCATAGTTCTTCAGGCACTATATCAGATCTAATGCCTTGAGTTTATTTGTCACCTCTAGCTGTGGATGTGACTGGTGATAGAAGCAAGGTCCGATGTTGTAAAGAGCAATATTGCATAGGAACCTGGAATGTCAGGTCCATGAATCAAGGCAAATTGAAAGTTTGTCAAACAAGAGATGGCAAGAGTGAAGAGCTGATTCATTGGAAAAGACTCTGATGCTGGGAGGGATTGGGGGCAGGAGGAGAAGGGGATGACAGAGGATGAGATGGCTGGATGACATCACTGACTCAATGGACATGAGTCTCAGTGAACTCCGGGAGTTGGTGATGACAGGGATGCCTGGCGTGCTGCGATTCATGGAGTTGCAAAGAGTCGGACACGACTGAGCGACTGATCTGATCTGACTGTATAATCATAAGAAATTTGATTTAGGTCATACCTGAATTGCCTAGTGGTTTCCCCTACTTTCTCAATTTAAGCCTGAATTTTACAATAAGGAGTTCATAAACTGAGTCACAGTCAACTCCAGGTCTTGTTTTTGCTGACTGTGTAGAGCTCCTCCTTGAGTTGCAGAGAACATAATCAATCTAAATTCAGTATGGACCATCTGGTGATGTCCATATGTAGAGTCTTCTCTTGGGTTGTTGGAAAATGGTGTCTGCTATGTCTAGCATGTTCTCTTGACAAAACTGTTAGCCTTTGCTATGCTTCATTTTGTACTCCAAGGCCAAACTTACCTGTCATTCAAGTATTGTTGCCACGAGTATCCCATGAACCCTTAAAAAATGCAAAAAAGATATGACACCAGAAGATGAAACCCCAGGTCAGAAAGTATCCAATATTTTACTGTGGAAAAGCATAAAGAAATTACTAATAGCTCCAGAAAGAATGCAGCAGTTAGGTCAAAGCAGAAACGATGCTCAGTTGTCAATGTGTGTCTGGTGGTGAAAGTAAAGTCTGATGTTGTATAGAACAATATTGCACAGGAATCTAGAATGTTAGGTCCATGAATCAAGGTAAATTGGACGTGGTTAAGCAGGAGATGTCAAGATTGAATATCAACATCGTAGGAATCAGTGAACTAAAATGGGCAGGTATGGGTGAATTTAATTGTTATATGTTAATTGCTTAGTCATGTCTGACTCTTTGTGACCCCATGTACTGTAGCCCACCAGGCTCCTCTCTCCATGGAATTCTCCAGGTAAGAATACTGGAGTGGGTTGCCACTTCCTTCTCCAGGGGAGATTCCTGGCCCAGGGATCAATCCCATTTCTCCTGCATTGCAGGCAGATTCTTTACTATCTGAGCTATAGGGAAGTCCTGAATTTATTTGGCTGACCATTACATCTACTACTGTGGCCAAGAAATATAGCAGCCCTCATAGTCAACAAAAGAGTCCAGAAAGCAGAACTTGGGTGCAACCTCAAAAATGACAGAATGATCTCAATTTGTTTCCAAGATAAACCATTCAAAAGCACAATATTCTATGTCTGTGCCCCAACCACTGCCCCAACCGCTGAAGAAATTGAGGTTGTCCAGTTCTGTAAAGACCTTCAAGATCTTCTAGAAGTAACACCAAAAAAAAAAAAAAAAAAATGTCCTAGACCCAGAGGAATGGTATGGGGAGGGAGGAGGGAGGAGGGTTCAGGATAGGGAACACATGTATACCTGTGGTGGATTCATTTCGATATATGGCAAAACCAATAAAATATTGTAAAGTTAAAAAATAAAATTAAAAAAAAGCTGTCCTTTTTAACGTTGGGGATTAGAATGCAAAAGTAGGATGCCTGAGTCATAGGAAACTAGATCTATTTTTATTTCTAATTACAATGAACATGTATACTTGTGGCAGATTCATTTTGATATATGGCAAAACAAATACAATATTGTAAAGTTAAATAACATAAAATTAAAAAAATAATAAAAAAGGAAAGGAAGATATTCAAAAAGAATAAAATAAAATGAAGTTAAATTAAAAAAACAAAAAAATTAAAAAAAATAATTACAATGAACCAAATAATATATATTTTTTTATATTTAAACACTTCCCAAATTTTCAGAAGTCTCAAAAGAATTTTTCAAACTACATATCTAGTTCATGTATATATCCCATTCTATACTATCCTTTCTACTTCTTCCTTATCTCTAATTGACCACTGGCAATATTTTCCTTAGTTTTAGACATAATTATACTTTATAATTCCACAGGTAAATATCTGTTACAAGATAAACATTCCATCGAAATAATTACATCTATATGTTTTAAATTTGTGATAATTAAATTTTGCTGAAGAATGACTTTCTAAAATAAATATGTTTTTCTGATGCAGGGATTTCCAGAATTCAAATGAAAAATGTGGAAGCCTCAAGCCAAAACATATTATTCCTGATGTTTGTGCTAAGCAGTTTCACTATATTTGTGAAAAAACGTTTACTTGCCTTAATAATTAAAGGAATTACTGTGATCAATGTCTTAATACATTCATCCTTTAATAGATATTAGGGAACAAACTTTAATTATTCACTAACTTAAATTACAAACAAATTACTCAACTACATATGATTTAAAAAGGATTATGGTATCTCAACATCTGTGAGAAAAGATGAATAAGTTTTGTATATAGAAAATGATAAATCCAAAATTTGTTTATTTTTTTAAATTTCAAGAATCAGTAAATCACAGAACATGAAACAAATTCATTGAACTGAATAATGATTTTATATTTATTTTCTTAATCATTTACTTGAATTTATTTGAATAGATAATTAGTGCATTCAGATTGCTCAAACTATGAGATATGAAATAATGAGCAAAGTCTCTTTACTCATTTCCTATTCACCTAGTTTCCTTGTTAGAGGCAAATACATAACTAGTTTCCTGGATAACTATAGATAATGGTTATGTTTCTTTATATTTTAATGTAAAAAGTATCTTGCAGATTGTTCCATGTCAGTACTTAAAGAGCTGTCTCATTTTTTGTAAAAGATTGCAAGTGTTGCACTAAATCCCTGGAGAAGGAAATAGCAACCTACTCCAGTACTCTTGCTTGGAAAATCCCATGGACAGAGCAGCCTGGTAGGCTACAGTTCACAGGGTTGCAAAGAGTCAGACATGCCTGAGTGACTTCACTTTCACTTTTTCATTGCACTAAATGGATGTGCCAAAATTTATTAAACCAGTTTATTTCAATGAGTATTTAGGTTTTCCCCAGAGTTTTGTAATTATAGAAAAACTTTACAGTAAAAAGAACAATATATTAAGTGTTATTTTCTATACATCTTACCTATACGGGATATATCCATGAATGTAATTTCTGTGTCAACAGATGTACATACTACATTTTAATTGATATTTATTGTTTACATAGAGATTATACACCTGTTATATCCAAATAGCAATGTTCAAGGGTGATACTTTCTGACATCTTTGCTATAAAAGCGTGTTAGCAATCTTTTTGATTTTACCAATAAAATATTTACCAAAAATACTTTTGTTTTGTGTCAAATAAATTACAATTCTGTATTACCTGAGCATCTCTTGATAGCATTTATTTTTATTAAACTATTTGTCCACATCTTTGTCAATTAATATCACAAACAATTCTGAGCAAAAGAAAACAGACACATAATAGTTTATCCTATAAAATTCCACTTATTTATATAGAGTGAAATGAGATAAATCAAAACTCTGATATTAGAAATTTAGGACAAGAAATATACAGTGTGAACTTGCTCCCAGAAGGAATAGTAATTGATAATAAATATTAGTTACCATGATGAGGGATTATTCCTGGAGATAATGTACAAGGGGCATTTCTCAGTTGATGGTAATATTGTGTTTAATAATCTGAAGCTGAGTTACAGAGGTGTTGTATTTATTTCTCGGGGGTGGCATAACAAAGTGTCACAGCTTAGGTGCCTTAAAACAACATAATTTTTTTCTATATAGTTTTGTAGGCCAGCAGTTCAAAATAAATCAAGTGTTGGCAGGACCAAATTTTGTGAGACTCTGGTAAATCCTTCATTACTTCTTCCTAACTTCTGACATTTCTTTTCATCTCTTGGTTTGTCCCTGTGTCACTCTAGTCTTTGCCCTTGGTACCATACAACATTTTTCTTTTGTGTCACTGTACAAATACGCCTCTTTTTATAAATAGCCCCATCATATTTGATTAGGCCTTTCCTTAGTGGCATCTACAGAAATTCTATTTCCAAATAGGACACCTTGACCTATTTTACCTTGAATACACCTGCAATGACCCCATTTCCAAAAATGGTCATGTTCACAAGCATGGGAGTTAAGATTTCAGCAAATATATTTTTTGGTAACACAATTTAACCCATAACAATTGTAAAAATTAATAATATACACATAATGATTTATTTGGAGATGGCAATGTCACCCCACTCCAGTACTCTTGCTTGGAAAATCCCATGGATGGAGGAGCCTGGTAGGCTGCAGTCCATGGGGTTGCTAAGAGTTGGATATGACTGAGAGACTTCAATTTCACTTTTCACTTTCATTCATTAGAGAAGGAAATGGCAACCCACTCCAGTGTTCTTGCCTGGAGAATCCCAGGGACGGGGGAGCCTGGTGGGCTGCTGTCTATGGGGTAGCACAGAGTCGGATACTACTGAAGTGACTTAGCAGCAGCAGCAGCAATGATTTATTTGGATTTCTTTGTGAGTGCTTTAGAAAAGGCAGAGGAACCGGACATCAAATTGCCAACATCAGCTGGATCATCGAAAAAACAAGAGAGTTCCAGAAAAACATTGATTTCTGCTTTATTGACTATGCCAAAGCCTTTGACTGTGTGGATCACAATAAACTGTGGAAAGTTTTGAAAGACATAGGAATACCAGACCACCTGACCTGCCTCTTGAGAAATCTGTATGCAAGTCAGGAAGCAACAGTTAGAACTGGACATGGAACAACAGACTGGTTCCAAATAGAAAAAGGAGTACGTCAAGGCTGTATATTGTCACCCTGCTTATTTAACTTCTATGCAGAGTACAACATGAGAAACACTGGGCTGGAAGAAGCACAAGCTGGAATCAAGATTGCCGGGAGGAATACCAATAAGCTCAGATATGCAGATGACACCACCCTTATGGCAGAGAGTGAAGAGGAACTCAAAAGCCTGTTGATGAAAGTGAAGGAGGAGAGTGAAAAAGTTGCCTTAAAGCTCAACATTCAGAAAACGAAGATCATGGCATCTGGTCCCATCACTTCATGAGAAATAGATGGGGAAACAGTGGAAACAGTGTCAGACTTTATTTTTGGGGGCTCCAAAATCACTGCAGATGGTGACTGCAGCCATGAAATTAAAAGACGCTTACTCCTTGGAAGGAAAGTTATGACCAACCTAGATAGCATATTGAAAAGCAGAGACATTACTTTGCCAACAAAGGTTCGTCTAGTCAAGGCTATGGTTTTTCCTGTGGTCATGTATGTATGTGAGAGTTGGACTGTGAAGAAGGCTGAGCGCCAAAGAATTGATGTTTTTGAACTGTGGTGTTGGAGAAGACTCTTGAGAGTCCCTTGGACTGCAAGGAGATCCAACCAGTCCATTCTGAAGGAGATCGGCCCTGGGATTTCTTTAGAGGGAATGATGCTAAAGCTGAAACTCCTGTACTTTGGCCACCTCATGTGAAGAGTTGAGTCATTGGGAAAGACTCTGATGCTGGGAGGGATTGGGGGCAGGAGGAGAAGGGGACGACAGAGGATGAGATGGCTGGATGGCATCACTGACTTGATGGACGTGAGTCTGGGTGAACTCTGGGATTTGGTGATGGGCAGGGAGGCCTGGCGTGCTGCGATTCATGGGGTCACAAAGAGTTGGACACGACTGAGAGACTGGACTGAACTGAACTGAACTGAACTGATGAGTGCTTTATTTCCATAAAATTTTGTTTAATAAAAGATACCATTTATATTAGAAAAATTAGATATTAGGAGTTAACAATAAAAAATGAAAATGCTATGTAGAAAAATATAAAAAATTCATAAATATTAAAAAAAATCTAAATTACTAGAGACATAGCTCTTAACAATGCATAGAAAGATTTAATAATGTTAAATATGTTTCCTCTCCCTAAAGTGTTTTGAAAGTTTAGAGAAACTAAAACAAATCTTAACTTAATTTTTTCTTTGAACTTAGTCATTTAATTCTAAAATGTCTATGGTAGGACAAGCAGCCAATAAGAGTCATGATATTTCCAAAGTTAAAGAATAAGAGAATTTGGAATGATAAATGCTAAGCTGCATAATATGAAAATAATAATTTAGACCATTTGATATTGAATCAGGGAGAGGTGAATTGATCACTGAACAAAAGAGAAGCATGGCAATGCATAAGGAGATTCACCAAATATGTTAAATTAGAAGAGAACTGCTATCAATCAAGCAATGTCAAAACTACAAATAGCTGGAGCTGGCATGCTCCTTCTGAGAAGGCATACTTTTTGAAAATTAGCTTTCTTGAGGAATACTTGATATTCAATACATTGTGGATATTGAAACTTTAGAATGAGCTTCCCTGGTGGCTCAAATGGTAAAGAATTGGCCTGCAATGCAGGAGACCTGGGTCTGATATCTGGGTTTGGAAGATCCCCTGAAAGAGGGCATGGAAACCCACTCCAACATTCTTGCCTGGAGAATCCCCATGGACAGAGGAGCCTGTGGGCTACAGTCCAGGGTCACAAAGAGTCAGACATGACTGAACAGCTAAGCATGGTGCAAACTGTAGAATATGACATTTGACATATATTCATACCTGTGAAATTATTGGAACGAGTATGGTATGAATATTTATTTTACTCCAAAAAATTTGCTTGTGTCTCTTCACAACCCTCTCTTTGCCACTCTTTGCCCACCTTCAACACCACATGACCACTGGTATGCTTTCTGTCACTTTAGATTGGTTTGCATTTTCTAGAAATGTATAAATGTGAAAGTATACAGTATGTACTTTTTCTGACTTCTTTCACTCAGCATCATTATTTAGATATTCATTCATGCTATTGTATATCAAGAGTTCATTCTTTTTAATTGCTGAGTAACATTCCACTGTACAGATATACCACCATTATCCCTACATCTGCTGTTGGAGTGTTGGGGGAGGTCTTCAGGAGGTCATAACTACTAGTTGACCATGCAATTGGAAGCTCCTCTGTCCTTGGAATGTACATCTGTACACTGTTCCCAAAGTAGGAGCCATTTCATTTTCAAGGATGCAGATCTGAGAGAGCAATGGGTTGTTGACAGCATCTTGACAATATACATGGCTGAACTCGTTAGAGTCTGTTAAACTTTTGAAATTTTTTGGAGTGATAGCAAGAAACACCAATATTAAGAAGAAACAAAGAGATCAAATGAACAACCTGATCTTCCACTTCACAGAACCTCAAAAAGAAGAACAAAGGTCAAAGTTAATCGATAGGAGGAAATAACAAAGATCGAAGGAAAAATAAATAGAGATAGAAAAACAATATAAAAGATCAATAAAACTAAGAGCAAACAGAAAACTTCAAAAATACACAATAAATCATATTCCAAGCATATTCATAGAGCATATAGTAATGGTGTCACTGCATTAGCCTCTAGACAGGTTGACAACTGAGCACTTGAAAGGTGGGTGCTGTGCTCTGCTGTGCTTAGTTGTTCAGTCGTGTCTGACTCTCTGTGACCCCATGGACTGTGGCTTGCCAGGCTCCTCTGTCCATGGGGATTCTCCAGGGAAGAATACTAGAGTGAGTTGCCATGCCCTCCTCTACGGGATCTCCTCAGTCCAGAGATCGAACCCAGGTCTCCCACATTGTAGGTAGATTTTTTACTGTCTGAGCCACCAAGGAAGCCCTGAAAGGTGGGTATTTAAATTTAACTTTTAATTAGTTACAAATAAGGAATATTTTAATATTGGTTCCTATTCACACCACATTGAACAGATGTTGAACATTTCTAGCATCACAGAAAATTCTCTAACCAAATAGAACACTCTTTCCATAAGTAGAGGTCAATAACCAAAAATTTGAAAATCCTTAGATGGTTTTAAATTTGGTCATGAAAGTGAAAGTGAAGTCGCTGTCGTGTCCGACTCTTTGTGACCCCATGGACTGTAGCCTACCAGGTTCCCCAGTCCATGGGATTTTCCAGGCAAGAATACTGGAGTGGGTTGCCATATCCTTCTCCAGGGGATCTTCCCGACCCAGGGATCGAACCCAGGTCTCCTGCATTGTAGGCAGACGCTTTACCATCTGAGCTACCAGGGAAGCCCCAGATTTGGTCATAAATGTCTGAATAACAAGTGGACCATAGAAATGACCACAATGAATGTTCAAAAATTTTATAAGAATTACAAGATAAATACAAAACCAAATATCTGCTTAACTGCCTTACATGCTTACTTTACAAATAAAATAAAACAAAACAAAGTAGAAATCCAAGCTTGCACCACAAGAAATTAAAAATGAAAAAGCTAAAATTAGGTGAAATGAAAGCCAAATGAAGTAGAAGGAAGAAAACAATAATTAGTGCAAAATCAAGACAAAGGACAAAATTGCAATATGGAGAAACAACAAGACCAAATGTATTCTTATTGAATATATTTAATAAAATTGATAAAAGACTGCTGAAAAAAATTGAAAAGGGGGAATTTCCAGGTGGTTCAGTGGTAAGGAAGGGAATTCTCTGGTGGCTCAGATGGTAAAGCGTCTGTCTGCAATGCAGGAGACCCGGGTTGGATCCCTGGGTTGGGAAGATCCCCTGGACAAGGAAATGGCAGCCCACTCCAGTATTCTTACCTAGAAAATCCACTGGATGGCGGAGCCTGGTAGGCTACTGTCCATGGGGTCGCAGAGAGTCGGACATGACTGAGCGACTTCACTTCACTTCAGTAGTAAGGACTCCATGTTCTCACTGCTGATGGCCCAAGTTCAATACCTGTTTGGGGAAGTAAGACCCACAAGCCATGAGGTGAGGCCAAAAAACCCCCCTTTTTTGGGGGAGGAATCAAATCTTTTACATGTATAATAAAAATAAGGCAGTGACAGCGCACAAGTGCACAAGGCGGCTTCGATGGCGCATAAGCGTGGCCGAGAGGAGCTACCCCACATCCAAGGTCAGGGTAGAAGCTGGAAGGACCCCATGCCCGAGGGGCAGCGGCCAAAAGGAGCTACCCCACGTCCGAGGTCAGGGGCAGCAGCCGAGAGGAGCTACCCCGCATCTGAGGCCAGGGGCAGTGGCCGGGAGGAGTTACCCCAGGTCCAAGGACCGGTGGCTGGAGGGCCGAGAGGAGCTACTCCACGTTCAAGGTCAGGAGGGGTGGTGGTGAGGACATACCCCTCGTTCAAGGTAAGGAGCAACAGCTGCGCTTTGCTGGACAGGCGTGAAGAGATACCCCACGTCCAAGGTAAGAGAAACCCAAGTAAGATGGTAGGTGTTACAAGAGGGCATCAGAGGGCAGACACTCTGAAACCATACTCACAGAAAACTAGTCAATCTAATCACACTAGGACCACAGCCTTGTCTAACTCAATGAAACTAAGCCATGCCCTGTGGGGCCACCCAAGACAGGCGGGACATGGTGGAGAGGTCTGACAGAATGTGGTCCACTGGAGAAGGGAATGGCAAACCACTTCAATATTTGTGCCTTGAGAACCCCATGAACAGTATGAAAAGGCAAAATGATAGGATACTGAAAGAGGAACTCCCCAGGTCAGTAGGTGCCCAGTATGCTACTGGAGATCAGTGGAGAAATAATTCCAGAAAGAATGAAGGGATGGAGCCAAAGCAAAAATAATACCCAGCTGTGGATGGGACTGGTGATAGAAGCAAGGTCCGATGCTGTAAAGAGCAATATTGCATAGGAACCTGGAATGCCAGGTCCATGAATCAAGGCAAATTGGAAGTGGTCAAACAGGAGCTGGCAAGAGTGAACATCAACATTCTAGGAGTCAGCGAACTAAAATGGACTGGAATGGGTGAATTTAACTCAGATGACCATTATATCTACTACTGCGGGCAGGAATCCCTCAGAAGAAATGGAGTAGCCATCATGGTCAACAAAAGAGTCCAAAATGCAGTACTTGGATGCAATCTCAAAAACAACAGAATGGTCTCTGTTCGTTTCCAAGGCAAACCATTCAATATCAGAGTAATCCAAGTTTATGCCCCAACCAGTAACGCTGAAGAAGCTGAAGTTGAATGGTTCTATGAAGACCTACAAGATCTTTTAGAACTAACACCCAAAAAAGATGTTCTTTTCATTATAGTGGACTGGAATGCAAAAGTAGGAAGTCAAGAAACACCTGGAGTAACAGGCAAATTTGGCCTTGGAATACAGAATGAAGCAGGGCAAAGGCTAATAGAATTTTGCCAAGAGAATGCACTGGTCATAGCAAACATCCTCTTCCAACAACACAAGAGAAGACTCTCACATGGACATCACCAGATGGTCAAGACTGAAATCAGATTGATTATATTCTTTGCAGCCAAAGATGGAGAAGCTCCATACAGTCAGCAAAAACAAGACCAGGAGCTGACTGTGGCTCAGACCATGAACTCCTTATTGCCAAATTCAGACTGAAATTGAAGAAAGTAGGGAAAAACACTAGACCATTCAGGTATGACCTAAATCAAATCCCTTATGATTATACAGTGGAAGTGAGAAATAGATTTAAGGGCCTAGATCTGATAGATAGAGTGCCTGATGAACTATGGACTGAGGTTCGTGACATTGTAGAGGAGACAGGGATCAAGACCATCCCCATGGAAAAGAAAAGCAAAAAAGAAAAATAGCTGTCTAAGGAGGCCTTACAAACAGCTGTGAAAAGAAGAGAAGTGAAAAGCAAAGGAGAAAAGGAAAGATATAAGCATTTGAATGCAGAGTTCCAAAGACTAGCAAGAGATAAGAAAGCCTTCCTCAGAGATCAATACAAAGAAATAAAGGAAAACAACAGACTGGGAAACTAGAGATCTCTTCAAGAAAATTAGAGATACCGAGGGAACATTTCATGCAAAGATGGGCTCAATAAAAGACAGAAATGGTATGGACCTTACAGAAGCAGAAGATATTAAGAAGAGATGGCAAGAATACACAGAAGAACTGTACAAAAAAGATCTTCATGACCAAGATAATCATGATGGTGTGATCGCTCACTTAGAGCCAGACATCCTGGAATGTGAAGTTAAGTGGGCCTTAGAAAGTATCACTATGAACAAAGCTAGCGGAGGTGATGGAATTCCAGTTGAGCTATTTCAAATCCTGGAAGATGATGCCGTGAAAGTGCCACACTCAATATGCCAGGAAATTTGGAAAACTCAGCAGTGGCCACAGGGCTGGAAAAGGTCAGTTTTCATTCCAATCCCGAAGAAAGGCAATGCCAAAGAATTCTCAAACTACCGCACAATTGCACTCATCTCACATGCTAGTAAAGTAATGCTCAAAATTCCCCAAGCCAGGCTTCAGCAATACGTGAACCATGATCTTCCAGATGTTCAAGCTGGTTTTAGAAAAGGCAGAGGAACCAGAGATCAAATTGCCAATATCCGCTGGATCATGGAAAAAGCAAGAGAGTGCCAGAAAAACATCTATTTCTGCATTATTGACTATGCCAAAGCCTTTGACTGTGTGGGTCACAATAAACTGTGGAAAATTCTGAAAGAGATGGGAATACCAGACCACCTGACCTGCCTCTTGAGAAACCTGTTTGCAGGTCAGGAAGCAACAGTTAGAACTGGACATGGAACAACAGACTGGTTCCAAATAGGGAAAGGAGTACATCAAGGCTGTATATTGTTACTCTGCTTATTTAACTTATATGCAGAGTACATAATGGGAAACGCTGGGCTGGAAGAAGTACAAGCTGGGATCAAGATTGCCGGGAGAAATATCAATAAGCTCAGATATTCAGATGACACCACCCTTATGGCAGAAAGTGAAGAGGAACTAAAAAGCCTCTTGATGAAAGTGAAAGAGGAGAGTGAAAAATTTGGCTTAAATCTCAACAGTCAGAAAATGAAGATCATGGCATCCGGTCCCATCACTTCATGGGAAATAGATGGGGAAACAGTGGAAATAGTGTCAGACTTTATCTTTTTGGGCTCCAAAATCACTGCAGATGATGACTGAAGCCATGCAATTAAAAGACGCTTACTCCTTGGAAGAAAATTTGTGACCAACCTAGATAGCATATTGAAAAGCAGAGACATTATTTTGCCAACAAAGGTTCGTCTAGTCAAGGCTATGGTTTTTCCAGTGTTCATGTATAGATGCAAGAGTTGGACTGTGAAGAAAGCTGAGCACAGAAGAATTGATGCTTTTGAACTGTGGTGTTGGAGAAGACTCTTGAGAGTCCCATGGACTGCAAGGAGATCCAACCAGTCCATTCTAAAGGAGATCAGCCCTGAGTGTTCTTTGGAAGGACTGATGCTAAAGCTGAAACTCCAATACTTTGGCCACCTCATGCGAAGAGTTGACTCATTGGAAAAGACCCTAATGATGGGAAGATTGGGGGTAGGAGGAAAAGGGGACGATAGAGGATGAGATGGCTGGATAGCATCACCGACTCGATGGACATGAGTCTGAGTGAACTCCAGGAGATGGTGATGGACAGGGAGACCTGGCGTGCTGCGATTCATGGGGTTGCAAAGAGTCGGACACGACTGAGCAACTGAACTGAACTGATAATAAATAAAGGTATAATGTATAGTTTTTACAGATATTAAGCAGATAAAAAGCAATATTATGAATACATTTTAGTGTCCATATAAAATAGAAAAATCCTAAAATACAAATTACCAAAATAAAGCACAGCAAAAAAAAACAAAAAACAAAAAACCTGAGTAAACCTAGCATATATTGTAAAACATTAAGTTTATTATATAAACCTTTCTACAAAATAGTTCTAGATGCTCAGATGGCATTGGTAGTGGAAAATAACACTTAAAAATGTAGCAGTACTCTTTCACAAAGTTTCAGGTAAAAGAAAAAGAGAAATACTTCCTGACCTGTCAAGTATATATAACATAACTGAAAACTCAGTTAAAGTTCTTTGTGAACATAAATGAAGAAAAATAACTTAATCTACATATAGCATATGCACTGAATTTTTAAGAAATTGGGTAACACAGATGATCATTGTGATTTTATTTTAGAAGTGCAAGATTGATTTAATATTGGTTTAATGGAAGAAATAAAGGTATTTTACTTCATAATCGTTATACAAAGAAAACATTTACCATTCCAACTGATGGAAAATAATGCAAATGTAACATCAACATCAACTAGATCATAAAATTTGTTTGAAAAATGAGAATATTATGGTTTCACATGAGAAATATATGATGAAAAAACCTTAAGGTAAATCTCATATTTAACGATGATATATTGAAATCTCTTCCTTGACTAAGAAGAGATAGATACAGAACCTTTACTGTACCTTCTATTCAACTTTGGAAATTAAATTGTAGCCTATGAAAATAAGTCAAGAAAAAAAATAATAGCACATGGAAAAAAGATATGAACAGCTGTTATATAAAGATATACATATCTCATATAAAATCCATAAGAATAAATATTTGAAATGATGGAATTAATACAAAGTCAGAGAAATTATTGACTATAAGACCAACATGTAAACCTCAATATACTACTCTTTACTGCACCAAAAATTACTAAAATTTGAAAAATAAGAGTGTCATTTACAAAATCATGGCTATGAAACACCCATGTATATTTAACATCTCAAAATAGAGAAACACAAAATCTGACAGGGAAAATTTAAAGAAAACCTAACTCATGGAAGGATAAAGAATATTGACGGAAACAGCCAATACTGTAAAGATGACTCTCTTTACAAATTATTTTAAATATTAAATGCAGTCCCAAGAAAGTTTTTTTAAAACAGATTTATTGAGGTACAATTTACACACCATAAAATCCATCCATTTAAACTGTATAAATCAGTGATTTTAAAAATGTTCACATTTTAAAACCATCACCACTATCAATATCTAGAAAATATTAATCACTGATCAAGTAGCAGTCATTTCCTTTCTCATCTCCCCATAGCTCTTGGTAATTGCTAAACTACTTTTGGTCTTTGTTCTCAAATAAACAGACTCAGAAAACAGGTGACATTTTAGAAAGTTTGAATGTCATAAACATATTGTTGAGAAAAAAGGCCAGACACGAAAGTGATATCTATACTTTTTGGTATGCATATTATATTTAAACAGTTTTTTAAATTAATTTATTTTTTATTGAAGGAATTTTTTTTGAATTTTTATTTTTACTTTGAATTTTTATTGAAGGAATTTACAGAATTTTGATGTTTTCTTTCAAAGGTTTTTGAAACCTTATTAGAACAAACAACATAATTCATTTCAAAATTTATGTGATCATAACATTATTTCCTTTTCATAAAAGATAAAATTACTCAACAGCATCCAAACTCACTGTTTAATTCTCAAGCTTATGCTTGCAATTATATGCATTTGGAATCTGACAGCCTTCTGCTTTAATGCCCCCCGAGGATAGTACAGCGCAGTTATGTTCAACAGGTGAATGGTCTGTTATCCTGTCATGGAAAAAAATGCATAATTCTGTTATATTCTATGAAGACAACTCATGAAACAATAGTATTTTTATGTAACTGTAATAAAAGATATTTTGAAAATGGGTAATGATGTTTTTAATAAAATTTCAGTAAGAGTTTGTTATTAGGAAAATGGGCTACCGAGTGGCCTATTTTTGAACATTTATATGAATATTTTATTAACTTTCAACATCTTCTTCAGCTTTCTATAATTCAATGACAACAAATATATTCATATTATTAATTTTTTTTTGTATTTTTCCTCCTCTATATAGCATTCATTTTAAAAACTTACTTTAGTTTGCAAATTGAACCATTTAGCCACATCCATGGATGATTGCGACCTCTTCGAAAGACTGGAATCCATGACATAACTGGCAGGGACATCAGAAATTTCTAGCCCAAAATAAATAATTTTCACTTAAATATCATTATGAAAGATTTCTATTAATTTTTAAAATGCAAGTCAAAGGATGCATTCTTTCATAGGATCTTTAGTTCTTTGAACAAAATGAGTATGTTAGATTTTACATCTAACACTGTAATACATAAAAGTTGACTACACCAAAGCCTTGGACTGTGGATCACAACTGGAAAATTCTTAAAGAGATTGGAATACCAGAGAAATTGGTATTTCTTACCTGCCTTACCTGCCTCCTGAGAAATCTGTATGCAGGTCAAGAAGCGACAGAATCAGACATAGAACAATGGACTGGTTCCAAATTGGGAAAGGAGTACATCAAGGCTTTATATTGTCACCCTGCTTATTTAACTTTATGCAGAGTACATCATATGAAATGGCAAGCTGGATGAAGCACAAGCTGGAATCAAGATTGCCAGGAGAAATCTTAATAACCTCATATATGCAGATGACACCCCCCTTATGGCAGAAAGCGAAGAGGAACTGAATAGCCTGTTGATGAAAGTGAAACAGAAGAGTGAAAAAGCTGTCTTGAAACTAAACATTTGAAAAACTAAGATCATGGCATCTGGTCCTATCACTTCATGGTAAATAGATGGGGAAACAATGGAAACAGTTACAGACTTTATTTTCTTGGGCTCCAAAACCACTGCAGATGATGACTGCAGCCCTGAAATTAAAAAGACACTTGCTCCTTGGAAGAAAAGCTATGACCAACCTAGACAGCATATTAAAAGCAGAGACATTGCTGACAAAGGTCCATCTAGTCAAAGCTATGATTTTTCCAGTAGTCATGTATGGATGTGAGAGTTGAACCATAAGGAAAGCTGAGCACTGAAGAACTGATGCTTTTGATCTGTGGTGTTGGAGAAGACTCTTGAGAGTCCCTTGGACTACAAGGAGATCAAACCAGTCCATCCTAAAGGAAATCAGTCCTGAGTATTCATTGGAAGTACTGATGCTGAAGCAGAAACTCCAGTACTTTGGTCACCTGCTGTGAAGAACTGACTCATTGGACAAGACCTGATGCTGGGAAAGACTGAAGGCAAGAGAAGGGGATGACAGAGGATGAGATGGTTGGAAGACAAACTCAATGGACGTGAGTTTGAGCAAGGTCTGAGAGTTGGTGATGGACAGGGAAGCCTGGCGTGCTGCAGTCCATGGGGTTTCAGAGTTGGACGTGACTGAGTGACTGAACTGAACTGAACTTAGTTCTTTGAATAGAATGAGCATGTTAAATTATAAATGTAATACTAAAATCATAAAAGTTGCAAGTTGGAATTTTTAATATTGCCATAAATATTAACCATGTTTGTACTTTTGATTCAAATTAATTCAAACATTTATACTTATCAGTTTCACTGTTTTCTAATGTTAATAAGGAAAATTCTTTTTTTTTTTTTTGAGGACCATTTAATAAAGGGAGTATTTACAAAGACATGGATTAGTTGTACAGACCCCACAAAAGAAGACACTTAGTATACCAACGTGGGGATATTGACAGCTGTGAATTGTAACATTAAGCCTGAGGGATAAGAAGGTGGAGTAATTGAATACGTGCAGTAAGGAAAATTCTGATTTATGTAATCTATTTTTTACTCATGTCAAAACTAACATAACATGGCTTTAAGTAAGTTTTAAGATTCTGTGATGTTCTTTTTTTCTGGATACTGTGAGTATATAATTGCATTTCTCTACTATTATATGTTCCTCAGAATTTCAGTTTTAGAAGAAAATTAAGGGAATGAAATCGAGAAAATAAGTGACATGAGAGCCAAAGATTTGTTTTTCTTAGTCTGACACCATCCTTTGACTAGATAAACCCCAAAGCAATCTATTTCTGTGGAATCCAGTGGACGAGACAAGGGGTCAGAGAATCATTTCTCTCTGTTACTCCCTGCTCAGTTGAACTGTAGACACGGGAACTAATCAAAGACACAAGAAAGGAGAGCCCTGCATGGTGGGAAAAGAAAAGTGAAGAGGTTTGAGACTATCCAGCCACGCTAATCCTCTGTAATCTCTAATCACTTCTCCATGATGAGAGAACAAGGTGGGAGGTGCGGGAACAATAATTACGGCATCTTGTATAGGGGACGACAGAGGATGAGATGGCTGGATGGCATCACGGACACAATGGCCATGGGTTTGGGTGGACTCTGGGAGTTGCTGATGGACAGGGAGGCTTGGCGTGCTGAGGTTCATGGGGTCGCAAAGAGTCGGACACGACTGAGTGACTGAACCGAACTGTATCTTCCCCACCATCAGATGAAAGTGACCTAGGCCTCTTACTTCCGAACACCAAATGCCTAACCTAACTGTTGGAGGTGGCACAGGTAAACCATTCCTCCTGTATTGATAGAATCCTGTAGGTAACTCAGGTGAGCCTTACAAGGTGATCCATCAGGACACCTGCTAACAAGGAGCAGAAGAACTGGAAATTACCAAACATGCATTAATGGTTTTAAAATGAAAATAAAGTTATTAACAGATCTTAAAATAAGCAAACTACAAATATGTACAAAAACACATGTGAATTCTAACAAATATTATTGACTGAATCAAGCCTTTAATAAAGTGTTGGAAACACTTAATATCTTACCATTTCCTCTTCATTATCTATGTAAAGCAGAGTAGAATTCTTAGTAGTGCAGGACCTCAAACTCCCATTCAATGTTTCTTTTTCCAGACTAATAGAATAGCAATTGTTGGAATATGTAAACCACTCTTTTGGATAACAACCACAATGAAATTCTGGAAAAAGATTATGAATTACTATTCAAAGGCAATTTGAATTTTAAAAAACAAAAATTAACTTACATGTATGCATAGATATAAACATGTATGTGTGTGTATATATATATATATATATATATATAAAACATAGCTATGCACCCTCAAGGCTGGTACATATAAAACAAATCTTACTCATACATTCACAGCGTCAGTCTTGCATACCCTAATTTATGTCTCTATATAAAGCAAACATATAAAAATATCTCCTTTTTACAGGTACTACAAATCAAGAAATGAAACTTCTATTTTAGAGTAGCAAAATTATTTGTCTTTTACCATATTACAGCAGGCAAAAATTGGAGTCAATTGCTAACAATGAATATGGTGATCATATTGTTGCATAGGGAAAAACATTCTCCCATAATCATTATTTATGCCTGTTTGTTGCCCGATTTTGTTATTTATCTTCTACCCCTAAATCTTTTCTTATTTTCACTAGCCTAAGATAGAGACAAAATACAAATTGTATTTATATCAGAGCTTTAAAATCATTATGTACCTTTCTGGAGTCTTGCTATCGGAGAGGAGTTATTCTGCTCCCGTATTACAGTAGCTACAAAATTAATCATTATAAAAATTAACATTGCTCTAAATTGTTTAGGATTAGAGTAGTCTGGAATAAAGCTGATTTTACCAAGAAAAATTAATTGGGTAATGAAGATTTGGTGGAAAATATATTTTAGAAACCTAAAGGAGCAGATTTTACCACCTCTTACCAATCTCAAAAATTAATTTGTGTTTCTCAATAAGATCTTTCAATCTCCTAGAGCATACTTTTGAGTTATGAAATCAGAGTATCCATATACATACTCTCTGTAATTATCTTGTGTTGTATGTATTTCACAAATTCCAAATAACATTCTACATTTAGTCTAATTGCATGTATTTTAATGATAGGCACATTCTATAATATTGTGAAAATGTTTAAAGGACTGACCATCATTAAAGTGAAAAGTTCCCTTATAGTTTTTAAAAAATGTACTTACAGGGAGTAACAACGATCATTGTCACCACAGCGGACATCAAGATGAGGCAGATGATTCCTAGGATCCCAGCAATGAACTTCTCTGAAGGTGATGGTGAACCTGCAGGGAGAGAAAAGCAAACAGTGAGAAAAGAGTGAAAGAGTGATGGGGACAGTTGGTTAGATTTTCATACATGAGAACTGATATGAACAGGGATTTATGGATATAAACTTGGACCCCTTCCCATTTCTACCACTGTAGTCTTTCTCTAATACATGTTTCATTTTCAGCGAATATAATGGTGAATGAGTTGTTGACCAAAGACTTAAAATTGTAGCAATGCCAGAATAAAAATAGTCTTCCAATTTCACATTAGAATACCATAACCAACTTTAAACTCCCTTTCTCAAAATGAAAAATATGAGAGCTTTTCCCCTGCTCTTCTTTCCACACTTCTGCACCCTAACTGCACATCCTAGAACAGTTTCATTGTGTGACTGGTAAGTGTTTCACCTTTGGAGTGGTAGTTCTTGTCATTCTCATGAAGATTCTGAGGAGCATTTTGAAGATTTAGTTCTGCATATGTTAATTCCTGCTCAGTTATTGAACTGGAACTTTTAGAAATCTTAGGTTTCATTTTCTGTCTCTTTGAGCTCTTGACTGCCTTGTGTTCTACATAGGTTACTCCTTGGTTATTCATCTTTGCAGCTGAGTGAGGTCAAGGACCATGCTCTAAGTGAACTGAGGAATAAGTGGCGTGGGTGAGATAAGAACCTTAGTATAATAAGATGGGTGGGGCAAAGAGTTTACCGTTCACTTTGCAGCTGAACAAACGTAAAGCCTGCTTCTAAATTCCTCAGTACTTTAAACAAGCCTTTCATGAAAGAATACTTTTTTAAAAAAAGATATTCTGTATTTGAGAATATATTATTGGTTGAAACAATGAAAAGCAATAAATTATGGAGCAATAAAGAAGTTCATGGCTAATAATATCCTCACTGAAGTCAGATTCCACAGAAATATTTTAAAATCATCATAGTGCTTGTATTAAAATTAAAATGTTCTATTAACAAGAGAGATTCACCTATATTTATAATAATTTTGAAATTTAATAATGATTTAAAGACTAAGTTCTTTAAAGATGAGGAGAGAGTAATGTTGGCATATACAGCAATCTCCTGCACTGTATTACACTATTTGGTGACTTACTTTGATCAGTGAAAAGGGGTACCAAATGGTTTTTATTTTAAATGGTTGAGGAGTTCTGAGAAATCATTAAAAACTGAGGAAATGTTTCATATATTGTAAAATGTCACATGACACACTAATCATATATAAACTAAACAATATGAAAAATAAAACAACAGAAAAAGACTAAAACGTACTTATTTTACAAACGTTGTTGATAAGTGATTTAATGGCTATTATTTGAACCCACAAAATGAAAAACAGGTATAGGTCATTTATGGAAGACACCGTTGGTTCAAACTTCTGGAAAGATCCTATAGATGTTAAAGTTAGTAAAGGTCATTTTAGTTGTATAACTGATGGTGATTACTTATGAAAAATCCAAATAACATAACAATAATTCAGACAGTTGATGCAGTAGTCAGAAATATCTGGAAATGAATTACAGCTTTTAAATAACAAAATGTGATCTTCAAAAAGTTATTTAGTATCTGCTGCTGCTAAGTCACTTCAGTCGTGTCCGACTCTGTGCGACCCCATAGACGGAAGCCCACCAGGCTCCCCCGTCCCTGGGATTCTCCAGGCAAGAACTTTACTGGAGTGGGTTGCCATTTCCTTCTCCAATATTTAGTATCTAGTATCATATTATAATCTAAAATGGAAATAAGGTTATGTAATATATAATACATGTAACACTGAGCACTCAACCTGGCACTTATAAGTTCTCAATAATTATCAGTTTTAATTATTATTTTAGTCATCATTTCTATGGTACTATTTCTGATTTATATCAGTTAGTGTCTTCAATTAGTTTAACATATCATTTATGCTATGTTTGATTTTTTAAAAAATACTTCCATTGCTTACAATTAAGTTTAAATTAGCCTTTAGGAACTTACCTCAATCTGATTTTTATTAAAATTTTGGATTGTTGTATTCAATCTAACACATGTATGAGGTTTTATGTTTGGCCTTTGCTATACAATGAATTCCTTTCCAAGAACATATTTAAAAAATTTTAGCAAAAATATATTAACATATTATTATACAAAAAACTTACCTCTACTGATCATAAAATCTCAAACTAATTGTTCCCTGTCATGAGGTCTTTGGGTTTCACTTAATATTATATACAAACCCATTCATGCCTGTGTGTATGCACTTGATTAACATTCTACAGAAAATAATTTAAATACTTGGAGAAATACTCCATCATATTTGATATTTTACGATTGCTTTTTAGTTCAAATTATTTTTTTAAAAAACAATGTTCTACTTTGATTTTGCCATATATAAACTGTATTTCAGTTGTATCACATTTAATATTCATTAGTTCCCACTAAGTGAGATGGTCTAATAGAGAGACAGGAGAGGAGAGACACATACCTTCTGTTGGCCAGGAAGTCATGCATCCTTTAGTAGGGAGGTCAGGATACTCTCATAAAAGAGGCCTGCTATAGCTGGGTAATAAAAGGAGAAATTTAAAAACATAAATCCAGGACAAGAATAAGCAATGTCTGTGACTTTCATAGAGTGCCCTGTGAAGGCTCAGAGTGAAGCAAGAATGGAAAAAGTTGATTTGACATCAATGTGTCACTTCAAGTTTGAACAGGAAATTCTCACACTTAGGCTATTTGAGGAGATACACCTCAAATACACCTCCAGAAAATAGGAGACTTTGGGCTGCATTTAAAAGCACCTCCAGAAAATAGGAGACTTTGGGCTGCATTTAATAGCATACACCTCCAGAAAATAGGAGACTTTGGGCTGCATTTAAAAGCACAAATGGATCTCTAAGTGTGTTATTTATATTTTGCATTTATAAATGCCTCTGAAAAATTGTTATCATATTCTATAAGATCTATAAGATCTGAGGAAGTGGAGGTTTAATCACCTATGCAGGTATCTTGTTTCCATTTTAGTCACATACACCACAAACTTAGAATACCTCAAGTTTTACTTTTAAAACTAGATTGCTACATCTTGGCAGTGAATACACCTTTCCTTCACATCCATTGTTATTTAATTTCTATTGTCATAGAAAAAGTCCTAAAAATCATAATCCTATTTTCAACAGGTATTTAAGGATATTTGTCACTAATTATTCTGCAGAATTGCTACATTTCCGACAATACTGTATCTGGAACAAAGACAATCATTTTCAAAATACCATTTCTTTCCTCTGCCCTAGTTTTTGTATTTGGTTTTATTCTTATTAAATAAAAAATTTAATCTTTGGACTTTCTCTGACAAAAATACTGCCCTTGAAAGAACAAAATCAGAACATTATACTAATAAAATATACCTCCATGACAAAGGTTGAATTATTAAATAAATAGTCATTGTGTCATTCATGAATTCATCCTCCAATTATGACTAGTTGGATTTTACTAGGAATATTTGATGTAACAACATAGATTCAAACACTACTATACAGTTCAAGAAAATATAATTTTTAAAATATCACCTAATCAAACAATGGCAAGGAGATGAAGAGAAGACTTAAACCACAAGATAAATAGAAAATTCAAATGAAAATGACAAGAAAGGACATGTAACAATGCTCATATAAGACAAAATAGCCTTTAAAGGAAAGTTCATAATGAAACATAAAGAAGAACATTGTATAATGATAAAGGGATCAATACATGAAGAAGATATTACACTTGCTAATATATGACCCCAATATATTAATGGCTTCCTAGGTAGTACTGGTCTAAAGAATCTGCCTATCAATGCAAGAGACACAAGAGACATGAATTCAATCCTTGGGTCTGGAATAGGAAATGACATTTCCCCTGGTATAGGAAATGACAACACCTAAATACATAGAACAACCACTAATTATATAAAAAGAGAAATTAAAGGGAATACAATAATAGTAGGAGATCTTAACACCCCATTGACATCACTGGACAGATCTCCCAGATATAAAATCAATAAAGTAACCAAGATTCTTAATGACACAATAGAACAGTTGAACTTAATTGATGTCTGCAGGACTTTTTGCATACAAAAACCCCAGAACACACATTCTTTTTAAGTGCACGTGAAACATTCTCAAGGATAGATCACATTCCAGGACACACAACCAGGCTCAAGAAATGTAATGGATAGAAATTATTTCAAACATCTTTTCTGACCACAACTGTATGTAACTAGAAATCAACCACAGAAAGAAAAAAAAAAAAAAAGATAATTACATAGATACTACAAACATGATACTAAGAATCAATGGGTAAACGATGACGTGAAAGAGAAAGTCAGAAAATACCTGGAGGATGTGAGAGTGATCTGGTTTTGACATCTGTCACCCCATTGATCTCTGGGGATGATTCAGCTGATCTGGCTGGTTATGTGGGTGTCCCTTTCCTCCCTCATCATTCCATGTGTGTCTTTCTTGAAGCTACACACTCAGTTGAAGAGGACAACCATCCCTGATAGAGGAGGACTGGTCTTCAGTCAAGGGTATCTAGTGGAACAGATCATTTTGATTCTGATGCTTTTAATGGGAAACTTTCAAAACCATTCAACATTTTAAGCTTTTCCATTATAGCTGCCATTTTTTATTGGAGGCCAATGTCTGTTTCTTTAGAAAATTTAAAGAGAACACAAAAAAGACATAGAAATCTGCCATTATTCAAATCAGTTAACCCAATATTGTATATATATACTATATTGCATCAATCAGTTTGGCTATTCTCAGTATGTGCTTAAACATATAGGGTGATATTTATGTACAGTTTGAAATTTTTTTATTTTTATCTATAAATCATCAACTAATCTATTTTTAGAGTTTTTGGATTTAATTAACTATTTCATACCCTCATGAGTCTAAAGAGGCTTTGATTTTTCAAGTTTATGTTGGCTGCTAAAGTTCATGTTTGGTTTGGTCTATGAGATGATGATAAAATTTGGCATTTTAGTTCTCTATGATTCTTGTCTGACACAGTGTGAAGTAAATGAGCTACTGAAACCAGCAGAAACTTTCTGAGTGGGAATATTGAATGTTATTTGATCATTGGCTATCTTTTTCTGAGCTTCCCTTGTGGCTCAGACGGTAAAATCATCTGCTTGCAATGCTGGAGACCCGGGTTCGATCCCTGGGCTGGGAAGATCCCCTGGAGAAGGAAACGGCAACCCACTCCAGTATTCTTGCCTGGAGAATCCCACGGACAGAGGAACCTTGTAGTCTACAGTCCATGGGGCCGCAAAGAGTCAGACACGACTGAGCATTTGCTTGTCTTTTTCTGACATCATGTCTCTGAAGCCAGTCATAAATATCAACACAGACCTCCCACTCTAAAAGCAGAGGTGAAGGGCAAGCTGAGAGAGCTCATCCCAGTGTGTTCTAATCAAGCTTATCCTCCAATTGGTGAAATCTCAAGGCACAGATACAGGTGTTATCAGGTAGTGTGGGTATGTAATTCTGCTGTCACATTGAACAAAGAGGGATACAGGAGAACTTGCTATAGGTAAGCTGTGTAGAAATTTTGGAGGGCTCTGGATTGTTGCAGGAAATAATTTACCTTGGGGTACATGTTAATTATCTAATATTAATGTTAACTACAGATGAAGACAAGAAAGAATCAAAATGAAAGTTGGTCAAAATATATTATGCAGAATATAATCTTTATGTCTCCAGATGTTTTGGGAAATATTTAATTCAGTTTTTGATGTTAAATTTTGTGTGTGTGTGGGGGTGGTTTCTCAACAGCTATTGGTATTACCAGCGTGGTTAGCAATAAATTTTCCAGTGTTCAAATTCCCTCATCTTCGAGTTCAATGCAATATGAAAGTTTAAGTGGTTTGGTACTATGATTATCTATCAAAATAAATCCAGCTTTGCATTCATAAATTTGTTTTTTTGTGCATATAATACAAGTAGTCGATGGTGAATAAAGCTAAATGAAAATAGTTTGTCTGGAAGTTATTTTGTCTATTACAGGATTTACTCTATAATTTGGCATTTTATGAGGGAGAATATTTATTGAAAATTAAATGGTAGTATATTTATCCATTTTATCATTATTTAATGATTGTTCAAATCTAAATTTCTCAAATTACAAAGTAACTAAATGGTAAAATATTAAGACCTTTTAACCCAAGAATCAATACTAACCTATGAGAAACAAAGTTCTGCAATGTTTACAGGTCATAAAAATATTTTTCAGGAAAAATATGGGTTTTTATTCTTTTATTTACTGGTACTTTCAATTTCCTCAGTAATTTATTTTGTATTGAAAGTGGAAGTGAGTGAAAGTGAAAGTTGCTTAGTCATGTCCGACTCTTTGGGATCCCATGGACTATACAGGCCACGGAATTCTCCAGGCCAGAACACTGGAGAATTCCCTTTTGCAGGAGATCTTCCCAACCCAGGGATCAAATGCAGGTCTCCTGCATTGCAGGCAGATTCTTTACCAGCTGAGCCACAAGGGAAGCACAAGAATACAGGAGTGTATTCTTTCTCCATTGGATCTTCCCAACCCAGGAACTGAATCAGGGTCTCCTGCACTGCATGCGGATTCTTTACCAACTGAACTATGAGGGAAGCCCATAGTCATCCCATATTTGGTATTAGTCATCTGCAAATTCATCTAAAATTTTTAAAATATTTGTGTATTGAGACTATGAGATTCAGTGATATCAATTTTGTATTCATTTATTTAGAATATTCTCATAAACCAGAAATTAACATATATTCATAGTATATCACGTGAAAGATAGATGGGTGTCATTGACTCCACAGTCTTCACTGAACACTGACTGTGCACTTTGAAGTCTACTATGCTATGAAAAGGCATTGTGAGGTAAACAGACCCTTACTTCATTAACATATATTTGGGAGGACATATTTTGTTTGGTTCTGTTTTAGGAGCAAAAGCAAATATTTAAGAAAGACACATATGGAAAAAGACAGATACATATATTTTTTTCTTAAAAAATTTTTTTTAATTGGATTCCAGTTGATTTATAATGTGTGTTAGTTTCAGGTGTACAGCAAAGTGATTCAGTTATACACATACCTGTATCTACTCTGTTTTTAGTTTCTTTTCCCATATGGGCCATTACAGAATATTGAGTAGAGTTCCCTGTGCTATACAGCAGATTCTTATTAATTATCTATTTTATATATAGTAAAGTGTATACGTCAATGCTAATCCCCCAGTTTATCCCTCCCTCTTATCCTCTGTTATTGTTGTACAGTTGCTCAGTTGTGTCTGACTCTTTGAGACCCCATGGACTGCAGCACACCAGTTCTCCTAGTCCTTCACCATCTCCTAGAGCTTGCTTAAACTCATGCCCATCAAGTCAGCAATGCCATCCAATCATCTCAGCCTCTGACATCCCCTTCTTCTTCTGCCTTTAGTCTTTCTCAGCATCAGGGTCTTTTCAAATGAGGCAGTCATTTGGCATCAGGTGGCCAAAGTACTGGAGCTTCAGCTTCAACATCAGTCCTTCCAATGAACACCCAGGATTGATTTCCTTAGGAAGGACTGGTTGGATCTCCTTGCAGCCCAAGGGACTCTCAAGAGTCTTCTCCAACACCATAGTTCAAAAGCATCAATTCTTCGATGCTCAGCCTTCTTTATAGTTCAACTCCCACATCCATACATGACTACTGGAAAAACCATAATTTTGATATAGGGATCTCTGTCAGCAAGGCAACGTCTCTGCTTTTTAATTTGCTTCTATGTGATAACCATAAATTTGTTTGCTACATCTGTTGACTCTACTTCTCTATTGTAAAAAGTCATATAGATTGGAAAGAGAAAACAAAACTATGTTTATTTACAAAATGACATAATTGTCTGCATAGAAAATTCCAAACTATCTCCAAAATCCTCTAAAACTAATCAGTAAGTTAAACATGGTTTCAGATAGAACAGCATATCAAAATCAGTTATATTTCCATATACTAAAATTAAAGTATTAAAAATTGAGATAAACAAAAAGTACCATTTGCAATAGTATCAAAAACATTAAGTTGATAGTATAAATGTACCATTTATATGCTGAAAGCATGTGCACCATTTATACGCTGAAAATTAAAAAACACTAGTGAGAAAAGTTGAAAAGGACAACTTGATAAATAAACTATGTTCCTAAACTGAAAATCTAAACATTATGATGATTCCTTTTCTCCCTTAATTGCTCTATGAATTTAAGTCAGTCAAAATCAGAAGCACACAACTAGGTTCTCTGTGACAACCTAGAGGGGAGGATGGGGTGGGGGAAGGTTAAAAAGGGAGGGGACATATGTACACTTAAAGACTGATTCACATTGTTGTATGATAGAAACCAATAAAACATTGTAAAACAATTTTCCTTCTATTTTAAAAAGAAGTTAAAAAATCAGAAACATATTAAACTTTTATTTTGTAGACATTTACACACTGATTTTAATTTTTTTAATGCATTTTATTTTTTAGAACAATATATATTTACAGAAAAAGTTTCACGATAGTATAGTGTTCTGTATACTCTGCACTCAGTTCCTTTTCAATGAATTTTATATTAGTATTGCACATTAGTTATAATTAATAAACTAACATCAATATACTTTTAGTAACTAAATCCATAGTTTATTCATGCTTCCATAAATTTTTTTCCTATGTCCTCTTTATAATCCAGGATCCCACCAGGTTACCACATGACATACCAAATGTCATGTCTCCTTAGGCTCCCCTTGGCTATTACAGACTTTACTTGTGTTTGATGATCTTGATAGTTTTGAAAAGTACTGCTGCTGCTGCTGCTGCTGCTAAGTCACTTCAGTTGTGTTTGACTCTGTGTGACCCCATAGATGGCAACCCACCAGGCTCCTCTGTCCCTGGGATTCTCCAGGCAAGAACGCTGGAGTGGGTTGCCATTTCCTTCTCCAATGCATGAAAGTGAAAAGTGAAAGTGAAGTCGCTCAGTCGTGTCCGACTCTTCGCGACCCCATGGACTGCAGCCTACCAGGTTTCTCCACCCATGGGATTTTCCAGGCAAGAGTGCTAGGTAGGTATATTTTAAAATACCCCTCACTGGGATTTGTCTGACATTTTTCTCATGAGTAAATTGGGGTATAAGTTTGGGGGAGGACCACAGAGTACAAGTTTTATCACATCACATCAAGAGAACAAACTGTGAGCATTTTTATCACTGTTGATGTTACCTTTGCTCACTGAGGTGGTGTTTGTCAGATTTTCCACTCTAAAGTCACTGTTATTTTCCCCTTCCATTTGACTGTATAATAATTTCTTTGGAAGGAAATCATTATGTGCAGTAAGTACTTAAGGAATAAGGAGTCCCATCACCTTAAGGCAAGAGCATCTACATTATTTATTTAGAATTTTTTTGCACAAGCAATTTGTTTCGTCTCCCTCATTCACTTAAGTATTTAATCATTTTAAACTACTATGGATTCATGGACATTTTATATTGGGGTTATAATTCAATACTATTTCTTATTTTGATTTTTGCTGCTTAAAATTGTTCCATCTTTAGTCATTGGTAATTCCTTTATCTAGTTCCTCAATTTTGTTGCATACCCCTACCGTTTTAAGTACTTCTCCATTTTCTAGAACTATAAAAATCTCCAGGCTCTTCTTATGTATTTCCTACCTCTATCTTCCAGTAGTCATGTATGGATGTGAGAGTTGGACTATAAAGAAAGCTGAGTGCTGAAGAATTGATGCTTTTGAACTATGGTGTTGGAGAAGACTCTTGAGAGTCCCTTGGACTGCAAGGAATTCCAACCTGTCAATCCTGAGGGAAATCAGTCCTGAATATTCATTGGAAGGCCTGATGCTGAAGCTAAAACTCCAATACTTTGGCCACCTGAGGTGAAGAACTGACTCATTGGAAAAGACCCTGATGCTGGGAAAGATTGAGGGCAGGCGGAGAAGGGGATGACAGAGGATGAGATGATTGGATGGCATCACCATCTTGATGGACATGGGTTTGAGTATGTTCAAGGAGTTGGTGATGGACAGGGAAGCCTGGCATGCTGCAGTCCATGAAGTCACAAAGAGTTGGACATGACTGAGTGACTGAAGTGAACTGATCTGAGAATCAGTCATTTTTTTCAAGTAGCTAAGATTTTATTTACCAGATAATGAAATTATAATAAGTAATTTTTATAAGTAAAAATAAGTAAGTAAAATTTTTTTTCTTTGCAAAACAAAAGTCAAAGCAATTTTGAAAAAGACAAAGTAGGAGAACTCACATCACTTCAAGACTTTCTATAAATTCACATAATCAAGATATTGGTGAAAGAAGGCAGATATTCAGATCAATGAAACTAGGTAAAGATTTTAGAAATAGACCTATGCACAAGGGGTCAATTGATTTTTGACAAAAATGTCATGATAATTCAACAGGAGAGTAAAATTTTTTTTAAAAAGTGGTGTGGAAATAACTAGACATCTCTTTGCCAATAAAAAAAATTAAAAAGAATTCAATCCATATTTTTCACTATATCCAAATATTAACTTGAAATGGAATATAGAATTCTATGTAAACTTAGAACTTCTAGAAGAAGGCATAGGAGAAAAAATTTCAAGTTCAGGTTAATTAAAGATTTCTTAATTAAAAACTTCTTAAATATAAAAATGTAACTTTAAACCTTATTAATTTCATTTCATCTAGTTACAAGGCTTCCCTGATAGCTCAGTTGGTAAAGAATCCACCTGCAATGTGGGAGGCCCTGGTTCGATTCCTGGGTCAGGAAGATCCCCTGGACAAGGGATAGGCTACCCCCATCAGTATTCTTGGGCTTCTCTTGTGGCTCAACTGATAAGGAATCTGCCTGCAGTGCAAGAGACCTGGGTTCGATCCCTGGGTTGGGAAGATTCCCTGGAGAAGGAAAAGGCTGCCCACTCCAGTATTCTGGCCTGGAGAATTCCATGGACAAGTCCATGGGGTCACAAAAAGTCTGACACGACTGAGCGACTTTCACTTTCATCTAGTTACAAACTTCTGCTCATCTAAACTTCTAAAAACAATGTTAAGAGATTACAAGGTATACTTCAAGGCAATATTTATAAATCACATGTCTGATAAAATATTAGCATCCAAAATATATAAAGAACTCTCCAAGTTCAATAATAAGAAAATGAGCAAACCAATAAAAATAGGCTAGATATTTTAATCAGTACTTTACCATAGGAGATCTGTGGTTAATAAAATCATATGAAAATATAGTGCACATTTATTCATTAGATATATACAAAATAAACACACCTTTATTATATCACACCTTTATTAAAATGGTTTTAAAGATTATCAGTATTAAATGTTGGCAGGACATAAGCAAATGGAATTGTCATACACTGCTAATAGAATACAAAATGGTACAGCCCCTTTGCAATATGGAAACACACCCAGAAGTTTGGACTTGCCAGAGAGCACTCAAGCTAGTTGTGGTGTAGGTCACAAACATAGATCTGATTCAAGATACTATTTATTTTCTTTCCAGTTAGCATCCTGTCTTTCTGCTAAAATGTAAGGAATCAAGCAAATGTATATACAATTGATACAGAATAGCATTAAATCCCAGGTAAAATGTACATGACAGTAACAACAGTTTGCAAGATTACTTACTAGATCTGTCTGAGTTGCAGAAATTGAGTATACCGACTGAACTGACTGAAGCTCATCACACACCTCCAGAAAATAGGAGACTTTGGGCTGCAATTAAAAGGACAAATGGAACTCTAAGTGTGTTATTTAGATTTTCCATTTTTAAATGCCTCTGAGAAATTATTATCATATTCTATAAGATTTGAGGAGACGGACGTAGTAGTTATCTTGTTTCCGTCTCAGTCACATACATTGCAAACTTAAAGTACCTCAAGTTTTACTTTTAAAACTAGATTGCTAAATCTTGGCAGTGAACACACCTGTCCTTCACATCCATTGTTATTTCATTTCTATTGTCATAGACAAAGTTCTAAAAATCATAATCCCATTTTCAATAGGTATTTAAGGATATTTGTCACTAATTATTCTGCAGAAGTACTACATTTCCAACCATATTGTGCCTGGAACAAAGACCATCGTTTTCAAAATGACATTTCTATTTTTCTGCCCTAGTTCTTACATTCAGTTTTATGATTATTAAGTAAAAAATTTAATCTTCATATTTTCTCTGAGAAACATACATGCCCTTGAAAGAATAAAAAAAGAACAATATATTAATAAAATACCTGTCCGTGACTAAGGTTGAAATATTAAATAAAGAATCATTATGTCATTCATGAATTCATCTTCCAATTGTGTCTAGTTGTTTTTTACATCATTTGTTATATCAAATATTCCTAGTAAAAAACTACTAGACATGATTGGAGGATGAATTCATGAATCACATAATGATTCATTATTTAATATTTCAACCTTAATCATGGACAGGTATTTTATTAATATATTGTTTTTATTTAAGTCTTCAAGCAAACAAAAGCCCAGGACTGGATGGCTTCACAGCTGAATTCTACCAAAAATTTAGAGAAGAGCTAACACCTATCTTACTCAAACTCTTCCAGAAAATTGCAGAAGAAGGTAAACTTCCAAACTCATTCTATGAGGCCACCATCACCTTAATACCAAAACCAGACAAAGACGCCACAAAAAAAGAAAACTACAGGCCAATATCACTGATGAACATAGATGCAAAAATCCTTAACAAAATTCTAGCAAACAGAATCCAACAACATATTGAAAAGATCATACATCATGACTAAGTGGGCTTTATCCCAGGAATGCAAGGATTCTTTAATATCCACAAATCAATCAATGTAATACACCACATTAACAAATTGAAAGATAAAAAGCCTTTGACAAAATTCAACATCCATTTATGGTAAAAACCCTCCAGAAAGCAGGAATAGAAGGAACATACCTCAACATAATAAAAGCTATATATGACAAACAAACAGCAAACATTATCCTCAATGGTGAAAAATTGAAAGCATTTCCCCTAAAGTCAGGAACAAGACAAGGGTGCCCACTCTCACCACTACTATTCAACATAGTTTTGGAAGTTTTGGCCACAGCAATCAGAGCAGAAAAAGAAATAAAAGAAATCCAGATTGGAAAAAAAGAAGTAAAACTCTTTTGCACATGACATGTTTGCACTGTTTGCACATGACATGATCCTCTACATAGAAAACCCTAAATACTCCACCAGAAAATTACTAGAGCTAATCAATGAATATAGTAAAGTTGCAGGATATAAAATCAACACACAGAAATCCCTTGCATTCCTATACACTAACAATGTGAAAACAGAAAAAGAAATTAAGGAAACAATTTCATTCACCATTGCAATGAAAAGAATCCTTAGGCATATATCTACCTAAAGAAACAAAAGACCTATATATAGAAAACTATAAAACATTGGTTAAAGAAATAAAAGAGGACACAAATAGATGGAGATATATACCATGTTCGTGGATTGGAAGAATCAATATAATGAAAATGTGTATACTACCCAAAACAATCTATAGATTCAATGCAATCCCTATCAAGCACCAACAGTTATTTTTCACAGAACTAGAACGAATAATTTCACATTTTGTATGGAAATACAAGAAACCTCGAATAGCCAAAGCAATCTTGAGCAAGAAGAATGGAACAGGAAGAATTAACCTGCCTGACTTCAGGCTATACTACAAAGCTACAGTCATCAAGACAAAATGGTACTGGCACAAAGACAGAAATATAGATCAATGGAACAGAATAGAAAGCCCAGAGATAAATCCATGCACCTATGGACACCTTATCTTTGACAAAGTAGGCAAGAATATACAATGGAGAAAAGACAATCTCTTTAACAAGTGGTGCTGGGAAAACTGGTCAACCACTTGTAAAAGAATGAAACTAGAACACTTTCTAACACCATACACAAAAATAAACTCAAAATTGATTAAAGATCTAAACGTAAGACCAGAGACTATAAAACACTTAGAGGAAAACATAGACAAAACACTCTCCGACATAAATCACAGCAGGATCCTCTATGACCCACCTCCCACATTAATGGAAATAAAAGCAAAAATAAATAAATGGGACCTAATTAAACTCAAAAGCTTTTGTTCAATGAAGGAAACGATAAGCAAAGTGAAAAGACAGCCTTCAGAATGGGAGAAAAATAATAGCAAATGAAGCAATTGACAAAGAATTAATCTCAAAAATATACAAGCAACTCCTGAAGCTCAATTCCAGAAAAATAAATGACCCAATCAAAAAATGGGCCAAAGAACTAAACAGACAGTTCTCCAAAGAACACATACAGATGGCTAACAAACACATGAAAAGATGCTCAACATCACTCATTATCAGAGAAATGCAAATCAAAACCACTATGAGGTACCATCTCACAGCAGTCAGAATGGCTGTTATCCAAAAATCTACAAGCAATAAATGCTGGAGAGGGTGTGGAGAAAAGGGAACCCTCTTACACTGTTGGTGAGAATGCAAACTAGTTCAGCCATTATGGAGAACAGTGTGGAGATTTCTTAAAAAACTGGAAATAGAACTGCCATTTGACCTAGCAATCCCACTGTTGGGCATACACACTGAGGAAATGAGAATTGAAAGAGACACATGTACCCCAATGTCCACTGAAGCACTGTTTATGATAGCCAGGCCATGGAAGTAACCTAGATGTCTATCAGCAGATGAATGGATAAGAAAGCTGTGGTACATATCCACAAAGGAATATTACTCAGCCATTAAAAAGAATGCATTTGAATCAGTTCTAATGAGATGGATGAAACTGGAACCTATTATACAGAGTGAAGTAAGCCAGAAAGAAAAACACTAGTACAGTATACGAACACATATATATGGAATTTAGAAAGATGATAACGATAACCCTATATGCAAGACAGCAAAAGAGACAAAGATGTATAGAACAGTCTTTTGGATTCTGTGGGAAAAGGTGAGGGTGGGATGATCTGAAAGAATATCACTGAAACATGTATATTACCATATATGAAACAGATAGCCAGTCCAGGTTCAATGCATGAGACAGGGTGCTCAGGGCTGTTTCACTGGGATGACCCAGAGGGGTGGGATGGAGAGAGATGTGGGAGGGGGGTTTTAGGAAGGGGAACACCTGTAAACCCGTGGCAGATTCATATCAATGTATGGCAAAAACCACTACAATATTGTAATTAGCTTCCAACTAAAATAAATAAATAAATAAATAATAAAAACAAATAGAAAAAAACAATCACCTAACCAAATAATGGGAAGGGGAGGAAAAGATGACTTAAATCATGAGATAAATAGAGCATCCAAATGAAAATGACAAGAAAGAACATATAGCAATGCTCATATAAGACAAAATAGACTTTAAAACAAAGTTCATAATGAAAGATAAAGAAGGACACTGTATAATGATAAAGAGATACAAGAAGAAGGTATTACATTTGCAAATGTATGAACCCAATATATTAATGGCTTCTAGGTTGTACCGTGGTAAAGAGACACAAAAGACATATATTTGATTCCTGGGTCTGGAAGATTCCCTGGTATAGGAAATGACAACACTTAAATACATAAAATAAACTACAGATATAAAAGGAGAAATTAAAGGGAATACAATAATAGTAGGAGATCTTAACACCCCATTGACATCACTGGACAGATTTCCCAGATATAAAATCATTAAGGTAACTGAGATTCTTAATAACACAATAGAACAGTTGAACTTAATTGAAGTCTACAGGATGTTACATATGAAAAGCCCAGAATACATTCTTTTTAAGTGCACGTGAAACATTCTCAAGGATAGATTGCATTCCAGGACAAAAAACAGGCCTCATGAAATGTAATGGATAGAAATTATTTCAAACATCTTTTCTGACCACAACTGTATATAAGTAGAAATAAACCACAAAAAGTAAAAGTAAAAAAAAAAAAAAAAAAAAAGATTACATGGATACTAAAAACTAACGGGTAAACAATGACATGAGAAAGAAAGTTTGAAAATACCTGGAGGATATGAGGGTGATCTGGTTGTGACATCTGTCACCCCACTGATCACCGGGGTTGATTAAGCTGATCTGGCTGGCTAGGCAGGTGTCCTTTTCCCCTCTCAACATTCCATGTGCATCCTTCCTGAAGCTGCATCCTCTGTCAAAGAGGACAACCATATCTGATAGAGGAGGACTAGTCTTCAGTCAAGGGTATATGCGTAGCTCCGTTTCCCAGCTAGAACCTTCAAACAAGCTCTCAGAAAATATCTGGAGTCAAATGATGATGAAAAGACACTTACAAAATCGATGGGATACAGCAGAAGCAGTTCTGAAAGGGAAGTTCATAGTGACACAGGATTCATCAGGAAAGAAGAAAATCTAGAGAATAAACTTATGGACATGGGGAGAGGGGAAGAGAGGTGAGATGTATGGAAAGAGTAATTTGGAAACTTACATTACCATATGTAAAATAGATAGCCAACTAGAATTTGCTGTATGACTCAGGAAACTCAAACAGGGGCTCTGTATCAACCTAGAGGGATGGGATGAGGAGGGAGATGGGAAGGAGGTTCAAAAGGGAGAGGATATATTTATACCTATGGCTGATTCATATTGAGGTTTGACATAAACCAACAAAATTCTGTAAAGCAATTATCCTTCAATAAAAAAATAAAAAGAAGAAAATCTCAAATAACCTAACCTACTACCTAAAAGAATTAGAAAAAGAGTAACAAATAAAACCTAAAGCTCAAAGAAGGAAGGAAATAACAAAGATCAGAGAGGAAATAAAATAGATACACAAACAGTAGAACATATCAATAAAGAAAAGAACTATTTTTCTTAAAGGTAAGTAAAATTAACATACTTCTAGCCAGGCTCACCAAGAATAAAAGAGAAAGAATCAAAATAAACAAAAGAAAAAAAATAAAAAGGTGAAGTAATAACAATACTGAAGAAATAAAAAAAATAAGAAAACACTATGAACACTTATGTCAACAAATTAGATAATACACAAGAAATGGACAATTTTCTAGAAAAGTACAACCTACCAAAAGTGAGGAGAAGAAAAGAAAGAGATAATTTGAACAATGATCATTAGAAGTGAAATAGAATCTGTACTTTAAACAAATAACTCCCTGTAAACAAATGTTCAGGTCTGGATGGCTTCACTGGTGAATTTTACCAAATATACAAAGAAAAACTTATATCAATCCTTCTTGAGCTACTGCAGATTGAAAGAGAAGGGAACACTCTCAAAGACATTCAAGGAGGCTACCATTATCCTGATATCAAAATTAGACAAAGATACTACCAAAAAAAGAAAATTACCAGTCAATATCCTTTATGAATATAGATGCAAAAGTCCTCACAAAATATTAGCAAACTGAATGCAATAATATGTATAAAGGATCATATATCATGATATATATATATCTGAATCATTTTCTGTACACCAGAATCTAAGACAAATTATAAATTAACTATACTTCAATTCAGAGAAGGCAATGGCACCCCACTCCAGTACTCTTGACTGGAAAATCCCATGGATAGAAGAGCCTGGTAGGCTGCAGTCCTTGGTGTCCCTAAGAGTCGGAGACAACTGAGAGACTTCATTTTCACTTTTCACTTTCATGCATTGGAGAAGGAAATGGCAACCCACTCCAGTATTCTTGCCTGGAGAATCCCAGGGACAGAGGAGCCTAGTGGGCTGCCGTCTATGGGGTCGCACAGAGTTGGACACGACTGAAGTGACTTAGCAGTAGCAGCATACTTCAATTAGAAAAAAATTCAAAGAACACATAGGAGAGATTTAGCTTTCCTCAAACAAAATGAATAGTTTTAGTGAGACTTTGGCTTTTGGAAAATTATTCCATAATAGTATGTATTCTGCCTGCTTTATGATAAATTTGATATTCAGTTCAGTCATCCAGCCGTGTCTGACTCTTTGCGACCCCATAAACTGCAGCACGCCAGGCTTCCCTGTCCATCACCAACTCCCGGAGTCCACCTGAAACCATGTCCATTGAGTTGGTGATGCCATCCAACCATGTCATCCTCTGTTGACCCCTTCTCCTCCTGCCCTCAATCTTTCCCAGCATCAAGATCTTTTCCAAGGAGTCAGCTCTTTGCATCAGGTGGCCAAAGTTTTGGAGTTTCAGCTTCAGCATCAGTCCTTCCAATGAACACCCAGGACCAATCTCCTTTAGGATGGACTGGTTTGCTCTCCTTGCAGTCCAAGGGACTCTCGAGAGTCTTCGCCAACACCACAGTTCAAAGGCATCAATTCTCCGGCTCAGTTTTCTTTACAGTCCAACTCTCACATCCATAGATGACCACTGGAAAAACCATAGCCTTAACTAGATGGACCTTTGTTGACAAAGTAATGTCTCTGGTTTTTAATATGCTGTCTAGGTTGGTCATAACTTTCCTTCCAAGGAGTAAGCGTTTTTTAATTTCATGGCTACAATCACCATCTGCAGTGATTTTGGAGCCCAGAAAAATAAAGTCAACTACTGTTTCCCCATCTATTTGCCAAGAAATTTGATATTAGTTTAGCTTAATCTTGCTGTCATTCCACTTTTTTTCTGTTTACTGATGTCATCATGAAATATTCCCCTCTCTGTTTTATTTTATGGATTTCATCTTAGGGCTGAATTTTAGTTTGTATTGCCTCTGTGGATACTTACTTTAAAAAATAAAGTAAGAAATAAAAATTCTAATTATTGCTTTTCACTGAAGATTTACCACAATGTTTATAAATAAGTGTGTATCAGTTAATCTGTTAATATTAAAAATGATAAAATATAAAACTATACAGCTTTTTAAAAGATCAGAGCCACCATATTACTTAAACATATGGTACAATAATGTTTATAATTAAATTATAATATGGTTATTATATATGAAAATGCTATTTAATATGTTTCTGTTAAATAACACAATTTGGAACTGGGAAATTTCACATAGTAGGCAGAGATGTAGAACAACCAAGCAGAGTGATTAATATCTGTGGGCCTATTAATAATACCTATAGTTCATAGACATGCCTCAAAGCTACTCTTTTGCCTTTAGGAGAAAGCCCTATTGCCATATTGACTGAAGAATTTTTGGATTGCTTTTCTCATTTTTTTTTTTTTAATATAAGAAACTTAGTCCCTAAAATTTTACAGTTAGATCTTAGGGCAAATATATAATAATTTAAAGGCAGATCTATAGGCGTAAACACTAGAGGATCTAAAAAATGTGCTACCATTATTTTAAAAGGTGAAAAGCAACTTTGCACTTCTATTCATAGAAGGAATCCCAAACCTTGGAAAAATGCTTTTGAAAAGACTACAAATGGTGTAACTAATATAGAGGTCATTTCAATTGTTACTACTATGCATTTCTAAGAAAAAATGGTAAAGTATCAGAGCATGGGTGGCCCTTCAGGTGCACAGATCTATGTGTTTCATAAGAGAAAAAAGATTTAAAAAAAAACAAAATACAATCCTTTTTTTTTTGGTGTGCCTTTGCCTAAATAGCACTTACTTCTGGAGTTAAATAGGGCGCAGACATTCTCATTATATTTACACATGTAATGATTTTTAAACAATGCTATTTTAATTGTTGCTATAGCTAGTGGAACAGATCATTTTGACTTTGATGCTTTTAAAGGGCAACTTTTAAACCCATTCAAAATTTTAAGCTTTTCAATTATAGCTGTCAGTTTTTTGAAAGCCAATGTCTGTTTCTTCAGACAATTTAAAGAGAACGCAAGAAAGAAATGGAAATCTACCATTATTCAAATCAATCAATCCAATATTGTATACATTTACTATATTATATCAATCAGGTTGGATATCCATAGGATACTTCTTAAACATATAGGTTCATATTTCTGTATAGTTTGATAGTTTTTATTTTTATCTATAAATTATGTCAAGTAATTTATTCTTAGAGTTTTTGGATTTAGTTATTGATTATTTCCTACCCTCATGAGAGTCTAAAGAGGCCTTGAGTTTTCAAGTTTATATTGCTGCTAAAGTTCATGTTTAATTTGAGCTATGAAATGATGATAAAATTTGACATTTTAGTTCTCTATGATCCTTGTCTGACAGAATGTGAAGTAAATGAGATATTGAAACCAGTGGAAAATTTCTGTGTGGGAATATTGAATGCTATTTGATCATTGGCTACCTTTTTCTGAGATCATGTCTCTGAAGCCAGTCGTACATAAAAACAAGAACCTCCTAGTCTCAAAGCAGAGGTGAAAGGCCAGCTGAGATAGCTCATCCTATCTGTGTTCTGACCAAGTTTGTCCTCCAATTGGTGCAATCTTAAGGCATAGACCCAGGTGTTATCAGGTAGTGTGGGTATGTAATCCATGCTTCTGCTGTCACACTGTTGAACAAAGATGGATACAGGAGAACTTGCTATAGATAAGCTACGTAAAATTTGGGAGGCCTCGGGATTGTTGCAGGAAATAATTTACCTTGGGATTCATGTTAACTAATATCTAATGTTAACTTTTATTCTACAGATGAAGACAAGAATGAATCAAAATGAAAGTGGGTCAAAAATATTCATTATGCAGAATATAATCTTTATGTCTCCAGATGTTTTGGGAAATATTTAATTCATTTTTTGATGTTAAATTTTGTGTGTGTTGGGGGTGATTTCTCCATAGCTATTGCTGTTAGCTGCCTGGTTAGCTATAATGTTCAAATTCCCTCATCTTCAAATTCAATGCAATCTGAAAGTTTAAGTGGTTTGGTAGTATAATTCTTTTTCTATTAAAATAAACCCAGTTTTGTATTTATAAACTTGTTTTTAGTATATATGAAAGTGAAAGTGAAGTCACTCATGTGTCCGATTCTTTGCGACCCTGTGGACTGTAGCCCACCAGGCTCCTCTGTCCATGGGATTCTCCAGGCAAGAATACTGGAGTGGGTTGCCAATTCCTTCTCCAGGGGATGTTCCTGACCCAGGGATCAAACCCAGGTCTCCTGCATTGCAGGCAGATGCTTTAACCTCTGAGCTACCCGGGAAGCCTTAGTATATATAGTACAAATATTAGATGGTGAAAACAGCTAAATGAAATATAGTTTGCATGGAAGACACTTTATGTATTAAAAGATTTACTCTATTAATTTGACATTGTATAAGAGAGAATATTTATTGAAAATTACATGGTAGTGTATTTATTTATCCATTATATCATTATATAATGATTGTTCAAATCCAGATTTCTCAAATTACAAAGTAATTAAATAGTGAAATATTAAGACACTTTAAAAATCCTTGAATCAATCCTAACCTGTGAGGAACAAAGTTCTGGCTATGTTTACAGGTTGTAAAAATATTTTTCAAGAAAAATATGTTTGTTTGTTTGTTTGTTTTTTTGCTTTACTAGTACTTTCAATTTCCTCAGTAATTTATTTTGCATTAGTTGTCCACAACTTCATCTAAAACTTTTAAAAAATATTTGTGTATTGAGACTATGTGATTCACTGACATCAATTCTGTTTTCATTCATTTAAAATATTTTCATAAATCAGAAATTAATATACATTCATAGTAAAACATGTGGAAAATAGAGGGGTATCTTTGACTCCACAGTCTTCACTCACTGTGTACTTTAAAGTCTACTATGTGAGGAAAAGATGTTGAGAGGCAAACAGGCTCTTACTTCATGAACATATATTTGGGAGGACATGTTTTGTTTTGTTTTGTTTTAGGAGCAACCTGTATCTACTCTGTTTTTAGATTCATTTTCCTCTATAGGCCATTACAGAGTATTGAGTAGAGTTCTTCTTGCCTGCAATGCAGGAGACCAGGGTTCAATCCCTGGGTTGGGAAGATTCTCTGGAGAAGGGAATGGCAATCCACTCAGTATTATTGTCTGGAGAATCCTATGGACAGAGAAGCCTGGCGGGCTACATTCCATGGGGTCACAAAGAGTCAGACACGAAATGAGCAACTAACATACACAATGTGTATATGTCAATGCTAATATCCCAGTTTATCACTCCCCCCTTATCCTCCATTGTTGTTGTTGTTCAGTTGCTCAGTCAGGTCTGACTCTTTGCATCCCCGTGGACTGCAGCACACCAGGCCTCCCTGTCCTTCACCTTCTCCTGGAGCTTGCTCAAACTCATACCCATCAAGTCAGTGATGCCATCCAACCATCTCATCCTCTGTCATCCCTTTTCCTCCTGTCTTCAATCTCTCCCAGCGTCAGGGTCTTTTCTAATGAGCCAGTTCTTTGCATTAGGTTACCAAAGTATTGGAGCTTCGGCTTCAGCATCAGTTCTTCCAATGAATATTCAGGATTGATTTCCTTTAGGAGTGACTGGTTTGATCCCCTTGCAGTCCAAGGGAATCTCAAGAGTCTTCTCCAACATTGCAGTTCAAAAGCATCAGTTCTTCGATTCTCAGCCTTCTTTATATTCCAACTCTCACATACATATCAGTTCAGTTCAGTCGCTCAGTCATGTCTGGCTCTTTGCGACCCCATGGACTGCAGCACACCAGGCCTCCCTGTCCATCACTAACTCCCGGAGTTTACTCAAACTCATGCCCATTGAGTCGGTGATGCCATCCAACCATCTCATCCTCTGCTGTCCCCTTCTCCTCTCTCCTCCAATATTTCCCAGCATCAGGGTCTTTTCAAATGAGTCAGCCCTTTGCATCAGATGGCCAAAGTATTGGAGTTTTAGTTTTAACATCAGTCCTTCCAGTGAATATTCAAAACTGATTTCCTTTAGGATGGACTGGCTGGATCTCCTTGCAGTCCAAGGGACTCTCAAGAGCCTTCTCCAACACCAAGTTCAAAAGCATCAATTCTTTGGTGCTCAGCTTTCTTTATAGTCCAACTCTCACATCCATACATGACTACTGTAAAAACCATAGCCTTGACTAGACAGACTTTTGTTGGCAAAGTAATGTCTCTGCTTTTTAATATGCTGTCTAGGTTGGTCATAACTTTTCTTCCAAGAAGTAAACATCTTTTAATTTCACATCCATATATGGCTACTGAAAAACTATAGCTTTGACTATAGAGACATTTTTTAGCAAGGTAATGTCTCTGCTTTTTAATTTACTGTCTAGGTGGTAATCATAAATTTATTTTATACATCCATTGACTTTATTTCTCTATTGTAAAAAGTCACATAGTTTCGAAAGAGAAAACAAAACTGTTTATTTACAAAATGACATAATTGTCTGCATAGAAAGTTCCAAAGTATCTCCAAAATCCTCCTAAAACTAACCACTAAGTTAAACGTGGTTTCAGATAGAATAGCATATCAAAATCAGTTATATTTCCATATACTAAAATTAAATTATTAGAATTTGTGATAAACAAAAAGTACCATTTGCAATAGTATCAAAAACGTTAAGTTGATAGTATAAATGTACCAAAGCATGTGCACCATTTGTATGCTGAAAATTATGAAATACTAATGAGAAAAGTTGAGAAAGACAAATTGATAAATAAACTATGTTCCTAAACTGGAAATCAAAACGTTATGATGATTTCTTATCTCTTTAAATTCCTCTATGAATTTAAGTCAATCAAAATCAGAAACACACTGCCTGGGTCTCTGTGACAATCTAGAGGGGTGTGATAGCGTAGAACATGGGAGAAAGGTTCTAGAGGGAGGGGATATATGTATACTTATGGCTGATTCACATTGTTGTATGATGGAAATCAGCACAACAAGGTAAAGCAATTTTCCTCCAATTAAAAAAAAGTTAAAAAACTGGAAACATAGTAAGATTTTATTTTGTAGAAATTTACACATTGATTTTAATTTTTCAAAATGCATTTTATTGTTTAGAATGATATACACTTACAGGAAAAAGTTTGAAAATTGTATAGAGTTCTGTATACTCTGTACTCATTTCCTCTTTAAAGCATTTTATATTAGTATTACACATTTTTTATAATAAACCAACAGTTATACATTTTTAGTAACTAAAATCCATAGTTTATTCCTCAATTTAATCCATAGTTTATCCTTCCTTAATTTTTTTAGCTTTGTCCTTTTTGTATTCCAGGATCCTATCCAGGTTACCATATGACATTTCGATGTCATGTCTCCTTAGGTTCCCCTTGGCTATTACAGACTTTCTGTATTCTCTTTGACGATGTTGATGGTCTTGAAAAGTACCAGGTAGATATGTTTTAGAATATCCCTCTTTGGGAAATGTCTGACATTTTTCTCATGTGTGGATTGGGGTTGTAAGTTTGGGGGAGGACCACAGAGTGCAAATTTTATTACATCACATCAAGAGAACAAACTGTGAGCATGACTTATCACTGTTGATGTTACCTTTGCTCACTGAGGTGGTGTTTGTCAGATTTTCCACTCTAAAGTTACTCTTATTTTCCCTTTCCATTTGACTGTATAATAATTTCTTTGGAAGGAAATCATTATGTGCAGTAAGTACTTAAGGAATAAGGAGTCCCATCACCTTTAGGCAATACCATCTACATTATTTATTTAGAATTTTTCTGCACAGGAGATTTGTTTCATCTCCCTCATTTACTTAAGTATTCAATTATTTTAAACTACTGTGTACTCATGGATATTTAATTTGGGGGTTATAATTCAATACTATTTCTTATTTTGGTTTTGCTGCTTAAATTGTTCCAGCTTTGGCTATTGGTAATTTCTTTACCTAGTTCCTCAATCCTGTTGACATACCTCCACCATTTAAGTACTTCTCCATCTTCTAGAACTACAAACATCTCTAGGCTCTTTTTATATATTTCCTACCCCTATCTTAGAATCAGCCATGTTTTTTTTCAAATAGCTGAGATTTTATGTACCATACCAGGTAATGGAATTATAGTAAAAACTGGCCACTAAGTAAACTTTTTTCTTTGCATAAAAAAGTCAAAAAATTTTTGAAAAAAAAAGCAGGAGAACTCACATCGCTTCATGACTTCCTATAAATTCACAGTAACCAAGATATTGGTGAAAGAAGGCAGATATTCAGATCAATGAAACAGGGTAGAAAGTTTAGAAATAGATTCATGCATAAATGGTCAATTGATTTTTGACAAAAGTGCCATGATAAGTTAACAGAAGAGTACAATTTTCACAAAAGTGGTGCTAAAGTATCTAGACTTCTCTTTGCAAAAATTTTTTTTAAAAGAATTAAATCCATACTTTGCACTATATACAAAAATTAACCTGAAATGGAACATAAAAGTCAGTGTAAACTTAGAGCTTCTAGAAGACATAGGAGAGAAAATTTCAAGTTCAGATTAATTAAAGATTTCTTAATTAAAAACTTCTTAAATATAAAAATGTAAATTTAAAACATTAATTGCACTTGATCTAGTTACAAACTTCTGCTCGTCTAAACTTCTAAAAACAATGTTAAGAGAATACAAGGTATACTGGTATTATATATATTTATAAAACACATGTCTGATAAAATATTAACATCCAAAATATATAAAGAAAGAGCTCTCAAAGTTCAATAATAAGAAAATGAGCAATCCAATAAAAACAGGCAAGATACTTTAATCAGTACTTTACCATAGGCGATCTGTGGTTAATAAAATCATATGAAATCTTGGTGCACATCATTTATTCCTTAGAGATATACAAATATAAACACACTTTATTACACCACAACTTTATTAAAAATAGCTTTAAAGATCATCAGTATTAAATGTTGGCAGGACACAAGCAAACGGAATTGTCATACACTGATAATAGAATACAAAATGGTACAGTCACTTTGCAATATGGAAACACATCCAGAAGTCTGGACTTGCCAGAGAGCACTCAAGCTGTTAGTTGTGGTGTAGGTCATAAACACAGATCTGATTCAAGATACTATTTATTTTCTTTCCAGTTAGCATCCTGTCTTTCTGCTAAAATGTAAGGAATCAAGCAAATGCACATACAATTGACACAGAATAATGTCTTCACTTATTCTTGGCATTAAATCCCAGGTAAAATATAAATGACAGTGACAACAGTTTGCAAGATTACTTACTAAATCTGTGTGAGTTGCAGAAATTGACTACACAGAACTTTGCATCCTAAGGTTCCTAAGAAGCACAGATACTTTCTCACTCTACCAAAATGTACATGACAGTGACAAGAGTTTGCAAGATTACTTACTAAATCTATGTGAGTTGCAGAAACTGACTACACAGAACTTTGCATCCTAAGGTTCCTAAGAAGCACAGATAGTTTCTCATTCTACCAACCTGTGCTCAAAACTGGTGTGATCTGGGATCTACATTTGAAAGAGGCAGAAGTGGAGGGTCCACAATGTATCTCCATCAAGCTAGAATATAGGTGCAGCCCATAAAAAAGCATTCTGAAATGAGAGATACACAGACTGGACTTCCAAGGGTCTGAGTTTTTATAAGGAAAAGTTGTTGTGTGTGTCCTTGGTTGGTGTTTCACTAGGTAGCAAGACAGGCTATCTACTTCTCACAAATGAAGTGCATGAATCTGGAACAGCCAGAAGCAGACATCTTTGCTGCTTTAATATATGCACAGTTTCCTTCGTTTGATTCATTCCAATCACTTAAAATAAAAGCATATAAATAATGCAAAATAGACATTCACTAATGCAAACATAAGAAATATTGGTCTAAAGTTAAGGTTTTTTTTTTTTTTCTTTCCTTATAAGAAACTATCCCTTCCTAAAGCGTACTTTATGAGGATTATAACGATCAAGTTGAAAATCCTCCCTTTCTATATATACTCAATTTTCTGAACTTAAATTCTTTGTATGTGTGTGTCTGTAAGTACATGCAATGCCCATGTGTGTGCTCAGTCACTAAGTCACGTCTGATTCTTTACAATCCCAGGGACTGTAGCCTCCCAGCCTCCTCTGTTCATGGGATTTCCCAGGCAACAATGTTGCAGTGGGTTGCCATTCTCCAGGAGATGTTCCTGACTCAAGGCTCAAACCTGTGTCTCATGCATTACCAGTGGATTCTTTACCACTGAGCCACCTGTGTATGTCCATATATGTATGTATATTTGTCTATATATTGAATGTGTGCCTTTTTCTATATATTTTTTGAAACATAAGCTAGAATATGGAACTTATTAATTACTATCTATTCTAGAGACTTACAATTTGAGAAAAGCATTGATTTATCTTCCCATGTTCATTGATTTCTGGTTCCTTTACGAGATAATCCAATCCAATAGAAATAGGATAGTTGGCTTTGAATAAAAAAAGATATATTCTATGAGAAAAATGTCTTTTTATAATTCTGAAATGAAATAATAATTTTTCAATATTTTTATTATTTTGAATAACAAAATGTATAAAGATCAACTTCATCCTGATTCTGTTCAAATGATAACAGAATCTTAGTTATATTTATTAAATTAGATCAGATCAGATCAGTTGCTCAGTTGTGTCCGACTATTTGCGACCCCATGAATCGCAGCATGCCAGGCCTCCCTGTCCATCACCAACTCCTGGAGTTCACTCAAACTCACGTCCATCGAGTCAGTGATGCCATCCAGCCATCTCATCCTCTGTCATACCCTTCTCCTCTTGCCCCCAATCCCTCCCAGCATCAGTCTTTTCTAATGAGTCAACTCTTCGCATGAGGTGGCCAAAGTACTGGAGTTTCAGCTTTAGCATCATTCCTTCCAAAGAAATCCCAGGGCTGATCTCCTTCAGAATGGGCTGGTTGGGTCTCTTTGCAGTCCAAGGGACTCTCAAGAGTCCTCTCCAACACCACAGTTCAAAAGCATCAATTCTTCAGTGCTCAGCCTTCTTCACAGTCCAACTCTCACATCCATACATGACCACAGGAAAAACCATAGCCTTGACTAGACGAACCTTTGTTGGCAAAGTAATGTCTCTGCTTTTCAATATGCTATCTAGGTTGGTCATAACTTTCCTTCCAAGGAGTAAGCGTCTTTTAATTTCATGGCTGCAGTCACCATCTGCAGTGATTTTGGAGCCCCAAAAAATAAAGTCTGACACTGTTTCCACTGTTTCCCCATCTATTTCCCATGAAGTGATGGGACCAGATGCCATGGTCTTTGTTCAATGATCTTCATTTTCTGAATGTTGAGCTTTAAGCCAACTTTTTAACTCTCCAATTTCACTTTCATCAAGAGGCTTTTGAGTTCCTCTTCACTTTCTGCCATAAGGGAGGTGTCATCTGCATATCTGAGGTTATTGATATTTCTCCCGGCAATCTTGATTCCAGCTTGTGCTTCTTCCAGCCCAGCGTTTCTCATGATGTACTCTGCATATAAGTTAAATAAGCAGGGTGACAATATACAGCCTTGATGTACTCCTTTTCCTATTTGGAACCAGTCTGTTGTTTCATGTCTAGTTCTAACTGTTGCTTCCTGACCTGCATACAGATTTCTCAAGAGGCAGATCAGGTGGTCTGGTATTCCCATCTCTTTCAGAATTTTCCACAGTTGACTATGATCCACACAGTCAAAGGCTTTGGCATAGTCAATAAAGCAGAAATAGATGTTTTTCTGGAACTCTCTTGCTTTTTCCATGATCCAGAGGATGTTGGCAGTTAGATCTCTGGTTCTTCTGGCTTTTCTAAAACCAGCTAAAAACTTTCTAAAACATCAGGAAGTTCACGGTTCACATATTGCTGAAGCCTGGCTTGGAGAATTTTGAGCATTACTTTACTAGCGTGTGAGATGAGTGCAATTGTGAGGTAGTTTGAGAATTATTTGGCATTGCCTTTCTTTGGGATTGGAATGAAAACTGACCTTTACCAGTCCTGTGGCCACTGCTGAGTTTTCCAAATTTGCTGGCATATTGAGTGCAGCACTTTCACAGCATCATCTTTCAGGATTTGGAATAGCTCAACTGAAATTCTATCACCTTCACTAGCTTTGTTCGTAGTGATGCTTTCTAAGGCCCACTTGACTTCACATTTCAGGATGTCTGCTCTAGGTCAGTGATCACACCATCGTGATTATCTGGGTTGTGAAGATCTTTTTTGTACAGTTCTTCTGTGTATTCTTGCCACCTCTTCTTAATATCTTCTGCTTCTGTTAGGTCCATACCATTTCTGTCCTCTATCGAGCTCATCTTTGCATGAAATGTTCCTTTGGTATCTCTGATTTTCTTGAAGAGATCCCTAGTCTTTCCCATTCTGTTGTTTTCCTCTATTTTTTTTGCTTTGATCACTGAGGAAGGCTTTCTTATCTTTTCTTGCTTTCTTTGGAACTCTGCATTCAGATGCTTATATCTTTCCTTTTCTCCTTTGCTTTTTGCTTCTCTTCTTTTCACAGCTATTTGTAAGGTCTCCCCAGACAGCCATTTTGCTTTTTTGCATTTCTTTTCCATGAGGATGGTCTTGATCCCTGTCTCCTGTACAATGTCACGAACCTCATTCCATAGCTCATCAGGCACTCTATCTATCAGATCTAGGCCCTTAAATCTATTTCTCACTTCCACTGTATAATCATAAGGGATTTGATTTAGGTCATACCTGAATGGTCTAGTGGTTTTCCCTACTTTCTTCAATTTCAGTCTGAATTTGGCAATAAGGAGTTCATGGTCTGAGCCACAGTCAGCTCCTGGTCTTGTTTTTGTTGACTGTATAGAGCTTCTCCATCTTTGGCTGCAAAGAATATAATCAATCTGATTTCGGTGTTGACCATCTGGTGATGTTCATGTATAGAGTCTTCTCTTGTGTTGTTGGAAGAGGGTGTTTGCTGTGACCAGTGCGTTCTCTTGGCAAAACTCTATTAGTCTTTGCCCTGCTTCATTCCATATTCCAAGGCCAAATTTGCCTGTTACTCCAGGTGTTTCTTGACTTCCTACTTTTGCATTCCAGTCCCCTATAATGAAATGGACATCTTTTTTGGGTGTTAGTTCTAAAAGGTCTTGTAGGTCTTCATAGAAGTGTTCAACTTCAGCTTCTTCAGCATTACTGGTTGGGGCATAGACTTGGATTACTGTGATATTGAATGGTTTGCCTTGGAAATGAACAGAGATCATTCTGTCGTTTTTGAGATTGCATCCCAGTACTGCATTTCGGACTCTTTTGTTGACCATGATGGCTACTCCATTTCTTCTGAGGGATTCCTGCCCGCAGTAGCAGATATAATGGTCATCTGGGTAAAATGCACCCATTCCAGTCCATTTCAGTTCGCTGATTCCTAGAATGTCGACATTCACTCCTGCCATCTCTTGTTTGACCACTTCCAATTTGCCTTGATTCATGGACCTGACATTCCAGGTTCCTATGCAATATTGCTCTTTACAGCATCATAGTGGCATAAATGAGACATAAAATAACACACTCGTAGCTTACCTATCTTTTTTTTTTAAGACTTTTTGAATGTGGATCATTTTTTAAAGTTTTATTGACTGTGTTGCAATATTGCTTTTGTTTTATGCTTTGGATTTTTAGCCAAAAGTCATGTGGGCTCTTAGCTTCCTGACCAGGGATCATACCTATACCTCGTGTGTTGGAAGGCAAAGTCTTAACCGTTGGACCACTAGGGAAGTCCTGTACCTATCTTATTTAATCTTCAGACTAAAGTATCTTAATTACTTTCAAAACTGATTCTTGTAGCTCAAGAACAAATTCTGAGCAAAATTGGTTGTATTTTGAGGTCCAGGTATTACAGATGTGAGGATTTACCAATGTCATTTAAATTTTTGTTTCACAATTACTGTGCTTTTTTTTTGTGAAGTGAGCATCTTGAAGAAGTAGTCCTTATTCTAACAGATGAGATGTTTATACAGGTATGTGGAAATAACTTGACAAGTACAAATGTAACTGATGTTCATCTTGTAACTTAATTTTTACAACATGTATGTACATACATTGGGGCTTCCTTGGTGGCTCAGGGGTAAAGAAGGTAAAGAACCTGCTTGCTAATGAAGGAGATGAGGGTTTGATCCCTAGTTCGAGAAGATTCCCTGGGGAAGGAAATGGCCACCCATCCCAGTACTCTTGCCTGGGAAATCCCATGGATAGAGGAGACTGGCAGGCTACAGTCTATGGGTTCACAAAAGGGTCAGACATGACTGAGCAACTAAATGACAAGAACAACAACGATGCACATATACTATCTAATGTGATCCTCTTAAAATATGTTGGAAAGAAAATATAACCAGTTTTATTACACGCAAAGTAATGTGTGAAAGGGAGTGAAATAAAGGGTTCTTACTATAAATTCTGTGTTTCCCTATTCTGCTTTAATTTTCACCCTTAGTTTTTATTTTCTTGTTTCTTCTACCATAGAGAAGATGGCAAAAACTTAGTTCCTCTACCCAGAAAAGAACTACATATATATTCATAAAATTTGGTATTCAATTTCATGGTTCACATAGATGCTCTTATTTTTGACGACAATACTGTGCATGAAGGGTTAGGGCTTCATGACTCTAAAACTAATTCCTCTGTCCATGGAATTCTCAGTCAAGAATATTGGAGCAGGTTGCCATTCCCTTCTTCAGGGGATCTTTTTGATCCAGGGATCAAACCCAGATCTTCTGTATGGCAGGCAGATTCTTTACCATCCGAACCACCAGGGAACCCCTTGGAGTTAAAAAGTTAATTCAAACTCTACAAATGTCTTCTTTTTGGGTTCAGATTTGCTTTCTTTTCTTGAAAGTTTTCAAGTTCATATTTTTATAGCTATTTATGAGTTGTTAAAGCCAAGGATATGGGTAATTAACTAGTGTTTATTTATATTTGAGAGAATAATATTAAAAGATTCTCCTCAACCTGGAATGTAAGTATATATATTTCTTGAAAGAATAATAGTAAATTATTTCTCTATTCAAATCAAAGATAATGATAAGTATCATAAAATATTTAGTTCAATTTTATTGGAAAGTAGCATGAGGCAAAATTCAGTGTCAGTTTGAATTAATTGATCTTCAATTTTAAATTCATATAGAGCTCTTTTTTTTCTCCTCAAACTCAGTGGTAATGTTGTATTTCTTGATTTTGTTGGAGGTAAAATGACATTTTCTTTTCAGAGAGGAGAAAGCTACATTCCATGAAATTATCAGTATGAAAATACATTATCTCCAATAAAATGATATATTTTAAGCATTTTTTTTCCCTAATTGGTTCATGTTCATCTTTACATTTACTATACTGGAAAAATTCTATTTGTGGATTAATTAGATGAATTAAATAAAATTCTAATTTCATTTCTACTTATATTTTTGACTTTAACATGAGTACTGTCTGGATCTAAATCAATTTACAACTGTAAACTATGGACACTTAATGTTATCAAGCATTAAAATTTAGCCAAAAACACTTCCATGTTGGTTAAGTGGTTAAGAATCTGTCTGCCAATGCAGGGGGCACAACTTGGCTCCCCAGTCCAGGAAGATTCCACATGCCACAGAACAACTAAACCCATGCACCACTACTACTAAGACCACACTTTAGAGCCAATGCTCCACAACAAGAGAAATAACCTGAATGAGAAGCCCTCTCGCTGCACCTAGAGAAAGCCCAAGGTAGAAAGGAAGAGCAAGTTCTGCCTAAAAAAAAAAAAAAAAAAAAAGATTTAGCCAATAACAGATGGACGAATTACCACAGTGTGAAAATGGAAAACAGAAATACGTCACCAGTTCTTCCTTATCTTCTAGCTTAAGAAGTGTGGAGTCCATTTCTTTGCAGATGTTTTTACTGTCTTCAAAGTTCTTCAATTCATCCGAAAAATAGTAACATTTCCATGCACAACATGACTATTTACTTTTACATTCCTTTCCTTGAAAACAAGAGGTTTTATGTCCAGAGACCATTCAGTGTGTGTATTGAAAGGAATGCTCTGGAACTTAGCTTAAGGAATCCTTTCTAGTCCTTGTAAAACCATTGATTTCATGAGATGGATGGACTTCATTTCTGAAGTTTCTGGCCTTAAGGAGATGACTTACATCCCTCCAAATATATGCATAGTATTATTAAAATTCTCTAGGAAATAAATCTTAGAAAATTGATGCCTTCCCTCACAACCTCTACAGAGAGGACTTCACAGGGGAAGACAACTTCTTTGAACTCTCTAGACTGAATAAAATCTATAGGTACAAACCTGATCTTAACTCAGCATTGATACATTAACCTAGTGCCTGATCTGTATACCCATATGAGAGCATATAATAATGATTACATAATGTGCTATATATATATAGAATTTTTTGGTAGAAAAAATATTATTTTGAGAAATGATGATTAAAAAAATATATCATATATACAGAAGAATCTAACCTCTGGGAAAGAATAAGTTTTTTTCCCCCCGCCCAATTAAATAAAATGAAAGTTGGACTTCACAGTTGGCTGAGTCTAAAATAACATCCAAATTGAGCAGGTTATCAACTGACTGAGAGAAGCAGAGAAGATACTTGTTGGTCTCAGTCTTATATCTATCTACCTCTATTAAGTGGTTTCTCTTTGAAAGTCATGTTTTTAGACGCAGAATTTTCTTGTGTTCCATTGTCCAATGGAGGCTCTGGTAATCCACCCTGGAAACTTTTACTGTACATTATTGAAGTGAAGTGAAGTGAAGTGAATTGAATGTCGCTCAGTTGTGACCAACCATTTGCGAGCCCATGGACTATACAGTCCATGGAATTCTCCAGGCCAGAATACAGGAGTGGGTAGCCTTTCCCTTCTCCAGGGGATCTTCTCAACCCAGGGATCAAACCCAGATCTCCTGCATTGCAGGCGGATTCTTTACCAGCTGAGCCACAAGGGAAGCCCAATAATACTGGTGTGGGTAGCCTATCCCTTCTCCAGGGGACCTTCCCAACCCAGGAATCAAAACAGGGTCTCCTGCATTGTGGGCAGATTTTTTACCAACTGAGCTCTTAGGGACATCAGTACATCATTAGCTCTAGGAAAACATAACATGGGGCAGATTAAAAGGCATAAATTAAATTTTAAGATGTCAGTTAATGTTCAGGAGTTTTATTCCTGTGCTTTTTAGGGAGATAAGACTATAAAGGAAGACACAAATTACATCTTGAAAAAGCCTTTAGGGATGCTAAGGTAGTTGGATTTTTAAGGTAAAGCTTGTGATCTAAATGCCAACAATGAGTAATCTGAAAATAGCATTTTTGCAGAATTATTCACAACAGCCAAGATATGGAAACATCCTAGGTGTCCATTGACAGATGAATGGATAAAAAAGTTGTGGGATACACACACACACACACACACACACACACACACACACGCACATACATTCAATGCAATATTCAGCCACAAGAAAGAAGGAAATTCTGCCATTTGCAACAACACAGATGAATTTTAAGGACATTATACTAAGTGAAATAAGTCAAACAAAGACAAGTATTGTATGCTGTCACTTATTTGTGGAATCTAAAAAACTGAACTCATAGAAACAGAGAGCAGAATAGTAGGTTCTAGGTTCTGGGGAGCAGAGAAGGAGGAGAAATGTTCAAAGGGTACATAATTTCAGTTATAAAATAAATACATGATGAGTATCTAATGTACAGGATTGTGACTATAATTTAAAATATTGTATTCAATACTTGAATGTTGCTGAGAAGATCTTAAATATTGTCACCACAAGAAAGAAATGGTAATTATGTGGCTGGTGGTAATCCCTTTACAATATATGTGTATAAAATCAACGCATTGTATACCTTGAACTTACACGGTGTTATATGTCAATTATAGCTCAATAAAGTTGGAAAAAATAAAAAAAAGAAAAATGTTCCATTTAAAATAGATAAAAAAATAATAAAATATCCAGAAATATATTTAACTAATAAGTGCAAAACATATACTTTAAAAACAAAATTGTTAAAAATCAAAGATTTAAATAAATGGATGGAAAGATATATCATATTTCCCTTATGTCACATGTGAAAATTAACAGAAAATGGATGAAAGCAAAAACATGAAGAAGTAAAAACAATGCTTTAGATAGGATAGGTGAAAGTTGTGATCCTGGATTAGGCAATGGTTTCTTTGATATGATACTGCTGCTGCTGCTGCTGCTAAGTCGCATCAGTCGTGTCCAACTCTTTGCGACCCCATGAATCACAGCACATTTTTAGCTTTCTAAAATCTAGAAAAATGGAATATAAATCTGTAGTTATATACCAATTTATTGTTTGTGTTCCTTCATGAAGCCAAGTCTGACTCTTTGTGACCCAGTGGACTGCAGCAGGCAAAGCTTCCCTTTCACAATCTCCCTGAGTTTGCTCAAATTCACGTCCAGTGATGGGCTTCCCTGGTGGCTCAGATGGTAAAGAATCTGCTTGTGATGCAACAGACCTAGGTTCAATCCCTGGCTGAGGAAGATCCCCGGGAGAAAGAAATGGCAACCGGTTCCAGTATTCTTGCCTGGAAAATTCCATGGAGAGAGGAGCCTAGCGGGGCTACCATCCATGGGGTCACAGAATCAGACATGACTGAAAAGACTGAGCATACCCACGACTACATGTCCATTGAGTCAGTGAGGTCATCCAGTCACATATTCCTCTGTGGCCCTCTTCTCCTCTTGCATTGAATCTTTTCCAGCATCAGGATCTTTTCCAATGAGTCAGCTCTTTACATCAGGTGGCCAAAGTATTGGAGCTTTGGTTTCAGCATCAGTCCTTCACATGAATACTCAGGGTTTATTTCCTTTAGGGTTGACTGGCTTGATCTCCTTGCTGTCCAAGGGACTCTCTCCAGCACCATAGCTGGAAAACATCAATTCTTTGGCTCTCAGCCTTTATGGTCCAACTCTGACACCCATACATGACTACTGGAAAAATCATAGCTTTGATTATATGGACCTTTGTTGGCAAAATGATGTCTCTGCTTTTTAATATGCTATCTAATTTTATCATAGCTTTACTTCCAAGGAGCAAGCGCTTTTCAATTTCATGGCTGCAGTCATTGTAGACGGTTATTTTGGAGCCCAAGAAAATGAAATTTGACACGGTTTCCACTTTTTCTCTGTCTATTTGCTATGAAGTGATCAGACTGGATGCCATGATCTCTGTTTTTTGATTGTTGAACTTTAAGCCATCTTTTTCATTCTCCTGTTTCACCTGCATCAAGAGGCTCTTTAGTTCCTCTTCACTTTCTGCCATTAAAGTGGTATCATCTGCTATCTGAGGTTGTTGATATCTCCTGCTGCAATCTTAATTCCATCTTGTGAGTCATCCAGCCAGCATTTCACGTGATGTACTCTGCATATAATTTAAATAAGCAGGGTGACAATATCCAGCCTTGAAGTATTCCTTTCCCAATTTTCAACCAACCTGCCATTCCATTGTTCCACGTCCTCTTCTACTGTTGCTTCTTGACCTGCATGCAGATTTCTCAGGAGGCAGCTAAATTGGTCTGGTATTCCCATCTCTTTAAGAATATTCCACAGGTGGTTGTGATCCACACAGTCAAAGGCTTTAGCAGAGTCGATGAGGCAAAAGTAGATTTTTTTCTGGAGTTCCATGGCTTTCTCTATGATTCAATGGATGTTGGCAATGTGATCATCTGCCTTCTCTGAATCCAGCCTGAATATCTGGAAATTCTCTTTCATTTAGTGCTGAAGTTTAGCTTCAAGGATTTTGAGCATAATCTTGATAGCATGTGAAATGAGGGCAATTGTAAGATAATTTTAATGTTATTCTGCATTGCCTTTCTCTGGGATTGGAATGAAAACTGCCCTTTTCCAGTCCTGTGGCCACTGCTGAGTTTTCCAGTTTGCTGGCATATTGAGTGCAGCACTTTAACAGCATCATTCTTTAGGATTTGGGATAGCTCAGCTGGAATTACACCACATCCATTAGCTTTGGTTTTAGTAAGGCTTCCTAAGGCCCACTTGACTTCACACTTCAGGATGTCTGGATCTAGGTGAGTGACCACACCATTGTGGTTATCTGGGTCATTAAGAGCTTTTCTGTACAGGTATTCTGGGTATTCTTGCCACCTCTCCTTAATCTCTTCTGCTTCTGTTAGGTTCTTGCCATTTTTGTCCTCTCTTGTGCCTATCTTTGCATGAAGTATTCCCTTGGTATCTCCAGTTTTCTTGAAGATATCTCTAGTCTTCCCATTCTATTGTTTTCCTCTATTTCATTGTTTTGTTCATTAAGAAGGCTTTCTCTCTCCTTGCTAATTTATTGAACTCTGCATTCAGTTGGAATTCCATAGTAAGCGCATATACCCTTTTAACATGATGGCTAGATGGATTCATTTTCAAGGAAGTTTTTTAAACGGAGGGAGATTGCCAAAATTACTAAATGACTCTATGTAAAGGAAACATTTTAAGGTCTTGTAAAGAAGAAACTCTTATTCTAGTTGAAAATTTGGATATGCAGAAAGGAAAGAAGAATTCAAGAAAAGAACTTATGTGGATGTATCCAAATAGATATTGACAGGTAAAATAGTAATGATAAAGTATCAAATTGTGCATATATGTTTGTATTAGAATTCAAGGGAGCAAAAATGGCATGAGCAGTGAAAACAGTAGAGAGAAATTATGTCTTTTCATTGTTTCAGAAAAGTACAAAAATATAAACTTACTAGACTATTGAGTAAAGAATGCTGTAAAATGTAGGGCACTTACAGAACTGCTTCTGAGTAGCTTCAGGCATGTCAGACTCTGCACGACCCCATAGACAGCACTCCACGAGGTTCCCCTGTCCCTGGAATTCTCCAGGCAAGAACACTGGAGTGGGTTGCCATTTCCTTCTCCAGTGCATGAAAGTGAAAAGTGAAAGTGAAGTCGCTCAGTCGTGTCCGACTCAGTGATCCCATGGACTGCAGCCTACCAGGCTCCTCCATCCATGGGATTTTTCCAGGCAAGAGTACTGGAATGGGTCGCCATTGCCTTCTCCACTTATAGAACTAAGACATATTAAATTTATAAATTCTTATAAAAGAAAGTTAGAAATATTTATTGTGATAGCTAAAAAAGCAACATAATGTAGAATTCAAAGTAACAATATATTATACTTAACTAATAACTATATGTACTTAAATAATATATATAAATAGAGCATATGGTAATCTTAAATTTATATTAAATATATATGGAATAGCTTTCCATTTGAGTTAAGAATGTTTACATTTTAAAATATTTTGTTTAACATAGCTATGTATGTAAAACAGTTATTTTAATAAGTGCTAACTTAAGAGCCATATTATTTTATCAAAAGCCATGAACAGGAAAGTAAAGAAGAAGAACACAAACTGCTTTAGTTAATGTACTCTCACAGTATAAAGCAAGAACCATGTTACAAAAGATGTAGCATGTTTAATAATTATGTATTGAGTATCTAAGCTATTAGCAATTTAAAAATGTATATACTGAATAGCACAAGGTCAACACAGATTTGAAAACCATGCATAAATAATCATAAATGGAGATTTAAACAATTTATCACCACTACTTATCAAGCAAGCAGATATAGCAGTAGGCAATAGAAATATCTAAACTAGACAAGTAACCAGTACATATACGAACACACACACATACACTAACATGCTGCTGCTGCTAAGTCACTTCAGTCTTGTCCGACTCTGTGTGACCCCATAGACAGCAGCCCACCAGGCTCCATCCCTGGGATTCTCCAGGCAAGAACACTGGAGTGGGTTGCCATTTCCTTCTCCAATGCGTGAAAGTGAAAAGTAAAGTGAAGTCGCTCAGTCTTGTCCGACTCTTAGCGACCCCATGAACTGCCTACCAGGCTCCTCCATCCATGGGATTTTCGAGGCAAGAGTACTGAAGTGGGGTGCCATTGCCTTCTCTGTACACTAACATAGAATATTCTTATTTTTTAAGTTCAAATGAACATTTCCCAAAAATTCGCTATATATGCCTAAGTCTAATGGTGTCACAACATTAGCCTCCAGCCAAGTTTGGCAAATGGGCACTTGAAATGTGAATATTCAAATTTAATTTTTAATTAATTAGAAGAAATAAACATTTCAGATTGATTTCATAGTCACATCAGCCATATGTAATAGACATACAGAACATTTCCAGGTTAATGAAAAATTCTCTAACTAGTTTACCTAATTAGAAGTCAATAACCAAAATTTTGAAAATCTTTATCTGGTTTTATATTCAGTAATCTATTTCTAAATAACATATGAACCAAGGAAAAGTCAAAGTCAAATTTCATAATTTTATATGAATTAAAAGAAAAATACAACAACAAGATTCTGTCTTGTGACATATTACTTGGGTTAAATGCACACATTATAAACAAAAAACAAAAGATAGAAGAAATCTGAGCATGCTTGACAAGAAACTTGAAATGAGAAAGCAATTTTGGTGAAATTAAAGTAGTTGACATAAAGACGAAGGAAGAAAATAGCAAATATGAAAAATCATGAAAAAGAAAAAAATTACAATAGAGGGGAAAAAAAGGGTCAAAGCTATTTTCATTTGAAAGACAATAAACTTAATAAATGACATGTGGAGAATAGAGAACACATGAATCTTTTATATCTATATAAATATGGCAATCCAATGCTCCTGCTACTGCGAAGGCACATCAGTTGTGTCCGACTCTGTGCGACCCCATAGACGGCAGCCTGCCAGGCTTTTGCATCCCTGGGATTCTCCAGGCAAGAACACTGGAGTGGGTTGTCGTTTCCTCTCCAGTACAAGAGCGTGAAAAGTGAAAGTGAAGTCCCTCAGTCGTGTCAGACTCTTACCAGCACCATGAACTTCAGCCCAGGCCCCTCCATCCATGGGATTTTTCCAGGCAAGAGCACTGGAGTGAGTCGCCAGGGCCTTCTCCGTGACAATCCAATCAGATCAGATCAGATCAGTTACTCAGTCGTGTCCGACTCTTTGTGACACCATGAATCGCAGCACGCCAGGCCTCCCTGTCCATCACCAACTCCCGGAGTTCACCCAGACTAATGTCCATCGAGTCAGTGATGCCATCCAGCCATGTTATCCTCTGTCGTCCCCTTCTCCTCTTGCCCCTAATCCCTCCCAGCACCAGAGTCTTTTCCAACGAGTCAACTCTTTGCATGAGGTGGCCAAAGTACTGGAGTTTCAGCTTTAGCATCAGTTCTTCCAAAGAAATCCCAGGGCTGATGTCCTTCAGAATGGACTGGTTGGATCTCCTTGCAGTCCAAGGGACTCTCAAGAGTCTTCTCCAACACCACAGTTCAAAAGCATCAATTCTTCAGTGCTCAGCCTTCTTCACAGTCCAACTCTCGCATCCATACATGACCACAGGAAAAACCATAGCCTTGAATAGATGAACTTTTGTTGGCAAAGTAATGTCCCTGCTTTTGAATATGCTATCTAGGTTGGACATAACTTTCCTTCCAAGGAGTAAGCGTCTTTTAATTTCATGGCTGCAGTCACCATCTGTAGTGATTTTGGAGCCCAGAAAAATAAAGTCTGACCCTGTTTCCACTGTTTCCCCATCTATTTCCCATGAAGTGGTGGGACCGGATGCCACGATCTTCGTTTTCTGTATGTTGAGCTTTAAGCCAACTTTTTCACTCTCCTCTTTCACTTTCATCAAGAGGCTTTTGAGTTCCTGTTCACTTTCTGCTGTAAGGGTGGTGTCATCTGCATATCTGAGCTTATTGATATTTCTCCCAGCAATCTTGATTCCAGCTTGTGTTTCTTCCAGTCCAGTGTTTCTCATGATGTACTCTGCATATAAATAAAATAAGCAGGGTGACAATATACAGCCTTGACGAACACCTTTTCCTATTTGGAACCAGTCTGTTGTTCCATGTCCAGTTCTAACTGTTGTTTCCTGACGTGCATACAAATTTCTCAAGAGGCAGATCAGGTGGTAGACGTTGGCAATTTGATTCTTTGTTGTTGATAAAATTGCCAACATCTGTTGGATCATTGGAAAAGCAAGAGACTTCCAGAAAAACACCTTCTGCTTTGTTGAGTATGCCAAAGCCTTTGACGGTGTAGATCACAACAAACTGTGGAAAATTATTCAAGAGATAGGATTACCAGACCGCCTGACCTGCCTCTTGAGAAATCTGTATGAAGGTCAAGAAGCAAGTTAGAACCAACATGGAAGAGCAGACTGGTTCCAAATTGGGAAAGGAATATGTCAAGGCTGTATACTGTCACCCTGTTTATTTAACTTCCAAGCAGGGCACATCATGTGAAATGCCAGGCTGGTTGAACCACAGCTGGAATCAAAATTGCTGGGAGAAATATCAATAACCTCAGATATGTAGATGACACCACCCTTATGGCAGAAAGCAAAGAAATAAAGAGCCTCTTGATGAAAAGGAAATAGGAGAGTGAAAAAACTGGCTTAAAACTTAACATTCAAAAAGCGAAGATCATGTTATCCAGTCCCATCAGTTTATGGCAAAAAAAAATGGGGAAACAATGGAAACATTGAGAGATTTTATTTTTTTGGACTCCAAAATCATTGCAGATTTGACTGCAGCCATGAAATTGAAAGACGCTTGTTCCTTGGAAGGAAAGCTATGACCAAACTAGACAGCATATTAAAATCAGAGACGTTACTTTAAGGTCCGGCTAGTCAAAGCTTGGTTTTTCAGTAGTTATGTATGGATGTGAGAGTTGGACCATATAGAAAGCTGAGCACTGAAGAATTGATGCTTTTGAACTGTGGTGATGGAGAAGACTCTTGAGAGTCACTTGGGCTGGGAGGATATCAAACCAGTCCATCCTGGGGAAAATCAGTCCTGAATATTCATTGGAAGGACTGATGCTGCGGCTAAAACTTCAATACTTTGGCTACCTGATGGGAGGAACTGACTCCCTGGAAAAGACCCTGACACTGGGAAAGATTGAAGGCGGGAGGAGAAGGGGACAACAGAGGATGAGATGGTTGGATGGTGTCACCGAGTTGATGGACATGAGTTTGAGCAAGCTCTGGGAGCTGGTGATGGACAGGGAAGCCTGGCATAGTGCAGTCCATGGGGTTGCCGAGTCAGACATGACTGAGTGACTGAACTGAAACCTGACAAAACAATTATGGTTTTTACAGATGTTAAACAGACAATAAATCTGTATTATAAAAACTTTTTACAACCCATATGAATCAGAATGTCTAGAAAATGCAAATTACCAAATATAGTAAAACAACCATAAACCTGTATAAGCTTAACATGTGTTAAATATATTAAATTCACTGTATAAACCTTCCTACAAAATATTCTAGGAGCCCTAATGGTATCAGTAGTGAATAATAACACTTAAAACTATGCCAGGTCTTTCACCATAAAACAGAGGCTTCCATAGAGCCTTGATAACAAAACCTGTCAAGTTACATAATATCAATGGACTCAGTCCAAACTCTTTGTGATAAGTGGATGAAGAAAATCATCTTAATCTAAATATGATATATGCAGTGATTTTTCAAAGGAAGACAATATAGAAAGATTTTTGTGGTTTTAGTTCAGGAATGCATAATTGGTCAACATTTGAAGGAAAGGGATATTTCAAAAACATTTAAAAAATTTCTCATTCCATTGAAAGAAAAATAGTAAAATAGTAACATGACTGATTGCATACAAAACCTATAAGAAAATTATGAATACTATGGAATTGCTTTTAAGTTAGAAAGGTATATGAAAAAACCTTAGAAAACACATATTTCAGCATGAAGTATTGAAATATTCTTCCCCAGTATAGGAAGGATACTTATAAGACTTTTACTGTACCATCTCTTCAACACTGGAAATAAAAGCCAATTGGGTAAAAATAAGTCAAAAACAAGAAAAACAAAAAAAAGAAAAGAAAAACAAGAAAAAGTTATTGCACCTGGAGGGAAGAAATAAAACGTAGTTATTCAGAGATGCACTATCTATTTACACAAACAATCCAGAGGAATATATATGTGAAATGATAAAATTAATACATACAATCAGAGAAATCATTGGGCACGATTCTATTTGTAGCAGCAACAATTACTACAAATTTAAAAACAAAATTGCTATTTACAAAAGCATGGCTATGAAATGTCCATATTTGTGTGAAATTTCAATGTTGGAAACTATAAAATATTCTAGGAGGATTTTGCTGGTGGTCCAGTGGTTTGGATTACTTGCTTCCCGGTGCAGGGAGTGGGCGTTGGATCCCTGGTCACTGAATCAAGATACCACATGCTGAACAGTGTCACACAAATAAAGAAATAAATAAAAATTGATCAATAAAATAGGCAGAATTTAAAGAAAACCTAATTGATTGGAAGGATAAAGCATGATATTGACTGGAAGAGTCAATATTGTAAGATGATTATCTTCAGAAATTATTTTAAAGATTAAATGCAGTCCCAAAGCAGTTACTTTTTAAAAACTTTATTGAGGTGTAATTTACAGAGCATAAAATTTATCCATTTAAAATATATAAATCCATGATTTTGAAATTATTCACAGTTTACGACCGTCACTACTATCAAACTCTAGAAAGCATTCGTCACTAATCAATTTGCAGTCTTTTCCTATTCCGTCTCCTCACAACCCTTAGTAATTATTCATCTACTTTTGGTCTCTCTACTCCTGTTTTTGATATTACATGGAAATGTGCTCACACAATATGCAATCTTTTAGAAGTTTGAATGCCATAAACACTTGAGCAAAAAAAGTGAGACACAAAAGTAACTATACCTATATTCTGGATGTGTATATGATACTTCAGTGGGGTTTTCCAGGTGGCAACTAGTGGTAAAGAGACTGCCTGCCAGTGCAGATGAGGGTTTGATCCCTGGGTCAGGAGGGTCCTCCAGGGAATATGAAATGATAGCCCACTCCAGTAGTCTTTTTTTAAAAAAAATTAATTTATTTTAATTTGAGGATAATTAGTTTAAAATACTGTGGTATTTTTCTCATACATGGACATGAATCAGCCATGGGTGCACATGTGTTCCCCGCTCCCACATACTTGAAAAGTCTATTCTTTACAACTGTGTCTCTTTTGTTGCCTTGCATATAGGATCATTGTTACCTTCTTTCTAAAGTCCATATATATGCATTAATATAGTGTATTGATGGTTCTCTTTCTGATTTAGTTCCCTCTGTATAATAGGCTCCAGTTTCATCCACCTCATTAAAACTGATTCAAATGCTGGGAAAACCAGTCAACCATATGCAAAAGAATGAAATTAGAACACTTTCTAACACCATAAACAAAAATAAACTCAAAATGGATTAAAGATCTAAGTTTAACACCAGAGACTATTAAAAGTCTTAGAGGAAAACAGAGGCATAACATCCTCTGACATAAACCACAGCAAGATTCTCTATGACCCACCTTGCAGAGTAATTGAAATAAAACAAAAATACAAATGGGACCTAGGTAAACTTAAAAGCTTTTGCACAACGAAGGAAACTATAAGCCAGGTGGAAAGGCAGCCTTCAGGATGGAAGACAATAACAGCAAATGAAACAACTGACAAAGAACTAAGCTCCAAAATATACAAGCAGTTCATGCAGCTCAATACCAGAAAAATGAACAACCCAATCAAAAAGTGGGCCAAAGAAGTAAACAGACATTTCTCCAAAGAAGATATAGAGAGGGCTAATAAACCACACGAAAAGACATGTAGGTTTCTCATATCACAACACCACCTATTACTAGAGAAATGCAAATTAAAAACACAATGAGATATCCTCTCTGCCGGTCAGAATGGCCACCATAAAAAAGTCGACAAACAACAATAGCTGGAGAGGGTGTGGAGAAAAAGGAAACCCTCTTACACTGTTGATGGGAATGCAAACTGGTACAGCCACTATGGAGAACAGTGTGGAAATTCCTTAAAAATCTGGGAATAGAACCACTCCAGTATTCTTGACTGGAGAATTCCTTGGACAGAGAAGCCTGACAGCCTATAGTCCATGGGGTCTCAAAGAGTCAGACACAACTGAACGAATGAGCACACACAATTATATTTCAACTCTTTTTGAAAATCATTCATTATCAGAAAAAATTATATAATTCATTTTAAAATGTATGCAATCAGAATATTATTTCCATTTCATAAAAGGTCAAGTTACCCAAGAGCATCCAAACTCATATTTTAATTCTCAGGCTTATGCTTGCAATGGTATGTATTTGGAAACTGACAGTCTTCTGCTTTTATGCCCCATAAAGATTGTACAGCACAGTTATGTTCACCAGGTATATTGTCTGTTATCCTGTTATGGAAAAATGCATAATTCTGTTAACAATAGCATTTTCCATGCAACTGTAATACAAGATATTTTGAAAATGGGTAATGAAGTCTTTAATAACATTTCAGTAAGCTCTTGTTACTAGGAAATCAGGCTACAGAGTAGCCTGGTTTTCAACATTGGTATCAACATTTTATTAACTTTCAATATCTTCCTTCAGCTTTCTGTAATTCGACTAAAACAAATGTATTCATGTTATTTTAAAAATATTTCTTTTTTTCCTCCTCTATAAAGCATTCTTTTTAAAAACTTACTGTAGTTTGCAAGTTGAACCATTTAGCCACTTCCAAGGACGACTGCGGCCTTCACGAGAGACTTGAATCCACGATATAATTGATAGGGACATCAGAAATTTCTAGCCCAAAATAAAGAATTTTCACTTAAATAGTCCTTATGAAATGTTTTTGTTAATTTTTAAAATGCAAGTCAAAGGATATGTTCTTTCATAGCATCTTTCATTCTTTGAACAAATTGAGCATGTTAGATTTTAATCTAACATTAAAAAACATAGGAGTTGAAAGTTCGAAGTTTTAATAGTGCCATAAATATTAACCAATATCTGTACTTTTGATTCAAAATTAACTCAACATTTATACTTATCAGTTTCACTGTGTTCTAATGTTAATAAGGAAAATTCCTTTTTTTTCGACAGCCATTTAATAAAGGGAATATTTACAAAGACATGAATTAGTTGTAGGGATCCCACAAAAGAATACACCTTGCATAACAACTTGGGGAGACTTACAGCTGTGAACCACATCTAACATTAAGCCTAAGGGATAAGAAGGTGGAGTAATTCAATATGTGCAATGAGGAAAATTCTGATTCATATAATTTCATTTTTCCTCATGTCAAAACTCACATAGTAAGGCTTTAAATAAGTCTTTAGATTCCATGACATTCATTTTTCTGGATATTGTGACAATATCAGTGGATTTCTCTACTATTATATGTTTCTCAGAATTTCAGTTTTAGAGGGAAATTAAGGAAATGAAATTGAGAAAATAAGTGACATGAGAGCCGGATTTGGTTTTCTGAGCCTGACACCATTCTTTGACTAGATAAACCCCAAAGCCATCTGTTTCTGTATTGGTGGAATCCAGTGGACCAGACAAGGGGTCAGAGACTCATTTCTCTCTGCTCCTCCCTGCTAAGTTCAACTGTAAACATGGGAACTAGTGAAAGACAGGAGAAAGGAGAACTCTGAAAGGTGGAAAGAGAAGCGTGATGTGGCTTGAGACTTCCCAGCAGCTCCACTTCTCTGTAATCGCTTATCACTTCTCAGTGATGAGAAAACAAGGTGGGAGGTGAGGGAAAGATAATTAGGGGCATCTTGTATCTCCCCACCAACCAGAGGAAAGTGACCTAGGCCTCTTACTTCCCAAACACCCCATACTTAACCTAGCTGTTGGGGGTGGCACAGGTAATCCGTTCCTCCTGTGTGTTGAGAGAATCGTGTAGGCAACACCAGGTAAGCCTTACAAGGTGATCCATCAGGACACTTACTAACAAGCAGCAGTTAGAGAAATTGCCTCTGTTTCCTCCACTGAGAGACACTAGGGTCGGGTGATAGGGGTGGGGGTGGGACCAGTAAAGGGGGTGTCTTGACTAAAACTACTGAAGCTAAGAAGCCTCTTTATCTCTGAGGGTGTAAGACTCCATCTCCACCCAGCGGCATTGGAAAGAATGGATCTTAACTGTTAAATTCACACATTGAGCTGTGGAAATTTACAAACTTCACACAAATGCAAAAATTTGGAGGAACTGCAAAATATCATATGGCAGTGATGAGACAGGGACAACCTGTATGATTCCATGTCCTGGAGTAGAAAATGGCAACCCACTTCAGTATTCTTGCCTAGAAAATTCCATTGACACAGGAGCCTGACAGGCTGACGTTAATGAGGTTGCAAAGAGTCAGACACGACTGTACGACTAAGCACGAACACGGATTCCATGTATATGATTCAAAAGCAATCAAAGAGATTCTATAATATCAAATGTCAGGACAGTTAGTAAATAAAGAGATGGAGACGTGATAAGATATTACAGAGGGGTGGGGCTGCTGGGAAGTTGAACTTCTATTCCGTGATCTGATACACAATTACATAATTCTATAGGCAAAATCATATGTTTATTTTCTTGATGTATGGTAAAATTAGATACATAGTGTATTTTAGAATTTAATAGTATTTGTAGAAGCATGGTTTTCTATGAAAAGCAAGAACCAGAAATTACCACACATGCATGAATGGTATAAAAATGTAAATAAAGTATCATAAAGTTATATTCCATTGTTTAATGGAATACTAGCAGACCTTAAAATAAACAAACTACAAATATGTACAAAAGCACAAGTGAATCCTAACAAATGTAATGTTGACTAAATGAAGCCTTTAGCAAAGTGTTGGAAACATTTAATATCTTACCATTTCCTCTTCATTGTCTATATAAAGCAGAGTAGAATTCTTAGTAGCACAGGATATCAAACTTTCATTCCATGATTTCTTTTCCAAACTAGTATAATAGCAGTTGTTGGAATATGTAAGCCAGTCTTTTGGACAATGACCACAATGACATTCTGAAGAAAGATTATGAATTACTATTCAAAAACAATTTGAATTTGAAAAATAAAAAATTAACTTACACATATGCATAGACATAAACATGTATGCATACATACACATATATAAAATAACATATCTATGCATCCTCAAGGCTGCATATAAAGACATATAAAACAAGTCTCATTCATACATTCATAGAGAGGGTCTGCTCTCATATCCCAATTTATGTCCCCATATAAAGCAAACACATAGAAATATCTACTAGTTACATGTCTTAAAAATCAAGAAATGAAACTTCTATTTTAGAATAGCAAAATTATTTGTCTTTTATCATATTATAACAGGAGGAAATTACAGCCAATTGCCAACAATGGATATGGTGATCATATTGTTGCATAGGGAGAAAGACTCTCCTATAATCATTATTTAGGAATATTGTTGCCTGTTTTTATAATTTATGTTTTATCCCCAGATCTGTTTCTATCTTCACTAGCCTAAGAGAGAGACAAAATACAAACTATATTTATAATAGAAGTTTGAAATCATTATGTACCTTTCGGGAGCTTTGTTACCAGAGAGATCTTATTCTGTTCTGATATTTGGGTACCTAGAAAAAAATGGAAGTAATCTTTTAAAATATTAACATTGATTTAAATAGATAATAATCATTTTAGTTTTCAGTTTAAACCTGGTATTTGTAGGATTTAGGATGAGCTGGAAAATATTGCTTTAAGAATAATTAATGAGGTAATGAAGACTGGGGGGTGTATATTTCATTTATCTTAATGAAAAGACTCCACCACCTCTTACAATAGTTGGTTCAAGCAATCTCAAGAATTAATTTGTTTTTCTCAATAAGGTGTTTCAGTTTCTTAAAGTATATCTTTGAGTTACGAAATCAGAAATTAGCTGTGTATATATTTAATTTTCCCTACAATCATTCTGTAATTTACACTTTGCTCAACTCATTTGCCATTCAATACTTAGGCTAAATGCATGCATTAAAATAAGAATTCTATTCCATAATAATATGATATTTTAGAGGCACTGACAATCATTAAAATGAAAGGTTCAATCATAATCTTTCAACACTTGACTTACGTGGAATAGAAGTTATCACCCTCACTATAGTATACATCAAGACAAAACAGACGATTCCCAAGATCACAACAATGAGCTTCTCTCGAGTTGATGGTGAATCTGCAGGGAGAGAAAAGGAACACTGAGAAAGGAGTGATGGAGACAGTTATTTTAGAAGAACAAAAGATCCCACATCCGTGAGAATTCAAAGACATCAACTTGGATCCCAAAACAATATCTACCATTGCAATCCTCCTCTCAGAATATACCATTCCTTTTTCAGCGAATATAAGGCTTCACGAGTTGTAGATCAAAGACTACAAATTACAGCAATGCCTGGGTAGGTAGTCCTGGAGGAGGGCATGGCAACCATCTCCAGCATTCATGCCTGGAGAATCCCCATAGACAGAGGAGCCTGGCGGGCTACAGTCCATGGGGTGGCAAAGAGTTGGACACAACTGAGCGACTAAGCACAGCACAGCACATATGTCATATTAGAATATTGTACTTCAAACTCCAGCTCTAAGTCTCATTAATAAAAACATGTAAGCGGGTAAATGCTTTACACTTGCAGGGGTAGTTCCTGTCATTCCATTGACATAACGAAAGGCAATTTGAAAGTTTAATCCCACGTAGGTTTTCTCCTGCTCAGCTGCTAAAATTGATCTTTTCAGGATCTTACCTCTCATTTGCTGTCTCCTGGTGTCCTTAACCAGACTTGGTTCTGAGTAGTTTTCCTTTTGGTTCTTCATCTCTGTGGCTGTTTAATGTCAAGGATGTTGCTCTATGGAAACTTCACATAAGTAGTTAATAAATGGTGTATAAAATCACAAGAAACCTTGAAGAGTTAAACTGGGTGATGTGTGAGATCAGTTAACAGCACTTATTTAGCAACTGAGCAAATCCAAGTTTGGTTCTCATTTCAGTAAACCTTTAGACAACTGTTTCATGATAGAGTAAGTAGTTTTAAAAACAGTATTTGGTGTTTAATAACGAAGAGTGGTGGGAATGGGCGGGAGGTGAGAGGCAAACTGAAAGGAGGGGACATATGTACACCTATGATTAATTTATGCTGATGTATGACAGAAATCAAACCAATACTGTAAACCAGTCTCAATCAGTTAAAAACAAGTAAATATTTAAAAAAATATTCTGTTTGACATAATGTTACTTGTTTATTGGAACAATGAAAATTAGCAGATTACTGGACAAGTTCATGAATAGTAATATCCTGATGAATTGAAAGTCAAAATTCACAGAAACCCTTTAAAATTGTTATAATATCTTTGTTCAAATTAAAGTGCATATTGGAAAAACATGTACCAATTATATAGGTAAGTTTAAAATCCATTAAAAGTTAAAGACAGCTTTCTATGACGAGGGAATAACAGTATTGGCATATATGGTACACTCTGCATTAAACTACTTTAATTGGGACATTCATTAATGAAAAGGGAATGAGATGCTATCAAATAATTCTTCTAATTTGAGTGATTGTGGAGCTCTAAGAAATCATTAAAAAATTAAAGAAATATTTTACATGTTAAAAATGGTACATGACATATTAAATTCTCCAAAAGTTTTTATCATATAAAGACAAAACAATGTTAAAATGACATTAAATACTTATTTTACATGAGTAATTGACAATGGCTAAGATACGAAATCACAAAATGATAAGGAAAAGCATACATCATTTATGGAAGAACAATGTTGGTACAAACTTCCAGGACGATCCTGAGGCTGTTAAGTCAATGAGGGAAGCTTTAGTTGTATCAGCAATTATAAGAAGTCAATAATGTGCCTTAATAATTCAGTTAATGGATTCTGTAGTCAGTGCAATCTACAATTAATTCTGGCCTTCAAATTTACAATGTGTGACCTTTAAAAATTATTTAGTATTTAGCAAATGAGTTCACTAATCTAAAATGAGAATAAAGATATGTATGATATAAAGCAAGTAAAAAACCTAATATTAAATTTGACTTTTATTTTATTTCTTATTTTAATGCAATTGCCATTGTATTATTCATATCAGGCAATGTAATTTATTAGACAGAAATCTCTGTGTTACTGTGATTTATCTTTCTTCAATATTGCGATCAAGTTTTTATAAAGCATTTGATCCTATATAATTGAGGTAATCCAGCATTTTACTGGAGGTACCATATTCTGATTTTTACTTTAACTAGATCAGTGAAGAATTATATTGGCCATTCACAATTCTATGAATCCATTTTAAGATTCTATTTTTAAGGGCTGAGTTAAATATTTAATACTGTATCTAATTATATGTCTATTGATGACAAAATACAATGTTAACTGTCCCTTGTCCTGATGCTACTGATACTCCGTCTTAAATTGCAATGATTAACAAAATCAGTTACACATGTATGTATTCACTTGAATAACGTCTGCAGGCAAGAATTTGAACATTTTAAGAAATCTTCCCAAATACTTCATATTTTATTCTTATTTTCTCCCAAAATTAAAATACCCAAATATCAAATACAGATACCAGTATCTCTTTAATTTGTTTGCTTAGTAATTGTCCCTAAGTCGAACCACATTGGCATTTGTAATCTCCTGCTAAATGAGATGAGGAATTAGAAAGGAGAGGGAAACACATACCTTCTACAGGCCAGAGTCCTGCCTCTTCTCGTGAGTGGCCAGGTTACTGTGAAAATCAAACAATGTCTGTGGTCTTCACAGACTGCCCTGTGAAGGCCCAGAGTGAAACAATAGTGAAAAAAGTACATTCTTATCACCGTGTCACTGAAACAGGAAATTCTTACGCTTGGGTATTTTGAAGACAGGTTATCTCGTCACACAACTCCAGAATATAGGAGACTTTGGATATGTAGTGTATCAGTTAGTTTCTTCCTTGGTGAGTTCCTCTGAGAATTGATTTCACTTTCTAAAAGATATAGGGGGACAAAGGACATGATCACCCTGCTGTTAACTTGCTTTCACTTCATTCATCAATGCTGAACATTTACGCCTTGTCAAGAGTAACTTCAATGTTTAAGTTTACTTTTAGATAAGTTTACTAAATCTAGGCATTATTTATTTTTTCCATATAATCTCATTGTGTCATTTCTATTATAATGCAGGAAATCATAATTCCATTGACAGTTTGTATTTAAGGATACTTGTCCCTAATTCATAAGAGTTACTACATATTAAACTTTTTTCAGTTCAGTTCAGTCACTCGGTCGTGTCTGACTCTTTGTGACCCCATGAATCGCAGCACATCAGGCCTCCCTGTCCATCACCAACTCCCGGAGTTCACTGAGACTCAATGTCCATCGAGTCAGTGATGCCATCCAGCCATCTCATCCTGTGTTGTCCCCTTCTCCTCCTGCCCCCAATCCCTCCCAGCATCAGAGTCTTTTCCAATGAGTCAACTCTTCCATGAGGTGGCCAAAGTACCGGAGTTTCAGCTTTAGCATTCCTTCCAAAGAAATCCCAGGGCTGATCTCCTTCAGAATGGACTGGTTGGATCTCCTTGCAGTCCAAGGGACTCTCAAGAGTCTTCTCCAACACCACAGTTCAAAAGCATAAATTCTTCGGCACTCAGCTTTCTTCACAGTTCAACTATCACATCCATACATGATCACAGGAAAAGCCATAGCCTTGACTAGACAGACTTTTGTTGGCAAAGTAATATCTATGCTTTTGAATATTCTATTTAGGTTGGTCATAACTATCCTTCCAAGGAGTAAGCGTCTTTTAATTCCATGGCTGCAGTCACCATCTGCAGTGATTTTGGAGCCCAGAAAAATAAAGTCTGACACTGTTTCCACTGTTTCCCCATCTATTTCCCATGAAGTGATGGGACCGGATGCCATGATCTTCGTTTTCTAAATGTTGAGCTTTAAGCCAACTTTTTCAGTCTCCTCTTTCACTTTCATCAAGAGGCTTTTTAGTTCCTCTTCACTTTCTGCCATGAGGGTGGTGTCATCTGCGCATCTGAGGTTATTGATATTTCTCCCTGCAATCTTGATTCCTGCTTGTGTTTCATCCAGTCCAGCGTTTCTCATAATGTACTCTGCATAGAAGTTAAATAAGAAGGGTGACAATATACAGCCTTGACGTACTCCTTTTCCTATTTGGAACTAGTCTGTTGTTCCATGTCCAGTTCTAACTGTTGCTTCCTGACCTGCATACAAATTTCTCAAGAGGCAGGTCTGGTGGTCTGGTATTCCCATCTCTTTCAGAATTTTCCACAGTTTACTGTGATCCACACAGTCAAATTTTTAGCTTTCTAAAATCTAGAAAAATGGAATATAAATCTGTAGTTATATACCAGTTTATTGTTGTTCAGTCACGAAGCTGTGTCTGACTCTTTGTGACCCTGTGGACCGCAGCAGGCAAAGCTTCCCTGTCCTTCACTATTTCCCTGAGTTTGCTCAAATTCACATCCATTGAAGGGCTTCCCTGACTCAGATGGTAAGGAATCTGCCTGTGATGCAACAGACCCAGGTTCAATCCCTGGCTGAGGAAGATCCCCTGGAGAAAGAAATGGCACTCCAGTATTCTTGCCTGGAAAATTCCATGGAGAGAGAAGCCTAGTGGGGCTACTGTCCATGGGTTTACACAGTCGGACATGACTGAAGAGACTGAGCACACACAAGACTACATGTCCATTGAGTCAGTGAGGTCATCCAGTCATCTAATCCTCTGTGGCCCTCTTCTCCTCTTGCACTGAATCTTTTCCAGCATCATGGTCTTTTCCAATGAGTCAGCTCTTTGCACCAGGTGGCCAAAGTATTGGAGCTTCGGTTTTAGCATCAGTCTTTCACATGAATACTCAGGGTTTATTTCCTTTAGGATTGACTGGCTTGATCTCCTTGTTGTCCAAGGGACTCTCTCCAGCACCTTAGCTGGAAAACATAATTCTTTGGCTCTCAGCCTTTATGGTCCAAATCTTAGATCCATACCTGATCACTGGAAAAGTCATAGCTTTGATTATATGGACCTTTGTTGGCAAAGTCATTTCTCTGCTTTTTAATATGCTATCTAATTTTGTCATGGCTTTACTTCCAAGTAGCAAGCGGTTTTTAATTTCATGACCACAGTCATTGTCCGCAGTGACTTTGGAGCCGAAGAAAATGGAATTTGACACTGTTTCCAGTTTTCCTCCCTCTATTTGTTATGAAGAGATGGGACTGGATGCCATGATCTGTGTTTTTTGATTGTTGAATTTTAAGCCATCTTTTTCATTCTCCTGTTTCACCTGCATCAAGAACCTCTTTAGTTCCTCTTCACCTTCTGCCATTAAACTGGTATCATCTGCTATCTGAGGTTGTTGATATCTCTCCCTGCAATCTTAATTCCAGTTTGTGAGTCATGCAGCCCAGCATTTCATATGATGTACTCTGCATATGAGTGAAATAAACAGGGTGACAATATACAGCTTTGATGTACTCCTTTCCCAATTTGGAACCAACCTGCCATTCCATTGTTCCATGTCCTGTTCTACTGTTGCTTCTTGACCTGCATGCAGATTTCTCAGGAGGCAGCTAAATTGGTCTGGTATTCCCATCTCTTTAAGAATATTCCACAGGTGGTTGTGATCCACACAGTCAAAGGCTTTAGCAGAGTCGATGAGGCAAAAGTAGATTTTTTTCTGGACTTCCCTGGCTTTCTCTATGATTCAATGGATGTTGGCAATTTGATTATCTGCCTTCTCTGAATCCAGCCTGAATATCTGGAAGTTTTCTGTTCATGTCCTGCTGAAGATAGCATGTGAAATGAGGGCAGTTGTAAGATAATTGTAATGTTATTCAGCATTGCCTTTCTTTGGGATTGGGATGAAAACTGACTTTTTCCAGTCCTGTGGCCACTGCTGAGTTTTCCAGTTTGCTGGCATATTGAGTGCAGGACTTTAACAGCATCATTCTTTAGGATTTGGGATAGCTCAGCTGAAATTGGGAGAAGGCAATGGCACCCCACTCCAGTACTATTGCCCGGAAAATCCCATGGATGGAGGAGCCTGGTAGGCTGCAGTCCATGGGGTCGCTAAGAGTCAGACACGACTGAGCGACTTCACTTTCACTTTCCAATTTCCTGCATTGCAGAAGGAAATAGCAACCCACTCCAGTGTTTTTGCCTGGAGAATTCCATGGATGGAGAAGCCTGGTAGGCTACAGTCCATGGGGTTGCACAGAGTCGGACATGACTGAAGCGACTAGCAGCAGCAGCAGCTGGAATTACACCACATCCAATAGCTTTGTTTTTAGTAAGGCTTCCTAAGGACCACTTGACTTCACACTTCAGAATGTCTGGCTCTAGGTGAGTGACCACACCATTGTGGTTATCTGGGTCATTAAGAGCTTTTCTGTACAGTTTATCTGGGTATTCTTGCCACCTCTCCTTCTGCTTCTGTTAGATCCTTGCCATTTTTGTCCTCCCTTGTGCCTATCTTTGCATGAAATATTCCCTTGGTATCGCCAGTTTTCTTGAAGATATCTCTAGTCTTTCCCATTCTATTGTTTTCCTCTATTTCTTTGTATTGTTCACTTAAGAAGGCTTTCTCTTTCCTTCTAATCTATGGAACTCTGCATTCAGTTGGGTATATCTTTTCCTGCTCCTCTGCCTTTCACTTCTCTTCTTTTCTCAGGTATTTGTAAGCTGTTTGTAAGCTATTTGCAAACTCTATTATGTCCTAGTAATGTAGACTAACATTTGAACTTTCTATAGCAATTGCTAATGGCAACCTATATGGTGATTATCTTTTTTATATTTTATATTAATTAAATAAATAATATTCTATTACCCACTTCATTGAATTATCGCAAGGGAAGCATTCATTAGTGATGCCAAATAATGTAAAATTCAGTAATATTCACTTTTAAAATTTGAAGTGAAAAGTGAAAGTCACTCAGTTGTGTCCAACGTTTTGCAAATGCATCAACCCTACCAGGCTCCTCTGTCCATGAAATTCTCCAGGTAAAAATTCTGGAGTGGGTAGCCATTCCCTTCTTCAGGCGATCTGCCCAATTCATGGATTGAACTGAAGTCTCTTGTACTACAGGAGGATTCTTTACCAGCTGAGCTACAAGGCAAGTGTTAAATGTATTATTCATGTTATCATACACTTTTCTGGTTTCAATTAAATAATTTTGTACACATCATGTCCTTGGTTACATGCCCAAATATGTTGACTCTTCTGGTATTTAACTTTAATAAAATCTATGGTTAATCCACATACAGCCAAGAAAAATACTCAAAATCTAAGAGTATTTTGAATTTACTGTTTATTGCATAAATACATGTTTGTGACTATATCTAAAATGGAAGTACCTAGTGACCTAAGAGAGATAGATAAATTGGATGTCCATAGTAAGTGCAAATACCCTTTTAACATGATGGCTAGATGGATTCATTTTCAAGGAAGTTTTTTAAATGGAGGGAGATTGCCAAAAGTACTAAATGACTCTATGTAAAGGAAACATTTTAAGGTCTTGTAAAGAAGAAACTCTTATTCTAGTTGAAAATTTGGATATGCAGAAAGGAAAGAATTGAAGAAAAGAACTTATGTGGACATATCCAAATAGATATTGAAAGGTAAAATAGTAACGATAAAGTATCAAATTGTGCATATATGTTTGTATTAGAATTCAAGGGAGCAAAAATGGCATGAGCAGTGAAAACAGTAGAGAGAAATTATGTCTTTTTGTTGTTTCAGAAAAGTACAAAAATATGAATTTACTAGACTATTGAGTAAAAAATGCATGCTGTAAAATGTAGGGCACTTATAGAACTGCTGCTGAGTTGCTTCAATTGTGTCTGACTCTGCACGACCCCATAGACTTCAGCCCACCAGGCTCCCCTGTCCCTGGGATTCTCCAGGCAAAAACACTGGAGTGGGTTGCCATTTCCTTCTCCAGTGCATGAAAGTGATAAGTGAAAGTGAAGTCGCTCAGTTGTGTCCGACTCTTAGCGACCCCATGAACTGCAGCCTACTAGGCTCCTCCATCCATGGGATTTTCCAGGCAAGAGTACTGGAGTGGGGTGCCATTGCCTTCTCTGTACACTAACATAGACTATTCTTATTTTTTAAGTTCAAATGAACATTTCTCAAAAATTCACTATAAATGCCTAAGTCCAGTTACATTACTAAAAAAGCTACAGAACTATGGTGTCAAACACTAGCCTCCAGCCAAATTTGGCAAGTGGGCACTTGAAAGGTGAATATTCAAATTTAATTTTTAATTAATTAGAAGAAATAAACATTTCAGATTGATTTCATAGTCACATCAGCCATATGTAATAGACATACAGAATATTTCCAGGTTCATGAAAATTTCCCTAAGCAGTTTACCTAAAATAGAAATCAATAACCAAAATTTTGAAAAACTTTATTGGCTTTGTATTCAGTAATCTATTTCTAAATAACATATGAACCAAGGAAAAATCAAAGTCAAATTTCATAATTTTATATGAATTAAAAGAAAAATGTAACAACAAGATTCTGTCTTGTGACATATTAATTCAGTTAAATGCATACATTATAAATAAAAAAAAAAGAAAGAAGAAATCTGAGCATGCTTGACAAGAAACTTGAAATGAAAAAGCAATTTTGGTGAAATTAATATAATTGACATAAAGACAAAGGAAGAAAATAGCAAATATGAAAAATCATGAAAAAAATTACAGTAGAGAGGAATAAAGGGTCAAGCTATTTTCATTTGAAAGACAATAAAAGTAATAAATGACATGTGGAGAATAGAGAAAACACAAATCTTTTATATCTATATAAATATGACAATCCAGTGCTCCTGCTGCTGCGATGTCATGTCAGTTGTGTCCAACTCTGTGTGACCCCATAGATGGCAGCCTGCCAGGCTTTTCCATCCCTGGGATTCTCCAGAGAAGAACACTGGAGTGGGTTGCCATTTCCTTCTCCAGTACATGAAAGTGAGAAGTGAAAGTGAAGTCGCTCAGTCAGGTCCGACTCTTAGCGACACCATGAACTTCAGCCCAGGCTCCTCTGTTCATGGGATTTTTGCAGGCAAGAGCACTGGAGTGGGTTGCCAGGGCCTTCTCCGTGACAATCCAATAGATGTTGGCAATTTGATTCTTTGTTGTTGATAAAATTGCCAACATCCTGTTGGATCATTGGAAAAGCAAGAGACTTCCAGAAAAACACCTTCTGCTTTGTTGACTATGCCAAAGCCTTTGACTGTGTATATTACAACCAACAGTGGAAAATTATTCAAGAGATAGGATTACCGGGCCACCTGACCTACCTCTTGAGAAATCTGTATGTAGGTCAAGAAGCAAGTTAGAACCGGACATGGAAGAGCGGACTGGTTCCAAATTGGGAAAGGAGTATGTCAAGGCTGTATATCGTCACCCTGTTTATTTAACTTCCATGCAGAGCACATCATGCGAAATGCCAGGCTGGATGAAGCACAGCTGGAATCAAGATTGCTGGGAGAAATATCAATAACCTCAGATATGCAGATGACACCACCTTATGACAGAAAGCGAAGAACGAAAGAGCCTCTTGATGAAAATGAAATAGGAGAGTGAAAAAGCTGGCTTAAAACTTAACATTCAAAAAGCGAAGATCATGGTATCCAGTCCCATCAGTTTATGGCAAAGAAATGGGGAAACAATGGAAACAGTGAGAGACTTTATTTTTTTGGACTCCAAAATCATTCAGATTTGACTGCAGCCATGAAATTGAAAGACACTTGTTCCTTGGAAGGAAAGCTATGACCAAACTAGACAGCGTACTAAAATCAGAGACATTACTTTAAGGTCTGTCTAGTCAAAGCTTGGTTTTTCAGTAGTCATGTATGGATGTGAGAGTTGGACCATATAGAAACCTGAGCACTGAAGAATTGATGCTTTTGAACTGTGGTGATGGAGAAGACTCTTGAGAGTCCTTTGGGCTGGGAGGAGATCAAACCAGTCCATCCTGGGGAAGATCAGTCCTGAATATTCATTGGAAGGACTGATGCTGCAGCTGAAACTCTAATACTTTGGCCACCTGATGGGAGGAACTGATTCACTGGAAAAGACCCTGACGCTGGGAAAAATTGAAGGTGGGAGGAGAAGGGAACAACAGAGGATGAGATGGTTGGATGGTGTCACCAAGTCGATGGACATGAGTTTGAGCAAGCTCTGGGAGTTGGTGATGGAGAGGGAAGCCTGGCATAGTGCAGTCCATGGGGTCACAAAGAGTCAGACACGACTGAGGGACTGAACTGAACTGAAACCTGACAAAACCATTATGATTTTTATGGATGTTAAACAGACAATAAAGCTGTATTATAAAAACTTTTTACGATCCGTATGAAATAGAATGTCTAGAAAATGCAAATTACCAAATATAGTACAACAACCATAAACCTGTATAAGCTAAACATGTGTTAAATATATTAAGTTCACTGTATAAACCTTCCTACAAAATATTCTAGGAGCCCTAATGGTATCAGTAGTGAATAATAACACTTATAACTATGCCATGTCTTTCACCATAAAATAGAGGCTTCCATAGAGCCTTGATAACAAAACATGTCAAGTTACATAATATCAATGGACTCAGTCCCAACTCTTTATGATAAATGGATGAAGAAAATCATCTTAATCTAAATATGATATATGCAGTGATTTTTCAAAGGAAGAAAACGGAGAATGATTTTTGTGGTTTTTATTTCAGGAATGCATAATTGGTCAACATTTGAAGGAAAGAGATGTTTCAAAAACATTAAAAATTTTCTCATTTCATTTAAAGAAAAATAGTAAAATGGTAAAATGACTGATTGCAAACAAAACATATAAGAAAATTATGACTACTATGGAATTGCTTTCATGTTAGAAAGGTATATGAAAAAACCTTAAAAAACACATATTTGAGCATGAAGTATTGAAATATTTCCCCCCGTATTGGAAAGATATTTACAAGACCTTTATTATATCATCTGTTCAACATTGGAAATAAAAGGCAGTTGGGTAAAAACAAGTCAAAAACAAGAAAAACAAAAACAAAAAAAAAAAAGAAAAGAAAAACAAGAAAAAGCTATTGCACCTGGAGGGAAGAAATAAAACATGATTATTCAGAGATGCACTATTTATTTACATAAAAAATCCAGAGGAATATATATTTGAAATGATAAAATTAATACATACAATCTGAGAAGTCATTGGGCACAGTTCTATTTGTAGCAGCATCAATTACTACAAATTTAAAAACAAAATTGCTATTTACAAAAGCATGGCTATGAAATGTCCATATTTGTGTGAAATTTCAATGTTGGAAACTATAAAATATTCTAGGGGGATTTCGCTGGTGGTCCAGTGGTTCGGATTACTTGCTTCCCGGTGCAGGGAGTAGGCGTTTGATCCCTGGTCACTGAATCAAGATACCACACGCTGAACAGTGTCACACAAATAAATAAATAAATAAAAATTGATCAATAAAATAGGCAGAATTTAAAGAAAACCTAATTGATTGGAAGGATAAAGCATGATATTGACTGGAAGAGTCAATATTGTAAGACGATTATCTTCAGAAATTATTTTAAAGATTAAATGCAGTCCCAAAGCAGTTACTTTTTAAAAACTTTATTGAGGTGTAATTTACAGAGCATAAAATTTATCCATTTAAAATATATAAATCCATGATTTTAAAATTATTCACAGTTTACGATCGTCACTACTATCAAACTCTAGAGAGCATTCATCACTAATCAATTTGCAGTCTTTTCCTATTCTGTCTCTTCACAGCCCTTAGTAACCACGAATCTACTTTTGGTCTCTCTACTCTTATTTTTGATATTACGTGGAAATGGGTTCACACAGTATGCAATCTTTTAGAAGTTTGAATGCCATACTGTTGAGCAAAAAAAGTGAGACATAAAAGTAATGATACCTGTATTTTTGGATGTGTATATGATATTTCAGTGGGGTTTTCCAGGTGGCACTAGTGGTAAAGAAACTGCCTGCCAACGTAGGAGAAGAGGGTTTGATCCCTGGGTCAGGAAGATCCTCCAGGGAATATGAAATGATAGCCCACTCTGGTAGTCCCTTTTTAAAAAATTAATTAATTTATTTTAATTGGAAGATAATTACTTTAAAATACTGTGGTATTTTTCTCATACATGGACATGAATCAGCCATGGGTGCGCATGTGTTCCCCCATTCAGAACCCCTCTCTCACCTTCCTCCCTCCCCATCCCTTGGGTTGTCCCAGAGCACCAGCTCTGAGTGTCCTGCTTCATGCATCCAACTTGCACTGGTCATCTCTTTTATATATGGGAATATACACGTTTCAATGATATTCTCTCAAATCATCCCACCCTCACCTTCTCCCACATACTCCAAAAGTCTGTTCTTTACATCTGTGTCTCTTTTGTTGCCTTGCATACAGGATCGTTGTTACCTTCTTTCTAAAGTCCATATATATGCATTAATATAGTGTATTGATGGTTCTCTTTCTGATTTAGTTCCCTCTGTATAATAGGCTTCAGTTTCATCCACCTCATTAGAACTGATTCATAAGTTGGGGAAACCGGTCAACCATATGCAAAATAATGAAACTAGAATACTTTCTAATACCGTAAACAAAAATAAACTCAAAATGGATTAAAGATCTAAATTTAACACCAGAGACTATTAAAACACTTAGAGGAAAACAGAGGCATAATACCCTCTGACATAAACCACAGCAAGATTCTCTATGACCCACCTTGCAGAGTAATGGAAATAAAACAAAAATACAAATGGGACCTAGGTAAACTTAAAAGCTTTTGCACAACGAAGGAAACTATAAGCCCGGTGGAAAGGCAGCCTTCAGAATGGAAGACAATAACAGCAAATGAAACAACTGACAAAGAATTAAGCTCCAAAATATACAAGCAGTTCATGCAGCTCAACACCAGAAAAATGAACAACCCAATCAAAAAGTGGGCCAAACAGACATTTCTCCAAAGAAGATATACAGAGGGCTAATAAAACACAGAAAAAGATATGTAGCTTTCTCATATCACAACGTCACTCATTACTAGAGAAATGCAAATTAAAAACACCATGAAGTATTGTCTCTGCTGGTCAGAATGGCCACCACAAAAAAGTCGACAAACAACAATAGCTGGAGAGGGTGTGGAGAAAAAGGAAACACTCTTACACTGTTGATGGGAATGCAAACTGGTACAGCCACTATGGAGAACAGTGTGGAAATTCCTTAAAAATCTGAGAATAGAACCACTCCAGTGTTCTTGACTGGAGAATTCCTTGGACAGAGAAGCCTGACAGCCTATAGTCCATGGGGTCTCAAAGAGTCAGACACAACTGAACGAATGAGCACACACAATTATATTTCAACTGTTTTTGAAAAACATTCGTTATCAGAAAAAATAATAAAATTCATTTCAAAATGTATGCAATCAGAATATTATTTCCATTTCATAAAAGGTCAAGTTACCCAAGAGCATCCAAACTCATATTTTAATTCTCAAGCTTATGCTTGCAATGATATGCATTTAGAAACTGACAGTCTTCTGTTCTTATTTCCCATAAAGATTGTACAGCACAGTTATGTTCACCAGGTAATTTCTCTTTTATCCTGTTATGGAAAAATGCATAATTCTGTTATATTCTATGAAGACATCTCATGAAACAATAGCATTTTCCATGTAACTGTAATACAAGATATTTTGAAAATGGGTAATGAAGTCTTTAATAAAATTTCAGTATCAGCTTATTACTAGGAAATCGGGCTACAGAGTAGCCTAGTTTTCAACATTGGTATCAACATTTTATTAACTTTCAATATCTTCCTTCAGCTTTCTATAATTCGACTGAAACAAATGTATTCATGTTATTTTAAAAATATTTCTTTTTTGTATTTTTCCTCCTCTATATAGCATTCTTTTTAAAAACTTACTGTAGTTTGCAAGTTGAACCATTTAGCCACTTCCAAGGACGACCGCGGCCTTCACGAGAGACTTGAATCCACGATATAATTGATAGGGACATCAGAAATTTCTAGCCCAAAATAAAGAATTTTCACTTAAATAGTCCTTATGAAATGTTTTTGTTAATTTTTAAAATGCAAGTCAAAGGATGTGTTCTTTCATAGCATCTTTCATTCTTTGAACAAATTGAGCATGTTAGATTCTAATCTAACACTAAAATTAGGAGATGAAAGTTCAAAATTTTAATAGCACCATAAATATTAACCAATATCTGTACTTTTGATTCAAAATTAACTCAACATTTATACTTACCAGTTTCACTGTGTTCTAATGTTAATAAGGAAAATTCCTTTTTTTTCAACAGCCATTTGATAAAGGGAATATTTACAAAGACATGAATTAGTTGAATACACCTTGCATAACTTGGGGAGACTTACAGCTGTGAACTACATCTGACATTAAGCCTAAGGGATAAGAAGGTGGAGTAATTGAATACGTGCAATGAGGAAAATTCTGACTCATATAATTTCATTTTCCCTCATATCAAAACTAACATAGCAAGGCTTTAAATAAGTCTTTAGATTCCATGACATTCATTTTTCTGGATATTGTGACAATATCAGTGGATTTCTCTACTATTATATGTTTCTCAGAATTTCAGTTTTAGAGGGAAAGTAAGGAAATGAAATTGAGAAAATAAGTGACATGAGAGCCGGATTTGGTTTTCTGAGCCTGACACCATTCTTTGACTAGATAAACCCCAAAGCCATCTGTTTCTGTATTGGTGGAATCCAGTGGACCAGACAAGGGGTCAGAGACTCATTTCTCTCTGCTCCTCCCTGCTAAGTTCAACTGTAAACATGGGAACTAATGAAAGACAGGAGAAAGAGAACTCTGAAAGGTGGAAAGAGAAGGGTGATGTGGCTTGAGACTTCCCAGCAGTCCCACTCTTCTGTAATCGCTAATCACTTCTCAGTGATGAGAAAACAAGGTGGGAGGTGAGGGAGTGATAATTAGGGGCATCTTGTATCTCCCCACCAACCAGGTAAAAGTGATCGAGGCCTCTTACTTACCAAACACCCAATACCTAACCTAGCTGTTGGGGGTGGCACAGGTAAGCCATTCCTCCTGTGTGTTGACAGAATCATGTAGGCAACACCAGGTAAGCCTTACAAGGTGATCCATTAGGACACTTACTAAGAAGGAGCAGTCAGAGAAATTGCCTCTGTTTCCTCCACTGAGAGACACTAGGGTTGGGTGATAGGGATGGGGATGGGACCAGCAAAGGGGATGTCTTGACTAACACTACTGAAGCTAAGAAGCCTCTTTATCCCTGAGGGTGGAAGACTCCATCTCTACACAGCGGCATTGGAAAGAATGGATCTTAATTGTTGAATTCACACAATGAGCTGTGGAAATTTACAAACTTCACACAAATGCAAAAATTTGGAGGAACTGCAAAATATCATATGGCAGTGATGAGGCAGAGACAACTTGTATGATTCCATGTGCTGGAGTAGAAAATGGCAACCCACTTCAGTATTCTTGCCTGGAAAATTCCATGGACACAGGAGCCTGACAGGCTGAAGTTAATGAGGTTGCAAAGAGTCAGACACGATTGAACGACTAAGCATGAACACGGGATTCCATGTATATGATTCAAAAGCAATCAAAGAGATTCTATAATATCAAAAGTCAGGACAGTGAGTAAATAAGGAGGTGGAGAAGTGATAAGATATTACAGAGGGGTGGGGCTGCTGGGAAGTTGAAACTTCTGTTCCATGATCTGATGTGCAATTACACAATTCTATAGGCAAAATCATATGTTTATTTTCCTTGATGTATGGTAAAATTAGATAGCACAGTGTATTTTAGAACTTAATAGTATTTGTAGAAGCATGGTTTTCTATGAAAAACAAGAACCAGAAATTACTACACATGCATGAATGGTATAAAAATGTAAATAAAGTATCATAAAGTTAAATTCCATTGTTTAATGGAATACTAGCAGACCTTAAAATAAACAAGCTACAAATATGTACAAAAGCACAAGTGAATCCTAACAAATATAATGTTGACTAAATGAAGCCTTTAGCAAAGTGTTGGAAACATTTAATAGCTTACCATTTCCTCTTCATTGTCTATATAAAGCAGAGTAGAATTCTTAGTAGCACAGGATATCAAACTCTCATTCCACGATTTTTTTTCCAAACTAGTATAATAGCAGTTGTTGGAATATGTAAGCCAGTCTTTTGGACAATGACCACAATGACATTCTGAAGAAAGATTATGAATTACTATTCAAAAACAATTTGAATTTGAAAAATAAAAATTAACTTACATATATGCATAGATATAAACATATGTATATATACACATACACACATATATATATAATAACATATCTATGCATCCTCAAGGCTGGTACATATAAAACAAATCTCATTCATGCATTCATAGAGAGGGTCTGTCTTTAATATATGTCCCCATATAAAGGAAACACATAGAAATATCTACTCTTTACATGTCCTAAAAATCAAGAAATGAAACTTCTATTTTAGAATAGCAAAATTATTTGTCTCTTATCATATTATATCAGGAGGAAATTCCAGCCAATTGCCAACAATGGATATGGTGATCATATTATTGCATAGGGAGAAGCACTCTCCTATAATCATTTATTTATGAATGTTTATTGCCTGATTTTATAAATTATGTTCTATCCCCAAATCTATTCTTATTTTCACTAGCCTAAGGTAGAGACAAAAATGAATTGTATTCATATCAGAACTTTTAAAATCATTATGTACCTTTCTGGAGCCTCGTTATGAGAGAGGAGTAATTCTGTTCCTGTATTACAGTAGCTACAAAATTAATCATTAAAAAGTTAATATTGCTTTAAATAAATCATAATGATTTTAGTTTATGAGCTTGAGAATTCAGTTTATTGTTTAGAATTAATCTGAAATAAAACTGATTTAGCAAGAAAAATTAATTAGGTAATGAAGATTTGATGGAAAAAATATTTCAAAAACCTAACGGAACAAACTTCACCACGTCTTACAGTATTTGGTTTAAGCAATCTCAAGAATTAATTTGTATTTCTCAATACGAGCTTTAAATTTCCTAAAGCATACTTTTGACTTATGAAATCAGAATATACATATACATGCTCTCTGTAATTCTCCTGTGTTGTATATTTCTGACAAATTAGATATAACATACTGCATTTATCTAAATGCATGTATTTTAATGATAGGCATATTGTATAATATTATGAAATGTTTAGCAGCACTGACCATCAGTAAAGTGATAAGTTCCCTTACAGTTTTTCAAACACCAGGGAGTAACAATGATCGTTGTCACCACAGTGGACATCAAGACAAGGCAGATGATTCCCAGGATCCCAGCAATGAACTTCTCTGGAGGTGATGGTGAACCTGCAGGGACAGAAAAGGAAACTGAGAAAGGAGTGATGGGGACAGTTGTTCAGAGTTTACATACACAAGAACCCACACGAGCACAGAGTTATGGATATAAACGTGGACCCCAACCCATTTTGACCACTGTAGTCTTTCTCTCAGAATATACCGTTGCGTTTTCAGCAAATGTAAGACTACATGAGTTGTTGATCAAAGACTTCAAATTATAGTAATGCCGGAATAAAAGTAGTCCTCCGATTTCACATCAGAATCCCATATCCAGCTTCAAGTTCTGTTCCTCAAAGTGAAAAATACGTGAGCTTATCCCCTACTCTTCCTCCACACCTCTGCACCCCACTGCATATCCTAGAACAGCTCCATGTGTGTCTAGTAAGTGTTTACCTTTGGCGTGGTGATTCTTGTCATTCCCATGAAGATTCTGAGGAGCATTTTGAAGATTTAATTCTACATATGTTAATTCCTGCTCAGTCATTGAAATGGAACTTTTAGAAACCTTAGGTTTTCTTTTCTGCCTCTTTGAGTTCTTGACTCCCTTCAGTTCTGCATAGGTTGCTCCTTGGTTATTCATCTCTGCAGCTGAGTGAGATCAAGGACTGTGCTTGAAGTGAACTGAGGTTGAGTGGTGTATGTGAGATAAGCACCCTAGTACAATGACACAGGCGGGGCCAAGAGCTTAGTGCTCACTTTGCACCTGAACAAACTTAAAGCCTGGTAAATTCCTTACAACTGTAAACAAGTTTTTCATGATAGAATGCTTTTATCAAAAAGATATTCTATATTTGACACATATATTATTGATTGAAACAGTGAAAAGCAATAAATTAGGGAGGAATAAAGAAGTTCATGAACAATAATATCCTTATTAATTCAGATTCCATGGAAATATTTTAAAACCATCATAGTGCTTGTGTTCAAATTAAAATGTTCTGTTAACAAGAGAGATTCACCCATATTTATGATAATTTTGAAATTTAATAATGGTTAAAACAGTTCTTTAAACATGAGGAGAGAATAATGTTGACATATGTAATAATTTCCTACACTAAATTACATTATTTGGTGACTTACATTGATTGATGTAAAGGGATAACAAATAGTCTTTATTTCAAATGGTTGAGGAGTTCTGAGAAAGCATTAAAAACTGAGGAAATGCTTCATATATTGGAAAGTGTTGCTGCTAAGTCACTTCAGTCGTGTCCGACTCTGTGTGACCCCATAGACGGCAGCCTGCCAGGCTTTTCCATCCCTGGGATTCTCCAGGCAAGAACACTGGAGTGGGTTGCCATTTCCTTCTCCAATGCATGAAAGTGAAAAGTGAAAGTGAAGTCCCTCAGTCGTGTCTGACTCTTAGCCACCCCATGGACTGCAGCCTACTAGGCTCCTCCATCCATGGGATTTTCCAGGCAAGAGTACTGGAGTGGGGTGCCATTGCCTTCTCCATGGAAAGTGTTACATGACATATTAAACATATATAACAAAGTAATATGAAAAATAAACAAAATAGGAAAGACTAAAAAATACTTATTTTACAAAAGTAGTTGATAATTGATTTAATGGCTAATATCTGAATCCACAATATGATAAACATTTATAGGTCACTTATGGAAGAACACTGTTGGTTCAAACTTCCAGAAAGATCTGATAGATGTCCAAGTTAGTAAAGGTCATTTTAGCTGTATAAGTGATGGTAATTACTTGTAAAAAATCCAGATAACATAATTTAATAAATCAGACAATTGATGCAGTAGTCAGAAATATCTGGAAATTAATTATGACTGAAATTTATAAAATGTGACCTTCAAAAATTATTTACTATCTGGTAACCTATATTATTAATGTAAAATGGAAATAAGTTTATGCAATATATAATGTGTGTAACACTGAGCACTCAACCTGGAATTTATAAGTTCTCAGTAATTATCAGTTTTAATTATTATCTTAGTCATCATTTCTATGGTACTATTTCTGATTTATATCAGCCTTTAATTAGTATAACATATCATTTATGCAATGTTTGATTTTTAAAAAATACTTTAATTATGACAATTAAGTTTAAATTAGCCTTTAGGTATATGGCAAAACCAATACAATATTGTAAAGTTAAAAACTGAAATACATTAAAAAAAGAAATTACTTCATCTTTAATTTTATTAAAAAATTAGGGTTCTTTTATTCAATCTAATACATATAGGAGGAATTATGTTTGGCCTTTTGCTATATAATGAATTCCTTTCCAAGAATCTGTTTATAGAGGTTGAGCAAAATATGTACACGTATTATTATACAAAAAAGCTTACCATCTACTGATTATAAAATCCAAAACTAACTGTTCCCTATCATGAGGTCAATAAATTTCACTTAATATTATATACACACCCAAATATGAATGTGTGTATTCACTTGACTAGCGTTCTACAGACAATACTTTGAATACTTGGAGAAATCACCCAATATTTGGTATTTTATGGTTATTGTTTATACCAAATTATTAAAAAAAAACAATGTTCTACTTTGATTTTGTTGTATATTTACTATAGCTCAGTTGCATCCCCTCTAACATTTGTTAGTTCCCACTAAGTGAGAAGGTCTAGCAGAGAGACAGGAGAGGAGGGACACATACCTTTTGTTGCCTAGGAAGTCGTGCATTCTTTAGTGTGCAGATCAGGTTACTCTCTAAAAAGAGACCTGCTTAGGCTGGTAACGAAAAGAGAAATTTAAAAACTTACAACCCGGTCAAGATAAGCAATGTCTGTGACCTTCACAGGCTGCCCTGTGAAGGCTCAGAGTGAAGCTAGAATGGAAAATATTGATTTGTCGTCAATGTGTCACTTCAGGTTTGAACAGGAAATCCTCACACTTAGGCGAGTTGAAGAGAGTTTAGCTTATCACACACCTCCAGAAAATAGGAGACTTTGGGCTCCAATTAAAAGGACAAATGGATCTCTAATTGTGTTATTTATATTTTCCATTTTTAAATGCCTCTGAGAAATTGTTATCATATACTGTGAGATCCATTAGATCTGATAAACAGAGTGCCTGAAGAACTATGGATGGAGCTTTGTGACACTGTATAGGAGGCAGTGGTCAAGGTCATCCCCAAGAAAAAGAAATGCAAAAAGGCAAGATGGTTTTCTGGGGAGGCCTTACCAATAGCTGAGAAAAGAAGAGAAGCTAAAGGCAAAGGAGAAAAGGAAAGATATATTCATCTGAATGCAGAATTCCAAAGGATAGCAAGGAGAGATAAGAAAGCCTTCCTCAGTGACCAGTGCAAAGGATAGAGGAAAACAATAGAATGGCAAAGAGTAGAGATCTCTTCAAGAAGATTAGAGGTACCAAGGGAAAATTTCATGCAAAGATGGGTACAATAAAGGACAGAAATGGTACGGGCCTAACAGAAGCAGAAGATATTAAGAAGAGGTGGCAAGAATACACAGAAGAACTATATAAAAAAGATCTTCATGACCCAGATAAGCACCCAGATCACTTGCCTAGAGCCAGACATCTTGGAATGTGAAGTCAAGTGAGCCTTAGAAAGCATCACTATGAACAAAGCTAGTGGAGGTGATGGAATTCCAGTTGACCTATTGCAAATCCTGAAAGATGATGTTGTGAAAGTGCTACACGCAATATGCCAGCAATTTTGGAAAACTCAGAAGTGGCCACAGGACTAGAAAAGGTCAGTTTTCATTCCAATCCCAAAGAAAGGCAATGCCAAGGACTGTTCAAACTACTGCACAATTGCACTCATCTCATTTGCTAGCAAAGTAATGCTCAAAATTCTCCAAGCCAGGCTTCAACAGTACGTGAACTGAGAACTTCCAGATGTTCAAGCTGGATTTAGGAAAAGCAGAGGAAGCAGAGATCAAGTTTCCAACATCCATTGGATCATCAAAAAAGCAAGAGACCAAAAGACTGTTATATATATCTGTGTCTCTTGCTGTCTCACATACAGGGTTATCGTTACCATCTTTCTAAATTCCATATATATGCGTTAGTATACTGTATTAGTGTTTTTCTTTATGGCTTAGTTCACTCTGTAGAATAGGCTCCAGTTTCATACACCTCATTAAAACTGATTCAAATGTATTCTTTTAATGGCTGAGTAGTACTCCACTGTGTATATGTACCACAGTTTTCTTATCCATTCATCTGATGATGGACATCTAGGTTGCTTCCATGTCCTGGCTATTATAAATGCCATTGAAACATGTATAATATCATATATGAAACGAGCCACCAGTCCAGGTTTGATGCATTATACTGGATGCTTGGGGCTGGTGCAGAGACGACCCAGAGGGATGGTACGGGGAGGGAGGAAGGAGGGAGTTTCAGGATGGGGAACATGTGTACACCTATGGCGGATTCATGTTGATGTATTGCAAAACCAATACAATATTGTAAAGTAATTAACCTCCAATTAAAATAAATAAATTTATATTAAAAAAAAGAGACCTGCAGAAAAGCATTTACTTCTGCTTTATTGACTATGCCAAGCCTTTGGCTGTGTGGATCACAACAAATTGTGGAAAATTCAGAAAGAGATGGGAACACCACCCAACCTGCCTCCTGAGAAATCTATATGCAGGTAAAGAAGCTGCATTTAGAACTGGACATGGAAAAACAGAGTGGTTTCAAATCAGGAAAGGAGTATGTCAGGCTGTTGTCACCCTACTTATTTAACTTATATGCAGAATACATCTCGAGAAATACAGGGCTGGATGAAGCACAAGCTGGAATCAAGATTGCTGGGAGAAATATCAATAACCTCAGATATGCAGATGACACCACCCTTATGGCAGAAAGTGAAGAAGAACTAAAAAGCCTCTTGATGAAAGTGAAAGAAGAGAGTGAAAAAGTTGGCTTAAAGCTCAACATTCAGAAAACTAACATCATGGCATCTGGTCCCATCGCTTCATGGCAACCAGATGGGGAAACAATGGAAACAGTGACAGGTTTTTTTGGGGGTGGGGGGCAAAATAACTGCAGATGGTGACTGCAGCCATGAAATTAAAAGTTGCTTGCTCCTTGGAAGGAAAGTTATGACCAACCTAGACAGCATATTAAAAAGCAGAGACATTACTTTGCCAACAAAGGTCCATCCAGTCAAAGGTATGACTTTTCCAGTTGTCCTGTATGGATGTGAGATTTGGACTATAAAGAAAGCTGAGAGCCGAAGAATTGATGCTTTTGAACTGTGCTATTGGAGAAGACTCTTGAGAGTCCCTTGGACATGAAGTAGATCCAATCAGTCCATCCTAAAGGAAACTAGTCCCAAATATTCACTGGTAAGACTGATGCTGAAGCTGAAGCTCCAATATTTTGGTCACCTGATGCAAAGAACTGACTCCTTTGAAAAGACCCTGATGCTGGGAAAGACTGAAGGCAGGAGGAGAAGGGGACGACAGTGGATGAGACGGTTGGATTTCATCACTGACTCAATGGACATGAGTTTGAGTAAACTCTGGGAGTTTGTGATGGACAGGGAGGCCTGGTGTGCTGCAGTCCATGAGATCACAAAGAGTCAGACACGAGTGAGCAACTGAACTGACACACTAAAAGATCTAAAAATTGTGCTATGCTTAGTTCCCCAATTGTGTTCCAACTCTTTGCAACCCCACGGCTTCCCTGGTGGGTAAGAGGTTAAAGCCTAAAGACTGTAGCCTGCCAGCCTCCTCTGTCCATGAGGATTTCCCATGCAATAATACTGGAGTGGGTTCCCATGACCTCCTCCAAGGGATCAAACATCAAACCCAGGTCTGCCATAGTGCAGGCAGATTCTTTACCATCTGAACCACCAGCCTAAGAATACTGCAGTAGGTAGACTAGCACTAGGTAGACTAGCCCTTCTTCACGTTATCTTCCTGACTAGGAACCCAACTGAGATCTTCTGCATTGCTGGTGGATTCTTTACCTGCTTACCAGCTGAGCTATCAGGAAAGCCCCCCAAAATGCACTGCTGCTGCTGCTAAGTCTCTTCAGTTGTGTCCGACTCTGTGCGACCCCATAGACGGCAGCCCACCAGGCCCCCCCGTCCCTGGGATTCTCCAGGCAAGAATACTGGAGTGGGTTGCCATTTCCTTCTCCAATGCATGAAAGTGAAAAGTGAAAGTGAGGTCACTCAGTCGTGTCCGACTCTAGGGACCCCATGGACTGCAGCCTAACAGGCTCCTCTGTCCATGGGATTTTCCAGACAAAAGTACTGGAGTGGGGTGCCATTGCCTACCTTTATTTAAAAGGAGAAAAACACTTTTGCATAGGGATTCAGAGAAGAAGGAATCCTAAGCCATTTAAAAGTGCTTTTGTAAAGACTACAAATGGTGTAGCTGACATAGAAGTAATTTCAATTGTTCAGTTCAGTTCAGTCGCTCAATCGTGTCTGACTCTTTGCGACCACTGAGTTGCAGCACGCCACGCCTCCCTGTTCAATTGTTTTGCTATGCATTTTGAAGAAAAATTATAAAGCACTGGAGCACTGTTGGCCCTTTAGGTGCACAGATCTATGTAGTTTATAAGAGGAAAACAAACAAACAACAAGAGCCAAAATGCAATCCTTTTTTGTTGCTGTTTCTGCCTAACTAGCACTTACTTCTGGGGTAAAATAGGGCTCATACATTCGCATTGTATTTAAACATGTAATGATTTTTAAACACTGCTTTTATAATTATTGCTATGGCTAACGGAATAGATCATTTTGATTTTGATGCATTTAAAGGGCAACTTTCAAACATTTAAGATTTTCAATTACAGCTGTCATATTTTTTTGAATGCCAATATCTGCTTCTTCAGATAATTTAAAGAGAACACAAGAAAGAAATGGAAATCTGCTGTTATGCAAATCAGTCAACCCAATATTGGCTATATTTACTGTACTGTATCAATCAGGTTGGATATCCTTAGGATGGTTCTTAAAAATATAGGCTGATATTTACTCACAATATGATATTTTGAATTTTTATCTAGAAATGATGTCAGGTAATTTATTTTTAGGGTTTTTGAATTTAGTTATTTCCCACCTGCATGAGAGTCTGAAAGTTGGCCTTTATTTTTCAAGTTTATGTTGGCTGCTAAAGTTCACAAATGGTTTGATCTATGAAATCTTTGTAAAATTTAGCATTTTGGTTCTCTATGATTCTTGTCTGAAGGGTGTGAAGTAAATGAAATACTGAAACCAGTGGAAACTTTCTGTGTGGGAATATTGAATGCTATTGGATCATTGGCTATCTTTTTCTAATATTATGTCTCTGAAACCAGTCATACATATCAACATGGACCTCCTACTCTAAAAGCAGAGGTGAAAGGCCAGTTGAGAGAGCTCGTCCAGGCTGTGTTTCTGACCAAGCTTGTCCTCCAATTGGTGAACTCTCAAGGCACAGACATAGGTGTTTTCAGTCAGTGTGGGCATGTAATCCATGCTTCTGCTGTCACACTGTTGAACAAAGATAGATACAGGGGAACTTGCTATGGATGAGTGATGTGGAATTTTGGAGGTTCTGACTGTTGCAGGAAATAATTTACCTTGGGGTACATGTTAATTACTATCTAATGTTCATGTAACCCACTCCAGTGTTCTTGCCTAGAGACTCCCAGGGATGGGGGAGACTGGTGGGCTGCCGTCAATGGGGTCACACTGAGTCGGACACGACTGAATAGACTTAGCAGCAGCAGTAGCAATGTTCATGTTATTTTACAGGTGAAGACAAGGATGAATCAAAATGAAAGTGGATCAGAAATATTTATTATGCAGAATATAATCTTTTTGTCTCCAGTTTTGGGAAATATTTAATTCATTTTTTTGATGTTAAAATTTGTGGGGTTTTCTCCACAGCTATTGGTGTTACCTGCCTCATTAGCAATAAATTTTCCAATGTTCAAATTCCCTCATCTTCAAATTCGATGCAATCTGAAAGTTTAAATGGCTTGGTACTATGATTATTTTTCTGTCAAAAGAAATCCATTTTTGTATTTATAAATTAGCTTTTTAGTGAATAGATTACAAGTATTTGATGGTAATAAAGCTAAATGAAATATAGTTTGTCTATTATAAGATTTACTCTATAATTTGTCGTTGTATGAGGGAGAATATTTGTTGAAAATTAAATGGTAGTATATTTATCCATTTTATCATTCTTTAATGATTGTTCACATCTAGATTTCTCAAATTACAAAGTAACTAAATGGCAAAATATTAAGACATTTAAAAAACCTAAGAATCAATCCTAACCTATTCACTTTCTGCCATAACGGTGGTGTCATCTACATATCTGAGGTTATTGATACTTCTCCTGGCAATCTTGATTCCGCTTGTGCTTCTTCCAGCCCAGCGTTCCTCATGATGTACTCTGCATAGAAGTTAAATAAGTAGGGTGACAATATACAGCCTTGACATACTCCTTTTTCTATTTGGAACCAGTCTGTTGTTCCATGTCCAGTTCTAACTGTTGCTTCCTGACCTGCATACAGGTTTCTCAAGAGACAGGTCAGGTGGTCTGGTATTTCCATCTCTTGAAGAATTTTCCACAGTTTATTGTGATCCACATAGTCAAAGATTTTGGCATAGTTAATAAAGCAGAAATAGATGTTTTTCTGAAACTCTCTTGCTTTTTGATGATCCAGCAGATGTTGGCAATTAGATCTCTGGTTCCTCTGCCTTTTCTAAAACCAGCTTGAACATCTGGAAGTTCACGGTTCACATATTGCTGAAGCCTGGCTTGGAGAATTTTGAGCATTACTTTACTAGCATGTGAGATGAGTGCAATTGTGCCGTAGTTTGAGCATTCTTTGGCATTGCCTTTCTTTGGGATTGGAATGAAAACTGACCTTTTCCAGTCCTGTGGCCACTGCTGAGTTTTCCAAATTTGCTGGCATATTGAGTACAGCACTTTCACAGCATCATCTTTCAGGATTTGAAATAGCTTTCAGGATTTGAAATAGCTCAACTGGAATTCTATCACCTCCACTAGCTTTGTTTGTAGTGATGCTTTCTAAGGCATATTTGACTTCACATTCCAGGATGTCTGGCTCTAGGTGAGTGATCACACCATCACGATTATCTGGGTTGAGAAGATCTTTTTTCACAGTTCTGTGTATTCTTGCCACCTCTTCTTAATATCTTCTGCTTCTGTTAGGTCCATACCATTTCTGTCCTTTATTGAGCCCATCTTTACATGAAATGTTCCCTTGGTATATCTAATTTTCTTGAAGAGATCTCTAGTCTTTCCCAGTCTTCTGTTTTCCTCTATTTTTTGCATTGATCGCTGAGGAATGCTTTCTTATCTCCTCTTTCTATTTGGAACTCTGCTTTCAGATGCTTGTATCTTTCCTTTTCTCCTTTGCTTTTCGCTTCTCTTCTTTTCACAGCTATTTGTAAGGCCTCCCCATGCCGGGGTCCAGCCCCGGTGGAGTCAGGGGTTTCGAAGGGGAGATGGCTTCGGCAATCAGGATATGATAGAATTAAAGATATAAAGAGTGGTTAAATAAGGATAGCTCAGTGAGAAAATTCAGTGGAGAAAAGAAGCTGAATAACTTGGTTTACGTGGAAAGCTAATAAAATTCCAAAATAAGGAATTTACGTCACCTACATCGGCCGCAGGCGTCCTTCCGTTCTCCCGAAGGAGAGGAGACACTAAGGCCTCCCCAGTCAGATCTTAGAAGCCCAGGAAAAATTAGTAGGCTTGAGGAGCCTACATGCCCCAGATGGGTATTCAGCCAGAAGGTGAGAGAAAGAACGACATGGGGAGACCAAGTTTTGGTGAACAAGGCCTGAACTTTATTTTCCAAAGTAGTGTTTATACCTTAAGTTGTGCATAGGGGATAATGGGGGAAGGGGTAGAGTTAGCAGTAAGCCAGGCTTTCTTCCTGCAAACTTATCATATGCAAAAGTTTAGGTGATTTACATCATCTTCTGGCCTGGAGGCCTGTTAACATTTTCAGACCCTTTCTTCAGAAATCTTATTTTTCTCTAAAGGTGATTAGTCAGGCGCCACCTCCAAAAGCATTAGATAAAGTTGCATTCCTATAGGGCAAAGGTGTGGTGGGCTATAACAAGAAAAATAATTAACTCAAGGGTCCAAGGTTACAAACATTAAAGCTACTACTTACATTCCTATACACCAATTATATTAATCAATACACTGCCAGGGACACAGTAGGTAAGGGATATGGAAACTTAGCAGCAAACATTGGCCCAACAAGGGAAACACCCTTCACCAATACAATTCTAATCAATCTTTTAACTGCTCAAAGGAATCTGTATTTAGACAGTTTAGAACATCTCATGCCTCTCACGGTTGGGAGGCTGTGAACAATCACATGTGGCTGGAATAAACTTCAGAGGAGATTGTAGGTTGAAACACTCTTATTACGCCCAGGAACTTTATCAACTGGAGCTGTAAGTTAACTCTTTTTCAGAGAGAGGTGGTGGGGGACAGCCCCCCATAAAGTCAGAGGTGTAGGTGAGAGCACAAAGCAGTAAAGTAGGCAGACTCTGGTTTTGGGGGTAGATGCTCGAGAATTCCCAGGGGGACTCCTGAGGCTCGATTCCACCCTTGCGAATGCTGAGCCTCCTTCCTCATGATCTTTGCCATGGGCGGAGTTCCTCACGCTGGCTTCCGGCATCCCCAGACAGTCGTTTTGGTTTTTTGGATTTCTTTTCCTAAAAAGCCTCTTGATGAAAGTGAAAGAGTAGAGTGAAAAAGCTGTCTCAAATCTCAACATTCAGAAGACGAAGATCATGGCATCTGGTCCTATCACTTCATGGGAATTAGATGGGGAAACAGTGGAAACAGTGTCAGACTTTATTTTTTTGGACTCCAATATCACTGCAGATGGTGACTGCAGCCATGAAATTAAAAGACGCTTACTCCTTGGAAGGAAAGTTATGACCAACCTAGATAGCATATTCAAAAGCAGAGACATTACTTTGCCAACAAAGGTCCGTCTAGTCAAGGCTATGGTTTTTCCAGTGGTCATGTATGGATTTGAGAGTTGGACTGTGAAGAAAGCTGAGCACCGAAGAACTGATGCTTTTGAGCTGTGGTGTTGGAGAAGACTCTTGAGAGTCCCTTGGACTGCAAGGAGATCCAACCAGTCCATTCTAAGGGAGGTCAACCCTGGGTGTTCTTTGGAAGGACTGATGCTAAAGCTGCAACTCCAATACTTTGGCCACCTCATGCAAAGAGTTGACTCATTGGAAAAGACCCTGATGCTGGGAGGGATTGGAGGCAGGAAGAGAAGGGGACAACAGAGGATGAGATGGCTGGATGGCATCACTGACTCGATAGACATGAGTTTGAGTGAACTCGGGGAGTTGGTGATGGACAAGGAGGCCTGGTGTGCTGTGATTCATAGGGTTGCAAAGAGTCGCACACGACTGAGTGACTGAACTGATGAGGAACAAATTTTGGCAATGTTTACAGGCCATAAAAATATTTTTCTGAAAAAAGATGTGTTTTTATTTCTTTATTTACTAGTACTTTAAATTTTCTAGGTAATTTATTTTGTATTAGTCATTTATAAACTCATTTAAAATTTATAAAATATTTCTGTGTTGAGACTATGTGATTCACTGACATCAATTCTGTATTCATTTATTTAAAATATTTTCATAGGTCAGTAAATCATATACATTCATAGTATAACATGTGAAAAATAGAGGAGTATCACTGACTCCAAGTCTTCACTGAATATTGACTGTGCACTTTGAAGTCTACTACGTGATGAAAAGGCATTGAGAGGCAAACAGGCCCTTACTTCATGAACATATATGTGGAAGGACATGTTTTGTTTTGTTTTAGGAGCAAAAGCAAATATTTAAGAAACACACAAATGAATAAGTAAGACACACATTTTTTTTTCTTTAAAAACATTTTTTTATTGGATTCTAGCTGTTTTATAATGTGTGATAGTTTCATGTGTACAGCAGAGTGATTCAGTTATACACATATCTGTATCTACTCTGTTTTTAGATTCTTTTTCTATATAGGCCATTACAGAGTATTGAGTGAAGTTCCCTGTGCTACACAGCAGGTTCTCTTTTATATACAGTAATGTGTAGATGTCAGTGCTAATCTCCCAGTGTATCCCTGCCCTCCCCATCACCTGTTGGTTTTCAGTTGTTCAGTCATGTCCGACTCTTTGCAACCCCATGGACTGAAGCACACCAGGCTTCCCTGTCCATCACCATCTCCCAGAGCTTGCTCAAACTCATGTCCATTGAGTCGGTGATGCCATTCAACCACCTCATGCTCTGTCGTCCCCTTCTGGTCCTACCTTCAATCTTTCCCAGCTTGAGGGTCTTTTCAAATGAGTCAGTTCTTCACATCAGGTGGCCAAAATATTAGAGCTTCAGCTTCAGCATCAGTCCTTCCAATGAATATTAAGACTTGATTTTCTTTAGGATTGACTGATTTGATCTCCTTGTAGTCCAAGAGAATCTTGGGAGTCTTACCCAGCACCACTGTTCAAAAGCATAAATTCCTCAATACTCAGCCTTCTTTATAGTCCAACTCTCACATCCATACATGACTACTGGAAAAGCCATATCTTTAACTATAGGGACCTTTGTTGGCAATGTAATGTCTCTGCTTTTTAATTTGCTGTCTAGGTGGTAACGATAAATTTATTTACTACATCTGTTGAATCTACTTCTCTATCGTAAAATATCATATAGATTGGAAAGAGAGACAAAACTCTTTATTTGCAAAATGACATAATTGTCTGCACAAATTCCAAAGTATCTCCAAAATCGTCCTAAAACTAATCAGTAAGTAGAGTCCCTGAACTGCAAGGATATCCAACCAGTCAACCCTAAAGGAAATCAATCCTGAATATTCATTGGAAGGGCTGAGGCTGAAGCTGAAAGTCCAATACTTTAGCCACTTGATGCAAAGAACTGACTCATTGGAAAAGACCCTGATGCTGGGAAAGATTGAAGGCAGGTAGAGAAGGGGACGACAGAAGATGAGATGGTTGGATAGTGTCACTGACTTGATGGACACGAGTCTGGCATTTTGTGAGTTAGTGATGGACAGGGAAGCCTGGCGTGCTGCAGTCCATGGGGTTGCAGAGTCGGACACAACTGAGCGACTGAACTGAACTGAACTGAAACGAAACATGGTTTCAGATAGAACAGAATATTAAAATCAGTTATATTTATATAAATTATTAGAAATTGAGAAAAACAAAAAGTATCATTTATAATGGACTTCCTTGGTGACTGAGATGGTAAAGCTTCTGCCTACAATGTGGGAGACCCGGTTTCAATCCCTGGGTTGGGAAGATCTCCTGGAGAAGGAAATGGCAACCCATTCCAGTATTCTTGCCTGGAAAATCTCATGGATGGAGGAACCTGGTAGGCTACAAACCATGGGGTCAAAAGCTTTAAGTTGATAGTATAAATGTACCAAATATTTGCACCATTTGTATGTTGAATTATTAAATACTAGTGAGAAAGGTTGAAAAAGACAAATTGATAAATAAACTCTAATCCTACACTGGAAGTCTAAACATTAAGATGATTCCTTTTCTCCCTTAATTGCTCTACATATTTAAGTCAGTCATAATCAGAAACACACAGTCTGGTTCTCTGTGACAACCTACAGGGGCTGGATGGAGTGGGAGAAAGGTTCATGTGGGAGGGGACATATGTATACTCATGGCTGACTCACATTGTTGTATAATAGAATTCAGCACAACATTGTAAAGCAATTTTCCTCCAATTTAAAAAAAAGGCTAAAAAATAAGAAACATATTAAGCTTTTATTTTGTAGAAAGTTGCATATTAATTTTAATTTTTTAAAATGAATTTTCTTTTTTTAGAACAATATACATTTACAGAAAAAGTTTGAAGATAGTATAGAATTCCATGTATTCTGAAATCAGTTCCTCTTTAATTAAGTTTATATTAGTATTGCACTTTTGTTGTAATTAATAAACCAACATCAGTGTATTTTTAGTAAAGAAAATCCATAGTTTATTCATGCTTCTGTAACTGCTTTTACCTATGTCCTTTTTCTATTCCAGAATCCCATCCAGGTTACCACATGACATTTAGATGTCACGTCTCTTTAGGCTCCCCTTGGCTATTACAGACTTTCCTTGTGTTTGATGACCTTGATAGTTTTGAAAAGTGCTAGGTAGGTATATTTTAGAGTACCCTTCATTGAGATATGTCTGACATTTTTCTCATGAGGAGATTGGAGTTGTAAATTTGGGGAGGATGACAGAGTGCAAAATTTATTACATCATATCAAGGGAACAAACTGTGAACATGACCTCACTGTTGATGTTACCTTTGCTCACCGAGGTGGTGTTTGTCAGGTTTTCCACTCGAAGGTCACTCTTGTTTTCCCTCTTCCATATGACTCTGTAATGATTTCTTTGGAAGGAAATCATTATGTGCAGTAAGTACTTAAGGAGTAAGGAGTCCCATCCGTTTTAGGCAAGAGCATCTACATTATTTATTTAGAATTTTTCTGCACAGGAGATTGTTTCATCTCCCTCATTTGCTAAAGTATTCAATCATTTTATACTACTGTGGACTCATGGGTATTTTATATTGGGGTTATAATTAATACTATTTCTTTTCTGTGATTTTTGCTGCTTAAATTGTTCCAGCTTTGGCCATTGGTAATTCTTTTACCTAGTTGACATACCTCTACAGTTTTAAGCATTTCTCCATTTTCTAGAACTACAAAAATCTCCAGGCTCTTCTTATGTATTTCCTACCCCTATTTTAGAATCAGCCATTTTTTTCAAGTAGCTAAGATTTTATTGACTAGTAATGGAATTATATTTAACAATGGCCGCTAAGTAAGTTTTTTCTTCTTTGCAAAAAAAAGTTAAAACAATTTTGAAAAAGACAATGCAGGAGAGCACACATCACTTCACAACTTCCTATAAATTCACAATAATCAAGTTATTGGTGAAAGAAGGCAGATATTCAGATCAATGAAATAGGATAGAGTTTAGAAATAGAGTGTACAAGTGGCGAATTGATTTTTCACAAAAGTGCCATGATAATTCAACAGAAGAGTACAATTTTCAAAAAATGGTTCTGAAATAACTAGACATCTTTTTGGAAAACATTTTTAAAAAGAATTCAATCCATACTTTGCACTATATACAAAATTAATGCAATGAAATATAGATATCAATGTAAATTTAGAGCTTCTAGAAGAAGGCATAGGAGAAAAATTTTCAAGTTCAGGTTAATTAAGATTTCTTAATTAAAAACTTCTTAAATATAAAAACATATGTTTAAAAATTATTTATTTCACTTCTTCAAGTTAAACTTCTGCTCATCTAAACTTCTAAAAAGAATGTTAAGAGAATACAAGGTATACTGGAAGGCAGTATTTATGAAACACATGTCTGAAAAAGTAGTAACATCTAAAATATATAAAGAGAGAACTCTCAGAGCTCAATAATAAGAAAATGAACAACCCAATAAAAATAGGCAAAATATTTAATCAATCTTTACCATAGGAGATCATATGAAAGGATGGTGCACATCATTTATTGGTTCAGTTCACTTCAGTCATTCAGTAGAATCTGACTCTTTGTGACCTCATGAATTGCAGCATGCCAGGCCTCCCTGTCCATTACCAACTGCCGGAGTTCACTCAAACTCATGTCCATCAAGTCAGTGATGCCTTCCAGCCATCTCAACCTATGTCGTCCCCTTCTCCTCCTGCCCCCAATCCCTCCCATCATCAGGGTCTTTTCCAATGAGTCAACTGTTTGCATGAGGTGGCCAATGTATTGGAGTTTCAGCTTAGCATCAGTCCTTCCAATGAATACCCAGGACTGATCTCCTTTAGAGTGGACTGGTTGGATCTCCTTGCAGTCCAAGGGACTCACAAGAGTCTTCTCCAACATCACAGTTCAAAAGCATCAATTTCACAGTGCTCAGCTTTCTTCACAGTCCAACTCTCACATTCATACATGACTACTGGAAAAACTATAGCCTTGACTAGACGGACCTTTGTTGGCAAAGTAATGTCTCTACTTTTGAATGTGCTATTTAGGTTGGTCATAACTTTCCTTTCAAGGAGTAAGCATCTTTTAATTTCATGGCTGCAATCACCATCTGTAGTGATTTTGGAGCCCAGAAAAATAAAGTCTGACACTGTTTCCACTGTTTCCCCATCTATTTCCCATGAAGTGATGGGACCAGATGCCATAATCTTCATTTTCTGAATGTTGAGCTTTAAGCCAACTTCTTCAGTCTCCTCTTTCACTTTCATCAAGAGGCTTTTTAATTCCTCTTCACTTTCTGCCATAGGATGGTGTCATCTGCATATGTGAGATTATCGATATTTCTCCTGGCAACATTCATTAGAGATATACAAATATACCTTTATTATACCACACCTTTATTAAAAATAGTTTTAAAATTTTTCAATATTAAAGTTAGTAGGACAGTAGCAAATGGAATTCTCATACACTGCTAATAGAATGCAAAATAGTACAGCCACTTTGCAATATGGAATCATACCCAGAAGACTGGACTTGCCAGAGAGCATTCAAGCTATTAGTTGTGGTATAGGTCACAAACACAGATCTATTTGTTTTCTTTCTGTTACTATACTGTCTTTCTCATAAAAAGTAAGAAATCAAACAAATGCATATACAATTGATACAGAATAATGACCTCACTTACTCTTCGCATTAAATCCCAGGTAAAATGTACATAGCTGTGACAACAGTTTGAAAAATTACTTACTAAATCTGTGTGATTTGCAGAAATTGACTACACAATCCTAAGGTTCATGAGAAGCACTGATACTTTCTCACTCTGCCGACCTGTGCTCATAACTGGTGTGATCTGGGATTTATGTTTGAAAGAGGCAGAAGTGGAGGGTCCACAATGTATCTCCATCAAGCTAAAATATAGGTGCAGCCCATAACAAAGCATTCTGAAATGAGAGATACACAAACTGGACTTCCAAGGGTCTGAGTTTTTATAAGGAAACGTTGTTGCATGTGTCTTTGGTTGTTGTTTCATTAGGTAGCAAGACAAGCTACCTACTTCTCACAAATGAAGCGCATGAATCTGGAACAGTCAGAAGCAGACATCTTTGTTGCTTTAATATATGCACAGTTTCCTTCGTTTGACTTGTTCCAATCACTTAAAATAAAGTAAAAGCATATAAATAATGTAAAATAGACATTCACTAATGCAAACATAAGAAATATTGGTTCAAAGTTAAGGTATATATATTTTTTCTTTCCTTACAAGAAACTATCCCTTGGTGCCCTAGCCTTTCCTAAAGCATACTTTATAAGGATTACAGCAACAAGTTGAAAAGCCTCCCTGTCTATATATACTCATTTTCTGAACTTAAACTCTTTGTATGTGTGTGTCTGTATGTACACGCAATGCTCATGTATATGCTCAGTCGCTAAGTTATGTCCTATTCTTTACAACCCCATGGACAGTAGCCTGCCAGCCTCTTCTGTTCATGGGATTTCCCAGGCAAGAATATTGCAGTGCGTTGCCATTCTCCAGGGGATCTTCCTGATCCAGGGATCAAACCTGTGTCTCCTGAATTACCAATGGATTCTTTACCACTGAGCCACCTGTATATGCCCATATACGTATGCATATTTGTCTATATATTAAAGTGTGCATTTCCGTATATACTTTTCAAAATGTAAACTAGTTAATGGAACTTATTATTTACTATCTATTCTAGAGACTTGCAATTTTAGAAAAGGGATTGACTTATCTTCCCATGTCCAATGATTTCTGGTACTTGTATGAGATAATCCAATCCAATAGAAATAGAATAGTTGGCTTTGAATGAAGTTCTGCAATACAAAGAGATACATTCTATGAGAAAAGTGTCTTTTCACAATTCTGAAATTAAATAAATATCTTTTTAATATTTTAATTATTTTGAGTAACAAATAGTATAAAGATCAATTTCATCCTGATTCTGTTCAAATGATAAAATAATAGAATCTTAGTTATATTTATTAAATATAGTGACATAAATGAGACATAAAATAACACTGTCTTAGCTTACCTATCTTTTTTTTTTTTTTAAAGATTTTTTTTGGATGTAGATCATTTTTTGAGACTTCCCTGGTAGCTCAGACAGTTAAGCGTCTGTCTACAATGTGGGAGACCTGGGTTCCATCCCTGTGTCGGGAAGATCCCCTGTAAAAGGAAATGGCAATCCACTCCAGTACTATTGCCTGGAAAATCCCATCTACAGAGGAGCCTGGTAGGCGACAGTTCATAGGGTCACAAAGATTTTAAAGCTTTTATTGAATGTGTTGTAATATTGCTTCTGTTTCATGTTTTGGATTTTTAGCCGAGAGGCATGTGGGCTCTTAGCTGCATGAGGAGGGATCACAACTGTACCTTGTGTGCTGAAAGGTAAAGTCTTGACCATTGGACCACTAGGGAAGTCCTGTACCTATCTTTTTTAATCTTCAGACTAAAATATCTTAATTTACTTTCAAAACTGACACTTGTAGCTCAAGAAAAAATTCTGAGCAAAATTGGTTGGTATTTTGAGGTCCAGGTGTGACAGATGTGAGGTTTTTACCAATGTCATTTAAATTGTTTTTCAAAAGTACTGTGCTTACTATTTGTGAAGTGAGCATCTTGAAGAAGTGGTCCTTATTCTACCAGATGAGATGTTTACATAGGTATCTGAAAATTACTTGATAAGTACAAATGTAACTGATGTTCATCTTGTAACTTAATTTTTACCACATTTTTTGCACATATATTGGGATTTCCCTGATGGCTAGTGGTAAAGAACCTGCCTGCTAATGAAGGTGATGAGGGTTTGATCTCTGGTTCTGGAAGATTCCCTGGAGAAGGAAATGGTCACCCACCCAAGCACTCTTGCTTGGGAAATCCCATGGACAGAGGAGACTGGCAGGCTACAGTCCATGGGGTCCCAAAAGAGTTGACATGACTTAGCAACTAAACAACAAACAACAGCAATGTACATATATTATCTCATGTGATCTTCCTAAAATATGTTGGAAAGAAAATATAACCAGTTTTTATTACAAGCAAAGTAATGTGTGAAAGGGAACTAAAGAGAGAGTTTCTGACTATAAATTCTGTATTTCTCTATTCTGCTTTAGTTTTTACCCTTAGTTTGTTTTTATTTTCTTTTGTTTCTTTCACCATAGAGAATATGGCAGAAACTTAGTCTCTCTACCCAGAAAAAAATTATGTACATACCATCTATTCATAAGATTTGACATTCAATTTCATGGTTTTCATAGATGGCCTTATTTCTTGATGGAGATATCCTACATAAAAGATTAGGGCTTCTAGACTCTAAAGCTAATTTTTGAGCCCACCAGACTTCCCTGTCTATGGAATCCTCCAGGCAAGAATACTGGGGTGGGTTGCCATTCCTTTCTTGAGGGGATCTTGCTGCCCCAGGGATCGAATCCAGATCTTCTGCATTGCAGGCAGATTCTTTATTGTCTGAGCCACCAGGGAAGCCCCTTGGAATAAAAAGGAAGTTAATTCAGATCTGCAAAGGTCTTCTTTTCGGGTTCAGATTTTCTCTGTTTTCTTGATGGTTTTCAAGTTCATATTTTTATAACTATTTATGAGTTGTTAAAAGCCAAAGATATGGGTGATTGTACTATTACAGATAGTTGAGTTAGTCTTAGTGTCTGTGAAAGAATATTAAAAGATTCTCCTTAAGTTGGAATGTAAGAATATATTTCTTGAAAGAATAATAGTAAGTTATTTCTCTATTCAAATCAAGGATATTGACAAGGATTATGAAATATTCAGTTCAATTTTCTTGAAAGTTAGTATGAGTTAAAATTTAATATGAGTTTGAATTAATTGATCTTCAATTTTAAATTCATCCTAACTCTTCCTTTTACCCTAAACTCAGTGGTATTGTACTTCTTGATTTTGTTGGAGGTAAAATGACATTTTTTTTTTTAGAGAGAAGCTACATTTCCATGAAATTATCAGTATGAAAATATAATTATCTCTGATAAAATGAAATATTTTAAAATAATTTTTTCCTAATGGTTTCATGTTTCCCTTTACATTTGCTCTACTGGAAAAGTTCTAACTGTGGGTGAGTTAGATGAATTAAATGAAATTCTAATTTCATTTCTACTTGTATTTCTGACCTTAAGATGAGAACTGTCTAGATCTGAATCAACTACAACTGTAAACTATGGACACTCAAATATTATCAAGCATTCAGATTTAGCTAACAGGACTTCCCCAGTGCTCAAGTTGTTAAGAATCTGTCTGCCAAAGCAGGGGACACAGCTTGGATCCCCAGTCCAGTAAGATTCCACATGCAACAGACAGCTAAACCTATGAACTACAACTACTGAGCCTGAGCTTTCGAGCCCATACTCCACAACAAGGGAAGTCACCTCCACAAGAAGCCCTGTCACCGCAGTTAGAGAAAGCCCACGGGTAGCGAGGAAGACCCAGCACAGCTTAAAAAAAAAAAAATGATTTAGGCAACACCTAATGGCCAGATGGCCAGATGAATAAGATGAATACAGGGTGAGACGGAAAACAGAAATACGTCACCTGTTCTTCCTTATCTTCTATCTTAAGAAGTGTGGAGTCCATTTCCTTGCAGCTTTTTTTACTTTCTTCAAAGTTCTTCAATTCATCCGAAAAATAGTAACATTTCTGTCCCCAACACGACCATTTACTTTTACATTCCTTTCCTTCAAAACGAAAGATATTCCCCAGAGACCATTCAGTGTGTATCTTGAAAGGAATGATCTGGAACTTAGCTACTGAGGAATCCTTTCTAGTCCTTGTAAAACCATTGATTTCGTGAGATGGATGGACTTCATTTCTAAGTTCCTGGCCTTAGGGAGATGACTTACATCCCTCCAAATCTATGCATAAGACTATTAAAATTCTCTAGGAAATATATCTTAGAAAATTGATGTTTTTTCTCACAATCTCTACAGATAGGAGTTCACAGGGGAAAACAACTTCTTTGTATTCTCTGAAAGAAAGAAAGTGAAAGTCGCTCAGTCATGTCTGACTCTTTGCGACCAGTGAACTCTACAGTCCATGGAATTCTCCAGGCCAGCATACTGGAGTGGTTAGCCTTTCCCTTCTCCAGGGGATTTCCTCAACCCAGGGATTGAACCCAGGTCTCTCACATTGCAGGTGGATTGTTTACCAGCTGAGCCACAAGGGAAGCAGTCTCTAGACTAAGTAAAATCTATAGGTACAGAGCTGATCTTAACTTAGCATTGATACACTAACCTAGTGCCTAATCTACATACCCATATAAGAGCATATAATAAGGATTAGAGAATGTGCTAAAGGAGATGTAGAATTGTTTGGTAGAAAAAGTATTATTTTGAGAAATGGTGATTTAAAAGAATATATCATGTATACAGAAGAATCTAATTACTGGGAAAGACGAGTATTTTTTTCTGAAATTAAATATAATGAAAGTTGGACTTCACAGTTGGCTGAGTCTAAAATAACATCCAAATTGAGCAGGTTATCAATTGACTGAGAGAAGCAGAGAAGATACTTGTTGGTCTCAGTCTTTTATCTACATAACTCTATTAAGTGGTTTCTCTTTGAAAGTCATGTTTTTAGATAAGGAATTTTCTTCTGTTCCATTGTCCAATGCAGGCTCTGATAATCCACCCTGGAAAACTTTCACTGTACATTATTGAAGTGAAGTGAAAGTAGCTCAGTTGTGTCCGACCATTTGTGATCCCATGGCCTATACAGTCCATGGAATTCTCCAGGCCAGAATACTGGAGTGGGTAGCCTTTCCCTTCTCCAGGTGATCTTCCCAACCCAGGGGTCGAACCCAGATCTCCTGTATTGCAGGCGGATTCTTTACCAGCTGAGCCACAAGCGAAGCCCAATAATACTGGTGTGGGTAGCCTATCCCTCCTCCAGAAGACCTTCCCAACCCAGGAATCAAAACAGGGTCTCCCGCATTGTGGGTGGATTTTTTACCAACTGAGCTCTCAGGGACATCAGTACATCATTAGCTCTAGGAAAACATAACATAGGGAAGACTAAAAGGCATACATTAAATTTTAAGATGTCAATTAATGTTCAGGAGTTTTATTCCTGTGCTTTTTAGAGAGATAAGACTAGAAAGGAAGACACAAATTACATCATGAAAAAGCCTTTATGGATGCTAAGGCAGTTGGATTTTTAAGGTAAAGCTTGTGATCTCAATGCCAGCAATGAGTAATCTGAAAATAGCATTTTTGCAGAATTATTCACAACAGCCAAGATATGGAAACATCCTAGGTGTCCATTGACAGATGAATGGATAAAAAAGTTGTGGGAGACACACACACACACATATGCAGATACATACAATGCAATATTCAGCCACAAGAAAGAAGGAAATTCTGCCATTTGCAACAACATAGATGAACTTTAAGGACATTATACTAAGTGAAATAAGTCAGACAAAGACAAATATAGTATGCTGTCACTTATTTATGAAATCTAAAAAACTGAACTCATAGAAACAGAGAGCAGAATAGTAGTTTCTAGGTGCTGGGGAGCAGAGAAGGAGGAGAAATGTTCAAACGGTACATAATTTCAGTTAAATAATAAATACATGATGAGTATCTAATGTACAGGATTGTGACTGTAATTTAAAATATTGTATTCAATACTTGAATGTTGCTGAGAGGATCTTAAATATTCTCACCACAAGAAAGAAATGGTAATTAGGTGGCTGGTGGTAATCACTTTACAATATATGTGTGTAAAATCAACGCATTGTATACCTTGAACTTACACAGTGTTATATGTCAATTATAGCTCAATAAATTTAATTTTATAAAGTTGGAGAAAATAAATAAGAAAACTGTTCCATTTAAAATAGATAAAAAATGATAAAATATCCAGAAATATATTTAACTAATATGTGCAAAACATATACTTTATTTATTTATTTTTTGCTTTCTAATTAAATATTTATTAAATTCCACAAAGAAGTATATTTCTCTAAAAGCACTATCAGATCAGATCAGTCGCTCAGTGGTGTCCAACTCTTTGCGACCCCATGAATCACAGCACGCCAGGCCTCTCTGTCCATCACCAACTCCCGGAGTTCACTGAGACTCACATCCATCGAGTCAGTGATGCCGTCCAGCCATCTCATCCTCTGTTGTCCCCTTCTCCTCCTGCCCCCAATCCCTCCCAGCATCAGAGTCTTTTCCAATGAGTCAACTCTTTGCATGAGGTGGCCAAAGTACTGGAGTTTCAGCTTTAGCATCATTCCTTCCAAAGAAATCCCAGGGCTGATCTCCTTCAGAATGGACTAGTTGGATCTCCTTGCAGTCCAAGGGACTCTCAAGAGTCTTCTCCAACACCACAGTTCAAAAGCATCAATTCTTTGGCGCTCAGCCTTCTTCACAGTCCAACTCTCACACCCATACATGACCACAGGAAAAACCATAGCCTTGATTAGACAGACCTTTGTTGGCAAAGTAATGTCTCTGCTTTTGAATATGCTATCTATGTCGGTCATTACCTTCCTTCCAAGGAGTAAGCGTTTTTTAATTTCATGGCTGCAGTCACCATCTGTAGTGATTTTGGAGCCCAGAAAAATAAAGTCTGACACTGTTTCCACTGTTTCCCCATCTATTTCCCATGAAGTGATGGGACTGGATGCCATGATCTTCATTTTCTGAATATTGAGCTTTAAGCCAACTTTTTCCCTCTCCACTTTCACTTTCATCAAGAGGCTTTTGAGTTCCTCTTCACTTTCTGCTGTAAGGGTGGTGTCATCTGCATATCTGAGGTTATTCACATTTCTCCCGGCAATCTTGATTCCCACTTGTGTTTCTTCCAGTCCAGTGTTTCTCATGATGTACTCTGCATATAAGTTAAATAAACAGGGTGGCAATATACAGCCTGGAGAAACTCCTTTTCCTATTTGGAACCAGTCTGTTGTTCCATGTCCAGTTCTAACTGTTGCTTCCTGACCTGCATACAAATTTCTCAAGAGGCAGATCAGGTGGTCTGGTATTCCCATCTCTTTCAGAATTTTCCACAGTCTAATGGAGTGGCCATCATTGTCAAAAAAAGAGTCCGAAATGCAGTACTTGGATGCAATCTCAAAAACGACAGAATAATCTCTGTTCGTTTCCAAGGCAAACCATTCAATATCACAGTAATCCATGTCTATGCCCCAACCAGTAATGCTGAAGAAGCTGAAGTTGAACGGTTCTATGAAGACCTACAAGACCTTTTAGAACTAACATCCCAAAAAGATATCCTTTTCATTATAGGGGACTGGAATGCAAAAGTAGGAAATCAAGAAACACCTGGGTAACAGGCAAATTTGGCCTTGGAATACAGAACGAAGAAGGGCAAAGACTTAATAGAGTTTTGCCAAGAAAATACACTGGTCATAACAAACACCCTCTTCCAACAACACAAGAGAAGACTCTATACATGGACATCACCAGATGGTCAACACCGAAATCAGATTGATTATATTTTTTGCAGCCAAAGATGGAGAAGCTCTATACAGTCAGCAAAAACAAGACCAGGAGCTGACTGTGGCTCAGACCATGAACTCCTTATTGCCAAATTCAGACTTAAATTGAAGAAAGTAGGGAAAACCACTAGACCATTCAGGTATAACCTAAATCAAATCCCTTATGATTATACAGTGGAAGTGAGAAATAGATTTAAGGGCCTAGATCTGATATAGTGCCTGATGAACTATGGAATGAGGTTCGTGACATTGTACAGGAGACAGGAGTCAAGACCATCCCCATAGAAAAGAAATGCAAAAAAGCAAAAGGCTATCTGGGGAGGCCTTACAGATAGCTGTGAAAAGAAGAGAAGTGAAAAGCAAAGCAGAAAAGGAAAGATATAAACATCTGAATGCAGAGTTCCAAAGAATAGCAAGAAGAGATAAGAAAGCCTTCTTCAGTGATCAATGCAAAGAAATAGAGGAAAACAACAGAATGGGAAAGACTAGGGATCTCTTTAAGAAAATCAGAGATACCAAAGGAACATTTCATACAAAGATGAGCTCGATAAAGGACAGAAATGGTATGGACCTAACAGAAGCAGAAGATATTAAGAAAAGATGGCAAGAATACACAGAAGAACTGTACAAAAAAGATCTTCACGACCCAGATAATCATGATGGTGTGATCACTGACCTCGAGCCAGACATCCTGGAATGTGAAGTCAAGTGGGCCTTAGAAAGCATCACTACGAACAAAGCTAGTGGATGTGATGGAATTCCAGTTGAGCTATTCCAAATCCTGAAAGATGATGCTCTGAAAGTGCTGCACTCAATATGCCAGCAACTTTGGAAAACTCAGCAGTGGCCACAGGACTGGAAAAGGTCAGTTTTCATTCTAATCCCAAAGAAAGGCAATGCCAAGGAATGCTCAAACTACCTCACAATTGCACTCATCTCACACGCTAGTAAAGTAATGCTCAAAATTCTCCAAGCCAGGCTTCAGCAATATGTGAACCGTGAACTTCCTGATGTTCAAGCTGGTTTTAGAAAAGGCAGAGGAACCAGAGATCAAATTGCCAATGTACACTGGATCATAGAAAAGCACTATACAACAGAAATAAACATTACTTTAAAATCATACAAAATCATATCACAATATTCCACATGTACCATAATTTCCCAATGCCTGAAGATCATTCCTTAGTAGGTTAGCCAGAACTGTTTTCTTTTTGTTTCTTTGTGATTTTGGGTAAAAAAAATTCTTTGTCAAGGCACATCGTATTTCTTGCCAACTTGTCACATTTGTTTTTTTTGCTATTGCTTCTCTTCAGAAATGCATCTTGGTAGGTAAAAGAACATGTTAGAATCCAATAGACCTGGTTTACATTCCAGGTCTTACATCTTTTAACTTTGTAGGCTTAACCAATTTATCTCTCTCGATCCCTAATATTTCAGTTTCTTCATCTGTGAAAGGAAAATGTACATAAAAACCATATTCTTACAATGATTAACAGTCATATAACTTACATATAAACATACTTATGGTATTTGGTAGACTGTTGATACACTAGAAACGTTAGTTTATCTTTTGAGGCTTAACTAGCATAAGAAAGGGGAGAACAAAAACTAATCAGTCTGTTTTCTGCTTGTTAATATTTGTGATAATGGAAGTGAAGGGAGGAAATTTTGAGATCATGGAAAAATACAGTTTGGCTATCTTCCATCTGTGGAGGTCAGTTTGATGAATAGTCTCTAAAGTGAGAGAGGCGCAGACTTGGTCCTACCAATCAGAAAGTCTTAACAAATCAAGTTGTGAGTTTAGGGTGATGACAAGTCTGTTTATTCATCTCGTTCTTTCTCTTAGGGCTCTGGCTGCTTTGGTGCCCTCAGGAAATGGTATAACATTAGAGTTAGATTAGATATTCTCCATAGGCTTGGTTCTTGGATGTTATTATAACATCCTGAGAGCATACAGAATGTTTATATGTGCTGGATTCCTCTGGCTTCTTCATGATGAGCTTTCCTGATGAGCCAAGGCCAACTGGAATAGCCCATGCAGACAAGATGATATCGTGATAAGCTCACATTCACCAGATGGTCCATTCTCTACTCTCTCCCATGTGGCAAAAAGTGAAACTGCCAGCCTCTTGATTAAACCACCCTTCATCTTCTGTCCCATCCAAAATGCCAACTTCATAAATTATCTACTCCACTCATTCTTCACCCTACAGTCCCCTGACTGCATCACGTACCTTACATTCAACAACATACCAGAAAACAAATGTTAAAAAATTCCTGAGAGAAAGCAGAACTTCTTGAAGAAAACAGAATTCATTTGTTCTGCTTTCATTTTCCTTACTAATTAAAATAATTTAAAAGCCATACATCATATGAAAAATAGAACCCATAGGAATGGATTGATACCCAAGATGTATAAGGAGAGAGAAATCAAGCAAATATCTGTTTAAATTAACTTCTTCCAGCATTTAATGAAAAACATTGATTTGGGGCTGATTTTGAAGTTGTCGAAAACATATACTTTAAAAACAAAATTGTTAAAAATCAAAGGTTTAAATAAATGGATGGAAAGATAGATCATATTTCCCTTATGTCACATGTGAAAATTAACTGAAAATGGATGAAAGCATAAACATGAAGAAGTAAAAACAATGCTTAAGATAGCATAGGTGAAAGTTGTGATCCTGGATTAGGCAATGGTTTCTTAGATATGATACTAAAAACCTCTGTTTTAGAATAACAATATTTTTTATCTCTTATAGCAGGATAAAATTAGAGTCAATTGCCTATAAAGGATATGGTGATCATATTGCTGCGAAGGGAGAAAGCCTCTCTTATAATGATTATTTAGGAATATTGTTGCCTGATTTGATAATTTATGTTCTACCCCAAATCTATTTCTATCTTCACTAGCCTAAGAGAGAGACAAAATACAAACTATATTTATATTAGAAGTTTGAAATCATTATGTACCTTTCTGGAGCTTTGTTACCAAAGAGGACTTATTCTGTTCTGATATTTGGGTACCTAGGAAAACATGGAAGTAATCTTTTAAAATATTAACATTGATTTAAATAAATCGTAATAATTTTAGTTTTTAGTTTAAACATGGTGTTTGTAGGATTTAGGATGATCTGAAAAATATTGCTTTAAGAATAATTAATGAGGTAATGAAGACTGCTGCTGCTGCTAAGTCGGGTCAATTGTGTTCACCTCTGTGCGATCCCATAGATGGCAGCCCACCAGGCTCCTCTGTCCTGGGGTGTATATTTCAAAAACCTTAGAGAAGAGACTCCACCACCTCTTACAATACTTGGTTCAAGCAATCTCAAGAATTAATTTGTTTTTCTCAATAAATGTTTAAATTTCCTAAAGTATATCTTTGAGTTATGAAATCAGAAAATATCTGTGTATATATTTAATTTTCCCTACAATCATTCTGCAATTTATACTTTGCACAATCTCAGAATAACTATTAAATACTTAGGCTAAATTCACACATTAAAATAAGAGTTCTATTCCATAATAATATGACATTTTAGAGGCACCGATGATCACTAAAATGAAAGGTTCAGTCATAATCTTTCAAAACTTGACTTATGTGGAATAAAAGTTATCACTCTCACTATAGTATACATCAAGACAAAACAGACGATTCCCAGGATCACAACAATGAGCTTCTCTTGAGCTGACAGTGAATCTGCAGGGAGAGAAAAGGAAACACTGAGAAAGGAATGATGGAGACCATTATTTTAGAAGAACAAAAGATCCCACATCCGTGAGAATTCAAAGACATCAACTTGGACCCCAAAACAATATCTACCATTGCAATCCTCCTCTCAGAATATACTATTCCTTTTTCAGCAAATATAAGGCCTCACGAGTTGTAGATCAAAGACTACAAATTACAGCAATGCCTGGGTAGGTAGTCTTAGAGGAGGGCATGGCAATCTTCTCCAGTATTCATGCCTGGAGAATCCCCATAGACAGAAGAGCCTAGCCAGCTACAGTCCATGGGTTGTAAATAGTTGGACACAACTGAGCGACTAAGCACAGCACAGCACATATGTTTTATTAGAATATTGTATTTCAAACTCCAGCTCTAAGTCTCACTAATAAAAACATGTAAGGGAGTAAATGTTTTACACTTGGAGTGGTAGTTCCTGTCATTCCATTGACATAAGGAAAGCCATTTTGAAAGTTTAATCCCACGTAGGTTTTCTCCTGCTCAGTTGCTAAAATTGATCTTTTCAGGATCTTACCTCTCATTTGCTGTCTCCTGGTGTCCTTAACCAGACTCGGTTCTGAGTAGCTTTCCTCTTGGTTCTTCATCTCTGTGGCTGTTTAATGTCAAGGATGTTGCTCTATGGAAACTTTACATAAGTAGTTAATAAATGGTGTATAAAATCATAAGAAGCCTTGAAGAGTTAAACTTGGTGATGTGTGAGATCAGTTAACAGCACTCATTTAGCAGCTGAACAAGTCCAAGTTTGGTTTTCATTTCAGTAGACCTTTAGACAACTGTTTCATGATAGAGTAAGTAGTTTTAAAAACAGTATTTGGTGTTTAATAACCAAGAGTGGTGGGAATGGGTGGGAGGTGAGAGGGAGATTGAAGAAGGAGGGCACATATGTACACCTATGGTTAATTCATGCTGATGTATGACAGAAATCAAACCAATATTGTAAACCACCATCAATCAGTTAAAAACAAATACATATTTAAAAAAATAATATTCTCTGTTTGACATACTATTACTTCTTTATTGGAACAATGAAAATTAGTAGGTTACTGAAAAAAGTTCATGAAGAGTAATATCCTGATCAATTAAAGGTCAAATTTCACAGAAATACTTTAAAGCTATTATAATAACTGTGTTCAAATTAAAAGTCTATATTGGAAAAAAATGCAGTAATTATATTGATAAGTTTCAGTTCAGTTCAGTTCAGTCACTCAGTCTTTTCCAACTCTTTGCGACCCCATGAATTGCAGCATGCCAGGCCATCACCAACTCCCAGAGTTCACTCAAACTCATGTCGATTGAGTCAGTGATGCCATCCGTTTAAAATCCATTAAAAGTTAAAGACAGCTTTCTAAAGGTGAGGGAATAGCAGTATTGGAATATATGGTACACTCTGCACTAAACTACTTTAATTGGAACATTCATTTATGAAAAGGGAATGATATGCTATCAAATAATTCTATTTTAAGTGATTGTGGAGTTCTAAGAAATCATTAAAAAAAATTAAAGAAATATTTTACATGTTAAAAATGGTACTGCTACTGCTAAGTTGCTTCAGTCATGTCCGACTCTGTGCAACCCCATAGATGGCAGCCCACCAGGCTTCCCCGTCCCTGGGATTCTCCAGGCAAGAACACTGGAGTGGGTTGCCATTTCCTTCTCCATTGCATGAAAGTGAAAGGTGAAAGTGAAGTCGCTCAGACACGTCCAACTCTTAGTGACCCCATGGACTGCAGTCTACCAGGCTCCTCCGTCCATGGGATTTTCCAGGCAAGAGTATTGCGAGTGGGGTGCCGTTGCCTTCTCTGAAAAATGGTACATGACATATTAAATTCTCCAAAACTTTTTTATCATATAAAGACAAAACAATGTTAAAATGTTGTTAAATAAACAGTTATTTTACACAAGTGATTGACAATTAACAATGGCTAAGATATGAAATCATAAAATGATAAGGAAAAGCGTACATCATTTATGGAAGAGCAATGTTGGTACCAAACTTCCAGGAAGATCCTGAGGCTCTTAAGTCAATGAGGGTAGTTTTAGTTGTATCAGCAATTATAATAAGCCAATACTGTGCCTTAATTCAGCCAATGGATTCTGTACTCAGTGCAATCTACAATTAATTCTGGCTTTGAAATTTACAATGTATGACCTTTAAAAATTATTTAGTATTTAGCAAATGAGTTTATTAATCTAAAATGAGAATAAAAATATGTATGATATAAAGCATGTAAAACACATAATATTAAACTTGACTTATATTTTATTTCTTATTTTAATACAATTGTCATGGTATTATTCATATCGGGCAATATAATTTATTAGACAGAAATCTCTGTGTTACTGTGATTTATCTTTTTTCAATATTATGATCAAGTTTTTATAAAGCATTTGATTTTATATAATTAAGTTAATCCAGTATTTACAGGAGGTAAGAAATACTGATTTTTATTTTAACTAGATCTGTGAAGAATTCTATTAGCCATTCAAAATTCTATGAATCCATTTTAAGAGTCTATTTTTAAGGGCTGAGTTAAATATTTAATACTGTATCTAATTATATATCTATTGATGACAAAATACAATGTTAACTGTTCCTTGTCCTGATGCTCCTGATACTTCATCTTAAATTGCATTGATTAACAAAATCAGTTATACATAAAGTTTTCCCTTGAATAAAGTCTGCAGGCAAGAATTTGAACATTTTAAGAAATCTTTCCAAATACTTTTATTCTTACTTTCTCCCAAAATTAAAATACCCAAATATCAAATACAGATACCAATATCTCTTTAATTTGTTTGCTTAGCAATTGTCCCTAAGTCGAACCACATTGGCATTTGTAATCTCCTGCTAAATGAGATGAGGAACTAGGAAGGAGAGGGAAACACATACCTTCTACAGGCCAGAGTCCTGCCTCTTCTCGTGAGTGGTCAGGTTACTGTGAAAATCAAACAATGTCTGTGGTCTTCACAGACTGCCCTGTGAAGGCCCAGAGTGAAACAATAGTGGAAAATGTACATTTCTTATCACCGTGTCACCAAAACAGGAAATTCTTATGGTTGGGTATTTTGAAGACAGTTTATCTCATCACAGAACTCCAGAATATAGGAGACTTTGGATATGTAGTGTATCAGTTAGTTTGTTCTTTGGTGAGTTCCTCTGAGAATTGATTTCACTTTCTAAAAGATATAGGGGGACAAAGGACATGATCACCCTGCTGTTAACTTGCTTTCACTTCATTCATCAATGCTGAATATTTACGCCTTGTCAAGAGTAACTTCAATATTTAAGTTTTACTTTTACATAAGTTTACTAAATCTAGGCATTATTTATTTCTTTTCCTTATAATCTCATTGTGTCATTTCTATTATAATGGAGGAAATCATAATTCCATTGACAGTTTGTATTTAAGTATGCTGCTGCTGCTAAGTCACTTCAGTCGTGTCCGACTCTGTGAGACCCCATAGACGGCAGCCCACCAGGCTCCCCCCGTCCCTGGGATTCTCCAGGCAAGAACACTGGAGTGGGTTGCCATTTCCTTCTCCAATGCAGGAAAGTGAAAAGTGAAAGTGAAGTCGCTCAGTCATGTCCAACTCTTAGCGACCCCATGGACTGCAGCTTACCAAGCTCCTCCATCCATGGGATTTTCTAGGCAAGAGTACTGGAGTGGGGTGCCATTGTCTTCTCCAATATTTATTTAAGGATACTTGTCCCCAATTCAAAAGAGTTACTACATTTTAAACTTTATTTTAACTGTCATCTAATCTTTAGCTTTCTAAAATCTAGACAAATGGAATATAAATCTGTACTTATATAGCAATTTATTGTTGTTGTTCAGTCATGAAGCCATGTCTCTTTGTGACCCTGTGGACTTCAGCAGGCAAAGCTTCCCTTTTACTATCTCCCTGAGTTTGCTCAAATTCACGTCCAATGATGGGCTTCCCTGGGGGCTCAGATGGTAAAGAATCTGCTTGTGATGCAACAGACCTGGGTTCAATCCTTGTCTGAGGAAGATCCCCTGGAGAAAGAAATGGCAACCCGCTCCAGTATTCTTGCCAGGAAAATTCCATGGAGAGAGGAGCCTAGCAGGGCTACCATCCATGGGGTCACAGAATCAGACATGACTGAAGAGACTGAGCACACCCACGACTACATGTCCATTGAGTCAGTGAGGTCATCCAGTCACATATTCCTCTGTGGCCCTCTTCTCCTCTTGCATTGAATCTTTTCCAGCATCAGGATCTTTTCCAATGAGTCAGCCCTTTACATCAGGTGGCCAAAGGATGCGAGCTTTGGTTTCAGCATCAGTCCTTCACATGAATACTCAGGGTTTATTTCCTTTAGGGTTGACTGGCTTGATCTCCTTGCTGTCCAAGGGACTCTCTCCCGCACCATAGCTGGAAAACATCAAATCTTAGGCTCTCAGCCTTTATGGTCCAACTCTCACATCGATACATGACTACTGGAAAAATCATAGCTTTGATTATATGGACCTTTGTCAGCAAAATGATGTCTCTCCTTTTTAATATGCTCTCTAATTTTGTCATAGCTTTACTTCCAAGGAGCAAGCGCTTTTCAATTTCATGGCTGCAGTCATTGTAGACAGTGATTTTGGAGCCCAAGAAAATGAAATTTGACACTGTTTCCACTTTTTCTCTGTCTATTTGCTATGAAGTGATCAGACTGGATGCCATGATCTGTTTTTTGGTTGTTGAATTTTAAGCCATCTTTTTCATTCTCCTGTTTCAACTGAATCAAGAGGCTCTTTAGTTCCTCTTCACTTTCTGTCATTAAAGTGGTATCATCTGCTATCTGAGGTTGTTGATATCTCTCACTGCAATCTTAATTCCATCTTGTGAGTCATCCAGCCAGCACTTCATATGATGTACTCTGCATATAATTTAAATAAGTAAGGTGACAATATTCAGTGTTGAATATATCCTTTCCCAATTTTGAACCAACCTGCCATTCCATTGTTCCCTGTCCTGTTCTATTGTTGCTTCTTGACCTGCATGCAGATTTCCCAGGAGGCAGCTAAATTGGTCTGGTATTCCCATCGCTTTAAGAATATTCCACAGGTGGTTGTGATCCACACAGTCAAAGGCTTTAGCAGAGTCAATGGGGCAAAAGTAGATTTTTTTCTGGAATTCCCTGGCTTTCTCTATGATTCAATGGATGTTGGCAATTTGATCATCTGCCTTCTTTGAATCCAGCCTGAATATCTGGAAGTTCTCCGTTCATGTACTGCTGAAGATTATCTTCGAGGATTTTGAACATAATCTTTGTATCATGTGAAATGAGTGCCATTTTAGGATAATTTGAACGTTATTTGGCATTGCCTTTCTTTGGGATTGGAATGAAAACTGCCCTTTTCCAATCCTGTGGCCACTGCTGAGTTTTCCAGTTTGCTGGCATTGAGTGCAGCACTTAACAGCATCATTCTTTAGGATTTGGGATAGCTCAGCTGGCATTACACCACATCCACTACCTTGTTTTTAGTAAGGCTTCCTAAGGCCCACTTGACTACACACTTCAAGATACCTGGCTCTAGGTGAGTGACCACACCATTGTGGTTATCTGGGTCATTAAGAGCTTTTCTGTACAGGTATTCTGGGTATTTTTCCACCTCTCCTAATCTCTTCTGCTTCTGTTAAGTTCTTGCCATTTTTGTCCTCTCTTGTGCCTATCTTTGCATGAAATATTCCCTTGGTATCTCCAGTTTTCTTGAAGATATGTCTAGTTTTTCCCATTCTATTGTTTTTCTCTATTTCATTGTATTGTTCACTTAGGAAGACTTTCTCTCTCGTTGCTAATTTATGGAACTCTGCATTCAGTTGGGTATATCTTTTCCTGATCCTCTGCCTTTCACTTCTCTTCTTTTCTCAGGTATTTGTAAGCTGTTTGTAAGCTATTTGCAAACTCTAGTATGTCCTAATAATATAGACTAATATTTGAACTGTCTATAGCAATTGCTAATGGCTACCTATATGATGAATATCTTTATTATATTTTATATTAATAAACTAAAAAATAATATTCTATTACCCACTTCATTGAATTATCGCAAGTGAAACATTCATTAGTGATGCTAAATAATGTAAAATTCAGTAATATTCACTTTTAAAATTTGAAGTGAAAAGTGAAAGTCACTCAGTTGTGTCTAACTCTTTGCAAATGCATGAACTGTACCCTACCAGCTCCAGGTAATAATTCTGGAGTGGGTAGCCATTCCTTTCTTCAGGGGATCTGCCTAAGTCATGGATTGAACTGAAGTCTCTTGTATTACTGGTGGATTCTTTACCAGCTGAGCTACAAGGTAAGTGTTAAGTGTATTATTCATGTTATCATACATTTTTCTGGTTCCAGTTAAATAATTTTGTACACATCATGTCCTTTGTTACATGCCTAAATATGTTGACTCTTCTGGCATCTAACTTTAATAAAATCTAGGGAGAAGGCAATGGCACCCCACTCCAGTACTCTTGTCTGGAAAATCCCATGGACGGAGGAGCCTGGTAGGCTGCAGTCCATGGGGTTGCTAAGAGGCAGACCTGACTGAGTGACTTCACTTTAACTTTTCACCTTCATGCATTGGAGAAGGAAATGGCAACCCACTCTCGTGTTCTTGCCTGGAGAATCCCAGGGACGGGGGAGCCTGGTGGGCTGCCCTCTATGGGGTCGCACAGAGTCGGACATGACTGAAGCGACTTAGCAGCAGTAGCAGCAGCATGGTTAGTCCACCTAGAGCCAAGATAAATACTCAAAATACTAAGAGCATTTTGAATTTACTGTTTATTATGTAAAATGTGGTTGTGACTAAATCTAAAATGGCAGTACCTAGTGACCTAAGAGATATAGATAAATTAGATGTCCATAGTAAGTGCAAATATCCTTCTAACAAGATGGCTAGATGGATTCATTTCTAGGAAGTTTTTTAAATGGAGGGAAATTGCCAAAATTATGAAATAACTCCGTGTAAAGGAAACATTTTAAGGTCTTATAATGAAGAAACTCTTATTGTAGTTGAAAATTTGGATATGCAGAAAGGAAAGAAGAACTGAAGAAAAGAACTTATGTGGATATATTCAAATAGATATTGACAGGTAAAATAGTAATGATAAAGTATCAAATTGTGCATATATGTTTGTGTTAGAATTCAAGGCAGCAAAAATGGCATGAGCAGTGAAAACAGTACAGAGAAATTATGTCTTTTCATCGTTTCATAAAAGTACAAAAATATGAACTTACTAGACTATTGAGTAAAGAATGCATGCTGTAAAATGTAGGGCACTTATAGAACTGCTACTGAGTCGCTTCAGGCGTGTCCGACTCTGCATGACCCCATAGACTTCAGCCTACCAGGCTCCCTTGTCCCTGGAATTCTCCAGGCAAGAACACTGGAGTGGGTTGCCATTTCCTTCTCCAATGCATGAAAGTGAAAAGTGAAAGTGAAGTTGCTCAGTCGTGTCCAACTCAGCGATCCCATGGACTGCAGCCTACCAGGCTCCTCCATCCATGGGATTTTTCCAGGCAAGAGTACTGGAGTGGGTCGCCATTGCCTTCTCCACGTAGAGAACTAATAAGACATATTAAATTTATAAATTCTTATAAAAGAAAGTTAAAAATATTTATTGTGAAAGCTAAGAAAACAACATAATGTAGAATTCAAAGTAACAATATATTATACTTAAATATTAACTATATGTTATTACATATAAATAATATATGTAAATAGAGCATATGAAAATCCTAAATTTATATTAAGTATATATATAATAGCTTTCCATTTAAATTTTAAAAATGTTTATGTTTTAAAATATTTTGTTTAACACACTATGTATGTAAAACAGTTATTTTAATAACTGCTAACTTAATGAGCCATATTATTTTATCAAAAGCCATGAACAGGAAAGTAAAGAACACAAACTGCTTTAGTTAATGTACTCTCATAGTATCAACCAAGAACCATGTTACAAAAGATGGAGCCTGTTTAAAAATTATATACTGAATATGTAATCTATTAGCAATTAAAAAATGTATGTAAAAAGCAAGAGAGTTCCAAAAAAACATCTATATCTGCTTTATTGACTATGCCAAAGCCTTTGACTGTGTGGATCACAATAAACTGTGGAAAATTATGAAAGAGATGGGAATACCAGACCACCTGATCTGCCTCTTGAGAAACCTGTATGCAGGTCAGGAAGCAACAGTTAGAACTGGACATGGAACAACAGACTGGTTCCAAATAGGAAAAAGAGTATGTCAAGGCTGTATATTGTCACCCTGCTTATTTAACTTATATGCAGAGTACATCATGAGAAACGCTGGGCTGGAAGAAACACAAGCTGGAATCAAGATTGCCAGGAGAAATATCAATAACCTCAGATATGCAGAGACACCACCCTTACAGCAGAAAGTGAAAAGGAACTCAAAAGCCTCTTGATGAAAGTGAAAGTGGAGAGTGAAAAAGTTGGCTTAAAGCTCAACATTCAGAAAACAAAGATCATGGCATCTGGTCCCATCACTTCATGGGAAATAGATGGGGAAACAGTGGAAACAGTGTCAGACTTTATTTTTCTGGGCTCCAAAATCACTGCAGATGGTGATTGCAGCCATGAAATTAAAAGACACTTACTCCTTGGAAGGAAAGTTATGACCAACCTAGATTGCATATTCAAAAGCAGAGACATTACTTTGCCAACAAAGGTCCGTCTAGTCAAGGCTATTGTATTCCCTGTGGACATGTATGGATGTGAGAGTTGGACTGTGAAGAAGGCTGAGTGCTGAAGAACTGATGCTTTTGAACTGTGGTATTGGAGAAGACTCTTGAGTGTCCCTTGGACTGCAAGGAGATCCAACCAGTCCATTCTGAAGATCAGCCCTGGGCTTTCTTTGGAAGGAATGATGCTAAAGCTGAAACTCCAGTACTTTGGCAACCTCATGGAAGAGTTGACTCATTGGAAAAGACTCTGATGCTGGGAGGGATTGGGGGCAGGAGGAGAAGGGGACACCAGAGGATGAGATGGCTGGATGCCATCACTGACTCGATGGATGTGAGTCTGAGTGAACTCTGGGAGTTGGTGATGGACAGGGAAGCCTGGTGTGCTGCGATTCATGGGGTTGCAAAGAGTCGGACTCGACTGAGCGACTGAACTGAACTGAACTCAATAGCACAAGGTCAACACAGATTTGAAAACCATGCATCAATAATCATAAATGGAGATTTAAACAATTTATGTCCACTACTTATCAAGCAGATATAGCAGTAGGCAATAGAAATATCTAAGCTAGACAAGTAACCAGTACATATATGAACACACACACATACAGTAACATAGAATATTCTTATTTTTTTAAGCTCAAATGAACATTTCCCCCAAATTTGCTATAGATGCTTAAGTCCAGTTACACCACTAAAAAAATCTACAGAAATTTGGTGTCACAACACTAGCCCACAGCCAAGTTTGGCAAGTGGGCACTTGAAATGTGAATATTCAAATTTAATTTTTAATTAATTAGAAGAAATAAACATTTCAGATTGATTTCATAGTCACATTAGCCATATGTAATAGACACACAGAATATTTCCAGATTCATGAAAATTTCTCTAACTAGTTCACCTAAAATGAAGGCAATAACTAAAATTTTGAAAATCTTTATCGGGTTTTATATTCAGTACTGTATTTCTAAATAACATATGAGCCAAGGAAAAATCAAAGTCAAATTTCATAATTTTATATGAATTAAAGAAAAATAGAACAACAAAATTCTGTCTTGTGACATATGAATTGCATTAAATGCATACATTATAAACAAAAAAAAAGAAAGAAGAAATCTGAGCATGCTTGACAAGAAACTTGAAATGAAAAAGCAATTTCGGTGAAATTAAAGTAGTTGACATAAAGACGAAGGAAGAAACTAGCAAATATGAAAAATCATAACCAAGAAAAAATTACAGTAGAGGGGAATAGAAGGGTCAAAGCTATTTTCATTTGAAAGACAATAAAATTAATAAATGACACGTGGAGAATAGAAAAAACATGAATCTTTTATATCTATATAAATATGACAATCCAATGTTCCTGCTGCTGTGAAGTCACATCAGTTGTGTCCGACTCTGTGTGACCCCATAAATGGCAGCCTGCCAGGCTTTTCCATCCCTGGGATTCTCCAGGCAAGAACACTGGAGTGGGTTGCCATTTCCTTCTCCAATGCATGAAAATGAGAAGTGAAAGTGAAGTCGCTCAGTCGTGTCCAACTCTTAGCGACCCCATGAACTGCAGCCCAGGCTCCTCTGTCCATAGGATTTTTCCAGGCAAGACCACTGGAGTGGGTCTCCAGTGCCTTCTCTGTGACAATCCAATAGATGTTGGCAATTTGATTCTCTGTTTTTGATAAAATTGCCAACATCTGTTGGATCATTGGAAAAGCAAGAGACTTCCAGAAAAACACCTTCTGCTTTGTTGACTATGCCAAAGCCTTTGACTGTGTAGATCACAACAAACTGTGGAAAATTATTCAAGAGATAGGATTACCAGACCGCCTGACCTGCCTCTTGAGAAGTCTGTATGTAGATCAAGAAGCAACAGCTAGAACTGGACATGGAAAAGTGGACTGTTTCCAAATTGGGAAAGGAATATGTCAAGGCTGTATATTGACACCCTGTTTATTTAACTTCCATGCAGAGCACATCATGTGAAATGCCAGGCTGGATGAACCACAGCTGGAATCAAGATTGCTGGGAGAAATATCAATAACCTCAGACATGTAGATGACACCACCCTTACGGCAGAAAGGGAAGAACTAAAGAGCCTCTTGATGAAAATGAAATAGGAGAGTGAAAAAGCTGTCTTAAAATTTAATATTCAAAAAGCGAAGATCATGGTATCCAGTTCCATCAGTTTATGGCAAAAAAAAAAGGGGGAAACAATGGAAACAGTGAGAGACTTTATTTTTTTGGACCCCAAAATCATTGCAGATTTGACTGCAGCCATGAAATTGAAAGACGCTTGTTCCTTGGAAGGAAAGCTATGACCAAACTAGACAGCGTACTAAAATCAGAGACATTACTTTAAGGTCTGTCTAGTCAAAGCTTGGTTTTTCAGTAGTTATGTATGGATGTGAGAGTTGGACCATATACAAAGCTGAGCACTGAAGAATTGATGCTTTTGAACTGTGGTGATGGAGAAGACTCTTGAGAGTCCCTTGGGCTGGGAGGAGACCGAACCAGTCCATCCTAGAGAAAATCAGTCCTGAATATTCATTGGAAGTACTGATGCTGCAGCTGAAACTTCAATACTTTGGACACGTGATGAGAGGAACTGACTCACTGGAAAACACCCTGACGTTGGGAAAGATTGATGGCGGGAAGAGAAGGGGACAAAAGAGGATGAGATGGTTGGATGGTGTCACTGAGTCGATGGACATGAGTTTGAGCAAGCTCTGGGTGTTGGTGATGGATAGGGAAGCCTGGCATAGTGCAGTCCATGGGGTCGCAAACAGTCGGACACGACTGAGTGACTGAACTGAACTGAAACCTGAAAAACCATTATGATTTTTACGGATTTTAAACAGACAATAAAGCTGTATTATAAAAACTTTTTAAAATCCATATGAAATAGAATGTCTAGAAAATGCAAATTACCAAATATAGTACAACCATAAACCTGTATAAGCTTAACATGTGTTAAATATATTAAGTTCACTGTATAAACCTTCCTACAAAATACTCTAGGAGCCCTAATGGTATCAGTAGTGAATAATAACACTTAAAACTATGCCATGTCTTTCACCATAAAACAGAGGCTTCCATAGAGCCTTGATAACAAAACATGTCAAGTTACATAATATCAATGGACTCACTCCAAACTCTGTGATAAATGGATGAAGAAAATCATCTTAATCTAAATATGATATATGCAGTGATTTTTCAAAGGAAGAAAATAGAGAATGATTTTTGTGGTTTTTATTTCAGGAATGCATAATTGGTCAACATTTGAAGGAAAGAGATATTTCAAAAACATTAAAAATTTTCTCATTCCATTGAAAGAAAAATAGTAAAATGGTAACATGACTGATAGCATACAAAACCTATAAGAAAATTTTGGATACTATGGAATTGCTTTTATGTTAGAAAGGTATATGAAAAAACCTTAAAAAACACGTATTTGAGCATGAAGTATTGAAATATTTTCCCCAAGTATAGGAAGGATACTTATAATACCTTTACTGTATCATCTGTTCAACATTGGAATAAATGCCAATTGGGTAAAAATAAGTCAAAAACAAGAAAAACCCCAAAAAATGAAAATAAAAACAAGAAAAAGTTATTGCACCTGGAGGGAAGAAATAAAACATGATTATTCAGAAATGCACTATTTATTTACATAAAAAATCCAGTGGAATATATATTTGAAATGATAAAATTAATATACAGTCAGAGAAGTCATTGGGCACAATTCTATTTGTAGCAGCACCAATTACTACAAATTTAAAAACAAAATAGCCGTTTACAAAAACATGGCTATGAAATGTCCATTTTGTGTGAAATTTCTATGTTGGAAACTGTAAAATATTTTGGGGGATTTCGCTGGTGGTCCAGTGGTTCGGATTACTTGCTTCCGGTGCAGGGAGTGGGCGTTCGATCCCTGGTCACTGAATCAAATTAGCACATGCTGAACAGTGCCACATAAATAAATAAATAAGTAAAAATTGATCAATAAAATAGGGAGAATTTAAAGAAAATCTAATTGATTTGAAGGATAAAGCATGATATTGACTGGAAGAGTCAATATTGTAAGACGATTATCTTCAGAAATTATTTTAAAGATTAAACGCAGTCCCAAAGCAGTTATTTTTTAAAAACTTTATTGAGGTGTCATTTACAGAGCATAAAATTTATCCATTTAACATATATAAATCCATGATTCTAAATTATTCACAGTTTACGACCATCACTACTATCAAACTCTAGAAAGCATTCATCACTAATCAATTTGCAGTCTTTTCCTGTTCTGTCTCTTCACAACCCCTAGTAATCACTAATCTACTTTTGGTCTCTCTACTCCTATTTTTGATATTACATGGAAATGGGCTCACACAATATGCAACATTATAGAGGTTTGAATGCCATAAACATACTGTTGAGCAAAAAAAGTGAGACACAAAAGTAACAATACCTATATTTTGGATGTGTATATGATACTTCAGTGGGGTTTTCCAAGGTGGCACTAGTGGTAAAGAGACTGCCTGCCAGTGCAGGAGATGAGGGCTTGATCCTTGGGTCAGAAAGGTCCTCCAGGGCCCACTCCAGTAGTCTTTTTTTTTTTTAATTAATTTATTTATTTTAATTGGGGGATAATTACTTTAAAATATTGTGGTATTTTTCTCACACATGTACATGAATCAGCCATGGGTGCGCATGTGTTCCCCCATTCAGAACCCCGCTCTCACCTTCCTCCCTCCCCAATCCCTTGGGTTGTCCCAGGGCACCAGCTCTGAGTGTCCTGCTTCATGCATCCAACTTGCACTGGTCATCTCTTTTATATACGGGAATATACATGTTTCAGTGCTATTCTCTCAAATCATCCCACCCTCGCCTTCTCCCACATACTCCAAAAGTCTGTTCTTTACGTCTGTGTCTCTTTTGTTGCCTTGCGTATTGGATCGTTTTTACCTTCTTTCTAAAGTCCATATATGTGCATTAATATAGTGTATTGATGGTTCTCTTTCTGATTTAGTTACCTCTGTATAATAGGCTCCAGTTTCATCCACCTCATTAGAACTGATTCAAACGCTGGGAAAACCAGTCAACCATATGCAAAAGAATGAAACTAGAACACTTTCTAACACCATAAACAAAAATAAACTCAAAATGGATTAAAGATCTAAGTTTAACACCAGAGACTATTAAAACACTTAGAGGAAAACAGAGGCATAACACCCTCTGACATAAATCACAGCAAGATTCTCTATTACCCACCTTGCAGAGTAATGGAAATAAAAACAAAAATACAAATGGGACCTAGGTAAACTTAAAAGCTTTTGCACAACAAAGGAAACTATAAGCCAGGTGGAAAGGCAGCCTTCAGAATGGAAGACAATAACAGCAAATGAAACAACTGACAAAGAATTAAGCTCCAAAATATACAAGCAGTTCATGCAGCTCAATACCAGAAAAATGAACAACCGAATCAAAAAGTGGGCCAAACATTGAAATACGTATAATATCATATATGGAACGAGTCGCCAGTCCAGGTTTGATGCAGGATACTGGATGCTTGGGGCTGGTGCACTGGGACGACACAGAGGGATGGTGTGGGAAGGGTGGAGGGAGGAGGGTTCAGGATGGGGAACACATGTATACCTGTGGCAGATTCATTTCGATATTTGGCAAAACCAATACAATATTGTAAAATGTAAAAATAAAATAAAATTAAAAAAAAAAGTGGGCCAAACAAGTAAACAGACATTTCTCCAAAGAAGATATACAGAGGGCTAATAAAACACACGAAAATATATGTAGGTTTCTCATATCACAACATCACTCATTACTAGAAAATGCAAATTAAAAACACAATGAGGTATTGTCTCTGCCGGTCAGAATGGCCACCATAAAAAGGTTGACAAATAGCTGGAGAGGGTGTGGAGAAAAAGGAAACCCTCTTACACTGTTGATGGGAATGCAAACTGGTACAGCCACTATGGAGAAGAGTGTGGAAATTCCTTAAAAATCTGGGAATAGAACCACTCCAGTATTCTTGACTGGAGAATTCCTTGGACAGAGAAGCCTGACAGCCTATAGTCCATGGGGTCTCAAAGAGTCAGACACAACTGAACGAATGAGCACACACAATTATATTTCAACTGTTTTTGAAAAACATTCGTTATCAGAAAAAATAATATAATTCATTTTAAAATTTATGCAATCAGAATATTATTTCCATTACATAAAAGATCAAGTTACCCAACAGCATCCAAACTCATATTTTAATTCTCAAGCTTGTGCTTGCAATGATATGTATTTGGAAACTGACAGTCTTCTGCTTTTATGCCCCATAAATATTGTACAGCACAGTTATGTTCATCAGGTACATTGTCTGTTATCCTGTTATGGAAAAATGCATAATTCTGTTATATTCTATGAAGACAACTCATGAAACAATAGCATTTTCCGTGTAACTGTAATACAAGATATTTTGAAAATGGGTAATGAAGTCTTTAATAAAATTTCAGTTAGAGCTTGTTATTAGGAAATCGGGCTACAGAGTAGCCTGGTTTTCAACATTGGTATCAACATTTTATTAACTTTCAATATCTTCCTTCAGCTTTCTATAATTTGACTAAAACAAATGTATTCATGTTATTTTAAAAATATTTCTTTTTTGTATTTTTCCTCCTCTATATAGCATTCTTTTTACAAACTTACTGTAGATTGCAAGTTGAACCATTTAGCCACTTCCAAGGACGACCGCGGCCTTCACGAGAGACTTGAATCCACGATATAATTGATAGGGACATCAGAAATTTCTAGTCAAAATAAAGAATTTTCACTTAAATAGTCCTTATGAAATGTTTTTGTTAATTTTTAAAATGCAAGTCAAAGGATGTGTTCTTTCATAGCATCTTTCATTCTTTGAACAAATTGAGCATGTTAGATTCTAATCTAGCACTAAAAAATATAGGAGTTGAAAGTTCGAAGTTTTAATAGTGCCATAAATATTAACCAATATCTGTACTTTTGATTCAAAATTAACTCAACATTTATACTTATCAGTTTCACTGTGTTCTAATGTTAATACGGAAAATTCCTTTTTTTTTGACAGCCATTTAATAAAGGGATCAGAGACTCATTTCTCTCTGCTCCTCCCTGCTAAGTTCAACTGTAACATGGGAACTAATGAAAGACACGAGAAAGGAGAACTCTGAAAGGTGGAAAGAGAAGGGTGATGTGGCTTGAGACTTCCCAGCAGTCCCACTCCTCTGTAATTGCTAATCACTTCTCTGTGATGAGAGAACAAGGTGGGAGATGAGGGAGTGATAATTAGGTGCGTCTTGTATCTCCCCACCAACCAGGTGAAAGTGACCTAGGCCTCTTACTTCCCAAACACCCCATACCTAACCTAGCTGTTGGGTGTAGCACAGGTAAGCTATTCCTCCTGTGTGTTGAGAGAATCGTGTAGGCAACACCAGGTAAGCCTTACAAGGTGATCCATCAGCACATTTACTAACAAGGAGCAGTCAGAGAAATTGCCTCTGTTTCCTCCACTGAGAGACACTAGGGTTGGGTGATAGGGGTGGGGGTGGGACCAGCAAAGGGGATGTCTTGACTAAAACTACTGAAGCTAAGAAGCTTCTTTATCCCTGAGGGTGTAAGACTCCATTTCCACCCAGCGGCATTGGAAAGAATGGATCTTAACTGTTGAATTCACACAATGAGCTGTGGAAATTTAAAAACTTCACACAAATGCAAAAAGTTGGAGGAACTGCAAAATATCATATGGCAGTGATGAGACAGGGACAACCTGTATGATTCCATGTGCTGGAGTAGAAAATGGAAACCCACTTCAGTATTCTTGCCTGGAAAATTCCATGGACACAGGAGCCTGACAGGCTGAAGTTAATAAGGTTGCAAAGAGTCAGACACGAATGACTAAGCACGAACACGGGATTCCATGTACATGATTCAAAAGCAATCAAAGAGATTCTATAATATCTAAAGGCAGGATAGAGAGTAAATAAGGAGGTGAGACGTGATAAGATATTACAGAGGGGTGGGGCTGCTGGGAAGTTGAAACTTCTATTCCGTGATCTGATGTGCAATTACATAATTCTATAGGCAAAATCATATGTTTATTTTCCTTGATGTATGGTAAAATTAGATAGCACAGTGTATTTTAGAAATTAATAGATTTATAGAAGCATGGTTTTCTATGAAAAGCAAGAACCAGAAATTACCACACATGCGTGAATGGTATAAAAATGTAAATAAAGTATCATAAAGTTATATTCCATTGTTTAATGGAATACTAACAGACCTTAAAATAAACAAGCTACAAATATGTACAAAAGCACAAGTAAATCCTAACAAATATAATGTTGACTAAATGAAGCCTTTAGCAAAGTGTTGGAAACATTTAATATCTTACCATTTCTTCTTCATTGTCTATATAAAGCAGAGTAGAATTCTTAGTAGCACAGGATATCAAACTTTCATTCCATGATTTTTTTTCCAAACTAGTATAATAGCAGTTGTTGGAATATGTAAGCCAGTCTTTTGGACAATGACCACAATGACATTCTGAAGAAAGATTATGAATTACTATTCAAAAACAATTTGAATTTGAAAAATAAAAAATTAACTTACACATATGCATAGATATAAACATGTATGCATACATACACATATATAAAATAACATATCTATGCATCCTCTAGGCTGCATATAAAGACATATAAAACAAGTCTCATTCATACATTCATAGAGAGGGTCTGCTCTCATATCCCAATTTATGTCCCCATATAAAGCAAACACATAGAAATATCGACTAGTTACATGTCTTAAAATTCAAGAAGTGAAACTTCTATTTTAGAATAGCAAAATTATTTGTCTCTTATCATATTATATCAGGAGGAAATTCCAGCCAATTGCCAACAATGGATATGGCGATCATATTGTTGCATAGGGAGAAAGACTCTCCTATAATCATTATTTAGGAATATTGTTGCCTGTTTTTATAATTTATGTTTTATCCCCAGATCTGTTTCTATCTTCACTAGCCTAAGAGAGAGACAAAATACAAACTATATTTATAATAGAAGTTTGAAATCATTATGTACCTTTCGGGAGCTTTGTTACCAGAGAGATCTTATTCTGTTCTGATATTTGGGTACCTAGAAAAAAATGGAAGTAATCTTTTAAAATATTAACATTGATTTAAATAGATAATAATCATTTTAGTTTTCAGTTTAAACCTGGTATTTGTAGGCTTTAGGATGATCTGGAAAATATTGCTTTAAGAATAATTAATGAGGTAATGAAGACTGGGGGGTGTATATTTCAAATATCTTAATGAAAAGACTCCACCACCTCTTACAATAGTTGGTTCAAGCAATCTCAAGAATTAATTTGTTTTTCTCAATAAGGTGTTTCAGTTTCTTAAAGTATATCTTTGAGTTACGAAATCAGAAAATAGCTGTGTATATATTTAATTTTCCCTACAATCAGTCTGTAATTTACACTTTGCTCAACTCATTTGCCATTCAATACTTAGGCTAAATGCACGCATTAAAATAAGAGTTCTATTCCATAATAATATGATATTTTAGAGGCACTGATGATCATTAAAAATGAAAGGTCAATCATAATCTTTCAAAACTTGACTTACGTGGAATAAAAGTTATCACTCTCACTATAGTATACATCAAGACAAAACAGACGATTCCCAGGATCACAACAATGAGCTTCTCTCTAGCTGATGGTGAATCTGCAGGGAGAGAAAACGAAACACTGAGAAAGGAGTGATGGAGACAGTTATTTTAGAAGAACAAAAGATCCCACATCCGTGAGAATTCAAAGACATCAACTTGGACCCCAAAACAATATCTACCATTGCAATCCTCCTCTCAGAATATACCATTCCTTTTTCAGCGAATATAAGGCTTCACGAGTTGTAGATCAAAGACTACAAATTACAGCAATGCCTGGGTAAGTAGTCCTAGAGGAGGGCATGGCAACCTTCTCCAGCATTCATGCCTGGAGAATCCCCATGGACAGAGGAGCCTGGCGGGCTACAGTCCATGGGGTGGCAAAGAGTTGGACACAACTGAGCGACTAAGCACAGCACAGCACATATGTCATATTAGAATATTGTATTTCAAACTCCAGCTCTAAGTCTCATTAATAAAAACATGTAAGCAGGTAAATGCTTTACACTTGCAGGGGTAGTTCCTGTCATTCCATTGACATAACGAAAGGCAATTTGAAAGTTTAATCCCACGTAGGTTTTCTCCTGCTCAGCTGCTAAAATTGATCTTTTCAGGATCTTACCTCTCATTTGCTGTCTCTTGGTGTCCTTAACCAGACTCGGTTCCGAGTAGCTTTCCTTTTGGTTCTTCATCTCTGTGGCTGTTTAATGTCAAGGATGTTGCTCTATGGAAACTTCACATAAGTAGTTAATAAATGGTGTATAAAATCACAAGAAACCTTGAAGAGTTAAACTGGGTGATGTGTGAGATCAGTTAACAGCACTTATTTAGCAACTGAGCAAATCCAAGTTTGGTTCTCATTTCAGTAAACCTTTAGACAACTGTTTCATGATAGAGTAAGTAGTTTTAAAAATAATATTTGGTGTTTAATAACCAAGAGTGGTGGGAATGGGCAGGAGGTGAGAGGCAAACTGAAAGGAGGGGACATATGTACACCTATGGTTAATTTATGCTGATGTATGACAGAAATCAAACCAATATTGTAAACCAGTCATCAATCAGTTAAAAACAAGTAAATATTTAAAAAAATATTCTATTTGACATAATGTTACTTGTTTATTGGAACAATGAAAATTAGCAGATTACTGAAAAAGTTCATGAATAGTAATATCCTGATGAATTGAAAGTCAAAATTAACAGAAACCCTTTAAAATTGTTATAATATCTTTGTTCAAATTAAAGTGCATATTGGAAAAACATGTACCTATTATACAGGTAAGTTTAAAATCCATTAAAAGTTAAAGACAGCTTTCTATGACGAGGGAATAACAGTATTGGCATATATGGTACACTCTGCATTAAACTACTTTAATTGGGACATTCATTAATGAAAAGGGAATGAGATGCTATGAAATAATTGTATTTTGAGTGATTGTGGAGCTCAAAGAAATCATTAAAAAAATTAATGAAATATTTTACATGTTAAAAATGGTACATGACATATTAAATTCTCCAAAAGTTTTATCATATAAAGACAAAACAATGTTAAAATGACATTAAATACTTATTTTACATGCATAATTGACAATTGACCATGGCTAAGATATGAAATCACAAAATGATAAGGAAAAGCATACATCATTTATGGAAGAACAATGTTGATATAAACTTCCAGGAAGATCCTGAGGCTGTCAAGTAAATGAGGGAAGCTTTAGTTGTATCAGCAATTATAAGAAATCAATAATGTGGCTTAATAATTCAGTCAATGGATTCTGTAGTCAGTGCAATCTACAATTAACTCTGGCCTTGAAATTTACAATGTGTGACCTTTAAAAATTATTTAGTATTTAGCAAATGAGTTTACTAATCTAAAATGAGAATAAAGATATGTATGATATAAAGCAAGTAAAAAACCTAATATTAAATTTGACTTTTATTTTATTTCCTATTTTAATGCAATTGCCATTGTATTATTCATATCAGGCAATGTAATTTATTAGACAGAAATCTCTGTGTTAGTGTGTTTTATCTTTCTTCAATATTGCGATCAAGTTTTTTTTTTTTTTTTTTCATAAAGCAGTGATCATATACAATTGAGGTAATCCAGCATTTTACTGGAGGTACCATATTCTGATTTTTACTTTAACTAGATCAGTGAAGAATTATATTGGCCATTCACAATTCTATGAATCCATTTTAACATTCTATATTTAAGGGCTGAGTTAAATATTTAATACTGTATCTAATTATACGTCTATTGATGACAAAATACAATGTTAACTGTCCCTTGTCCTGATGCTACTGATACTCCGTCTTAAATTGCAATGATTAACAAAATCACTTACACATGTATGTATTCACTTGAATAACGTCTGCAGGCAAGAATTTGAACATTTTAAGAAATCTTCCCAAATACTTCATATTTTATTCTTACTTTCTCCCAAAATTAAAATACCCAAATATCAAATACAGATACCAATATCTCTTTAATTCGTTTGCTTAGTAATCGTCCCTAAGTCAAACCACATTGGCATTTGTAATCTCCTGCTAAATGAGATGAGGAATTAGAAAGGAGAGGGAAACACATACCTTCTACAGGCCAGAGTCCTGCCTCTTCTCGTGAGTGGCCAGGTTACTGTGAAAATCAAACAATGTCTGTGGTCTTCACAGACTGCCCTGTGAAGGCCCAGAGTGAAACAATGGTGAAAAAAGTACATTCTTATCACCGTGTCACTGAAACAGGAAATTCTTACGCTTGGGTATTTTGAAGACAGTTTATCTCGTCACACAACTCCAGAATATAGGAGACTTTGGATATGTAGTGTATCAGTTAGTTTGTTCTTTGGTGAGTTCTTCTGAGAATTGATTTCCCTTTCTAAAAGATATAGGGGGACAAAGGACATGATCACCCTGCTGTTAAGTTGCTTTCACTTCATTCATCAATGCTGAACATTTACGCCTTGTCAAGAGTAACTTCAATGTTTAAGTTTTACTCTTAGATAAGTTTACTAAATCTAGGCATTATTTATTTTTTCCATATAATCTCATTGTGTCATTTCTATTATAATGCAGGAAATCATAATTCCATTGACAGTTTGTATTTAAGGATACTTGTCCCTAATTCAGAAGAGTTACTACATATTAAACTTTTTTCAGTTCAGTTCAGTCGCTCAGTCATGTCTGACTCTTTGTGACCCCGTGAATCGCAGCACATCAGGCCTCCCTGTCCATCACCAACTCCCAGAGTTCACTGAGACTCAAAGTCCATCGAGTCAGTGATGCTATCCAGCCATCTCATCCTGTGTTGTCCCCTTCTCCTCCGGCCCCCAATCCCTCCCAGCATCAGAGTCTTTTCCAATGAGTCAACTCTTCCATGAGGTGGCCAAAGTACTGGAGTTTCAGCTTTAGCATTCCTTCCAAAGAAATCCCAGGGCTGATCTCCTTCAGAAGGGACTGGTTGGATATCCTTGCAGTCCAAGGGACTCTCAAGAGTCTTCTCCAACACCACAGTTCAAAAGCATCAATTCTTCGGTGCTCAGCTTTCTTCACAGTTCAACTATCACATCCATACATGACCACAGGAAAAGCCATAGCCTTGACTAGATGGACCTTTGTTGGCAAAGTAATATCTATGCTTTTAAATATTCTATTTAGGTTGGTCATAACTATCCTTCCAAGGAGTAAGCGTCTTTTAATTTCATGGCTGCAGTCACCATCTGCAGTGATTTTGGAGCCCAGAAAAATAAAGTCTGACACTGTTTCCCTGTTTCCCATCTATTTCCCATGAAGTGGTGGGACCGGATGCCATGATTTTCATTTTCTGAATGTTGAGTTTTAAGCCAGCTTTTTCACTCTCCACTTTGACTTTCATCAAGAGGCCTTTGTGTTCCTCTTCACTTTCTGCCATAAGGGTGATGTCATCTGCATATCTGAGGTTATTGATATTTCTCCCGGCAATCTTGATTCCAGTTTGTTTTTCTTCCAGTACAGCGTTTCTCATGATGTACTCTGCATATAAATTAAATAAACAGGGTGACAATATACAGCCTTGATGAACTCCTTTTCCTATTTGGAACCAGTCTGTTGTTCCATGTCCAGTTATAACTGTTGCTTCCTCACCTGCATACAAATTTCTCAAGAGGCAGGTCAGGTGGTCTGGTATTCCCATCTCTTTAAGAATTTTCCAGTTTATTGTGACCCAAACAGTCAAAGGCTTTGGCATAGTCATAAAGCAGAAATAGATGCTTTTCTGGAACTCTCTTGCTTTTTCTATGATCCAGCAGATGTTGGCAATTTGATCTCTGGTTCCTCTGCCATTTCTAAAACCAGCTTGAACATCAGGAAGTTCACGGTTCACATATTGCTGAAGCCTGGCTTGGAGAATTTTGAGCATTACTTTACTAGTGTGTGAGATGAGTGCAATTGTGCAGTAGTTTGAGCATTCTTTGGCATTGCCTTTCTTTGGGATTGAAATGAAAACTGACCTTTTCCAGTCCTGTGGCTACTGCTGAGTTTTCCAAATTTGCTGGCATATTGAGGGCAGCACTTTCACAGCATCATCTTTCAGGATTTGGAATAGCTCAACTGGAATTCCATCACCTCCACTAGCTTTGTTCGTAGTGATGCTTTCTAAGGCCCACTTGACTTCACATTCCAGGATGTCTGGCTCTAGGTGAGTGATCACACCATCCTGATTATCTTGGTCATGAAGTTCTTTTTTGTACAGTTCTTCTGTGTATTCTTGCCACCTCTTCTTAATATCTTCTGCTTCTGTTAGGGCCATACCATTTCTGTCTTTTATCGAGCCCATCTTTGCATGAAATGTTCCCTTGGTATCTTTAATTTTTTGAAGAGATCCCTAGTCTTTCCCATTTTGTTGTTTTCCTCTATTTCTTTGCATTGATCACTGAAGAAGGCTTTCTTATCTCTGCTTGCTATTATTTGGAACTCTGCATTCAGATGCTTGTATCTTTCCTTTTCTCCTTTGCTTTTCACGTCTCTTCTTTTCACAGCTATTTGTAAGGCCTCCCCAGACAGCCATTTTGCTTTTTTGCATTTCTTTAAGAGGAGAGTGAAAAAGTTGGCTTAAAGCTCAACATTCAGAAAACAAAGATCATGGCATCCAGTCCCGTCACTTCATGAGAAAAAGATGGGGAAACAGTGCAAACAGTGTCAGACTTTATTTTTGGACTCCAAAATCACTGCAGATGGTGATTGCAGCCATGAAATTAAAAGACCATTACTCCTTGAAAGGAAAGTTATGACTAACCTAGATAGCATATTCAAAAGCAGAGACATAACTTTGCCAACAAAGGTCCATCTAGTCAAGGCTATGGTTTTTCCAGTGGTCATGTATGGATGTGAGAGTTGGACTGTGAAGAAAGCTGACTGCCGAAGAATTGATGCTTTTGATCTATGATGTTGGCGAAGACTCTTGAGAGTCCCATGGATTGCAAGGAGATCCAACCAGTCTATTCTGAAGGAGATCAGTCCTGGTTGTTCTTTGGAAGTAATATGCTAAAGCTGAAATTCCAATACTTTGACCACCTCACATGAAGAGTTGACTCATTGGAAAAGACTCTGATGCTGGGAAGGATTAGGGGCAGGAGGAGAAGGGGATGACAGAGGATGAGATGGCTGGATGGCATCACCGACTCAATGGACATGAGTTTGAGTGAACTCCAGAGTTGGTGATGGACAGTGAGGCCTGGTGTGCTTCGATTCATGGGGTCGCCAAGAGTCAGACACGACTGAGCAACTGAACTGAACTGAACTGATGAGGAAGAAAGTTCTGGCAATGTTTACAGGTCATAAAAATATTTTTCAGAAAAAAGATGTGTTTTTATTTCTTTATTTACTACTACTTTAAATTTTCTCGGTAATTTGTTTTGTATTAGTCATCTACAAACTCATCTAAAAGTTATAAAATATTTCTCTGTGAGACTCCGACATCAATTCTCTATTCATTTATTTAAAATATTTTCATAGGTCAGGAATTCATATACATTCATAATATAACATGTGAAAAATAGAGGAGTATCACTGACTCCACAGTCTCACTGAATATTGAGTGTGCACTTTGAAGTCTCCTATGTGATGAAAAGGCATTGAGAGGCAAACAGGCCCTTACTTCATGAACATATATGTGGAAAGACATGTTTTGTTTTGTTTTAGGAGCAAAAGCAAATATTTAAGAAACACACAAATGAATAAGTAAGACACACATTTTTTTTTCTTTAAAAAATTTTTATTGGATTCTAGCTGATTTATAATGTGTGATAGTTTCAGGTGTACAGCAGAGTGATTCAGTTATACACATATCTGTATCTACTCTGCTTTTAGATTCTTTTACTATATAGGCCATTACAGAGTATTGAGTAGAGTTCCCTGTGCTACACAGCAGGTTCTCTTTTATATACAGCAATATGTAGATGTCAATGCTAATCTCCCAGTGTATCCCTAACCCCATGGACTGAAGCACACCAGGCAACCCTGTCCATCTCCATCTCCCAAAGCTTGCTTAAACTCATGTCCATTGAGTCAGTGATGCCATCCAACCATCTCATCTTCTGTCGTCCTCTTCTCCTGCCTTCAATCTTTCCCAGCATCGGGGTCTTTTCAAATGAGTCAGTTCTTTGCGTCAGGTGGCCAAAATATTAGAGCTTCAGCTTCAGCATCAGTCCTTCCAATGAATATTAAGACTTGATTTTCTTTAGAACTGAATGGTTTGATCTCCTTGTAGACCAAGGGAATCTTGGGAGTCTTACCCAGCACCACTGTTCAAAAGCATAAATTCTTCAATGCTCAGCCTTCTTTATGGTCCAATTCTCACATCCATACACGACTACTGGAAAAGCCATAGCTTTAACTATAGGGACCTTTGTTGGCAATGTAATATCTCTGCTTTTTAATTTGCTGTCTAGGTGGTAACCATAAATTTACTACATCTGTTGACTCTACTTCTCTATCATAAAATGTCATATAGATTGGAAAGAGAAATAAAACTGTTTATTTGTGAAATGACATAATTGTCCGCACAAATTCCAAAGTATCTCCAAAATCCTCCTAAAACTAATAAGTAAGTAGAGTCCCTGGACTGCAAGCATATCCAACCAGTCAATCCTAAAGGAAATCAATCCTGAGTATTCATTGGAAGGACTGAGGCTGAACCTGAAAGTCCAATACTTTGGCCACTTGATGCAAAGAACTGACTCATTGGAAAAGACCCTGATGCTGGGAAAGATTGAAGGCAGGTGGAGAAGGGGACGACAGAAGATGAGATGGTTGGATAGCATCACTGACTTGATGGACATGAGTTTGAGTGTTTCATGAGTTGGTGATGGACAGGGAAGCCTGGTGTGCTGCAGTCCATGGGGTCGCAGAGAGTCGGACACAACTGAGCGACTGAACTGAACCAAACCGAAATATGGTTTCAGATAGAACAGAATATTAAAATCAGTTATGCTGCTGCTGCTGCTGCTTCAATCGTGTCCGACTCTGTGTGACCCCATAGACGGCAGCCCAACAGGCTCCCCCGTCCCTGGGATTCTCCAGGCTAGAATACTGGAGTGGGTTGCCATTTCCTTCGCCAATGCATGAAAGTGAGAAGTGAAAGTGAAGTCGCTCAGTCGTGTCCAACTCTTAGCGACCCCATGGACTGCAGCCTACCAGGCTCCTCCATCCATGGGATTTTCCAGGCAAAAGTACTGGAGTGGGGTGCCATTGCCTTCTCCCAAAATCGATTATATTTCTATATAAATTGTTAGAAATTGAGAAAAACAAAAAGTATCATTTATAATGGACTTCCTTGGTGGCCTGGATGGTAAAGCGTCTGCCTAAAATGTGGGGGACCCAGGTTCAATCCCTGGGTTGGGAAGATCTCCTGGAGAAGGAAATGACAACCCATTCCAGTATTCTTGCCTGGAAAATCTCATGGATGGAAGAACCTGGTAGGCTACAATTCATGGGGTCAAAAGCTGTAAGTTGATAGTATAAATGTACCAAATATTTGCACCGTTTGTATGCTGAATTATAAAATACTAGTGAGAAAGGTTGAAAAAGACAAATTGATAAATAAACTGTCGTCTTAAACTGGAAGTCTAAACATTATGATGATTCCTTTTCTCCCTTAATTGCTCTATAAAGTTAAGTCAGTCATAATCAGAAACACACAGCCTGGTTCTCTGTGACAACCTACAGGAGCTGCATGGAGTGGGAGAAAGATTCATGTGAGAGGGGACATATGTATACTTATGGCAGACTCACATTGTTGTATAATAGAATTCAGCACAACATTGTAAAGCAATTTGCCTCCAATTAAAAAAAAAAGGTTAAAAAATAAGAAACATATTAAGCTTTTATTTTGTAGAAAGTTGCATATTAATTTTAATTTTTTAAAATGAATTTTGGTTTTTTTTTGTTGTTTTTTTTTCTCCCTAGTATTTATTTATTTATTTTAATTTAATTTTATTTTTAAACTTTACATAATTGTACTAGTTTTGCCAAATATCAAAATGAATCCGCCACAGGTATACATGTGTTCCCCATCCTGAACCCTCCTCCCTCCTCCCTCCCCATACCATCCCTCTGGGTCATCCCAGTGCACTAGCCCCAAGCATCCAGTATCGTGCATCGAACCTGGACTGGCATCTAGTTTCATACATGATATTTTACATGTTTCAATGCCATTCTCCCAAATCTTCCCACCCTCTCCCTCTCCCATAGAGTCCATAAGACTGTTCTATACATCAGTGTCTCTTTTGCTGTCTTGTACACAGGGTTATTGTCACCATCTTTCTAAATTCCATATATATGTGTTATTATACTGTATTGGTGTTTTTCCTTCTGTGACTTTTGCTGTTTAAATTGTTCCAGCTTTGGCCATTGGTAATTCCTTTACCTAGTTGACATACCTCTACAGTTTTAAGCACTTCTCCATTTTCTAGAACTACAAAAATCTCCAGGCTCTTCTTATGTATTTCCTACCCCTATTTTAGAATCAGCCATTTTTTTCAAGTAGCTAAGATTTTATTTACTAATAATGGAATTATAATAAAAAATGGCCACTAAGTAAGTCTTTTCTTCTTTGCAAAAAAAAGGTAAAACAATTTTGAAAAAGACAATGCAGGAGAACTCACATCACTTCATAACGTCCTATAAATTCACAATAATCAAGTTATTGGTGAAAGAAGGCAGATATTCAGATCAATGAAATAGGATAGCGTTTAGAAATAGATACAAGTATAAGTGGTGAATTGATTTTTGACAAAAGTGCCATGATAATTCAACAGAAGAGTACAATTTTCAAAAAATGGTGCTGAAATAACTAGACATCTTTTTGCAAAACATTTTTAAAAAGAATTCAATCCATACTTTGTACTATATACAAAATTAATGCGATGAAATATAGGTATCAATGTAAACAGAGCTTCTAGAAGAAGGCATAGGAGAAAATTTTTCAAGTTCAGGTTAATTAAGATTTCTTAATTAAAAACTTCATAAATATAAAAACATATGTTTAAAAATTATTTATTTAACTTCTTCAAGTTAAACTTCTGCTCATCTAAACTTCTTAAAAGAATGTTAAGAGAATACTAGGTATACTGGAAGGCAGTATTTATGAAACACATGTCTGAAAAAATATTAACATCCAAAATATATAAAGAGAGAACTCTCAGAGCTCAATAATAAGAAAATGGACAACCCAATAAAAATAGGCAAAATATTTAATCAATCTTTACCATAGGAGATCATATGAAAGGATGGTGCACATTATTTATTGGTTCAGTTCAGTTCAGTCATTCAGTGGTGTCTGTTTCTTTGCGATCCCATGAATTGCAGCACGCCAGGCCTCCCTGTCCATCACCAACTCCTGCAGTTTACTCAAACTCATGTCCATCAAGTCGGTGATGCCATCCAGCCACCTCATCCTCTGTCATCCCCTTATCCTCCTGCCCCCAATCCTTCCCAGCATCAGAGTCTTTTCCAATGAGTCAACTCTTCGCATGAGGTGGCCAAGGTATTGGAGTTTCAGCTTTAGCATCAGTCCTTCCAATGAACACCCAGGACTGATCTCCTTTAGAATGCACTGGCTGGATCTCCTTGCAGTCCAAGGGACTAACAAGAGTCTTCTCCAACACAGTTCAAAAGCATCAATTCCTCAGTGCTCAGCTTTCTTCACAGTCCAACTCTCACATCCATACATGACCACTGGAAAAACCATAGCCTTGACTAGATGGACCTTTGTTGGCAAAGTAAGGTCTCTGCTTTTGAAAGTGCTATCTAGGTTGGTCATAACTTTCCTTCCAAGGAGTAAGCGTCTTTTAATTTCATGGCTGCAGTCACCATCTGTAGTGATTTTGGAGCCCAGAAAAATAAAGTCTGACACTGTTTCCACTGTTTCCCCATCTATTTCCAATGAAGTGATGGGACCAGATGCCATGATCTTCATTTTCTGAATGTTGAGCTTTAAGCCAACTTTTTCACTCTCCTCTTTCACTTTCACAACAGGCTTTTTAGTTCCTCTTCACTTTTTGCCATAAGGTGGTGTCATCTGCATATCTGAGGTTATCGATATTTCTCCTGGCAACATTCATTAGAGATATACAAATATACCTTTATTATACCACACCTTTATTAAAATTTTTTTCATTTTTTCAATATTAAAGTTAGTAGGACACTAGCAAATGGAATTCTCATACACTGCTAATAGAATGCAAAATGGTACAGCCACTTTGCAATATGGAATCATACCCAGAAGTCTGGACTTGCCAGAGAGCATTCAAGCTATTAGTTGTGGTATAGGTCACAAACATAGATCTATTTGTTTTCTTTCTGTTATTATACTGTCTTTCTGCTAAAAAGTAATAAATCAAACAAATGCGTATACAATTGATACAGAATAATGTCTTCACTTATTCTTGGCATTAAATCCCAGGTAAAATGTACATGGCTGTGACAACAGTTTGCAAGATTACTTACTAAATCTGTGTAAGTTGAAGAAATTGGCTACACAGTCCTAAGGTTCATGAGGAGCACTGATACTTTTTCACTCTGCCAACCTGTGCTCATAACTGGTGTGATCTGGGATTTATGTTTGAAAGAGGCAGAAGTGGAGGGTCCACAATGTATCTCTACCAAGCTAAAATATAGGTGCAGCCCATAACAAAGCATGAAATGAGAGATACACAGACTGGACTTCCAAGGGTCTGAGTTTTTATAAAGAAATGTTGTTGCATGTGTCTTTGGTTGTTGTTTCATTAGGTAGCAAGACAAGCTACCTACTTCTCACAAATGAAGCACCTGAATCTGGAACAGTCAGAAGCAGACATCTTTGTTGCTTTAATATATGCACAGTTTCCTTCGTTTGACTCTTTCCAATCACTTAAAATAAAAGCATATAAACAATGTAAAACAGACATTCACTAATGCAAACATAAGAAATATTGGTTCAAAGTTAAGATATATATATTTTTTCTTTCCTTACAAGAAACTATCCCTTGGTGCCTTAGCCTTTCCTAACACATACTTTATAAGGATTATAGCAACAAGTTGAAAAGCCTCCCTCTCTATATATACTCATTTTCTGAACTTAAATTCTTTGTATGCGTGTGTCTGTATGTACATGCAATGCTCATGTGTGTGCTAGTCGCTAAGTTATGTCCTATTCTTTACAACCCCATGGACAGTAGCCTGCCAGCCTCCTCTGTTTATGGGATTTCCCAGGCAAGAATATTGCAGTGCATTGCCATTCTCCAGGGGATCTTCCTGATCCAGGGATCAAACCTGTGTCTCCTGAATTACCAATGGATTCTTTACCACTGTGCCACATGTATATGCCCATATATGTATGTATATTTGTCTATATATTAAAGTGTGCATTTCCCTATATACTTTTCAAAATGTAAACTGGAATATGGAACTTTTTATTTACTATCTATTCTTGAGACTTATGATTTTAGAAAAGGCAATGAGTTATCTTCCCATGTCCATTGATTTCTGGTTCCTTTATGAGATAATCCAATCCAATAGAAATAGGATAGTCTGCTTTGAATGAAGCTCTGCAATAAAAAGAGATATAGTCTATGAGAAAAATGTCTTTTCATAATTCTGAAATGAAATAATAATCTTTTTAATATTTTATTATTTTGAGTAACAGTTTCAAATTCAATTTCATCCTGATTCTGTTCAAATGATAAAATAATAGTCTTAATTACATTTATTAAATATAGTGACATAAATGAAACATAAAATAACACTGTCTTAGCTTACCTATCTTTTTTTTTAAGATTTTTTTGAATGTAGATCATTTTTAAAGCTTTTATTGAATGTGTTGTAATATTGCTTTTTTTTATACTTTTGATTTTTAGCCAAGAGGCATGTGGGCTCTTAGGTGTATGACGAGGGGTCACATCTGTACCTTGTGTGTTGAAAGGTAAAGTCTTAACCATTGGACCACTAGGGAAGTCCTGCACCTATCTTATTTAATCTTCAGACTAAAATATCTTAATTTACTTTCAAAACTGACACTTGTAGCTCAAGAAAAAATTCTGAGCAAAATCGGTTGGTATTTTGAGGTTCAGGTGTGAAAGATGTTAGGTTTTTACCAATGTCATTTAAATTGTTTTCCCAAAGTACTGTGCTTATTTTTTGTGAAGTGAGCATCTTGAAGAAGTGGTCCTTATTCTACCAGATGAGATATTTACATGGGTATCTGGAAATTACTTGATAAGTACACATGTAACTGATGTGCATCTTGTAACTTAATTTTTACCACATTTATGCACATATATTCAGATTTCGCTGATGGCTCAGTGTAAAGAACCTGCCTGCTAATGAAGGTGATGAGGGTTTGATCTCTGGTTCTGGAAGATTCCCTGGAGAAGGAAATGGTCACCCACCCAAGTACTCTTGCCTGGGAAATCCCATGGACAGAGGAGCCTGGAAGGCTACAGTCCATGGGGTCACAAAAGAGTCGACATGACTTAGCAACTAAACAACAACAAACAACAGCAATGTACATATATTATCTCATGTGATCTTCCTAACATATGTTGGAAAGAAAATATAACCAGTTTTTATTACAAGCAAAATAATGTGTGAAAGGGAACTAAAGAGAGAGTTTCTGACTATAAATTCTGTATTTCTCTATTCTGCTTTAGTTTTTACCCTTAGTTTGTTTTTATTTTCCTTTGTTTCTTTCACCATAGAGAATATGGCAAACACTTAGTCTCTCTACCCAGAAAAAAGTTACGTATATACCATCTACTCATAAGATTTGACATTCAATTTCATGGTTTTCATAGATGATCTTATTTCTTGATGAAGATATCCTACATAAAAGATTAGGGCTTCTAGACTCTAAAGCTAATTTTTGAGCCCACCAGGCTCTCCTGTCTATGGAATCCTCCAGGCAAGAATACTGGAGTGGGTTGCCATTCCCTTCTCCAGGGGATCTTGCTGACCCAGGGATCGAATCCAGATCTTCTGCATTGCAGGCAGATTCTATATTGTCTGAGCCACCAGGGAAGCCCCTTGGAATAAAAAGGAAGTTAATTCAGATCTGCAAATGTCTTCTTTTCGGGTTCAGATTTGCTGTTTTCTTGATGGTTTTCAAGTTCATATTTTTATAGCTATTTATGAGTTGTTAAAAGCCAAAGATATGGGTGATTGTACTCTTACAGATAATTGAGTTAGTCTCAGTGTCTGTGAAAGAATAATAAAAGATTCTCCTTAACTTGGAATGTAAGAATATATTTCTTGAAAGAGTAATAGTAAATTATTTCTCTATTCAAATCAAGGATATTGATAAGGATTATGAAATATTTAGTTCAATTTTCTTGGAAGTTAGTATGAGTTAAAATTTAATATGAGTTTGAATTAACTAATCTTCAATTTTAAATTCATCCTAAGTCTTCCTTTTACCCTAAACTCAGTGGTATTGTACTTCTTGATTTTGTTGGAGGTAAAATGACATTTTTTTTCACAGAGATGCTACATTTCCATGAAATTATCAGTATGAAAATATAATTATCTCTGATAAAATGAAATATTTTAAGCGTAATTTTTTCCTAATTGTTTCATGTTTCCCTTTACATTTGCTCTACTGGAAAAGTTCTAACTGTGGGTGAGTTAGATGAATTAAATGAAATTCTAATTTCATTTCTACTTGTATTTCTGACCTTAAGATGAGAACTGTCTAGATCTGAATCAACTTACAACTGTAAACTATGGACACTCAAATATTATCAAGCATTCAGATTTAGCTAACAGGACTTCCCCAGTGGTCAAGTTGTTAAGAATCTGTCTGCCAAAGCAGGGGACACAGCTTGGATCCCCAGTCCAATAAGATTCCACGTGCAACAGACAGCTAAACCTGCGCACTACAACTACTGAGCCTGAGCTTTCGAGCCCATACTCCACAACAAGGGAAGTCACCTCCACAAGAAGCCCTGTCACCGCAGTTAAAGAAAGCCCACGGGCAGCGAGGAAGACCCAGCACAGCTTAAAAAAAAACAAAAAAGATTTAGGCAACAACTAATGGCCAGAGGGCCAGATGAATAAGATGAATACAGGGTGAGATGGAAAAAGAAATACGTCACCAGCTCTTCCTTATCTTCTATCTTAAGAAGTGTGGAGTCCATTTCCTTGCAGCTTTTTTTACTTTCTTCAAAGTTCTTCAGTTCATCCGAAATATAGTAAGATCTCTGTCCACAACATGACCATTTACTTTTACATTCCTTTCCTTAAAAACAAAAGATATTCCCCGGAGACCATTCAGAGTGTATCTTGAAAGGAATGGTCTGAGACTTAGCTACTGAGGAATCCTTTCTAGTCCTTGTAAAACCATTGATTTCGTGAGATGGATGGACTTCATTTCTAAGTTCCTGGCCTTAGGGAGATGACTTACATCCCTCCAAATCTATGCATAAGACTACTAAAATTCTCTAGGAAATATATCTTAGAAAATTGATGTTTTTTCTCACAATCTCTACAGATAGGAGTTCACAGGGGAAAACAACTTCTTTGTATTCTCTGAAAGAAAGAAAGTGAAAGTCGCTCAGTCATGTCTGACTCTTTGCGACCTGTGAACTATACAGTCCATGGAATTCTCCAGGCCAGAATACTGGAGTGGGTAGCCTTTCCCTTCTCCAGGGGATTTCCTCAACCCAGGAATCTAACCCAGGTCTCCCGCATTGCAGGCGGATTCTTTACCAGCTGAGCCACAAGGGAAGCATTCTCTAGACTAAGTAAAATCTATAGGTACAGAGCTGATCTTAACTTAGCATTGATACACTAACCTAGTACCTAACCTACATACCCATATGAGAGCATATAATAATGATTAGAGAATGTGCTAAAGGAGATGTAGAATTTTTTGGTAGAAAAAGTATTATTTTGAGAAATGGTGATTTAAAAGAATATATCATGTATACAGAAGAATCTAACTACTGGGAAAGATGAGTATTTTTTCCTGAAATTAAATAAAATGAAAGTTGGACTTCATAGTTGGCTGAGTCTAAAATAACATCCAAATGAGCAGGTTATCAACTGACTAAGAGAAGCAGAGAAGATACTTGTTGGTCTCAGTCTTTTATCTACATACATATTAAGTGGTTTCTCTTTGAAAGTCATGATTTTAGATGCGGAGTTTTTTGTGTTCCATTGTCCAATGGAGGCTCTGGTAATCCACCCTGGAAAACTTTCACTGTACATTATTGAAGTGAAGTGAAAGTAGCTCAGTTGTGTCCGACCATTTGTGATCCCATGTACTATATAGTCCATGGAATTCTCCAGGCCAGAATACTGGAGTGGGTAGCCTTTCCCTTCTCCAGGGGATCTTCCCAACCCAGGGGTTGAACCCAGATCTCCTGCATTGCAGGTGGATTCTTTACCAGTTGAGCCACAAGGGAAGCCCAATAATACTGGAGTGGGTAGCCTATCCCTTCTCCAGGGGACCTTCCCAACCCAGGAATCAAAACAGGGTCTCCCGCTGTGTGGGCAGATTTTTTACCGACTGAGCTCTCAGGGACATCAGTACATCATTAGCTCTAGGAAAACATAACATGGGGCAGACTAAAAGGCATACATTAAATTTTAAGATGTCAATTAATGTTCAGGAGTTTTATTCCTGTGCTTTTTAGGGAGATAAGACTATAAAGGAAGACGCAAATTACATCATGAAAAAGCCTTCAGGGATGCTAAGGTAGTTGGATTTTTAAGGTAAAGCTTGTGATCTCAATGCCAGCAATGAGTAATCTGAAAATAGCATTTTTGCAGAAGTATTCACAACAGCCAAGATATGGAAACATCCTAGGTGTCCATTGACAGATGAATGGATAAAAAAGTTGTGCAGTACACACACACACATATATATGCACATACATACAATACAATACTCAGCCACAAGAAAGAAGGAAATTCTGCCATTTGCAACCACATAGATGAACTTTAAGGACATTATACTAAATGAAATAAGTCAGACAAAGACAAGTATTGTATGCTGTCACTTATTTGTGGAATCTAAAAAACTGATCTCATAGAAGCAGAGAGCAGAATAGTAGGTTCTAGGTGTTGGGGAGCAGAGAAGGAGGAGAAATGTTCAAAGGGTACATAATTTCAGTTATAAAATAAATACATGATGAGTATCTAATATACAGGATTGTGACTGTAATTTAAAATATTGTATTCAATACTTGAATGTTGCTGAGAAGATCTTAAATATTCTCACCACAAGAAAGAAGTGGTAATTATGTGGCTGGTGGTAATCACTTTACAATATATGTGTATAAAATCAACGCATTTTATAACTTCAACTTACACAGTGTTATATGTCAATTATAGCTCAATAAAGTTGGAAAAAATAAAAAAAGAAAAATGTTCCATTTAAAGTAGACCAAAAATAATTAATATCCAGAAATATATGTAACTAATATGTGCAAAACATATACTTTAAAAACAAAATTGTTAAAAATCAAAGGATAAATAAATGGATGGAAAGATATATCGTATTTCCCTTATGTCACACGTGAAAATTAACTGAAAATGGATGAAGCACAAACATTAAGAAGAAAAAAAAATGCTTTGGATAGGATAGGTGAAAGTTGTGATCCTGGATTAGGCAATGGTTTCTTAGCTATGATACTAAAACCTCTGTTTTTGAATAACAATATTTTTTGTATCTTATAGCAGGATAAAATTAGAGTCAATTGCCTATAATGGATTTGGTGATCATATTGCTGCATAGGGAGGAAGCCTCTCTTATAATGATTATTTAGGAATATTTGTTGCCTGATTTTATAATTTATGTTCTACCCCAAAATCTGTTTCTATCTTCACTAGCCTAAGATAGAGACAAAACACAAACTATATTTATATTAGAAGTTTGAAATCATTATGTACCTTTCTGGAGCTTTGTTATCAGAGAGGACTTATTCTGTTCTGATATTTGGATACCTAGAAAAAAATGTAAGTAATCTTTTAAAATATTAACATTGATTTAAATAAATCATAATACTTTTAGTTTTTAGTTTAAACATGGTGTTTTTAGAATTTAGGATGATCTGGAAAAAATTGCTTTAAGAATAATTAATAAGGTAATGAAGACTGGAGGGTGCATATTTCAAAAACCTTAGAGAAGAGACTCCACCACCTCTTACAGTACTTGGTTCAAGCAATCTCAAGAATTAATTTGTTTTTCTCAATAAGGTGTTTCATTTTCTTAAAGTATATCTTTGAGTTATGAAATCAGAAAATATCTATGTATATATTTAATTTTCCCTACAATCATTCTGTAATTTATATTTTGCTCAACTCACAATAACCATTCAATACTTAGGCTAAATGCACACATTAAAATAACAGTTCTATTCCATAATAATATGACATTTTAGAGGCACCGACGATCATTAAAATGAAAGGTTCAATCATAATCTTTCAAAACTTGACTTATGTGGAATAAAAGTTATCACTCTCACTATAGTATACATCAAGACAAAACAGACAATTCCCAGGATCACAACAATGAGCTTCTCTCGAGCTGATGGTGAATCTGCAGGGAGAGAAAATTAAACACTGAGAAAGGAGTGATGGAGACAGTTATTTTAGAAGAACAAAAGATCCCACATCCATGAGAATTTAAAGACATCAACTTGGACCCCAAAACATTTACCATTGCAATCCTCCTCTCAGAATATACCATTCCTTTTTCAGCGAATATAAGGCTTCACGAGTTGTAGATCAAAGACTAAAAATTACAGCGATGCCTGGGTAGGTAGTCCTAGAGGAGGGCATGGCAACCTTCTCCAGCATTCATGCCTGGAGAATCCCCATGGACAGAGGAGCCTGGTGGGCTACAGTCCATGGGGTGGCAAAGAGTTGGACACAACTGAGCGACTAAGCACAGCACAGCACATATGTCATATTAGAATATTGTATTTCAAACTCCAGCTCTAAGTCTCATTAATAAAAACATGTAAGTGGGTAAATGCTTTACACTTGCAGGGGTAGTTCCTGTCATTCCATTGACATAACGAAAGGCAATTTGAAAGTTTAATCCCACGTAGGTTTTCTCCTGCTCAGCTGCTAAAATTGATCTTTTCAGGATCTTACCTCTCATTTGCTGTCTCCTGGTGTCCTTAACCAGACTCGGTTCTGAGTAGTTTTCCTTTTGGTTCTTCATCTCTGTGGCTGTTTAATGTCAAGGATGTTGCTCTATGGAAACTTCACATAAGTAGTTAATAAATGGTGTATAAAATCACAAGAAACCTTGGAGAGTTAAACTGGGTGATGTGTGAGATCAGTTAACAGCACTCATTTAGCAGCTGAGCAAATCCCAGTTTGGTTCTCATTTCAGTAGACCTTTAGACAACTGTTTTTCGTAGAGTAAGTAGTTTTAAAAATAGTATTTGATGTGTAATAACCAAGAATGGTGGGAAATGGCGGGAAGTGAGAAGGAAACTCAAAGGAGGGGACATATGTACACCTATGATTAATTTATGCTGATGTATGACAGAAATCAAACCAATATTGTAAACTGTCATCAATCAGTTAAAAACAACTAATTCTCTGTTTGACATAATGTTACTTGTTTATTGGAACAATGAAAATTAGTAGATTACTAAAAAAGTTCATGAATAGTAATATCCTGATGAATTGAAAGTCAAAATTCACGAAACACTTGAAAATTGTTATAATATCTTTGTTCAAATTAAAGTCTATATTTGAAAAACATGCACCAATTATATAGTTAGGTTTAAAATCCATTAAAAGTTAAAGACAGCTTTCTATGATGAAGGAATAACAGTATTGGCATATATGGTACACTGCATTAATCTACTTTAACTGGGACATTCATTAATGAAAAGGGAATGAGATGCTATCAAATAATTCTTCTATTTTGAGTGATTGTGGAGCTCTAGGAAATCATTAAAAATTAAATAAATATTTTATATGTTAAAAATGGTACATGACATATTAAATTCTCCAAAAGAGTTTATCATATAAAGATAAAACAATGTTAAAATGTCATTAAATACTTATTTTACATGAGTAATTGACAATTGACAATGGCTAAGATATGAAATCACAAAATGATAAGGAAAAGCATACATCATTTATGGAAGAACAATGTTGGTACAAACTTCGAGGAAGATCCTGAGGCTGTTAAGTCAATGAGGGAAGCTTTAGTTGTATCAGCAATTATAAGAAGTCAACAATGTGCCTTAAAAATTCAGTCAATGGATTCTGTAGTAGTGCAATCGACAATTAATTCTGGCTTTGAAATTTACAATGTATGACCTTTAAAAATTATTTAGTATTTAGCAAATGAGTTTACTACTCTAAAATGAGAATAAAAATATGTATGATATAAAGCATGTAAAACACCTAATATTAAATTTGCCTTTTATTTTATTTCTTATTTTAATGCAATTGCCATGGTAGTATTCATATCAGGCAATATAATTTATTAGACAGAAATCTCTGTGTTAGTGTGATTTATCTTTTTTCAATTTTATGACCAAGTTTTTATAAAGCATTTGATTATATATAATTGAGTTAATCCAGCATTTTACTGGAGGTACCATATTCTGATTTTTACTTTAATTAGACAAGTGAAGAATTTTATTGGCCACTCACAATTCTATGAATCCATTTTAATAACATATTTTTAAGGGCTGAGTTAAATATTTAATACTATATCTAATTCTATGTCTATTGATGACAAAATACAATGTTAACTGTCCCTTGTCCTGATGCTACTGATCCTTCATCTTAAATTGCATTGATTAACAAACTCAGTTATACATGAAAGTTTTCCCTTGAATAATGTCTGCAGGCAAGAATTTGAACATTTTAAGAAATCTTCCCAAATACTTCATATTTTATTCTTATTTTCTCCCAAAACTAAAATACCCAAATATCAAATATAGATACGAATATCTCTTTAATTTGTTTGCTTAGCAATTGTCCCTAAGTCGAACCACATTGGCATTTGTAATCTCCTGCTAAATGAGATGAGGAATTAGGAAGGAGAGGGAAACACATACCTTCTACAGGCCAGAGTCCTGCCTCTTCCGTGAGTGGCCAGGTTACTGTGAAAATCAAACAATGTCTGTGGTCTTCACAGACTGCCCTGTGAAGGCCCAGAGTGAAACAATAGTGGAAAAAGTAAATTCTTATCACTGACTCACTGAAACAGGAAATTCTTATGCTTGGGTATTTTGAAGACAGTTTATCTCATCACACAACTCCAGAATATAGGAGACTTTAGATATGTAGTGTATCAGTTAGTTTGTTCTTTGGTGAGTTCCTCTGAGAATTGATTTCCCTTTCTAAAAGATATAGGGGGACAAAGGACATGATCACCCTGCTGTTAAGTTGCTTTCACTTCATTCATCAATGCTGAACATCTACTCCTTGTAAAGAGTAACTTCAATGTTTAAGTTTTACTTTTAGATAAGTTTGCTAAATCTAGGCATTACTTATTTCTTTTCCTTATAATCTCATTGTGTCATTTCTATTATAATGGAGGAAATTATAATTCCATTAACAGTACGTATTTAAGGATACATATCCTTAAATCAGAAGAGTTACTACATTTTAAACTTTTTTAACTGTCATTAATTTTTAGCTTTCTAAAATCTAGACAAATGGAATATAAATCTGTAGTTATATACCAATTTATTGTTGTTGTTCAGTCGTGAAGCCATGTCTGACTCTTTGTGACTCTGTCGACTGCAGCAGGCAAAATTTCCCTTTTACTATCTCCCTGAGTTTGTTCAAATTCACGTCCAATGATGGGCTTCCCTGGTGGCTCACATGGTAAAGAATCTGCTTGTGATACAACAGACCTGGGTTCAATCCCTGGCTGAGGAAGATCCCCTGGAGAAAGAAATGGCAACCCACTCCAGGATTCTTGCCTGGAAAATTCCATGGAGAGAGGAGCCTAGCGGGGCTACCATCCATGGGGTCACAGAATCAGACATGACTGAAGAGACTGAGCACACCCACGACTACACGTCCATTGAGTCAGTGAGGTCATCCAGTCACATATTCCTCTGTGGCCCTCTTCTCCTCTTGCATTGAATCTTTTCCAGCATCAGGATCTTTTCCAATGAGTCAGCTCTTTACATCAGGTGGCCAAAGTATTGGAGCTTCGGTTTCAGCATCAGTCCTTCACATGAATACTCAGGGTTTATTTCCTTTAGGGTTGACTGGCTTGATCTCCTTGCTGTCCAAGGGACTCTCTCCAGGACCATAGCTGGAAAACATCAATTCTTTGGCATTCACCCTTTATAGTTCAACTCTCAAATCCATACATGACTACTGGAAAAACCATAGCTTTGATTATATGGACGTTTGTCAGCAAAATGATGTATCTGCTTTTTAATATGCTATCTAATTTTGTCATAGCTTTATTTCCAAGGAGCAAGTGCTTTTCAATTTCATGGCTGCAGTCATTGTAGACAGTGATTTTGGAGCCCAAGAAAATGAAATTTGACACAGTTTCCACTTTTTCTCCATCTATTTGCTATGAAGTGATGGGATTGGATGCCATGATCTCTGTTTTTTGATTGTTGAACTTTAAGCCATCTTTTTCATTCTCCTGTTTCACCTGCATCAAGAGGCTCTTTAGTTCCTCTTCACTTTCTGTCATTAAAGTGGTATCATCTGCTATCTGAGGTTGTTGATATCTCTCGCTGCAATCTTAATTGCATCTTGTGAGTCATCCAGCCAGCACTTCATATGATGTACTCTGCATATAATTTAAATAAGCAGGGTAACAATATCCAGCCTTGAAGTATTCCTTTCCCAATTTTGAACCAACCTGCCATTCCATTGTTCCACGTCCTGTTCTACTGTTGCTTCTTGACCTGCATGCAGATTTCTCAGGAGGCAGCTAAATTGGTCTGGTATTCCCATCCCTTTAAGAATATTCCACAGGTGGCTGTGATCCACACAGTCAAAGGCTTTAGCAGAGTCGATGAGGCAAAAGTAGATTTTTTTCTGGAGTTCCCTGGCTTTCTCTATGATTCAATGGATATTGGCAATGTGATCATCTGCCTTCTCTGAATCCAGCCTGAATATCTGGAAGTTTTCTGTTCATGTACTGCTGAAGCTTAGCTTCAAGGATTTTGAGCATAATCTTGATAGCATGTGAAATGAGTGCAATTGTAAGATAATTTGAAAATTATTCAGCATTGCCTTTCTTGGGATTGGAATGAAAACTGCCCTTTTCCAGTCCTGTGGCCACTGCTGAGTTTTCCAGTTTGCTGGCATATTGAGTGCAGCACTTTAACAGCATTATTCTTTAGGATTTGGAATAGTTCAGCTGGCATTACACCACATCCACTACCTTGTTTTTAGTAAGGCTTCCTAAGGACCAGTTGACTACACACTTCAGAATGTCTGGCTCTAGGTGAGTGACCACACCATTGTGGTTGTCTGGGTCATTAAGAGCTTTTCTGTACAGGTCAGGTCAGTTCAGTTCAGTCGCTCAGTCGTGTCCGACTCTTTGTGACCCCATGAATCGCAGCACGCCAGGCCTCCCTGTCCATCACCAACTCCTGGAGTTCACTCAGACTCACGTCCATCGAGTCAGTGATGCCATCCAGCCATCTCATCTTCTGTCATCCCCTTCTCCTCCTGCCCTCAATCCCTCCCAGCATCAGAGTCTTTTCCAATGAGTCAACTTTTCGCATGAGCTGGCCAAAGTACTGGAGTTTCAGCTTTAGAATCATTCCCTCCAAAGAAATCCCAGGGCTGATCTCCTTCAGAATGGACTGGTTGGATCTCCTTGCAGTCCAAGGGACTCTCAAGAGTCTTCTCCAACACCACAGTTCAAAAGCATCAATTCTTCGGCACTCAGCCTTCTTCACAGTCCAACTCTCACATCCATACATGACCACAGGAAAAACCATAGCCTTAACTAAACAGACCTTTGTTGGAAAAGTAATGTCCCTACTTTTGAATACACTATGTAGGTTGGACATAACTTTCTTTCCAAGGATTAAGCGTCTTTTAATTTCGTGGCTGTAGTCACAGGTATTCTGGGTATTTTTGCCACCTGGTAGGCTGCAGTCCATGGGGTTGCTAAGAGGCGGACCTGACTGAGAGACTTCACTTTCACTTTTCACTTTCATGCATTTGAGAAGGAAATGGCAGCCCCCTCCAGTGTTCTTGCCTGGAGAATCCCAGGGACAGGGGAGCCTGGTGGGCTGCCGTCTATGGGGTGGCACAGATTTGGACACGACTAAAGTGACTTAGCAGCAGTAGCAGCAGAATGGTTAGTCCACCTAGAGCCAAGACAAATACTCAAAATACTAAGAGTATTTTGAATTTACTGTTTATTATATAAAATGTGTTTGTGACTAAATCTAAAATGGCAGTACCTAGTGACCTAAGAAATATAGATAAATTACATGTCCATAGTAAGTGCAATATTATCCTTCTAACAAGATGGCTAGATGGATTCATTTCTAGGAAGTTTTTTAAATGGAGGGAAATTGCCAAAATTACGAAATAACTCTGTATAAAGGAAACATTTTAAGGTCTTATAATGAAGAAAATCTTATTGTAGTTGAAAATTTGGATATGCAGAAAGGAAAGAAGAATTGAAGAAAAGAACTTTTGTGGATATGTCCAAATAGATATTGACAGGTAAAATAGTAATGATAAAGTATCAAATTGTGCATATATGTTTGTATTAGAATTCAAGGCAGCAAAAATGGCATGAGCAGTGAAAATAGTAGAGAGAAATTATGTCTTTTCGTTGTTTCAGAAAAGTACAAAAATATGAACTTACTGGACTATTGAGTAAAGAATGCATACTGTAAAACGTAGGGCACTTATAGAACTGCTGCTGAGTTGCCTCAGGCGTGTCCGACTCTGCAGGACCCCATAGACAGCACACCACGAGGCTCCCCTGTTCCTGGATTCTCCAGGCAAGAACACTGGTGTGGGTTGCCATTTCCTTCTCCAGTGCATGAAAGTGAAAAGTGAAAGTGAAATCTCTCAGTCATGTCCGACAGCGATCCAATGGACTGCAGCCTACCAGGCTCCTCCATCCATGGGATTTTTCCAGGCAAGAGTACTGGAGTGGGTCGCCATTGCCTTCTCCACCTATAGAACTAAGACATATTAAATTTATAAATTCTATAAATAAAGTTAAAAATATTTATTGTGAAAGCTAAGAAAACAACATAATGTAGAATTCAAAGTAACAATATATTATACTTAAATATTAACTATATGTACTTACATATAAATAATATATGTAAATAGAGCATATAAATCCTAAATTCATATTAAATATATATGGAATAGCTTTCCATTTAAATTTTAAGAATGTTTATATTTTAAAATATTTTGTTTAACACAGCTATGTATGTAAAACAGTTATTTTAATAACTGCTCACTTAATGAGCCATATTATTTTATCAAAAGCCATGAACTGGAAAGTAAAGAACACAAACTGCTTTAGTTAATGTACTCTCACAGTATCAACCAAGAACCATGTTACAAAAGATGGAGCCTGTTTAATAATTATATATTGAGTATCTAAGCTATTAGCAATTAAAAAATGTATGTACTGAATAGCACAAGGTCAACACACATTTGAAAACCATGCATAAATAATCATAAAAGGAAATTTAAACAATTTATCTCCACTACTTATCAAGCAAGCAGATATAGCAGTAGGCAATAGAAATATCTAAGCTAGACAAGTAACCAGTACGTATATGAACACACACACATACACTAACATAGAATATTCTTCTTTTTTAAGTTCAAATGAACATTTCCCAAAAATTTGCTATATATGCCTAAGCAAGAGACTTCCAGAAAAACACCTTCTGCTTTGACTATGCCAAAGCCTTTGACTGTGTAGATCACAACAAACTGTGGAAAATTATTCAAGAGATAGGATTACCAGACCGCCTGACCTGCCTCTGGAGAAATCTGTATGTAGGTCAAGAAGCAACAGTTAAAACCAGACATGGAAGAGCGGACTGGTTCCAAATTGGGAAAGGAATATGTCAAGGCTGTATATTGTAACCCTGTTTATTTAACTTCCATGCAGAGCACATCATGCGAAATGCCAGGCTGGATAAAGCACAGCTGGAATCAAGATTGCTGGGAGAAATAGCAATAATCTCAGATATGTAGATGACACCACCCTTATGGCAGAAAGCAAAAAACTAAAGAGCCTCTTGATGAAAATGAAATAGGAGAGTAAAAAACCTGGCTTAAAACTTAACATTCAGAAATTGAAGATCATGGTATCCAGTCCCATCAGTTTATGCAAAGAAATGGGGAAACAATGGAAACAGTGAGAGACTTTATTTTTTTGGACTCCAAATTACAGATTTGACTGCAGCCATGAAATTGAAAGATGCTTGTTCCTTGGAAGGAAAGCTGTGACCAAACTAGACAGCATATTAAAATCAGGGACACTGCTTTAAGGTCTGTCTAGACAAAGTTTGGTTTTTCAGTAGTCATGTATGGATGTGAGAATTGGACCATATAGAAGCTGAGCACTGAAGAATTGATGCTTTTGAACTGTGGTGATGGAGAAGACTCTTGAGAGTCCTTTGGGCTGGGAGGAGATCAAACCAGTCCATCCTGGGGAAAATCAGTCCTGAATATTCATTGGAAGGACTGATGCTGCAGCTGAAACTCTAATACTTTGGCCACCTGATGGGAGGAACTGACTCACTGGAAAAGACCCTGACGCTGGGAAAGATTGAAGGCGGGAGGAGAAGGGAACAACAGAGGATGAGATGGTTGGATGGTGTCACCGAGTCGATGGACATGAGTTTGAGCAAGCTCTAGGAGTTGATGATGGCCAGGGAGGCCTGGCATAGTGCAGTCCATGGGGTTGCAGAGTCAGACATGACTGAGTGACTGAACTGAAACCTGACAAAACCATTATGGTTTTTACGTACGTTAAACAGACAATAAAGCTGTATTGTAAGAACTTTTTAAAATCCATATGAAATAGAATGTCTAGAAAATGCAAATTAACAAATGTAGTACAACAACCATAAACCTGTATAAGCTTAACCTGTGTTAAATATATTAGGTTCACTGTACAAACCTTCCTACAAAAAATTCTAGGAGCTCTAATGGTAACAGTAGTGAATAATAACACTTATAACTATGCCAGGTCTTTCACCGTAAAACAGAGGCTTCCAAAGAGCCTTGATAACAAAACATGTCAAGTTACATAATATCAATGGACTCACTCCAAACTCCTTGTGATAAATGGATGAAGAAAATCATCTTAATCTAAATATGATATATGCAGTGATTTTTCAAAGGAAGAAAATACAGAATGTTTTTTGTGGTTTTATTTCAAGAATGCATAACTGGTCAACATTTGAAGGAAAGAGATATTTCAAAAACATTAAAAATGTTCTCATTTCATTGAAAGAAAAATATTAAAATGGTAACATGACTGATTGCATACAAAACCTATAAAATATTTTGAATGCTATGGAATTGCTTTTATGTTAGAAAGGTATATGAAAAAACCTTTAAAAAGACCTCATATTTGAGCAATGAAATATTGAAATATTTTCCCCCAGTATAGGAAGGATACTTATAAGACCTTTACTGTATCATCTGTTCAGTGATGGAAATAAAAGCCAATTTGGTAAAAATAAGTCAAAAACAAGAAGAGAAAAAAAAAAAAAGAAAAGAAAAACAAGATAAAGTTATTGCACCTGGAGGGAAGAAATAAAACGTGATTATTCAGAGATGCAATATCTATTTACATAAACAATCCACAGGAATATATATTTGAAATAATAAAATTAATATATACAATCAGAGAAGTCATTGGGCACAATTCTATTTGTAGCAGCAACAATTACTACGAATTTAAAAACAAAATTGCTATTTACAAAAGCATGGCTATGAAATGTCCATATTTGTGTGAAATTTCTATGTTGGAAACTATAAAATATTCTAGAGGGATTTCGCTGGTGGTCCAGTGGTTCGGATTACTTGCTTCCCGGTGCAGGGAGTGGACGTTCGATCCCTGGTCACTGAATCAAGTTACCACATGCTGAATAGTGTCACACAAAAAAATAATAAATAAAAATTGATCAATAAAATAGGGAGAATTTAAAGAAAACCTAATTGATTGGAAGGATAAAGCATGAATATTGACTGAAAGAGTCAATATTGTAAGACGATTATCTTCAGAAATTATTTTAAAGATTAAATGCAGTCCCAAAGCACTTACTTTTTAAAAAACTTTATTAGGTGTTAATTTACAGAACATAAAATATATCCATTTAAAATATATAACTCCATGATTTTAAAATTATTCACAGTTTACAACCGTCACTACTTTCAAACTCTAGAAAGCATTCATCACTAAGCAATTTGCAGTCTTTTCCTATTTCGTCTCTTGACAACCCTTAGTAAGCACTAATCTACTTTTGGTCTCTCTACTCCTATTTTTGATATTACATGGAAATGGGCTCACACAGTATGCAATCTTTTAGAAGTTTGAATGCCATAAACATACTGTTGAGCAAAAAAAATGAGACACAAAAGAACAATACCTATATTTGGATGTGTATATGATACTTCAGTGGGGTTTTCCAGGTGGCACTAGTGGTAAAGCGACTGCCTGCCAGTGCAGGAGATGAGGGCTTGATTCCTAGGTCAGGAAGGTCCTCCAGGGAATATGAAATGATAGCCCACTCCAGTAGCCTTTTTTTTTTAATTAATTAATTTATTTTAATTGGAGGATAATTACTTTAAAATATTGTGGTATTTTTCTTACACATAGACATGAATCAGCCAAGGGTGCACATGTGTTCCCCTATTCAGAACCCCGCTCTCACCTTCCTCCCTCCCCCATCCCTTGGGTTGTCCCAGAGCACCAGCTCTGAGTATCCTGATTCATGCATTCAACTCGCACTGGTCATCTCTTTTATATATGGGATTATACATGTTTCAATGCTATTCTCTCAAATCATCCCACCCTCGCCTTCTCCCACATACTCCAAAAGTCTGTTCTTTACATCTGTGTCTCTTTTGTTGCCTTGCGTATAGGATCATTATTACCTTCTTTCTAAATTCCATATATGTGCATTAATCTAGTGTATTGAGGGTTCTTTTTCTGATTTAGTTCCCTCCATATAATAGGCTCCAGTTTCATCCACCTCATTAGAACTGATTCAAATGCTGGGAAAACCAGTAAACCATATGCAAAAGAATGAAACTAGAACACTTTCTAACACCATAAACAAAAATAAACTCAAAATGGATTAAAGATCTAAATTTAACACTGGTGCTGCTGCTGCTGCTAAGTCGCTTCAGTCGTGTCTGACTCTGTGCGACCCCATACACGGCAGCCCATCAGGCTCTACTGTCCCTGGGATTCTCCAGGCAAGAACATTAGAGTGGGTTCCCACTTCCTTCCCCAATGCATGAAAGTGAAAAGTGAAAGTGAAATCGCTCAGTCGTGTCTGACTCTTAGCAACCCCATGGACTGCAGCCCACCAGGCTCCTCCATCCACGGGATTTTTCAGGCAAGAGTACTGGAGTGGCGTACCATTGCCTTCTCCGAAATTTAACACTGCTGCTGCTAAATCACTTCAGTTGTGTCCAACTCTGTGCCACCCCATAGACGGCAGCCCACCAGGCTGTGCCGTCCTTGGGATTCTCCAGGCAAGAGCACTGGAATACGTTGCCATTTCCTCCTCCAATGCATGAAAGTGAAAGTTGGACACATTCAGTCGTGTCCAACTCTTAGCGACCCCATGGACTGCAGCCTACCAGGCTCCTCCATCCATGGGATTTTCCAGGCAAGAGTACTGGAGTGAAACTCTTAAAACTCTTAGAGGAAAACAGAGGCATAACACCCTCTGACATAAATCACAGCAAGATTCTCTATGACCCACCTTGCAGAGTAATGGAAATAAAAACAAAAATACAAATGGGACCTAGGTAAACTTAAAAGCTTTTGCACAACGAAGGAAACTATAAGCCAGGTGGAAAGGCAGCCTTCAGAATGGAAGACAATAACAGCAAATGAAACAACTGACAAAGAATTAAATTCCAAAATATACAAGCAGTTCATGCAGCTCAATACCAGAAAAATGAACAACCAATCAAAAAGTGGGCTAAACATTGAAATACGTATAATATCATATATGGAACGAGTCGCCAGTCCAGGTTCGATGCACGATACTGGATGCTTGGGGCTGGTGTACTGGGACGACCCAGAGGGATGGTATGGGGAGGGAGGAGGGAAGAGGGTACAGGATGGGGAACACATGTATACCTGTGGCGGATTCATTTCGATATTTGGCAAAACCAATACAATATTGTAAAGTTTAAAAATAAAATAAAATTAAAAAAAAAAAAAGTGGGCCAAAGAAGTAAACAGACATTTCTCCAAAGAAGATATACAGAGGGCTAATAAAACACACGAAAAGATATGTAGCTTTCTCATATCACAACATCACTCATTACTAGAGAAATGCAAATTAAAAATACAATGAGGTATCCTCTCTGCTGGTCAGAATGGCCACCATAAAAAAGTCGACAAACAACAATTGCTGGAGAGGGTGTGGAGAAAAAGGAAACCCTCTTACACTGTTGATGGGAATGCAAACTGGTACAGCCACTATGGAGAAGAGTGTGGAAATTCCTTAAAATTCTGGCAATAGAATCACTCCAGTATTCTTGACTGGAGAATTCCTTGGACAGAGAAGCCTGACAGTCTATGGTCCATGGGGTCTCAAAGAGTCAGACACAACTGAACAATGAGCACACACAATTATATTTCAACTGTTTTTGAAAAACATTCATTATCAGAAAAAATAATATAATTCATTTTAAAATGTATGCAATCAGAATATGATTTCCATTTCATAAAAGGTCAAGTTACCCAACAGCATCCAAACTCATATTTTAATTCTCAAGCTTATGCTTGCAATGGTATGCATTTGGAAACTGACAGTCTTCTGCTTTTATGCCCCATAAAGCTTGTACAGCACAGTTACGTTCACCAAGTACATTGTCTGTTATCCTGTTATGGAAAAATGCATAATTCTGTTACATTCTATGAAGACAACTCAAGAAACAATAGCATTTTCCGTGTAACTGTAATACAAGATATTTTGAAAATGGGTAATGAAGTCTTTAATAAAATTTCAGTACGAGCTTGTTACTAGGAAATCGGGCTACAGAGTAGCCTAGTTTTCAACATTGGTATCAACATTTTATTAACTTTCAGTATCTCCCTTCAGATTTCTATAATTTGACTAAGACAAATGTATTCATGTTATTTTAAAAATATTTCTTTTTTGTATTTTTCCTCCTCTATATAGCATTCTTTTTAAAAACTTACTGTAGTTTGCAAGTGGAACCATTTAGCCACTTCCAAGGATGACCGCGGCCTTCACGAGAGACTTGAATCCACGATGTAATTGATAGGGACATCAGAAATTTCTAGCCCAAAATAAAGAATTTTCACTTAAATAGTCATTATGAAATGTTTTTGTTAATTTTTAAATGCAAGTCAAAGGATGTGTTCTTTCATAGCACCTTTCATTCTTTGAACAAATTGAGTATGTTAGATTCTAATCTAACACTAAAAAGCCTAGGAGTTGAAAGTTTGAAGTTTTAATAGTGCCATAAATATTAACCACTATCTGTACTTTTGATTCAAAATTAACTCAACATTTATACTTATCAGTGTCACTGTGTTCTAATGTTAATAAGGAAAATTCCTTTTTTTTTTTCCCACAGCCATTTAATAAAGGGAATATTTACAAAGACATGAATTAGTTGTAGGGATCCCACAAAGAATACACCTTGCATAACAACTTGGGGAGACTTACAGCTGTGAACCGCATCTAACATTAAGCCTAAGGGATAAGAAGGTGGAATAATTCAATATGTGCAATGAGGAAAATTCTGATTCATATAATTTCATTTTTCCTCATGTCAAAACTAACATAGCAAGGCTTTAAATAAGTCTTTAGATTCTATGACATTCATTTTTCTGGATATTGTGACAATATCAGTGGATTTCTCTACTTTTATATGTTTCTCAGAATTTCAGTTTTAGAGGGAAATTAAGGAAATGAAATTGAGAAAATAAGTGACATGAGAGCCGGATTTGGTTTTCTGAGCCTGACACCATTCTTTGACTAGATAAACCCCAAAGCCATCTGTTTCTGTATTGGTGGAATCCAGTGGACCAGACAAGGGGTCAGAGACCCATTTCTCTCTGTTCCTCCCTGCTAAGTTCAACTGTAAACATGGGACTAATGAAAGACACGAGAAAAGAGAACTCTGAAAGGTGGAAAGAGAAGGGTGATGTGGCTTGAGACTTCCTAGCAGCCCCACTCCTCTGTAATCACTAATCACTTCTCCGTGATGAGAAAACAAGGTGGGAGGTGAGGGAAAGATAATTAGGGGCATCTTGTATCTCCCCACCAACCAGGTGAAAGTGACCTAGGCCTCTTACTTCCCAAACACCCCATACCTAACCTAGCTGTTGGGGGTGGCACAGGTAATCCGTTCCTCCTGTGTGTTGAGAGAATCGTGTAGGCAACACCAGGTAAGCCTTACAAGGTAATCCATCAGGACACTTACTAACAAGCAGCAGTTAGAGAAACTGCCTCCGTTTCCTCCGCTGAGAGACACTAGGGTTGGGTGATAGAGGTGGGAGTGGGACCAGCAAAGGGGATGTCTTGACTAAAACTACTGAAGCTAAGAAGCCTCTTTATCCCTGAGGGTGTAAGACTCCATCTCCACCCAGCGGCATTGGAAAGAATGGATCTTACTGTTGAATTCACACAATGAGCTGTGGAAATTTACAAACTTCACACAAATGCAAAAAGTTGGAGGAACTGCAAAATATCATATGGCAGTGATGAGACAGGGACAACCTGTATGATTCCATGTCCTGGACTAGAAAATAGCAACCCACTTCAGTATTCTTGCCTGGAAAATTCCATGGACACAGGAGCCTGACAGGCTGAAGTTATTGAGGTTGCATAGAGTCGGACATGTCTGAACAACTAAGCATGAACACGGGATTCAAAAGCAATCAAAGAGATTCTATAATATCAAAAGTCAAGACAGTGAGTAAATAAGGAGGTGGAGACATGGTAAGATATTACAGAGCGGTGGGGCTGCTGGGAAGTTGAAACTTCTTTTCCATGATCTGATGTGCAATTACACAACTCTATAGGCAAAATCATATGTTTATTTTCTTTGATGTATGGTAAAATTAGACAGCACAGTGTATTTTAGAATTTAATAGCATTTGTAGAAGCATGGTTTTCTATGAAAAGCAAGAACCAGAAATTACTACACATGCATGAATGGTATAAAAATGTAAATAAAGTATCATAAAGTTATATTCCATTGTTTAATGGAATACTAGCAGACTTTAAAATAAACAAGCGACAAATATGTACAAAAGCACAAGTGAATCCTAACAAATATAATGTTGACTAAATGAAGCCTTTAGCAAAGTGTTGGAAACATTTAATATCTTACCATTTCCTCTTCATTATCTATATAAAGCAGAGTAGAATTCTTAGTAGCACAGGATATCAAACTCTCATTCCACGATTTTTTTTCCAAACTAGTATAATAGCAGTTGTTGGAATATGTAAGCCAGTCTTTTGGACAATGACCACAATGACATTCTGAAGAAAGATTATGAATTACTATTCAAAAACAATTTGAATTTGAAAAATAAAAAATTAACTTACACATATGCATAGATATAAACATGTATGCATACATACACATATATAAAATAACATATCTATGCATCCTCTAGGCTGGTACATATAAAACAAATCTCATTCATGCATTCATAGAGAGGGTCTGTCTTTAATATATGGCCCCATATAAAGGAAACACATAGAAATGTCTACTCTTTACATGTCCTGGAAATCAAGAAATGAAACTTCTATTTTAGAATAGCAAAATTATTTGTCTCTATTCATATTATAGCAGGACGAAATTACAGCCAATTGCCAACAATGGATATGGTGATCATATAATTGCATAGGGAGAAGCACTCTCCTATAATCATTTATATGAATGTTTATTGCCTGATTTTATAAATTATGTTCTATCCCCAAATCTATTCTTATTTTCACTAGCCTAAGATAGAGACAAAAATGAATTGTATTCATATCAGAACGTTGAAAATCATTATGTACCTTTCTGGAGCCTTGTTATGAGAGAGGAGTAATTCCGTTCCTGTATTACAGGAGCTACAAAATTAATCATTAAAAAGTTAATATTACTTTAAATGAATCATAATGATTTTAGTTTATGAGCTTGAGAATTCAGTTTATTGTTTAGAAATAGAGTAATCTGAAATAAAACTGATTTAGCAAGAAAAATTAACTAGGTAATGAAGACTTGATGGAAAAAAAATATTTCAAAAACCTAACGGAACAAACTTCACCACGTCTTACAGTATTTGCTTTAACTAATCTCAAGAATTAATTTGTATTTCTCAAAAAGATCTTTAAACCTCCTAAAGCATGCTTTTGAGTTATAAAGTCAGAATATACATATACATGCTGTCTGTAATTCTCCTGTGTTGTATATTTCTGACAAATTAGATATAACATATTGCATTTATTCTAAATGCATGTATTTTAATGATAGGCACATTCTATAATATTATGAAATGTTTAGTGGCATTGACCATCAGTAAAGTGATAAGTTCCCTTACAGTTTTTCAAAAACGTACTTACAAGGAGTAACAATGATCACTGTCACCACAGTGGACATCAAGACGAGGCAGATGATTCCCAGGATCCCAGCAATGAACTTCTCTGGAGGTGACGGTGAACCTGCAGGGACAGAAAAGGAAACTGAGAAAGGAGTGATGGGGACAGCTTTTCAGAGTTTACATACACAAGAACCCACACGAACACAGAGTTATGGATATAAACTTGGACCCCCAACCCATTTTGACCACTGTAGTCTTTCTCTCAGAATATACCATTGCGTTTTCAGCAAATATAAGACTACATGAGTTGTTGATCAAAGACTTCAAATTATAGTAATGCCAGAATAAAAGTAGTCCTCTGATTTCACATCAGAATCCCATATCCAGCTTCAAGTTCCGTTCCTCAAAGTGAAAAATATGTGAGCTTATCCCCTACTCTTCCTCCACACCTCTGCACCCCACTGCACATCCTAGAACAGCTCCATGTGTGTCTAGTAAGTGTTTACCTTTGGAGTGGTGATTCTTGTCGTTCCCATGAAGATTCTGAGAAGCATTTTGAAGATTTAATTCTACATATGTTAATTCCTGCTCAGTCATTGAAATGGAACTTTTAGAAACCTTAGGTTTTCTTTTCTGCCTCTTTGAGTTCTTGACTCCCTTCAGTTCTGCATAGGTTGCTCCTTGGTTATTCATCTCTGCAGCTGAGTGAGATCAAGGACTGTGCTTGAAGTGAACTGAGGTTGAGTGGTGTGTGTGAGGTAAGAACCCTAGTACAATGACACAGGCTGGGCAAAGCACTTAGTGCTCACTTTGCAGCTGAACAAACTTAAAGCCTGGTAAATCCTTACAACTTTAAGCAAGTTTTTCACGATAGAATGCTTTTTTGAAAAAGATATTCTATATTTGATGCATATATTATTGATTGAAACAGTGAAAAGCAATAAATTAGGGAGGAATAAAGAAGTTCATGAACAATAATATCCTTATTAAGTCAGATTCCATGGAAATATTTTAAAACCATCATAGTGCTTGTGTTCAAATTAAAATGTTCTGTTAACAAGAGAGATTCACCCATATTTTTGATACTTTTGAAATTTAATAATGGTTACAAACAGTTCTTTAAAGATGAGAGAGTAATGTTGACATATACAATAATTTCCTACACTAAATTACATTATTTGGTGACTTACAATTATTGATGAAAAAGGATAACAAATGGTCTTTATTTCAAATGGTTGGGGAGTTCTGAGAAAGCATTAAAAACTGAGGAAATGCTTCATATATTGGAAAGTGTTACATGACACATTAAACATATAGTACAAAGTAATATGAAAAATAAAACAATAGGAAAGACTAAAAAATACTTATTTTACAAAAGTAGTTGATAATTGATTTAATGACTAATATCTGAACCCAAAAAATGATGAACATGTATAGGTCACTTATGGAAGAACACTGTTGGTTCAAACTTCCAGAAAGATCTGATAGATGTCCAAGTTAGTAAAGGTCATTTTAGCTGTATAAGTGATGGTAATTACTTATAAAAAATCCAGATAACATAATTTAATAATTAAGACAATTGATGCAGTAGTCAGAAATATCTGGAAATTAATTATGACTGAAATTTTTAAAATGTGACCTTCAAAAAGTTATTTACTATCTGGTAACCTATATTATTAATATAAAATGGAAATAAGTTTATGCAATATATAACGTGTGTAACACTGAACACTCAACCTGGAATTTATAAGTTCTCAGTAATTATCAGTATTAATTATTATCTTAGTCATCATTTCTATGGTACTATTTCTGATTTACATCAGCCTTTAATTAGTGTAACATATCATTTATGCAATGTTTGATTTTTAAAAAATACTTTATTTATGACAATTAAGTTTAAATTAGCCTTTAGATATATGGCAACCAATACAGTATTGTAAAGTTAAAAAATAAAATAAAATATATTTAAAAAAAAAGAAGTTACTTCATCTTTAATTTCATCAAAAAATTAGGGTTTTTTTATTGAATCTAAAACATATAGGAGGAATTATGTTTGGCCTTTTGCTATATAATGAATTCCTTTCCAAGAATCTGTTTATAGATGTAGAGCAAAATATGTATAAACATATTATTATACAAAAAAGCTTACCCTCTACTGATTATAAAATCCAAAACTAATTGTTCCCTATCATGAGGTCAATAAATTTCACTTAATTTATATACACACCCAAATATGCATGCGTGTATTCACTTGACTAGCATTCTACAGACAATAATTTGAATACTTGGAGAAATCACCCAATATTTGGTATTTTATGGTTATTGTTTATACCACATTATTAAAAAAAAAAAAACAATGTTCTACTTTGATTTTGTTGTATATTTACTATAGCTCGGTTGCATCCCCTCTAACATTTGTTAGTTCCCACTAAGTGAGACGGTCTAGCAGAGAGACAGGAGAGGAGGGACACATACCTTCTGTTGGCCAGGAAGTTGTGCATTCTTTAGTGTGCAGATCAGGTTAATTTCTAAAAAGAGACCTGCTTAGGCTGGTAACGAAAGAAGAAATTTAAAAACTTACAACCCGGTCAAGAATAAGCAATGTCTGTGACCTTCACAGGCTGCCCTGTGAAGGCTCAGAGTGAAGCTAGAATGGAAAATATTGATTTGTCGTCAATGTGTCACTTCAGGTTTGAACAGGAAATCCTCACACTTAGGCGAGTTGAAGAGAGTTTAGCTTATCACACACCTCCAGAAAATAGGAGACTTTGGGCTCCAATTAAAAGGACAACTGGACCTCTAGTTGTGTTATTTACATTTTCCATTTTTAAATGCCTCTGAGAAATTGTTATCATATACTGTAAGATCCATTAGATCTGATAAACAGAGTGCCTGAAGAACTATGGATGGAGCTTTGTGACACTGTATAGGAGGCAGTGGTCAAGGTCATCCCAAGAAAAAGAAATGCAAAAAGTCAAGATGTTTGTTTGAGGAGGGCTTACAAATAGCTGAGAAAAGAAGAGAAGCCAAAGGCAAAGGAGAAAAGGAAAGATATACTCATCTAAATGCAGAGTTCCAAAGAATAGCAAGGAGAAATAAGAAAGCCTTCCTCAGTGACCAGTGCAAAGGATAGAGGAAAACAATAGAATGGCAAAGAGTAGAGATCTCTTCAAGAACGTAAGAGGTACCAAGGGAACACCTCATGCAAAGATGGTTACAATAAAGGACAGAAATGCTATGGGCCTAACGAAAAACAGAAGATATTAAGAAGAGGTGGCAAGATAACACAGAACTATACAAAAAAGTCCTTCATGACCCAGATAAGCACCCAGATCACTTGCCTGGAGCCAGGCATCTTGGAATGTGAAGTCAAGTGGGCCTTAGAAAGCATCACTATGAACAAAGCTAGTGGAAGTGATGGAATTCCAGTTGACCTATTGCAAATCCTGAAAGATGATGTTGTGAAAGTGCTACACGCAATATGCCAGCAATTTTGGAAAACTCAGCAGTGGCCACAGGACTAGAAAAGGTCAGGTTTCATTCCAATACCAAAGAAAGGCAATGACAAGGACTGTTCAAACTACTGCACTCATCACATTTGCTAGCAAAGTAATGCTCAAAATTCTCCAAGCCAGGCTTCAACGGTATGTGAACTGAGAACTTCCAGATGTTCAAGCTGGCTTTAGGAAAGGCAGAGGAAGCAGAGATCAAGTTTCCAACATCCATTGGATCATCAAAAAAGCAAGAGACCAAAAGACTGTTCTATACATCTGTGTCTCTTTTGCTGTCTCGCATACAGGGTTATCGTTACCATCTTTCTAAATTCCATATATATGCATTAGTATACTGTATTGGTGTTTGTCTTTCTGGCTTACTTCATTCTGTATAATAGGCTCCAGTTTCATACACCCCATTAGAGCTGATTCAAATGTATTCTTTTTAATGGCTGAGTAGTTCTCCACTGTGTATATGTACCACAGCTTTCTTATCCATTCATCTGCTGATGGACATCTAGGTTGCTTCCATGTTCTGGCTATTATAAATGCCATTGAAACATGTATAATATCATATATGAAATGAGTCACCAGTCCAGGTCTGATGCATGATACCGGATGCTTGGGGCTGGTGTGGAGACGACCCAGAGGGATGATATGGGCAGGGAGGAAGGAGGAGGGGTCAGGATGGGGAACACCTGTATACCTATGGTGGATTTATGTTGATGTATTGCAAAACCAATACAATATTATAAAGTAATTAACCTCCAATTTAATAAATTTATATTAAAAAAAAGAGACCTGCGGAAAAGCATTTATTTCTGCTTTATTGACTATGCCAAAGCCTTTGGCTATGTGGATCACAACAAACTGTGGAAAATTTAGAAAGAGATGGGAACACCAGACCACCCAACCTGCCTCCTGAGAAATCTATATGCAGGTCAAGAAGCTGCATTTAGAACTGGACACGGAAAAACAGACTGGTTTCATATCAGGAGAGGAGTATGTCAGGCTGTATATTGTCACCCTACTTATTTAACTTATATGCAGAGTACATCATGAGAAACGCTGGGCTGGATGAAGCACAAGCTGGAATCAAGATTTCTGGGAGAAATATCAATAACCTCAGATATGCACACAACACCACCCTTATGGCAGAAAGTGAAGAGGAACTAAAAAGCCTCTTGATGAAAGTGAAAGAGGAGAGTGAAAAAGTTGGCTTAAAGCTCAACATTCAGAAAACTAAGATCATGGCATCTGGTCCCATCGCTTCATGACAAACAGATGGAGAAACAATGGAAACAGTGACAGGCTTTTTTTTGGGGGGGGGGCCCAAAATCACTGCAGATGGTGACTGCAGCCATGAAATTAAAAGTTGCCTGCTCCTTGGAAGGAAAATTATGACCAACCTAGACAGCATATTAAAAAGCAGAGACATTACTTTGCCAACAACGGTCCATCTAGTCAAAGGTATGGTTTTTCCAGGAGTCCTGTATGGATGTGAGATTTGGACTATAAAGAAAGCTGAGAGCCAAAGAATTGATGCTTTTGAACTGTGCTATTGGAGAAGACTCTTGAGAGAGTCCCTTGGACAGCAAGTAGATCCAATCAGTCCATCCTAAAGGAAACTAGTCCTGAATATTCATTGGTAAGTCTGATGCTGAAGCTGAAGCTCCAATATTTTGGCCACCTGACGCAAAGAACTGACTCATTTGAAAAGACCCTGATGCTGGGGAAGATTGAAGGCAGGAGGAGAAGGGGATGACAATGGATGAGACAGTTGGATGTCATCACTGACTCAATGGACATGAGTTTGAGTAAACTGGGAGTTTGTGATGGACAGGGAGGCCTGGCGTGTTGCAGTCCATGAGATCACAAAGAGTCAGACACAAGTGAGCAACTGAACTGACACACTAGAAGATCTAAAAATTGTGCTATGCTTAGTTCCTCAATTGTGTTCCAACTCTTTGCAACCCCAAGGCTTCCTTGGTGGGTAAGAGGTTAAAACATAAAGACTGTAGCCTGCCAGCCTCCTCTGTCCATGAGGATTTCCCATTCTTTAATACTGGAGTGGGTTCCCATGACCTCCTCCAGGGGATCAAACATCAAACCCAGGTCTGCCGTAGTGCAGGCAGATTCTTTACCATCTGAACTACCAGCCTAAGAATACTGCAGTAGATAGACAATCCCTTCTTCATGTTATTTTCCTGACCCAGGAACCCAACTGGGATCTTCTGCATTGCTGGTGGATTCTTTACCTGCTTACCAGCTGAGCTATTAGGAAAGCCCCCAAAAATGCGCTGCTGCTGCTGCTGCTGCTGCTTCTAAGTCGCTTCAGTCGTGTCTGACTCTGTGCGACCCCATAGACGGCAGCCCACCAGGCTCTTCTGTCTTTGGGATTTTCCAGGCAAAAGTACTGGAGTGGGGTGCCATTGCCTACCTTTATTTAAAAGGAGAAAAACACTTTTGCATAGGGATTCAGAGAAGAAGGAATCCCAAGCCATTTAAAAGTGCTTTTGAAAAGATTGCAAATGGTGTAGCTGACATAGAAGTAATTTCAATCGTTCAGTTCAGTTCAGTTCAGTCGCTCAGTCATGTCCCACTCTTTGTGACCCCGTGAATCGCAGCACGCTTGGCCTCTCTGTTCAATTGTTATTCCTATGCATTTTGAAGAAAAATTATAAAGCACTGGAGCACTGTTGGCCCTTTAGGTGCACAGATCTATGTAGTTCTTAAGAGGAAAAAAAAATAAATAAACAACAAACAAGAGCCAAAATGCAATCCTTTTTTGTTGTTGTTTCTGCTTAACTAGCACTTACTTCTGGGGTAAAATAGGGCTCAGACATTCTCATTATATTTAAACATGTAATGATTTTTAAAGAATGCTTTTATAATTGTTGCTATGGCTAACGGAATAGATCATTTTGATTTTGATGCATTTAAAGGGCAACTTTCAAACATTTTAAGATTTTCAATACAGCTGTCATAGTTTTTTGAATGCCAGTATCTGCTTCTTCAATAATTTTAAGAGAACACAAGAAAGAAATGGAAATCTGCTGTTATTCAAATCAGTCAACCCAATATTGGATATATTTACTGTACTGTATCAATCAGGTTGGATATCCTTAGGATGTTTCTTAAAAATATAGGCTGATACTTACTCACAGTTTGATATTTTGAATTTTTATCTAGAAATGATGTCAGGTAATTTATTTTTAGGGTTTTTGAATTTAGTTATTTCCCACCTGCATGAGAGTCTGAAAGTTGGCCTTTATTTTTCAAGTTTATGTTGGCTGCTAAAGTTCACAAATCGTTTGATCTATGAAATCTTCATAAAATTTGGCATTTTAGTTCTCTATGATTCTTGTCTGAAGGGTGTGAAGTAAATGAAATACTGAAACCAGTGGAAACTTTCTGTGTGGGAATATTAAATGCTATTGGATCATTGGCTATCTTTTTCTGATATGATGTCTCTGAAACCAGTCATACATATCAACATGGACCTCCTACTATAAAAGCAGAGGTGGAAGGCCAGTCGAGAGAGCTCGTCCAGGCTGTGTTTCTTACCAAGCTTGTCCTCCAACTGGTGAAATCTCAAGGCACAGACATAGGTGTGATCAGTCAGTGTGGGCATGTAATCCATGCTTCTGCTGTCATACTGTTGAACAAAGATAGATACAGGGGAACTTGCTATGGATGAGCGATGTAGAATTTGGGAGGTTCTGACTGTTGCAGGAAATAATTTACCTTGGGGTACATGTTAAGTACTATCTAATGTTCACAGTACCCACTCCAGTGTTCTTGCATGCAGACTCCCAGGGACAGGGAAGCCTGGTGGGCTGCCGTCTATGGGGTCGCACAGAGTCGGACACGACTGAAGTGACTTAGCAGCAGCAGTAGCAATGTTCATGTTATTCTACAGGTGAAGACAAGAATGAATCAAAATGAGAGTGGGTCAAAAATATTTATTATGCAGAACATAATGTTTTTGTCTCCAGTTTTGGGAAATATTTAATTCATTTTTTTGATGTTAAATTTTGTGGGGTTTTCTCCACCGCTATTGGTGTTACCTGCCTCATTAGCAATAAATTTTCCAATGTTCAAATTCCCTCATCTTCAAATTCGATGCAATCTGAAAGTTTAAATGGCTTGGCACTGTGATTATTTTTCTATCAAAAGAAATCCATTTTGTATTTATACATTTGCTTTTTAGTGAATGTAGTACAAGTATTTGATGGTGAATAAAGCCAAATGAAATATAGTTTGCCTATATAAGATTTACTCTATAATTTGGCATTGTATGAGGGAGGAAATTTGTTGAAAATTAAATGGTAGTATATTTATCCATTTTATCATTATTTAATGATTGTTCAAATCTAGATTTCTCAAATTACAAAGTAACTAAATGGCGAAATATTAAGTCATTTTAAAAACCCAAGAATCAATCCTAACCTACTCACTTTCTGCCATAAGGGTGGTGTCATCTGCATATCTGAGGTGATTGATATTTCTCTCGGCACTCTTGATTCCAGCTTGTGCTTCTTCCAGCCCAGCGTTTCTCATGATGTACTCTGCATATAAATTAAATAAGCAGGGTGACAATATACAGTCTTGACGTACTCCTTTTCCTATTTGGAACCAGTCTGTTGTTCGTGTCCAGTTCTAACTGTTGCTTCCTGACCTGCATACAGGTTTCTCAAGAGGCAGGTCAGGTGATCTAGTGTTCCCATCTCTTTCAGAATTTTCCACAGTTTATTGTGATCCACATAGTCAAGGCTTTGGCATAGTCAATAAAGCAGAAATAGATGTTTTTCTGGAACTCTTTTGCTTTTTTGATGATCCATCGGATGTTGGCAATTTGATCTCTGGTTCCTCTGCCTTTTCTAAAACCAGCTTGAATATCTGGAAGTTCATGGTTCATGTACTGCTGACCTGGCTTGGAGAATTTTGAGCATTACTTTACTAGCGTGTGAGATGAGTGCAATTGTGTGGTAGTTTGAGCATTCTTTGGCATTTCCTTTCTTTGGGATTGGAATGAAAACTGACCTTTTCCAGTCCTGTGGCCACTGCTGAGTTTTCCAAGTTTGCTGGCATATTGAGTGCAGCACTTGCACAGCATCATCTTCCAGAATTTGGAATAGCTCAACTGAAAATCCATCACCTCCACTAGCTTTGTTCATAGTGATGCTTTCTAAGGCCCACTTGACTTCACATTCCAGGATGTCTGGCTCTAGGTGACTGATCACTCCATCCTGATTATCTTGGTCGTGAAGTTCTTTTCTGTACAGTTCTTCTGTGTATTCCTGCCACCTCTTCTTAATATCTTCTGCTTCTGTTAGGTCCATACCATTTCTGTCCTTTATCGAATCCATCTCTGCATGAAATGTTCCCTTGGTATCTCTAATTTTCTTGACGAGATCTCTAGTCTTTCCCATTCTGTTGTTTTCCTCTATTTCTTTGCATTGATCACTGAGGAAGGCTTTCTTATCTCTCCTTGCTATACTTTGGAACTCTGCATTCAGATCTTTATATCTTTCCTTTTCTCCTTTGCTTTTCGCTTCTCTTCTTTTCACAGCTATTTGTAAGGCCTCCCCAGATAGCCATTTTGCTTTTTTGCATATCTTTAAGAGGAGAGTGAAAAAGTTGGCTTAAATCTCAACATTCAGAAAATGAAGATCATGGCATCCGGTCCCATCATTTCATGGGAAATAGATAGGGAAACCGTGGAAACAGTGTCAGACTTTATTTTTGGACTCCAAAATTACTGCAGATGGTGACTGCAGCCATGAAATGAAAAGACCCTTACTCTTTGGAGGGAAAGTTATGACCAACCTAGATAGCATATTGAAAAGCAGAGACATTACTTTGCCAACAAAGATCCGTCTAGTCAAGGCTATGGTTTTTCCAGTGGTCATGTATGGATGTGAGAGTTGCACTGTGAAGGCTGACTGCTGAAGAAATGATGCTTTTGAACTGTGGTGTTGGAGAAGACTCTTGAGAGTCCCTTGGACTGCAAGCACATCCAACCAGTCCATCCTAAAGGAGATCAGCACAACATTGTAAAGCAATTTTCCTTCAACTAAAAAAAAAGTTAAAAAATAAGAAACATATTAAGGTTTTATTTTGTAGAAAGTTGCATATTAATTTTAATTTTTTTAATGAATTTTGTTTTTTAGCACATTTACAGAAAAATTTGAAGATAGTATAGAATTCAATATATTTTGAAATCAGTTCCCCTTTAATTCATTTTATATTAGTATTGCACTTTTGTTGTAATTAATAAACCAACATCAGTGTATTTTTAGTAATGAAAATCCATAGTTTATTCATGCTTCTTAATTGTTTTTACCTATGTCCTTTTTCTATTCCAGAATCCCATCCAGGTTACCACATGACATTTAGAGGCCATGTCTCTTTAGGCTTCCCTTGGCTATTACAGACTTTCCTTGTGTTTGATGATCTTGATAGTTTTGAAAAGTGCTAGGTAGGTATGTTTCAGAATATCCTTCATTGAGATATGTCTTACATTTTTCTCATGAGGAGATTGGAGTTGTAAATTTGGGGAGGACGACAGAGTGCAAATTTTATTACATCATATCAAGGGAACAAACTGTGAACATGACCTCACTGTTGATGTTACCTTTGCTCACTGAGGTGGTGGTTGTCAGGTTTTCCACTCGAAGGTTACTCTTATTTTCCCTCTTCCATATGACTCTGTAATAATTTCTTTGGAAGGAAATCATTAGGTGCAGTAAGTACTTAAGGAGTAAGGAGTCCCATCCCTTTAGGCAAGAGCATCTACATTATTTATTTAGAATTTTTCTGCACAGGAGATTGTTTCATCTCCCTCATTTGCTAAAGTATTCAATCATTTTATACTACTGTGGACTCATGGGTATTTTATATTGGGGTTATAATTAACACTATTTCTTTTCTGTGATTTTTGCTGCTTAAATTGTTCCAGCTTTGGCCATTGGTAATTCCTTTACCTAGTTGATATACCTCTACAGTTTTAAGCACTTCTCCATTTTCTAGAACTACAAAAATCTCCAGGCTCTTCTTATGTATTTCCTACCCCTATTTTAGAATCAGCCATTTTCTTCAAGTAGCTAAGATTTTATTTACTAGTAATGGAATTATAATAAAAAATGGCCGCTAAGTAAGTTTTTTCTTCTTTGCAAAAAAAAGTTAAAACGATTTTGAAAAAGACAATACAGGAGAACTCACATCACTTCACAACGTCCTATAAATTCACAATAATCAAGTAATTGGTGAAAGAAGGCAGATATTCAGATCAATGAAATAGGATAGAGTTTAGAAATAGACACAAGTACAAGTGGTGAATTGATTTTTGACAAATTGCCATGATAATTCAACAGAAGAGTACAATTTTCAAAAAACGGTGCTGAAATAACTAGACATCTTTTTGCAAAACATTTTTAAAAAGAATTTAATCCATACTTTGCTCTATATACAAAATTATTGCAACGAAATATAGATATCAATGCAAACATCCAAAATACATAAAGAGAGAACTCTCAGAGCTCGATAATAAGAAAATGAACAACCCACTAATATAAGCAAGATATTTAATCAATCTTTACCATAGGAGATCATATGAAAGGATGGTGCACATCATTTATTGGTTCAGTTCAGTTCAGTCATTCAGTGGTGTCCGACTCTTTGTGACCCCATAAATTGAAGCATGCCAGGCCTTCCTGTCCATCACCAACTCCTGCAGTTTACTCAAACTCATGTCCATCAAGTCGGTGTGCCATCCAGCCATCTCATTCTCTGTCATCCCCTTCTCCTCCTGCCCCCAATCCCTCCCAGCATCAGAGTCTTTTCCAATGAGTCAACTCTTCGCATGAGGTGGCCAAAGTACTGGAGTTTCAGCTTTAGCATCATTCCTTCCAAAGAAATCTCAGGGCTGATCTCCTTCAGAATGGACTGGTTGGATCTCCTTGCAGTCCAAGGGACTCTCAAGAGACTTCTCCAACACCACAGTTCACAAGCATCAGTTCTTCGGTGCTCAGCTTTCTTCACAGTCCAATTCTCACATTCATACCTGACTACTGGAAAAACCATAGCCTTGACTAGACGGACCTTGGTTGGCAAAGTAAGGTCTCTGCTTTTGAATATGCTGTCTAGGTTGGTCATAATTTTCCTTCCAAGGAGTAAGCATCTTTTAATTTCATGGCTGCAATCACCATCTGCAGTGATTTTGGAGCCCAGAAAAATAAAGTCTGCCACTGTTTCCACTGTTTCCCGATCTGTTCCCCATGAAGTGATGGGACCAGATGCCATGATCTTAGTTTTCTGAATGTTGAGCTTTAAGCCAACTTTTTCACTCTCCTCTTTCACTTTCATCAAGAGGCTTTTTAGTTCCTCTTCACTTTCTGCCATAAGGGTGGTATCATCTGCATATCTGAGGTTATCGATATTTCTCCCGCAATATTCATTAGAGATATACAAATATACCTTCATTATACTACACCTTTATTAAAATCAGTTTTTAATTTTTTCAATATTAAAGTTAGTAGCACACCAGCAAATGGAATTCTCATACACTGCTAATAGAATGCAAAATGGTACAGCCACTTTGCCATATGGAATCATACCCAGAAGTCTGGACTTGCCAGAGAGCATTCAAGCTATTAGTTGTGGTAAAGATCACAAACACAGATCTATTTGTTTTCTTTCTGTTACTATACTGTCTTTCTGATAAAACGTAAGAAATCAAACAAATGCATATACAATTGATACAGAATAATGACTTCATGTACTCTTGGCATTAAATCCCAGGTAAAATGTACATGGCTGTGACAACAGTTTGAAAGATTACTTACTAGATCTGTGTGAGTTGCAGAAATTGACTACACAGTCCTAAGGTTCATGAGAAGCACTGATACTTTCTCACTCTGCCAACCTGTGCTCATAATTGGTACGATCTGGGATTTATGTTTGAAAGAGGCAGAAGTGGAGGGTCCACAATGTATCTCCATCAAGCTAAAATATAGGTGCAGCCCATAACAGAGCATTCTGAAATTAGCGATATAGACTGGACTTCCAAGGGTCTGAGTTTTTATAAGGAAACGTTGTTGCATGTGTCTTTGGTTGTTGTTTCATTAGGTAGCAAGACAAGCTATCAACTTCTCACAAATGAAGTGCATGAATCTGGAACAGTCAGAAGCAGACATCTTTGTTGCTTTAATATATGCAGTTTTCTTCATTTGACTCGGTCCAATCACTTAAAATAAAATAAAAGCATATAAATAATGTAAAATAGACATTCACTAATGTAAACATAAAAAATATTGGTTCAAAGTTAAGGTATATATATTTTTTCTTTCCTTACAAGAAACTATCCCTTGGTGCCCTAGCCTTTCCTAAAGCATACTCTATAAGGATTATAGCAACAAGTTGAAAAGCCTCCCTCTCTATATATTTTATAGCCTCCCTCTCTATATATACTCATTTTCTGAACTTAAATTCTTTGTATGTGTGTGTCTGTATGTACACGCAATGCTCATGTGTGTGCTCAGTTGCTAAGTTATGTCCTATTCTTTACAACCCCATGGACAGTAGCCTGCCAGCCTCCTCTGTTCATGGGATTTCTCAGGCAAGAATATTGCAGTGCGTTGCCATTCTCCAGGGGATCTTCCTGATCCAGGGATCAAACCTGTGTCTCCTGCATTACCAAAGGACTCTTTACCACTGAACCACCTGTATATGCCCATATATGTATGCATATTTGTCTATATATTGAAAGTGTGCATTTCCCTATATACTTTTCAAAATGTAAACCAGAATATGGAACTTATTATTTACTATCTATTCTAGAGACTTACGATTTTAAAGAAGGCATTGACTTATCTTCCCATGTCCATTGATTTCTGGTTCCTTTACGAGATAATCCAATCCCATAGTAATAGGATAGTCTGCTTTGAATGAAGTTCTGCAATAAAAAGTGATATATTCTATGATAAAAATGTCTTTTCATAATTCTGAAATGAAATAATAATCTTTTTAATATTCTATTATTTTGAGTAACAAATAGTTTCAAGATCAATTTCATCCTGATTCTGTTCAAATGATAAAATAAAAGAATCTTAGTTATATTTATTAAATATAGTGACATAAATGAGACATAAAATAACACTGTCTTAGCTTACCTATCTTTTTTTTTTTTTTAAGATTTTTTGGATGTAGATCATTTTTTGAGACTTCCTTGGTGGCTCAGACGGTTAAGCGTCTGTCTACAATATGGGAGACCTGGGTTCAATCCCTGGGTCAGGAAGATCCCCTGGAGAAGGAAATGGCAATCCACTCCAGTACTATTGCCTGGAAAATCCCATCGACAGAGGAGCCTGGTAGGCTACAGTCCATGGGGTCACAAAGATTTTAAAGCTTTTATTGAATGTGTTGTCATATGCTTCCTTTTTATGCTTTGGATTTTTAGCCGAGAGCCATGTGGGCTCTTAGCTGCATGAGGAGGGATCACAACTGTACCTTGTGTGTTGAAAGGTAAAGTCTTAACCATTGGACCACTAGGGAAGTCTGTTCCTATCTTATTTAATCTTCAGACTAAAATATCTTAATTTACTTTCAAAACTGATCATTGTAGCTCAAGAAAAAATTCTGAGCAAAATTGGTTGGTATTTTGAGGTCCAGGTGTGACAGATGTGAGGTTTTTACCAATGTCATTTAAATTTTTTTTTTCAAAAGTACTGTGCTTATTTTTTGTGAAGTGAGCATCTTGAAGAAGTGTCCTTATATACCAGATGAGATGTTTACATAGGTATCTGGAAATTACTTGATAAGTACAAATGTAAATGATGTTCATCTTGTAACTTAATTTTTACCACATTTTTGCACATATATTGGGATTTCCCTGATGGCTCAGTGGTAAAGAACCTGCCTGCTAATGAAGGTGATGAGGGTTTGATCTCTGGTTCTGGAAGATTCCCTGGAGAAGGAAATGGTCACCCACCCAAGTACTATTGCCTGGGAAATCCCATGGACAGAGGAGACTGGCAGGCTACAGTCCATGGGGTCACAAAAGAGTCGACATGACTTAGCAACTAAACAACAAACAACAGCAATGTTCATATATTATCTCATGTGATCTTCCTAAAATATGTTGGAAAGAAAATATAACCAGTTTTATTACAAGCAAAGTAATGTGTGAGAGGGAACTAAAGAGAGAGTTTCTGACTATAAATTCTGTATTTCTCTATTCTGCTTTAGTTTTTACCCTTAGTTTGTTTTTATTTTCCTTTGTTTCTTTCACTATAGAGAATATGGCAAACACTTAGTCTCTCTACCCAGAAAAAAGTTACGTACATACCATCTACTCATAAGATTTGACATTCAATTTTATGGTTTTCATAGATGGTCTTATTTCTTGATGGAGATATCTTACATAAAAGATTAGGGCTTCTAGACTCTAAAGCTAATTTTTGAGCCCACCAGGCTTCCCTGTCTATGGAATCCTCCAGGCAAGAATACTGGAATGGGTTGCCATTCCCTTCTCCAGGGGATCTTGCTGACCCAGGGATCAGACCCAGATCTTCTGCATTGCAGGCAGATTCTTTATTGTCTGAGCCACCAGGGAAGCCCCTTGGAATAAAAAGGAAGTTAATTCAGATCTGCAAATGTCTTCTTTTCAGGTTCAGATTTGCTCTGTTCTCTTGATGGTTTTCAAGTTCATATTTTTATAACTATTTATGAGTTTAAAAGCCAAAAATATGGGTGATTGTACTATTACAGATAATTGAGTTAGTCTTAGTGTCTGTGAAAGAATATTAAAAGATTCTCCTTAACTTGGAATGTAGGAATATATTTCTTGAAAGAATAATAGTAAGTTAATTCTCTATTCAAATCAAGGATATGATAAGGATTATGAAATATTTAGTTCAATTTTCTTGGAAGTTAGTATGAGTTAAAATTTAATATGAGTTTGAATTAATTGATCTTATAATCATATGAATTTTAAATTCATACCAAGTCTTCCTTTTACCCTAAACTCAGTGGTATTGTACTTCTTGATTTTGTTGGTGGTAAAATGACATTTTTTTTTTAGAGAGAAGCTACATTTCCATGAAATTATAAGTATGAAAATATAATTATCTCTGATAAAATGAAATATTTAAGCATAATTTTTTCCTAGTTGTTTCATGTTTCCCTTTACATTTGCTCTACTGGAAAAGTTCTAACTGGGGGTGAGTTAGATGAATTAAAGGAAATTCTAATTTCATTTCTACTTGTATTTCTGACCTTAAGATGAGAACTGTCTAGATCTGAATCAACTTACAACTGTAAACTATGGACACTCAAATATTATCAAGCATTCAGATTTAGCTAACAGGACTTTCCCAGTGGTCAAGTTGTTAAGAATCTGTCAGGCAACGCAGGGGACACAGCTTGGATCCCCAGTCCAGTAAGATTCCACGTGCAACAGACAGCTAAACCTGCACACTACAACTACTGAGCCTGAGCTTTGAGCCCATTCTCCACAACAAGGGAAGTCACCTCCACAAGAAGCCCTGTCACCGCAGTTAGAGAAAGCCCACGGGTAGCGAGGAAGACCCAGCACAGCTTAAAAAAAAAAAAAAAAAAAAACAACGATTTAGGCAACAACTAATGGCCAGATGGCCAGAAGAATAAGATGAATACAGGGTAAGATGGAAAACAGAAATACGTCACCAGTTCTTCCTTATCTTCTATCTTAAGAAGTGTGGAGTCCATTTCCTTGCAGCTTTTTTTACTTTCTTCAAAGTTCTTCGATTCATCTGAAAAATAGTAACATTTCTGTCCACAACACGACCATTTACTTTTACATTCCTTTCCTTCAAAACAGAAGATATTCCCCGGAGACCATTCAGTGTGTATCTTGAAAGGAATGCTCTGGAACTTAGCTATTGAGGAATCCTTTCTAGTCCTTGTAAAACCATTGATTTCGTGAGATGGATGGACTTCGTTTCTACGTTCCTGGACTTAGGGAGATGACTTACATCCCTCCAAATCTATGCATAAGACTATTAAAATTCTCTAGGAAATATATCTTAGAAAATTGATGTTTTTTCTCACAATCTCTACAGATAGGAGTTCACAGGGGAAAACAACTTCTTTGTATTCTCTGAAAGAAAGAAAGTGAAAGTCGCTCAGTCACGTCTGACTCTTTGCAACCTGTGAACTATACAGTCCATGGAATTCTCCAGGCCAGCATATTGGAGTGGGTAGCCTTTCCCTTCTCCAGGGGGTTTCCTCAACCCAGGGATCGAACCCAGGTCTCCCACATGCAGGCAGATTCTTTCCCAGCTGAGCCACAAGGGAAGCAGTCTCTAGACTAAGTAAAATCTATAGGTACAGAACTGATCTTAACTTAACATTGATACACTAACCTAGTACCTAATCTACATACCCATATGAGAGCATATAATAAGGATTAGAGACTGTGCTAAAGGAGATGTAGAATTTTTTGGTAGAAAAAGTATTATTTTGAGAAGTGGTGATTTAAAAGAATATATCATGTATACAGAAGAATCTAACTACTGGGAAAGACGAGTATTTTTTTCTGAAATTAAATAAAATGAAAGTTGGACTTTATAGTTGGCTGAGTCTAAAATAACATCCAAATTGAGCAGGTTATCAATTGACTGAGAGAAGCAGAGAAGATACTTGTTGGTCTCAGTCTTTTATCTACATACCTCTAAAGTGGGTTCTCTTTGAAAGTCATGATTTTAGATGTGGAATTTTCTTGTGTTCCATTGTCCAATGGAGGCTCTGGTAATCCACCCTGGAAAACTTTCACTGTACATTATTGAAGTGAAGTGAAAGTAGCTCAGTTGTGTCCGACCATTTGCGATCCCATGTACTATATAGTCCATGGAATTCTCCAGGCCAGAATACTGGAGTGGGTAGCCTTTCCCTTCTCCAGGGGATCTTCCCAACCCAGGGGTTGAACCCAGATCTCCTGCATTGCAGGTGGATTCTTTACCAGTTGAGCCACAAGGGAAGCCCAATAATACTGGAGTGGGTAGCCTATCCCTTCTCCAGGGGACCTTCCCAACCCAGGAATCAAAACAGGGTCTCCCGCATTGTGGGTGGATTTTTTACCGACTGAGCTCTCAGGGACATCAGTACATCATTAGCTCTAGGAAAACATAACATGGGGCAGACTAAAAGGCATACATTAAATTTTAAGATGTCAATTAATGTTCAGGAGTTTTATTCCTGTGCTTTTTAGGGAGATAAGACTATAAAGGAAGACACAAATTACATCATGAAAAAGCCTTCAGGGATGCTAAGGTAGTTGGATTTTTACGGTAGAGCTTGTGATCTCAATGCCAGCAATGAATAATCTGAAAATAGCATTTTGCAGAATTATTCACAACAGCCAAGATATGGAAACACCTAGGTGTCCATTGACAGATGAATGGATAAAAAAGTTGTGGGATATACACACACACACATGTATGCACATACATACAATACAATACTCAGCCACAAGAAAGAAGGAAATTCTGTCATTTGCAACAACATAGATGAACTTTAAGGACATTATACTAAGTGAAATAAGTCAGACAAAGACAAGTATTGTATGCTGTCACTTATTTGTGGAATCTGAAAAACTGAACTCATAGAAGCAGAGAGCAGAATAGTAGGTTCTAGGTTCTGGGGAGCAGAGAAGGGGGAGAAATATTCAAAGGGTACATAATTTCAGTTATAAAATAAATACATGAGTATCTAATGTACAGGATTGTGACTGTAATTTAAAATATTGTATTCAATACCTGAATGTTGCTGAGACGATCTTAAATATTCTCACCACAAGAAAGAAGTGGTAATTATGTGGCTGGTGGTAATCACTTTACAATATATGTGTATAAAATCAATGCATTATATACCTTCAACTTACACAGTGTTAAATGTCAATTATAGCTCAATAAAGTTGGGAAAAATAAAAAAAAAGAAAAATGTTTTATTTAAAATAGTTCAAAAATAATAAAACATCCAGAAATATATTTAACTAATATGTGCAAAACATATACTTTTAAAAACAAAATTGTTAAAAATCAAAGGTTTAAATAAATGGATGGAAAGATATATATTTCCCTTATGTCACATGTGAAAATTAACAGAAAATGGATGAAAGCAGAAACATGAAGAAGTAAAAACAATGCTTTAAATAGCGTAGGTGAAAGTGTGATCCTGGATTAGGCAATGGTTTTTTAGATATGATACTAAAACGCTCTGTTTTAGAATAACAATATTTTTTATCTCTTATAGCAGGATAAAATTAGAGTCAGTTGCCTATAATGGATATGGTGATCATATTTCTGCATAGGGAGAAAGTCTCTCTTATAATGATTATTTAGGAATATTTGTTGCCTGATTTTATAATTTATGTTCTACCCCAAAACCTGTTTCTATCTTCACTAGCCTAAGAGAGAGACAAAACACAAACTATATTTATATTAGAAGTTTGAAATCATTATGTACCTTTCTGGAGCTTTGTTACCAGAGAGGACTTATTTTGTTCTGATATTTGGGTACCTAGAAAAAAATGGAAGTAATCTTCGAAAATATTAACATTGATTTAAATAAATCATAATGTTTTTAGTTTAAACATGGTGTTTGTAGGATTTAGGATGATCTGGAAAAAATTGCTTTAAGAATAATTAATGAGGTAATGAAGACTGGGGGGTGTATATTTCAAAAATCTTAGAGAAAAGACTCCACCACCTCTTACAATACTTGGTTCAAGCAATCTCAAGAATTAATTTGTTTTTCTCAATAAGGTGTTTCAATTTGTTAAAGTATATCTTTGAGTTATGAAATCAGAAAATATCTATGTATATATTTAATTTTCCCTACAATCATTCTGTAATTTATACTTTGCTCAACTCAGAATAAGAATTCAATACTTAGGCTAAATGCACACATTAAAATAAGAGTTCTATTCCATAATAATATGACATTTTAGAGGCACCGACGATCATTAAAATGAAAGGTTCAATCATAATCTTTCAAAACTTGACTTACGTGGAATAGAAGTTATCACTCTCACTATAGCATACATCAAGACAAAACATACGATTCCCAGGATCACAACAATGAGCTTCTCTCGAGCTGACGGTGAATCTGCAGGGAGAGAAAAGGAAACACTGAGAAAGGAATGATGGAGACAGTTATTTTAGAAGAACAAAAGATCCCACATCTGTGAGAATTCAAAGACATCAACTTGGACCCCAAAACATTTACCATTGCAATCCTCCTCTCAGAATATACCATTCCTTTTTCAGCGAATATAAGGCTTCACGAGTTGTAGATCAAAGACTACAAATTACAGCAATGCCTGGGTAGGTAGTCCTAGAGGAGGGCATGGCAACCTTCTCCAGCATTCATGCCTGGAGAATCCCCATAGACAGAGGAGCCTGGTGGGCTACAGTCCATGGGGTGGCAAAGAGTTGGACACAACTGAGCGACTAAGCACAGCACAGCACATATGTCATATTAGAATATTGTATTTCAAACTCCAGCTCTAAGTCTCATTAATAAAAACATGTAAGCGGGTAAATGCTTTACACTTGCAGGGGTAGTTCCTGTCATTCCACTGACATAATGAAAGGCAATTTGAAAGTTTAATCCCACATAGGTTTTCTCCTGCTCAGCTGCTAAAATTGATCTTCTCAGGATCTTACCTCTCATTTGCTGTCTCTTGGTGTCCTTAACCAGACTTGGTTCTGAGTAGTTTTCCTTTTGGTTCTTCATCTCTGTGGCTGTTTAATGTCAAGGATGTTGCTCTATGGAAACTTCACATAAGTAGTTAATAAATGGTGTATAAAATCACAAGAAGCCTTGAAAGGTTAAACTGGGTGATGTGTGAGATCAGTTAACAGCACTCATTTAGCAGTTGAGCAAATCCAAGTTTGGTTCTCATTTCAGTAGACCTTTAGACAACTGTTTTTCGTAGAGTAAGTAGTTTTAAAAATAGTATTTGACGTGTAATAACCAAGAATGGTGGGAAATGGCGGGAAGTGAGAAGTAAACTCAAAGGAGGGGACATATGTACACCTATGATTAATTTATGCTGATGTATGACAGAAATCAAACCAATATTGTAAACCATCATCAATCAGTTAAAAACAACTAATTCTCTGTTTGACATAATGTTACATGTTTATTGGAACAATGAAAATTAGTAGATTACTGAAAAAGTTCATGAATAGTAATATCCTGATGAATTGAAAGTCAAAATTCACAGAAACACTTGAAAATTGTTATAATATCTTTGTTCAAATTAAAGTCCATATTTGAAAAACATGCACCAATTATATAGGTAAGTTTAAAATCCGCTAAAAGTTAAAGACAGCTTTCTATGATGAGGGAATAACAGTATTGGCATATATGTTACACTCTGCATTAATCTACTTTAATTGGGACATTCATTAATGAAAAGGGAATGAGATGCTATCAAATAATTCTTCTATTTTGAGTGATTGTGGAGCTCTAGGAAATCATTAAAAATTAAATAAATATTTTATATGTTAAAAATGGTACATGACATATTAAATTCTCCAAAAGAGTTTATCATATAAAGACAAAACAATGTTAAAATGTCATTAAATACTTATTTTACATGAGTAATTGACAATTGACAATGGCTAAGATATGAAATCACAAAATGATAAGGAAAAGCATACATCATTTATGGAAGAACAATGTTGGTACAAACTTCGAGGAAGATCCTGAGGCTGTTAAGTCAATGAGGGAAGCTTTAGTTGTATCAGCAATTATAAGAAGTCAACAATGTGCCTTAAAAATTCAGTCAATGGATTCTGTAGTAGTGCAATCTACAATTAATTCTGGCTTTGAAATTTACAATGTATGACCTTTAAAAATTATTTAGTATTTAGCAAATGAGTTTACTAATCTAAAATGAGAATAAAAATATGTATGATATAAAGCATGTAAAACACCTAATATTAGATTTGACTTTTATTTTATTTCTTATTTTAATGCAATTGCCATGGTAGTATTCATATCAGGCAATATAATTTATTAGACAGAAATCTCTGTGTTAGTGTGATTTATCTTTTTTCAAATTTATGACCAAGTTTTTATAAAGCATTTGATTATATATAATTGAGTTAATCCAGCATTTTACTGGAGGTACCATATTCTGATTTTTACTTTAATTAGACAAGTGAAGAATTTTATTGGCCACTCACAATTCTATGAATCCATTTTAATAACATATTTTTAAAGGCTGAGTTAAATATTTAATACTATATCTAATTCTATGTCTATTGAAGACAAAATACAATGTTAACTGTCCTTGTCCTGATGCTACTCATCCTTCATCTTAAATTGCATTGATTAACAAACTCAGTTATACGTGAAAGTTTTCCCTTGAATAATGTCTGCAGGCAAGAATTTGAACATTTTAAGAAATCTTCCCAAATACTTCATATTTTATTCTTATTTTCTCCCAAAACTAAAATACCCAAATATCAAATATAGATACCAATATCCCTTTAATTTGTTTGCTTAGCAATTGTCCCTAAGTCGAACCACATTGGCATTTGTAATCTCCTGCTAAATGAGATGAGGAATTAGGAAGGAGAGGGAAACACATACCTTCTACAGGCCAGAGTCCTGCCTCTTCCGTGAGTGGCCAGGTTACTGTGAAAATCAAACAATGTCTGTGGTCTTCACAGACTGCCCTGAGAAGGCCCAGAGTGAAACAATAGTGGAAAAAGTACATTCTTATCACTGAGTCACTGAAACAGGAAATTCTTACGCTTGGGTATTTTGAAGACAGTTTATCTCATCACACAACTCCAGAATATAGGAGACTTTAGATATGTAGTGTATCAGTTAGTTTGTTCTTTGGTGAGTTCCTCTGAGAATTGATTTCCCTTTCTAAAAGATATAGGGGGACAAAGGACATGATCACCCTGCTGTTAACTTGCTTTCACTTCATTCATTAATGCTGAACATCTACTCCTTGTAAAGAGTAACTTCAATGTTTAAGTTTTACTTTTAGATAAGTTTGCTAAATCTAGGCATTACTTATTTCTTTTCCTTATAATCTCATTGTGTCATTTCTATTATAATGGAGGAAATCATAATTCCATTAACAGTATGTATTTAAGGATACTTATCCCTAATTCAGAAGAGTTACTACATTTTAAACTTTTTTAACTGTCATCTAATTTTTAGCTTTCTAAAATCTAGACAAATGGAATATAAATCTGTAGTTATATACCAATTTATTTTTGTTGTTCAGTCGTGAAGCCATGTCTGACTCTTTGTGACTCTGTGGACTGCAGCAGGCAAAATTTCCCTTTTACTATCTCCCTGAGTTTGTTCAAATTCACATCCAATGATGGGCTTCCCTGGTGGCTCACATGGTAAAGAATCTGCTTATGATGCAACAGACCTGGGTTCAATCCCTGGCTGAGGAAGATCCCCTGGAGAAAGAAATGGCAACCCACTCTAGGATTCTTGCCTGGAAAATTCCATGGAGAGAGGAGGCTAGCGGGGCTACCGTCCATGGGGTCACAGAATCAGACATGACTGAAGAGACTGAGCACACCCACGACTACATGTCCATTGAGTCAGTGAGGTCATCCAGTCACATATTGCTCTGTGGCCCTCTTCTCCTCTTGCATTGAATCTTTTCCAGCATCAGGATCTTTTCCAATGAGTCAGCTCTTTACATCAGGTGGCCAAAGTATGGAGCTTCGGTTTCAGCCTCAGTCCTTCACATGAATACTCAGGGTTTACTTCCTTTAGGGTTGACTGGCTTGATCTCCTTGCTGTCCAAGGGACTCTCTCCAGGACCATAGCTGGAAAACATCAATTCTTTGGCATTCACCCTTTATAGTTCAACTCTCAAATCCATACATGACTACTGGAAAAACCATAGCTTTGATTATATGGACGTTTGTCAGCAAAATGATGTATCTGCTTTTTAATATGCTATCTAATTTTGTCATAGCTTTACTTCCAAGGAGCAAGCGCTTTTCAATTTCATGGCTGCAGTCATTGTAGACAGTGATTTTGGAGCCCAAGAAAATGAAATTTGACACTGTTTCCACTTTTTCTCCATCTATTTGCTATGAAGTGATGGGACTGGATGCCATGATCTCTGTTTTTTGATTGTTGAACTTTAAGCCATCTTTTTCATTCTCCTGTTTCACCTGCATCAAGAGGCTCTTTAGTTCCTCTTCACTTTCTGTCATTAAAGTGGTATCATCTGCTATCTGAGGTTGTTGATATCTCTCGCTGCAATCTTAATTGCATCTTGTGAGTCATCCAGCCAGCACTTCATATGATGTACTCTGCATATAATTTAAATAAGCAGGGTAACAATATCCAGCCTTGAAGTATTCCTTTCCCAATTTTGAACCAACCTGCCATTCCGTTGTTCCACGTCCTGTTCTACTGTTGCTTCTTGACCTGCATGCAGATTTCTCAGGAGGCAGCTAAATTGGTCTGGTATTCCCATCTCTTTAAGAATATTCCACAGGTGGTTGTGATCCACACAGTCAAAGGCTTTAGCAGAGTTGATGAGGCAAAAGTAGATTTTTTTCTGGAGTTCCCTGGCTTTCTCTATGATTCAATGGATGTTGGCAATGTGATCATCTGCCTTCTCTGAATCCAGCCTGAATATCTGGAAGTTTTCTGTTCATGTACTGCTGAAGCTTAGCTTCAAGGATTTTGCCCATAATCTTGATAGCATGTGAAATGAGTGCAATTGTAGGATAATTTGAAAATTATTCGGCATTGCATTTCTCTGGGATTGGAATGAAAACTGCCCTTTTCCAGTCCTGTGGCCACTGCTGAGTTTTCCAGTTTGCTGGCATATTGAGTGCAGCACTTTAACAGCATTATTCTTTAGGATTTGGAATAGTTCAGCTGGCATTACACCACATCCACTACCTTGTTTTTAGTAAGGCTTCCTAAGGACCACTTGACTACACACCTCAGAATGTCTGGCTCTAGGTGAGTGACCACACCATTGTGGTTATCTGGGTCATTAAGAGCTTTTCTGTACAGGTCAGGTCAGTTCAGTTCAGTCGCTCAGTCGTGTCCGACTCTTTGTGACCCAATGAATTGCAGCACGCCAGGCCTCCCTGTCCATCACCAACTCCTGGAGTTCACTGAGACTCACGTCCATCGAGTCAGTGATGCCATCCAGCCATCTCATCTTCTGTCATCCCCTTCTCCTCCTGCCCTCAATCCCTCCCAGCATCAGAGTCTTTTCCAATGAGTCAAGTTTTTGCATGAGCTGGCCAAAGTACTGGAGTTTCAGCTTTAGCATCATTCCTTCCAAAGAAATCCCAGGGCTGATCTCCTTCAGAATGGACTGGTTGGATCTCCTTGCAGTCCAAGGGACTCTCAAGAGTCTTCTCCAACACCACAGTTCAAAAGCATCAATTCTTCGGCACTCAGCCTTCTTCACAGTCCAACTCTCACATCCATACATGACCACAGGAAAAACCATAGCCTTAACTAAACAGACCTTTGTTGGCAAAGTAATGTCCCTACTTTTGAATATGCTATGTAGGTTGGACATAACTTTCTTTCCAAGGATTAAGCGTCTTTTAATTTCGTGGCTGTAGTCACAGGTATTCTGGGTATTTTTGCCACCTGGTAGGCTGCAGTCCATGGGGTTGCTAAGAGGCGGACCTGACTGAGAGACTTCACTTTCACTTTTCACTTTCATGCATTTGAGAAGGAAATGGCAGCTCCCTCCAGTGTTCTTGCCTGGAGAATCCCAGTGACGGGGGAGCCTGGTGGGCTGCCGTCTATGGGGTGGCACAGATTCGGACACGACTAAAGTGACTTAGCAGCAGTAGCAGCAGAATGGTTAGTCCACCTAGAGCCAAGATAAATACTCAAAATACTAAGAGCGTTTTGAATTTACTGTTTATTATATAAAATGTGGTTGTGACTAAATCTAAAATGGCAGTACCAAGTGACCTAAGAAATATAGATAAATTACATGTCCATAGTAAGTGCAATATTATCCTTCTAGAAGATGGCTAGATGGATTCATTTCTCGGAAGTTTTTTAAATGGAGGGAAATTGCCAAAATTACGAAATAACTCTGTGTAAAGGAAACATTTTAAGGTCTTATAATGAAGAAAGTCTTATTGTAGTTGAAAATTTGGATATGCAGAAAGGAAAGAAGAATTGAAGAAAAGAACTTTTGTGGATATATCCAAATAGATATTGACAGGTAAAATAGTAATGATAAAGTATCAAATTGTGCATATATGTTTGTATTAGAATTCAAGGCAGCAAAACTGGCATGAGCAGTGAAAATAGTAGAGAGAAATTATGTCTTTTCGTTGTTTCAGAAAAGTACAAAAATATGAACTTACTGGACTATTGAGTAAAGAATGCATACTGTAAAACGTAGGGCACTTATAGAACTCCTGCTGAGTCGCCTCAGGCGTGTCCGACTCTGCAGGACCCCATAGACAGCACACCACGAGGCTCCCCTGTTCCTGGATTCTCCAGGCAAGAACACTGGAGTGGGTTGCCATTTCCTTCTCCAGTGCATGAAAGTGAAAAGTGAAAGTGAAATCTCTCAGTCATGTCCGACAGCGATCCAATGGACTGCAGCCTACCAGGCTCCTCCATCCATGGGATTTTTCCAGGCAAGAGTACTGGAGTGGGTCGCCATTGCCTTCTCCACCTATAGAACTAAGACATATTAAATTTATAAATTCTATAAAAGAAAGTTAAAAATATTTATTGTGAAAGCTAAGAAAACAACATAATGTAGAATTCAAAGTAACAATATATTATACTTAAATATTAACTATATGTACTTACATATAAATAATATATGTAAATAGAGCGTATAAATCCTAAATTCATATTAAACATATATGGAATAGCTTTCCATTTAAATTTTAAGAATATTTATATTTTAAAATATTTTGTTTAACACAGCTATGTATGTAAAACAGTTATTTTAATAACTGCTCACTTAATGAGCCATATTATTTTATCAAAAGCCATGAACTGGAAAGTAAAGAACACAAACTGCTTTAGTTAATGTACTCTCACAGTATCAACCAAGAACCATGTTACAAAAGATGGAGCCTGTTTAATAATTATATATTGAGTATCTAAGCTATTAGCAATTAAAAAATGTATGTACTGAATAGCACAAGGTCAACACAGATTTGAAAACCATGCATAAATAATCATAAATGGAAATTTAAACAATTTATCTCCACTACTTATCAAGCAAGCAGATATAGCAGTAGGCAATAGAAATATCTAAGCTAGACAAGTAACCAGTACGTATATGAACACACACACATACACTAACATAGAATATTCTTCTTTTTTAAGTTCAAACGAACATTTCCCAAAAATTTGCTATATATGCCTAAGCAAGAGACTTCCAGAAAAACACCTTCTGCTTTGACTATGCCAAAGCCTTTGACTGTGTAGATCACAACAAACTGTGGAAAATTATTCAAGAGATAGGATTACCAGACCACCTGACCTGCCTCTGGAGAAATCTGTATGTAGGTCAAGAAGCAACAGTTAGAACCAGACATGGAAGAGCAGACTGGTTCCAAATTGGGAAAGGAATATGTCAAAGCTGTATATTGTAACCCTGTTTATTTAACTTCCATGCAGAGCACATCATGCGAAATGCCAGGCTGGATGAAGCACAGCTGGAATCAAGATTACTGGGAGAAATATCAATAACCTCAGATATGTAGATGACACCACCCTTATGACAGAAAGTGAAAAACTAAAGAGCCTCTTGATGAAAATGAAATAGGAGAGTAAAAAACCTGGCTTAAAACTTAACATTCAGAAAGCGAAGATCATGGTATCCAATCCCATCAGTTTATGCAAAGAAATGGGGAAACAATGGAAACAGTGAGAGACTTTATTTTTTTGGACTCCAAATTACAGATTTGACTGCAGCCATGAAATTGAAAGATGCTTGTTCCTTGGAAGGAAAGCTGTGACCAAACTAGACAGCATGTTAAAATCAGAGACACTGCTTTAAGGTCTGTCTAGACAAAGTTTGGTTTTTCAGTAGTCATGTATGGATGTGAGAATTGGACCATATAGAAGCTGAGCACTGAAGAATTGATGCTTTTGAACTGTGGTGATGGAGAAGACTCTTGAGAGTCCTTTGGGCTGGGAGGAGATCAAACCAGTCCATCCTGGGGAAAATCAGTCCTGAATATTCATTGGAAGGACTGATGCTGCAGCTGAAATTCTAATACTTTGGCCACCTGATGGGAGGAACTGACTCACTGGAAAAGATCCTGACGCTGGGAAAGATTGAAGGCGGGAGGAGAAGGGAACAACAGAGGATGAGATGGTTGGATGGTGTCACCGAGTCGATGGACATGAGTTTGAGCAAGCTCTAGGAGTTGATGATGGCCAGGGAGGCCTGGCATAGTGCAGTCCATGGGGTTGCAGAGTCAGACATGACTGAGTGACTGAACTGAAATCTGACAAAACCATTATGGTTTTTATGGATGTTAAACGGACAATAAAGCTGTATTATAAGAACTTTTTACAATCCATATGAAATAGAATGTCTAGAAAATGCAAATTAACAAATGTAGTACAACAACCATAAACCTGTATAAGCTTAACATGTGTTAAATATATTAGGTTCACTGTACAAACCTTCCTACAAAAAATTCTAGGAGCTCTAATGCTAACAGTAGTGAATAATAACACTTAAAACTATGCCAGGTCTTTCACCGTAAAACAGAGGCTTCCAAAGAGCCTTTATAACAAAACATGTCAAGTTACATAATATCAATGGACTCACTCAAAACTCCTTGTGATAAATGGATGAAGAAAATCATCTTAATCTAAATATGATATATGCAGTGGTTTTTCAAAGGAAGAAAATACAGAATGTTTTTTGTTGTTTTATTTCAAGAATGCATAATTGGTCAACATTTGAAGGAAAGAGATATTTCAAAAACATTAAAAATGTTCTCATTTCATTGAAAGAAAAATATTAAAATGGTTACATGACTGCATACAAAACCTATAAAATTTTTTGAATGCTATGGAATTGCTTTTATGTTAGAAAGGTATATGAAAAAACCTTTAAAAAGACCTCATATTTGAGCGATGAAATATTGAAATATTTTCCCCCAGTATAGGAAGGCTACTTATAAGACCTTTACTGTATCATCTGTTCAATGATGGAAATAAAAGCCAATTTGGTAAAAATAAGTCAAAATCAAGAAGAGAAAAAAAAAAGAAAAGAAAAACAAGATAAAGTTACTGCACCTGGAGGGAAGAAATAAAACGTGATTATTCAGAGATGCAATATCTATTTACATAAACAATCCACAGGAATATATATTTGAAATAATAAAATTAATATATACAATCAGAGAAGTCATTGGGCACAATTCTATTTGTAGCAGCAACAATTACTACGAATTTAAAAACAAAATTGCTATTTACAAAAGCATGGCTATGAAATGTCCATATTTGTGTGAAATTTCTATGTTGGAAACTATAAGATATTCTAAGGGGATTTCGCTGGTGGTCCAGTGGTTCGGATTACTTGCTTCCCGGTGCAGGGAGTGGGCGTTCGATCCCTGGTCACTGAATCAAGATACCACTACCACACAAAAAAATAATAAATAAAAATTGATCAATAAAATAGGGAGAATTTAGAGAAAACCTAATTGATTGGAAGGATAAAGCATGAATAGTGACTGGAAGAGTCAGTATTGTAAGACAATTATCTTCAGAAATTATTTTAAAGATTAAATGCAGTCCCAGAGTACTTACTTTTTAAAAAACTTTATTAGGTGTTAATTTACAGAACATAAAATATATCCATTTAAAATATATAACTCCATGATTTTAAAATTATTCACAGTTTACAACCATCACTACTTTCAAACTCTAGAAAGCATTCATCACTAAGCAATTTGCAGTCTTTTCCTATTTCGTCTCTTGACAACCCTTAGTAAGCACTAATCTACTTTTGGTCTCTCTACTCCTATTTTTGATATTACATGGAAATGGGCTCACACAGTATGCAATCTTTTAGAAGTTTGAATGCCATAAACATACTGTTGAGCAAAAAAAATGAGACACAAAAGAACAATACCTATATTTGGATGTGTATATGATACTTCAGTGGGGTTTTCCAGGTGGCACTAGTGGTAAAGCGACTGCCTGCCAGTGCAGGAGATGAGGGCTTGATTCCTAGGTCAGGAAGGTCCTCCAGGGAATATGAAATGATAGCCCACTCCAGTAGCCTTTTTTTTTTTTTAATTAATTAATTAATTTAAATTTGAGGATAATTACTTTAAAATATTGTGGTATTTTTCTCACACATAGACATGAATCAGCCATGGGTGCACATGTGTTCCCCTATTCAGAACCCCGCTCTCACCTTCCTCCCTCCCCCATCCCTTGGGTTGTCCCAGAGCACCAGCTCTGAGTATCCTGATTCATGCATTCAACTCGCACTGGTCATCTCTTTTATATATGGGATTATACATGTTTCAATGCTATTCTCTCAAATCATCCCACCCTCGCCTTCTCCCACATACTCCAAAAGTCTGTTCTTTACATCTGTGTCTCTTTTGTTGCCTTGTGTATAGGATCATTATTACCTTCTTTCTAAAGTCCATATATGTGCATTAATCTAGTGTATTGAGGGTTCTTTTTCTGATTTAGTTCCCTCCATATAATAGGCTCCAGTTTCATCCACCTCATTAGAACTGATTCAAATGCTGGGAAAACCAGTAAACCATATGCAAAAGAATGAAACTAGAACACTTTCTAACACCATAAACAAAAATAAACTCAAAATGGATTAAAGATCTAAATTTAACACTGGTGCTGCTGCTGCTGCTAAGTCGCTTCAGTCGTGTCTGACTCTGTGCGACCCCATACACGGCAGCCCATCAGGCTCTACTGTCCCTGGGATTCTCCAGGCAAGAACATTAGAGTGGGTTCCCACTTCCTTCTCCAATGCATGAAAGTGAAAAGTGAAAGTGAAATTGCTCAGTCGTGTCTGACTCTTAGCAACCCCATGGACTGCAGCCCACCAGGCTCCTCCATCCACGGGATTTTTCAGGCAAGAGTACTGGAGTGGCGTGCCATTGCCTTCTCCGAAATTTAACACTGCTGCTGCTAAATCACTTCAGTTGTGTCCAACTCTGTGCGACCCCATAGACGGCAGCCCACCAGGCCCTGCCGTCCTTGGGATTCTCCAGGCAAGAGCACTGGAATACGTTGCCATTTCCTTCTCCAATGCATGAAAGTGAAAAGTGAAAGTTGGACACATTCAGTCGTGTCCAACTCTTAGCGACCCCATGGACTGCAGCCTACCAGGCTCCTCCATCCATGGGATTTTCCAGGCAAGAGTACTGGAGTGAAACTCTTAAAACTCTTAGAGGAAAACAGAGGCATAACACCCTCTGACATAAATCACAGCAAGATTCTCTATGACCCACCTTGCAGAGTAATGGAAATAAAAACAAAAATACAAATGGGACCTAGGTAAACTTAAAAGCTTTTGCACAACGAAGGAAACTATAAGCCAGATGGAAAGGCAGCCTTCAGAATGGAAGACAATAACAGCAAATGAAACAACTGACAAAGAATTAAGCTCCAAAATATACAAGCAGTTCATGCAGCTCAATACCAGAAAAATGAACAACCAATCAAAAAGTGGGCTAAACATTGAAATACGTATAATATCATATATGGAACGAGTCGCCAGTCCAGGTTCGATGCACGATACTGGATGCTTGGGGCTGGTGTACTGGGACGACCCAGAGGGATGGTATGGGGAGGGAGGAGGGAGGAGGGTACAGGTTGGGGAACACATGTATACCTGTGGCGGATTCATTTCGATATTTGGCAAAACCAATACAATATTGTAAAGTTTAAAAATAAAATAAAATTAAAAAAAAAAAGTGGGCCAAAGAAGTAAACAGACATTTCTCCAAAGAAGATATACAGAGGGCTAATAAAACACACGAAAAGATATGTAGCTTTCTTATATCACAAGATCACTCATTACTAGAGAAATGCTAATTAAAAACACAATGAGGTATCCTCTCTGCCGGTCAGAATGGCCACCATAAAAAAGTCGACAAACAACAATTGCTGGAGAGGGTATGGAGAAAAAGGAAACCCTCTTACACTGTTGATGGGAATGCAAACTGGTACAGCCACTATGGAGAAGAGTGTGGAAATTCCTTAAAATTCTGGCAATAGAATCACTCCAGTATTCTTGAATGGAGAATTCCTTGGACAGAGAAGCCTGACAGTCTATGGTCCATGGGGTCTCAAAGAGTCAGACACAACTGAACAATGAGCACACACAATTATATTTCAACTGTTTTTGAAGAACATTCATTATCAGAAAAAATAATATAATTCATTTTAAAATGTATGCAATCAGAATATGATTTCCATTTCATAAAAGGTCAAGTTACCCAACAGCATCCAAACTCATATTTTAATTCTCAAGCTTATGCTTGCAATGGTATGCATTTGGAAACTGACAGTCTTCTGCTTTTATGCCCCATAAAACTTGTACAGCACAGTTACGTTCACCAAGTACATTGTCTGTTATCCTGTTATGGAAAAATGCATAATTCTGTTACATTCTATGAAGACAACTCAAGAAACAATAGCATTTTCCGTGTAACTGTAATACAAGATATTTTGAAAATGGGTAATGAAGTCTTTAATAAAATTTCAGTACGAGCTTGTTACTAGGAAATCGGGCTACAGAGTCGCCTAGTTTTCAACATTGGTATCAACATTTTATTAACTGTCAGTATCTCCCTTCAGCTTTCTATAATTTGACTAAGACAAATGTATTCATGTTATTTTAAAAATATTTCTTTTTTGTATTTTTCCTCCTCTATATAGCATTCTTTTTAAAAACTTACTGTAGTTTGCAAGTGGAACCATTTAGCCACTTCCAAGGACGACCGCGGCCTTCACGAGAGACTTGAATCCACGATATAATTGATAGGGACATCAGAAATTTCTAGCCCAAAATAAAGAATTTTCACTTAAATAGTCATTATGAAATGTTTTTGTTAATTTTTAAATGCAAGTCAAAGGATGTGTTCTTTCATAGCATCTTTCATTCTTTGAACAAATTGAGTATGTTAGATTCTAATCTAACACTAAAAAGCATAGGAGTTGAAAGTTCGAAGTTTTAATAGTGCCATAAATATTAACCACTATCTGTACTTTTGGTTCAAAATTAACTCAACATTTATACTTATCAGTGTCACTGTGTTCTAATGTTAATAAGGAAAATTCCTTTTTTTTTTTTCCACAGCCATTTAATAAAGGGAATATTTACAAAGACATGAATTAGTTGTAGGGATCCCACAAAGAATACACCTTGCATAACAACTTGGGGAGACTTACAGCTGTGAACCGCATCTAACATTAAGCCTAAGGGATAAGAAGGTGGAATAATTCAATATGTGCAATGAGGAAAATTCTGATTCATATAATTTCATTTTTCCTCATGTCAAAACTAACATAGCAAGGCTTTAAATAAGTCTTTAGATTCCATGACATTCATTTTTCTGGATATTGTGACAGTACCAGTGGATTTCTCTACTATTATATGTTTCTCAGAATTTCAGTTTTAGAGGGAAATTAAGGAAATGAAATTGAGAAAGTAAGTGACATGAGAGCCGGATTTGGTTTTCTGAGCCTGACACCATTCTTTGACTAGATAAACCTCAAAGCCATTTGTTTCTGTATTGGTGGAATCCAGTGGACCAGACAAGGGGTCAGAGACTCATTTCTCTCTGCTCCTCCCTGCTAAGTTCAACTGTAAACATGGGACTAATGAAAGACATGAGAAAAGAGAACTCTGAAAGGTGGAAAGAGAAGGGTGATGTGGCTTGAGACTTCCTAGCAGCCCCACTCCTCTGTAATCACTAATCACTTCTCCGTGATGAGAAAACAAGGTGGGAGGTGAGGGAAAGATAATTAGGTGCATCTTGTATCTCCCCACCAACCAGGTGAAAGTGACCTAGGCCTCTTACTTCCCAAACACCCCATACCTAACCTAGCTGTTGGGGCTGGCACAGGTAATCCGTTCCTCCTGTGTATTGAGAGAATCGTGTAGACAACACCAGGTAAGCCTTACAAGGTAATCCATCAGGACACTTACTAACAAGCAGCAGTTAGAGAAACTGCCTCTGTTTCCTCCACTGAGAGACACTAGGGTTGGGTGATAGGGGTGGGAGTGGGACCAGCAAAGGGGATGTCTTGACTAAAACTACTGAAGCTAAGAAGCCTCTTTATCCCTGAGGGTGTAAGACTCCATCTCCACCCAGCGGCATTGGAAGGAATGGATCTTACTGTTGAATTCACACAATGAGCTGTGGAAATTTACAAACTTCACACAAATGCAAAAAGTTGGAGGAACTGCAAAATATCATATGGCAGTGATGAGACAGGGACAACCTGTATGATTCCATGTCCTGGACTAGAAAATGGCAACCCACTTCAGTATTCTTGCCTGGAAAATTCCATGGACACAGGAGCCTGACAGGCTGAAGTTATTGAGGTTGCATAGAGTCGGACATGTCTGAACGACTAAGCACGAACACGGGATTCAAAAACAATCAAAAAGATTCTATAATATCAAAAGTCAAGACAGTGAGTAAATAAGGAGGTGGAGACATGGTAAGATATTACAGAGCAGTGGGGCTGCTGGGAAGTTGAAACTTCTTTTCCATGATCTGATGTGCAATTACACAATTCTATAGGCAAAATCATATGTTTATTTTCCTCGATGTATGGTAAAATTAGACAGCACAGTGTATTTTAGAATTTAATAGCATTTGTAGAAGCATGGTTTTCTATGAAAAGCAAGAACCAGAAATTACTACACATGCATGAATGGTATAAAAATGTAAATAAAGTATCATAAAGTTATATTCCATTGTTTAATGGAATACTAGCAGACCTTAAAATAAACAAGCTACAAATATGTACAAAAGCACAAGTGAATCCTAACAAATATAATGTTGACTAAATGAAGCCTTTAGCAAAGTGTTGGAAACATTTAATAGCTTACCATTTCCTCTTCATTATCTATATAAAGCAGAGTAGAATTCTTAGTAGCACAGGATATCAAACTCTCATTCCACGATTTTGCTTCCAAACTAGCATAATAGCAGTTGTTGGAATATGTAAGCCAGTCTTTTGGACAATGACCACGATGACATTCTGAAGAAAGATTATGAATTACTATTCAAAAACAATTTGAATTTGGAAAATAAAAATTAACTTACATATATGCATAGATATAAACATATGTATACACACACACACACACACACATATATATAATAACATATCTATGCATCCTCAAGGCTGGTACATATAAAACAAATCTCATTCATGCATTCATAGAGAGGGTCTGTCTTTAATATATGGCCCCATATAAAGGAAACACATAGAAATGTCTACTCTTTACATGTCCTAAAAATCAAGAAATGAAACTTCTATTTTAGAATAGCAAAATTATTTGTCTCTATTCATATTATAGCAGGACGAAATTACAGCCAATTGCCAACAATGGATATGGTGATCATATAATTGCATAGGGAGAAGCACTCTCCTATAATCATTTATATGAATGTTTATTGCCTGATTTTAGGAATTATGTTCTATCCCCAAATCTATTCTTATTTTCACTAGCCTAAGATAGAGACAAAAATGAATTGTATTCATATCAGAACTTTGAAAATCATTATGTACCTTTCTGGAGCCTTGTTATGAGAGAGGAGTAATTCTGTTCCTGTATTACAGGAGCTACAAAATTAATCATTAAAAAGTTAATATTACTTTAAATGAATCATAATGATTTTAGTTTATGAGCTTGAGAATTCAGTTTATTGTTTAGAAATAGAGTAATCTGAAATAAAACTGATTTAGCAAGAAAAATTAACTAGGTAATGAAGACTTGATGGAAAAAAAATATTTCAAAAACCTAACGGAACAAACTTCACCACGTCTTACAGTATTTGCTTTAATCTCAAGAATTAATTTGTATTTCTCAAAAAGATCTTTAAACCTCCTAAAGCATGCTTTTGAGTTATAAAGTCAGAATATACATATACATGCTGTCTGTAATTCTCCTGTGTTGTATATTTCTGACAAATTAGATATAACATATTGCATTTATTCTAAATGCATGTATTTTAATGATAGGCACATTCTATAATATTATGAAATGTTTAGTGGCATTGACCATCAGTAAAGTGATAAGTTCCCTTACAGTTTTTCAAAAACGTACTTACAAGGAGTAACAATGATCACTGTCACCACAGTGGACATCAAGACGAGGCAGATGATTCCCAGGATCCCAGCAATGAACTTCTCTGGAGGTGATGGTGAACCTGCAGGGACAGAAAAGGAAACTGAGAAAGGAGTGATGGGGACAGCTCTTCAGAGTTTACATACACAAGAACCCACACGAACACAGAGTTATGGATATAAACTTGGACCCCAACCCATTTTGACCACAGTAGTCTTTCTCTCAGAATATACCATTGCGTTTTCAGCAAATATAAGACTATATGAGTTGCTGATCAAAGACTTCAAATTATAGTAATGCCAGAATAAAAGTAGTCCTCCGATTTCACATCAGAATCCCATATCCAGCTTTAAGTTCTGTTCCTCAAAGTGAAAAATATGTGAGCTTATCCCCTACTCTTCCTCCACACCTCTGCACCCCACTGCACATCCTGGAACAGTTGCATGTGTGTCTAGTAAGTGTTTACCTTTGGAGCGGTGATTCCTGTCGTTCCCATGAAGATTCTGAGGAGCATTTTGAAGATTTAATTCTACATATGTTAATTCCTGCTCAGTCATTGAAATGGAACTTTTAGAAACCTTAGGTTTTCTTATCTGCCTCTTTGAGTTCTTGACTCCCTTCAGTTCTGCATAGATTGCTCCTTGGTTATTCATCTCTGCAGCTGAGTGAGATCAAGGACTGTGCTTGAAGTGAACTGAGGTTGAGTGGTGTATGTGAGATAAGCACCCTAGTACAATGACACAGGTGGGGCTAAGCGCTTAGTGCTCACTTTGCAGCTGAACAAACTTAAAGCCTGGTAAATTCCTTACAACTGTAAACAAGTTTTTCACGATAGAATGCTTTTTTGAAAAAGATATTCTATATTTGACGCATATATTATTGATTCAAACAGTGAAAAGCAATAAATTAGGGAGGAATAAAGAAGTTCATGAACAATAATATCTTTATTAAGTCAGATTCCATGGAAATATTTTAAAACCTTCATAGTGCTTGTGTTAAAATTAAAATGTTCTGTTAACAAGAGAGATTCACCCATATTTATGATACTTTTGAAATTTAATAATGGTTACAAACAGTTCTTTAAAGATGAGGAGAGAGTAATGTTGACATATACAATAATTTCCTACACTAAATTACATTATTTGTTGACTTACATTTATTGATGAAAAAGGATAACAAATGGTCTTTATTTCAAATGGTTGAGGAGTTCTGAGAAAGCATTAAAAACTGAGGAAATGCTTCATATATTGGAAAGTGTTACATGACACATTAAACATATATAACAAAGTAATATGAAAAATAAAACAATAGGAAAGACTAAAAATATTTATTTTACAAAAGTAGTTGATAATTGATTTAATGACTAATATCTGAACCCACAACATGATAAACATGTATAGGTCACTTATGGAAGAACACTGTTGGTTCAAACTTCCAGAAAGATCTGATAGATGTCCAAGTTAGTAAAGGTCATTTTAGCTGTATAAGTGATGGTAATTACTTATAAAAAATCCAGATAACGTAATTTAATAATTCAGACAATTGATGCAGTAGTCAGAAATATCTGGAAATTAATTATGACTGAAATTTATAATATGTGACCTTCAAAAAGTTATTTACTATCTGGTAACCTATATTATTAATATAAAATGGAAATAAGTTTATGCAATATATAACGTGTGTAACACTGAGCACTCAACCTGGAATTTATAAGTTCTCAGTAATTATCAGTTTTAATTATTATCTTAGTCATCATTTCTATGGTACTATTTCTGATTTACATCAGCCTTTAATTAGTATAACATATCATTTATGCAATGTTTGATTTTTAAAAAATACTTTATTTATGACATTTAAGTTTAAAGTAGCCTTTAGATATATGGCAAAATCAATACAATATTGTACAGTTAAAAAATAAAATAAAGTATATTAAAAAAAGAAGTTACTTCATCTTTAATTTCATTAAAAAATTAGGGTTTTTTTATTGAATCTAAATCATATAGGAGGAATTATGTTTGGCCTTTTGCTATATAATGAATTCCTTTCCAAGAATCTGTTTACAGATGTTGAGCAAAATATGTATAAACATATTATTATACAAAAAAGCTTACCATCTACTGATTATAAAATCCAAAACTAATTGTTCCCTATCATGAGGTCAATAAATTTCACTTAATATTATATACACACCCAAATATGCATGCGTGTATTCACTTGACTAGTATTCTACAGACAATAATTTGAATACTTGGAGAAATCACCCAATATTTGGTATTTTATGGTTATTGTTTATACCAAATTATTAAACAACAATGTTCTACTTTGATTTTGTTGTATATTTACTATAGCTCAGTTGCATCCCCTCTAACATTTGTTAGTTCCCACTACGTGAGACGGTCTAGCAGAGAGACAGGAGAGGAGGGACACATACCTTCTGTTGGCCAGGATGTTGTGCATTCTTTAGTGTGCAGATCAGGTTACTCTCTAAAAAGAGACCTGCTATAGCTGGTAACCAAAGGAGAAATTTAAAAACTTAAAACCCAGTCAAGAATAAGCAATGTCTGTGACCTTCACAGGCTGCCCTGTGAGGCTCAGAGTGAAGCTAGAATGGAAAATATTGATTTGTCGTCAATGTGTCACTTCAGGTTTGAACAGGAAATCCTCACACTTAGGCGAGTTGAAGAGAGTTTAGCTTATCACACACCTCCAGAAAATAGGAGACTTTGGGCTCCAATTAAAAGGACAACTGGACCTCTAGTTGTGTTATTTACATTTTCCATTTTTAAATGCCTCTGAGAAATTGTTATCATATACTGTAAGATCCATTAGATCTGATAAACAGAGTGCCTGAAGAACTATGGATGGAGCTCTGTGACACTGTATAGGAGGCAGTGGTCAAGACCATCCCCAAGAAAAAGAAATGCAAAGAGGCAAGATGGTTTTCTGAGGAGGCCTTACAAATAGCTGAGAAAAGAAGAGAAGCTAAAGGCAAAGGAGAAAAGGAAAGATATATTCATCTAAATGCAGAGTTCCGAAGAATAGCAAGGAGAGATAAGAAAGCCTTCCTCAGTGACCAGTGCAAAGGATAGAGGAAAACAATAGAATGGGAAAGAGTAGAGACCTCTTCAAGAAGATTAGAGGTACCAAGGGAACATTTCATGCAAAGATGGGTACAATAAAGGACAGAAATGCTATGGGCCTAAAGCAGAAGATATTAAGAAGAGGTGGCAAGAATACACAGAAGAACTATATAAAAAAGATCTTCATGACCCAGATAAGCACCCAGATCACTTGCCTAGAGCCAGACATCTTGGAATGTGAAGTCAAGTGGGCCTTAGAAAGCATCACTATGAACAAAGCTAGTGGAGGTGATGGAATTCCAGTTGAGCTATTGCAAATCCTGAAAGATGATGCTGTGAAAGTGCTACACGCAATATGCCAGCAATTTTGGAAAACTCAGAAGTGGCCACAGGACTAGAAAAGGTCAGGTTTCATTCCAATACCAAAGAAAGGCAATGCCAAGGACTGTTCAAACTACTGCACAATTGCACTCATCTCATTTGCTAGCAAAGTAATGCTCAAAATTCTCCAAGCCAGGCTTCAACGGTATGTGAACTGAGAACTTCCAGATGTTCAAGCTGGCTTTAGGAAAGGCAGAGGAAGCAGAGATCAAGTTTCCAACATCCATTGGATCATCAAAAAAGCAAGAGACCAAAAGACTGTTCTATACATCTGTGTCTCTTTTGCTGTCTCGCATACAGGGTTATCGTTACCATCTTTCTAAATTCCACATATATGCGTTAGTATACTGTATTGGTGTTTTTCTTTCTGGCTTACTTCACTCTGTATAATAGGTTCCAGTTTCATCCACTTCATTAGAACTGATTCAAATGTATTCTTTTTGATGGCTTAGTAGTACTCCACTGTGTATATGTACCACAGCTTTCTTATCCATTCATCTGCTGATGGACATCTAAGTTGCTTCCGTGTCCTGGGTATTATAAATGCCATTGAAACATGTATAATATCATATATGAAACGAGTCACCAGTCCAGGTTTGATGCATGATACTGGATGCTTGAGGCTGGTGCAGAGACGACCCAGAGGGATGATACGGGGAGGGAGGAAGGAGGGGGGGTCAGGATGGGGAACACCTGTACACCTATGGCAGATTCATGTTGATGTATTGCAAAACCAATACAATATTATAAAGTAATTAACCTCCAATTACATAAATTTATATTAAAAAAAAAAGCAAGAGACCTGCGGAAAAACATTTATTTCTGCTTTATTGACTATGCCAAAGCTTTTGGCTATGTGGATCACAACAAACTGTGGAAAATTCAGAAAGAGATGGGAACACCAGACCACCCAACCTGCCTCCTGAGAAATCTATATGCAGGTCAAGAAGCTGCATTTAGAACTGGACATGGAAAAACAGACTGGTTTCAAATCATGAAAGGTGTATGTCAAGCTGTATATTGTCACCCTACTTATTTAACTTATATGCAGAGTACATCATGAGAAACACTGGGCTGGATGAAGCACAAGCTGGAATCAAGATTGCTGGGAGAAATATCAATAACCTCAGATATGCAGATGACACCACCCTTTGGCAGAAAGTGAACAGGAACTAAAAAGCCTCTTGATGAAAGTGAAAGAGGAGAGTGAAAAAGTTGGCTTAAAGCTCAACATTCAGAAAACTAAGGTCATGGCATCTGGTCCCATCACTTCATGGCAAACAGATGGGGAAACAATGGAAACAGTGACAGGCTTTTTTTGGGGGGCCCCCAAATCACTGCAGATGGTCACTGCAGCCATGAAATTAAAAGTTGCTTGCTCCTTGGAAGGAAAGTTATGACCAACCTAGACAGCATATTAAAAAGCAGAGACATTACTTTGCCAACAACGGTCCATCTAGTCAAAGGTATGGTTTTTCTAGGAGTCCTGTATGGATGTGAGATTTGGACTATAAAGAAAGCTGAGAGCCAAAGAATTGATGCTTTTGAACTGTGCTATTGGAGAAGACTCTTGAGAGTCCCCTGGACACCAAGGAGATCCAATCAGTCCATCCTAAAGGAAACTAGTCCTGAATATCCATTGGTAAGTCTGATGCTGAAGCGCCAATATTTTGGCCACCTGATGTGAAGAACTGACTCCTTTGAAAAGACCCTGATGCTGGGAAAGATTGAAGGCAGGAGGAGAAGGGGATGACAGTGGATGAGATGGTTGGATGTCATCACTGACTCAATGGACATGAGTTTGAGTAAATCTGGGAGTTTGTGATGAACAGGGAGGCCTGGTGTGATGCAGTCCATGAGATCACAAAGAGTCAGACACAAGTGAGCAACTGAACTGACACACTAGAAGATCTAAAAATTGTGCTATGCTTAGTTCCTCAGTTGTGTTCCAACTCTTTGCAACCCCAAGGCTTCCCTGGTGGTTAAGAGGTTAAAGCATAAAGACTATAACCTGCCAGCCTCCTCTGTCCATGAGAATTTCCCATGCAATAATACTGGAGTGGATTCCCATGACCTCCTCCAGGGGATCAAACATCAAACCCAAGTCTGCTGTAGTGCAGACAGATTCTTTACCATCTGAACCACCAGCCTAAGAATACTGCAGTAGGTAGACTATCCCTTCTTCAGGTTATCTTCCTGACCCAGGAACCCAGCTGGGATCTTCTGCATTGCTGGTGGATTCTTTACCTGCTTACCAGCTGAGCTATCAGGAAAGCCCCCAAAAAATGCACTGCTGCTGCTGCTGCTTCTTCTAAGTCGCTTCAGTCGTGACTGACTCTGTGCGAACGTGTAGACGGCAGCCCACCAGCTCCCTCGTCCCTGGGATTCTCCAGGCAAGAATACTGGAGTGGGTTGCCATTTCCTCCTCCAATGCATGAAAGTGAAAAGTGAAAGTGAAGTCACTCAGTCGTGTCCGACTCTAGCAACCCCATGGACTGCAGCCTACCAGGCTCCTCCGTCCATGGGATTTTCCAGGCAAACATACTGGAGTGGGGTGCCATTGCCTACCTTTATTTAAAAGGAGAAAAACACTTTTGCATTGGGATTCAAAGAAGAAGGAATCCCAAGCCATTTAAAAGTGCTTTTGAAAAGACTCTAAATGGTGTAACTGACATAGAAGTAACTTCAATCCTTCAGTTCAGTTCAGTTCAGTCGCTCAGTTGTGTCCGACTCTTTGCGACCCCATGAATCGCAGCATGCCAGGCCTCTCTGTTCAATTGTTATTGCTATACATTTTGAAGAAAAATTATAAAACACTGGAGCACTGTTGGCCCTTTAGGTGCACAGATCTATGTAGTTCTTAAGAGGAAAAACAAACAAACAACAAGAGCCAAAATGCAATCCTTTTTTGTTGTTGTTTCTGCTTAACTAGCACTTACTTCTGGGGTAAAATAGGGCTCAGACATTCTCATTATATTTAAACATGTAATGATTCTTAAACAATGCTTTTATAATTGTTGCTATGGCTAACAGAATAGATCCTTTTGATTTTGATGCATTTAAAGGGCAACTTTCAAACATTTTAAGATTTTCAATTACAGCTGTCATAGTTTTTTGAATGCCAATATCTGCTTCTTCAGATAATTTAAAGAGAACACAAGAAAGAAATGGAAATCTGCTGTTATTCAAATCAGTCAACCCAATATTGGATATATTTACTGTACTGTATCAATCAGGTTGGATATCCTTAGGATGTTTCTTAAAAATATAGGCTGATATTTACTCACAGTTTGATATTTTGAATTTTTATCTAGAAATGATGTCAGGTAATTTATTTTTAGAGTTTTTGAATTTAGTGATTTCCCACCTGCATGAGAGTCTGAAAGTTGGGCTTTATCTTTCAAGTTTATGTTGGCTGCTAAAGTTCACAAATGGTTTGATCTATGAAATCTTCATAAAATTTGGCATTTTAGTTCTCTATGATTCTTGTCTGAAGGGTGTGAAGTAAATGAAATTCTGAAACCAGTGGAAACTTTCTGTGTGGGAATATTGAATGCTATTGGATCATTGGCTATCTTTTTCTGATATTATATCTCTGAAACCAGTCAAACATATCAACATGGACCCCCTACTCTAAAAGCAGAGGTGAAAGGCCAGTTGAGAGAGCTCGTCCAGGCTGTTTCTGACCAAGCTTGTCCTCCAACTGGTGAAATCTCAAGGCACAGACATAGGTGTGATCAGTCAGTGTGGGCATGTAATCCATGCTTCTGCTGTCACACTGTTGAACAAAGATAGATACAGGAGAACTTGCTATGGATGAGCGATGTAGAATTTGGGAGGTTCTGACTGTTGCAGGAAATAATTTACCTTGGGGTACATGTTAATTACTATCTAATGTTCACAGTACCCACTCCAGTGTTCTTGCGTGGAGACTCCCAGGGATGGGGAGCCTGGTGGGCTGCCATCTATGGGGTCGCACAGAGTCGGACACGACTGAAGCGACTTAGCAGCAGCAGTAGCAATGTTCATGTTATTCTACAGGTGAAGACAAGAATGAATCAAAATGAAAGTGGGTCAAAAATATTTATTGTGCAGAACATAATCTTTTTGTCTCCAGTTTTGGGAAATATTTAATTCATTTTTTTGATGTTAAATTTTGTGGGGTTTTCTCCACAGCTATTGGTGTTACCTACCTCATTAGCAATAAATTTTCCAGTGTTCAAATTCCCTCATCTTCAAATTCGATGCAATCTGAAAGTTTAAATGGCTTGGCACTATGATTATTTTTCTATCAAAAGAAATCCATTTTTGTATTTATAAATTTGCTTTTTAGTGAATATAGTACAAGTATTTGATGGTGAATAAAGCCAAATGAAATATAGTTTGCCTATTATAAGATTTACTCTATAATTTGGCATTGTATGAGGGAGAATATTTCTTGAAAACTAAATGGTAGTGTATTTATCCATTTTATCATTCTTTAATGATTGTTCAAATCTAGATTTCTCAAATTGCAAAGTAACTAAATGGCAAAATATTAAGACATTTTAAAAACCCAAGAATCAATCCTAACCTACTCACTTTCTGCCATAAGGGTGGTGTAATCTGCATATCTGAGGTTATTGATATTTCTCCTGGCAATCTTGATTCCAGCTTGTGCTTCTTTCAGCCCAGCGTTTCTCATGATGTACTCTGCATATAAATTAAATAAGCAGGATGACAATATACAGCCTTGACATACTCCTTTTCCTATTTGGAACCAGTTTGTTGTTCCATGTCCAGTTCTAACTGTTGCTTCCTGACCTGCATACAGGTTTCTCAAGAGGCAGATCAGGTGGTGTGGTGTTCCATCTCTTTCAGAATTTTCCACAGTTTATTGTGATCCACATAGTCAAAGGCTTTGGCGTAGTTAACAAAACAGAAATAGATATTTTTCTGGAACTCTCTTGCCTTTTTGATGATCCATTGGATGTTGGCAATTAGATCTCTGGTTCCTCTGCCTTTTCTAAAACCAGCTTGAACATCTGGAATTTCATGGTTCATGTACTGCTGAAGCCTGGCTTGGAGAATTTTGAGCATTACTTTACTAGCATGTGCGATGAGTGCAATTGTGTGGTAGTTTGAACATTCTTTGGCATTGCCTTTCTTTGGCATTGGAATGAAAACTGACCTTTTCCAGTCCTGTGGCCACTGCTGAGTTTTCCAAAGTTGCTGGCATATTGACTGCAGCACTTTCACAGCATCATCTTCCAGAATTTGAAATAGCTGCACTGGAATTCCATCACCTCCACTAGCTTTGTTCATAGTGATGCTTTCTAAGGCCCACTTGACTTCACATTCCAGGATGTCTGGCTCTAGGTGAGTGATCACACCATCCTGATTATCTTGGTCATGAAGATCTTTTTTGTACAGTTCTTCTGTGTATTCTTGCCACTGCTTCTTAATATCTTCTGCTTCTGTTAGGTCCATACATTTCTGTGCTTTATCGAGCCCATCTTTGCATGAAATGTTCACTTGGTATCTCTAATTTTTTGAAGAGGTCTCTAGTCTTTCCAATTCTGTTGTTTTCCTCTATTTCTTTGCATTGATCACTGAGGAAGGCTTTCTTATCTCTCCTTGCTATTCCTTGGAACTCTGCATTCAGATGTTTATATCTTTGCTTTTCTCCTTTGCTTTTCGCGTCTCTTCTTTTCACAGCTATTTGTAAGGCCTCCCCAGGTAGCCATTTTGCTTTTTTGCATTCCTTTAAGAGGAGAGTGAAAAAGTTGGCTTAAATCTCAACATTCAGAAGACGCAGATCATGGCATCCAGTCCCATTACTTCATTGGAAATAGATGGGGAAACAGTGGAAACAGTGTCAGACTTTATTTTTTGGACTCCAAAATCACTGAAGATAGTGATTGCAGCCATGAAATTAAAAGACCCTTACTCTTTGGAGGGAAAGTTATGACCAACCTAGATAGCATATTCAAAGCAGAGACATTACTTTGCTAACAAAGGTCCGTCTAGTCAAGGCTATGGTTTTTCCAGTGGTCATTTATGGTTGTGAGAATTGGACTGTGAAGAAGGCTGAGCACTGAAGAATTGATGCTTTTGAACTGTGGTGTTGGAGAAGACTCTTGAGAGTCCCTTGGACTGCAAGGAGATCCAACCAGTCCATCCTAAAGGAGATCAGCACAACATTGTAAAGCAATTTTCCTTCAACTAAAAAAAAAGTTAAAAAATAAGAAACATATTAAGCTTTTATTTTGTAGAAAGTTGCATATTAATTTTAATTTTTTAAAATGAATTTTGTTTTTTAGAACATTTATAGAAAAAGTTTGAAGATAGTATAGAATTCCATTCTGAAATCAGTTCCTCTTTAATTCATTTTATATTAGTCTTGCACTTTTGTTGTAATTAATAAACCAACATCAGTGTATTTTTAGTAATGAAAATCCATAGTTTATTCATGCTTCTGTAATTGTTTTTACCTATGTCCTTTTTCTATTCCAGAATCCCATCCAGGTTACCACATATCATTTAGATGTCACGTCTCTTTAGGCTCCCCTGGGCTATTACAGTCTTTCCTTGTGTTTGATGATCTTGATAGTTTTGAAAAGTGCAAGGTAGGTATATTTTAGAGTACCCTTCATTGAGATATGTCTGACATTTTTCTCATGAGGAGATTGGAGTTGTAAATTTGGGGAGGACGACATAGTGCAAATTTTATTACATCAAATCAAGGGAACAAACTGTGAACATGACCTCACTGCTGATGTTACCTTTGCTCACTGAGGTGGTGTTTGTCAGGTTTTCCACTCGAAGGTTACTCTTATTTTCCCTCTTCCACATGACTCTGTAATAATTTCTTTGGAAGGAAATCATTATGTGCAGTAAGTACTTAAGGAGTAAGGAGTCCCATCCCTTTAGGCAAGAGCATCTACATTATTTATTTAGAATTTTTCTGCACAGGAGATTGTTTCATCTCCCTCATTTGCTAAAGTATTCAATCATTTTATACTACTGTGGACTCATGGGTATTTTATATTGGGGTTATAATTAACACTATTTCTTTTCTGTGATTTTTGCTGCTTAAATTGTTCCAGCTTTGGCCATTGGTAATTCCTTTACCTAGTTGATATACCTCTACAGTTTTAAGCACTTCTCCATTTTCTAGAACTACAAAAATCTCCAGGCTCTTCTTATGTATTTCCTACCCCTATTTTAGAATCAGCCATTTTTTTCAAGTAGCTAAGATTTTATTTACTAGTAATGGAATTATAATAAAAAATGGCCGCTAAGTAAGTTTTTTCTTTTTTGCAAAAAAAGTTAAAACGATTTTGAAAAAGACAATACAGGAGAACTCACATCACTTCACAACGTCCTATAAATTCACAATAATCAAGTAATTGGTGAAAGAAGGCAGATATTCAGATCAATGAAATAGGATAGAGTTTAGAAATAGATACAAGTGGTGAATTGATTTTTGACAAATTGCCATTATAATTCAATAGAAAAGTACAATTTTCAAAAAATGGTGCTGAAATAACTAGACATATTTTTGCAAAACATTTTTAAAAAGAATTTAATCCATACTTTGCTCTATATACAAAATTAATGCAACGAAATATAGATATCAATGCAAACATCCAAAATACATAAAGAGAGAACTCTCAAAGCTCGATAATAAGAAAATGAACAACCCACTAAAAATAAGCAAGATATTTAATCAGTCTTTACCATAGGAGATCATATGAAAGGATGGTGCACATCATTTATTGGTTCAGTTCAGTTCAGTCATTCAGTGGTGTCCGACTCTTTGTGACCCCATAAATTGAAGCATGCCAGGCCTTCCTGTCCATCACCAACTCCTGCAGTTTACTCAAACTCATGTCCATCAAGTCGGTGATGCCATCCAGCCATCTCATCCTCTGTCGTCTCCTTCTCCTCCTGCCCCCAATCCCTCCCAGCATCAGAGTCTTTTCCAATGAGTCAACTCTTTGCATGAGGTGGCCAAAGTACTGGAGTTTCAGCTTTAGCATCATTCCTTCCAAAGAAATCTCAGGGCTGATCTCCTTCAGAATGGACTGGTTGGATCTCCTTGCAGTCCAAGGGACTCTCAAGAGTCTTCTCCAACACCACAGTTCAAAAGCATCAATTCTTCGGTGCTCAGCTTTCTTCACAGTCCAATTCTCACATTCATACCTGACTACTGGAAAAACCATAGCCTTGACTAGACGGACCTTGGTAGGCAAAGTAAGGTCTCTGCTTTTGAATATGCTGTCTAGGTTGGTCATAATTTTCCTTCCAAGGAGTAAGCATCTTTTAATTTCATGGCTGCAATCACCATCTGCAGTGGTTTTCGAGCCCAGAAAAATAAAGTCTGACACTGTTTCCACTGTTTCCCGATCTGTTCCCCATGAAGTGATGGGACCAGATGCCATGATCTTAGTTTTCTGAATGTTGAGCTTTAAGCCAACTTTTTCACTCTCCTCTTTCACTTTCATCAAGAGGCTTTTTAGTTCCTCTTCACTTTCTGCCATAAGGGTGGTATCATCTGCATATCTGAGGTTATCGATATTTCTCCCGCAATATTCATTAGAGATATACAAATATACCTTCATTATACTACACCTTTATTAAAATCAGTTTTTAATTTTTTCAATATTAAAGTTAGTAGGACACCAGCAAATGGAATTCTCATGCACTGCTAATAGAATGCAAAATGGTACAGCCACTTTGCCATATGGAATCATACCCAGAAGTCTGGACTTGCCAGAGAGCATTCAAGCTATTAGTTGTGGTAAAGATCACAAACACAGATCTATTTGTTTTCTTTCTGTTACTATACTGTCTTTCTGATAAAAGGTAAGAAATCAAACAAATGCATATACAATTGATACAGAATAATGACTTCATGTACTCTTGGCATTAAATCCCAGGTAAAATGTACATGGCTGTGACAACAGTTTGAAAGATTACTTACTAGATCTGTGTGAGTTGCAGAAATTGACTACACAGTCCTAAGGTTCATGAGAAGCACTGATACTTTCTCACTCTGCCAACCTGTGCTCATAATTGGTATGATCTGGGATTTATGTTTGAAAGAGGCAGAAGTGGAGCGTCCACAATGTATCTCCATCAAGCTAAAATATAGGTGCAGCCGGTAACAAAGCATTCTGAAATTAGCCATATAGACTGGACTTCCAAGGGTCTGAGTTTTTATAAGGAAACGTTGTTGCATGTGTCTTTGGTTGTTGTTTCATTAGGTAGCAAGACAAGCTATCAACTTCTCACAAATGAAGTGCATGAATCTGGAACAGTCAGAAGCAGACATCTTTGTTGCTTTAATATATGCAGTTTCCTTCATTTGACTCTGTCCAATCACTTAAAATAAAATAAAAGCATATAAATAATGTAAAATAGACATTCACTAATGTAAACATAAGAAATATTGGTTCAAAGTTAAGGTATATATATTTTTTCTTTCCTTACAAGAAACTATCCCTTGGTGCCCTAGCCTTTCCTAAAGCACACTCTATAAGGATTATAGCAACAAGTTGAAAAGCCTCCCTCTCTATATATTTTATAGCCTCCCTCTCTATATATACTCATTTTCTGAACTTAAATTCTTTGTATGTGTGTGTCTGTATGTACACGCAATGCTCATGTGTGTGCTCAGTCGCTAAGTTCTGTCCTATTCTTTACAACCCCATGGACAGTAGCCTGCCAGCCTCCTCTGTTCATGGGATTTCTCAGGCAAGAATATTGCAGTGTGTTGCCATTCTCCAGGGGATCTTCCTGATCCAGGGATCAAACCTGTGTCTCCTGCATTACCAAAGGACTCTTTACCACTGAACCACCTGTATATGCCCATATATGTATGCATATTTGTCTATATATTGAAAGTGTGCATTTCCCTATATACTTTTCAAAATGTAAACCAGAATATGGAACTTATTATTTACTATCTATTCTAGAGACTTACGATTTTAAAGAAGGCATTGACTTTTCTTCCCATGTCCATTGATTTCTGGTTCCTTTACGAGATAATCCAATCCCATAGTAATAGGATAGTCTGCTTTGAATGAAGTTCTGCAATAAAAAGTGATATATTCTATGAGAAAAATGTCTTTCCATAATTCTGAAATGAAATAATAATCTTTTTAATATTTTATTATTTTGAGTAACAAATAGTTTCAAGATCAATTTCATCCTGATTCTGTTGAAATGATAAAATAAAAGAATCTTAGTTATATTTATTAAATATAGTGACATAAATGAGACACAAAATAACACTGTCTTAGCTTACCTATCTTTTTTTTTTTTTAAGATTTTTTGGATGTAGATCATTTTTTGAGACTTCCTTGGTGGCTCAGATGGTTAAGCGTCTGTCTACAATATGGGAGACCTGGGTTCAATCCCTGGGTCAGGAAGATCCCCTGGAGAAGGAAATGGCAATCCACTCCAGTACTATTGCCTGGAAAATCCCATCGACAGAGGAGCCTGGTAGGCTACAGTCCATGGGGTCACAAAGATTTTAAAGCTTTTATTGAATGTGTTGTAATATGCTTCTGTTTTATGCTTTGGATTTTTAGCCGAGAGGCATGTGGGCTCTTAGCTGCATGAGGTGGGATCACAACTGTACCTTGTGTGCTGAAAGGTAAAGTCTTAACCATTGGACCACTAGGGAAGTCTGTACCTATCTTATTTAATCTTCAGACTAAAATATCTTAATTTACTTTCAACACTGATAATTGTAGCTCAAGAAAAAATTCTGAGCAAAATTGGTTGGTATTTTGAGGTCCAGGTGTGACAGATGTGAGGTTTTTACCAATGTCATTAAAATTTTTTTTTTCAAAAGTACTGTGCTTATTTTTTGTGAAGTGAGCATCTTGAAGAAGTGTCCTTATTATACCAGATGAGATGTTTACATAGGTATCTGGAAATTACTTGATAAGTACAAATGTAAATGATGTTCATCTTGTAACTTAATTTTTACCACGTTTATGCACATATATTGGACTTTCCCTGATGGCTAGTGGTAAAGAACCTGCCTGCTAATGAAGGTGATGAGGGTTTGATCTCTGGTTCTGGAAGATTCCCTGGAGAAGGAAATGGTCACCCACCCAAGTACTCTTGCCTGGGAAATCCCATGGACAGAGGAGACTGGCAGGCTACAGTCCATGGGGTCACAAAAGAGTCGACATGACTTAGCAACTAAACAACAAACAACAGCAATGTACGTATATTATCTCATGTGATCTTCCTAAAATATGTTGGAAAGAAAATATAACCAGTTTTATTACAAGCAAAGTAATGTGTGAGAGGGAATTAAAGAGAGAGTTTCTGACTATAAATTCTGTATTTCTCTATTCTGCTTTAGTTTTTACCCTTAGTTTGTTTTTATTTTCCTTTGTTTCTTTCACCATAGAGAATATGGCAAAAACTTAGTCTCTCTACCCAGAAAAAAGTTACGTACATACCATCTACTCATAAGATTTGACATTCAATTTTATGGTTTTCATAGATGGTCTTATTTCTTGATGGAGATATCTTACATAAAAGATTAGGGCTTCTAGACTCTAAAGCTAATTTTTGAGCCCACCAGGCTTCCCTGTCTATGGAATCCTCCAGGCAAGAATACTGGAATGGGTTGCCATTCCCTTCTCCAGGGGATCTTGCTGACCCAGGGATCAGACCCAGATCTTCTGCATTGCAGGCAGATTCTTTATTGTCTGAGCCACCAGGGAAGCCCCTTGGAATAAAAAGGAAGTTAATTCAGATCTGCAAATGTCTTCTTTTCGGGTTCAGATTTGCTCTGTTCTCTTGATGGTTTTCAAGTTCATATTTTTATAACTATTTATGAGTTTAAAAGCCAAAAATATGGGTGATTGTACTATTACAGATAATTGAGTTAGTCTTAGTGTCTGTGAAAGAATATTAAAAGATTCTCCTTAACTTGGAATGTAGAAATATATTTCTTGAAAGAATAATAGTAAGTTAATTCTCTATTCAAATCAAGGATATTGATAAGGATTATGAAATATTTAGTTCAATTTTCTTGGAAGTTAGTATGAGTTAAAATTTAATATGAGTTTGAATTAATTGATCTTATAATCATATGAATTTTAAATTCATACCAAGTCTTCCGTTTACCCTAAACTCAGTGGTATTGTACTTCTTGATTTTGTTGGAGGTAAAATGACATTTTTTTTTTTTAGAGAGAAGCTACATTTCCATGAAATTATCAGTATGAAAATATAATTATCTCTGATAAAATGAAATATTTTAAGCATAATTTTTTCCTAGTTGTTTCATGTTTCCCTTTACATTTGCTCTACTGGAAAGGTTCTAACTGGGGGTGAGTTAGATGAATTAAAGGAAATTCTAATTTCATTTCTACTTGTATTTCTGACCTTAAGATGAGAACTGTCTAGATCTGAATCAACTTACAACTGTAAACTATGGACACTCAAATATTATCAAGCATTCAGATTTAGCTAACAGGACTTTCCCAGTGGTCAAGTTGTTAAGAATCTGTCAGGCAACGCAGGGGACACAGCTTGGATCCCCAGTCCAGTAAGATTCCACGTGCAACAGACAGCTAAACCTGCGCACTACAACTACTGAGCCTGAGCTTTGAGCCCATACTCCACAACAAGGGAAGTCACCTCCACAAGAAGCCCTGTCACCGCAGTTAGAGAAAGCCCACGGGTAGCGAGGAAGACCCAGCACAGCTTAAAAAAAAAAAATGATTTAGACAACAACTAATGGCCAGATGGCCAAAAGAATAAGATGAATACAGGGTGAGACGGAAAACAGAAATACGTCACCAGTTCTTCCTTATCTTCTATCTTAAGAAGTGTGGAGTCCATTTCCTTGCAGCGTTTTTTACTTTCTTCAAAGTTCTTCGATTCATCTGAAAAATGGTAACATTTCTGTCCACAACACGACCATTTACTTTTACATTCCTTTCCTTCAAAACAAAAGATATTCCCCAGAGACCATTCAGTGTGTATCCTGAAAGGAATGCTCTGGAACTTAGCTACTGAGGAATCCTTTCTACTCCTTGTAAAACCATTGATTTCGTGAGATGGATGGACTTCGTTTCTACGTTCCTGGCCTTAGGGAGATGACTTACATCCCTCCAAATCTATGCATGAGACTATTAAAATTCTCTAGGAAATATATCTTAGAAAATTGATGTTTTTTCTCACAATCTCTACAGATAGGAGTTCACAGGGGAAAACAACTTCTTTGTATTCTCTGAAAGAAAGAAAGTGAAAGTCGCTCAGTCACGTCTGACTCTTTGCAACCTGTGAACTATACAGTCCATGGAATTCTCCAGGCCAGCATATTGGAGTGGGTAGCCTTTCCCTTCTCCAGGGGATTTCCTCAACCCAGGGATAGAACCCAGGTCTCCCGCATTGCAGGCGGATTCTTTACCAGCTGAGCCACAAGGGAAGCAGTCTCTAGACTAAGTAAAATCTATAGGTACAGAGCTGATCTTAACTTAGCATTGATACACTAACCTAGTGCCTAATCTACATACCCATATGAGAGCATATAATAATGATTAGAGACTGTGCTAAAGGAGATGTAGAATTTTTTGGTAGAAAAAGTATTATTTTGAGACATGGTGATTTAAAAGAATATATCATGTATACTGAAGAATCTAACTACTGGGAAAGACGAGTATTTTTTTCTGAAATTAAATAAAATGAAAGTTGGACTTTATAGTTGGCTGAGTCTAAAATAACATCCAAATTGAGCAGGTTATCAATTGACTGAGAGAAGCAGAGAAGACACTTGTTGGTCTCAGTCTTTTATCTACATACCTCTAAAGTGGGTTCTCTTTGAAAGTCATGATTTTAGATGTGGAATTTTCTTGTGTTCCATTGTCCAATGGAGGCTCTGGTAGTCCACCCTGGAAAACATTCACTGTACATTATTGAAGTGAAGTGAAAGTAGCTCAGTTGTGTCCGACCATGTGCGATCCCATGGCCTATACAGTCCGTGGAATTCTCCAGGCCAGAATATTGGAGTGGTAGGCTTTCCCTTCTCCAGGGGATCTTCCCAACCCAGGGGTCGAACCCAGATCTCCTGCATTGCAGGCGGATTCTTTACCAGCTGAGCCACAAGGGAAGCCCAATAATACTGGTGTGGGTAGCCTATCCCTTGTCCAGGGGACCTTCCCAACCCAGGAATCAAAACAGGGTCTCCCGCATTGTGGGCAGATTTTTTACCAACTGAGCTCTCAGGGACATCAGTACATCATTAGCTCCAGGAAAACATAACATGGGGCAGACTAAAAGGCATACATTAAATTTTAAGATGTCAGTTAATATTCAGGAGTTTTATTCCTGTGCTTTTTAGGGAGATAAGACTATAAAGGAAGATGCAAATTACATCATGAAAAAGCCTTCAGGGATGCTAAGGTAGTTGGATTTTTACGGTAGAGCTTGTGATATCAATGCCAGCAATGAGTAATCTGAAAATAGCATTTTGCAGAATTATTCACAACAGCCAAGATATGGAAACATCCTAGGTGTCCATTGACAGATGAATGGATAAAAAAGTTGTGGGATACACACACACACACATGTATGCACATACATACAATACAATACTCAGCCACAAGAAAGAAGGAAATTCTGTCATTTGCAACAACATAGATGAACTTTAAGGACATTATACTAAGTGAAATAAGTCAGACAAAGACAAGTATTGTATGCTGTCACTTATTTGTGGAATCTGAAAAACTGAACTCATAGAAGCAGAGAGCAGAATAGTAGGTTCTAGGTTCTGGGGAGCAGAGAAGGGGGAGAAATATTCAAAGGGTACATAATTTCAGTTATAAAATAAATACATGAGTATCTAATGTACAGGATTGTGACTGTAATTTAAAATATTGTATTCAATACCTGAATGTTGCTGAGACGATCTTAAATATTCTCACCACAAGAAAGAAGTGGTAATTATGTGGCTGGTGGTAATCACTTTACAATATATGTGTATAAAATCAATGCATTGTATACCTTCAACTTACACAATGTTAAATGTCAGTTATAGCTCAATAAAGTTGGAAAAAATAAAAAAAAGAAAAATGTTTTATTTAAAATAGATCAAAAATAATAAAATATCCAGAAATATATTTAACTAATATGTGCAAAACATATACTTTTAAAAACAAAATTGTTAAAAGTCAAAGATTTAAATAAATGGATGTAAAGATATATCATATTTCCCTTATGTCACATGTGAAAATTAACAGAAAATGGATGAAAGCACAAACATGAAGAAGTAAAAACAATGCTTTAGATAGCATAGGTGAAAGTGTGATCCTGGATTAGGCAATGGTTTTTTAGATATGATACTAAAACGCTCTGTTTTAGAATAACAATATTTTTTATCTCTTATAGCAGGATAAAATTAGAGTCAATTGCCTATAATGGATATGGTGATCATATTGCTGCATAGGGAGAAAGCCTCTCTTATAATGATTATTTAGGAATATTTGTTGCCTGATTTTATAATTTATGTTCTACCCCAAAATCTGTTTCTATCTTCACTAGCCTAAGAGAGAGACAAAACACAAACTATATTTATATTAGAAGTTTGAAATCATTATGTACCTTTCTGGAGCTTTGTTACCAGAGAGGACTTATTTTGTCCTGATATTTGGGTACCTAGAAAAAAATGGAAGTAATCTTCGAAAATATTAACATTGATTTAAATAAATCATAATGTTTTTAGTTTAAACATGGTGTTTGTAGGATTTAGGATGATCTGGAAAAAAATGCTTTAAGAATAATTAATGAGGTAATGAAGACTGGGGGGTGTATATTTCAAAAATCTTAGAGAAAAGACTCCACCACCTCTTACAATACTTGGTTCAAGCAATCTCAAGAATTAATTTGTTTTTCTCAATAAGGTGTTTCAATTTGTTAAAGTATATCTTTGAGTTATGAAATCAGAAAATATCTATGTATATATTTAATTTTCCCTACAATCATTCTGTAATTTATACTTTGGTCAAGTCAGAATAAGAATTCAATACTTAGGCTAAATGCACACATTAAAATAAGAGTTCTATTCCATAATAATATGACATTTTAGAGGCACCAACGATCATTAAAATGAAAGGTTCAATCATAATCTTTCAAAACTTGACTTAGGTGGAATAGAAGTTATCACTCTCACTATAGTATACATCAAGACAAAACATTCCCAGGATTCCCAGGATCACAACAATGAGCTTCTCTTGAGCTGACGGTGAATCTGCAGGGAGAGAAAAGGAAACACTGAGAAAGGAGTGATGAAGACAGTTATTTTAGAAGAACAAAAGATCCCACATCTGTGAGAATTCAAAGACATCAACTTGGACCCCAAAACATTTACCATTGCAATCCTCCTCTCAGAATATACCATTCCTTTTTCAGCGAATATAAGGCTTCACGAGTTGTAGATCAAAGACTACAAATTACAGCAATGCCTGGGTAGGTAGTCCTAGAGGAGGGCATGGCAACCTTCTCCAGCATTCATGCCTGGAGAATCCCCATAGACAGAGGAGCCTGGCGGGCTACAGTCCATGGGGTGGCAAAGAGTTGGACACAACTGAGCGACTAAGCACAGCACAGCACATATGTCATATTAGAATATTGTATTTCAAATTCCAGCTCTAAGTCTCATTAATAAAAACATGTAAGCGGGTAAATGCTTTACACTTGCAGCGGTAGTTCCTGTCATTCCATTGACATAAAGAAAGGCAATTTGAAAGTTTAATCCCACGTAGGTTTTCTCCTGCTCAGCTGCTAAAATTGATCTTCTCAGGATCTTACCTCTCATTTGCTGTCTCCTGGTGTCCTTAACCAGACTCGGTTCCGAGTAGTTTTCCTCTTGGTTCTTCATCTCTGTGGCTGTTTAATGTCAAGGATGTGGCTCTATGGAAACTTCACATAAGTAGTTAATAAATGGTGTATAAAAGCACAAGAAGCCTTGAAAGGTTAAACTGGGTGATGTGTGAGATCAGTTAACAGCACTCATTTAGCAGCTGAGCAAATCCAAGTTTGGTTCTCATTTCAGTAGACCTTTAGACAACTGTTTCATCATAGAGTAAGTAGTTTTAAAAATAGTATTTGATGTGTAATAACCAAGAATGGTGGGAAATGGCGGGAAGTGAGAAGGAAACTCAAAGGAGGGGACATATGTACACCTATGATTAATTTATGCTGATGTATGACAGAAATCAAACCAATATTATAAACCATCATCAATCAGTTAAAAACAACTAATTCTCTGTTTGACATAATGTTACTTGTTTATTGGAACAATGAAAATTAGTAGATTACTGAAAAAGTTCATGAATAGTAATATCCTGATGAAATGAAAGTCAAAATTCACAGAAACACTTGAAAATTGTTATAATATCTTTGTTCAAATTAAAGTCTATATTTGAAAAACATGCACCAATTATATAGTTAAGTTTAAAATCCGTTAAAAGTTAAAGACAGCTTTCTATGATGAGGGAATAACAGTATTGGCATATATGGTACACTCTGCATTAATCTACTTTAATTGGGACATTCATTAATGAAAAGGGAATGAGATGCTATCAAATAATTCTTCTAATTTGAGTGATTGTGGAGCTCTAAGAAATCATTAAAAATTAAAGAAATATTTTATATGTTAAAAATGGTACATGACATATTAAATTCTCCAAAGAGTTCATCATATAAAGACAAAACAATGTTAAAATGTCATTAAATACTTATTTTACATGAGTAATTGACAGTTGACAATGGCTAAGATATGAAATCACAAAATGATAAGGAAAAGCATACATCATTTATGGAAGAACAATGTTGGTACAAACTTCGAGGAAGATCCTGAGGCTGTTAAGTCAATGAGGGAAGCTTTAGTTGTATCAGCAATTATAAGAAGTCAACAATGTGCCTTAAAAATTCAGTCAATGGATTCTGTAGTAGTGCAATCTACAATTAATTCTGGCTTTGAAATTTACAATGTATGACCATTAAAAATTATTTAGTATTTAGCAAATGAGTTTACTAATCTAAAATGAGAATAAAAATATGTATGATATAAAGCATGTAAAACACCTAATATTAAATTTGCCTTTTATTTTATTTCTTATTTTAATGCAATTGCCATGATAGTATTCATATCAGGCATATAATTTATTAGAAAGAAATCTCTGTGTTAGTGTGATTTATCTTTTTTCAAATTTATGACCAAGTTTTTATAAAGCATTTGATTGTATATAATTGAGTTAATCCAGCATTTTACTGGAGGTACCATATTCTGATTTTTACTTTAATTAGACCAGTGAAGAATTTTATTGGCCACTCACAATTCTATGAATCCATTTTAATAACATATTTTTAAGGGCTGAGTTAAATATTTAATACTATATCTAATTCTATGTCTATTGATGACAAAATACAATGTTAACTGTCCCTTGTCCTGATGCTACTGATATTCCGTCTTAAATTGGATTGATTAACAAACTCAGTTATACATGAAAGTTTTCCCTTGAATAATGTCTGCAGGCAAGAATTTGAACATTTTAAGAAATCTTCCTCAATACTTCATATTTTATTCTTATTTTCTCCCAAAACTAAAATACCCAAATATCAAATACAGATACCAATCTCTCTTTAATTTGTTTGCTTACCAATTGTCCCTAAATCGAACCACATTGGCATTTGTAATCTCCTGCTAAATGAGATGAGGAATTAGGAAGGAGAGGGAAACACATACCTTCTACAGGCCAGAGTCCTGCCTCTTCTCGTGAGTGGCCAGGTTACTGTGAAAATCAAACAATGTCTGTGGTCTTCACAGACTGCCCTGTGAAGGCCCAGAGTGAAACAATAGTGGAAAAAGTACATTCTTATCACCGAGTCACTGAAACAGGAAATTCTTACGCTTGGGTATTTTGAAGACAGTTTATCTCATCACACAACTCCAGAGTATAGGAGACTTAGGATATGTAGTGTATCAGTTAGTTTGTTCTTTGGTGAGTTCCTCTGAGAATTGATTTCCCTTTCTAAAAGATATAGGGGGACAAAGGACATGATCACCCTGCTGTTAACTTGCTTTCACTTCATTCATCAATGCTGAACATCTACTCCTTGTCAAGAGTAACTTCAATGTTTAAGTTTTACTTTTAGATAAGTTTGCTAAATCTAGGCATTACTTATTTCTTTTCCTTATAATCTCATTGTGTCATTTCTATTATAATAGAGGAAATCATAATTCCATTAACAGTACGTATTTAAGGATACTTATCCCTAATTCAGAAGAGTTACTACGTTTTAAACTTTTTTAACTGTCATCTAATTTTTAGCTTTCTAAAATCTAGACAAATGGAATATAAATCTGTAGTTATATACCAATTTATTGTTGTTGTTCAGTCGTGAAGCCATGTCTGACTCTTTGTGACTCTGTGGACTGCAGCAGGCAAAATTTCCCTTTTACTATCTCCCTGAGTTTGTTTAAATTCACGTCCAGTGATGGGCTTCCCTGGTGGCTCAGATGGTAAAGAGTCTGCTTGTGATGCAACAGACCTGGGTTCAATCCCTGGCTGAGGAAGATCCCCTGGAGAAAGAAATGGCAACCCACTCCAGGATTCTTGCCTGGAAAATTCCATGGAGAGAGGAGCCTAGCAGGGCTACTGTCCATAGGGTCACGGAATCAGACATGACTGAAGAGACTGAGCACACCCACGACTACATGTCCATTGAGTCAGTGAGGTCATCCAGTCACATATTCCTCTGTGGCCCTCTTCTCCTCTTGCATGGAATCTTTTCCAGCATCAGGATCTTTTCCAATGAGTCAGCTCTTTACATCAGGTGGCCAAAGTATGGAGCTTCGGTTTCAGCCTCAGTCCTTCACATGAATACTCAGGGTTTACTTCCTTTAGGGTTGACTGGCTTGATCTCCTTGCTGTCCAAGGGACTCTCTCCAGGACCATAGCTGGAAAACATCAATTCTTTGGCATTCACCCTTTATAGTTCAACTCTCAAATCCGTACATGACTACTGGAAAAACCAAAGCTTTGATTATATGGACGTTTGTCAGCAAAATGATGTATCTGCTTTTTAATATGCTATCTAATTTTGTCATAGCTTTACTTCCAAGGAGCAAGCGCTTTTCAATTTCATGGCTGCAGTCATTGTAGACAGTGATTTTGGAGCCCAAGAAAATGAAATTTGACACTGTTTCCACTTTTTCTCCGTCTATTTGCTATGAAGTGATGGGATTGGATACCATGATCTCTGTTTTTTGATTGTTGAACTTTAAGCCATCTTTTTCATTCTCCTGTTTCAACTGAATCAAGAGGCTCTTTAGTTCCTCTTCACTTTCTGTCATTAAAGTGGTATCATCTGCTATCTGAGGTTGTTGATATCTCTCACTGCAATCTTAATTCCATCTTGTGAGTCATCCAGCCAGCACTTCATATGATGTACTCTGCATATAATTTAAATAAGCAAGGTGACAATATTCAGTGTTGAATATATCCTTTCCCAATTTTGAACCAACCTGCCATTCCATTGTTCCATGTCCTGTTCTACTGTTGCTTCTTGACCTGCATGCAGATTTCTCATGAGGCAGCTAAATTGGTCTGGTATTCCCATCGCTTTAAGAATATTCCACAGGTGGTTGTGATCCACACAGTCAAAGGCTTTAGCAGAGTCGATGGGGCAAAAGTAGATTTTTTTCTGGAATTCCCTGGCTTTCTCTATGATTCAATGGATGTTGGCAATTTGATCATCTGTCTTCTCTGAATCCAGCCTGAATATCTGGAAGTTCTCTGTTCATGTACTGCTGAAGATTATCTTCAAGGATTTTGAGCATAATCTTTGTATCATGTGAAATGAGTGCCATTTTAGGATAATTTGAACGTTATTTGGCATTGCCTTTCTTTGGGATTGGAATGAAAACTGCCCTTTTCTTGTCCTGTGGCCACTGCTGAGTTTTCCAGTTTGCTGGCATATTGAGTGCAGCACTTAACAGCATCATTCTTTAGGATTTGGGATAGCTCAGCTGGCATTACACCACATCCACTACCTTGTTTTTAGTAAGGCTTCCTAAGGCCCACTTGACTACACACTTCAAGATACCTGGCTCTAGGTGAGTGACCACACCATTGTGGTTATCTGGGTCATTAAGAGCTTTTCTGTACAGGTATTCTGGGTATTTTTCCATCTCTCCTTAATCTCTTCTGCTTCTGTTAGGTTCTTGCCATTTTTGTCCTCTCTTGTGCCTATCTTTGCATGAAATATTCCCTTGGTATCTCCAGTTTTCTTGAAGATATGTCTAGGCTTTCCCATTCTATTGTTTTTCTTTATTTCATTGTATTGTTCACTTAGGAAGACTTTCTCTCTCATTGCTAATTTATGGAACTCTGCATTCAGTTGGGTATCTTTTCCTGATCCTCTGCCTTTCACTTCTCTTCTTTTCTCAGGTATTTGTAAGCTGTTTGTAAGCTATTTGCAAACTCTATTATGTCTTAATAATATAGACTAATATTTGAACTTTCTATAGCAATTGCTAATGGCTACCTATATGGTGAATATCTTTATTATATTTTATATTAATAAACTAAAAAATAATATTCTATTACCCACTTAATTGAATTATCGCATGTGAAACATTCATTAGTGATGCCAAATAATGTGAAATTCAGTAATATTCACTTTTAAAATTTGAAGTGAAAAGTGAAAGTCACTCAGTTGTGTCCAACTCTTTGCAAATGCATGAACTGTACCCTACCAGCTCCAGGTAAGAATTCTGGAGTGGGTAGCCATTCCTTTCTTCAGGGGATCTGCCTAAGTCATGGATTGAACTGAAGTCTCTTGTATTACTGGTGGATTCTTTACCAGCTGAGCTACAAGGTAAGTGTTAAATGTATTATTCATGTTATCATACATTTTTCTGGTTCCAGTTAAATAATTTGGTACACATCATGTCCTTTGTTACATGCCCAAATATGTTGACTCTTCCGGCATCTAACTATAATAAAATCTAGGGAGAAGGCAATGGCACCCCACTCCAGTACTCTTGCCTGGAAAATCCCATGGACGGAGGAGCCTGGTAGGCTACAGTCCATGGGGTTGCTAAGAGGCAGACCTGACTGAGTGACTTCACTTTAACTTTTCACCTTCATCCATTGGAGAAGGAAATGGCAACCCACTCTCGTGTTCTTGCCTGGAGAATCCCAGGGACAGGGGATCCTGGTGGGCTGCCCTCTATGGGGTCGCACAGAGTCGGACATGACTGAAGAGACTTAGCAGCAGTAGCAGCAGCATGGTTAGTCCACCTAGAGCCAAGATAAATACTCAAAATACTAAGAGCGTTTTGAATTTACTGTTTATTATATAAAATGTGGTTGTGACTAAATCTAAAATGGCAGTACCTAGTGACCTAAGAGATATAGATGAATTAGATGTCCATAATAAGTGCAAATATCCTTCTAACAAGATGGATAGATGGATTCATTTCTAGGAAGTTTTTTAAATGGAGGGAGATAGCCAAAATTATGAAATAACTCCGTGTAAAGGAAACATTTTAAGGTCTTATAATGAAGAAACTCTTATTGTAGTTGAAAATTTGGATATGCAGAAAGGAAAGAAGAACTTAAGAAAAGAACTTATGTGGATATATCCAAATAGATATTGACAGGTAGAATAGTAATGATAAAGTATCAAATTGTGCATATATGTTTGTGTTAGAATTCAAGGCAGCAAAAATGGCATGAGCAGTGAAAACAGTAGAGAGAAATTATGTCTTTTCGTCGTTTCATAAAAGTACAAAAATATGAACTTACTAGACTATTGAGTAAAGAATGCATGCTGTAAAATGTCGGGCACTTATAGAACTGCTCCTGAGTCACTTCAGGCATGTCCGACTCTGCACGACCCCATAGACTTCAGCCTACCAGGCTCCCCTGTCCCTGGAATTCTCCAGGCAAGACCACTGGAGTGGGTTGCCATTTCCTTCTCCAATGCATGAAAGTGAAAAGTGAAAGTGAAGTCGCTCAGTCGTGTCCAACTCAGCGATCCCATGGACTGCAGCCTACCAGGCTCCTCTGTCCATGGGATTTTTCCAGGCAAGAGTACTGGAGTGGGTCGCAATTGCCTTGTCCACGTAGGGAACTAATAAGACATATTAAATTTATAAATTCTTATAAAAGAAAGTTAAAAATATTTATTGTGAAAGCTAAGAAAACAACATAATGTAGAATTCAAAGTAACAATATATTATACTTAAATATTAACTATATGTTATTACATATAAATAATATATGTAAATAGAGAATATGATAATCCTAAATTTATATTAAGTATATATATAATAGCTTTCCATTTAAATTTTAAGAATGTTTATATTTTAAAATATTTTGTTTAACACACTATGTATGTAAAACAGTTATTTTAATAACTGCTAACTTAATGAGCCATATTATTTTATCAAAAGCCATGAACAGGAAAGTAAAGAACACAAACTGCTTTAGTTAATGTACTCTCATAGTATCAACCAAGAACCATGTTACAAAAGATTGAGCCTGTTTAATAATTATATACTGAATATGTAACCTATTAGCAATTAAAAAATGTATGTAAAAAGCAAGAGAGTTCCAAAAAAACATCTATATCTGCTTTATTGACTATGCCAAAGCCTTTGACTGTGTGGATCACAATAAACTGTGGAAAATTATGAAAGAGATGGGATAACCAGACCACCTGATCTGCCTCTTGAGAAACCTGTATGCAGGTCAGGAAGCAACAGTTAGAACTGGACATGGAACAACAGACTGGTTCCAAATAGGAAAAAGAGTATGTCAAGGCTGTATATTGTCACCCTGCTTATTTAACTTATATGCAGAGTACATCATGAGAAACGCTGGACTGGAAGAAACACAAGCTGGAATCAAGATTGCCGGGAGAAATAGCAGTAACCTCAGATATGCAGAGACACCACCCTTACAGCAGAAAGTGAAGAGGAACTAAAAAGCCTCTTGATGAAAGTGAAAGTGGAGAGTGAAAAAGTTGGCTTAAAGCTCAACATTCAGAAAACAAAGATCATGGCATCTGGTCCCATCACTTCATGGGAAATAGATGGGGAAACAGTGGAAACAGTGTCAGACTTTATTTTTCTGGGCTCCAAAATCACTGCAGATGGTGATTGCAGCCATGAAATTAAAAGACACTTACTCCTTGGAAGGAAAGTTATGACCAACCTAGATTGCATATTCAAAAGCAGAGACATTACTTTGCCAACAAAGGTCCATCTAGTCAAGGCTATGGTTTTCCCTGTGGTCATGTATGGATGTGAGAGTTGGACTGTGAAGAAGGCTGAGCACCGAATAATTGATGCTTTTGAACTGTGGTATTGGAGAAGACTCTTGAGTGTCCCTTGGACTGCAAGGAGATCCAACCAGTCCATTCTGAAGATCAGCCCTGGGCTTTCTTTGGAAGGAATGATGCTAAAGCTGAAACTCCATTACTTTGGCCACCTCATGGAAGAGTTGACTCATTGGAAAAGACTCTGATGCTGGGAGGGATTGTGGGCAGGAGGAGAAGGGGACACCAGAGGATGAGATGGCTGGATGGCATCACTGACTCGATGGATGTGAGTCTGAACTCTGGGAGTTGGTGATGGACAGGGAAGCCTGGTGTGCTGCGATTCATGGGGTTGCAAAGAGTCGGACTCGACTGAGTGACTGAACTGAACTGAACTGAACTGAATAGCACAAGGTCAACACAGATTTGAAAACCATGCATAAATAATCATAAATGGAGATTTAAACAATTTATCTCCACTACTTATCAAGCAGATATAGCAGTAGGCAATAGAAATATCTAAGCTAGACAAGTAACCAGTACATATATGAACACACACACATACAGTAACATAGAATATTCTTATTTTTTTAAGTTCAAATGAACATTTCCCCCAAATTTGCTATATATGCTTAAGTCCAGTTACACCACTAAAAAAACTATAGAAATTTGGTGTCACAACACTAGCCCACAGCCAAGTTTGGCAAGTGGGCACTTGAAATGTGAATATTCAAATTTAATTTTTAATTAATTAGAAGAAATAAACATTTCATATTGATTTCATAGTCATATCAGCCATATGTAATAGACATACAGAATATTTCCAGATTCATGAAAATTTCTCTAACTAGTTTACCTAAAATGAAGGCAATAACTAAAATTTTGAAAATCTTTATCGGGTTTTATATTCAGTACTGTATTTCTAAATAACATATGAACCAAGGAAAAATCAAAGTCAAATTTCATAATTTTATATGAATTAAAGAAAAATAGAACAACAAGATTCTGTCTTGTGACATATGAATTGCATTAAATGTATACATTGTAAACAAAAAAAAAGAAAGAAGAAATCTGAGCATGCTTGACAAGAAACTTGAAATGAAAAAGCAATTTCGGTGAAATTAAAGTAGTTGACATAAAGACGAAGGAAGAAACTAGCAAATATGAAAAATCAGAGAAATGCAAATCAAAACCACTATGAGGTACCATTTCACACCAGTCAGAATGGCTGCGATCCAAAAGTCTACAAATAATAAATGCTGGAGAGGGTGTGGAGAAAAAGGAACCCTCTTACACTGTTGGTGGGAATGCAAACTAGTACAGCCACTATGGAGAACAGTGTGGAGATTCCTTAAAAAACTGGAAATAGAACTGCCTTATGATCCAGCAATCCCACTGCTGGGCATACACACTGAGGAAACCAGAAGGGAAAGAGACACGTGTACCCCAATGTTCATCGCAGCACTGTTTATAATAGCCAGGACATGGAAGCAACCTAGATGTCCATCAGCAGATGAATGGATAAGAAAGCAGTGGTACATATACACAACAGAGTATTACTCAGCCATTAAAAAGAATACATTTGAATCAGTTCTAATGAGGTGGATGAAACTGGGGCCTATTATACAGAGTGAAGTAAGCCAGAAGGAAAAACATAAATACAGTATACTAACGCATATATATGGAATTTAGAAAGATGGTAACGATAACCCTGTATACGAGACAGCAAAAGAGACACTGACGTATAGAACAGTCTTATAGACTCTGTGGGAGAGGGAGAGGGTGGGAAGATTTGGGAGAATGGCATTGAAACATGTAAAATAAACACCAATACAGTATACTAACGCATATATATGGAATTTAGAAAGATGGTAACGATAACCCTGTATACAAGACAGCAAAAGAGACACTGACGTATAGAACAGTCTTATAGACTCTGTGGGAGAGGGAGAGGGTGGGAAGATTTGGGAGAATGGCATTGAAACATGTAAAATAAACACCAATACAGTATACTAACGCATATATATGGAATTTAGAAAGATGGTAACGATAACCCTGTATACGAGACAGCAAAAGAGACACTGACGTATAGAACAGTCTTATGGACTCTGTGGGAGAGGGAGAGGGTGGGAAGATTTGGGAGAATAAATATCATGTATGAAACGAGATGCCAGTCCAGGTTCAATGCACGATACTGGATGCTTGGGGCTAGTGCACTGGGACGACCCAGAGGGATGGTATGGGGAGGGAGGAGGGAGGAGGGTTCAGGATGGGGAACACATGTATACCTGTGGTGGATTCATTTTGATATTTGGCAAAACTAATGCAATTATGTAAAGTTTAAAAATAAAAAAAAATTAATTAAAAAAATTTAAAAAAAGAAAAAGAAAAATCATAACAAAGAAAAAATTACAGTAGAGGGGAATAGAAGGGTCAAAGCTATTTTCATTTGAAAGACAATAAAATTAATAAATGACACGTGGAGAATAGAGAAAACATGAATCTTTTATATGTATATAAATATGACAATCCAATGCTCCTGCTGCTGCGAAGTCACATCAGATGTGTCCGACTCTGTGTGACCCCATAAATGGCAGGCTGCCAGGCTTTTCCATCCCTGGGATTCTCCAGGCAAGAACACTGGAGTGGGTTGCCATTTCCTTATCCAGTGCATGAAAATGAGAAGTGAAAGTGAAGTCGCTCAGTCATGTCCAACTCTTAGCGACCCCATGAACTGCAGCCCAGTCTCCTCCGTCCATAGGATTTTTCCAGGCAAGACCACTGGAGTGGTTCTCCAGTGCCTTCTCCGTGACAATCCAATAGATGTTGGCAATTTGATTGTTTGTTGTTGATAAAATTGCCAACATCTGTTGGATCATTGGAAAAGCAAGAGACTTCCAGAAAAACACCTTCTGCTTTGTTGACTATGCCAAAGCCTTTGACTGTATAGATCACAGCGAACTTTGGAAAATTATTCAAGAGATAGGATTACCAGACCGCCTGACCTGCCTCTTGAGAAGTCTGTATGTAGATCAAGAAGCAACAGCTAGAACTGGACATGGAAGAGTGGACTGGTTCCAAATTGGGAAAGGAATATGTCAAGGCTGTATATTGTCACCCTGTTTATTTAACTTCCATGCAGAGCACATCATGTGAAATGCCAGGCTGGATGAAGCACAGCTGGAATCAAGATTGCTGGGAGAAATAGCAATAACCTCAGACATGTAGATGACACCACCCTTATGGCAGAAAGGGAAGAACTAAAGAGCCTCTTGATGAAAATGAAATAGGAGAGTGAAAAAGCTGTCTTAAAACTTAACATTCAAAAAGCAAAGATCATGGTATCCAGTTCCATCAGTTTATGGCAAAAAAAATGGGGAAACAATGGAAACAGTGAGAGACTTTATTTTTTTGGACCCTAAAATCATTGCAGATTTGACTGCAGCCATGAAATTGAAAGACACTTGTTCCTTGGAAGGAAAGCTATGACCAAACTAGATAGCGTATTAAAATCAGAGACATTACTTTAAGGTCTGTCTAGTCAAAGCTTGGTTTTTCAGTAGTTATGTAAGGATGTGAGAGTTGGACCATATAGAAAGCTGAGCACTGAAGAATTGATGCTTTTGAACTGTGGTGATGGAGAAGACTCTTGAGAGTCCCTTGGGCTGGGAGGAGACCAAACCAGTCCATCCTGGAGAAAATCAGTCCTGAATATTCATTGGAAGTACTGATGCTGCAGCTGAAACTTCAATACTTTGGACACCTGATGGGAGGAACTGACTCACTGGAAAATACCCTGACATTGGGAAAGATTGAAGGCGGGAGGAGAAGGGGACAAAAGAGGATGAGATGGTTGGATGGTGTCACCAAGTCGATGGACATGAGTTTGAGCAAGCTCTGGGTGTTGGTGATGGATAGGGAAGCCTGAATAGTGCAGTCCATGGGGTCGCAAAGAGTCGGACACGACTGAGTGACTGAACTGAACTGAAACCTGACAAAACCATTATGGTTTTTACGGATGTTAAACAGACAATAAAGCTGTATTATAAAAACTTTTTACGATCCATATGAAATAGAATGTCTAGAAAATGCAAATTACCAAATATAGTACAACAACAATAAACCTGTATAAGCTTAACATATGTTAAATATATTAATTTACTTTTGGTCTCTCTACTCCTATTTTTGATATTACATGGAAGTGGGCTCACACAATATGCAACATTTTAGAGGTTTGAATGCCATAAACATACTGTTGAGCAAAAAAAGTGAGACACAAAAGAGCGATACCTATATTTTTGGATGTGTATATGATACTTCAGTGGGGTTTTCCAGGTGGCACTAGTGGTAAAGCGACTGCCTGCCAGTGTAGGAGATGAGGGTTTGATCCCTGGGTCAGGAAGGTCCTCCAGGGAATATGAAATGATAGCCCACTCCAGTAGTCTTTTTTTTTTAATTAATTAATTTATTTTATTTGGAGGATAATTACTTTAAAATATTGTGGTATTTTTCTCACACATGTACATGAATCAGCCATGGGTTCACATGTGTTCTCCAATTCAGAAACCCTCTCTCACCTTCCTCCCTCCCCCATCCCTTGGGTTGTCCCAGAGCACCAGCTCTGAGTGTCCTGCTTCATGCATCCAACTTGCACTGGTCATCTCTTTTATATACGGGAATATACATGTTTCAGTGCTATTCTCTCAAATCATCCCACCCTCGCCTTCTTCCACATACTCCAAAAGTCTGTTCTTTAAGTCTGTGTCTCTTTTGTTGCCTTGCGTATAGGATCATTGTTACCTTCTTTCTAAAGTCCATATATGTGCATTAATACAGTGTATTGATGGTTCTCTTTCTGATTTAGTTCCCTCTGTATAATAGGCTCCAGTTTCATCCACCTCATTAGAACTGATTCAAACGCTGGGAAAACCAGTCAACCATATGCAAAAGAATGAAACTAGAGCATTTTCTAACACCATAAACAAAAATAAACTCAAAATGGATTAAAGATCTAAATTTAACACCAGAGACTATTAAAACACTTAGAGGAAAACAGAGGCATAACACCCTCTGACATAAATCACAGCAAGATTCTCTGTGACCCACCTTGCAGACTAATGGAAATAAAAACAAAAATACAAATGGGACCTAGGTAAACTTAAAAGCTTTTGCACAACAAAGGAAACTATAAGCCAGGTGGAAAGGCAGCCTTCAGAATGGAAGACAATAACAGCAAATGAAACAACTGACAAAGAATTAAGCTCCAAAATATACAAGCATTTTATGCAGCTCAATAACAGAAAAATGAACAACCCAATCAAAAGGTGGGCCAAACATTGAAATACGTATAATATCATATACGGAACGAGTCGCCACTCCAGGTTCGATGCAGGATACTGGATGCTTGGGGCTGGTGCACTGGGACGACCCAGAGGGATGGTATGGGGAGGGTGGAGGGAGGAGGAGGGTTCAGGATGGGGAACACATATATACCTGTGGCGGATTCATTTTGATATTTGGCAAAACCAATACAATATTGTAAAGTTTAAAAATAAAATAAAATTTAAAAAAAAAGTGGGCCAAAGAAGTAAACAGTCATTTCTCCAAAGAAGATATACAGAGGGCTAATAAAACACACGAAAATATATGTAGGTTTCTCATATCACAACATCACTCATTACTAGAAAATGCAAATTAAAAACACAATGAGGTATTGTCTCTGCCGGTCAGAATGGCCACCATAAAAATGTTGACAAATAGCTGGAGAGGGTGTGCAGAAAAAGGAAACCCTCTTACACTGTTGATGGGAATGCAAACTGGTACAGCCACTATGGAGAACAGTGTGGAAATTCCTTAAAAATCTGGGAATAGAACCACTCCAGCATTCTTGACTGGAGAATTCCTTGGACAGAGAAGCCTGACAGCCTATAGTCAATGGGGTCTCAAAGAGTCAGACACAACTGAACGAATGAGCACACACAATTATATTTCAACTGTTTTTGAAAAACATTCATTATCAGAAAAAATAATATAATTCATTTTAAAATTTATGCAATCAGAATATTATTTCCATTTCATAAAAGATCAAGTTACCCAACAGTATCCAAACTCATATTTTAATTCTCAAGCTTGTGCTTGCAATGATATGTATTTGGAAACTGACAGTCTTCTGCTTTTATGCCCCATAAATATTGTACAGCACAGTTATGTTCATCAGGTACATTGTCTGTTATCCTGTTATGGAAAAATGCATAATTCCGTTATATTCTATGAAGACAACTCATGAAAAAATAGCATTTTCCATGTAACTGTAATACAAGATATTTTGAAAATGGGTAATGAAGTCTTTAATAAAATTTCAGTTAGAGCTTGTTACTAGGAAATCGGGCTACAGAGTAGCCTGGTTTTCAACATTGGTATCAACATTTTATTAACTTTCAATATCTCCCTTCAGCTTTCTATAATTTGACTAAAACAAATGTATTCATGTTATTAAAAAAAAATTTTTTTTTGTATTTTTCCTCCTCTATATAGCATTCTTTTTACAAACTTACTGTAGATTGCAAGTTGAACCATTTAGCCACTTCCAAGGACGACCGCGGCCTTCACGAGAGACTTGAATCCACGATATAATTGATAGGGACATCAGAAATTTCTAGCCAAAATAAAGAATTTTCACTTAAATAGTCATTATGAAATGTTTTTGTTAATTTTTAAAATGCAAGTCAAAGGATGTGTTCTTTGATAGCATCTTTCTTTCTTTGAACAAATTGAGCATGTTAGATTCTAATCTAACACTAAAAAATATAGGAGTTGAAAGTTTGAGTTTTAATAGTGCCATAAATATTAACCAATATCTGTACTTTTGATTCAAAATTAACTCAGCATTTATACTTATCAGTTTCACTGTGTTCTAATGTTAATAAGGAAAATTCCTTTTTTTTTGACAGCCATTTAATAAAGGGAATATTTACAAAAACATGAATTAGTTATAGAGATCCCACAAAAGAATACTCCTTGCATAACAACTTGGGGATACTTACAGCTGTGAACTGCATCTAACATTAAGCCTAAGGGATAAGAAGGTGGAGTAATTCATATGTGCAATGAGGAAAATTCTGATTCATATAATTTCATTTTTCCTCATGTCAAAACTAACATAGCAAGGCTTTAAATAAGTCTTTAGATTCCATGACATTCATTTTTCTGGATATTGTGACAATATCAATGGATTTCTCTACTATTATATGTTTCTCAGAATTTCAGTTTTAGAGGGAAATTAAGGAAATGAAATTGAAAAAATAAGTGACATGAGAGCCGGAGTTGGTTTTCTGAGCCTGACACCATTCTTTGACTAGATAAACCCCAAAGCCATCTGATTCTGTATTGGTGGAATAAGTGGACCAGACAAGGGGTCAGAGACTCATTTCTCTCTGCTCCTCCCTGCTAAGTTCAACTGTAACATGGGAACTAATGAAAGACACGAGAAAGGAGAACTCTGAAAGGTGGAAAGAGAAGGGTGATATGGCTTGAGACTTCCCAGCAGTCCCACTCCTCTGTAATTGCTAATCACTTCTCCGTGATGAGAGAACAAGGTGGGAGATGAGGGAGTGATAATTAGGTGCGTCTTGTATCTCCCCACCAACCAGGTGAAAGTGACCTAGGTCTCTTACTTCCCAAACACCCCATACCTAACCTAGCTGTTAGGTGTAGCACAGGTAAGCCATTCCTCCTGTGTGTTGAGAGAATCGTGTAGGCAACACCAGGTAAGCCTTACAAGGTGATCCATCAGGACACTTACTAACAAGGAGCAGTCAGAGAAATTGCCTCTGTTTCCTCCACTGAGAGACACTAGGGTTGGGTGATAGGGGTGGGGGTGGGACCAGCAAAGGGGATGTCTTGACTAAAACTACTGAAGCTAAGAAGCCTCTTTATCCCTGAGGTTGTAAGACTTCATCTCCACCCAGCGGCATTGGAAAGAATGGATCTTCAGTGTTGAATTCACACAATGAGCTGTGGAAATTTACAAACTTCACACAAATGCAAAAATTTGGAGGAACTGCAAAATATCATATGGCAGTGATGAGACAGGGACAACCTGTATGATTCCATGTGCTGGAGTAGAAAATGGCAACCCACTTCAGTATTCTTGCCTGGAAAATTCCATGGACACAGGAGCCTGACAGGCTGAAGTTAATAAGGTTGCAAAGAGTCAGACACGAACGACTAAGCACGAACACGGGATTCCATGTATAAGATTCAAAAGCAATCAAAGAGATTCTATAATATCAAAAGTCAGGATAGAGAGTAAATAAGGAGGTGAGACGTGATAAGATATTACAGAGGGGTGGGGCTGCTGAGAAGTTGAAACTTCTATTCCGTGATCTGATGTGCAATTACAGAATTCTATAGGCAAAATCATATGTTTATTTTCCTTGATTTATGATAAAATTAGATAGCACAGTGTATTTTAGAATTTAATAGATTTATAGAAGCATGGTTTTCTTTTTTTTTTTTTTTTTTTAGAAGCATGGTTTTCTATGAAAAGCAAGAACCAGAAATTACCACACATGCAAGAATGATATAAAAATGTAAATAAAGTATCATAAAGTTATATTCCATTGTTTAATGGAATACTAGCAGACCTTAAAATAAACAAGCTACAAATATGTACAAAAGCACAAGTGAATCCTAACAAATATAATGCTGACTAAATGAAGCCTTTAGCAAAGTGTTGGAAACATTTAATAGCTTACCATTTCCTCTTCATTATCTATATAAAGCAGAGTAGAATTCTTATTAGCACAGGATATCAAACTCTCATTCCACGATTTTTTTTCCAAACTAGTATAATAGCAGTTGTTGGAATATGTAATCCAGTCTTTTGGACAATGACCACAATGACATTCTGAAGAAAGATTATGAATTAGTATTCAAAAACAATTTGAATTTGGAAATAAAAATTAACTTACATATATGCATAGATATAAACATATGTATACACACACACACATATATATACATATATATATATATAAAATAACATATCTATGCATCCTCAAGCCTGGTACATATAAAACAAATCTCATTCATGCATTCATAGAGAGGGTCTGTCTTTAATATATGTCCCCATATAAAGGAAACACATAGAAATATCTACTCTTTACATGTCGTGAAAATCAAGAAATGAAACTTCTATTTTAGAATAGCAAAATTATTTGTCTCTATTCATATTATAGCAGGACGAAATTACAGCCAATTGCCAACAATGGATATGGAGATCATATTATTGCATAGGGAGAAGCACTCTCCTATAATCATTTATATGAATGTTTATTGCCTGATTTTATGAATTATGTTCTATCCCCAAATCTATTCTTATTTTCACTAGCCTAAGATAGAGACAAAAATGAATTGTATTCATATCAGAACTTTGAAAATCATTATGTACCTTTCTGGAGCCTTGTTGTGAGAGAGGAGTAATTCTGTTTCCGTATTACAGTAGCTACAAAATTAATCATTAAAAAGTTAATATTGCTTTAAATGAATCATAATGATTTTAGTGTATGAGCTTGAGAATTCACTTTATTGTTTAGAATTAGAGTAATCTGAAATAAAACTGATTTAGCAAGAAAAATTAATTAGGTAATGAAGACTTGATGGAAAAAATATTTCAAAAACCTAACGGAACAAACTTCACCACGTCTTACAGTATTTGCTTTAACTAATCTCAAGAATTAATTTGTATTTCTCAATAAGATCTTTAAATCTCCTAAAGCATGCTTTTGAGTCATGAAGTCAGAATATACATATACATGCTCTCTGTAATTCTCCTGTGTTGTATATTTCTGACAAATTACATATAACATACTGCATTTATTCTAAATGCATGTATTTTAATGATAGGCACATTCTATAATATTATGAAATGTTTAGCAGCACTGACCCTCAGTAAAGTCATAAGTTCCCTTACAGTTTTTCAAAAATGTACTTACAGGGAGTAACAACGATCATTCTCACCACAATGGACATCAAGACAAGGCAGATGATTCCCAGGATCCCAGCAATGAACTTCTCTGGAGGTGATGGTGAACCTGCAGGGACAGAAAAGGAAACTGAGAAAGCAGTGATGGGGACAGTTGTTCAGAGTTTACATACACAAGAACCCACATGAACACAGAATTATGGATATAAACTTGGACCCCAACCCATTTTGACCACTGTAGTCTTTCTCTCAGAATATACCATTGTGTTTTCAGCAAATATAAGACTACATGAGTTGTTGATCAAAGACTTCAAATTATAGTAATGCCAGAATAAAAGTAATCCTCCGATTTCACATCAGAATCCCATATCCAGCTTTAAGTTCTGTTCCTCAAAGTGAAAAATACGCGAGCTTATCCCCTACTCTTCCTCCACGCCTCTGCACCCCACTGCACTTCCTAGAACAGCTCCATGTGTGTCTAGTAAGTGTTTACCTTTGGAGCGGTAATTCTTGTCGTTCCCATGAAGATTCTGAGGAGCATTTGAAGATTTAATTCTACATATGTTAATTCCTGCTCAGTCATTGAAATGGAACTTTTAGAAACCTTAGGTTTTCTTTTCTGCCTCTTTGAGTTCTTGACTCCCTTCAGTTCTGCATAGGTTGCTCCTTGGTTATTCATCTCTGCAGCTGAGTGAGATCAAGGACTGTGCTTGAAGTGAACTGAGGTTGAGTGGTGTATGTGAGATAAGAACCCTAGCACAATGCCACAGGCGGGGCAAAGTGCTTAGTGCTCACTTTGCAGCTGAACAAACTTAAAGCCTGGTAAATTCCTTACAACTTTAAACAAGTTTTTCACGATAGAATGCTTTTTTGAAAAAGATATTCTATATTTGACGCATATATTATTGATTCAAACAGTGAAAAGCAATAAATTAGGGAGGAATAAAGAAGTTCATGAACAATAATATCCTTATTAAGTCAGATTCCATGGAAATATTTTAAAACCATCATAGTGCTTGTGTTCAAATTAAAATGTTCTGTTACCAAGAGAGATTCACCCAAATTTATGATAATTTTGAAATTTAATAATGGTTACAAACAGTTCTTTAAAGATGAGGAGAGAGTAATGTTGACATATACAATAATTTCCTACACTAAATTACATTATTTGTTGACTTACATTTATTGATGAAAAAGGATAACAAATGGTCTTTATTTCAAATGGTTGAGGAGTTCTGAGAAAGCATTAAAAACTGAGGAAATGCTTCATATATTGGAAAGTGTTACATGACACATTAAACATATATAACAAGTAATATGAAAAATAAACAAAATAGGAAAGACTAAAAAATACTTATTTTACAAAAGTAGTTGATAATTGATTTAATGGCTAATATTTGAACCCACAAAATGATAAACACGTATAGGTCACTTATGGAAGAACATTGTTGGTTCAAACTTCCAGAAAGATCTGATAGATGTCCAAGTTAGTAAAGGTCATTTTAGCTGTATAAGTGATGGTAATTACTTATAAAAAATCCAGATAACATAATTTAATAAATCAGACAATTGATGCAGTAGTCATAAATATCTGGAAATTAATTATTACTGAAATTTATAAAATGTGATCTTCAAAAAGTTATTTACTATCTGGTAACCTATATTATTAATATAAATGGAAATAAGTTTATGCAATATATAACATGTGTAACACTGAGCACTCAACCTGGAATTTACAAGTTCTCAGTAATTATCAGTTTTAATTATTATCTTAGTCATCATTTCTATGGTACTATTTCTGATTTACATCAGCCTTTAATTAGTATAACATATCATTTATTCAATGTTTGATTTTTAAAAAATACTTTAATTATGACAATTAAGTTTAAATTAGCCTTTAGATATATGGCAAAACCAATACAATATTGTACAGTTAAAAAATAAAATAAAATATATTTAAAAAAAAGTTACTTCATCTTTAATTTCATTAAAAAATTAGGGTTTTTTTATTCAATCTAAAACATATAGAGGAATTATGCTTGGCCTTTTGCTATATAATGAATTCCTTTCCAAGAATCTGTTTATAGATGTTGAGCAAAATATGTATAAACATATTATTATACAAAAAGCTTACCATCTACTGATTATAAAATCCAAAACTAATTGTTCCCTCTCATGAGGTCAATAAATTTCACTTAATATTATATCCACAACCAAATATGCATGTGTGTATTCACTTGACTAGTGTTCTACAGACAATAATTTGAATACTTGGAGAAATCACCCAATATTTGGTATTTTACGGTTATTGTTTAAACCAAATTATTAAAAAAAAACAATGTTCTACTTTGATTTTGTTGTATATTTACTATAGCTCAGTTGCATCCCCTCTAACATTTGTTAGTTCCCACTAAGTGAGATGGTCTAGCAGAGAGACAGGAGAGGAGGGACACATACCTTCTGTTGGCCAGGAAGTTGTGCATTCTTTAGTGTGCAGATCAGGTTACTCTCTAAAAAGAGACCTGCTATAGCTGGTAACCAAAGGAGAAATTTTAAAACTTACAACCCAGTCAAGATAAGCAATGTCTGTGACCTTCACAGGCTGCCCTGTGAAGGCTCAGAGTGAAGCTAGAATGGAAAATATTGATTTGTCGTCAATGTGTCACTTCAGGTTTGAACAGGAAATCCTCATACTTAGGCGAGTTGAAGAGAATTTAGTTTATCACACACCTCCAGAAAATAGGAGACTTTGGGCTCCAATTAAAAGGACAACTGGACCTCTAGTTGTGTTATTTACATTTTCCATTTTTAAATGCCTCTGAGAAAGTGTTATCATATACTGTAAGATCCATTAGATCTGATAAACAAAGTGCCTAAGAGCTATGGATGGAGTTCTGTGACACTGTATAGGAGGCAGTGGTCAAGATCATCCCCAAGAAAAAGAAACGCAAGGAGGCAAGATGGTTTTCTGAGGAGGCCTTACCAGTAGCTGAGAAAAGAAGAGAAGCTAAAGGCAAAGGAGAAAAGGAAAAATGTATCCATCTAAATGCAGAGTTCCAAAGAATAGCAAGGAGAGATAAGAAAGCCTTCCTCAGTGACCAGTGCAAAGAATAGAGGAAAACAATAGAATGGGAAAGAGTAGAGATCTCTTCAAGAAGATTAGAGGTACCAAGGGAACATTTCATGCAAAGATGGGTACAATAAAGGACAGAAATGGTATGGGCCTAACAGAAGCAGAAGATATTAAGAAGAGGTGGCAAGATAACACAGAAGAACTATATAAAAAAGATCTTCATGACCCAGATAAGCACCCAGATCACTTGCCTAGAGCCAGACATCTTGGAATGTGAAGTCAAGTGGGCCTTAGAAAGCATCACTATGAACAAAGCTAGTGGAAGTGATGGAATTCCAGTTGAGCTATTGCAAATCCTGAAGATGATGCTGTGAAAGTGCTGCACTCAATATGCCAGCAATTTTGGAAAACTCAGAAGTGGCTACAGGACAAGAAAACGTCAGTTTTCATTCAAATCCCAAAGAAAGGCAATGCCAAAGACTGTTCAAACTACTGCACAATTGCACTCATCTCATTTGCTAGCAAAGTAATGCTCAAAATTCTCCAAGCCAGGCTTCAATGGTACGTGAACTGAGAACTTCCAGATGTTCAAACTGTCTTTAGGAAAGGCAGAGGAAGCAGAGATCAAGTTTCCAACATCCATTGGATCATCAAAAAAGCAAGAGACCAAAAGACTGTTCTATACACCTGTGTCTCTTTTGCTGTCTGAAGTACAGGGTTATCGTTACCACCTTTCTAAATTCCACATATATGTGTTAGTATACTGTATTGGTGTTTTTCTTTCTGGCTTAGTTCACTCTGTATAATAGGCTCCAGTTTCATCTACCTCATTAGAACTGATTCAAATGTATTCTTTTTAATGGCTGAGTAATACTCCACTGTGTATATGTACCACATCTTTCTTATCCATTCTTCTGCTGATGGACATCTAGGTTGCTTCCATGTCCTGGCTATTATAAATGGCATTGAAACATATATAATATCATATATGAAATGAGTCGCCAGTCCAGGTTCAATACATGATATTGGATGCTTGGGGCTGGTGCAGAGATGACCCAGAGGGATGATACGGGGAGGGAGGAAGGAGTGGGGTTCAGGATGGGGAACACGTGTATACCTATGGCGGATTCATGTTGATGTATGGCAAAACCAATACAATATTGTAAAGTAATTAACCTCCAATTAAAATAAATAAATTTATATATATATATTTTTAAAGCAAGAGACCTCCAGAAAAGCATTTACTTCTGCTTTATTGACTATGCCAAAGCCTTTGGCTGTGCGGATCACAACAAACTGTGGAAAATTCAGAAAGAGATGGGAACACCAGACCACCCGACCTGCCTCCTGAGAAATCTATAGGCAGGTCAAGAAGCTGCATTTAGAACTGGACATGGAAAAACAGACTGGTTTCAAATCAGGAGAGGACTATGTCAGGCTGTATATTGTCACCCTACTTATTTAACTTATATGCAAAGTACATCATGAGAAACGCTGTCCTGGATGAAGCACAAGCTGGAATCAAGATTGCTGGGAGAAATATCAATAACCTGAGATATGCAGACGACACCCACTTATGGCAGAAAGTGAAGAGGAACTAAAAAGCCTCTTGAAAAAAGTGAAAGAGGAGAGTGAAAAAGTTGGCTTAAAGCTCAACATTCAGAAAACTAAGATCATGGCATCTGGTCCCATCGCGTCATGGCAAACAGATGGGGAAACAATGGAAACAGTGACAGGCTTTTTTTTTGCGGGGGGGCTCCAAAATCACTGCAGATGGTGACTGCAGCCATGAAATTAAAGTCTCTTGCTCCTTGGAAGGAAAGTTATGACCAACCTAGACAGCATATTAAAAAGTAGAGACATTACTTTGCCAACAAAGGTCCATCTAGTCAAAGGTATGGTTTTTCCAGGAGTCCTGTATGGATCTGAGATTTGGACTATAAAGAAAGCTGAGAGCCAAAGAATTGATGCTTTTGAACTGTGCTATTGGAGAAGACTCTTGAGACTCCCTTGGACAGCAAGGAGATCCAATCAGTCCATCCTAAAGGAAACCAGTCCTGAATATTCATTGGTAGGACTGATGCTGAAGCTGAAGCTCCAATATTTTGGCCACCTGATGCCAGGAACTGACTCATTTGAAAAGACCCAGATGCTGGGAAAGATTGAAGGTGGGAGGAGAAGGGGACGACAGAGGATGAGATGGTTAGATGGCATCACTGACTCAATGGACATGAGTTTGAGTAAACTCTGGGAGTTTGTGATGGACAGGGAGGCCTGGCGTGCTGCAGTCCATGAGATCACAAAGAGTCAGACACAAGTGAGCAACTGAACTGACACACTAGAAGATCTAAAAATTGTGCTATGCTTAGTTCCTCAATTGTGTTCTAACTCTTTGCAACCCCACGGCTTCCCTGGGGGGTAAGAGGTTAAGCATATAGACTGTAGCCTGCCAGCCTCCTCTGTCCATGAGGATTTTCCATGCAAGAATACTGGAGTGGGTTGCCATGACCTCCTCCAGGGGATCAAACCCAGGTCTCCCATACTGCAGGTAGATTCTTTACCATCTGAACCACCAGCCTAAGAATACTGCAGTAGGTAGACTATCCCTTCTTCATGTTATCTTCCTGACCCAGGAACCCATCTGGGATCTTCTGCATTGCTGGTGGATTCTTTACCTGCTTAGCAGCTGAGCTATCAGGAAAGCCCCCCCAAAATGCACTACCTTTATTTAAAAGGAGAAAAACACTTTTGCATAGGGATTCGGAGAAGAAGGAATCCCAAGCCATTTAAAAGTGCTTTTGAAAAGACTTCAAATAGTGTAGCTGACATAGAAGTAAATTCAATCGTTCAGTTCAGTTCAGTTCAGTTCAGTCGCTCAGTCATGTCTGACTCTTTGCGACCCCATGAGTCACAGCACACCAGGCTTCCCTGTTCAAATTATTGCTATGCATTTTGAAGAAAAATTATAAAGCACTGGAGCACTGTTGGCCCTTTAGGTGCACAGATCTATGTAGTTCATAAGAGGAAAAAAAAAACAAACAACAAACAACAAGAGCCAAAATCCAATCCTTTTTTATTGTTTTTGTTTCTGCCTAACTAGCACTTATTTCTGAGGTAAAATAGGGCTCAGACATTCTCATTGTATTTAAACATGTAATGATTTTTAAACAATGGTTTTAAAATTATTGCTGTGGCTAACGGAATAGATCATTTTGATTTTGATGCATTTAAAGGGCAACTTTCAAACATTTTAAGATTTTCAATTACAGCTGTCATATTTTATTGAATGCCAATATCTGCTTCTTCAGATAATTTAAAGAGAACACAAGACACCAGGATGACTCGGAGGGATGGTACGGGGAGGGAGGAGGGAGGAGGGTTCAGGATGGGGAACACGTGTATACCTGTGGAGGATTCATGTTGATATATGGCAAAACCAACAAAATATTGTAAAGTTAAAAATAAACTAAAAAAATAAAATAAAATGAAATGAAAATTAAGGAGAACACAAGAAAGAAATGGAAATCTGTTGTTATTCAAGTCAGTCAACCCAATATTGGATATATTTACTGTACTGTATCAATCAGGTTGGATATCCTTAGGATGTTTCTTAAAAATATAGGCTGATATTTACTAGAAATGATGTCAGGTAATTTATTTTTAGGGTTTTTGAATTTAGTTATTTCCCACCTGCATGAGAGTCTGAAAGTTCGCCCTTATTTTTCAAGTTTATGTTGGCTGCTAATGTTCACAAATCATTTGACCTACGAAATCTTCATAAAATTTGGCATTTTAGTTCTCTATGATTCTTGTCTGAAGGGTGTGAAGTAAATGAAATAGTGAAACCAGTGGAAACTTTCTGTGTGGGAATATTGAATGCTATTGGATCATTGGCTATCTTTTTCTGATATAATGTCTCTGAAACCAGTCATACATATCAACATGGACCTGCTACTCTAAAAGCAGAGGTGAAAGGCCAGTCGAGAGAGCTGGCCCTAGCTGTGTTTCTGACCAAGCTTGTCCTCTAATTGGTGAAATCTCAAGGCACAGACATAGGTGTTATCAGTCAGTGTGGGCATGTAATCCATGCTTCTGCTGTCACACTGTTGAACAAAGATAGATACAGGGGAACTTGCTATGGATGAGCAATGTAGAATATGGGAGGTTCTGACTGTTGCAGGAAATAATTTATCTTGTGGTACATGTTGCTGCTGCTAAGTCGCATCAGTCGTGTCCGATGCTGTGCGACCCCATAGACGGCAGCCCACCGGGCTCCCTCGTCCCTAGGATTCTCTAGGCAAGAACACTGGAGTGGGTTGCCATTTCCCTCCCCAGTGCATGAAAGTGAAAAGTGAAAGTGAAGTCACTCAGTCGTGTCCACCTCTTAGGGACCCCATGGACTGCAGCCTACCAGGCTCCTCCGTCCATGGGATTTTCCAGGCAAGAGTACTGGAGTGGGGTGCCATTGCCTTCTCTGAGATACATGTTAAGTAATATCTAATGTTCACGTTACCCACTCCAGTGTTCTTGCCTGGAGACTCCCAGGGATGGGGAAGCCTGGTGGGCTGCCGTCTACGGGGTCGCACAGAGTCGGACATAACTGAAACGACTTAGGAGCAGCAGTAGCAATGTTCATGTTATTCTACAGGTGAAGACAGATCAGATCAGATCAGATCAGTCGCTCAGTCGTGTCCAACTCTTTGTGACCCCATGAATCGCAGCATGCCAGGCCTCCCTGTCCATCACCAACTCCCAGAGGTCACTCAGATTCATGTCCATCAAGTCAGTGATGCCATCCAGCCATCTCATCCTCTGTCATCCCCTTCTCCTCTTTCCCCAATCCCTCCCAGCATCAGAGTCTTTTCCAATGAGTCAACTCTTCGCATGAGGTGGCCAAGGTACTGGAGTTTCAGCTTTAGCATCATTCCTTCCAAAGAAATCCCAGGGCTGATCTCCTTCAGAATGGACTGGTTGGATCTCCTTGCAGTCCAAGGGACTCTCAAGAGTCTTCTCCAACACAGTTCAAAAGCATCAGTTCTTTGGCGCTCAGCCTTTTTCACAGTCTAACTCTCACATCCATACCTGACCACAGGAAAAACCATAGCCTTGACTAGACGAACCTTTGTTGGCAAAGTAATGTCTCTGCTTTTGAATATGCTATCTAGGTTGGTCATAACTTTCCCTCCAAGGAGTAAGCGTCTTTTAATTTTATGGCTGTAGTCACCATCTGCAGTGATTTTGGAGCCCAAAAAATAAAGTCTGACACTGTTTCCACTGTTTCCCCATCTATTTCCCATGAAGTGATGGACCAGATGCCATGATCTTCTCAAAATGAAAGTGGGTCAAAAATATTTATTATGCAGAACATAATGTTTTTGTCTCCAGTTTTGGGAAATATTTAATTCATTTTTTTTGATGTTAAATTTTGTGGGGTTTTCTCCACAGCTATTGGTGTTATCTGCCTCATTAGCAATAAATTTTCCAATGTTCAAATTCCCTCATCTTCAAATTTGATACAATCTGAAAGTTTAAATGGCTTGGCACTATGATTATTTTGCTATAAAAGAAATCCATTTTTGTATTTATAAATTTGCTTTTTAGTGAATATAGTACAAATATTTGATGGTGAATAAAGCCAAATGAAATATAGTTTGCCTGTTATAAGATTTACTCTATAATTTGGCATTGCATGAGGGAGAATATTTGTTGAAAACTAAATGGTAGTATATTTATCCATTTTATCATTCTTTAATGATTGTTCAAATCTAGATTTCTCAAATTACAAAGTAACTAAATGGCGAAATATTAAGACATTTAAAAACCCCAAGTATCAATCCTAACCTACTCACTTTCTGCCATAAGGGTGGTGTCATCTGCATATCTGAGGTTATTGATATTTCTCTCGGCACTCTTGATTCCAGCTTGTGCTTCTTCCAGCCCAGCGTTTCTCATGATGTACTCTGCATATAAGTTAAATAAGCTGGGTGACAATATACAGCCTTGATGTACTCCTTTTCCTATTTGGAACCAGTCTGTTGTTCCATGTCCAGTTCTAACTGTTGCTTCCTGACCTGCATACAGGTTTCTCAAGAGGCAGGTCAGGTGGTCTGGTATTCCAATCTCTTTCAGAATTTTCCACAGTTTATTGTGATCCACATAGTCAAAGGCTTTGGCATAGTTTATAAAACAGAAATAGATGTTTTTCTGGAACTCTCTTGCTTTTTTTGATGATCCATCAGATGTTGGCAATTAGATCTCTGGTTCCTCTGCTTTTTCTAAAACCAGCTTGAACATCTGGAAGATCATGGTTCACGTATTGCTGAAGCCTGGCTTGGAGAATTTTGAGCATTACTTCACTAGCATGTGAGATGAGTGCAATTGTGCGGTAGTTTGAGCATTCTTTGGCATTGCCTTTCTTTGGGATTGGAATGAAAACTGAACTTTTCCAGTCCCGTTGAGTTTTCCAAATTTGCTGGCATATTGAGTGCAGCACTTTCACAGCATCATCTTCCAGAATTTGAAATAGCTGCACTGGAATTCCATCACCTCCACTAGCTTTGTTCATAGTGCTGCTTTCTAAGGCCCACTTGACTTCACATTCCAGGATGTCTGGCTCCAGGTCAGTGATCACACCATCCTGATTATCTTGGTCATGAAGATCTTTTTTGTACAGTTCTTCTGTGTATTCTTGCCACCTCTTCTTAATATCTTCTGCTTCTGTTAGGTCCATACCATTTCTGTCCTTTATCGAGCCCATCTTTGCATGAAATGTTCCCTTGGTATCTCTAATTTTCTTGAAGAGGTCTCTAGTCTTTCCCATTCTGTTGTTTTCCTCTATTTCTTTACATTGATCACTGAGGAAGGCTTTCTTATCTCTCCTTGCTATTCCTTGGAACTCTGCATTCAGATGCTTATATCTTTCCTTTTCTCCTTTGCTTTTCACTTCTCTTCTTTTCACAGCTATTTGTAAGGCCTCCCCAGACAGCCATTTTGCTTTTTTGAATTCCTTTAAGAGGAGAGTGAAAAAGTTGGCTTAAAGCTCAACATTCAGAAAACGAAGATCATGGAATCTGGTCCCATCACTTCATGGGAAATAGAAGGTGAAACAGTGGAAACAGTGTCAGACTTCATTTTTTTGGACTCCAAAATCACTGCAGATGGTGACTGCAGCCATGAAATTAAAAGATCCTTACTCTTTGGAAGGAAAGTTATGACCAACCTAGATAGCATATTCAAAAGCAGAGACATTACTTTGCCAACAAAGGTCCGTCTAGTCAAGGCTCTGGTTTTTCCAGTGGTCATGTATGGATGTGAGAGTTGGACTGTGAAGAAAGCTGACTGCCAAAGAATTGATGCTTTTGAATTGTGGTGTTGGAGAAGACTCTTGAGAGTCCCTTGGACTGCAAGCAGATCCAACCAGTCCATTCTAAAGGAAATCAGTCCTGGGTGTTCTTTGGAAGGAATGATGCTAAAGCTGAAATTCCAATACTTTGACTACCTCATGCGAAGATTGACTCACTGGAAAAGACTCCGATGCTGGGAAGGATTAGGGGCAGGAGGAGAAGGGGAAGACAGAGGATGAGATGGCTGGATGGCATCACCGACTCGATGGACATGAATTTGAGTGAACTCCGGGAGTTGGTGATGGACAATGAGGCTTGGTGTGCTGCAATTCATGGGGTCTCAAAGAGTCGGACACAAATGACTGACTGAACTGAACTGACCTGATGAGGAAAAAAGTTCTGGCAATGTTTACAGGTCATAAAAATATTTTTCAGAAAAAAAGATGTGTTTTTATTTCTTTATTTACTACTACTTTAAATTTTCTCAGTAATTTATTTTGTATTAGACATCTACAAACTCATCTAAAATTTATAAAATATTTCTGTGTTGAGACTATGTGATTCACTGACATCAATTCTGTATTCATTTATTTTAAATATTTTCATAGGTCAGTAATTCATATACATTGTAACATGTAAAATATCATGTAAGAAACGAGTTGCCAGTCCAGGTTCGATGCACGATACTGGATGCTTGGGGCTGGTGCACTGGGACGACCCAGAGGGATGGTATGGGGAGGGAGGAGGGAGGAGGGTTCAGGATGGGGAACACATGTATACCTGTGGTGGATTCATTTTGATGTTTGGCAAAACTAATACAATTATGTTAAGTTTAAAAATAAAATAAAATTAAAACCAAAAAAAAAAAAAAAAATAGAAGAGTATTACTGACCCAAGTCTTCACTGAATACTGACTGTGCACTTTGAAGTCTACTATGTGATGAAAAGGCATTGAGAGGCAAACAGGCCCTTACTTCATGAACATATATGTGGAAGGACATGTTTTGTTTTGTTTTAGGAGCAAAAGCAAATATTTAAGAAACACAAATGAATAAGGAAGACACATATATTTTTTTCTTTAAAAATGTTTTTATTGGATTCTAGCTGTTATATAATGTGTGATAGTTTCAGGTGTACAGCAGAGTGATTCAGTTATACACATAGCTGTATCTACTCTGTTTTTAGATTCTTTTTCTATATAGGCCATTACAGAGTATTGAGTAGAGTTCCCTGTGCTACACAGCAGGTTCTCTTTTATATACAGTAATGTGTAGATGTCAATGCTAATCTCCCAGTGTATCCCTGCCCTCCCCATCACCTGTTGGTTTTCAGTTGTTCAGTCATGTCCGACTCTTTGCAATCCCATGGACTGAAGCACACCAGGCAACCCTGTCCATCACCATCTCCCAGAGCTTGCTCAAACTCATGTCCTTTGAATCAGTGATGCCATCCAACCATCTCATCCTCTGTTGTCCCCTTCTTCTCCTGCCTTCAATCTTTCCCAGCTTCAGGGTCTTTTCAAATGAGTCAGTTCTTTGCATCAGGTGGCCAAAATATTAGAGCCTCAGCTTCAGCATCAGTCCTTCCAATGAATATTGACTTGATTTTCTTTAGGACTGAATGGTTTGATCTCCTTGTAGTCCAAGGGAATCTCAGGAGTCTTACTCAGCACCACTGTTCAAAAGCATAAATTCTTCAATGCTCAGCCTTCTTTATAGTCCAGTTCTCACATCCATACACGACTACTGGAAAAGCCATAGCTTTAACTATAGGGACCTTTGTTGGCAATGTAATATCTCTGCTTTTTAATTTGCTGTCTAGCTGGTAACCATAAATTTATTTACTACATCTGTTGACTCTACTTCTCTATCATAAAATGTCATATAGATTGGAAAGAGAAACAGAACTGTTTATTTGTGAAATGACATAATTGTCTGCACAAATTCCAAAGTATCTCCAAAATCCTCCTAAAACTAACCAGTAAGTAGAGTCCCTGGACTGCAAGGATATCCAACCAGTCAATCCTAAAGGAAATCAATCCTGAATATTCATTGGAAGGACTGAGGCTGAAGCTGAAAGTCCAATACTTTGGCCACTTGATGCAAAGAACTGACTCATTGGAAAAGACCCTGATGCTGGGAAAGATTGAAGGCAGGTGGAGAAGGGGACGACAGAAGATGAGATGGTTGGATAGCATCACTGACTTGATGGACATGAGTTTGAGCCTTTGGTGATGGACAGGGAGCCTGGCATGCTGCAGTCCATGGGGTCGCAGAGAGTCGGACACAACTGAGCGACTGAGCTGAACTGAACTTAAACATGGTTTCATATAGAACAGCATATTAAAGTCAATTATATTTCTATATAAATTATTAGAAATTGAGAAAAACAAAAAGTATCATTTATAATGGACTTCCTTGGTGGCTTGGACGGTAAAGCGTCTGCCTACAATGTGGGAGACCCAGGTTCAATCCCTGGTTTGGGAAGATCTCCTGGAGAAGGAAATGGCAACCCATTCCAGTATTCTTGCCTGGAAAATCTCATGGATGGAGGAACCTGGTAGGCTACAATCCATGGGGTCAAAAGCTTTAAGTTGATAGTATAAATGTACCAAATATTTGCACCATTTGTATGATGAATTATAAAATACTAGTGAGAAAGGTTGAAAAAGACAAATTGGTAAATAAACTATAATCTTAAACTGGAAGTCTAAACATTATGATGATTCCTGTTCTCCCTTTATTGCTCTATAAATTTAAGTCAGTTATAATCAGAAACACACAGCTTGGTTCTCTGTGACAACCTACAGGTGCTGGATGGAGTGGGAGAAAGGTTCATGAGGGAGGGGACATATGTATACTTATGGCTGACTCACATTGTTGTATAATAGAATTCAGCACAACATTGTAAAGCAATTTTCCTCCAATTTAAAAAAAAAAAAAAAGTTAACAAAAGCCCAGGTCCAGATGGCTTCACAGCTGAATTCTACCAAAACTTTAGAGAAGAGCTAACACGTATCCTGCTCAAACTCTTCCAGAAAATTGCAGAGGAAGGTAAACTTCCAAACTCATTCTATGAGGCCACCATCACCCTAATACCAAAACCTGACAAAGATCCCACAAAAAAGAAAACTACAGGCCAATATCACTGATGAACATAGATGCAAAAATCCTTAACAAAATTCTAGCAATCAGAATCCAACAACACATTAAAAAGATCATACACCATGACCAAGTGGGCTTTATCCCAGGGATGCAAGGATTCTTCAATATCCACAAATTAATCAATGTAATACACCACATTAACAAATTGAAAAATAAAAACCATATGATCATCTCAATAGATGCAGAGAGAGCCTTTGACAAAATTCAACATCCATTTATGATAAGAACTCTCCAGAAAGCAGGAATAGAAGGAACATGCTGGGGACCAGCCCCAGCTGATCCAGGGTATTCGAAGGAGAGACGGCCTAGGCGACTATTTATATGCTAATTAGAGATATAGAGAACAATAGAATGAGGATAGCTCAGTAGGAAAATTCAGTGGAGAAAAGAAGCTGAGTAGCTTGGTTTACGCGGGAGACCAATAAAACTTCAAGACAAGAAGTTTGCACCACTTACGTAGGCCGCAGGCGCCCCCTCGAATAGCGGAAGGTGTCTCACCCTAGACTCCTTCTCGAGTGGGTCTTAGAAGCCCAGGCATAATTAGTAAGCGTGGTGGGTTCCGCGCTCCAGATGGAGACTCAGCTGGAAGTTAAAGGGAAGAATGACATGGGGAGACCAAGCGTTGGTGAGCAAGGCCCGTAGCTTTATTTTTAACAGGGGCTTTTATACCCTAAGTTACACATAGAGGATAATAGGGGGTGCAAAGTCAGCAGTCTTTGGTTCTTATCAAAAACCAAGGTTTCTTTCCTGCAAATGTATCGTATACAAATGGTTTAGGTGATTTACATCATCTTCTGGCCAGAAGGCCTACTAACATTTTATGACTCTTGACAAGGACTTATCAACAAAGACTTACTTTCTCTAAGAGTAATTATTTCAAGGTTTGGCACCATCTTCCAAAGATAAAATTGCATTCCTATAGGGCGGATGTGTAATGGGTTTACAACAAAGAAAGAATTTATTACCTTAAGGGTCTAAAGTTACTAACACCAAGGCCACTACTTATTTTTTCTACATACCCACTATTAATTGATACATATTCAAGGATACAATTCAGGGGATGTGAAAACTTGGCAACAAGCATTGACTCATCAATGAAATCCTTTACTAGTTTATTCTGACAGTTTTTAACTCTCTGAGAGGCTCTAAGCTATTTGAATATCTTAAGCTTCCCATGCCTCTCGAGGCTGGGAGACTGTAAACAATCGTATGCATAGCTGCAGGAGTCCGGGTAAACTTGTCAGGCGAGTTAGAGAGCCATCAGAGGGGTTTGGATTTAAACACTCCTAATTGCCCAGGAACTTTATTAATTGGAGCTGTAAGTTAACTCTTTGACACAGAGAGAGAGAGATGGTGGTAGGGGACAGCCCCCAGTAAAGTCAGAGGTGAGAGCACAAAGCAATAAAGTAGGCAGACTCTGGTTTTTTGGGGGAAAATGCTCGAGAATATCCGGGGGGACTCCTGAGGCTCGATCCCGCCTTTGGGTATGCCGAGCCTCCTTCCTCATGACCTTTGTCACGAGTGGAATGCCTCACCGGCTCCCCGCAGGAACATACCTCAACATAATAAAAGCTATATATGACAAACCCACAGCAAACATTATCCTCAATGGTGAAAAATTGAAAGCATTTCCTCTAAAGTCAGGAACAAGACAAGGGTGCCCACTTTCACCATTACTATTCAACATAGTTTTGGAAGTTTTGGCCACAGCAATCAGAGCAGAAAAAGAAATAAAAGGAATCCAAATTGGAAAAGAAGAAGTAAAACTCTCACTATTTGCAGATGACATGATCCTCTACATAGAAAACCCTAAAGACGCCACCAGAAAATTACTAGAACTAATCTATGACTATAGTAAAGTTGCAGGATATAAAATCAACACACAGAAATCCCTTGCATTCCTGTACACTAATAAGGAGAAAACAGAAAGGGAAATTAAGGAAACAATTCCATTCACCATTGCAACAGAAAGAATAAAATACTTAGGAATATATCTACCTAAAGAAACTAAAGACCTATATATAGAAAACTATAAAACACTGGTGAAAGAAATCAAAGAGGACACTAATAGATGGAGAAATATACCATGTTCATGGATTGGAAGAATCAATATAGTGAAAATGAGTATACTACCCAAAGCAATTTATAGATTCAATGCAATCCCTATCAAGCTACCAACAGTATTCTTCACAGAGCTAGAACAAATAATTTCACAATTTGTATGGAAATACAAAAAACCTCGAATAGCCAAAGCTATCTTGAGAAAGAAGAATGGAACTGGAAGAATCAACCTACCTGACTTCAGGCTCTACTACAAAGCCACAGTTATCAAGACAGTATGGTACTGGCACAAAGACAGAAATATAGATCAATGGAACAAAATAGAAAGCCCAGAGATAAGTCCACGCACATATGGACACCTTATCTTTGACAAAGGAGGCAAGAATATACAATGGATTAAAGACAATCTCTTTAACAAGTGGTGCTGGGAAATCTGGTCAACCACTTGTAAAAGAATGAAACTAGAACACTTGCTAACACCATACACAAAAATAAACTCACTGGGACAACCCAGAGGGATGGTATGGGGAGGGAGGAGGGAGGAGGGTTCAGGATGGATTTTCTTTTAAAAATTAAAAAAAAAAAAATCAGAGCAGAAATAAATGCAAAAGAAAAAGAAAAAAAAATAAATAAACTCAAAATGGATTAAAGATCTAAACGTAAGACCAGAAACTATAAAACTCCTAGAGGAGAACATAGGCAAAACACTCTCTGACATACATCACAGCAGGATCCTCTATGACCCACCTCCCAGAATATTGGAAATAAAAGCAAAAACAAACAAATGGGACCTAATTAACCTTAAAAGCTTCTGCACATCAAAGGAAACTATTAGCAAGGTGAAAAGACAGCCTTCATAATGGGAGAAAATAATAGCAAATGAAGCAACTGACAAACAACTAATCTCAAAAATATACAAGCAACTCCTACAGCTCAACTCCAGAAAAATAAATGACCGAAGCAAAAAATGGGCCAAAGAACTAAGTAGACATTTCTCCAAAGAAGACATACAGATGGCTAACAAACACATGAAAAGATGCTCAACATCACTCATTATCAGAGAAATGCAAATCAAAACCACTATGAGGTACCATTTCATGCCAGTCAGAATGGCTGCAATCCAAAAGCCTACAAGTAATAAATGCTGGAGAGGGTGTGGAGAAAAGGGAACCCTCTTACACTGTTGGTGGGAATGCAAACTAGTACAGCCACTATAGAGAACAGTGTGGAGATTCCTTAAAAAACTGGAAATAGAACTGCCTTATGATCCAGCAAACCCACTGCTGGGCATACACACTAAGGAAACCAGAAGGGAAAGAGACACGTGTACCCCAATGTTCATTGCAGCACTGTTTATAATAGCCAGGACATGGAAGCAACCTAGATGTCCATCAGCAGAAGAATGGATAGGAAAGCTATGGTACATATACACAATGGAGTATTACTCAGCCATTAAAAAGAATACATTTGAATCAGTTCTAATGAAGTGGATGAAACTGGAGCCTATTATACAGAGTGAAGTAAGCCAGAAGGAAAAACACCAATACAGTATACTAACGCATATATATGGAATTTAGAAAGATGATAACAATAACCCTGTGTCCGAGACAGCAAAAGAGACACTGATGTATAGAACAGTCTTTTGGACTCTGTGGGAGAGGGAGAGGGTTGGAAGATTTGGGAGAATGGCATTGAAACATGTAAAATATCATGTATGAAACGAGATGTCAGTCCAGGTTCAATGCACAATACTGGATGCTTGGGGCTGGTGCACTGGGACAACCCAGAGGGATGGTATGGGGAGGGAGGAGGGAGGAGGGTTCAGGATGGGGGACACATGTATACCTGTGGCGTATTCATTTTGATATTTGGCAAAACTAATACAATTATGTAAAGTTTAAAAATAAAATAAAATTTAAAAAAATTAAAAAAAGTTAAAAAATAAGAAACATATTAAGCTTTTATTTTGTAGAAAGTTGCATATTAATTTTAATTTTTTTAAAAGAATTTTGTTTTTTAGAACATTTACAGAAAAGGTTTGAAGATAGTATATAATTCTGTATATTCTGAAATCAGTTCCTCTTTAATTCATTTTATATTAGTATTGCACTTTTGTTGTAATTAATAAGCCAACATCAGTGTATTTTTAGTAACGAAAATCCATAGTTTATTCATGCTTCTGTAACTGCTTTTACTTATGTGCTTTTTCTATTCCAGAATCCCATCCAGGTTACCACATATCATTTAGATGTCATGTCTCTTTAGGCTCCCCTTGGCTATTACAGACTTTCCTTGTGTTTGATGATCTTGATAGTTTTGGAAAGTGCTAGGTAGGTATGTTTTAGAATACCCTTCATTGAGATATGTCTGATATTTTTCTCATGAGGAGATTGGAGTTGTAAATTTGGGGAGGACGACAGAGTGCAAATTTTATTACATCATATCAAGGGAACAAACTGTGAACATGACCTCTGTTGATGTTACCTTTGCTCACTGAGGTGGTGTTTGTCAGGTTTTCCACTCAAAGGTTACTCTTATTTTCCTCTTCCATATGAGTCTGTAATAATTTCTTTGGAAGGAAATCATATGTGCAGTAAGTACTTAAGGAGTAAAGAGTCCCATCTCTTTTAGGAAAGAGCATCTACATTATTGATTTAGAATTTTTCTGCACAGGAGATTGTTTCATCTCCCTCATTTGCTAAAGTATTCAATCATTTTATGCTACTGTGGACTCATGGGTATTTTATATTGGGGTTATAATTAATACTATTTCTTTTCTGTGATTTTTGCTGCTTAAATTGTTCCAGCTTTGGCCATTGGTAATTCCTTTACCTAGTTGACATACCTCTACAGTTTTAAGCACTTCTCCATTTTCTAGAACTACAAAAATCTCCAGGCTCTTCTTATGTATTTCCTACCCCTATTTTAGAATCAGCCATTTTTTTCAAGTAGCTAAGATTTTATTTACTAGTAATGGAATTATAATTAAAAAATGGCCACTAAGTAAGTTTTTTCTTCTTTGCAAAATAAAGTTAAAACAATTTTGAAAAAGACAATGAAGAAGAACTCACATCACTTCACAACTTCCTATAAATTCACAATAATCAAGTTATGGTGAAAGAAGGCAGATATTCAGATCAATGAAATAGGATAGAGTTTAGAAATAGATACAAGTACAAGTGGTGAATTGATTTTTGACAGAAGTGCCATGATAATTCAACAGAAGAGTACAATTTTCAAAAAATGGTGCTGAAATAACTAGACATCTTTTTGCAAAATATTTTTTAAAAGAATTCAATCCATTCTTTGCACTATATACAAAATTCATGCAATGAAATATAGATATCAATGTAAACTTAGAGTTTCTAGAAGAAGGCATAGGAGAAAATTTTTCAAGTTCAGGTTAATTAAGATTTCTTAATTAAAAACTTCTTAAATATAAAAACATATGTTTAAAAGTTATTTATTTCACTTCTTCAAGTTAAACTTCTGCTCAACTAAACTTCTAAAAAGAATGTTAAGAGAATACAAGGTATACTGGAAGGCAGTATTTATAAAACACATGTCTGAAAAATTTTAACATCCAAAATATATAAAGAGAGAACTCTCAGAGCTCAATAATAAGAAAATGAACAACCCAATAAAAATAGGAAAAATATTAATCAATCTTTACCATAGGAGATCATATGAAAGGATGGTGCACATCATTTATTGGTTCAGTTCAGTTCAGTCACTCAGTGGTGTCCGACTCTTTGCGACCCCATGAATTGCAGCACGCCAGGTCTCCCTGTCCATCACCAACTCCCAGAGTCTACTCAAACTCATGTCCATCAAGTCGGTGATGTCATCCAGCCATCTCATGCTCTGTCGTCCCTTTCTCCTCCTGCCCCCAATCCCTCCCAGCATCAGAGTCTTTTCCAATGAGTCAACTGTTCGCATGAGGTGGCCAAAGTATTGGAGTTTCAGCTTTAGCATCAGTCCTTCCAATGAACACCCAGGACTGATCTCCTTTAGAATGGACTGGTTGGATCTCCTTGCAGCCCAAGGGACTCTCAAGAGTCTTCTCCAACACCACAGTTCAAAAGCATCAATTCCTCAGTGCTCAGCTTTCTTCACAGTCCAACTCTCAAATCCATACATGACCACTGGAAAAACCATAGACTTGACTAGATGGACCTTTGTTGGCAAAGTAATGTCTCTGCTTTTGAATGTGCTATCTGGGTTGGTCATAACTTTCCTTCCAAGGAGTAAGGATCTTTTAATTTCATGGCGGCAGTCACCATCTGCAGTGATTTTGGAGCCCAGAAAAATAAAGTCTGACACTGTTTCCCCATCTATTTCCCAGGAAGTGATGGGCTCAGATGCCATGATCTTAGTTTTCTGAATGTTGAGCTTTAAGCCAACTTTTTCACTCTCCTCTTTCACTTTCATCAAGAGGCTTTTTAGTTCCTCTTCACTTTCTGCCATAAGGGTGCTGTCATCTGAATATCTGAGGTTATCGATATTTCTCCTGGCAACATTCATTAGAGATATACAAATATACCTTTATTATACCACATTTTTAAAAGTAGTTTTTAATTTTTTCAGTATTAAAGTTAGTAGGACACTAGCAAATGGAATTCTCATACACTGCTAATAGAATGCAAAATGGTACAGCCACTTTGCAATATGGAATCATACCCAGAAGTCTGGACTTGCCAGAGAGCATTCAAGCTATTAGTTGTGGTATAGGTCACAAACACACATCTATTTATTTTATTTCTCTTACTATACTGTCTTTCTCATAAAAAGTAAGAAATCAAACAAATGCATATACAATTGATACAGAATAATGACTTCAATTACTCTTGGCATTAAATCCCAGGTAAAATGTACATGGCAGTGACAACAGTTTGCAAGATTACTTACTAAATCTGTGTGAGTTGCAGAAATTGACTACACAGTCGTAAAGTTCATGAGAAGCACTGATACTTTCTCACTCTGCCAACCTGTGCTCATAACTGGTGTGATCTGGGATTTATGTTTGAAAGAGGCAGAAGTGGAGAGTCCACAATGTATCTCTACCAAGCTAAAATATAGGTGCAGCCCATAACAAAGCATTCTGAAATGAGAGATATACAGACTGGACTTCCAAGGGTCTGAGTTTTTAGTGTCTTTGGTTGTTGTTTCATTAGGTAGCAAGACAAGCTACCTACTTCTCACAAATGAAGCGCCTGAATCTGGAACAGTCAGAAGCAGACATCTTTGTTGCTTTAATATATGCACAGTTTCCTTCGTTTGACTCAATCCAATCACTTAAAATAAAATAAAGCATATAAATAATGTAAAATAGACATTCACTAATGCAAACATAAGAAATATTGGTTCAAAGTTAAGGTATATATATTTTTTCTTTCCTTACAGGAAACTATCCCTTGGTGCCCTAGCCTTTCCTAAAGCATACTTTATAAGGATTATAGCAACAAGTTGCAAAGCCTCCCTCTCTATATATACTCATTTTCTGAACTTAAATTCTTTGTATGTGTGTGTCTGTATGTACATGCAATGCTCATGTGTGTGCTAGTCGCTAAGTTATGTCCTCTTCTTTACAACCCCATGGACAGTAGCCTGCCAGCCTCCTCTGTTCATGGGATTTCCCAGGCAAGAATATTGCAGTGCGTTGCCATTCTCCAGGGGATCTTCCTGATCCAGGGATCAAACCTGTGTCTCCTGCATTACCAATGGATTCTTTAGCACTGAGCCACCTGTATATGCCCATATACGTAGGCATATTTGTCTATATATTGAAAGTGTGCATTTCCCGATATACTTTTCAAAGTGTAAACTAGAATATGGAACTTATTATTTACTATCTTTTCTAGAGACTTACAATTTTGGAAAAGGCATTGACTTATCTTCCCATGTCCATTGATTTCTGGTTCCTTTACGAGATAATCCAATCCAATAGAAATAGGATAGTCTGCTTTGAATGAAGTTCTGCAATAAAAAGAGATATATTCTATGAGAAAAATGTCTTTTCATAATTCTGAAATGAAATAATAATCTTTTTAATATTTTATTATTTTGAGTAACAAATAGTATCAAGATCAATTTCATCCTGATTCTGTTGAAATGATAAAATAATAGAATCTTAGTTATATTTATTAAATATAGTGACATAAATGAGACATAAATTAACACTGTCTTAGCTTACCTATCTTTTTTTTTTAAGATTTTTTGGATGTAGATCATTTTTAAGCTTTTATTGAATGTGTTGTAATATTGCTTTTTTTTTCTAATTTTATTTTATTTTTAAACTTTACATAATTGTATTAGTTTTGCCAAATATCAAAATGAATCTGCCACAGGTATACATGTGTTCCCCATCCTGAACCCTCCTCCCTCCTCCCTCCCCATACCATCCCTCTGGGTTGTCCCAGTGCACTAGCCCCAAGCATCCAGTATCGTGCATCGAACCTGGACTGGCAACTCGTTTCTTACATAGTATTGCTTTTTTTATATACTTTTGATTTTTAGCCGAGAGGTATGTGGGCTTTTAGCTGTATAACGAGGGATCACATCTGTACCTTGTGTGTTGAAAGGTAAAGTCTTAACCATTGGACCACTAGGGAAGTCCTGTTCCTATCTTATTTAATCTTCAGACTAAAATATCTTAATTTACTTTCTAAATTGACACTTGTAGCTCAAGAAAAAATTCTGAGCAAAATTGGTTGGTATTTTGAGGTCCAGGTATGAGAGATGTGAGGTTTTTACCAATGTCATTTAAATTGTTTTTCAAAATACTGTGCTTATTTTGTGAAGTGAGCATCTTGAAGAAGTGTCCTTATTCTACCAGATGAGATGTTTACATAGGTATCTGGAAATTACTTGATAAGTACAAATGTAACTGATGTTCATCTTGTAACTTAATTTTTACCACATTTATGCACATATATTGGGATTTCCCTGATGGCTAGTGGTAAAGAACCTGCCTGCTAATGAAGGTGATGAGGATTTGATCTCTGGTTCTGGAAGATTCCCTGGAGAAGGAAATGGTCACCCACCCTAGTACTATTGCCTGGGAAATCCCATGGACAGAGGAGCCTGGCGGGCTACAGTCCATGGGGTCGCAAAAGAGTTGACATGACTTAGCAACTAAACAACAACAAACAACAGCAATGTACATATATTATCTCATGTGATCTTCCTAACATATGTTGGAAAGAAAATATAACCAGTTTTATTACAAGCAAAGTAATGTGTGAGAGGGAATTAAAGAGAGAGTTTCTGACTATAAATTCTGTATTTCTCTATTCTGCTTTAGTTTTTACCCTTAGTTTGTTTTTATTTTCCTTTGTTTCTTTCACCATAGAGAATATGGCAAAAACTTAGTCTCTCTACCCAGAAAAAAATTACGTACATACCATCTATTCATAAGATTTGACATTCAATTTTATGGTTTTCATAGATGATCTTAATTCTTGATGAAGATATCCTACATAAAAGATTAGGGCTTCTAGACTCTAAAGCTAATTTTTGAGCCCACCAGGCTCTCCTGTCTATGGAATTCTCCAGGCAAGAATACTGGAGTGGGTTGCCATTCCCTTCTCCAGGGGATCTTGCTGACCCAGGGATCGAACCCAGATCTTCTAGGATTATGAAATATTTACTTCAATTTTCATGGTAGTTAGTATGAGTTAAAATTTAATATGAGTTTGAATTAATTGATCCTCAATTTTAAATTCATACTAAGTCTTCCTTTTACCCTAAACTCAGTGATATTGTACTTCTTGATTTTGTTGGAGGTAAAATGACATTTTTTTCAGGGAGAAGCTACATTTCCATGAAATTATCAGTATGAAAATATAATTATCTCTGATAAAATGAAATATTTTAAAAATAATTTTTTCCTAATTGTTTCATGTTCCCTTTTACATTTGCTCTACTAGAAAAGTTCTAACTGTGGGTGAGTTAGATGAATTAAATAAAATTCTAATTTCATTTCTACTTGTATTTCTGACCTTAAGATGAGAACTGTCTAGATCTGAATCAACTTAACAACTGTAAACTATGGACACTCAAATATTATCAAGCATTCAGATTTAGCTAACAGGACTTCCCCATGGTCAAGTTGTTAAGAATCTGTCTGGCAATGCAGGGGACACAGCTTGGATCCCCAGTCCAGTAAGATTCCACATGCAACAGACAGCTAAACCTGAGCACTTCAACTACTGAGCCTGAGCTTTCGAGCCCATACTCCACAACAAGGGAAGTCACCTCCACAAGAAGCCCTGTCACCGCAGTTAGAGAAAGCCCACGGGTAGCGAGGAAGACCCAGCACAGCTTAAAAAAGAAAAAAATGATTTAGGCAACACCTAACGGGCCAGATGGCCAGATGAATAAGATGAACACAGGGTGAGATGGAAAAAGAAATACATCACCAGTTCTTCCCTATCTTCTATCTTAAGAAGTGTGGAGTCCATTTCCTTGCAGCTTTTTTTACTTTCTTCAAAGTTCTTCAATTCATCCGAAAAATAGTAACATTTCTGTCCACAACACGACCATTTACTTTTACATTCCTTTCCTTAAAAACAAAAGATATTCCCCGGAGGCCATTCAGTGTGTATCTTGAAAGGAATGCTCTGGAACTTAGCTACTGAGGAACCCTTTCCAGTCCTTGTAAAACCATTGATTTCCTGAGATGGATGGACTTCATTTCTAAGTTCCTGGCCTTAGGGAGATGACTTACATCCCTCCAAATCTATGCATAAGACTACTAAAATTCTCTAGGAAATATATCTTAGAAAATTGATGTTTTTTCTCACAATCTCTACAGATAGGAGGTCACAGGGGAAAACAACTTCTTTGTATTCTGTAAAAGAAAGAAAGTGAAAGTCACTCAGTCATGTCTGACTCTTTGTGACCTGTGAACTATACAGTCCATGGAATTCTCCAAGCCAGAATACTGGAGTGCGTAGCCTTTCCCTTCTCCAGGGGATTTCCTCAACCTAGGGATGGAACCCAGGTCTCCCGCATTGCAGGCGAATTCTTTACCAGCTGAGCCGCAAGGGAAGCATTCTCTAGACTAAGTCAAATCTATAGGTACAGAGCTGATCTTAAATTAGCATTGATACACTTACCTAGTACCTAATCTACATACCCATATGAGAGCATATAATAATGATTAGAGAATGTGCTAAAGGAGATGTAGAATTTTTTGGTAGAAAAAAATATTATTTTGAGAAATGGTGATTTAAAAGAATATATCATGTATACAGAAGAATCTAACTACTGGGAAAGATGAGTATTTTTTTCTGAAATTAAATAAAATGAAAGTTGGACTTCACAGTTGGCTGAGTCTAAAATAACATCCAAATTGAGCAGGTTATCAATTGACTGAGAGAAGCAGAGAAGATACTTGTTGGTCTCAGTCTTTTATCTACATACCTGTATTAAGTGGTTTCTCTTTGAAAGTCATGTTTTTAGATGTGGAATTTTCTTGTGTTCCATTGTCCAATGGAGGCTCTGGAAATCCACCCTGGAAAACTTTTACTGTACATTATTGAAGTGAAGTGAAAGTAGCTCAGTTGTGTCTGACCATGTGCGATCCCATGGTCTATACAGTCCATGGAATTCTCCAGGCCAGAATACTGGAGTGGGTAGCCTTTCCCTTCTCCAGGGGATCTTCCCAACCCAGGGGTCGAACCCAGATCTCCTGCATTGCAGGTGGATTCTTTACCAGCTGAGCCACAAGGGAAGCCCAATAATACTGGAGTGCGTAGCCTATCCCTTTTCCAGGGGACCTTCCCAACCCAGGAATCAAAATAGGGTCTCCCGCATTGTGGGTGGATTTTTTACCAACTGAGCTCTCAGAGACATCAGTACATCATTAGCTCTAGGAAAACATAACATGGGGCAGACTAAAAGCTATAAATTAAAATTTAAAATGTCAGTTAATGTTCAGGAGTTTTATTCCTGTGCTTTTTAGGAAGATAAGACTATAAAGGAAGACGCAAATTACATCATGAAAAAGCCTTTAGGGATGCTAATGTAGTTGGATTTTTAAGGTAAAATCCTAAAAATTACTCATTGCTGGCATTGTGATCTCAATGCCAGCAATGAGTAATCTGAAAATAGCATTTTTGTAGAATTATTCACAACAGCCAAGATATGGAAACATCATAGGTGTCCATTGACAATTGAATGGATTAAAAACTTGTGGGATACACACACACACATACACACACACACACACACACACACACACACACATATATGCAGATACATACAATGCAATATTCAGCCACAAGAAAGAAGGAAATTCTGCCATTTGCAACAACATAGATGAACTTTAAGGACATTATACTAGGTGAAATAAGTCAGATAAAGACAAATATAGTATGCGTCACTTATTTGTGGAATCTAAAAAACTGAACTCATAGATACAGAGAGCAGAATGGTAGTTTCTACGTGCTGGGGAGCAGAGAAGGAGGAGAAATGTTCAAAGGGTACATAATTTCAGTTATAAAATAAATACACGATGAGTATCTAATGTACAGGATTGTGACTGTAATTTAAAATAATGTATTCAATACTTGAATGTTGCTGAGAAGATCTTAAATATTCTCACCACAAGAGAGAAATGGTGATTATGTGGCTAGTGGTAATCACTTTACAATATACGTGTATAAAATCAATGCATTGTATACCTTGAATTTACACAGTGTTATGTGTCAATTATAGCTCAATAAAGTTGGAAAACAAAAGAAAAATGTTCCATATAAATTAGATCAAAATAATAAAATATCCAGAAATATATTTAACTAATATGTGTAAAACATATACTTTAAAAACAAAATTGTTAAAAATCAAAGATTTAAATAAAGGGATAGAAAGATGTATCATATTTCCCTTATGTCACATGTGAAAATTAACTGAAAATGGATGAAAGCACAAACATGAAGTAAAAACAATGCTTTAGATAGCATAGGTGAAAGTGTGATCCTGGATTAGGCAATGGTTTCTTAGATATGATACTAAAAACCTCTGTTTTCAAATAACAGTATTTTTTATCTCTTACAGCAGGATAAAATTAGAGTCAATTGCCTATAATGGATATGGTGATCATATTGCTGCATAGGGTAAAGCCTCTCTTATAATGATTATTTAGGAATATTTATTGCCTGATTTTATAATTTATGTTCTACCCCAAAATCTATTTCTATCTTCACTAGCCTAAGAGAGAGATAAAATACAAACTATATTTATATTAGAAGTTTGAAATCATTGTGTACCTTTCTGAAGCTTTGTTACCAGAGAGGACTTATTCTGTTCTGATATTTGGGTACCTAGAAAAAAAATGGAAGTAATCTTTTAAAATATTAACATTGATTTAAATAAATCATAATAGTTTTAGTTTTTAGTTTAAACATGGTGTTTGTAGGATTTAGGATGATCCGGAAAATATTGCTTTAAGAATAATTAATGAGGTAATGAAGACTGCTGCTGCTGCTGCTGCTAAGTTGGGTCAATTGTGTCCGACTCTGTGCGACCCCATAGACAGCAGCCCATCAGGCTCCTCTGTCCTGGGGTGTGTATATTTCAAAAACCTTAGAGAAGAGACTCAACCACCTCTTACAATACTTGGTTCAAGCAATCTCAAGAATTAATTTGTTTTTCTCAATAAGGTGTTTCAGTTTCTTAAAGTATATCTTTGAGTTATGAAATCAGAAAATATCTATGTATATATTTAATTTTCCCTACAATCATTCTGTAATTTATACTTTGCTCAACTCAGAATAACCATTCAATACTTAGGCTAAATGCACACATTAAAATAAGAGTTCTATTCCATAATAATATGACATTTTAGAGGCACCAATGATCATTAAAATGAAAGGTTCAATTATAATCTTTCAAAACTTGACTTATGTGGAATAAAAGTTATCACTCTCACTATAGTATATATCAAGACAAAACAGAAGATTCCCAGGATCACAACAATGAGCTTCTCTCGAGCTGATGGTGAATCTGCAGGGAGAGAAAAGGAAACACTGAGAAAGGAGTGATGGAGACAGTTATTTTAGAACAAAAGATCCCAAATCCGTAAGAATTCAAAGACATCAACTTGGACCCCAAAACAATATCTACCATTGCAATCCTCTTCTCAGAATATACCATTCCTTTTTCAGCGAATATAAGGCTTCACGAGTTATAGATCAAAGACTACAAATTACAGCAATGCATGGGTAGGTAGTCTTAGAGGAGGGCATGGCAACCTTTTCCAGCATTCCTGCCTGGAGAATCCCCATGGACAGAGGAGCCTGGAGGGCTACAGTCCATGGGGTGGCAAAGAGTTGGACACAACTGAGCGACTAAGCATAGCACAGCACATATGTCATATTAGAATATTGTATTTCAAACTCCAGGTCTAAGTCTCATTAATAAAATCATGTAAGTGGGTAAATGCTTTACACTTGCAGGGGTAGTTCCTGTCATTCCATTGACATAATGAAAGGCAATTTGAAAGTTTAATCCCACGTAGGTTTTCTCCTGCTCAGCTGCTAAAATTGATCTTTTCAGGATCTTACCTCTCATTTGCTGTCTCCTGGTGTCCTTAACCAGACTCGGTTCTGAGTAGCTTTCCTTTTGGTTCTTCATCTCTGTGGCTGTTTAATGTCAAGGATGTTGCTCTATGGAAACTTCACATAAGTAGTTAACAAATGGTGTATAAAATCACAAGAAACCTTGAAAGGTTAAACTGGGTGATGTGTGAGATCAGTTAACAGCACTCATTTAGCAGCTGAGCAAATACAAGTTGGTTCTCATTTCAGTAGACCTTTAGACAACTGTTTCATGGTAGAGTAAGTAGTTTTAAAAACAGTATTTGGTGTTTGATAACCAAGAGTGGTGAGAATGGGTGGGAGGTGAGAGGGAAACTCAAAGGAGGAGATATATGTACACCTATGGTTAATGTATGCTGATATGTGACAGAAATCAAACCAATATTGTCAACCAGTCATCAATTAGTTAAAAACAACTAATTCTCTGTTTGACATAATGTTACTTGTTTATTGGAACAATGAAAATTAGTAGATAACTGAAAAAGTTCATAAATAGTAATATCCTGATGAATTGAAAGTCAAAATTCACAGAAACACTTGAAAATTGTTATAATATCTTTGTTCAAATTAAAGTCCATATTGGAAAAACTTGCACCAATTATATAGGTAAGTTTAAAATCCATTAAAAGTTAAAGACAGCTTTCTCTGATGAGGGAATAACAGTATAGGCATATATGGTACACTCTGCATTAAACTACTTTAATAGGGACATTCATTAATGAAAATGGAATGAGATGCTATCAAATAATTCTATTTTGAGTGACTGTGGAGCTCTAAGAAATCATTAAAAATTAAATAAATATTTTATATGTTAAAAATGGTACATGACATATTAAAATCTCCAAAAGAGTTTATCATATAAAGACAAAACAATGTTAAAATGTCATTAAATACTTATTTTACATGAGTAATTGATAATTGACAATGGCTAAGATATGAAATCACAAAATGATAAGGAAAAGCATACATCATTTATGGAAGAACAATGTTGGTACAAACATCCAGGAAGATCCTGAGGCTGTTAAGTCAATGAGGGAAGCTTTAGTTGTATCAGCAAGTATAAGAAGTGAATAATGTGCCTTAAAAATTCAGTCAATGGATTCTGTAGTCAGTGCAATCTACAATTAATTCTGGCTTTGAAATTTACAATGTATGACCTTTAAAAATTATTTAGTATTTAGCAAATGAGTTTACTAATCTAAAATGAGAATAAAAATATGTATGATATAAAGCATGTAAAACACCTAATATTAAATTTGCCTTTTATTTTATTTCTTATTTTAATGCAATTGCCATGGTATTATTCATATCAGGCAATATAATTTATTAGACACAAATCTCTGTGTTAGTGTGATTCATCTTTTTTCAAATTTATGACCAAGTTTTTATAAAGCATTTGATTGTATATAATTGAGTTAATCCAGCATTTTACTGGAGGTACCATATTCTGATTTTTACTTTAATTAGACCAGTGAAGAATTTTATTGGCCATTCACAATTCTATGAATCCATTTTAAGAACCTATTTTTAAGGGCTGAGTTAAATATTTAATACTATATCTAATTATATGTCCATTGATGACAAAATACAATGTTAACTGTCCCTTGTCCTGATGCTACTGATATTCCATCTTAAATTGGATTGATTAAGAAACTCAGTTATACATGAAAGTTTTCATTTGAATAATGTCTGCAGGCAAGAATTTGAACATTTTAAGAAATCTTCCTCAATACTTCATATTTTATTCTTATTTTCTCCCAAAACTAAAATACCAAAATATCAAATACAGATACCAATATCTCTTTAATTTGTTTGCTTAGCAATTGTCCCTAAGTCGAACCACATTGGCATTTGTAATCTCCTGCTAAATGAGATGAGGAATTAGGAAGGAGAGGGAAACACATACCTTCTACAGGCCAGAGTCCTGCCTCTTCTCGTGAGTGGCCAGGTTACTGTGAAAATCAAACAATGTCTGTGGTCTTCACAGACTGCCCTGTGAAGGCCCAGAGTGAAACAATAGGGGAAAAAGTACACTTCTTATCACCGAGTCACCGATACAGGAAATTCTTACCCTTGGGTATTTTGAAGACAGTTTATCTCATCACACAACTCCAGAATATAGGAGACTTTGGATATGTAGTGTATCAGTTAGTTTGTTCTTTGGTGAGTTCTTCTGAGAATTGATTTCCCTTTCTAAAAGATATAGGGGGACAAAGGACATGATCACCCTGCTGTTAACTTGCTTTCACTTCATTCATCAATGCTGAATCTACTCCTTGTCAAGAGTAACTTCAATGTTTAAGTTTTACTTTTAGATAAGTTTGCTAAATCTAGGCATAATTTATTTCTTTTCCTTATAATCTCATTGTGTCATTTCTATTATAATAGAGGAAATCATAATTCCATTAATAGTACGTATTTAAGGATACTTGTCCCTAATTCAGAAGAGTTACTACATTTTAAACTTTTTTAACTGTCATCTATTTTTTGTCTTTCTAAAATCTTGACAAAAGGAATATAAATCTGTAGTTATATACCAATTTATTGTTGTTGTTCAGTCGTGAAGCCATGTCTGACTCTTTGTGACTCTGTGGACTGCAGCAGGCAAAATTTCCCTTTTACTATCTCCCTGAGTTTGTTTAAATTCACGTCCAGTGATGGGCTTCCCTGGTGGCTCAGATGGTAAAGAGTCTGCTTGTGATGCAACAGACCTGGGTTCAATCCCTGGCTGAGGAAGATCCCCTGGAGAAAGAAATGGCAACCCGCTCCAGGATTCTTGCCTGGAAAATTCCATGGAGAGAGGAGCCTAGCGGGGCTACCGTCCATGGGGTCATGGAATCAGACATGACTGAAAAGACTGAGCACACCCACGACTACATGTCCATTGAGTCAGTGAGGTCATCCAGTCACATATTCCTCTGTGGCCCTCTTCTCCTCTTGCATTGAATCTTTTCCAGCATCAGGATCCTTTCCAATGAGTCAGCTCTTTACATCAAGTGGCCAAAGTATTGGAGCTTCGGTTTCAGCATCAGCCCTTCACATGAATACTCAAGGTTTATTTCCTTTAGGGTTGACTGGCTTGATCTCCTTGCTGTCCAAGGAACTCTCTCCATGACCATAGCTGGAAAACATCAATTCTTTGGCGTTCAGCCTTTATGGTTCAACTCTCAAATCCATACATGACTACTGGAAAAACCATAGCTTTGATTATATGGAAATTTGTCAGCAAAATGATATATCTGCTTTTTAATATGCTATCTAATTTTGTCATAGCTTTACTTCCAAGGAGCAAGCGCTTTTCAATTTCATGGCTGCAGTCATTGTAGACAGTGATTTTGGAGCCCAAGAAAATGAAATTTGACACTGTTTCCACTTTTTCTCCGTCTATTTGCTATGAAGTGATGGGACTGGATGCCATGATCTCTGATTTTTGATTGTTGAACTTTAAGCCATCTTTTTCATTCTCCTGTTTCACCTGCATCAAGAGGCTCTTTAGTTCCTCTTCACTTTCTGTCATTAAAGTGGTATCATCTGCTATCTGAGGTTGTTGATATCTCTCGCTGCAATCTTAATTGCATCTTGTGAGTCATCCAGCCAGCACTTCATATGATGTACTCTGCATATAATTTAAATAAGCAGGGTGACAATATCCAGCCTTGAAGTATTTCTTTCCCAATTTTGAACCAATTGCCATTCCGTTGTTCCATGTCCTGTTCTACTGTTGCTTCTTGACCTGCATGCAGATTTCTCAGGAGGCAGCTAAATTGGTCTGGTATTCCCATCTCTTTAAGAATATTCCACAGGTGGTTGTGATCCACACAGTCAAAGGCTTAGCAGAGTCGATGAGGCAAAAGTAGATTTTTTTCTGGAGTTCCCTGGCTTTCTCTATGATTCAATGGATATTGGCAATGTGATCATCTGCCTTCTCTGAATCCAGCCTGAATATCTGGAAGTTTTCTGTTCATGTACTGCTGAAGCTTAGCTTCAAGGATTTTGAGCATAATCTTGATAGCATGTGAAATGAGTGCAATTGTAGGAAAATTTGAACATTATTCGGCATTGCATTTCTCTGGGATTGGAATGAAAACTGCCCTTTTCCAGTCCTGTGGCCACTGCTGAGTTTTCCAGTTTGCTGGCCTATTGAGTGCAGCACTTTAACAGCATTATTCTTTAGGATTTGGAAGTTCAGCTGGCATTACACCACATCCACTACCTTGTTTTTAGTAAGAATTCCTAAGGACCACTTGACTACACACTTCAGAATGTCTGGCTCTAGGTGAGTGACCACACCATTGTGGTTATCTGGGTCATTAAGAGCTTTTCTGTACAGGTCAGTTCAGTTCAGTTCAGTCACTCAGTCGTGTCCGACTCTTTGTGACCCCATGAATCGCAGCACGCCAGGCCTCCCTGTCCATCACCAACTCCCGGAGTTCACTCAGACTCATGTCCATCGAGTCAGTGATGCCATCCAGCCATCTCATCCTCTGTCATCCCCTTCTCCTCCTGCCCCCAAGCCCTCCCAGCATCAGAGTCTTTTCCAATGAGTCAACTGTTCGCATGAGGTGGCCAAAGTACTGGAGTTTCAGCTTTAGCATCATTCCTTCCAAAGAAATCCCAGGGCTGATCTTCAGAACGGACTGGTTGGATCTGCTTGCAGTCCAAGGGACTCTCAAGAGTCCTCCAACACCACAGTTCAAAAGCATCAATTCTTCGGCACTCAGCCTTCTTCACAGTCCAACTCTCACATCCATACATGACCACAGGAAAAACCATAGCCTTGACTAGACAGACCTTTGTTGGCAAAGTAATGTCCCTACTTTTGAATACGCTATGTAGGTTGGACATAACTTTCTTTCCAAGGATTAAGCGTCTTTTAATGTCATGGCTCTAATCACAGGTATTCTGGGTATATTTGGCACCTGGTAGGCTGCAGTCCATGGGGTTGCTAAAAGGCGGACCTGACTGAGTGACTTCACTTTCACTTTTCACTTTCATGCATTGGAGAAGAAAATGGCAGCTCCCTCTTGTATTCTTGCCTGGAGAATCCCAGGGACGGGGGAGCCTGGTGGGCTGCCGTCTATGGGGTGGCACTGATTCGGACATGACTGAAGTGACTTAGCAGCAGTAGCAGCAGAATGGTTAGTCCACGTAGAGCCAAGATAAATACTCAAAATATTAAGAGTATTTTGAATTTACTGTTTATCATATAAAATGTTTTTGTGACTAAATCTAAAATGGCAGTACCTAGTGACCTAAGAAATATAGATAAATTACATGTCCATAGTAATTGCGATATTATCCTTCTAACAAGATGGCTAGATGGATTCATTTCTAGGAAGTTTTTTAAATGGAGGGAAATTTCCAAAATTACGAAATAACTCTGTGTAAAGGAAACATTTTAAGGTCTTATAATGAAGAAACTATTATTCTAGTTGAAAATTTGGATATGCAGATAGGAACGAAGAACTGAAGAAAAGAACTTATGTGGATATATCCAAATAGATATTGACAGGTAAAATAGTAATGGTAAACTATCAAATTGTGAATATATGTTTGTATTAGAATTCAAGGCAGCAAAAATGGCATGAGCAGTGAAAATAGTAGAGAGAAATTATGTCTTTTCGTTGTTTCATAAAAGTACAAAAATATGAACTTACTGGAGTATTGAGTAAAGAATGCATGCTGTAAAATGTAGGGCACTTATAGAACTGCTGCTGAGTTGCCTCAGGCGTGTCAGACTCTGCACGACCCCATAGACAGCACTCCACGAGTATCCCCTGTCCTTGGAATTCTCCAGGCAAGAACACTGTAGTGGGTTGCCATTTCCTTCTCCAGTGCATGAAAGTGAAATCGCTCAGTTATGTCCGACAGCGATCCCATGGACTGCAGCCTACCAGGCTCCTCCATCCATTAGATTTTTCCAGGCAAGAGTACTGGAGCGGGTCGCCATTGCCTTCTCTACCTATAGAACTAAGACATATTAAATTTATAAATTCTTATAAAAGAAAGTTAAAAATATTTATTGTGAAAGCTAAGAAAACAACATAATGTAGAATTCAAAGTAACATTATACTTAAATATTAACTATATGTACTTACATATAAATAATGTATGTAAATAGAGCATATAAATCCTAAATTCATATTAAATATACAGGGAATAGCTTTCCATTTAAATTTTAATAACGTTTATATTTTAAAATATTTTGTTTAACACAGCTATGTATGTAAAACAGTTATTTTAATAACTGCTGACTTAATGAGCCATATTATTTTATAAAAATCCATGAACAGCAAAGTAAAAACACAAACTGCTTTAGTTAATGTACTCTCACAGTATAAAGCAAGAACCACGTTACAAAAGATGGAGCCTGTTTAATAATTATATATTGAGTATCTAAGCTATTAGCAATTAAAAAATGTATGTACTGAATAGCACAAGGTCAACACAGATTTGAAAACCATGCATAAATAATCATAAATGGAAATTTAAACAATTTATCTCTACTACTTATCAAGCAAGCAGATGTAGCAGTAGGCAATAGAAATATCTAAGCTAGACAAGTAACCAGTACATATATGAACACACACACATACACTAACATAGAATATTCTTATTTTTTAAGTTCAAATGAACATTTCCCAAAAATTTGCTATATATGCCTAAGCAAGAGACTTCCAGAAAAACACCTTCTGCTTTGACTATGCCAAAGCCTTTGACTGTGTAGATCACAACAAACTGTGGAAAATTATTCAAGAGATAGGATTACCAGACTGCCTGACCTGTCTCTGGAGAAATCTGTATGTAGGTCAAGAAGCAACAGTTAGAACCGGACATGGAAGAGCAGACTGGTTCCAAATTGGGAAAGGAATATGTCAAGGCTGTATATTGTCACCCTGTTTATTTAACTTCCATGCAGAGCACATCATGCGAAATGCCAGGCTGGATGAAGCACAGCTGGAATCAAGATTGCTGGGAGAAATATCAATAACCTCAGATATGTAGATGACACCACCCTTATGGCAGAAAGTAAAAAACTAAAGAGCCTCTTGATGAAAATGAAATAGGAGAGTAAAAAACCTGGCTTAAAACTTAACAAAGCGAAGATCATGGTAACCAATCTCATCAGTATATGGCAAAGAAATGGGGAAACAATGGAAACAGTGAGAGACTTTATTTTTTTGGACTCCAAATTACAGATTTGACTGCAGCCATGAAATTGAAAGATGCTTGTTCCTTGAAGGAAAGCTATGACCAAACTAGACAGCATATTAAAATCAAAGACACTACTTTAAGGTCTGTCTACACAAAGCTTGGTTTTTCAGTAGTCATGTATGGATGTGAGAGTTGGACCATATAGAAGCTGAGCACTGAAGAATTGATGCTTTTGAACTGTGGTGATGGAGATGACTCTTGAGAGTCCCTTGGGCTGGGAGGAGATCAAACCAGTCCATCTTGGGGAAAATCAGTCCTGAATATTCACTGGAAGGACTGATGCTGCAGCTGAAACTCTAATACTTTGGCCACCTGATGGGAGGAACTGACTCACTAGAAAAGACCTTGACGCTGGGAAAGATTGAAGGCGGGAGGAGAAGGGCACAACAGAGGATGAGATGGTTGGATGGTGTCACCGAGTCGATGGACATGAGTTTGAGCAAGCTCTGGGAGATGGTGATGGACAGGGAGGCCTGGCATAGTGCAGTCCATGGGGTTGCAGAGTCAGACATGACTGAGTGACTGAACTGAAACCTTACAAAACCATTATGGTTTTTACGGATGTTAAACAGACAATAAAGCTGTATTATAAGAACTTTTTACAATCCATATGAAATAGAATGTCTAGAAAATGCAAATTAACAAATGTAGTACAACAACCATAAACCTGTATAAGCTTAACATGTGTTAAATATATTAGGTTCACTGTACAAACCTTCCTACAAAAAATTCTAGGAGCTCTAATGGTAACAGTAGTGAATAATAACACTTAAAACTTTGCCAGGTCTTTCACCATAAAGCAGAGTCTTCCAAAGAGCCTTGATAACAAAACATGTCAAGTTACATAATAGCAATGGACTCAGTCCAAATTCTTTGTGATAAATGGATGAAGAAAATCATCTTAATCTAAATATGATATATGCAGTGATTTTTCAAAGGAAGAAAATACAGAATGATTTTTGTGGTTTTATTTCAAGAATGCATAATTGGTCAACATTTGAAGGAAAGAGATATTTCAAAAACATTAAAAATTTTCTCATTTCATTGAAAGAAAATAATAAAATGGTAACATGAGTGATTGCATACAAAACCTGTAAGAATTTTCTGAATACTATGGAATTGCTTTTATGTTAGAAAGGTATATGAAAAAACCTTTAAAAAGACCTCATATTTGAGCGATGAAATATTGAAGTATTTTCCCCCAGTATAGGAAGGATACTTATAAGACCTTTACTGTATCATCTGTTCAACATTGGAAATAAAAGGCAGTTGGGTAAAAATAAGTCAAAAACAAGAAGGAAAAAAAAAAGAAAAGTAAAACAAGAAAAAGTTATTGCACCTGGAGGGAAGAAATAAAACGTGATTATTCAGAGATGCGATATCTATTTACATAAACAATCCAGAGGAATATATATTTGAAATAATAAAATTAATACATACAATCAGAGAAGTCATTGGGCATAATTCTATTTGTAGCAGCAACAATTACTACAAATTTAAAAACAAAATTGCTATTTACAAAAGCATGGCTATGAAAAGTCCATATTTGTGTGAAATTTCAATGTTGGAAACTATAAAATATTCTAGAGGGATTTCGCTGGTGGTCCAGTGGTTCGGATTACTTGTTTCCCGGTGCAGGGAGTGGGCGTTCGATCCCTGGTCACTGAATCAAATTACCACATGCTGAACAGTGTCACACAAAAAAATAATAAATAAAAATTGATCAATAAAATAGGGAGAATTTAAAGAAAACCTAATTGATTGGAAGGATAAAGCATGAATATTGACTGGAAGGGTCAATACTGTAAGACGATTATCTTCAGAAATTATTTTAAAGATTAAATGCAGTCCCAAAGCAGTTATTTTTTAAAAAGTTTATTGAGGTGTAATTTACAGAACATAAAATTTATCCATTTAAAATATATAACTCCATGATTTTAAAATTATTCACAGTTTACGACCGTCACTATTATCAAATTCTAGAAAGCATTCATCACTAATCAATTTGCAGTCTTTTCCTGTTCTGTCTCTTCAGAACTCTTAGTAATCACTAATCTACTTTTGGTCTCTTGACTCCTATTTTTGATATAACATAGAAATGGGCTCACACAGTATGCAACCTTTTAGAAGTTTGAATGCCATAAACATACTGTTGAGCAAAAAAAGTGAGACAAAAGTAACGATACCTATATTATTGGATGTGTATATGATACTTCAGTGGGGTTTTCCAGGTGGCACTAGTGGTAAAGCAACTGCCTGCCAGTGCAGGAGATGAGGGTTTGATCCCTGGGTCAGGAAGGTCCTCCAGGGAATATGAAATGATAGCCCACTCCAGTAGTCTTTTTTTTTTAATTAATTAATTTAGTTTAATTGGAGAATAATTACTTTAAAATATTGTGGCATATTTCTCATACATGGACATGAATCAGCCATAGGTGCACATGTGTTCCCCCATTCAGAACCCCGCTCTCACCTTCCTCCCTCCCCCATCCCTTGGGTTGTCCCAGAGCACCAGCTCTGAGAATCCTGCTTCATGCATCCAACTTGCATTGGTCATCTCTTTTATATATGGGAATATACATGTTTCAATGCTATTCTCTGAAATCATCCCACCCTTGCCTTCTCCCGAATACTCTAAAAGTCTGTTCTTTACATCTGTGTCTCTTTTGTTGCCTTGCGTATAGGATCATTATTACCTTCTTTCTAAAGTCCATATATGTGCATTAATATAGTGTATTGATGGTTCTCTTTCTGATTTAGTTCCCGCTGTATAATAGGCTTCAGTTTCATCCACCTCATTAGAACTGATTCAAATGCTGGGAAAACCAGTCAACCATATGCAAAAGAATGAAACTAGAGCACTTTCTAACACCATAAACAAAAATAAACTCAAAATGGATTAAAGATCTAAATTTAACACTATTGCTGCTGCTGCTGCTAAGTCGCTTCCGTCGTGTCCGACTCTGTGGGACCCTATAGACAGCAGCCCATCAGGCTCCACCATCCCTGGGATTCTCCAGGCAAGAACACTGGAGTATGTTGCCATTTCCTCCTCCAATGCATGAAAGTGAAAAGTGAAACTGAAGTCATTCAGTCGTGTCTGACTCTTAGCGACCACATGGACTGCAGCCTACCAGGCTCCTCCGTCCATGGGATTTTCCAGGCAAGAGTACTGGAGTGGGGTGCCATTGCCTTCTCCAAAATTTAACACTGCTGCTGCTAAGTCACTTCAGTCGTGTCTAACTCTGTGAGACCCCATAGATGGCAGCCCACCAGGCCCTGCCATCCCTGGTACTCTCCTGGCAAGGACACTGGAGTACGTTGCCATTTCCTCCTCCAATGCATGAAAGTGAAAAGTGGAAGTGGAGTCATTCAGTCGTGTCCGACTCTTAGAGACCCCATGGACTGCAGCCTACCAGGCTCCTCCATCCATGGGATTTTCCAGGCAAGAGTACTGGAGTGAAACTCTTAAAACTCTTAGAGGAAAACAGAGGCATAACACCCTCTGACATAAATCACAGCAAGATTCTCTATGACTCCCTTGTAGAGTAATGGAAATAAAAACAAAAATACAAATGGGACCTATTAAACTTAAAAGCTTTTGCACAACGAAGGAAACTATAAGCTAGGTGGAAAGGCAGTCTTCAGAATAGAAGACAATAATAGCAAATGAAACAACTGACAAAGAATTAAGCTCCAAAATATATAAGCAGTTCATGCAGCTCAATACCAGAAAAATGAACAACTCAATCAAAAAGTGGGCCAAAAACTAAACAGACATTTCTCCAAAGACGATATACAGAAGGCTCATAAAACACACGAAAAGATTTGTAGCTTTCTCATATCACAGTATCACTCATTATTAGAGAAATGCAAATTAAAAACACAATGAGGTATCGTCTCTGCCAGTCAGAATGGCCACCATAAAAAAGTCGACAAACAACAATAGCTGGAGAGGGTGTGGAGAAAAAGGAAACCCTCTTACACTGTTGATGGGAATGCAAACTGGTACAGCCACTATGGAGAACAGTGTGGAAATTCCTTAAAAACCTGGGAATAGAATCACTCCAGTATTCTTGACTGGAGAATTCCTGGGACAAAAAGCCTGACAGACTATAGTCCATGGGGTCTCAAAGAGTCAGACACAACTGAACGAATGAGCACACACAATTATATTTCAACTGTTTTTGTAAAACATTCATTATCAGAAAAAATAATATACTTCATTTTAAAATGTATGCAATCAGAATATTATTTCCATTTCATAAAAGGTCGTTACCCAACAGCATCCAAACTCATATTTTAATTCTCAAGCTTACGCTTGCAATGATATATATTTGGAAACTGACAGTCTTCTGCTCCAATGTCCCATAAAGATTGTATAGCACAGTTATGTTCACCAGGTATATTGTCTGTTATCCTGTTACGGAAAAATGCATAATTCTTTTATATTATATGAAGACAATTCATGAAACAATAGCATTTTCCATGTAACTGTAATACAAGATATTTTGAAAATGGGTAATGAAGTCTTTAATAAAATTTCAGTACGAGCTTGTTACTAGGAAATCAGGCTACAGAGTAGTCTATTTTTCAACATTGGTATCAACATTTTATTAACTTTCAATATCTTCCTTCAGCTTTCTGTAATTCAACTAAAACAAGTGTATTCGTATTATTTTAAAAAATATTTCTTTTTTGTATTTTTCCTCCTCTATATAGCATTCTTTTTACAAACTTACTGTAGATTGCAAGTTGAGCCATTTAGCCACTTCCAAGGATGACCACGGCCTTCACGAGAGACTTGAATCCACGATACAGTTGATAGGGACATCAGAAATTTCTAGCCCAAAATAAAGAATTTTCACTTAAATAGTCATTATGGAATGTTTTTATTAATTTTTAAAATGCAAGTCAAAGGATGTGTTCTTTCATAGCATCTTTCATTCTTTGAACAAATTGAGCATGTTAGATTCTAATCTAACACTAAAAAGCATAGGAGTTGAGTCTGAAGTTTTAATAGTGCCATAAATATTAACCAATATCTGTACTTTATTTCAAAATCAACTCAACATTATACTTATCAGTTTCACTGTGTTCTAATATTAATAAGGAAAATTCCTTTTTTTTGACAGCCATTTAATAAAGGGAATATTTACAAAGACATGAATTAGTTGTAGAGATCCCACAAAAGAATACACCTTGCATAACAACTTGGGGAGACTTACAGCTGTGAACCGCATCTAACATTAAGCCTAAGGATTAAGAAGGTGGAGTAATTGAATACGTGCAATGAAGAAAATTCTGATTCATATAATTTCATTTTTCCTCATGTCAAAACTAACATAGCAAGGCTTTAAATAAGTCTTTAGATTCCATGACATTCATTTTTCTGGATATTGTGACAATATCAATGGATTTCTCTACTATTATATGTTTCTCAGAATTTCAGTTTTAGAGGGAAATTAAGGAAATGAAAATGAGAAAATAAATGACATGAGAGCTGGATTTGGTTTTCCGAGCCTGAAACCATTCTTTGACTAGATAAACCCCAAAGCCATCTGTTTCTGTATTGGTGGAATCCAGTGGACCTGACAAGGGGTCAGAGACTCATTTCTCTCTGCTCCTCCCTGCTACGTTCAACTGTAAATGTGGGAACTAGTGAAAGACATGAGAAAGGAGAACTCTGAAAGGTGGAAAGAGAAGGCTGATGTGGCTTGAGACTTCCCAGCAGCCCCACTCCTCTGTAATCGCTAATCACTTCTCCGTGATGAGAGAACAAGGTGGGAGGTGAGGGAGTGACAATTAGGGGCATCTTGTATCTCCCCACCAACCAGGTGAAAGTGACCTAGGCCTCTTAATTCCCAAACACCCAATATCTAACCTGGCTGTTGGGGGTGGCACAGGTAAGCCATTCCTCCTGTGTGTTGAGAGAATTGTGTAGGCAACACCAGGTTAGCCTTACAAGATCCGTCAGGACACTTACTAACAAGCAGCAGTCAGAGAAATTGCCTCTGTTTCCTCCACTGAGAGACACTAGGGTCGGGTGATAGGGGTGGGGGTGGGACCAGCAAAGAGGATGTCTTGACTAAAACTACTGAAGCTAAGAAGCCTCTTTATCCCTAAGGGTGTAAGACTCCATCTCCACCCAGCAGGATTGGAAAGAATGGATCTTCAGTGTTGAATTCACACAATGAGCTGTGGAAATTTACAAACTTCACACAAATGCAAAAATTTGGAGGAAGTGCAAAATATCATATGGCAGTGATGAAACAGCGACAACCTGTATATGATTCCATGTCCTGGAGTAGAAAATGGCAACCCACTTCAGTATTCTTGCCTGGAAAATTCCATGGACACAGGAGCCTGAGAGGCTGAAGTTAATGAGGTTGCAAAGAGTCAGACATGATTGAACGACTAAGCACGAACACGGGATTCCATGTATAAGATTCAAAAGCAATCAAATAGATTCTATAATAACAAGTCAGGACAGTGAGCAAATAAGGAGGTGGAGAAGTGATAAGATATTACAGAGGGGTGGGGCTGCTGGGAAGTTGAAACTTCTATTCCATGATCTGATATGCAATTACATAAATCTATAGGCAAAATTATATGTTTATTTTCCTTGATGTATGGTAAAATTAGATAGCACAGTGCATTTTAGAATTTAATAGCATTTGTAGAAGTATGGTTTTCTATGAAAAGCAAGAACCAGAAATTACCACACATGCATGAGTGGTATAAAAATGTAAATAAAGTATCATAAAGTTATATTCCATTGTTTAATGGAATACTAGCAGACCTTAAAATAAACAAACTACAAATATGTACAAAAGCACAAATGAATTCTAACAAATATAATGTTGACTAAATGAAGCCTTTAGCAAAGTGTTGGAAACATTTAATAGCTTACCTTTTCCTCTTCATTATCTATATAAAGCAGAGTAGAATTCTTAGTAGCACAGGATTTCAAACTCTCATTCCACGATTTTTTTTCCAAACTAGTATAATAGCAGTTGTTGGAATATGTAAACCAGTCTTTTGAACAATGACCACAATGACATTCTGAAGAAAGATTATGAATTACTATTCAAAAATAATTTGAATTTGGAAAATAAAAATTAACTTACATATATGCATAGATATAAACATATGTATACACACACACACACACACACACACACACACACACACACACACATATATATATATATATAATAACATATCTATGCATCCTCAAGGCTGGCACATATAAAACAAATCTCATTCATGCATTCATAGAGAGGGTCTGTCTTTAATATATGTCCCCATATAAAGGAAATACATAGAAATGTCTACTCTGTACATGTCCTGAAAATCAAGAAATGAAACTTCTATTTTAGAATAGCAAAATTAATTGTCTCTTATCATACTGTAACAGGACGAAATTACAGCCAATTGCTAAAAATGGATATGGTGATCATATTATTGCATAGGGAGAAGCACTCTCCTATAATCATTTATATGAATGTTTATTGCCTGATATTATAAATTATGTTCTATCCCCAAATCTATTCTTATTTTCACTAGCCTAAGATAGAGACAAAAATGAATTGTATTCATATCAGAACTTTGAAAATCATTATGTACCTTTCTGGAGCCTTGTTATGAGAGAGGAGTAATTCTGTTCCTGTATTACAGTAGCTACAAAATTAATCATTAAAAAGTTAATATTGCTTTAAATGAATCATAATGATTTTAGTGTATGAGCTTGAGAATTCTGTTTATTGTTTAGAATTAGAGTAATCTGAAATAAAACTGATTTAGCAAGAAAAATTAATTAGGTAATGAAGACTTGATGGAAAAAATATTTCAAAAACCTAACGGAACAAACTTCACCACGTTTTACAGTATTTGCTTTAAACAGTCTCAAGAATTAATTTGTATTTCTCAATAAGATCTTTAAATCTCCTAAAGCATGCTTTTGAGTTATGAAATCAGAATATACATGTACATGCTCTCTGTAATTCTCCTGTGTTATATATTTCTGACAAATTAGATATACTGCATTTGTTCTAATGCATGTATTTTAATGATGGGCACATTCTATAATATTATGAAATGTTTAGCAGCACTGACCATCAGTAAAGTGATAAGTTTCCTTACAGTTTTTAAAAAATGTACTTAAAGGAGTAACAATGATCATTGTCACCACAGTGGACATCAAGACAAGGCAGATGATTCCCAGGATCCCAGCAATGAACTTCTCTGGAGGTGACGGTGAACCTGCAGGGACAGAAAAGGAAATGGAGAAAGGAGTGATGGGGACAGTTGTTTAGAGTTTACATACACAAGAACCCACACGAACACAGAGTTATGGCTATAAACTTGGACCCCAACCCATTTTGACCACTGTAGTCTTTCTCTCAGAATATACCATTGCGTTTTCAGCAAATATGAGACTACATGTGTTGTTGATCAAAAACTTCAAATTATAGTAATGCCAGAATAAAAGTAGTCCTCCAATTTCACATCAGAATCCCATATCCAGCTTTAAGTTCTGTTCCTCAAAGTGAAAAATACGTGAGCTTATCCCCTACTCTTCCTCCACACCTCTGCACCCCACTGCACATCCTGGAACAGTTGCATGTGTGTCTAGTAAGTGTTTACCTTTGGAGCGGTGATTCTTCTTTTTCCCATGAAGATTCTGAGGAGCATTTTGAAGATTTAATTCTACATATGTTAATTCCTGCTCAGTCATTGAAATGGAACTTTTAGAAACCTTAGGTTTTCTTTTCTGCCTCTTTGAGTTCTTGACTCCCTTCAGTTCTGCATAGGTTGCTCCTTGGTTATTCATCTCTGCAGCTGAGTGAGATCAAGGACTGTGCTTGAAGTGAACTGAAGTTGAGTGGTGTATGTGAGATAAGCACCCTAGTACAATGCCACAGGCGGGGCAAAGCGCTTAGTGCTCACTTTGAAGCTGAACAAATTTAAAGCCTGGTAAATTCCTCACAACTTTAAGCAAGTTTTTCACGATAGAATGCTTTTTTGAAAAAGATATTCTATATTTGACACATATATTATTGATTGAAATAGTGAAAAGCAATAAATTAGGGAGGAATAAAGAAGTTCATGAACAATAATATCCTTATTAAGTCAGATTCCATGGAAATATTTTAAAACCATCATAGTGCTTGTGTTCAAATTAAAATGTTCTGTTAACAAGAGAGATTCACCCAAATTTATGATAATTTTGAAATTTAATAATGGTTAAAACAGTTCTTTAAAGATGAGGAGAGATTAATGTTGACATATACAATAATTTCCTACACTAAATTACATTATTTGGTGACTTACATTGATTGATGAAAGGGATAACAAATGGTCTTTATTTCAAATGGTTGAGGAGTTCTGAGAAAGCATTAAAAACTGAGGAAATGCTTCATATATTGGAAAATGTTAATGACACATTAAACATATAGAACAAAGTAATATGAAAAATAAAACAATAGGAAAGACTAAAAAATACTTATTTTACAAAAGTAGTTGATAATTGATTTAATGGCTAATATCTGAACCCACAAAATGATAAACATGTACAGGTCACTTATGGAAGAACACTGTTGGTTCAAACTTGCAGAAAGATCTGAGAGATGTCCAAGTTAGTAAAGGTCATTTTAGCTGTATAAGTGATGGTAATTACTTATAAAAAATCCAGATAACATAGTTTAATAATTCAGACAATTGATGCAGTAGTCAGAAGTATCTGGAATTTAATTATGACTGAAATTTATAAAATGTGACCTTCAAAAAGTTATTTACTATCTGGTAACCTATATTATTAATATAAAATGGAAATAAGTTTATGCAATATATAAGGTGTGTAACACTGAGCACTCAACCTGAAATTTATAAGTTCTCAGTAATTATCAGTTTTAATTATTATCTTAGTCATCATTTCTATGGTACTATTTCTGATTTATATCAGCCTTTAATTAGTATAACATATCATTTATGCAATGTTTGATTTTTTAAAAATACTTTAATATGACAATTAAGTTTAAATTAGCCTTTAGATATATGGCAAAACCAATACAATATTGTAAAGTTAAAATATGAAATAAAATATATTAAAAAAAAGAAGTTACTTCATCTTTAATTTTATTAAAAAATTAGGGTTTTTTAATTCAACCTAAAACATATAGGAGAAATTATGTTTGGCCTTTTGCTATATAATGAATTCCTTTCCAAGAATCTGTTTATAGATGTTGAGCAAAATATGTATAAATGTATTATTATACAAAAAAGCTTACCATCTACTGATTATAAAATCCAAAACTAATTGTTCCCTATCATGAGGTCAATAAAGTTCACTTAATATTATATCCACACCCAAATATGCATGTGTGTATTCACTGACTAGCGTTCTACAGACAATAATTTGAATACTTGGAGAAATCACCCAATATTTGGTATTTTATGGTTATTGTTTATACCAAATTATTAAAAAAAAAAACAATGTTCTACTTTGATTTTGTTGTATATTTACTATAGCTCAGTTGCATCCCCTCTAACATTTGTTAGTTCCCACTACGTGAGACGGTCTAGCAGAGAGACAGGAGAGGAGGGACACATACCTTCTGTTGGCCAGGAAGTTGTGCATTCTTTAGTGTGCAGATCAGGTTACTCTCTAAAAAGAGACCTGCTATAGCTGGTAACCAAAGGAGAAATTTTAAAACTTACAACCCAGTCAAGATAAGCAATGTCTGTGACCTTCACAGGCTGCCCTGTGAAGGCTCAGAGTGAAGCTAGAATGGAAAATATTGATTTGTCGTCAATGTGTCACTTCAGGTTTGAACAGGAAATCCTCACACTTAGGCGAGTTGAAGAGAGTTTAGCTTATCACACACCTCCAGAAAATAGGAGACTTTGAGCTCCAATTAAAAGGACAACTGGACCTCTAATTGTGTTATTTACATTTTCCATTTTTAAATGCCTCTGAGAAAGTTTTACCGTATACTGTAAGATCCATTAGATCTGATAAAGAGAGTGCCTGACGAACTATGGATGGAGCTTTGTGACACTGTATAGGAGGCAGTGGTCAAGGTCCTCCCAAGAAAAAGAAATGCAAAGAGGCAAGATGGTTTTCTGAGGAGGCCTGACAAATAGCTGAGAAAAGAAGAGAAGCTAAAGGCAAAGGAGAAAAGGAAAAAGGTATTCATCTAAATGCAGAGTTCCAAAGAATAGCAAGGAGAGATAAGAAAGCCTTCCTCAGTGACTAGTGCAAAGAATAGAGGAAAACAATAGAATGGGAAGGAGTAGAGATCTCTTCAAGAAGATTAGAGGTACCAAGGGAACATTTCATGCAAAGATGGGTACAATAAAGGACAGAAATGGTATGGGCCTAACAGAAGCAGAAGATATTAAGAAGAGGTGGCAAGAATACACAGAAGAACTATATAAAAAAGATCTTCATGACTCAGATAAGCATCCAGATCACTTGCCTAGAGCCAGACATCTTGGAATGTGAAGTCAAGTGGGCCTTAGAAAGCATCATTATGAACAAAGCTAGTGGAAGTGATGGAATTCCAGTTGAGCTATTGCAAATCCTGAAAGATGATGCTGTGAAAGTGCTGAACTCAATATGCCAGCAATTTTGGAAAATTCAGCAGTGGCCACAGGACTAGAAAAGGTCAGGTTTCATTCCAATCCCAAAGAAAGGCAATGCCAAGGACTGTTCAAACTACTGCACAATTGCACTCATCTCATTTGCTAGCAAAGTAATGCTCAAAATTCTCCAAGCCAGGCTTCAATGGTACGTGAACTGAGAACTTCCAGATGTTCAAACTGTCTTTAGGAAAGGCAGAGGAAGCAGAGATCAAGTTTCCAACATCCATTGGATCATCAAAAAAGCAAGAGACCAAAAGACTGTTCTATACACCTGTGTCTCTTTTGCTGTCTGACGTACAGGGTTATCATTACCATCTTTCTAAATTCCACATATATGTGTTAGTATACTGTATGGGTGTTTTTCTTTCTGGCTTAGTTCACTCTGTATAATAGGCTCCAGTTTCATCTACCTCATTAGAACTGATTCAAATGTATTCTTTTTAATGGCTGAGTAATACTCCATTGTGTACATGTACCACATCTTTCTTATCCATTCTTCTGCTGATGGACATCTAGGTTGCTTCCATGTCCTGGCTATTATAAATGGCATTGAAACATATATAATATCATATATGAAACGAGTCACCAGTCCAGGTTCAATACATGATACTGGATGCTTGGGGCTGGTGCAGAGACGACCCAGAGGGATGGTACGGGGAGGGAGGGAGTGGGGTTCAGGATGGGGAACACGTGTATACCTATGGCGGATTCATGTTGATGTATGGCAAAACCAATACAATATTGTAAAGTAATTAACCTCCAATTAAAATAAATAAATTTGTATATATTTTTTTAAAAGCAAGAGACCTCCAGAAAAGCATTTACTTCTGCTTTATTGACTATGCCAAAGCCTTTGGCCATGCGGATCACAACAAACTGTGGAAAATTCAGAAAGAGATGGGAACACCAGACCACCCGACCTGCCTCCTGAGAAATCTATAGGCAGGTCAAGAAGCTGCATTTAGAACTGGACATGGAAAAACAGACTGGTTTCAAATCAGGAAAGGAGAATGTCAGGCTGTATATTGTCACCCTACTTATTTAACTTATATGCAAAGTACATCATGAGAAACGCTGTCCTGGATGAAGCACAAGCTGGAATCAAGATTGCTGGGAGAAATATCAATAACCTGAGATATGCAGACGACACCCACTTATGGCAGAAAGTGAAGAGGAACTAAAAAGCCTCTTGAAAAAAGTGAAAGAGGAGAGTGAAAAAGTTGGCTTAAAGCTCAACATTCAGAAAACTAAGATCATGGCATCCGGTCCCATCGCTTCATGGCAAACAGATGGGGAAACAATGGAAACAGTGACAGGCTTTTTTAGGGGGGCTCCAAAATCACTGCAGATGGTGACTGCAGCCATGAAATTAAAGTCGCTTGCTCCTTGGAAGGAAAGTTATGACCAACCTAGACAGCATATTAAAAAGCAGAGACATTACTTTGCCAACAAAGGTCTATCCAGTCAAACGTATGGTTTTTCCAGGAGTCCTGTATGGATCTGAGCTTTGGACTGAAAGCTGAGAGCCAAAGAATTGATGCTTTTGAACTGTGCTATTGGAGAAGACTCTTGAGACTCCCTTGGACAGCAAGGAGATCCAATCAGTCCATCCTAAAGGAAACCAGTCCTGAATATTCATTGGTAGGACTGATGCTGAAGCTGAAGCTCCAATATTTTGGCCACCTGATGCCAAGACCTGACTCATTTGAAAAGACCCAGATGCTGGGAAAGATTGAAGGTGGGAGGAGAAGGGGACGACAGAGGATGAGATGGTTAGATGGCATCACTGACTCAATGGACATGAGTTTGAGTAAACTCTGGGAGTTTGTGATGGACAGGGAGGCCTGGCATGCTGCAGTCCATGAGATCACAAAGAGTCAGACATGAGTGAGCAACTGAACTGACACACTAGAAGATCTAAAAATTGTGCTATGCTTAGTTCCTCAATTGTGTTCTAACTCTTTGCAACCCCACAGCTTCCCTGGTGGGTAAGAGGTTAAGCATATAGACTGTAGCCTGCCAGCCTCCTCTGTCCATGAGGATTTTCCATGCAAGAATACTGGAGTGGGTTGCCATGACCTCCTCCAGGGGATCAAACCCAGGTCTCCCGTACTGCAGGTAGATTCTTTACCATCTGAACCACCACCCTAATAATACTGCAGTAGGTAGACTATCCCTTCTTCACGTTATCTTCCTGACACAGGAATCCAACTGGGATCTTCTGCATTGCTGGTGGATTCTTTACCTGCTTAGCAGCTGAGCTATCAGGAAAGCCCCCCAAAAATGCACTACCTTTATTTAAAAGGAGAAAAACACTTTTGCATAGGGATTCGGAGAAGAAGGAATCCCAAGCCATTTAAAAGTGCTTTTGAAAAGACTACAAATGGTGTAGCTGACATAGAAGTAATTTCAATCGTTCAGTTCAGTTCAGTTCAGTTCAGTCGCTCAGTCGTGTCCGACTCTTTGCCACCCCATGAGTTGCAGCACGCCAGGCCTCCCTGTTCAATTCTTATTGCTATGCATTTTGCAGAAAAATTATAAAGCACTGGAGCACTGTTTGCCCTTTAGGTGCACAGATCTATGTAGTTCATAAGAGGAAAAACCAACAAACAAACAACAAGAGCCAAAATCCAATTCTTTTTTATTGTTTTTGTTTCTGCCTAACTAGCACTTATTTCTGAGGTAAAATAGGGCTCAGACATTCTCATTATATTTAAACATGTAATGATTTTTAAACAATTGCTTTTATAATTGTTGCTATGGCTAACGGAATAGATCATTTTGATTTTGATGCATTTAAAGGGCAACTTTCAAACATTTTAAGATTTTCAATTACAGCTGTCATATTTTATTGAATGCCAATATCTGTTTCTTCAGATAAATTAAAGAGAACACAAGACACCGGGATGACTTGGAGGGATGGTACAGGAGGGAGGAGGGAGGAGGGTTCAGGATGGGGAACACGTGCATACCTGTGACGGATTCATGTTGATATATGGCAAAATCAATACAATATTGTAAAGTTAAAAATAAAATAAAAAAATAAAATGAAATGAAATGAAAAATAAGGAGAACACAAGAAAGAAGTGGAAATCTGTTGTTATTCAAATCAGTCAACCCAATATTGGATATATTTACTGTACTGTATCAATCAGGTTGGATATCCTTAGGATGTTTCTTAAAAATATAGACTGATATTTACCCACAGTTTGATATTTTGAATTTATATCTAGGAATGATGTCAGGTAATTTATTTTTAGGGTTTTTGAATTTAGTTATTTCCCACCTGCATGAGAGTCTGAAAGTTCGCCCTTATTTTTCAAGTTTATGTTGGCTCTTAAAGTTCACAAATGGTTTGATCTACGAAATCTTCATAAAATTTGGCATTTTAGTTCTCTATGATTCTTGTCTGAAGGGTGTGAAGTAAATGAAATAGTGAAACCAGTGGAAACTTTCTGTGTGGGAATATTGAATGCTATTGGATCATTGGCTATCTTTTTCTGATATAATGTCTCTGAAACCAGTCATACATACCAACATGGACCTGCTACTCTAAAAGCAGAGGTGAAAGGCCAGTCGAGAGAGCTGACCCTACATGTGTTTCTGACCAAGCTTGTGCTCCAATTGGTGAAATCTCAAGGCACAGACATAGGTGTTATCAGTCAGTGTGGGCATGTAATCCATGCTTCTGCTGTCACACTGTTGAACAAAGATAGATACAGGGGAACTTGCTATGGATGAGCAATGTAGAATTTGGGAGGTTCTGACTGTTGCAGGAAATAATTTACCTTGTGGTACATGTTGCTGCTGTGAAGTCGAGTCAGTCGTGTCCGATGCTGTGCGACCATATAGATGGCAGCCCACCAGGCTCCCTCATCCCTGGGATTCTCTAGGCAAGAACACTGGAGTGGGTTGCCATTTCCCTCCCCAATGCATGAAAGTGAAAAGTGAAAGTGAAGTCGCTCAGTCGTGTCCGCCTCTTATCGACCCCATGGACTGCTGCCTACCAGGCTCCTCCGTCCATGGGATTTTCCAGGCAAGAGTACTGGAGTGGGGTGCCATTGCCTTCTCTGGGGTACATGTTAAGTAATAGCTAATGTTCACATTACCCACTCCAGTGTTCTTGCCTGGAGACTCCTAGGGATGGGGAAGCCTGGTGAGCTGCCGTCTATGGGGTCGCACAGTGTCAGACACAATTGTAGCGACTTAGCAGCAGCAGTAGCAACGTTCCTGTTATTCTACAGGTGAAGACAGATCAGATCAGATCAGATCAGATCAGTCGCTCAGTCATGTCCAACTCTTTGCAACCCCGTGAATCTCAGCATGCCAGGCCTCCCTGTCCATCACCAACTCCCGGAGTTCACTCAGATTCATGTCCATTGAGTCAGTGATGCCATCCAGCCATCTCATCCTGTCGTCCCCTTCTCCCCTTGCCCCCAATCCCTCCCAGCATCAGAGTCTTTTCCAGTGAGTCAACACTTCGCATGAGGTGGCCAAAGTACTGGAGTTTCAGCTTTAGCATCATTCCTTCCAAAGAAATCCCAGGGCTGATCTCCTTCAGAATGGACTGGTTGGATCTCCTTGCAGTCCAAGGGACTCCCAAGAATCTTCTCCAACACCACAGTTCAAAAGCATCAATTCTTCGGCACTCAGCCTTCTTCACAGTCCAACTCTCACATCCATACATGACCACAGGAAAAACCATAGCCTTGACTAGACGAACCTTTGTTGGCAAAGTAAGGTCTCTACTTTTGAATGTGCTATCTAGGTTGGTCATAACTTTCCTTCCAAGGAGTAAGCGTCTTTTAATTTCATGGCTGCACTCACCATCTGCCATGATTTTGGAGCCCAGAAAAATAAAGTCTGACACTGTTCCCACTGTTTCCCCATCTATTTCCCATGAAGTGATGGACCAGATGCCATGATCTTCTCAAAATGAAAGTGGGTCAAAAATATTTATTATGCAGAACATAATGTTTTTGTCTCCAGTTTTGGGAAATATTTAATTCATTTTTTTTATGTTAAATTTTGTGGGGTTTTATCTACAGCTATTGGTGTTATCTGCCTCATTAGCAACAAATTTTCCAATGTTCAAATTCCCTCATCTTCAAATTCGATGCAATCTGAAAGTTTAAATGGCTTGGTACTATGATTATTTTTCTATCAAAGAAATCCATTTTTGTATTTATAAATTTGCTTTTTAGTGAATATAGTACAAGTATTTGATGGTAAATAAAGCCAAATGAAATATAGTTTGCCTATTATAAGATTTACTCTATAATTTGGCATTGTATGAGGGAGAATATTTGTTGAAAACTAAATGGTAGTGTATTTATCCATTTTATCATTATTTAATGATTGTTCAAATCTAGATTTCTCAAATTACAAAGTAACTAAATGGCGAAATATTAAGACATTTAAAAAACCCAAGTATCAATCCTAACCTACTCACTTTCTGCCGTAAGGGTGGTATCATCTGCATATCTGAGGTTATTGATATTTCTCTCGGCACTCTTCATTCCAGCATGTGCTTCTTCCAGCCCAGCGTTTCTCATGATGTACTCTGCATATAAGTTAAATAAGCTGGGTGACAATATACAGCCTTGACATACTCCTTTTCCTGTTTGGAACCAGTCTGTTGTTCCATGTCCAGTTCTAACTGTTGCTTCCTGACCTGCATACAGGTTTCTCAAGAGACAGGTCAGGTGGCCTGGTATGACCATCTCTTGAAGAATTTTCCACAGTTTACTGTGATCCACACAGTCAAAGGCTTTGGCATAGTTAATAAAACAGAAATAGATGTTTTTTCTGGAACTTTCTTGCCTTTTTTCATGATCCATCAGATGTTGGCAATTAGATCTCTGGTTCCTCTGTTTTTTCTAAAACCAGCTTGAACATCTGGAAGATCATGGTTCCTGTATTGCTGAAGCCTGGCTTGGAGAATTTTGAGCATTACTTCACTACCATGTGAGATGAGTGCAATTGTGCGGTAGTTTGAACATTCTTTGGCATTGCCTTTCTTTGGGATTGGAATGAAAACTGACCTTTTCCAGTCCCGTGGCCACTGCTGAGTTTTCCAAATTTGCTGGCATATTGAGTCAGCACTTTCACAGAATCACCTTCCAGAATTTGAAATAGCTCAACTGGAATTCCATCACCTCCACTAGCTTTGTTCATAGTGATGCTTTCTAAGGCCCACTTGACTTCACATTCCAGGATGTCTGGTTCTAGGTGAGTGATCATACCATCCTGATTATCTTGGTCATGAAGTTCTTTTTTGTACAGTTTTATGTGTATTCTTGCCACCTCTTATTAATATCTTCTGCTTCTGTTAGGTCCATACCATTTCTGTCCTTTATTGAGCCCATCTTTACATGATATGTTCCCTTGGTATCTCTAATTTTCTTGAAGCGATCTCTAGTCTTTCCCATTCTGTTGTTTTCCTCTATTTCTTTGCACTGATCACTGAGGAAGGCTTTCTTATCTCTTCTTGCTATTCTTTGGAACTCTGCATTCAGATGCTTATATCTTTCATTTTCTCCTTTGCTTTTCATTTCTCTTCTTTTCACAACTATTTGTAAGGCCTCCCCAGACAGCCATTTTGCTTTTTTGAATTTCTTTAAGAGCAGAGTGAAAAAGTTGGCTTAAAGCTCAACATTCAGAAAACGAAGACCATGGAATCTGGTCTCATCATTTCATGGGAAATAGAGGGGGAAACAGTAGAAACAGTGTCAGACTTTATTTTTTGGACTCCAAAATCACTGCAGATGGTGACTGCAGCCATGAAATTAAAAGACCCTTACTCCTGGAAGGAAAGTTATGACCAACCTAGATAGCATATTCAAAAGCAGAGACATTACTTTGCCAACAAAGGTCCGTCTAGTCAAGGCTCTGGTTTTTCCAGTGGTCATATATGGATGTGAGTTTGGACTGTGAAGAAAGCTGACTGCTGAAAAATTGATGCTTTTGAACTGTGATGTTGGAGAAGACTCTTGAGAGTCCCTTGGACTGCAAGGAGTTCCAACCAGTCCATTCTGAAGGAGATCAGTCCTGGGTGTTCTTTGGAAGGAATGATGCTAAAGCTGAAATTCCAATACTTTGACCACCTCAGGCGAAGATTGACTCACTGGAAAAGACTCCGATGCTGGGAAGGATTAGGGGCAGGAGGAGAAGGGGAAGACAGAGGATGAGATGGCTGCATGGCATCACCGACTTGATGGACATGAATTTGAGTGACCTCTGGGAGTTGGTGATGGACAGTGAGGCCTGGTGTGCTGCAATTCATGGGGTTGCAAAGAGTCGGACACGACCGAGCGACTGAAATGAACTGAACTGAACTGATGAGGAACAAAGTTCTGGCAATGTTTACAGGTCATAAAAATATTTTTCAGGAAAAAGATGTGTTTTTATTTCTTTATTTACTACTACTTTAAATTTTCTCGGTAATGTATTTTGTATTAGACATCTACAAACTCATCTAAAATTTATAAAATATTTCTGTGTTGAGACTATGTGGTTCACTGACATCAATTCGGTATTCATTTATTTAAAATATTTTCATAGGTCAGGAATTCATATACATTCATAGTATTACATGTGAAATATAGAGGAGTATCACTGACTCCAATTCTTCACTGAATATTGACTGTGCACTTTGAAGTCTACTATGTGATGAAAAGGCATTGAGAGGCAAACAGGCCCTTGCTTCATGAACGTATATGTGGAAAGACGTGTTTTGTTTTGTTTTAGCAGCAAAAGCAAATATTTAAGAAACACAAATGAATAAGGAAGACACATATATTTTTTTCTTTAAAAATTTTTATTGGATTCTAGCTGTTTTATAATGTGTGATAGTTTCAGGTGTACAGCAGAGTGATTCAGTTATACACATAGCTGTATCTACTCTGTTTTTAGATTCTTTTTCTATATAGGCCATTACAGAGTATTGAGTAGAGTTCCCTGTGCTGCACAGCAGGTTCTCTTTTATATACAGTAATGTGTAGATGTCAATGCTGATCTCCCAGTGTTTCCCTGCCCTCCCCATCACCTGTTGGTTTTCAGTTGTTCAGTCATGTCCGACTCTTTGCAATCCCATGGACTGAAGCATACCAGGCAACCCTGTCCATCACCATCTCCCAGAGCTTGCTCAAACTCATGTCCTTTGAATCAGTGATGCCATCCATCCATCTCATCCTCTGTCATCCTCTTCTCCTGCCTTAAATCTTTCCCAGCTTCAGGGTCTTTTCAAATGAGTCAGTTCTTTGCATCAGGTGGCCAAAATATTAGAGCCTCAGCTTCAGCATCAGTCCTTCCAATGAATATTAAGACTTGATTTTCCTTAGGACTGAATGGTTTGATCTCCTTGTAGTCCAAGGGAATCTCGGGAGTCTTACTCAGCACCACTGTTCAAAAGCATAAATTCTTCAATGCTCAGCCTTCTTTATAGTCCAGTTCTCACATCCATACACGACTACTGGAAAAGCCATAGCTTTAACTATAGGGACCTTTGTTGGCAATGTAATATCTCTGCTTTTTAATTTGCTGTCTAGTTGGTAACCATAAATTTATTTACTACATCTGTTGACTCTACTTCTCTATCATAAAATGTCATATAGATTGGAAAGAGAAACAGAACTGTTTATTTGTGAAATGACATAATTGTCTGCACAAATTCCAAAGTATCTCCAAAATCCTCCTAAAACTAACCAGTAAGTAGAGTCCCTGGACTGCAAGGATATCCAACCAGTCAATCCTAAAGGAAATCAATCCTGAATATTCATTGGAAGGACTGAGGCTGAAGCTGAAAGTCCAATACTTTGGCCACTTGATGCAAAGAACTGACTCATTGGAAAAGACCCTGATGCTGGGAAAGATTGAAGGCAGGTGGAGAAGGGGACGACAGAAGATGAGATGGTTGGATAGCATCACTGACTTGATGGACATGAGTTTGAGTGTTTCGTGAGTTGGTGATGGACAGGGAAGCCTGGCGTGCTGCAGACCATGGGGTCGTAGAGAGTCGGACACAACTGAGCGACTGAACTGAGCTGAACCGAAACATGGTTTCAGATAGAACAGAATATTAAAATCAGTTATGCTGCTGCTGCTGCTGCTTCAGGCGTGTCCAACTCTGTGCGACCCATAGAGGGCAGCCCAACCGGCTCTCCTGTCCCTGGGATTCTCCAGGCTAGAATACTGGAGTGGGTTGCCATTTCCTTCTCCAATGCATGAAAGTGAGAAGTGAAAGTGAAGGCACTCAGTCGTGTCCAACTCTTAGCGACCCCATGGACTGCAGCCTACCAGGCTCCTCCATCCATGGGATTTTCCAGGCAAGAGTACTGGAGTGGGGTGCCATTGTCTTCTCCCAAAATCAGTTATATTTCTATATAAATTGTTAGAAATTGAGAAAAACAAAAAGTATCATTTATAATGGACTTCCTTGGTAGCCTGGATGGTAAAGTGTCTGCCTACAATGTGGGAGACCCAGGTTCAATCCCTGGGTTTGGAAGATCTCCTGGAGAAGGAAATGGCAACCCATTCCAGTATTCTTGCCTGGAAAATCTCATGGATGGAGGAACCTGGTAGGCTACAATTCATGGGGTCAAAAGCTTTAAGTTGATAGTATAAATGTACCAAATATTTGCACCATTTGTAAGATGAATTATAAAATACTAGTGAGAAAGGCTGAAAAAGACAAATTGATAAATAAACTATAGTCTTAAACTGGAAGTCTAAACATTATGATGATTCCTTTTCTCCCTTAATTGCTCTATAAATTTCAGTCAGTCATAATCAGAAACACACAGTCTGGTTCTCTGTGACAACCTACAGGATCTGGATGGAGTGGAAGAAAGGTTCATGTGGGAGGGGATATATGTATACTTATGGCAGACTCACATTGTTGTGTAATAGAATTCAGCACAACATTGTAAAGCAATTTTCCTCCAATTAAAAAAAAAGGTTAAAAAATAAGAAACATTTTAAGCTTTTATTTTGTAGAAAGTTGCATATTAATTTTAATTTTTTAAAATGAATTTTGTTTTTTAGAACAATATACATTTACAGAAAAGGTTTGAAGATAGTATAGAATTCCATATATTCTGAAATCAGTTCCTCTTTAATTCATTTTATATTATATTGCACTTTTGTTGTAATTAATAAACCAACATCAGTGTATTTTTAGTAACTAAAATCCATAATTTATTCATGCTTCTTTAACTACTTTTACCTATGTCCTTTTTCTATTTCAGAATCCCATCCAGGTTACCACATGACATTTAGATGTCATGTCTCTTTAGGCTTCCCTTGGCTATTACAGACTTTCCTTGTGTTTGATGATCTTGATAGTTTTGAAAACTGCTACATAGGTATATTTTAGAATATCCTTCATTGAGATATGTCTGACATTTTTCTCATCAGGAGATTGGAGTTGTAAATTTGGGGAGGATGACAGAGTGTAAATTTTATTACATCATATCAAGGGAACAAACTGTGAACATGACCTCACTGTTGATGTTACCTTTGCTCACTGAGGTGGTGTTTGTCAGGTTTTCCACTCAAAGGTTACTCTTATTTTCCCTCTTCCATATGACTCTGTAATAATTTCTTTGGAAGGAAATCATTATGTGCAGTAAGTACTTAAGGAGTAAGGAGTCCCATCCCTTTTAGGCAAGAGCATCTACATTATTTATTTAGAATTTTTCTGCACAGGAGATTGTTTCATCTCCCTCATTTGCTAAAGTATTCAATCATTTTATACTACTCTGGACTCATGGATATTTTATATTGGGGTTATAATTAATACTATTTCTTTTCTGTGACTTTTGCTGTTTAAATTGTTCCAGCTTTGGCCATTGGTAATTCCTTTACCTAGATGACATACCTCTACAGTTTTAAGCACTTCTCCATTTTCTAGAACTACAAAAATCTCCAGGCTCTTCTTATGTATTTCCTACCCCTATTTTAGAATCAGCCATTTTTTTCAAGTAGCTAAGATTTTATTTACTAGTAATGGAATTATAATAAAAAATGGCTGCTAAGTAAGTTTTTTATTCTTTGCAAAAAAAAGTTAAAACAATTTTGAAAAAGACAATGCAGGAGAACTCACATCACTTCACAACTTCCTATAAATTCACAATAATCAAATTATTGGTGAAAGAAGGCAGATATTCAGATCAATGAAATAGGATAGAGTTTAGAAATAGATACAAGTATAAGTGGTGAATTGATTTTTGACAAAAGTGCCATGATAATTGAACAGAAGAGTACAATTTTCAAAAAATGGTGCTGAAATAACTAGACATCTTTTTGCAAAACATTAAAAAAAAATCAATCCATACATTGCACTATATACAAAATTAATGCAATGAAATATAGATATCAATGTAAACAGAGCTTCTAGAAGAAGGCATAGGAGAAAATTTTTTAAGTTCAGGTTAATTAAGATTTCTTAATTAAAAACTTCTTAAATATACAAACATATGTTTAAAAATTATTTATTTCACTTCTTAAAGTTAAACTTCTGCTCATCTAAACTTCTAAAAAGAATGTTAAGGGAATACAAGGTATACTGGAAGGCAGTATTTATGAAACAAATGTCTGAAAAAATATTAACATCCAAAACATATAAAGAGAGAACTCTCAGCTCAATAATAAGAAAATGAACAACCCAATAAAAATAGGCAAAATATTTAATCAATCTTTACCATAGGAGATCTATGAAAGGATGGTGCACATCATTTATTGGTTCAGTTCAGTCAGTCATTCAGTGGTGTCTGACTCTTTGCGATCCCATGAATTGCAGCACACCAGGCCTCCCTGACCATCACCAACTTCTGCAGTTTACTCAAACTCATGTCCATCAAGTCGGTGATGCCATCCAGCCATCTCATCCTCTGTCATCCCCTTCTTCTCCTGCCCCCAATCCCTCCCAGTATCAGAGTCTTTTCCAATGAGTCAACTGTTGGCATGAGGTGGCCAAAGTATTGGAGTTTCAGCTTTAGCATCAGTCCTTCCAATGAACACCCAGGACTGATCTCCTTTAGAATGGACTGGTTGGATCTCCTTGCAGTCCAAGGGACTAACAAGAGTCTTCTCCAACACAGTTCAAAAGCATCAATTCCTCAGTGCTCAGCTTTCTTCACAGTCCAACTCTCACATTCATACATGACTACTGGAAAAACCATAGCTTTGACTAGATGGACCTTTGTTGGCAAAGTAAGGTCTCTGCTTTTGAATGTGCTATCTAGGTTGGTCATAACTTTTCTTCCAAGGAGTAAGCGTCTTTGAATTTCATGGCTGCAGTCACCATCTGCAGTGATTTTGGAGCCCAGAAAAATAAAGTCTGACACTGTTTCCACTGTTTCCCCATCTATTTCCAATGATGTGATGGGACCAGAGGCCATGATCTTCGTTTTCTGAATGTTGAGCTTTAAACCAACTTTTTCAGTCTCCACTTTCACTTTCACAAGAGGCTTTTTAGTTCCTCTTCACTTTTTGCCATAAGGTGGTGTCATCTGCATATCTGAGGTTATTGATGTTTCTCCCGGCAACATTCATTAGAGATATACAAATATACCTTTATTATACCACACCTTTATTAAGAAATTTTTCATGTTTTCAATATAAAGTTAGTAGGACACTAGCAAATGGAATTCTCATACACTGCTAATAGAATGCAAAACGGTACAGCCACTTTGCAATATGGAATCATATACAGAAGTCTGGACTTGCCAGCGAGCATTCAGGCTATTAGTTGTGGTATAGGTCACAAACACAGATCTATTTGTTTTCTTCCTGTTACTATACTGTCTTTCTGCTAAAAAGTAAGAAATCAAACAAATGCATATACAATTGATACAGAATAATGACGTCGCTTACTCTTGGCATTAAATCCCAAGTAAAATATACATGGCTGTGACAACAGGTTGCAAGATTACTTACTAAATCTGTGTGAGTTGCAGAAATTGACTACACAGTCCTAAGGTTCATGAGAAGCACTGATAGTTTCTCACTCTGCCAAACTGTGCTCATAACTGGTGTGATCTGGGATTTATGTTTGAAAGAGGCAGAAGTGGAGGGTCCACAATGTATCTCTACCAAGCTAAAATATAGGTGCAGCCCATAACAAAGCATTCTGAAATGAGAGATATACAGACTGGACTTCCAAGGGTCTGAGTTTTTATAAGGCAATGTTGTTGCATGTGTCTTTGGTTGTTGTTTCATTAGGTAGCAAGACAAGCTACCTACTTCTCACAAATGAAGCGCCTGAATCTGGAACAGTCAGAAGCAGACATCTTTGTTGCTTTAATATATGCACAGTTTCCTTCGTTTGACTCTTTCCAATCACTTAAAATAAAATAAAGCATATAAATAATGTATCTGAATGCAAACAGAAGAAATATTGGTTCAAAGTTAAGGTATATATATTTTTTCTTTCCTTACAAGAAACTATCCCTTGGTGCCCTAGCCTTTCCTAAAGCATACTTTATAAGGATTATAGCAACAAGTTGCAAAGCCTCCCTCTCTATATATACTCATTTTCTGAACTTAAATTCTTTGTATGTGTGTGTCTGTATGTACATGCAATGCTCATGTGTGTGCTAGTCGCTAAGTTATGTCCTATTCTTTACAACCCCATGGACAGTAGCCTGCCAGCTTCCTCTGTTCATGGGATTTCCCAGGCAAGAATATTGCAGTGCGTTGCCATTCTCCAGGGGATCTTCCTGATCCAGGGATCAAACCTGTGTCTCCTGCATTACCAATGGATTCTTTACCACTGAGCCACATGTATATGCCCATATATGTATGTATATTTGTCTATATATTAAAGTGTGCATTTCCCTATATACTTTTCAAAATGTAAACTAGAATATGGAACTTTTTATTTACTATCTATTCTTGAGACTTACAATTTTAGAAAAGGCAATGACTTATCTTCCCATGTCCATTGATTTCTGGTTCCTTTACGAGATAATCCAATCCAATAGAAATAGGATAGTCTGCTTTGAATGAAGTTCTGCAATAAAAAGAGATATATTCTATGAGAAAAATGTCTTTTCATAGTTCTTAAATGAAATAATAATCTTTTTAATATTTTATTATTTTGAGCAACAGTTTCAAGATCAATTTCATCCTGATTCTGTTCAAATGATAAAATAATAGTCTTAGTTATATTTATTAAATATATTGACAAAAATGAGACATAAAATAACACTGTCTTAGCTTACCTATCTCTTTTTTTAAAGATTTTTTGAATGTAGATCATTTTTAAAGCTTTTATTGAATGTGTTGTAATATTGCTTCTGTTTTATGTTTTGGATTTTTAGCCGAGAGGCATGTGGGCTCTTAGCTGCATGACGAGGGATCACATCTGTACCTTGTGGGTTGAAAGGTAAAGTCTTAACCATTGGACCACTAGGGAAGTCCTGTACCTATCTTATTTAATCTTCAGACTAAAATATCTTAATTTACTTTCAAAACTGACACTTGTAGCTCAAGAAAAAATTCTGAGCAAAATTGGTTGGTATTTTGAGGTCCAGGTGTGACAGATATGAGGTTTTTACGAATGTCATTTAAATTATTTTTCAAAAGTACTGTGCTTATTTTTTGTGAAGTGAGCATCTTGAAGAAGTGGTCATTCTACCAGATGAGATGTTTACATGGGTATCTGGAAATTACTTGATAAGTACACATGTAACTGATGTTCATCTTGTAACTTAATTTTTACCACATTTATGCACATATATTGGGATTTCCTTGATGGCTCAGTGGTAAAGAACCTGCCTGCTAATGAAGGTGATACGGGTTTGATCTCTGGTTCTGGAGGATTCCCTGGAGAAGGAAATGGTCACCCACCCAAGTACTTTTGCCTAGGAAATCCCATGGACAGAGGAGACTGGCAGGCTACAGTCCATGGGGTCACAAAAGAGTCGACATGACTTAGCAACTAAACAACAACAAACAACAGCAATGTTCATATATTATCTCATGTGATCTTCCTAACATATGTTGGAAAGAAAATATAACCAGTTTTATTACAAGCAAAGTAATGTGTGAAAGGGAACTAAAGATAGAGTTCCTGACTATAAATTCTGTATTTCTTTATTCTGCTTTAGTTTTTACCCTTAGTTTGTTTTTATTTTCCTTTGCTTCTTTCACCATAGAGAATATGGCAAAAACTTAGTCTCTCTACCCAGAAAAAAATGACGTACATACCATCTACTCATAAGATTTGACATTCAATTTCATGGTTTTCATAGATGATCTTATTTCTTGATGAAGATATCCTACATAAAAGATTAGGGCTTCTAGACTCTAAAGCTAATTTTTGAGCCCACCAGGCTCTCCTGTCTATGGAATCCTCCAGGCAAGAATACTGGAGTGGGTTGACATTCCCTTCTTCAGGGGATCCAACCCAGATCTTCTGCATTGCAGGCAGATTCTTTATTGTCTGAGCCACCAGGGAAGCCCCTTGGAATAAAAAGGAAGTTAATTCAGATCTGCAAAGGTCTTCTTTTCGGGTTCAGATTTGCTCTGTTTTCTTGATGGTTTTCAAGTTCATATTTTTATAACTATTTATGAATTGTTAAAAGCCAAAGATATGGGTGATTGTACTCTTACAGATAATTGAGTTAGTCTCAGTGTCTGTGAAAGAATAATAAAGATTCTCCTTAACTTGGAATGTAAGAATATATTTCTTGAAAGAATAATAGTAAATTATTTCTCTATTCAAATCAAGGATATTGATAAGGATTATGAAATATTTAGTTCAATTTTCTTGGAAGTTAGTATGAGTTAAAATTTAATATGAGTTTGAATTAATTGATCTTCAATTTTAAATTCATACTAAGTCTTCCTTTTACCCTAAACTCAGTGGTATTGTACTTCTTGATTTGTTGGAGGTAAAATGACTTTTTTTTTCAGAGAGAAGCTACATTTCCATGAAATTATTAGTATGAAAATATAATTATCTCTGATAAAATGAAATACTTTAAGCATAATTTTTTCCTAATTGTTTCATGTTTCCCTTTACATTTGCTCTACTGGAAAAGTTCTAACTGTGGGTGAGTTAGATGAATTAAAGGAAATTCTAATTTCATTTCTACTTGTATTTCTGACCTTAAGATGAGAACTGTCTAGATCTGAATCAACTTACAACTGTAAACTATGGACACTCAAATATTATCAAGCATTCAGATTTAGCTAACAGGACTTCCCCGTGGTCAAGTTGTTAAGAATCTGTCAGGCAACGCAGGGGACACAGCTTGGATCCCCAGTCCAGTAAGATTCCACATGCAACAGACAGCTAAACCTGCGCACTACAACTACTGAGCCTGAGCTTTCGAGCCCATACTCCACAACAAGGGAAGTCACCTCCACAAGAAGCCCTGTCACCGCAGTTAGAGAAAGCCCACGGGTAGCGAGGAAGACCCAGCACAGCTTAAAAAAGAAAAAAATGATTTAGGCAACACCTAACGGGCCAGATGGCCAGATGAATAAGATGAACACAGGGTGAGATGGAAAAAGAAATACGTCACCAGTTCTTCCTTATCTTCTATCTTAAGAAGTGTGGAGTCCATTTCCTTGCAGCTTTTTTTACTTTCTTCAAAGTTCTTCAATTCATCCGAAATATAGTAACATTTCTGTCCACAACACGACCATTTACTTTTACATTCCTTTCCTTCAAAACAAAAGATATTCCCCGGAGACCATTCAGTGTGTATCTTGAAAGGAATGCTCTGGAACTTAGCTACTGAGGAATCCTTTCTACTCCTTGTAAAACCATTGATTTCGTGAGATGGATGGACTTCGTTTCTACATTCCTGGCCTTAGGGAGATGACTTACATCCCTCCAAATCTATGCATAAGACTATTAAAATTCTCTAGGATATATATCTTAGAAAATTGATGTTTTTTCTCACAATCTCTACAGATAGGAGTTCACAGGAGAAAACAACTTCTTTGTATTCTCTGAAAGAAAGAAAGTGAAAGTCACTCAGTCATGTCTGACTCTTTGTGACCTGTGAACTATACAGTCCATGGAATTCTCCAGGCCAGCATATTGGAGTGCGTAGCCTTTCCCTTCTCCAGGGGATTTCCTCAACCCAGGGATCTAACCCAGGTCTCCCGCATTGCAGGCGGATTCTTTACCAGGTGAGCCACAAGGGAAGCATTCTCTAGACTAAGTAAAATCTATAGGTACAGAGCCGATCTTAACTTAGCATTGATACATTGTACCTGTTTATGTATATCAGGTACATAAACCTAGTACTTGATCTACATATCCACAAGAGAGCATATAATAATGATTAGAGAATGTGCTAAAGGAGAGTTAAGACTATTTGTTAGAAAAAGTATTATTTTGTGAAACAGTGATTTAAAAGAATGTACCATGGATACAGAAGAATCTAACCACTGGGAAAGACTAAGTTTTTTTTTCCCAATGAAATGAAATGAAAGTTGGACTCCACAATTGTCTGATTCTAAAATAAAATCCAATTTGAGCAGGTTATCAAGTGATTGAGAGAAGCAGAGAAGAAACTTGTTGGTCTCAGTCTTTATGTCTACATACCTGTGTAAAGTGGTTTCTCTTTGAAAGTTATGTTTTTAGATGCGGAATTTTCTTGTGTTCCATTGTCCAGTGGAAGCTCTGGTAAGCGACCCTGGAAAACTTTACGTACATCATTAGTTCTAGGAAAGCATAACATGGGGCAGACTAATAGGCATAATTTAAATTTTAATATGTCAGTTAATGTTCAGGAGTTTTATTCCTGTGCTTTTTAGAGAGCTAAGACTATACAAGAAGACAAAAAATTACAGCATAAAAAAGCCTTTGGGAATGCTGCTGCTCAGTCGCGTCAGTCGTGTCCGACTCTGTGACCCCATAGATGGCAGCCTACCAGGCTCTGCCATCCCTGAGATTCTCCAGGTAAGAACACTGGAGTGGGTTGCCATTTCCTTCTCCAATGCATGAAAGTGAAAAGTGAAAGTGAAGTCGTTCAGTCATGTCCAACTCTTCGCGACCCCATGGACTGCAGCCTACCAGGCTCTCTGTCCATGGGATTTTCCAGGCAAGAGTACTGGAGTGGATTGCCATTGTCTTCAAGGTAAAGCTTGTGATCTCAACACTAGCAATGGCTAATCTGAAAACAACGTTAAGAAAAATGTTCTATTTATCATAGCATCAAAAATAATAAAATATTCAGGAATACATTTAACAAAGATGTGTAAAACATGTACTTTAAAAAGAAAATTGTTAAAAATTAAAGACCTAAATAAATGGAAAAAAATACCTCATATTCACCTTATATCACATGAAAATTAACTCAAAATGGATCAAACACACACATGAAGAAGTTAAAATTATGACATTAGATAACATAGGTGAAAGCTGTGATCCTGGATTAGGCAATGGTTTCTTAGATATGATATCCAAAACACAAGTGATCAAAGTAAGAGTATACTGGGCTTCATCAAAATTAAAAGCTTTTACACATGAAAAGTCACTACAAGAGAGTGAAAAGCAATACAAATAATGGGGAAAATATTTACAAATTATTTCTGATACAAGATTAATATATAGATTAATTATATCCATACAGTGGAATATTTTTTGGCTATTAGAGGGAATGCCATGTTGATATATCCTATCATGAATGACCCTTGGAAGCATCATGTTAAGTGAAAGAAGCCAGTCACAAAAGACCATGTATTATATGATTCCACGTTTAAGAAATGTCCAGAACAGGAAAATCTAGAGAGACATAAAATAGATAATTGGTTGCTTTAGGCTAGCAAATTTTCAGAGAAATGGGAAGCAATAGCTAATGAGTGTGAGATTTCTTTTTGGAGTAAGGAAAATGCTCTAATATTGATAAAAGTTAGGCTTCCCTGGTGGCTCAGATGGTAAAGAATTTGCCTGCAATGCAGGAGACCCAGGTTTGATCCTTGGGTCTGGAATATCCCCTGGAGAAGGAAACGGCACCCCTCTCCAGTATTCTTGTCTGGGGAATCCTATGGACAGAAGAGCCTGGTTGCCCACAGCTCATGGGGTCACAAAGCATTGGACACAATTGAATGATGAACAGTCTGTTTCATGGTTGTGCACCTCTGAATATACTTGAAGTCACTGAATTTTACTCAGTAAAAGTGAGAATATATGGCCAGAGAATTGTATGTTAATAAAAGTAATATATATCTGTTATATACATGATTATATGTATACACACAGGCATACAATTCAAAAAGTTTGGCTTATCAATAAATGCTGCAGAGGATGTGGAGAAACAGGAACCCTCTTGCACTATTGGTGGGAATGTAGATTGATACAGTCTCTATGGAGAACAGTATGGAGAGTCCTTAAAAAAACTAGGAATAAAACTATCATATGAAACGGCAATCCCACTACTGGGCATATACCTTGAGTAAACCATAATTCAAAAAGACACATGTACCCTAATGTTCATTGCAGCATTATTTGCAACATTCAGGACATGGAAGCAACGTAGATGTCCACTGACAGATGAGTGCATAAAGAAGTTGTGGTACATATAAACAAGAATATTACTTAGCCATAAAAAGGAATGAATTTGAGTCAATTAAACTGAGGTGGACAAACGTAGAGCCTGTTACGCAGAGTGAAGTAAGTCAAAAAGAGAAAAGCAAATATCGCATATTAATGCATATATATGGAATCTAAAAAAATGGTACTGATGAACCTATTTGTAGGAATAGAGACGCAGAGGTAGAGAACGGACATGTGGACATGGAGGGGAAGGAGAGAGAGGGACAAATTGGGAGATTAGAATTGACATATATACACTACCATGTATAAAATGAGCATAGCAAGCTTAGCCTGGTGCTCTGTGATGACCTAGATGGGTGGGATGGAGGTCCAAGAGGGAGGGGATATATCTATACATATAGCTGATTCACTTCATTGTATAGCAGAACCTAAAGCAACATTGTAAAGCAATTATACTCCAATAGAAAGTAATAATAAAAAGTCACAAAATGGGTTTTAGACAGAGAGAATTGACATCAAGTTAGGGAGTTAGAAAATACATCATGGATGATTTAGAAAAGTCATCCATGTCCTATGAAATGGGCCTTGAGAGATGTCTAAAATGTTCATAGGCAGAGGCAGGCTACATGAGGAAGGCTGTCCAGATGAAGAGAATAGCATAAACAAACGTACTGTGGCAGAGAGACTTAGAGAACCTTGCAGGGACCAGCAAATGATCTAAAATTATCTGAAGCCAATCTGTACATAGGGAGGAAAGCTAAAAATCATTTGGTTGAAATAAAACTGATTCACAAAGGCAAATACAAGTAGGGGAATTTTAACATAATAAATACAGGATGAGACAGTTTCTTGGCATTGTGATGACATGATCATAGATATACTCGGAGAAGTTTATCTGGCAATTGCAATAGGATTTTGAAAGTCTCTTGATTTTAGGAGGTGACTGTAATAATATAGGAGAAAAAGCATTGTTGGGTTGTATTAGGTGTTTGTGACAATAAACAATTTTAAAAAGTAAGTTTGAACTGCAGAATGGAGATTGCAGGAAGATTGGACCATTTATGAAAAGGCATCAGAGAATACAGAGAAATTAATGTTCACAAAGTATGATCAGTCATCAATAAAATCTGAAATATAGTCTTTCCTGGAAGTATCCGGAATATGATCCAGGCTGTGTCAGTAAAGAAGACATTAGAAACTTTTGAGGAACTTGATAACTGTCCAAGTGATTACATTAGTGGTGATGGTGGAAAGGTTTCTTGGGTAGCACTGGAGATCATAGTTTTGGAACTACTAGGAAAAGAAGACTGGTAAAAATAGTAATTCCCAAGGGAGGAGACATTTGGTTCAGGGCACTGGTCTTGTTTAACTTACCCATAAATCCTAAGATTCCTGTGGTTAAAAGGAGAAGGAAACAGAAGATTCCAAGAATCACTACGGTGAAAAACCAAGGAAATGGAACTGAAGACCCTATCCAGAGGGAAAAAAAAAAAAAAGAGGCTGAGATCAACAGAGTAAAGATTAAGTTACAGAGCAGGGTTTAGAGGCAGATTGTTCCATAAATTCAAAACCCTAACTCTTGAATGTCTTCAAACTTGGAATTATAAATTGAAATGGATAATGAACAATTTGAAAGAAATGAGAGTTATTCTGTTCTGTTAATATAGATCTCTTAGGAAAGTCACTTACTCTAACTTTATCAAAATAATCCTCTGATTCATCTCTATGATTTATGAATACAAAGTAAATATCAAATACAGGTATTTGGTTTTTGGAGTGCAAACATACTTCTAAATCATATCTGTATGAGTCAATTTTATTGACCCATGATCAGAGTATATTTATAATTTTGTAAATATTGTGTGCTTCCATGCATACAAAGTGTATATATATATATATATATATATATATATATAAATACCCATCATTTCCTTATTGGAACTTTGCTATAGTTTCAGCAGTAGAAGAAATTATAACTCCAAATATGTATCAAATAATATTAATCATGCATTATTTCTTGAAACTTCATAGAACAAGTGGATAATGACATCAGGAGAGTCACAATTATTTCCAAACAAGTTGAAAAGAATGAATTTTGCCACTTGATTGCTCAGTTACGAATTTATGTATATAGCACCCAGACTACAATAATTATCTGCAATATGATAAATATGGACATTTCATTTGCAATACTACATTTTTTGTTTAGGTTATAGGATATAGTTTAAGCAACCCCGTGAAACTGGGCAGGCTTAGTAATTTGGTACCATGGTAAACTGAGCAATTGGAGAAGATGTAAGTTAGGTCTGGCTCCCCTGGTGGGTCGGTGGTAAAGAATCAACCTGCCAAGCAGGAGATGCAGTTTTGATTCCTGGATTAGGACGGTTTCCTAGAGAAGGAAACGGCAGCCCACTCTACTACTCTTGCCTGGGAAATCCCATGGACAGGGGAACTTGGTGGGCTACAGTCCATGGGCTCGCAAAAGAGTCTTACATGACTTAGTCACTAAACAACAACAAGCTAGGCCTCTACATAAACTTTACCTTTTTCTTCAGGTGATTTAGTTCTTGTTATCTTTGTCTGGTTGGACTGTGAAGTGACTGTTTTCACTTCTGTGTAAATTAGCTGCTCTTTTGTCTCTGGAGATTAAAATAGAAACTTTTTAATAGTCACATTATTTCTCATAAAGCATGTAGGTTATAAATATGTTTGAACAGAGTTGACAAAGTTTTTTTTTTTTTTCCCCAAATAAAGGAGATTTACGTAATTTGTTTCTTCTTACTATGTAAAGTCCACTAGGTAAATCTTTTAAATGACAAAATCTTGAGAATGAGTTAGACATAATGTGTCATATGCTAAATTAAAATTAAATTCCTTATAAAAATTATTTACCAAGGGAACGAATAATATCACAATTCAGTAGAGATTGGGAGAAAAAAACACTCACTTTCTTTTCGCGCTGGCTTTTTGGAAGGAATGTGTTTCACCGTTGCATGTGTTGCATGTTTTCCACTCATCTCTAAAAAATTGTAATAGCAATTCTAAGACATATAAATCTAAGTTTTCAGGTTTTATCTTTCTGGGTTCTTTGTGTATTACTGACATCATTATTTCATGCCATTTAATTACTGATGCATGATTTTACTTTTGCAATTTTCTTTTAAGAAAGATTTTTGTCTCAGGTTATTTTCTTTCCCATTCTTAAAATTATCAGTTAACATCTCTTTAGATATCATTTCACCTTTTACCTGGAGTTCTCTAAATGTGATATATACTTTAAAAGGGTAACAGTGCTATGATAGATGAAATATTCATACTATACTTAAAAACTCTATCCAGAAAAATGCCAATATAATTTTTATGAGTCATTTTGTATTGTAAAGATAGTGTTACATAATGTATTCTAAAATTTCTCTGTCTTTAGTTCTTCTGATATTTTTCTATCTTTTTATCTTCATTCTTTTTTCATGATTAAAGATAGTTTACCTCCCATTATCTCTGAAAGATCCTCTTCCAACAAGTTGTTAAAAATGAAAGCCCTACAAAAGTGATCCAAATTGGTTTATTTGTAATTAAATAATACTGTAGGGTGTCTGGCATTATGTCCATAATATTTGAACATATAGGTTAAAAGCAATTTACTTCAAATAGTTTAAATATAATTTTGATAATAACAATATTCTATATAATAGAATTCTGATAAACAAATTGAAAATTCTTATGTTCACTAGTTTGCCAGCATGTCACCAAATAAAATACTTTTCATATATTTTCATTTCCTCAGAGAAGTACGCTCCATTGTTATTTTTTATAATATGATTAAAATATATAGACCTCTGTGTTCATAATATTCACTTATAGCATTTAAAGTTTCCTAAAGATAACTTCTCATAAGACAACACAATTGTACAGAAATAGATTTCTAATGCTTTTAAAAATTCTTTACCAGATTTGGAATATATGAGGAATATGGAAGCTATATCACATATATAAGAAAATTCTGGATGTAGGTATGAAATAGAGATACACAGTGTTATATAGACAAGAACAATTAATCACTGATTAAATAATTATTTTATTGCTCACATCCTGCCTTCATTGATGTGATCATTTGGTCTGTCCACTCAGTTAATCCAAGAGATATATTGAAATATTGACTAACAACACTATTGGTTGTATTCAATGGTAAACCATGAAAAAATATAAGGTAATTTACCTTGTAAAGTAATTTTAAAATCTGAATGATTTAGCTCTTTTTCTTACAATATTAAATTTACTTAATTACTTTTTAAAATCTCTATTCTTTGTGCTCCGTATATACAATCAAGTGGCACTGGTTATAATGATATATGCTGAGAGCAACAGCTATAGGTATAGTTGGTGATACCTGTGTTAGTTTGGCGATTTCTGCTGAAGACTAGTCCAAAGAGAAAAGGTAAACCCCAGTGGGCGAATGGCACAGATGCGTGAGCTGGACTCAGGATGGCTCTTCTGTCTGATTTACTTCACTCGGTATGAGTTTCTAGGTCCAATCAGCTGTACTCCAATATAAAATAAAAAGGTTTTAAAAAAAAAAAAAAAGATGGTTCTTCCTGGGATCTAAATATGACTGGTTCTTGCTCCAAAGGAGCTTCAGTATTTGCCAGCTCCTTGCAAAGATGTAAGAAAGCAGCTCATATTTGAACTTCAGGCTTTACCATTTGCTTTTTTTGTTTTACAGAGGAAGGTCGTATTTTAACAGCGCAGATGACTGAGAAAAATAATTTAAAGGGCCATACCCACTTTGCACAGAATCCAAACACTGCATGTTTAAAAAAAAAAGTGAGGCCGGGGCGGGGGGGTGGTCATCAACACCACTATGACCACCATCAAATGCTAGGATTCTAAATATAATCCCTATATCAAACACTAGTTTGGGCTTCAGACACTAGTTTGGGCTTTAAATAGCAACTGTACATAATGATATATTTAAATTCATCTTCTAAACTACAGTAGTGTTAACTCAGTGAAAATATATGAATGCTAATAGTCCATCTCTCTTCACATTATTCTGAAGGGGATTTTGAATAATACATTTTAAGATGTTAAGATTTATTAGCTGAAGAGCCAGTCAAACCCTGGTTCTCTTAAAATATACCTAAATTCAATTGCTTTATTTTTTGAAACATTTTTTTCCAGCACATGAATTTTTTACAGTCTACTTTTCAGTTCATTCCAATACAAGTATACTGTATAATCTCTAAATACACTTTCTACATATAAGCTTCAGGTTTTAAGATTTTTTATTTCATTCCCCTTCAGTCTGTACTCTAATAATGAATAGAAATATATTGGCTTACCCTCTTAAGTAAGTAGGTTATTCGATCAGTCCTGTCTGACTGTTTGCAAGTCCATGGACTGCAGCCTGCCAGGCTCCTCTGTCTATGGAATTCTCCAGGCAAGAATACTAGATTGGGTTGCCATTCCCTTCTCCAAGGGATCTTCCCAACCTGGAGATCAAACTCTGGTCTCCTGCATTGCAGGCAGATTCTTTACTGTCTGATAAACCTTACCCTCTTAGTGGTAAAGAATCCACTTGTGAATGCAGGAAGACACAAGAGATGTGGGTTTGATCTTCCCTGAATTGGGAAGATCCCCTGGAGAAGGAAATGGCAACCACTCCAGTATTCTTGCCTGTGAAATTCCATGGACAGAGGAGCCTGGCAGGCCACAGTCTATGGGGTTACAAAGAGTTGGATGTGACTGAGCACACACATACGCACACACACACACACATATACACCCTCTTAGTAGTCTAAAGTAGCAGTTCCAATAGTGTAATGAATAACAATGGTAATGCAGTTTATGTATATGGGTTTTAACTCAGTAGAAAAAGACAGTTTTATCTGTTTTCACCGTTCAATAATTATAAAAAGCACAATAAGAAATGTATTTCAATTGTGGATTTCATTCATAAAAAAAAAAACAAAAAACACATTTGGGAGTGGTGCATTTGTAAGAGTTTTCCATTAAGTTCTAGTATGGAGAATTGATGACAAAAGGAAAACCTATTTTGATATAAAAATAATTTGTTACCAAATTTTCAAACAGAATGAGTGTAATAAAAAAGTAACTCTATGTAGGCTGTAAAAGAGGAATGTTACTTATGTTCTGATTAAATGTCCTTTTGGGCCTTGTAGTAGTCCCTTCTTATTTTTGTCTTGCTCTCTTCAACTGCTCTGTGTGTGTTCGTTGCTCCATCCTGTCTGACTCTTTGCAACCCAATGAACTGTAGCTTGCCAGGCTCCTCTGTCCATAGGATTTCCCAGGCAATAATATTGGAGTGGGTTGCCATTTCCTACTTAACTGCAATGCTGCTGCTGCTAAGTCACTTCAGTCGTGTCTGACTCTGTGCGACCCCATAGATGGCAGCCCACCAGGCTCCCCTGTCCCTGGGATTCTCCAGGCAAGAACAATGGAGTGGGTTGCCATTTCCTTCTCCAATGTGTGAAAGTGAAAAGTGAAAGTGAAGTTGCTCAGTCGTATCCTACTCTTAGCGACCTCATGGACTGCGGCCCACCAGCCTCCTCCGTCAATGGGATTTTCCAGGCAAGAGTGCCGGAGTGGGGTGCCATTGCCTTCTCCGATAGACTTCATCTAAAACAACCACCTGGTAAGCTCAACACTCAACACCATGTAATTAGAACCTGAAAACATTTGCTTAGGCCTTAGCTTCTCAAATTAGCAAGTCCACTGAATATTTCCACTTCTTCCTGATCACTAGTTTCTCCACTTAATCAAAAACTCAATTCTCTCACCCACTTCTTGATAATTTTTCTTTACAATATTATACCTCTCTACAGAAATTTCTTTCTGCATGATATAATGTGCCCATTATTTCTAAATGTCACTAATTCTTTAATCTTCCACATTTAACATAGTTCTCATAACCTTTACTATGATTATGCTTCACCTTACAAATTGGTTTCTCCAAATTTAAAAATTAATTTACCTAGATTACTGAATATTTTACAGCACTGTGCTAAGCACTTTGCAGATATTACCTCATTTAATCCTGAAAGAATTTGAAATTTATTAAAAATAAATATCAAGTTTTTTTTACGAGGTGATAATACAACCTAACAGGTATTGTTAACTTTTTGTTGGCTTTTCTTTTGTCTTAATTTCAAGAACATACTCATGTAGATAAACACAAACACATCCATAGCTGATGAACACTGAACAGTCTGTTATTTCATATAAGCCTCAGTCTTTAGTTAGCACCAAAAGAAACAAACTCAAAGAACTCTAAATTTCAAAATACGGAAAAGAGGATGATATTAAAAAAATGTCAGCATTGGAAACCTAGTATTTGCTATTTACAAAGTATACTTCTTAAAAATAATCTTGGTGATATCAGATTTTTCAAAATATTATGTATGCTCTATTTCTCCTATTATAAAAATTAAAAATCAATATGTATTTTCTTTCTTTATACACAGAGCACATTGGAAGTTTATTTTGCTTTCTGTTGTGGTATTTTAATAATATGAGCTAACAGGTCACAGTTATTAGTATTCAGAAATACTTTTACCATGTAAGCACAGTTCAAGCCAAAATTTAACAAGACAATAATGCTCAAAAATATTTAAATATTAGTCAGAGCCCCTGTTTGAGTTTCATGAGCCTTACAGAAATTCCCATTGGCAATCTATTTTACATATGGTAATGTAAGTTTCCATGTTACTCTTTCCATACATCTCACCCTCTCCTCCCCTCTCCCCATATCCATAAGTCTATTCTCTATGTTTATTTCTCCATTGCTGCCCTGTAAATAATTCTTCAGGGAGATGGGAGGGAGGTTCAAAAGGGAGGGCATATATGTATACCTATGGCTGATTCATGTTGAGGTTTGACAGAAAACAACAAAATTCTGTAAAGTAATTATCGTTCAATAAAAAAATAAGTAAATAAATTAAAAAGCTAAAAAATACTTAAACATTAGTAAAAGAGAAACATTTGGGGGGATTTCATCACTTCTTCCATTAATGTGCTTTTCAAATTTTTTATTTTTGCTTTTTTCATTTTTCTCAAAAAATTTTATTCTGTATTGGAGTAAGCTAACAGTATTGTGATAGTTTCAGGTGATGGCAAAGGGACTCAGCCATAAACATACATGTATCCATTCTCCCCCAAACTCCTCTCCCATCCAGGATGCCACATAAGTTCCCTGTGCTATATGGTAGGTCCCTGTTAGTTATCCACTTTAAATAGAGCAGTGTGTACATGCCCATCTGAAACTCCCTATCTATCCTTTCCCCACATCTTTTCTCCTCCTCCTGAAAACATAGTTCTCTAAGTCTGAGAATCTGTTTCTGCTTTGTAAATAAGTTCATTGGTATCATTTCTTTTTAGCTTCAGCATATAAGGAGTGTTATATGATAATTCTCCTTCTCTGTCTGACTTACTTTACTCAGTATATCAACTGATTTTTAAGTTCATCCATGTTGCTGCAGGGACAAGAAGGCCTGACATGCTGCAGTCCATGAGGTCAGACACGACTGACTGATAGAACAATAGCACCATGTTGCTGCAAATGGCATTATTTCAATTTAGGATACAACACGACATTCAGTCATAATGTTCTGTTTGTTCTGTAACACTTCCAGTCTTTTCTTGCAGCCAGATTTCATGTCAAATGCCCCTTAAGTTTGCTCTTCTGATGTTTTTCTCTTGTTTAGACTGGAAATGTGGGATTTTCAGAAAAACTACCACAAAGGTGAACTAACCTAAATCATCAGGTCTTATCAGGTATAACATTTATCCACAAGGTATGGATAAGGTGATAAGATAAGGTGATCTTAACCTTATCACTTGGTTTAATTTGTGTTTGTCAGGTTTTCCCACTGTGAAGTTATCATTTTCTTCTTTCCAAGCTCTGTTCTATGGAAGAAAGCAAGTCACCAAAGCCAGTCTACCCTCAGTCAGAGTTAAACTACACCTCCTGGGCAGAAGAATGTCTGAAAATTTTCTGTAAAGATTTGTCTTTTCTCTCCCATTTATTTAATTATTCAATCACTTATTTTTAATAGCATGGGTTCACTGATATGAATTTTATTCTTGGGTTTATAATGCAATACTACTTTATTACTTTTGTTGCATAAATTGTTCCACTTTTGCCTCTTGGGAGATCTTTTAGGTAGCTCCTCTGTGCCTTTGACCTACCCTAATCTTTTTATTTTTGAGCACTTTCTACTTTCTGTCACTGTAAGATACTCTCAGCTTATATATTTTCTCTGTGCTAACTTTAGAATCAGTCATTTCTCCAAAGAGCTCTAGTTCCTTTTACTGATGAATAACATTTAAAAACCAAGATCTGGGTACTGGGTATGTTTGCTGCTTTGGGGGTTTCACTGCTTCTAACTTTTTAAGTGGACAGAGCTAGGCATTGTATTAACCCATGTATACACACGTATGTGCATCTGTTTGTATATGTCTTCATCTGTATGTACATTGGGTGAAACATGAGTTCAAACAGATGTTGCTGACTCTAATCTAGTGGCACAGTATTTAGTCTAACCTACCTTTTCTGCTTGGTCTGTAACTTGCTTTTCAGAAAGTGTGAAATCTGTCTCCTACCAACTTCCATCTGTACACATAAATCCGTTTCAGAAGTGTTAACCCATCTATCATGAGAAACAAATTGACCAACTAGATCACTATGTAGGCTCCTTTTGCTTCTAACTTTATCATTTCTGACCAAAATGCCATTTTCCAAACCCACTTAAGTCAGCTCCTATTTTTCCCAACACTTTCAGTGAGATTGTTTCATGTATTTGTATTATAGTTAGATTCATTTGTTGTGATTTGCATCTCATTCTGGGATCCCTTGATATCTTGACGAATTTCTGTTTATTTTAGTCTACATCAAAATTCACTCTGTGATATACAGTTCTATGGACTTTGACAAATGCATAGAGTCATGTATCTGCTTCCCCAGGAAGCAGTTGCTTTACAATGTTGTGTTAGTTTCTACTATACAGCAAAATGAATCAGCTATTCAGTTCAGTTCAGTTGCTCAGCTGTGTCCAACTCTTTGTGACCCCATGAACCACAGCACAGCAGGCCTCCCTATCAACAACTCCTAGAGTTTACCTAAACTCATGTCTATGGAGTCAGTGATGCCATCCAGCCATCTCATCCTCTGTCATTCCCTTCTCCTCCTGCTCCTAATCCCTCCCAGCATCAGGGTCTTTTCCAATGAGTCAACTCTTTGCATGAGGTGGCCAAAGTATTGGAGTTTCAGCTTCAGCATCAGTCCTTCCAATGAACACCCAGGACTGATCTGCTTTAGGATGGACTGGTTGGATCTCCTTGCAGTCCAAGGGACTCTCAAGAGTCTTCTTCAGCACCACAGTTCAAAGCATCAATTCTTCAGCGTTCAGCTTGCTTCACAGTCCAACTGTTACATCCATACAGGACCACTGGAAAAACCATAGCCTTGACTAGATGGACTTTTGTTGGCAAAGTAGTGTCTCTGCTTTTGAATATGCTATCTAGGTTGGTAATAACTTTCCTTCCAAGGAGTAAGGGTCTTTTAATTTCATGGCTGCAATCACCATCTGCAGTGATTTTGGAGCCCCCCAAAGTAAAATCTGACACTGTTTCCACTGTTTCCCCATCTATTTCCCATGAAGTGATGGGACCAGATGCCATGATCTTAGTTTTCTGAATTTGTACACAAATCCCCTCTTGTTTGAATTTCTTTCCCATTCAGGTCACCACAGAGCACTGAGCAGAGTTCTCTGTGCTATACAGTTGGTTCTCATTCGTTATCTATTTTATACATAGTATCAATAGTTTAAATATGTCAACCCCAATCTCCCAATTCCTCTCACTCCCCTTCCCCCCTTGATAATTATACATTTATTCTCTACATCTGTCTCTCTACTTTTGCTTTGCAAATAAGGTCACCTATACCTGAATCATTCTTTTCAATAACTACTTTCCCACTTTGAAAATTACCCTGCTGTACATGGGCTATAGTAATCACTCAATTTCAATTAAATTATCTTCTTATCAGCAGGGTTGAGAGTCTGGAAATTGTGATATTTTTTTTTCTCCTTAACCACCACTATAAAATTTTGCTTTCCTTCTCCAAGGGTATGTTTTTTTTATTAATTGACCCATAATCTGACCTATAATGTGACCTATAATCTTTTTTATCTTATGCTGCTGCTGCTGCTAAGTTGCTTCAATCATGTCCGACTCTGTGAGACCGCATAGATGGCAGCCTGCCAGGCTCTGCCATCTCTGGAATTCTCCAGGCAAGAACACTGGGGAAGGTTGCCATTTCGTTCTCCAATGCATGAAAGTGAAAAGCGAAAGTGAAGTCAGTCAGTCATGTCTGACTCTTTGAGACCCCATGGACTGCAGCCCACCAGGCTCCTCCGTCCATGGGATTTTCCAGGCAAGAGTACTGAAGTGGGGTGCCATTTGCCTTCTCCGTTTATCTTATGGGCCTCTGCCAATATCTGCATGACAATTGATTAGTTTATAAAGCAGAATCCATTTTTCATGGTACAATCAAGTGGTAGGTGACAATCTAAGACACACTGGTTGATCATCCGAGGGTGTTAATAGATAACCGTCTTAACTATATGAATATCTAAGACAGCAATTTTGAAGCTATTTCCCCATTGTCTTTTTTTGCAAAGTGGTGAAAATTGTAGGATTGTGTGGTACAGTTTTCAAATAAACTCTAAAACATCCTCAGCAATTTCTTTAAAAAGTTAGAATAATAGTAGCAACAAAAAATTAGAAAATAAAAAATTGTACTGTATGTGTGTGTGTGTTAGTCACTCAGTCACATCCGACTCTTATGACCCCTTGGAATGTAGTCCACTAGGCTCCTCTGTCCTTGGGATTCTCCAGGCAAGAATATTGGAGTAGGTTGCCATTCTCTTCTCCATTGTTCTGTATATTCAGGAAGAAATGTACCATTACTGTCTTACATGTTTATTAGTAATCCTTTTCATAATTTCAGATAAACTATCCTTGGATATTGACGTCTTTGAAACAAAACACTATGTGTATATATAGGAGAATTTCACTGTTTTCTAGGTTATTTCCTGGACTAACAATGGAAAATTATACCTCATTTTTTCTTAATAATGGCATTAAATTAAACCTAAAGAACAACTGTCCTTTGGATGCAATCAATATGTAAAGTACCTCTAATAATGTGTGTTGTGAAGTATATGAATTTGCTTTTTCTTCTTTCCCATATGCCTTTTTTTTCTTGAAAGCAACTTTTCTCTTTAGGAATTAACCCCCCTTTCAATTTCACAGGCAGATTCTTTACCATCTGAGCCACCAGGGAAGCTGAAGATTACTGAAGGTGTAGCCTCTCTCTTCTCCAAGGGATCTTATACAGTTATAAATATTTGTTATACAATATTTCATTACATGTTTATAATATATATCACTTGTACTGTTTTCCATATCTTGGCCATTAATGTTCATAAACAATGCTACAATGAACATAATAGTAAAGATATCTGTTCATATTCCTGTTTTCATTTCCTTTGGTTATATATCCAGAAGTGGAATTTCTGGATCATATGGCAGTTCTATTTTTAATATTTTGAGAAATCTCCATACTGTTTTCCATAGTGCCACATCCATTTTTATTCCCACCAACAGTGCAAAAGGTTTTCCTTTTCTCCTTTCTTCACTAATACCTCTTACTCTTGTCTTTTTGATGTTAGCCATTCCAACAGTGGTGAGATATTATCTTATTGTGGTTTTGATTTAAATTTCCCTGATTATTAGTGATACTGAGTACCTTTCCATGTTGGTCATCTGCATGTCTTCGGAAAAATGTCTGTTCGGTTTTTCTGACCATTTAAAAAAATTGGATTTTATTTTTGGTATTGAGTTGTATGAGTTCCTTATGTATTTTGGATATTGTGTATGTGTTTGTTCAGTCACTCAGTTGTATCTGACTCTCTGTGACTCCTCGGACTGTAGCTCACCAGGTTTCTCTGTCCATGAGATTTTCTAGGCAAGAATACTGGAGTGGGTTGCCATGTCCTCATCCAGGGGATTCTTTCTGACCCAAGGATCAAACCAAAGTGTCTTGTGTCTCCTGCATCAGCAGGCAGATTCTTAATCACTGCACCACCTGGGAAATCTATTTTGGATATTAACTTTTATCAGATATATGATTTGCAAGTGTTTTCTACTATTTTGAGGTTTTTCTTTTCATTTTGTTGGTATTTTCATTTGCCCTGATATGCAGAAACTCTTTTAGTTAGATGTAGTCTTTTTAATTCAGTAAATTTACCTATACTAACATACGCCTGTGTCATAAAGAAGATTTCAATAAGGTGATTATATTGGATGTATAATATTCATTATATTAATAGGGAATTGACCAATCCTTAGTTTATGGACATATATTTTTTAATATTTATGGTTCTCAAATATAATACTGTCATGAGTGTTGTTTAAGAAAATTTGTTCACAACATGAATTTTTTAATGTCAAATCACTCTTTGATTTTATTTCCCTATATCTATTAGAATTTCTTTTAAAACATGATAAATAAATATGCAATATAATATGAGGCCTAATAATTATCCACAGTCCATTTGCCTGTGATCACCAGTGTCAATAATTTTCTATATTCATTGAATTAAACATATTTGCATATATTGTTTCTTCTTGTTTTTTATTCTTCTTTTTATATTGTTCCCCCTCATTTTCCTTCCTTTTTCCCTTTTTTATATGCCATTATAAGTGCCCACTACTGTTCTATTTGGTTTTTGCTCCTAAACATAACAAAACTTATTAGAACCTTCCTTCTAACTATTCTGTAAAGTGTTCTGTCTTTGAAACACATGGATATATAACCACCCAAGTGGAGAGGTGGTTAATCATATCACAGGGCTATAGTACAATAAAATTTACTTCATGCTAATATAATAGAACTACCCAAGAATAGGATACTGTGTATGTCCATATAATATTTTCATATTGGCTTATAAGTGATATTCACACATTAATGATTAATACTTTTTATTTTTTCCAACTTATCTGAATCCTGACCCAAAGCAACATAATCATATTTTTAAATTTAGAGTTAGAAAGTAAACAAAATAAAATTGAATTACAATATAGGCAGAAAGTCAGTGTAGAATATTTTTTATGAAGTCTCTGCTTTCTCCATCCCTGGCTTTACTGAGATCTTTGAAGAGTAAGGTTATAATATTCTTTTTAGTCAACCAATCTTGTGTTTTCATACATTAAATGATAAAATGTGGTCTATTTTAGGATTACTTGTAAAACCATTTGATCTGAACTGGACACAGGAGGATGGGAAACATGACCACTGCCTGTATCTGAGGTATCTTGTGTGGTTTCAACCAGACTTGAACATACATTGGTTTCTATGAGGTTATAAACCCAATGAGAAAAATCTTATGTCTATTTTTGTTTGTGTACATTATCTATTTATTCCCACTGCAAATATTGAACTTTTTTTCAGTTGAGCAGTGAAGAGTAAAAGGTTGATTTTGGTGGTTAACCCAACCATATTTATATGAATAGAATTTGCTTTTCCTTTGAAACAAAGTTGGGTGGGGGTAGTATCAAAAAACTTTAAGCCAATCTGTCACTATGTGGACGTGCAGATTTTATTTTGTGATTTCCATCTTCAAGTGCCATGTTATATAGGCAGTCGTTTAAATCTACCTTTAACGAACAGATGTTATTTCCAGTGTTACTCCTTTTTCTAATTAGTTTCCTTATATTTGTATCTTCCCTTACTTCATACTCAAGTTTCATGAAACATTTCACTCTAGAATACTCAGTTGTGTTATTTATGATAATGGCTTTTCCTAGTTAATTTCTGGAGCAATGGACTATTACCTAAACAAACCAGATGATACTTAAAGGCTTGTTGTATATAGTTTGGAGAAGGCAATGGCACCCCACTCTAGTTCTCTTGCCTGGAAAATCCCATGGACGGAGGAGCCTGGTAGGCTGCAGTCCATGGGGTCGATAAGAGTCGGACGCGACTGAGCGACTTCACTTTCACTTTTCACTTTCATGCATTGGAGAAGGAAATGGCAACCTACTCCAGTGTTCTTGTCTGGAGAATCCCAGGGACGGGGGAGCCTGGTGGGCTGCCGTCTCTGGGGTCGCACAGAGTTGGACACGACTGAAGCGACTTAGCAGTAGCAGCAGCAGTATATAGTTTAGTTAAGTAGGGATGACTTTATTTCTGTATATCTATTAGAAAATATCCAGTTATAGATTCACATTTCCTCTGTGGTTTTTTTGCCAAATTTAGTTAGTTTCATACAACTGTAAGTAGCTGCCCCACCTGAGACTATGTCTGATCTTCTCATCAACTCTAGGAAGAAAGTGGAAGAGATAACTCTTCATTCACCTGCCAACATCTTTGTAAGCTCTTCTTCACACTTGGGATAAATAAATAATCCAAAAGGCTCTAGAATGTCAGATGCTTCAGACTGTGAACAACCTCCAGGTATTTTTTCTTTTTAAACCTAAATGACTTATGCCGTTTTAATGAAAATACAATTTTGGTGGTTTTTATTTGATATAATGCTAGTTATAATTATTCTAGGAGCATTATATTTTTAACATTTCCCAGATTACCTGAAAGATTGCTTTTAAACATATTTTAAAAAATAATTATCTTATTTCTTGACTCGGTCCAAAGTGTAAGCAACCAGCTTAAATACTTTTAGGAAAGCTGGGCCGTTGAGTGGAAATGTGGTTTGAGTATCTTTGATTTTATTTCTATAATATTTGTATTTCTAGGGATCTTTGGAAATAGTAATTGTTCTCAAATTCTAATCTCATTTGTTTTACAAAGTTGTAAAGTTATGATATATTTTCTGTGTTAAAAGAAAATACAGAGCAGACAGAGACCATCCCTATTGTGGACTTGGAACCATCTCTTGCCCTTCCTCCTCCTCCTCCTGAGGATGAATGGGGCCCAATTCCTGAGCACACCAACGTGAACGGTAAAGTAGACACACTAGAGTTTATTCATTTATGGTCTCTCTTTGTTATCTTTAGGTACACCTTCCATTTTATGTTTCTCTAATTGTTACTATCTAGAAATTTTAAAATTTAGAAAAAATATAGAGATGAGAATGTTTAGAACATGTATTTAGGAGTAAAACAAATGCGTATTTTCTGACAGCGGTTTGACGTTTTCATATATGAAGGAGCATAGTTAAACATGGAAGAAGCCATGGTCCACATTTAGAATTGTTTTCTTACATAAAACAGAGAACTTGATCAAGGTTTAAAACTCAGAAAATGTGTAAAAAAGACAAAGATAAAACCCTATTACATGATACCTCTTTTTGATCATAATTAACCAACATAATTTAATAGAGGAGGGTTTCTCAACCTCAGGTTTAAGAACATTTTGGACTAGATGACTCTTGGTTAGTGATTGTAGAATGTTTAGCATCTTTTTGACATCTATGCACTAGATGTCAGTACTACCTGACCCTCAATAATCACATCAAGAGTGTCTCCAAATATTTAATATTGTCCTCTGGGGATTAAACTTTCCTCTGGTTGATAACCACCAGGTTATATTATACAGAAAGTTAAATAAATGATTTGGATATTAGTTATAAAAATAACTATTCTCTAATATGGCAGCTTTTCATTTTGTTTCAAAAGTACAATTCTTTATTTTTGAAATACAAAAAAAAATACTTTTTTTTTTACACTAGAGTTTATACATTTGTTTTGGAGGGAAATAAACTTACCAACAAAAAACTATTAACAATGATCTCTGAAAGTTTAATTTCTAGAATGTGGGGATGAAGCATATACTTTTGTGAAATTGAATAAATTATAGATATTGTTTCATCTAAAACCAACTATTGTCCTTTTAAAACAGTCACTAAGATTTACTGTAATTCTTTATGAATGAGGCTTCCCAGGTGGTGCTAGTGGTAAAGAACCTGCTTGCCAATGCAGGAGATGTAAGAGATTCAGGTACCCTGGGTCAGGAAGACTCCTTGGAGGAGGGATGATAACCCACTCCAGTATCTTCCCTGGAGAATCTCATGGACAGAGGAGCCTGATGGGCTACAGTCCATAGGGTCTCAAAGAGTCCAACACGACTGAAGTGACTTAGCATGCACACATCAAGGGAATCTACTACAAGTCATCAAGTGAAAAAAAAAGAGTTCTATCTTAATAATAGCACAGATTTAATATTGATAAGCATTTCTGTATCTGATTGTATGAATGAGGGTAATGTAGTCTGAACTGAAAGTTTGTACCTAATATTTAAGGTTAATTTTAATAATACCTGTATGTAAATTTTTTACCTGCACTGTAAGTCCCCAAAGATATGCCTAGGTTTAATGATTCACTAGGAGAACTCACAGGACCCTATAGAGTTGTACTTGTAGCTGAGATTTATGACAATGGAAGGATAACAAACATAATCAGCAAAGGGAAAAGGTGCATGAAGTGAAGTGTGGGGGAGACCAGGCTCAACCTTCCTAGAGTCCTCTCCCAGTAGAGTCACACAGGTCACAGGAATTCCCCCAGCAATACATCATGACAATGTGTCAAATGTTGACAACCAGGGAAACTCATTAGAGAATCAATGTTCAGAGTATTTATTAGGGGGTTAATCCCATAGGTAGCATCTGGTTGGCATGTAACAAAATTCCAGACTTCCCAAAGGGAAGCAAAAGCTACATTGTTTGTACAAACAGAGAAGACAAGGTGAGCCATTACTATCAATTAGTGGTTGTGGAAACTCTACTGAAATGTAGGTTTCCAGATCCCAGCCATGGCCAGCCTTGTAAGCGGGCCTTTCAGGATAGAAATCAGGTCTGCTACATCAATTATTTTCTGTAAATCCTCTAAAATACTTTTTCCTCTCTTATTCAGCCTAATAGTTTATAGTAATTCACACTTTGGGTATTATTTTTCATAAAATATATAGCACTTAAACAATAATATTAAAATAATGATATTAATCTTTCAAATAACAGGAGCTTACTTTATCTCTGATTTTTCACTCACTCTGTTTCTTAGCTTCTCGTTTTTCCTTCTCTCTCTATGGAATAATTCCTGTGATCCTGGGAATCTTCAGCCTGCTGCTTTTGATGCTGTGTGGATTCTTTGGTTACCAGTGTAAGTCCAATTAATTGGAGAAAAAGAAATAATAGACTCTTTGTCCGATTATCATGTTTCTTTAAATCATTTCCAGATAATAGTTTTTGGTAAATGTTTTATTGCCATACTGAATGAAGAACAGGAAAAAAATGATATAAAAATATTACATTTTTTATTTTATGAATGAATTTAACCTTGTGAGCTCTCAATAATCATTTTTTCCCAAGGAGATTATATGATTGAAATTACTGCAGAAGATATTAATAGTAGTGATTATACTACTATAATCACAGAATCATTATTTTGAAGATTATTTTGAAGATTACAACCTACTAAGATATCAAGCTCAGTGAATATGTAACGTCTTTACTCTGAAAATAAAAAGTAACTTCTTTTACAATTTCTTCATACTGCCCATTTCTCCAGCATCATAAATTAGATGAACAGAATATTTTAATTAGTATTAAAGTTGTTCACAACTAGTTATTTAAGTATAGTGTTTTCACATTGATAACGTTAGTTTGAAATTCAGAACTTTAAGATTTGATTAGAAAGTGAAATTCTACACATTACATCAAGTCATGATGCCAAAAGATTTATTTGAGACTTGGCTTTGTCAAGTCTCATTGTCATCTGTTTTAATTCAGCTGAAGCATTGTTCTGTTAATATAAGCATACGTTCAATCTTACAAGGAATTAGGATGATATTTTAGATTTAGGTATAGACTTTAAAAGTAACAGTGGATAAATGGAAACATATTTAGCTAAATATCTTATTATAGTTGTTAAAACATTTTTTGGGAACTTTATTAAGGATATGCTACAAAAATTAAGCTTCAAAAAAAAATTAAGCTTCACAGTCTCTCTACCATTTCATAACTGAGCATGTGTTTTATATTTATCTGGAATTCTTGTTCTAGACTTTCAAAGTGTTCAGGAATCAGAGAGCAAGATGAAGAGCTTTAACCAATGGAATGAGTCTTTCCAAAACAAAGAGAAAAAATTTATTCAGGTTCAAAAACTTCTTGACCAAAATAAAGGTAATTTTAGAACTAGAACAAATTATCTTTACAGAATGCTAGATTGTTTTTCTTGTTGCAGCCATAAAATGATTGGTTATATAATAAAAAAAGGAGTTTATACAGCAGCATAGTGGTGTTGATGGCTTCTTGTTTTTTTTTTTTTTTAATTCTTCATTGATCTTCTGAAACTGCAGGAGTCTCATATTTACCAAATGTATCCTCTTGTATTAGTTAACTAACTTGTTCACTCAGTTAAGCATGCACATTTATTCAATGCACACCAGGTGCCAGCCACTTGGCTGGTGATCAATGATAAATACAATATGAACCCTGCCCTCGGGAAGCTTAGAGAAAACATATAAACCAAACATAAACAAAAGTTTCAAAGTGTGCAGGAGAAGTATGTGCAAAATGTTCAGGGAGCATGAAAATGGAAGAATACAAATATCTGGAAATCAATGGCATTGTCATAGTTTGTAAGTGCCTCCTAAGGAGGGGGTGTTTATAATAATTATCATAAGGCTTCTTTTATGCTAATTAAATTTTAATACAAAAATAGTGTAGATAAGTATTTTACAAAGGCCTTGCATTAAAATGTTAGTTTTTTCCTTTGAGATATTGAACCTATATTGAATAATTAAATGAACAACCTGAGAATCCCTTAGTGATTCATCATGCTAAAAACCTGGTTTCTTTTTTTTTTTTTTATTGAAATGTAATTAACACATAACTTTGTGTAATTTTGAGCTGTACAATGTGTGGTTTTGAAACATTTGTATATCGCAATATGGTTACTATAATAGCATTAGCTTATGCCTTTATTATGACACAAGTTGTCATTTCATTTTTTGTGTTGACAATAACTGAGATCTATTCCTTTAGCAATTTTGAGCTTATAATACAGTACTGCTGACTATAATCACTAAATTGCGCATTTTAAAACGCTAATTTCTAAGCACCTGATTATTTCAGGCAGAGATGAAGCTAATTAAGTAGGGAAGGGAACTGGACTAAAACTATTTGTACACTGTGCCTGTTGACCATTGTTATTATTATGACTCTTCAAATAGTACAAAATCGGATGAAATGTGTGGTCATCTCTAATGTTAAGTCTCGTTGTCTTATATAGAAATCCTAGAGAAGCTCCAAAACCAGAATAAGAATATGACTGAGGCTCTACAAGAACTAAAGGCAAAAGGAGGTAATTTGGAAGTGAGACAATTCTGAGTTGACAATAATTTGTAATAATGACCTCATTCTTTTAAGCAGGGGAGTGTGAGGACATAAGGCCTTGTTTGGGAAGTTCTGTGGGCTCTGAGTTATATTTTCTTTCCTAGGAGACGGGTGTGGATCTCCTCTGAGTCACTGGGTACAACACAGAGACCACTGCTACTACCAGACCATGAAAACAGTTTCTTGGTCAGAGTGTTCAGATCTTTGTGTCTTTTGGAATGCTACATTTTTAAACACAGAAAGGAGTAGATTGATGGTGAGATTCTATTTCATTCTTTACTTCTGGGATATAAATGTGTAGTAGCCACCAGTGGAAGGAAGAGCTCACCCGCAGCTCTGAAATCAGGGTAAGGGGAGCTCTCCTGTTTCATTTCCATTCATCTTTCCGTTGAGTGCTCCACCTTTCTTTCCTAACATACATGCACACATTCATTGCGGAAACATTGCATTTGCTGTTCCCTCTTCCCTTGTGGCTCAGAGGGTAAAGAATCTGCCTGCAGTGTAAGAGACCTAGGTTCTATCCCTGGGTTGGGAAGATCCCCTGGAGAAGGGAATTGCAACCTACTCCAGTATTCTTGCTTGGAGAATTCCATGGACAGAGGAGCCTTGTGGGCTATATATAGTCCTTGGGGTTGCAAAGAGTTCCACACGACTGAGCAACTAACACTTTCACTTCACTGCATGTAATAGTCTTCTCTCTGATACAACCATGGTGAACTACTTCATCTCCTTCAGCTGTTTATACACTTGTCAGCCTCTTAATGAGACCTGCCCTGACACCTACTTAAAATTGCAACCTGTGTATCAGCGCCCACCCCACCCCTCAGCCTCTCCTCTTCACTTGCAGGCATTCTTACCCTGCTTTAATTTTTATAGCTCTTGTCACCTTCTTATATATCATATTATTTATATGTATGTTGTTGACTTCTGTCTGGCCCACAACCCTCCAAAGCAGGGATTTTTCACATTTTTGTTCCATGATATATCTCAAGCTCTAAAAACAGGCACAGAGTTGAACAAATGGTCAAATAATAAAGTGATTCATATATTGGTGTGGTGTCCTCTTAAATGGAAATTTTTCTGTTATATCATCACTTACTATTTGGCTCAGAAAAAAATAATATTAACCTGGTAAAAGTATTAAAACACAAGCTAAAAATTGTGAAGTAACTATATCAAAAAGAGACAGGAGGTGAGAAAATAGAGCATGAGACTAAAAATTCTGCCTTTGTAAAATAGGAAGTCATAGGACAAACAGGAGAAGATAATTGCCTCTGGAGAAAGGCATTTAGTGAGGGAGGGATGACTATACACACACACACACACACACACACACACACACACACACACATATATATATATATATAGCATCACTTGACTTCTAAAACCAAGTGCATGTATTTGTGTAATAAATTTTTAAAAATATCTGTAAGTTTAAAAAAGTGTATGAATTAAAAAACAGTTAACACTGTGCCCTTTCTTTTTGCAACTTAAATATTTCTAAAATACACTGGGAAAATAATACCCTTTTCATTACTGGGACTAAGCTAAAAAACAAACAAAAAAAATGATTAGCTTTGTTTATTTTATTTTTGGGGTTGAAGAAGAACTCAAATATTTTTTCAATGTTTCACTTATCAGTGGGCATATATATACTGCATTATTTTTATGATTCTTTAGACACCAGTTTTTTAGATTCTTTTTTTATGATTCTTTAGACACAGGACAGGGAAGCCTGGAATGCTGCAGAGTCGGACACAACTGAGTGATTGAACTGAACTGAACTGAGACACAAGTTCTGTATTTTTGTGTCTAATGGACTTCTGGTGTTAATAGCTTTGTGCATTCTGTTTCCATGCAGTGTATTCTGAAGTTACTTGCAGTAAACCAAACTTGGCTTGGCCTGTCTTATAAGGAAAAGGACAATGAATGGAAGTGGGAGGATGGTTCTCTTCCTTCTGGCCTGTAAGTTTCTACTAAATAATCCAATGCCTTACTCTTTTTGCAATGTCTAGCCTAAAGAGTTTTGAGGAAATAGAGATTATTAGGGACAAAATTTAGTCCTCTTTACTTCTCGCTTTTGTTATTTCATATTATATTGTCAGCAATTTTATAAATAATTAAGTCATTTAGATATTTTAAAATTAGTGTAAGTATATCCTTATTATTAGATGACCTGAATGATTACAATTTCAGGTAAGAAATATGATTATGGGAAAGAATATCATAAGTATGAATCTGAGTACCTCTCTGGTATTTTTATTGGGAACAAGCATAGAACTGTCATTTCTCATACAAATAATTTAGGTCTATTTTTTGGTTTTAAAGGCATATTTTTCAGTTGTTATTCAGAAACACTGCATTAGACAACTATGTCAGGAAAAAATATTTCAAGCTCTTTCATCACCATGTGCCAATCTTAGAGAATAAGATTGATAATCTTGATAGCCAATTATTTTTACTTTGTTCCATTAGGTTATATTATTCTGATGTTTAGTAAGGCTGTTTTTCTTCTAACTTATAATGTCAATACTTTTGACAGTTTTATCCTATTTATCTTTTTATTTCTTTTAAGATTTCTTGTATATAGTTTGTAACTTCTCTTGCAGGCACAGCTTTCCAGTTTTTTCCTTTAATAATTTGCTCTTTAAGTTTATTTGCTTCTATCACATAAACAGATGATTAACATTTAAATAAAATTAGATTTTTTTAACTCATTTGAAATTTATCTTAACACATAAAGGTGTGAAGGAGAAAGCTGAGGCATGTACATGAGTATTCAAATGTAGATGTAATTATATCTGTCTCTCTATGTATATTTCAATTAGGCAATCACTTTTCAGAGCACTGCTTAAACGACTCATTTTTTATCACTGGTTTTAATATCATTCATCATATACTAGAATTTAATATTTAAATAATTTTAGTCATCATATATGTCCCTTAAATATTTCATAGTTTTTACGAATATTTTGTGTGTAAACATATATGAATATTTTCCTGAAATTGCTGTACTAATGCATCAAATTTTTAATCTATTTTGACTTTTATGGTCAATCATTTTAATTACAGGAATTTTATGAGTTGAAAGGTTTCCTCTACTTCAAACCTTGTACAATGTTTGGAACATAGAACATTCAATAGATATGTTGAATTAATAAATGAAATAATGTATGAACTATTTTGGCAATTTAATTTTCCCAACACAGTTCAGAATTTCTTTCTAGTTCCTTTGGTATTTAAAAAAAATGTACTATGCCTTTAGCAATTCAGTAAATAAGCTTTGTCTTTTTTTTCAGATAGTATTAAACAACCAGTTTTGCTCTAGAGTGGATGAAAAGTCATTTTATTGACATTGAACTAAAATATTCCTTATATTCTAGATCTTTAGTAAAGGATTAAATTCAACCAGAATGTTTGGTAGCATCTGCCTACTAGCATTTCTACCAATGGTGATTTTCTAAATTGAAGTAAGATGAATGTATCAGAACAGAGGCAACTGTCCCAGCATAGTACATATACACTTGATCTTTGAACAATGTAGAGCAGGGGTGGGGGTTAGGGGCACCAACTCCTCCATGTAGAAGAAAATCTGCTTGGAAGTTTTAATTGGCCCTTTAAAACTACATGTTAAACTAGCCATGGATCCTGTAATACTGTAGGATTTACTATTGAAAAAAATCTTCATCTAGTTAGAACTGAGTAGTTGAAATCCATGTTGTTCAAGGATCCGTACACACATACATTCACACGCTCTCTCACACACACAAATATACGTATATGTGTGTATATATATACACACACAAAATTTAGAATATATATATATATATACAGGAGAAGGAAACTGCAACCCACTCCAGTATTCTTGCCTACAGAATCCTGTGGACAGAGGAGCCTGGTGGGCTGCCATCTATGGGGTCACACAGAGTCGGACACGACTGAAGTAACAACATACATGCATGCATATATATATATATATATATATATTCTAAATTTTGTTAGTAATTCTGGCTAGCTTTTATATCTAACATATTTACAAGTAAAGTATTCCCATTCCAGCTGCAACTGTACATGCATGTGTTTTCTTTTTAAAATTAATTTATTTTAATTGGAGGCTAATTACTTTACAATATTGTAGTTGTGCTGATCTATACTTAAACTTAATTCTGTATCCCAGATCATATGTCCTGTCTTTCCTGCTATTGTCATAATTTTCACAACTGGACCAGTCTCTTCTTCTTTATACAGGTGTACCTTTTCCCACATGTAAAATATTGGGTTGGCCAAAAGTTTGTTCTGATTTTTCCATAAACTGTTACAGAAAAAAAAATGAACAAACATTTTGGACAATAAAGTAAAAGTGAAAGTCTCTCAGTCCTGTCTGACTCTTTGCAACCCCATGGACTGTCCATGGAATTCTCCTGGCCACAATACTGGAGTGGGTAGGCTTTCCCTTCTTCAAGGGATCTTCCCAAGCCAGGAATCGAACCTGGGTCTCCCGCATTGCAGGCGGATTCTTTACCAACTGAGCTATCAGGGAAGCCAGTACTTAGAAATAATTAACACATTTTGTGAAACTTACTTATCATATGTCTATCTCTTTGTGTATATAGCATCGTGTGAGTTCTTTGAAAAGAGGGAGAGTGAGTGCCTTTACTCCCCCAAATTCCCTACAGTGCCAGGTATAATAAATTTCACACATCATGTTCTAAAGTAATGTTACTTTATTTGAACACAGCAAGTGGAGTCTACCAAAGCCAAGTATGGATTTCCAGGGGAAGTGTGTGTATGCAGGCGTGCACACTGTCGGCATAGATAACTGCACCATGTCTTCCTCGTGCCTGTGTGAGAAGCCTGTCTGTGCTTAAAACTCAGAAGAAGAAGGTTAAAAGAAAACTGATGAGGTTTGCACATCTCAGTAACATTCAGATTCACAATCTGCCTGTCTTTATTCTACTGTCACTTTACGTTATTCATAACTTTTTTGTTTTTGGCAGAAACTGATAAATGACTTCATGAAAGAAGAATCCAGAGTCTAGAGTTAAAGCCAAAATATCAGAGTGTCACACAAAGCATAGACACTCAGAACCTTTTGATTTTTTGAGAATTATACAAATGAATTAATAAACATATTTGTCATAAATACTTAGTCTCTAGGAGTCTTTTTATATTTAAAAATCTACTTATTTATTTTCAATTGTGACCTATGAAAATAATCCTGTAAAACAAATATAGTGGGGAATATAAGTGATAAACGGTTTACAACATAGCATACAAAAATGTAAAAAATACAAAGAAATATGAATAATAATAATAAAAGGCAGAAAACTTTTTTAAATTAATTAAAACAAATTGCTAAAGTTATCTGTTTCTCAAAACTGCTTGCAAAAGTCTTCCTAGCAGATTTTCAATATATCAGTTTCATTTAACATCTTTAATTTCTTGTTTCTCACCTTAGTGGAAAAGTTAAACTTCCTGCCGAAGGCTATTTTTAAATAGAAGCTGGGTCGGTTCTCCCCTAAATCCCACAGTTTCAAGTTGTTACGTCATTAATTCCTCCATTGCCTACATGCAACCACTTCCACTTAAAGAGCATTACTTTCAATCCATAAATACACCCATACATCTCTACCTATTTGTTATATTCATGTCTTCTAATCACTCCTTTTATGGGTTTCTTTTCACAGTAACTGTACTTGAGCAAAACTTCTACACTGATTATGTACTTTCTCACTTCTCAATCATCTTAGAATGTCATTATTCATCTTCTCTTTTCTCCTCTTTATTGGTACTGCTTTTGTTTGACACTAATTATCTGTTATTCACTCATTCACCCACTTTGAATCTTTTTATCTGTCTCTTTTAAGCAGTAAGTTTAATTCATAAATTCAATTTATTTCAAAATGTTATTTCTGAGATCAAATATTTTATTTCATGCTATTTGATCTATCAATAGAATTTTACTGAGTACTTATTTCATTCTTTTTGACACATTATCAGCAGCAGCAGCATTGTCACCTTTGGACACAATATTATTTTACTTTTAACAGCTTTTGTTCTTTCTTAGTTTTCTTCTTACTACTCTGGTCCCGTGCACTTAGTTTTCTTTATGGATTTTTCAATTGCTTCCTAATGTTGAAGCTTGAAGTTTATATCAAGGAATATTCATTTCATTTAGGATAACATATGATTTATTGTCACAGGTAACGGTAGAGAGACTTTTGCTGTAAGAGATAATAGACCAGAAAAGAAAGTGAAGTCGCTCAGTCGTGTCTGACTCTTCGCGATCCCATGGACTGTAGGCTACTAGCTCCTCCATCCATGGGATTTTCCAGGCAAGGGTACTGGAGTGGGTTGCCATTTCCTTCTCCAGGGGATCTTCCCAACCCAGGGATTGAACCCAGATCTCCCACATTGCAGGCAGACGCTTTACCGTCTGAGCTACCTGGACTCAAATACTTCTACTGCACTATCAGTATACCTAAGATTCTGCCAGTTATTCTATGAGTCTCAGTTTCCTAATTTACAAGATGGGGATAATAGCTGAAGCTCATAGTTGTTTGAGGATTAGGCAGGATCATCTGTTTGAGGCATTTAGGAGAAAGACAAGAGTGTGTCCAGTAGATGTTAGCTACTATTTAAGATGAGAAGGAAAATTTGAAGTTTCTTATAAACTGTGAAACATTGTATGATTTAAAGGTATTTTTATTATAAATAATAATGGCAAATGTAGAAATTATGATGGTTGAATGCACACTCTTCATAAATATCACATTAACTTTTTAACCTTTTTTAATCTACCTCCCTTTTTTCTATCTTGCACTCCTTCCTCTCCCCTTATTTCTTCATTCAATTACCTACACTCTTTTCTTTGTTTACTATCTTCCTTTCCTTTTACTTGTTATATTTCAGGTAGAGTTTATTAATTACAAGTGACAGAAACAGAATTTAACCTAGTGTGGGCAAAAAGGGAGAACTTTTGGAAATATACTTGCTTAGCCCCTAACATTGAAAGAAAGTTTGAATAAACAAACCATAAGAAAGGAGATGGAGTAGTTTAGCCACAGGGGAAACTGGAGCTGGAACTTGAACTCTACCAGGGTGATCCATTCCTTTTCTCTGCCTGTCTCAGGGTGGGGTTTTAAAAAAGATTTTTCATGAATATAGGTTTCTTCCATATAATAGAAAACATGGACAATATCTATTCTCAGGCCCCCTATTTTATGGCTTCTATTATGAGTATTATGAGAGAGATTCTTCTCATTTAATTTCAGTAGAAAAAAAATAGTAAATAATGGCACATTAAGGAAAAGCTAAGCCCAGAAAACACATCACCTTGGCCATAGCTCTATGTATTGGAGAGTGGGAGGTTCTCAGAAGAAGAGGTGTATGCTGGCTGATAGTTGCAAGAAAGCTCCTATAAATATGCACTAATTTTGCCTGTACAAACAAAAATTACCCCAAATTAAATATATTCCTTGACAGTCTAGAGATTTTAAGATAAAGTAATAATACTGACTCATTGGAAAAGACTCTGATGCTGGGAGGGATTGGGGGCAGGCGGAGAAGGGGATGACAGAGGATGAGATGGCTGGATGGCATCACTGACTCGATGGACGTGAGTCTGAGTGAACTCCGGGAGTTGGTGATGGACAGGGAGGCCTGGCGTGCTGCGATTCATGGGGTTGCAAAGAGTCAGACACAACTGAGCGACTGAACTGAACTGAATAATACTGAGCATATATTTAAAATTTACTATGTGTCAAGTGCTAAGTATTTACATGCATTAGTCAAGATAACCCTATGAAGTAGATGGCAATATTTTATAGAAAAGAGAAGTGGTTAACTTTCCAAGGTTGTAGAACAAGTTAGTAACAGACCTAGAATTTGATGCAGATATGTTTTTTCTAATTTATTTTTTAATTTTATTATTGGAGTATAACTGCTTTACAGTGTTGTGTTTCTGCTATACAGGAAAGTGAATCAGCTATAGGTATAAATATACACACATTAAAGATTGAAGGCAGGAGGAGAAGGGGACGACAGAATATGAGACAGTTGGACGGCATCACTGACTCTATGGACGTGATTTTGAGTAAGCTCTGGGAATTGGTGATGGACAGGGAGGTCTGGTGTACTGCAGTCCACGGGGTCTCAAAGAGTCAGACACGACTGAGTGACTAAAATGACACACTTTGCCCCTAATCCCACCTCTCTAGGTCACCACAGAGCACCGAGCTGAGCTCCCAAATGCACACGTCTTAATGCCACAACTCATGCCCTGAAACACATAGCTACATATATCTTCTCATATACCGATTCAAAGAAGCATTGGTAGAAGCATAGTATACTGATTAATGGCAGGTGACATTATGCTGGTAACCTTAGAAAATCATAAATAATGGTTCTGTGTTCAATAAAAATAGTGGGGAACTCAAAAGACTATATGGCCTTTGCAGTTTTGCAGTAGAATAGCAGTGTTAGAATAAGAACAAGTTCTCTGGAAAGTACACATAAGGGTGCCACTCAAATTTAAGAATAAAGCAGGAGAGGAATCCTAGTGGATTTTATATCTAGAAAAATATATCGATAAATTCCCCAAATCTCAATTTTTTTTTAGTATGTCAGGCTTCCAAGGAAATTGTATCTGAGACAGAGATTATTGTGTCAAAGGGGCTCTTAATGGAAGAGAAAGAAAATAGTATTGAACAGAAAAAGATGTGATAAACCTATAACTGAGATGGGGTTCAGTTCAGTTCAGTTCAGTGGCTCAATTGTGTCTGATTCTTTGAGACCCCATGGACTGCAGCACACCAGGCCTCCCTGTCCAGGAAGGGTTAATTTGTTGCTCACTCAACATCCCTTTTAGTCAGTGGACTTCTAAACCAATATGGTCACAGAAATGTCTTTATTTTTCTATGGTGTAGGTAGCTCAAGATTTAAATAGTTTTAAGGTTTGGTGTTGGTTAACACAAGCCATAAGACCAGTTCAAGCAGAAGGGAAATAAACTACATGCTTTGATGAAGGTAAACCATAGATACATAGCAGAGAACATGAGAAAAGGAGAGATTTTTGTGGCTAACTTTGGAAACACAATGTGGGAAAGATGTAAACACAACTCACATCTTTTCCACATTCAAAATCTGCTCATCTTGAAGTTTAGGATTTCCTCATTTCAATAAAGTCAAGTTGTAAATAAGGATCACTGAGTTATGTTCACTGGGATCAGATTCACGGGCAGGTCCTTTCAGTCCAGTGATCTGTATATTAAAAGCAAGTTTTCTGTTCCCCAAAACTCAAGAAAAAAAGTAGTGAAAAATTGTCTTCCACAAAACTCTTCCGCAAAACTCGTCCCTGGTGCCAAAAAAGGTTGGGGCCTGCTGCTTTATTTTCTAGAATGGGTACTGTATACCAATAAAGTTCAGAGCATTCTTTACATATAACAAACAGTTCAGTTCAGTTCAGTCGCTCAGTCGTGTCCGACTCTGCGACCCCATGAAGCGCAGCACGCCAGGCCTCCTGTCCATCACCAATTCCCGGAGTTCACTCAAACTCATGCCCATCAAGTTGGTGATGCCATCCAGCCATTTCATCCTCCGTCATCCCCTTCTCCTCCTGCTCCCAATCCCTCCCATCATCAGAGTCTTTTCCAATGAGTCAACTCCTTGCATCAGGTGGCCAAAGTACTGGAGTTTCAGCTTCATTATCATTCCCTCCAAAGAAATCCCAGGGCTGATCTCCTTCAGAATGGACTGGTTGGATCTCCTTTCAGTCCAAGGGACTCTCAAGAATCTTCTCCAACACCACAGTTCAAAAGCATCAATTCTTCAGCGCTCAGCCTTCTTCACAGTCCAACTTTCACATCCATACATGACAACTGGAAAAACCACAGCCTTGATTAGACGGAACTTTGTTGGCAAAGTAATGTCTCTGCTTTTCTATATGCTATCTAGGTTGGACATAACTTCCCTTCCAAGGAGTAAGTGTCTTTTAATTTCATGGCTGCAATCACCATCTGCAGTGATTTTGGAGCCCCCAAAAATAAAGTCTGACACTGTTTCCACTGTTTCCCCATCTATTTCCCATGAAGTGATGGGACCAGATGCCATGATCTTCGTTTTCTGAATGTTGAGCTTTAAGCCAACTTTTTCACTCTCCACTTTCACTTTCATCAAGAGGCTTTTTAGTTCCTCTTCACTTTCTGCCATAAGGGTGGTGTCATCTGCATATCTCAGGTTACTGATATTTCTCCCAGCAATCTTGATTCCAACTTGTGCTTCTTCCAGCCCAGCATTTCTCATGATGTTCTCTGCATATAAGTTAAATAAGCAGGGTGACAATATACAGCCTTGATGTACTCCTTTACCTATTTGGAACCAGTCTGTTGTTCCATGTCCAGTTCTAACTGTTGCTTCCTGACCTGCATATAGGTTTCTCAAGAGGCCAGTGAGGTGGTCTGGTATTCCCATCTCTTTAAGAATTTTCCACAGTTTATTGTGATCCACACAGTCAAAGGCTTTGGCATAGTCAATAAAGTAGAAGTAGATGTTTTTCTGGAACTCTCTTGCTTTTTTGATGATCCAGCGGATATTGGCCATTTGATCTCTGGTTCCTCTGCCTTTTCTAAAACCAACTTGAACATCAGGAAGTTTACAGTTCACGTATTGCTAAAGCCTGGCTTCGAGAATTTTGAGCATTACTTTACTAGCATGTGAGAGTAGTGCAATTGTGTGGTAGTTTGAACATTCTTTGGCATTGTCTTTCTTTGGGATTGGAATGAAAACTGACCTTTTCTAGTCCTGTGGCCACTGCTGAGTTTTCCAAATTTGCTGGCATATTGAGTGCAGCACTTTCACAGCATCATCTTTCAGGATTTGAAATAGCTCAACTTGAATTCCATCACCTCCACTAGCTTTGTTAATAGTGATGCTTTCTAAGGCCCACTTGACTTCACATTCCAGGATGTCTGGCTCTAGGTCAGTGATCATACCATCGTGATTATCTTGGTCATGAAGATCTTTTTTGTACAGTTCTTCTGTGTATTCCTGCCACCTCTTCTTAATATCTTCTGCTTCTGTTAGGTCCATGCCATTTCTGTCCTTTATTGAGCCCATCTTTGCATGAAATGTTCCCTTGGTATCTCTAATTTTCTTGAAGAGATCTCTAGTCTTTCCCATTCTGTTGTTTTCCTCTATTTCTTTGCATTGATCACTGAGGAAGACTTTCTTATCTCTTCTTGCTATTCTTTGGAACTCTGCATTCAGATTCTTATAATTTTCCTTTTCTCCTTTTCTTTTCATTTCTCTTCTTTTCACAGCTATTTGTAAGGCCTCCTCAGACAGCCATTTTGCTTTTTTGCATTTCTTTTCCATGGGGATGGTCTTGATCCCTGTCTCCTGTACAGTGTCACAAACCTCATTCCATAGTTCATCAGGCACTCTATCTATCAGATCTAGGCCCTTAAATCTATTTCTCATTTCCACTGTACAATCATAAGGGAATTGATTTAGGTCATACCTGAATGGTCTAGTGGTTTTCCCTACTTTCTTCAATTTCAGTCTGAATTTGGCAATAAGGAGTTCATGATCTGAGCCACAGTCAGCTCCTGGTCTTGTTTTTGTTGACTGTATAGAGCTTCTCCATCTTTGGCTGCAAAGAATATAATCAATCTGACTTCAATGTTGACCATCTGGTGATGTCCATGTGTAGAGTCTCCTCTTGTGTTGTTGGAAGAGGGTGTTTGCTATGACCAGTGCATTTTCTTGGCAAAATTCTATTAATCTTTGCCCTGCTTCATTCCATATTCCAAGGCCAAAATGCCTGTTACCCCAGGTGTTTCTTGACTTCCTACTTTTGCATTCCAGCCCCCTATAATGAAAAGGACATCTTTTTTGGGTGTTAGTTCTAAAAGGTCTTGTAAGTCTTCATAGAACCATTCAACTTCGGCTTCTTCAGCATTACTGGTTGGGGCATAGACTTGGATTACTATGATATTGAATGGTTTGCCTTGGAAACGAACAGAGATCATTCTATCGTTTTAGAGATTGCATCCAAGTACTGCATTTCGGACTCGTTTGTTGACCATGATGGCTACTCCATTTCCTCTGAGGGATTCCTGCCTGTAGTAGTAGATATAATGGTCATCTGAGTTAAATTCACCCATTCCAGTCCATTTTAGTTCGCTGATTCCTAGAATGTCCACGTTCACTCTTGCCATCTCCTGTTTGACCACTTGCAATTAGCCTTGATTCATGTACCTGACATTCCAGATTCCTATGCAATATTGCTCTTTACAGCATCAGACCTTGCTTCTATCACCAGTCACATCCACAGCTGGGTATTCTTTTTGCTTTGGCTCCATCCCTTCATTCTTTCTGGAGTTATTTCTCCACTGATCTCCAGTAGCATATTGGGCACCTACTGACTTGGGGAGTTCCTTTTTCAGTATCCTATCATTTTGCCTTTTCATACTGTTCATGGGGTTCTCAAGGCACGAATACTGAAGTGGTTTGCCATTCCCTTCTCCAGTGGACCACATTCTGTCAGCCTTCTTCACCATGACCCGCCTGTTTTGGCTGGCCCCACAAGGCATGGCTTAGTTTCATTGAGTTAGACAAGGCTGACTAACTAGGCTTATCAAGGGACTTTACAAATCTTGAAAAAATTTTAAATACCTTAATCCACTCAGGAATGGTTCTTTAAAGCTATTTAATTATTTAAGTAAATAGCTAGTGGAGGTGATCAAATTCCAGCTGAGCTATTTTAAATCCTAAAAGATGATGCTGTGACAGTGCTGCACTGAATATGCCAGCAAATTTGGAAAACTCAGCAGTGGAAACAGGACTGGAAAAGGTCAATTTTCATTACACAAAGAAGGGCAATGTCAAAGAATGTTTAAACTACCCCACCATTCACTCATTGCACATGCTGACAAAGTAATACTGCAAATCTTTCAAGCTAAGCTTCAACAATATGTGAACCAATAATTTCCATATGTATAAGCTGGATTTAGAAAAGGCAGAGGAATCAGGGGTCAAATTGCCAACATCTGCTGTATCATAGAAAAAGCAAGAGAATTCCAGAAAAACATATATTTCTGCTTCACTGACTATGCTAAAGCCTTTGACTGTGTGGATTGCAACAAACTTTGGAAAATTTTTGAAGAGATGGGAATACCAGACAACCTTATCTGTCTTCTGAAAAACTTGTATGCAGATGAAGAAGCAACAGTTAGAACTGGACCTGGAACAATGGACTGGTTCCAAATTGGGAAAGGAGTATGTCAAGGCTGTATATTGTCACCCTACTTATTTCACTTTTAAGCAGAATACATCATGCAAAATGCCAGAATCAAGGAAATTCAAGTTGGAATCAAAATTGCGGGAGAAATATAAATAACCTCAGATATGCAGATGATACCACCCTTATGGTAGAAAGTGAAGAGGAACCAAAGGGCTTCTTGATGAAGGTAAAAGAGAAGAGAGAAAGCTGGTTTAAAACTCAACATTCAAAAAATGAAGATCATGCTTTCCAGTCCCATCACTTCATAGCAAGTAGATGGGGAGACAATGGAATCACTGAAAGAGTTTATTTTCTTGGGCTCCAAAATCACTGCAGATTGTGACTACAGCCATGAAATTAAAAGACGGTTGCTCCTTGGAAAAAAGCTATGACAAACCTAGACAGCATACTAAAAAGCAGAGACATCACTTTGCCTACAAAAGTCCGTATAGTCACAGCTATGGTTTTTCCAGTAGTCATGTACGGATGTGAGAGTTGGACTGTAAAGAAGGCTGTGCTGAAGAATTTATGCTTTCCAACTCTGGTGCAGGAGAAGACTCTTGAGAGTCCCTTGGACTTCAAGGAGATCAAACCAGTCAATCCTAAAGGAAGTCAACCCTGAATATTCATTGGAAGGACTGTTGCTGCAGTTCCAATTCTTTGGCTTCCTAATGGGAAGAGCCAACTCTTTGGAAAAGACCCTGATACTGGGAAAGATTGAGAACAAAAGGTGAAGCGGGTGACAGAAGATGAAATGGTTGGATGGCATCATCAACTCCATGGACATGAGTTTGAGCAAAAACCGGGAGATTGTGAAGGCCAGGGAAGAACAGCCCCCTGGTATGCTGTGGTCCATGGGGTTGCAAAGAGTCAAACAGGACTGAGTAACTGAACATAAACACAAAATAATATGTATATAATAAGGTCTATTTGTACACACATTATAGATTTTACACCCCCCCCACCACCATTTCTTGTTTTTTTCTGGTTGAAAGTGATGTGTTTTAAAAATAACTTGTCAAACTGAGATAGTCGCATTGACATATACACTACCATGTATAAAATAGTTAGTTAGTGGGAAGTTGCTATATAGCACAGGTAGCTCAGCTTGGTGCTCTGTGATGACTAAAGGGGTGGAATGGGGTTGGATGTAAGGGAGTCTCAAGAGGGTGGGAATGTATGTATACATATAGCTGATTCACTTCACTGTTTAAGAGAAACTAACACAACATTCTAAAGCAATTATACTTCAACAAAAAAGCAAAAACATAAAAAGTAAAAGCAATTTGTCTTCTTGATTAAGATTTCAATTACAGAACCAAAGAATTATATTTTACAGACTTGAAATTTACACACAAAGGTAAGATTTATGGGAGATTCATATATAAAAAAGCTACTCACTCTACAAATATTTTGAATATTTGTATTTAATTCTGTTTTAAATGTTAAACTCTTTGTTTTGATTCCTATTTTTAGAAAAATAGATTTATAAAAATGTCTGTAACCTTAGGTAAGTGAAGGTCTTTGAGGTACAAAATCAACTACAGATTCACTGAGAAAGAAAGAGGAAATACAAGATTATATTCCTAAATATTCTGGCTGGCAAAGTTTATAGAAATACATATTTAAATTCTAGCTAAATTCTAGAAAAATCCCCCGATCTAAGGTTGTAGAGATAGGCATTTCAGTCTTGGGAGTGTGTGAAATTAGAAAGTTTGAGAAAAGTTTAGAATTTTAAAAGGGTTAATAAATAATACAGTACAAAAATATAAAAGAATGGATATATGCCATTTTAAGTTTGGAATAAAATTGGAAAATGTCCTTTCTCTCATAAACAAAGAGAAAACTTTTGCATATCTTAGAATTAGTCTGTTAGAACTGAGTAAAGTGGAAGATTTAATTAATGAAATATGTCCACTTGAGCTATATTGTTATTTCAATTGAAGATAGTCTTATTACTGGGAAATTTATTACTTAGTGATTCTTACTGAAAAAGAAAATGTTAATTATTAAAATGCATTTTGTTACAGGACTGATAGATAAATAAATATTATAAATGTTATATTAATCTAAATACTCAGATTGCACATAGTTTTTGTTGGAATTTTCTTTTTGCTATTTTCCCTCAAGAAATATTCCAAGGATTTTAGCAAGGTTAAAGTTGGGAGTATACAATTGTCCCTTAGCATCCCTAGAAGATTGGTTTCAGGATGCCCCATGGATACCAAAATCTTTAGAATTTGCATATAATCTCAGCACATCCTCCATATACTTTAAATTATTTCTAGATTACTTATGATACCTGATTCAAAGCAAACCTTGTACAAATAGCTTAAGTACAATATAAAAACTATGTAAATTGTTGCCAGTGTGCAGCACATTCAAGGTTTGCCTTTTGGAACTTTCTGAAATTTTGTTTTTCAATACTTTCTACCAGTGGTTGGTTGAATTTATGGATGTGGAACTCATGGATGCAGAAGGCCACTTGAATATGAAAATTAATGTGAACATTGATTTATTTAGTCACTTTAATTTATACTGATATATTTAGCAATGATTCTAAATTACAACCTAAGTTTCTGTTCTGAGGCAGACATGAGTAACAAGAAAAAACAGAGGTTTGTCTTTTATTTTTAAAAGCAGAGATTTGGAACAGAAAAGATGCTGTTAAAGTGCTGCACTCAATATGTCAGCAAATTTGGAAAACTCAGCAGTGGCCACGACTGGAAAAGGTCAGTTTTCATTCCAATCCCAAAGAAAGGAAATGCCAAAAAATACTCAAACTGCCGCATAATTGCACTCATCTCACATACTAGTAAAGTAATGCTCAAAATTCTCCAAGCCAGGCTTCAGCAATAAATGAACCATTAACTTCCAGATGTTCAAGCTGGTTTTAGAAAAGACAGAGGAACCAGAGAACAAATTGCCAACATCTGCTGGATCATCAAAAAAGCAAGAGAGTTCTAAGAAAACATCTATTTCTGCTTTGTTGGCTATGCCAAAGCCTTTGACTGTGTGGATCACAATAAACTGTTTAAAATTCTGAAAGAGATGGGAATACCAGACCACCTGACCTGTCTCTTGAGAAACCTGTATTCAGGTCAGGGAGCAACAGTTAGAGCCAGACATGGAACAACAGGCTGGTTCCAAATAGGAAAAGGAGTATGTCAAGGCTGTATATTGTCACCCTGCTTATTTAGCTTATATGCAGAGTACATCATGAGAAATGCTGGGCTGGAAGAAGCACAAGTTGGAATCAAGATTGCTGGGAGAAATATCAGTAACCTCAGATATGCTGATGATACCACCCTTATGGTAGAAAGTGAAGAAGAACTAAAGAGCCTCTTGATGAAAGTGAAAGAGGAGAGTGAAAAAGTTAGCTTAAAGCTCAACATTCAGAAAACTAAGATCATGGCATCCAATCCCATTACTTCATGGCAAATAGATGGGGAAACAGTGGAAACAGTGACAGACTTTATTTTGGGGGGCTCCAAAATCACTGAAGATGGTGATTGCAGCCATGAAATTAAAAGATGCTTACTCCTTGAAAGGAAAGTTATGAGCAACCTAGATAGCATATTAAAAAGCAGAGACATTACTTTGCCAACAAAGGTCCCTCTAGTCAAGGCTATGGTTTTTCCAGTAGTTATGTATGGATGTGAGAGTTGGACTGTGAAGAAAGCTGAGCACTGAGGAATTGATGCTTTTGAACTGTGGTGTTGGAGAAGACTCTTGAGAGTCCCTTGGACTGCAAGAAGGTTCAACCAGTCCATCCTAAAGGAGATCAGTCCTGAGCGTTCATTGGAAGGTGTGATGTTGAAGTTGAAACTCCAATACTTTGGCCACCTGATTGAAAGAGCTGACTCATTTGAAAAGACCCTGATGCTGGGAAAGATTGAGGGCAGGAGGAGAAGGGGACGACAGAGGATGAGATGGAAGGATGACATCACTGACTCAATGGACATGAGTTTGGGTAGGATCTGGGAGTTGGTGTTGGACAGGGAGGCCTGGCATGCTGCAGCTCATGGGGTCGCAGAGTCAGACACGACTGAGCAACTGAACTGAACTGAAAAGACAATTCCAATTCTGCACAGCTGTCAGTTATATATTCAAAAGGCATATCAGTCAATCTCATATTATTATATAACCCAGTAAGCTTCTATTGTCTATGAAGTGACAATAAGATTCCTTACATAAACACAAAACTCTTCCTCACTCCTGCCACCCTTTCAGTTTTATTTCCTCTCACTGCCCTCCTAATGCAATGCTTTCTGTTGCCACAAGGACTGCTTGTTCTGTCCATAACTTTGTTACCTTCTTAGTAATTCTTTAGGACTCCAATCAATTACTACCTCTAAAAATCTGTTTTTCCCATCCACCCTACTTCAACCTGTACCAGGATTTGATTTTGTGTTTTTCTTTTCAAGCTGCACACTCGTATCACTGCCCGCTATGCAGATATCTATAATCATTTCTATACTTTTCTCAAATAGACTAAACACCTGGGCTTCAGTGGCTGTCCATCTTCACTGTGTAGCAGAGACCTAGTTACATTATACACTCAATAATTATTACTTTAATGAATGAAATTAGTGGGTATCAAGCAATATACAGAGGACAAGAAAGTTGGATGGCATCACCAATTCAATGCACATGAGTTTGAGCAAGCTCTGGGAGATGATGAAGGACAGGGAACCTGGCGTGCTACAGTCCATGGGGTCGCAAAGAGTCAGACACGACTGAATGAACAAGTACAAACAATATACATTCAATTAAGTCTGAGTATTTTTACTTCTTGTACAAAACAGCCTGAAAATGTCAGGATAGACAGTCTGTAAGTCAGGAAGAAAACTTTGGTGTAAATGATAATATGTGCACTAATACATAATACACATAAACTAAAATGTGTACCATATGTGTCACAAGCCATGGGCACCATTAAAGATTCACTGTCAGAACTTAAATAAAAGGAGAGATAAAGGTTGCTATTGAACTCAGACGAATTAGGATAGGATGGAAATTTAAATGAAGATGATTTCTGATATGTATTCAAAGTGTATATCACAAAGCCACCTTTTCAAATTTTCAAGTCCTAATTTAGGATCAAGAATTTCTTACCCATCTGATTTTATGGACATGCTTCACAAAGGATTCACTTCACTGATTAAATAATTTATAAAGCAGCATGATTGAATTTGTACTTATGGCATTAATCCAACAACTGAAGTTAAAGAAATGGGAAGACCCAGGAAATAATATCTCAGGTAGGAAAAAAATATAAGGATGGAGAAGAGAGAAATTGAAAAAAATTTATCGGAAAAGTCTCCTAAAAAGTTATCACCTGATTGTATTGAATCTAAATCAGCACCTGGTCCATGCTCTGCCTTCTGTTCTCCGATTTAGTGCTGTCTTTAAAGTCTCTTTTTTTGTTTTTCTTAGATTTGTTTTGATGCAGCCTTTTTAAAAGTCTTTATTCAGTTGGTTACAATATTACTTCTGCTTTATGATTTTTCATTTTTTGGCCGCAAAGCAAAGCATGTGGGATCTTAGCTCGCTGACCAGGGATCAAATTTACATCCTCTTCAGTGGAAGGTGTGTGTGTGTGTGTGTGTGAAAGTCACTCAGTCTTTTCTGACTCTTTGCGATCCCATCAACTGCAGCCCACCAGGCTTCTCTGTCCATGGAATTCTCCAGGCAAGAATACTAGAGTGGGTTGCCATGTCTTCCTCCAGGGGATCTTCCCAACCCAGGGATTAAACCTAGGTCTCCTGCATTGTAGGTGGATTCTTTACCAACTGATCCACCAGGGAAGCAGTGCAAGGTGAAGTCTTACAAATTATCTTTTTTGACAATCAAATAAACTTGCTTTTTTTTTTTTAATTTTATTTAATTTTTAAACCTAACATAATTGTATTAGTTTTGCCAAATATCAAAATGAATCCACCACAGGTATACATGTGTTCCCCATCCTGAACCCTCCTCCCTCCTCCCTCCCCATACCATCCCTCTGGGTGGTCCCAGTGCACTAGCCCCAAGCATCCAGTATCGTGCATCGAACCTGGACTGGCATCTCGTTTCGTACATGATATTTTACATGTTTCAATGCCATTCTCCCAAATCTTCCCACCCTCTCCCTCTCCCACAGAGTCCATAAGACTGTTCTATACATCAGTGTCTCTTTTGCTGTCTTGTACACAGGGTTATTGTTACTATCTTTCTAAATTCCATATATATGCATTAGTATACTGTATTGGTGTTTTTCCTCCTGGCTTACTTCACTCTGTATAATAGGCTCCAGTTTCATCCACCTCATTAGAACTGATTCAAATGTATTCTTTTTAATGGCTAAGTAATACTCCATTGTGTATATGTACCACAGCTTTCTTATCCATTCATCTGCTGATGGGCATCTAGGTTGCTTCCATGTCCTGGCTATTATAAACTTGCTTTTAAAGGTCTGCAATCTCTTCTACTTTCTGAACCTAAACTAAATTTCAATATTTATTATCTACTTAAAACTTTTGCATGGACTGAACTCCCCTTCTTATTTAAATTTTACTAATGCCTTTCTATTTTGGGTTTTCTCTTAAGATCTCTGACCACTGGCTTCTACCTGACTCAGCCCCCATTGATCCACTGAGGAAGAAAAGTGGAAGAGGTAAGTGTAGCCTCTGCTACAGGAGAAAACGGTGCCATCAAGCTCCTAGTCTTAGGCTCGGGCTCCTATGGTCTCCCGCTCCCTCTGCCACCACCTCTGCCCCCTTACCCCACCTTCTCACTTCTCACTCCACCCCAGTCCAAGCTCTTGCTTTCTTTCCTCATGGCTAGGGCTCATCATTTTAGATTGCTATTTCATATCTTTTGGCTCTATTTCTGAAAACTGGAAATAAAAAATAGCAAGTATATGTTTTGTGTGCTCAGCTGTGTCCAACTGTTTGCCATCCCATGGACTGTAGCCCTCCAGGCTCCTCTGTTCATGGAATTTTCCAGGCAGGAATAGTGGAGCTGATGGCCATTTCCTTCTCCAGGGGATCTTCCCACCTCAGGGATCTCTTTATCTCTTGCATTGGCAGGGGCATTCTTCACCACTGCCTCACTGGGGAAGCCCCACCCTCCACCACATAATTGGAAATTTATAGTTTAAAAACTGAACTCGTATTGTCTGTGGTGGGAGAAATTTTGATTAGCCATTTTATGAAGAAACTGATTATATCTTTATCAGACTTCACCACATGCTATATTTAAATTTGTGTGTGTTATATAATATGGGTTTCCCAGGTGACTGAGAGGTAAAGAATTAGCCTGCAATGAATGCAGGAAACATGGGCTTGATCACTGGGTTAGGAAGATACCCTATGGGAGGAAATGGCAACCCACTGCAGTATCCTTGCCTGAAAATCCTATGGATAGGGGATCTTGGTGAGCTACAGTCGATGGGGTTGCAAAAAGAGTCAGACATGACTTAGCAACACAACAACAATAACAATGTCATATACATAGGTTATTTTTCATATTTTAATAAAATGTTACATATTTAAAATATTTTGTTTTTCCTTTTATTCAGGCAAATACATTATCTAAAAAAATTTGTCTTCAGTTTATTTTTTCTTGACCTTTCTCAGATTAAAAATATGTTTTATGTGTTTTATTCCCTTATGTGTGTGCATGCTAATTCTTTCAGTCATGTCTGACTCTTTGAGACCCTATGGACTGTAGCTGCCAAGCTCTTCTGTCCATGGGATTTTGTAGGCAAGAATACTGGAGTGGGTTACTATTTCCTCCTCCAGGGGATTTTACAGACCCAGGGATCAAGCCCACATCTCTAAGGTCTTCTGCATTGACTGGCAGGTTCTTTACCATTAGTGACACCTGGGAAGCCCTTTATTCCCTTATACATATTACCTATGCTTAGCACTTCATTTGCCTGATATAGGGAGCTAAGTTTAATTTTACCAAAAGTATATCTAGTTGTTCAAGCACAATTTGTTGAGTATTCTATAATTTATTTTCTGATTCACCCGTTTAAGTAACATGTCTGGGTGTCTACTATATGTCAAGGCCTAAAATGATAAATAATAATGGACATATCCCTGTGGAAATTAGAATTGTTGGAGAAAATATATATCAGTCAAATAACTATAGAAATTATTATAAGCTTCAGTGTTGATTATTGCCTCAAAAATGTAAACTATCAAGCTATGAGAAATATTATAGAGGTAACTGACCTAGTGTCAGAGTTCCCTGAAGAGCTCTAAAGGAGTATAGATTGAAACAGGTATTTTACAATCTGAATTATTTCAGTTAATTAGGTAAAGAAAAGGACAAAGAACGACTTAGGCAAGAATATTAGGATGTGTGAAGACCCAGTGATGTTAGGAAAAATGGTTCATTTAATTAAAGCGGAATGATGTAACAAGAGCAAAAAGACAGAAGTGTATGAAGCTTTCAAAGGCAAGGCCATAGCAGAGGCAGACAATTTGAGGATAATTTCTTATTTAAAATAGGCCAAATCTTGTAACTGACATAGATATACAGAGAATAAGTAGGGGGACTCCAGATTCCTTACTCTTTCAACAAGTTGAAAAATGGTGACCTTTAGAACATCTGTGGAATGATGATATGTTTACTTTGTTTTCATTTTTAAGGTGTGGAGTTCTAGTGTTTAATATTAGGGGCATTTGGAGAGGCGCTAACTGGCAAGGGAATAAGTGAGCTGAAACCTAAAGAAGAAATCTTCTCAGCATGTGCACATGTGTAAACACATGATACGTAGTAATTGAGACAAGGATGGTGGATGAAGAGACCAGGAGACTACAGATTAAAGAAGAAATGGTTAAGAAGAAAAGAGTGGTGAATGGTGTTGAATTCTATGGAAAGTTCAACTAAAAGAGAAATAAAGGATCCATTTAGTGAAGCAGAGATCACTTATGATCTAAAGGTGTACTGATGCCAAGCAGTCATTAGTAAGGAGTCAGAATGCAATGGCTTGAGTAGTGAGAATAAAATATAATAAATAGTAATGAAATGCAATGGCACTTTGAGAATTTTTCTAAGAGGATAGAGAGCAAAAATAGTATTTTTATTGAGCTTGAGGTCTAATGATGTTAAAAATTACATGTAATTTTAAACTGATGTGAAGGATAATATTAAGAAAATATTGAATATTCAAAAAGAAAGTGGAGTGATAAATAGTGTGTGATTCTTGGGTGGTGGAGTAGATAGACTCAAATATAGTTAAAATTGGCTTTATTGAAGAGGAAGAAAAACACCTCTGTTGAACAGGAGAGAAGATAAAATGCATGCGTATATAGAGAGAAAGATGAGGTAATCTGTTAGCTTTTCTTTTTCTGTGATATAGGTCATCTTCTGAGAACAAAGAGAGGGTGTGGAAGAGAGATTTGTTAAGAATGAAGAATATGTGATAAAATCAGTTGCAGAGAATGTGAAAGAATAATGACCTGAAGAAAGCAATAGGACACCTAGCAGCATTAAAGCGATTTGGTGCTGGTGACAAAGAATTTGTATTGTGGTAAATCTTACCTCTTCCAAAAGCACTTGGCTTCTCAGGTGTTGACAGACAGAAACATAATTTATCTCAAACATAGGATAATGATTTTATTGAACAAGTGGGACCAAAATATGTTCAAGAAAGCTAGTGATTGGCAGAAGAGAATCAAGGTTGACCTGAAAGGAGGTGAAGAAAGAAATATACTGATGGAGTGGAACAAGGTCAAGTTGGAGACAGGGCTGGAGATGTCAATGAGACCAGAGCATTTTCATGTTGGAGAAAGATGAATAAGCAATCTTGAAAGGTAAGAGTGTTTGTAGAGGGGGGGAGGTTTTAATAAGACATTTTTTGATATGAAACACTTAAAGGTACGACAAGGACCGAGATGTTCCCATGGGAGGGCTTGGCTGAGGCAGAGTGGGGAAGTCACTTGGGGATGGGGAGAAAGAAAAACTGAGTGGCCAGGGTGTAAGTGGATGGTTCACAGAGACATTGATGAATCAGAAGACTGTGATCCATTATTACAAGTCAATATCGATAATGCCTGGGAGCACATAAACCATGATGAGAGGAGGGAAAAGGAATGTTAGAGTCATAAGTAAATGGGGGTGACTTAAGGAAGATGGGATCAGTATGTGATTCTCAGTCGTCTGGTACAAACTAACAACAGAGACACATTTGGAAATTTATCATAATATGTTGTCTTTTTAACCCGCAAGTAGGTGACTATGGAAGTCTTTCAAATTACACAGTTATTAATTATAACATGCCAAACTCTACTACACTGTATTACATGTTATAATACACACAACGTAAACTTCGTTCTGGGTGGTGATAGCAACTACCACTAAATACTACTAAGAATTATATATTTTAATTTAGCCAGTAAAGCCTAAAATATACTTTCTATTCTGACACATCTGCAGACTTTTCTACATATCCCATGGTATTCTTGTTCTGTGTAACATCTAATAAAATATGTAATTTGGCTCATTTTTCTTTTCCATTAAGCTTCAGCTTTGATAAAGGGATATTCTTATTAAGCCGCCATTAAATTAATATTTTTTCAGACCTTTTTAACTAAAAAGTCTGTAATTTATGATACAGTTTTCAGAGTACCAAAAGTCATGAGGTATTGAAGCAACATTTTCACTTCTTGGTCAGTATTTTGTGGAAGAGTTAAAACTACAAATTGGCAGTTACGTGAAAACTTCCTGTGTAGTTTTTCACATATGTTTTGAACAACAAAAGTTTATGTCAGTATCAGAGTGCTTTCTAACCTAGAGTCTTCTCTAGAGGTTCTTATACCAGATTATCTACCTCATAACTAATTCCAACCTACAATAATTTTACATTATTTTAAGTCTCTGATTTTCCTACAAATTTATCTTCAAGTCAGTGAGTATGATTGCTTCCATTTATTTCCTTCTCTTAAGAAGTTAAAAATGTATGTAATGATTAGCATTAATTTGAACTAGTAACTCAGAATGTATTAAATGATAGTTTAGGAAAAAATAGCTTTTGTAAAATTATGTTGCATGCTTATTTCATAAACAATGGCATGGAGTATGAATCCAGGTATGTCTTTAATTTATTAATTTTTTTGTTTCTTTGTCTTGAAATTTTACTGTTTTTTTTTCTTTTTTTCATTTTTTTCCAACTACCTAGGCTCTTTCCTCCAGTAAATTTATTTAAAAAGCTATAATTTTCTCATTATTTTGAATTATTGGATCAGTAGATGTTTTTATTATTTGGTTTGGTACATAACAACAAATTAATTTCCAAAGGGAAAGATTTAGATTAACCTGAAGTCCGTGTAAATAAATGTGTTTTCTTGCACATTGTGCAACTCTATGTAACTGCATTTGACTTAAATTTACTGATTTTATTGGTAAAAATGTGTATCATTAGTATGTTAGTTCATATTTCTTTGGTTAGTGGTGAAATAAAAATCTTTTAGTGTGATTATTGGTGACAAAAAAATTTTAGTAATAAAAATGACATTTCTATAATTCAACTTAATTATTTTCCTAGTCTGTATGAGATTAGAAAGTTGTAACTATTTACTTATACTTTCTTTTAATCCTTTATTAGCTTTATTGTCTCATGTCTTACATTTAACATTTTGACTTATCTGAAATTTGTTTCAGTATTGTAGTGAAATTAGTGATCTAAGTCTATGTAATGCTTCGCTGTGAACCAATAGTCCATCCTTCCAGTGATTATACCACTTTTAAACTTTTCTTAGACCATGCTTATTTAATTACTTTTTCTTAATAACAATAGTCATTTTTCTTCCTCCTTTGGTACAAAAATGTAGTTTAATTGCACCAAATATTTTAACAGCTCATTCTTACAATACCAATATATTCTTCAATTAAATATCATTTTTCTATCATTGAGCAAAGTTTTCAGTAAACAATTTAAGGAAGTATAAAAATTTTTAATTAAAAAATTGTATCCAATTTTTTTCCTGAAATTTACTCTTAAAATAGCCATGGATGTAGAAAATATCCTATGTATAAAATTATTTGATTTTCAACATTTTAAAATTCTCAAAATTTCACCTTTAAGTTACTTTTATCACGTTCTTTAATTTTCAGTAAAATGAAAAGCAGTGCAAACTTGCCAAAACTGTACCTAAAAGTAATCACTGCAAATCTATTACTTTGCTTTATGTATCAATATTTGTTACATTAAATAGTTAAAGGTGTACTAGAGTATCAATTGGAGAAGGCATTGGCACCGGACTCCAGTACTCTTGCTTGGAAAATCCCATGGACGGAGGAGCCTGGTAGGCTGCAGTCCATGAGGGCGCTAAGAGTCGGATACGACTGAACGACTTCACTTTCACTTTTCACTTTCATGCATTGGAGAAGGAAATGGCAACCCACTCCAGTGTTCTTGCCTGGAGAATCCCAGGGACGGAGGAGCCTGGTGGGCTGCTGTCTATGGGGTTGCACAGAGTCGGACACGACTGAAGCGACTTAACAGCAGCAGCAGTAGAGTATCAATATATCAATGTGAAATATTAACTTATCTCACAACTCACTTTATTACAAACACATCTGCTAATAACTTTGTTTTTTGTTTTCTGTTTTCCAGCTTAACTCTTAGTAAAGCATAATGGAAAAAAAAAATCTATGCTGTATAACTTTGGATGTTTAAAAATTGTAAGATAAATTGCTAAAAGTAGAATTGTTTCAGAGCTTGCATACTTTATGTTTTGTAAATATTGGTAAATATTTTTGTACTCACAATCATTTGCTAATACAAGAATATCTGTTATCTAGTGTTTTCACAGGTAAAAGTTATTTTATTCTTTCAATTAGGCTTTTTTATTTATTAATGAATTTGAAGACAATAATTTTTTTTTTCAAATTTTATATTTTACCTTTTTATTTCTTTTGTTCATTTTTGGTGGTTCATTGGCATTGTCTCATTAATTTAGGTGGTCCATGTGCTTGCTTCTGCTTGTGTGTGTATGTGGATAGGTAAATATGACTTGATTAAGTGGGAAAAAGATGGTAGGCAGGCAGACTGAGAGACAAATTGTTATTTTACAATTGTAAGATTTACCTAGTTCCTGAGAGAGTTTTTTCTATATTAAGAATCTTCTGAATAATGGATTATTTCAGTGATACAACAACCTTTATGTCAACTTGATTTGAGATTAAAAAGCTTTAATATTAAATTTAAATAATAAGTTCTTTGTTAATGTCTTTAATCATAGTCTACACATGATTAACATTATTCATTACATAAAAACTATTGAGAGAAAAAAACTATTGAGAAGCAAATATATATATACTTTACTCCTTTCAAAAAATGATTAAAAGAGGAAATGAAATGTATAATCATATTAAAGGAAAATAAAATCATTCTTCTAAATAAGGATTGCAATGTTGGGAGAGAGATTTAGTCTCTCATTTGGTCCCTTTTTTACTCTTCTCATGTTATACCTAAATGTTTACTTATACATCAGAATGAAATAATTTTTCACTGTTTGATCTGATGCAATGACCACTTAACTCTTTTCCTCACATTTGTCTATTGCATAGATACTAAAGAGAAAGATATCAAGATTGAGCTAAAGGAATCCAAGTCTTTTCAGAAAAAAAAAAAAAAGCTTAAGAATATGCAAAATAAAGGTATTGTAAACAAGCAAGAGGTAACCCACACAGAACTGAAATTTCCCAGATCTCAACAGAAGCAAAAAAGACCCAAAACAAATGAGAGAAATGTCGTATCAAGTGAACAGCAAGCAAGACACAAGGAACTGAAATCACCCAGATTTTCTCTTTCAGTACAGAAAATGGTTGTTTAGGAAAAAAAGAAAAAGTATAATATTACATTTTGCAATTCACTAGATCTCAGTTCTTGCATTTAGATTACTTCTCTCAAAATCTTTATTAAATTGCCACATTACACTATTTACTTATCGTCAGGACTGTCCTTGATTATTTTAGGATATTACTGTGGAATTGTTTGTCTCTTAAATAGTCCTTCACTATGTTCATTTCTTCTAAAATTGTACTGATCCAAATCCCAACAGAACTGCATTATTTGTAAGAACTGTTATATGAATTCTATTGCTTCTTTCATGTATTATTTTAAAAATAATTCTTGGTGCAAGTCTTCCATTCAGTTCAGTCTAACTCAGTTCCAACAATTATTTTTTGAATTTGTACTGTGGGCCTGCTCTGGACAAAATGGTACCTATAAAGGTAAAGAAGCAATAATCACTTGACTTCAAAAAACTAACAAGAGTCTATTAGCAGAGAGACAGACTACAGAAAGAAAAAGAATATTTTGGAGGTAAAGTTTTTTAAGACTCTACAATCATTTGGATATTGGAGGTAAAGGTGAGAAATTAGTAGAATAAGATAGCAAGATTCCTAACTTAAGTGACTGAGTAGTTAATCATCTTAACCACCATTAAGAAAAATATTTAATCCAGTAAAAGTCAGATCATGTATGACATTTGAATCATCTCTTAATCAGTTCAGAGGACAACATACATAATGAAATGGGATTTGAAAGGTTGAATCTCTAGAAAGAAGATGGAAATGGGCAAGAAAGACTGATGTGAGTAGATAGGACTACAAATAGAGATGATGTGAATGAAAAGTCTACCATAGAAAAAGGCAACATGTAAGAATTAGCAGAGGAAGACTCAAGAAAGGTACATATGAAATGCATATCCAGATAGGAGAAACTAAACTATGTCTAATAAAGTGTAAGTGGAAAATTATTTCCTTGGATTTTGCAGTTGGGGTTTTTGTTTGATGATGGAGAAAAGCTTACAAGCTACAACTGAAAGTTAAGGGATCGAAAGAAGTTTAGTATAGGAATAAAAAGAGTCCGGAAAGTATTTTTACAATTTTCACTGATAATAGCAACATAATAGAAATGACAATGAAAAGTGGAAGACCTGAGCCAAGACAAGGAATCCCTTATCTCAAAATATTAGATTTTGAGAGATTTGAGCCCATGTATAGACTAATCAGATAAAGTTTATAAAAAAGAGATGATGAAGAAAAGGGCACAAAAAGATAATTTTCTCTTAGATAATAAATGCTCTAAGGGAGACGGGTGGCATGGAATAAATAGGATATGTAAAAGGTTTTGACTTGAATCATAGAGAAATTGCTCATCTTCTGAAATAAAAAGACAATGACAACAGGGTGTGAATATATGAATATATATACACACACATACATACAGATATCGGAGTGGGCAAGTTAAAGACATTCATAGCCTCAACTATTTTGGTAAAATAAGAGAAATATCTTGGTGTTTGGATAGAGCTTCTCCAAGGCTTGATTTTGTTTTGTTTTGTTTTTTAACTATCTGGAGGACTTGGGGCAGAAGTTGACCAAAACTGCTGCTGCTGCTGCTAAGTCACTTCAGTCGTGTCCAACTCTGTGCGACCCCATAGACGGCAGCCCACCAGACTCCCCCATCCCCGGGATTCTCCAGGCAAGAACACTGGAGTGGGTTGCCATTTCCTTCTCCAATGCATGAAAGTGAAAAGTGAAAGTCAAGTTGCTCAGTTGTGTCTGACTCTTCACGACCCCATGGACTGCAGCCTACCAGGCTCCTCCGTCCATGGGATTTTCCAGCCAAGAGTACTGGAGTGGGGTGCCATCACCTTCTCCGTGACCAAACTAAGAGGATTGAATTTAGTATTTTGCTCCCTCATTGCTTAATCTCAAAACCTGAAAGTAAAGTTTGACTCCTCACACTCAAGTAGTGTGTTCAAGCTGACCTGCTTCTCTCTTGGACTGAGATTCATATATTTTCACGGAGATTACTGAGACAGACTCTCAAAAGTCTCACATCTTCCACTTTTCACCTTTCCTTATATTTCAAGCAAAATGATCATGACTTTTTAAACAAAGTTCCTACACAATTTTCTATTGTTCTTAAAGTTAAAAAAAAAAAAAATAGTCCTCTCGTCCTACAGACTATCTCTCCATTTCCATCCCCTCCTTTACTGAGCTCCACTAGATTGTATTTCAGTTCCAAGCTCCCTGTCCTTTAAAAGTGTTTACAGAGATTGCCTCTCCAAGTTGAAGACACCCTCTCTCCATCCCCCATGCTTCTCCTACTTTAAGGAATAATGAATTTTTATTTTCCTCAAATTTTAAGTACAATGCCACTTTTTGACAGAAACATTTTCTAACATTATGCTGAAACTTGGTGCGTGCTTAATTGCTCAGTTGTGGCTGACTTTTTGCGACCCCATGGACTGTAGCCCGCCAGGCTCCTCTGTCCACGGGATTCTCCAAGCAAGTATTGCCGTGGAGTGGGTTTCCATACCCATCTCCAGGAGATCTTCCCAACGAGGGAATTGAACCCAGGTCTCTCACATTGCAGGGGGATTCTTTACTGTCTGAGCCACAAGGGAAGCCAAAACTTGATGAACATGCTCATATATCTTTATAAAATGTATGACAGCTATTTCTTTCTTGACAAAAGATAATAATGTATTTTGTTACTTCCCTTTTGACTGATATACTGAATGATTGATTGGCTAATAAAATGGATAAGAAAGCTGTGGTATATATACAAAATGGAGTATTACTCAGCCATTAAAGAGAATACATTTGAATCAGTTTTAATGAGGTGGATGAAACTGGAGCCTATTGTACAGAGTGAAGTAAGCTAGAAAGAAAAACACCAATACAGTATACTAATGCATATATATGGAATTTAGAAAGATGGTAACAATAACCCTGTATATGAGACAGCAAAAGAGACACTGATGTATGAACAGTCGTTTGGACTCTGTGGGAGAGGGAGAGGGTGGGATGATTTGGGAGAATGGCATTGAAACATGTATAATATCATATATGAAACGAGTCACCAGTCCATGTTCGATGCATGATACTGGATGCTTAGGGCTGTTGCACTGGGATGACCCAGAGGGATGGTACATGGAGGGAAAAGGGAGGAGGGTTCAGGATGCGGAACACTTGTATACCTGTGGCAGATTCATGTTGATATATGGCAAAACCAATACAATATTGTAAAGTTAAAAAATAAAATTAAAAAAAAATGTTAATGTTCAATGGAATTTATAATTAAGATTTTTATTTGCATGACACTATGCTTCCTGGTGGGGCTTCCCTGGTGGCTCAGAGGTTAAAGCGTCTGCCTCCAATGCTGGAAACCTGGGTTTGATTCCTGGGTCGGGAAGATCTCCTGGAGAAGGAAATGGCAACCCACTCCAGTATTCTTGCCTGGAAAATCCCATGGATGGAAGAGCCTGGTAGGCTGCAGTCCACCAGGTAACAAAGAGTTGGACACTACTGAGCGACTTCACTTCACTTCATGCTCCCTGGTAGCTCAGCCGGTAAAGAATCCACCTGCAATGCAGGATACCCAAGTTCAATGTCTGGCTTGGGAAGTTCTCCTGGAGAAGGGATAGTCTACCCACTTCAGTATTCTTGGGCTTCCCTGGTGGCTCAGATGGTAAAGAATCTGCCTGCAATGCGGGAGACCTGGGTTTGATCCCTGGGATTGGAAGACCCCTTGGAGAAGGAAATGGCAACCCACTCCAATATTCTTGCCGGGAGAATCCCTGTGGACAGAGAAGCCTGGCAGGCTACAGTCCATGGGGTCCCAAAGAGGTGGACACAACTGACCGACTAAGCACAGGATATTATTTTCTCTATCTAGATGTATTTCATTTCTGAGTTTACTAGAAGAAAGTATATTTGCGGAGTGCTCAGAGTTGATAATTTATAAAATCATAGGCAAAGGAGGCTCAAAGATGATGGTGAAGGTGGTTCAGGTGACATACCTGGAGCCTCAAGCAGGATAAAAAGTGAGATCAGGAAGAACCTATTAGGGAGGATATTTGAGTATGGAAAAATTAGAGTTCTGAATGTGGCTAAGAAATGGTTTTATTCAGGATGAACACATTCAAGAATTTAAAAAACGAATGATTTCCCTCTGAGAGTGAAACATTTTGGTGTTCAGTTTTATATTTGATGTTTTCTGGGAAATGATGAAGCTTCATCATTGTTTCTGTTTCCTTTAGTGCCACACCACCGATCTACAAAGTGGCAAGTGTTAGCTTGGAGTCTAGGGATCTTGTGTGTGGTCCTCATGATAACACTGCGTGTCTTGCTTGCAAAGTGTAAGTAAGTAATTGAGAAAATATCTGTTCTTATTACAATCAGTATGTCAGCAACATGTTTCAATGATTTGAAATCAGGACTGAATTTTACATTGTCTTAATATTTTATCCTAAGGAGAACTAATTACTATCATGATTTTTGCCATAGTATTTTCTAGCAGAGAAGACCAAAACCAAAAAATATCAACTGTTCCCACTCTATCTTCTAAAACTGGTGGTAAGTATTCTCTCTGTTCAGTCTAATTCTAATATTGATTACTGGTCTAAAGAGTTTATTTTCCTGACATCCACAAAACTTTAGTCAATCATGATAGAAAAATATAATTTTATAGTATGTTCAGTTTTTCATTAAGGAAAAATTAATATTGGGCAAAAGAAGAAAGATAATATAGGAGAATGTGAAAATACTCAAAGTGTCATGTGTGTAAGTATTGTCTGTGATTTGATTCTTATTAGGACAAAAAAGCGATTTAAATTATATTGAGGTGAAGGTGTGAGAAATGGGTGAAGGATGTCTAAAAGATAGAAAGAAAACAAGTGAAAAGCCAGGGAGTTGTGTCTCTTTGGCAATTTTTCTTTCTCGCTTTCTCTGATGGAGATGATTAGCATTTTTGAAATCACAAGAATTTATATTTTACATTAATATTTATTGTACATCCAGATTCAGTGGCCATAGTATAGAAAGTTGTTTTTAGTTTTCTCTCTTTTTCACATATTGCAAGTTTACTCAAATCCTTATCAGTAAATTCAGCACTTATAAAGAAAAAGATATATCTATTCCTAAATGAGCCTGTCTTTCCAGGAAGATGGGATTTTTCCCCTCTGTTATCCTTTTGGGGAAATAATTGCATTTTCATGAACAGGGTTGGATTTTCAGGAAGGATGCATTTGCCAAGAAACAAAGTATCTTTACCCACACACACACAAAAAAAAACAGAAGGGTAGGGCTCCTATATCAACCAAAAGCATTGCCCATGAGTATTACCCATGAACTATCTTCTAAGCAGTTAAAAAGGAAAGAAAAATTATGACAATAATCGAGTAATTCAGGCATGGCATGAAAATAATTTGGCTTAGCATTCTCCAAGAATTTAGAGACAAACATTTATGAAAGGAGAAAAGTCAAAGTATAAAAAAGATGGAAGAAAGAACTAATTTCAAGTTTTATTAAAAATAAATTGCCTGAATAAAAAGGGAATGTCCCAATAGATTCAAGAAACAGGAGACTAGACAACACAGCTACTAGTTTTTATTATAATCAGTTATTGTTTTAGAACTTGTTTGATGGCTCTTAGAAAAAATAAAATCTATAAATGCCAAATATTAGCCATTTATATGGCTTGTGTTTTTGTTTTTCTTTCATTCACCTGGTTTGAAAATTCAGTTCAGTTCAGTTGCTCAGTCATGTCCAACTCTTTGTGACCCCATGGACAGCAGCACGCCAGGCCTCCCTGTCCATCACTAACTCCCAGAGTTCACTCAAACTCATGTCCACTGAGTCGGTGATGCCATCCAACCATCTCATCCTCTGTCATCCCCTTCTCCTCCTGCCTTCAATCTTTCCCAGCATCTGAGTCTTTTCAAATGAGTCAGTTATTTGCATCACGTGGCCAAAGTATTGGAGTTTCAGCCTCAACATCAGTCCTTTCAATGAATATTCAGGACTGATTTCCCTGAGGATGGACTGGTTGGATCTCCTTGCAGTCCAAGGGACTCTCAAGAGTCTTCTCCAACACCATAGTTCAAAAGCATCAATTCTTCAGCACTCAGCTTTCATTATAGTCCAGCTCTCACATCCATACAAGACTACTGGAAAAACCATAGTTTTGATTAGACAAACCTTTGTTGGCAAAGTAATGTCTCTGCTTTTTAATATGCTGTCTAGGTTGGTCATAACTTTTCTTCTAAGGAGCAAGTGTCTTTTAATTTCATGGCTGCAGTCACCATCTGCAGTGATTTTGGAGCCCAAAAAGATTAAAGTCTCTCACTGTTTTCACTGTTTCCACATCTGTTTGCTATCAAGTGATGGGACCAGATGCCATGATTTTAGTTTTCTGAATGTTGAGTTTTAAGCCAACTTTATCGCGCTTCTCTTCCACATTCATCAACAGACTCTTTAGTTCTTCACATTCTGCCATAAGGGTGGTGTCATCTGCATATCTGTGATTACTGACATTTTTCCCAGAAATCTTGATTCCAGCCTGTGTTTCATCCAGCCCAGCTTTTCTCATGATGTACTCTGCATATAAGTTAAATAAGCAGAGTGACAATATACAGCCTTCCAATACTCCTTTCCCTATTTGGAACCAGTCTGTTGTTCCATGTCCCATTCTAACTGTGGCTTCATGACCTTCATGCAGATTTCTCAGGAGGCAGGTCAGGTGGTCTGGTATTCCCATCTCTTGAAGAATTTTCCACAGCTTGTTGTGATCCACACAGTCAAAGGCTTTGGCATAGTCAATAAAGTAGAAGTAGATATTTTTCTGGATCTCCCTTGCTTTTTCAATGATCGAACAGATGTTGGCAATTTGAAATCTCTGGTTCCTCTGACTTTTCTAAATCCTGCTTGAACATCTGGAAGTTCATGGTTCACATATTGCTGAAGCCTGGCTTAGAGAATTTTGAGCATTACTTTGCTAGCGTGTGAGATGAGTGCAATTGTGCAGTAGTTTGAGCATTTGGTGTTGCCTTTCTTTGGGATTGGAATGAAAACTGACCTTTTCCAGTCCTGTGGCCACTGCTGAGTTTTCCAAATTTGCTGGCATATTGAGTGCAGCATGTCACAGCATCAATTTTCGGGATTTGAAATAGCTCAACTGGAATTCCATCAACTCCAGTAGCTTTGTTTGTAGTGATGTTTCCTAAGTCCCACTTGACTTCACATTCCAGGATGTCTGGAACTAGGTGAGTGATCACACCATTGTGGTTATCTGGATTGTGAAGATTTTTTTTATAGTTCTTCTGTGTATTCTTGCCACCTCTTCTTAATATCTTCTTCTTCTGTTAGGCTCATACCATTTTTGTGCTTTATTATGCCCATCTTGCATGAAATGTTCCTTTGGTATCTCTAATTTTCTTGAAAAGATCTCTAGTCTTTCCCATTTTGCTGTTTTCCTCTATTTCTTTGCATTGATCGCTGAAGAAGGCTTTCTTATCTCTCCTTGCTATTCTTTGGAACTCTGCATTCAAGTGGGTATATATTTCCTTTTCTCCTTTTCTCTTCATTGTCTCAAAAATGACAGAATCATCTCCATTCATTTCCAAGGCAAACCATTCAATATCACAGTAATCCAAGTCTATGCCCCGACCAGTAATGCTGAAGAAGCTGAATTTGAACGTCTCTATGAAGACCTACAAGACCTTTTAGAACTAACACCCCCCAAAGATGTCCTTTTCATTATAGGGGACTGGAATGCAAAAGTAGGAAGTCAAGAAATACCTGGAGTAGCAGGCAAATTTGGTCTTAGAGTACAGAATGAAACAGGGCAAAGGCTAATAGAGTTTTGCCAAGAGAACCCACTGGTCATAGCTAACACCCGCTTCCAAGAACACAAGAAATGACTCTACATATAGACATCACAAGATGGTCAACTCCGAAATCAGAATGACTATGTTCTTTGCAACCAGAGTTGGAGAAGCTCTATACAGTCTGTTAAAACAAGACCAGGAGCTGACTGTGGCTCAGATCATGAACTCCTTATTGCCAAATTCAGACTTAATTTGACGAAAGTAGGGAAAACCACTAGACTATTCAGGTATGACCTAAATCAAATCCCTTACGATTATACAGTGGAATTGAGAAATAGATTCAGGGGATTAAATCTGATAGTGTGCCTGAAGAACTATGGTTAAAGGTTTATGACATTGTACAGGAAGACCATTCCCAAGAAAAAGAAATGCAAAAATGTTATTTGAGGAGGCCTTACAAATAGTTGTGAAAAGAAGAGAAGCAAAAGGCAAAGGAGAAAAGGAAAGATATCCCCATTTGAATGCAGAGTTTGAAAATTAAAAGCAATCAAATAAAAATAATTAAGGACATGCAAATTATGACCCCAGTGGGTTACCATTACACAACCACCCAAATGGATAGAACTTGAAAAGACTGACATTAACAAGCTTTAGAAAGGATGTGGAGTTAACTGTACAGGCACAAATCCCCAATAAGTCTACTCTTAGACACTTAGAAAAGAGAAATGAAGACACATGTCCACATAAGACATGTGAAAAAAATATTTCTAGACACTTTTCTTGTAATTCTTATAAGAATTATCAGCAATCCAAATGTAAATCACCAGATAAATAAACTGCCAAAATGTGGGTTAGTCATAGAATGGACTGTTCAGTAATGAAAAGGAATGAAATCCCTATACTCACAACCTGAGTAAAACCCAGAAACACTATGCTGAGTAAGCTAAGAATTGATCAAAAGAATTGATACTGAGTGATTCTGCTTATATGAATTGTTAAAAATATAATCTGTAAAAAATAATTTACAGTTATGCATATCAGATCCCAGGTTGCTTGGGTGAAGTAGCAGTGTGGGGCATTAGTTGAAAAGGGACAGAAGTTAGCTTTTGATGTGATGGAAATATTCTAAATTTTAATTGGCGAGGAAGTTACAGAAGTATACTTATTTTTCAAAACTTATCAAATTGTGTACTTCAAAACAGTTTATTTTGTTGTGTGTAAATTATAACTCAAGTTGACTTAAAAATGGCACGTGCCTGTGTACTAAGTTGCTTCAGTCGTGTCCAAGTATTTGTGACACTTTGGACTTAGCCCACCAGGCTCTTCTGTCCATGGGATTCTGCAGGCAAGAAAACTCCAGTGGGTTACTGTGCCCTTCCTTAGGGTATCTTCCCGACCTAGGGATGGGACCCAGGGATCAGGCACTGCAGGTAGATGATTATTATTATTATTATTATTAGGGTAACCATCCCTGGAAGCCCTAGTGATTCCTTTGCTATTACATAATGCCTTTGTTTGGGGCTTCCTGGGTAGCTCAGTGGTAAAGAATCTGCCTGCCAATGCTGGAGATGCAGATTCATTCCCTAGGTTGAGAAAATCCCGTGCAGGAAGAAATGGCAACCCACTCTAGTATTCTTGCCTGGGAAATCTCATGGATAGAGGAGCCTGGCAAGTGGGATATGACTGAACATGCAGGCACAGTGCCTTTCTTTGTCATCATGGTTTTGCCTTTAAAGTCCATTTTGTCTGATAGAAGTATTGCTTTCCCCATATTCTTATTTTTTATATTTGTATTTTTGGAAATATCTTTTTCCATCCCCTAATTTTCACTTTGTGTCTTTCACCCTGAAATGAGTCTCTTATAGGCAGCATATCACAGTTTCTTTTTTTTTTAAATCCAATATGCTTGCTTTTGATCAGAGCATTTAGTTCATTGACATTTAAGTAATAATCATCCAGGTGGCTCAAATGGTAAAGAATCTGCCTGCAATGCAGAGACCAGGGTTTGATCCTTGGGTTGAGAAGATCCCCTGGAGGGGAAAATGGCAACCCAATCCAGTTTTCTTGCTTGGAGAATCTCCACAGACAGAGGAGCCTGGAAGGCTGTAGTCCATGGGCTCACAAAGAGTCGGACATGACTGAATGACTAAACATGTTGATATATATGTACTAATAACCATTTACATCTTTGTTTTCTGGTGGTTGTAGTTCTTTTATAGTCATTTCTTCTTTTGTTTCTCCTTTTGTGGTTTGCTGATTTTCTTTTTTAGTATACCTGATTTATCTTCTTTTTAGTTTTTGTGAATCTGTTGGATGTTTTTAATCTGTGGTTACCAGGGAGTTCAAGTATGTTAACTCACAGTTATATCTACTTGCTTTAAAAGGATAGATATTCAAGTTCAAACACAGTATAAAAGATATACATTTTTATATTTACCTCTCCCACATTTTGATGTCCTATTTTATAGCTTCATGATTATCTTTTCACTGTTTCCTGTAGTTACAATCACTTTTGCATTTTTTTTATTCTTTTTTAATCTACATTCTGACTTAAGTGAGCTTAGATTCTTTTATATATTTGCTTTTCCTATTGTGATTTTCCCTTTCCTATAGGTTATTGTTTCTTTTCTATTAAGAAACTGCCCTTCGATATTTCTTTTTGTATAGGTTTGCTGCTGCTGCTGCTAAGCTGCATCAGTCATGTCCGACTCTGTGCAACTCCATAAATGGCAGCCCACCAGGCTCCTCTGTCCCTGGGATTCTCCAGGCAAGAACACTGGAGTGGGTTGCCATTTCCTTCTCCAATGCATGAAAGTGAAAAGTGAAAGTGAAAAGTGAAAGTGAAGTCGCTCCAACTCTTAGTGACCCCATGGACTGCAGCCTACCAGGCTCATCCATCCACGGGATCTCCCAGGCAAGACTACTGAAGTGGTGTGCCATTGCCTTCTCTGTTGTATAGGTTTAGTATTGCTGATTCTTTTGGTCTTCGCTTATTGGAGAAATTCATCATCTTTCCTTCTATTCTAAATGATCATTTTGTTGGGTAGAGTATCCTGGGTTCCAAGTTTTTTCCCATTTCTGGACTTTGAATATATCTTGCCACTTCCTTCACATCCACTATTGATAAATTACTGCAGAGCAATTAGTTGACAGTCTTGTGGGAGTCCCCTTGTAACTACCTCTTTGTATTTTTCTTTCTGCCTTTAGAATCCTTTCTTTCAATTTTTGCATTTTAATTTCACATTTCTTGATGATGTGTTTGGGTTGATTGTGTTTGGGACCCTCTGTGCTTCCTGTTTCCTTCTTTAAGTTTGGAAAGTTTTCAGCCATAACTTCTTCAAAACATTTTTGATCCCCTTCTCTCTCTCTTCTCCTTCTGGAAGCCCTATTCTGTGTGGGTTGGCATGTTTTATATTATCCTATAGATCTCATATATTGCTTTTGTTTTGCTTTATTTGTCCTTATATCTGCTGTTCTGATTGAGTTATTTCCATTTTTTCTGTTCTGGGTCATTTATTCATTCTTTGTGTCATTTAGTTAGTTATTCATTGCTTCTAGATTGCTTTTTATCTCAGTAATTGAGTTATCTACTTTTGATTGGTTCTTCTTTATAGTTCCTAGTTTCTTTTTATAGTGATCTACATTTCTATTGATAGCCTTTCTTAAGTCAGTTAGTATTTTTACTACCACCTTCTTGAACTCAGGGTCTGGTGAATTCTGTTTTATTATTTGTTCTTTCAGGGGATTTCTCTTGTTCTTTTAATTGAGAGTAGTTTCTCTGTCATTTCTTTTTATTGAAATTTCTCTGACTATATTGAATTTAGGAGAAACAGTTGTGTATTGTGGTCTTGAAGGTTGGTTTTCATGTGGCAGCAATCCTGTAAAGACTGTGTTTGTCCAGTGTCTTTGATGTAAGGGCTGCTTTTGATATGGAAGCCAGCTACTTCTATCCTCAGGGTATCCTGGCCACTATCACTTTGCTAGGGTATGTGATTGACATTAGTGGTGTGAGGCGGGACTTCCTCTCTTCTCAGTGGCTGTTGCTGTCTGTCAAGTGCTGGATCTTTTCCCAGTTGCTAGAGTAAAAACCCTGAGGGAAAGACTCGATCAGCCTCCATTGCCCTTGAGTGCATGCCCTGACACAAAGTGGGGTGCTTGCTGAAGCAAGTGTGACCCATGTACTTACAGAAGACCTATGCACAACCTATGGAGGTGTCCATGGCTCCACTCAGAAGTGGCTTGGGCTTGCATCCCTTCCCCTGTTGTGATAATCCCAGGTCTAGTGCAAGGCTGTAGTGTGGAGAATGCTGAGGCTAGGGGTCAGGGCACTGTGGCTGCAGGAAGTGAGTTGGCTGTGCTGCTATCGAAGATCTGGGCTGTCTCTGTGGCATTCTTCTCCCAGGCCCTGTCTGCCACAGATCCAGCTCTGAACTGAGGTATGAAGTGGGTGGAACTGGGGTGCTCTCAATTGGGAGAGGAACCGCTGAGTGCTCCTGTGGGTGCTGAGAATTGCTGTCACTGCCCTCACCTGAAACACACCTCAGGCTCATCCAGGCTGCCTCTGTGTAGTTACATCAGGTCCTCCCTCAGTATCTGTCTACTGGGACTCAGCACGAAGCCACTGAACACTCCTGCAGTGCTGCCCTGCAGATTTGCTGACAATGGCTAGCATCGCCCCACCCAGATCACTCTCTAGGCCTCCCAGTCTGTCCCTGCAGAACTAGACAGAGTCTTTTCCCAGGACCTGTTTGGCTGGATACGACACCAAACAATGGTGTGGAGTGAGCAGGACTGGGGTGATCACCTCTTTGTATTGAAATTTGTGGCAATGCAGCAGTCACCCATGCAAGACTCTACCCACACTGACTGTTAGCCAACCAGCACATACACTGTCCTCATAAGTAGAGTCTAGGCTTTTAGAGCCCTCTTTCTGTCCCAGGAGTTTCCCCATCAGGCAATAGGGCTTGTCTCCTACACACAGGATCCAGGACTGGGATGCCCAGACTATGGCTTATTCTGCTTATTCCACAGGGTGAGGGTTCTTTTCTTTCCTTTCAGATCCCTCCCAAGGGTGCAAGGTCCTGAACTGATGCTGTTTTTTTCCCCCATCCTACCAGGTTACAATTTTCTTGCCATTTTGATTGTATGGGAGTTCTGCCAGTTTCCAGTTAGTTTTTCATGAAAATTGCTCCATATGTAGATGTCTTTTTGATGTGTTTGTGTGGATAGATGAATTTCATGTCCTGCTTCTCTATCATCTTACTCTCCCTCAAGTATATGTTTTTGATGATTTAAAAAATATTATTAAAAATGCAAATTACATGTTTATTAAATAAGGTATAAGTTTTAAAATTTTTTTGCTGAATTTTATTCTGTATATTTAAAATCATTAATAATAAACATTTTTGACAAAAGGGAATAACTCATCAGTTACTTTCAGTGCTTGTATGTTTATATGTTGTTTAGCCTCTTATTTTATTTTTAATATTTATTTATATGGCTGCTCCAGGTTTTAGTTGCAGTATGTGGGATGAAACCCAGGCCCCCTGCATTGGGGGCAAGGAGTATTAGCCACTGGACCACCAGAGAAGTCTCTGGCCTTTTAAACATGCATGTATAATTTTAATCACATCAAGCAATCTTGTAATATTATTTGGAATGCATTTTCCTTATAGGTAAAATTTGATAACAAATTTTAAGTAGAAAAGTATAATACATGAGCTAAATATTATTGTTAGCTATGGTTTGTATAAAATTTGCCCAGGAACATTACAAAAAATGCTCACTTTGCTTTCTACCTAATATTCATCTGTATAAGAAGCACAAAGGTATAGTAACTGTGTTAGTAGTAGTGATTCATAGTACAGAGTACACATTAAATGAGTTTATATTTTCTAGAATGTTCCTGTGACCTTTGTTCCACTCACTGGATTGGATTTGGAAATAGTTCTTACCATCTTTTCAGTCAAGCCAGAACCTGGGTGGAAAGCCATGCTGCCTGTGCAGAGCTGAATTCCCACCTTCTAAAGATTGATACTAAGGGAGAGCTGGTAGGATAGACACTTCTGTTTTTGTTGGTGGTGGTGGTGTTATACTGTAACTATATTTGGTTTGAAAGCATTAGTGATTGACACCGTAATTTGGGAAAACTGGAGATTCTCAAAAGTATATGATATTTTCTTTCTTTGACTCAATTTTCTTAGGGAGAGATTAGAGAAACTCTACTTTTTGAATGTTTAATGCTAGAAGAAAAAAATCACATTAACAAATGAGATATCTTGAGAAAAAAAAAATCTTTTTAACACTAAGTAAATGTATGCAAGCCCTTGGGAGAACTCTAACCAATAACCTTTGAAAGGAGTGGATTATAATATGCACACTTTTCTGGTTTATGATTTTTTTCCTAATAGGAAATTTTATCAGTGCTAGAAGAAAAAGGATGGATAGGTCTTCAAATCAGTGAATCCTGGTTATGGGAAGATGGCACCACAGTAAATGAAAACCTGTAAGTACAGTATTTTGATAACTGAACTTTTCTGTGTATATAGGGATGTGTGTATGTTATGTGTGTAGGGCACAGAAAAATCAGCTAAGAAAAAGGAAATTATTATGTTTTTTGAAAATCATCCTGTGAGATTTAATTGGGGGAAAATTGCCAGTTCTTTCTAAAAAATTTCACCTTTAGGAACTTTACATTTTTAACTTTACTGGACTCAGGATAAATTTGTGCATAGTTTTAGGCAAGCTTATAAATCTATAGACTTCTGTTGTATTTTTATTATTTGTCATTTGGCTTATAATTCTACTTAAACAGGATGGGATTAGGTATTGTCTAATATTTTCTGTTAAGTTTTAATATTTTGTAATTAAAGACTATTAATCTTCAGAGTTTTGTTCTTGTTTTGATTTGTTTAGTTTGTTCTTTTACTGTTTCTTATTTTGTTTTTGCTGATTTTAAGCTTGTGAGTTGGCATTTGTAGATATGACACCTTGCTTTACAATTTTTTTGCAGATTTGAATTCCTGAAAATGGATGATGAGAGTTGTGCATATATTGAAGGAAATTATGTGTATACTGCTAACTGTTTATCTGGGAAATCTTACATCTGTGAGCTTACCATATAGCAGCTGAATTTTGCTAATACATATTGTTGGTGAATTTTAATTAATTAAAAAGTACAAAATATGTTGTTGCTTTTATAAAATGGTATAAATTATTACTAAAGCTTTTTTTTTAACTGCACACAGAATACTTTAGCTAAATTTTTGAATTTTAAATGTATTCTAAGTGAGGAAAATTTATCACCCAAATTCCTTGGGAGCAAGTATTTTCCCTATGATAACTCATATTAATATTTTTTAATTTAATAAAGTTAAAAGCACTTTTTATGAACTAAAAAATTTGTAAAATTAGGGATACAAAAATAAAAAGGGCTTCTATATCAGTTAGGGTTCTGGCATGAAATAGACATCATTTAAGATTGTTCAAGAGGTTTACAGTGATGAGGACACTCACCATATTGGTGAGGTTTAATGGAAAAAACAAGAAATAACAAGATTTATAGACCTCTCCTTGGGGGCAAGTCTTGGGGGCAAGCCAGGGTGCTTGTGTTCAAGCACACTCCTTAAGAGCAGAGTCCAGGATTCCCACAGTCCTTCCATCTGTCCCGGTACTTCTACCATTAGCCACGGGTACTTGTTTCCCCCACAAAAGACTCCAGGACTGTCACACCCAATCTGTGGCCTGACCCATTCAATCCCAAGAGTGGGCCTCCATCAGTATAATCTCTCTTTCCTCTGAGGCCCCTCCAAGGGGCACCAGTCCTGACCCAATCACTTCTCTTCCCTGCCTACCTGATTACTTGTGTATCTTTCTTACAGTTTGGTTACACAGGAGTCCTTTTGCCAGTTTCCAGTTAGGTTTCAGTGAGAATTGTTCCACATGTGGATGTATTTTTGACACATTCATGAGAGGGCAGGTGAACTTTATGGCCTCTTACTCTGCCATCTTAATCTGAAAAGTGTTAGTCACTCAGTTGTGTCTGACTCTTTGCAACCCCATGGACTCTAGTTCACCAGGCTCCTCTGTCCATAGGATTCTCCAGTCAAGAATACTGGAGTGGGTTGCCATTCCCTTCTCCAGGTCTTGATCTGAACCTCCTTTATTTACTTGAAATATAGCATGACTCCCTTTTGATCTATAAAATTTCTGCTGAAAAGGCAAATAATAATGTTATGAGAGTTCTCTTGTATATAACCAGTTGCTTTTCTCTTGCTGCATTTAGTATTCTCTCTTTGCTTTTAATTTTTGCCACTATAATTATAAGTGTTTTTTTGTGAACCCCTCTGAGTTCCTATTGTTTTGGAACTTCTGTGCTCCTGGACAGGGATATTTGCTCCCTTTTCCAGGTTAGGGAAGTTTTATACTCTTATTTCTTCAAATGAGTTCTCTGCCCCTTTCTATCTCCCACTTCCTTCTGGGTCTTGTTTGTGTACTTGACATTATTCCATAAGTGTCTTAAACTGTCCTAATTTTTGAAATTCTTTTTTCTTTATTCTGTTCAAGTCAAGCAATTTCCACCATTCTCTACCAGTTTGTTCATCTGTTCATCTGGGTCATCTAATCTGTTGCTGATTCCCCCATGTGTATTTTAAAATTTTAACTATTGAAATCTCCAGCTCTGTGTTTCTTCTGATATTTTCTAACTCTTTGCTAAAATCTGTGCTCACCCACTCTTCTCCTGAGTTCACTGAGCATTCCCATGATCATTTCCTTGAATTCTGTTAGATAGATCAGTTACCTTCACTTTGTTTACTTCTTTTTCTGTGATTTAACCTTGTTCCTTAATTTGAAACATCCTGTCTCCATCATTCTCTCTGATTCTCTCTATTTGTTTCTCAGTGTTAGGTAGTTTGGTCATGTTTCTGGTTCTTGGAGAAGTGATCTTACATAGGAGATGTCTTATGGTTACAGAGCCATATGCTCTAGAGGTGACTCTGTGTGGGATGCATAGGTCAACTAACTACTACTGGGACACTGGTAGATGTGGTTAGTCCCTGTCTTGTTGGTTATGTTTGCAGAAAACATTTTTCCATGTTGTCATATTTTTTTTCACTTTTCCAATAGTATCTTTTTGATAGACACAAAGACTTTATTCCCAAGATTTATTGAGATATAATCAACATATAACATTAAGTCAAACATTTTGATTTGATAGATTTATATACTGCAGAATGACTACCATCATTGCATTGACTAGTACCTCTGTCCTATCACAGAGGTACCTTTCTTTTTCATGATAAAACTTTCAAGATATATTTATTAGCAACTTCCAAGAATATACTACAATATTATTACTTTATTCATCATGCTGTACATTAGATCTCTAAAACTTGTTAATCTTACCACTGAAAGTTCATTCAGTTCAGTTCAGTCACTCGGTCATGTTCAACTCTTTGGACTCCATGGACTGCAGCACGCCAGTCTTCCCTGTCCATCACCAGCTCCTGAAGCCTGTTCAAACTCATGTTCATTGAGTCAGTGATGCCATCCAACCATCTCATCCTCTGTTATTCACTTCTCTTCCTGCCTTCAATCTTTCCCAGCATCAGGGTCTTTTCAAATGAGTCAGTTCTTCACATCAGGTAGCCAAAGTATTGGAGTTTCAGCTTCAGCATCAGTTCTTCCAATGAATATTCAGGCCTGATTTCCTTTAGAATGGACTGGTTGGATATCCTTGCAACTCAAGGGACTCTCAAGAGTCTCCAACACTGCAGTTCAAAAGCATTAATTCTTCAGCCTTCAGCTTTCTTTATAGACCAACTCTCACATCCATTCAAGATTACTGGAAAAACCATAGCTTTGACTAGACTGACCTTTGTTGACTAAGTGATGTCTCTGCTTTTGAATATGCTGTCTAGGTTGGTCATAGCTTTTCTTCAAAGGAGCAAGTGGCTTTTAATTTCATGGCTGCAGTCACCATCTGCAGTGATTTTGGAGCCCAAGAAAATAAAGTCTGTCACAGTTTCCACTGTTTCCCCATCTATTTGCCATGAAGTGATGGGACTGAATGCCATGATTTTAGTTTTCTGAATGTTGAGTTTTAAGCCAACTTTTTCACTTTCCTCTTTCACTTTCATCAAGAGGCTCTTTAGTTCTTCACTTTCTGCCATAAGGGTGGTGTCATATGTGTCAGTCAGTCAGTTCAGTCGTTCAATTGTGTCTGACTCTTTGCAACACCATGAACCATGCACGCCAGGCCTCCCTGTCCATCACCAACTCCTGGAGTCCACTCAAACCCATGTCCATTGTGTCAGTGATGCCATCCAACCATCTAATCCTCTGTCATCCCCTTCTCCTCCTGCCTTCAATCTTTCCCAGCATCAGGGTCTTTTCAAATGAGTCAGCTCTCTGCATCAGATGGCCATGAAGTGATGGGACTGGATGCCATAATCTTAGTTTTCTGAGTTGAGCTGTGAGCCAACATTTTCTCTCTCCTCTTTTACTTCCATCAAGAGGCTCTTTAGTTCTTCTTCATTTTCTGCCATAAGGGTGGTGTCATCTGCATATCTGAGGTTATTGATATTTCTCCTGGCAATCTTGATTCCAGCTTGTGCTTCCTCCAGCCCAGCATTTCTCATGATGTACTCTGTATATAAGTTAAATAAGCAGGATGACAATATACAGCCTTGATGTACTCTTTTCCCTATTTGGAACCCGTCTGTTGTTCCATGTCCCATTCTAACTGTTGCTTCCTGACCTGCATACAGGTTTCTCAAGAGGCAGGTCATCTGTGTATCTGAGGTTATTGATATTTCTCCCAGCAATCTTTATTCCAGCTTGTGCTTCATCCAGACCAGCATTTCATTATCTTTGACTAATATTTCCCTACCTCACACCAAGTCACTGGTAACTATCACTTCTCTGTTTCTCAGAAATTGACTTCTCCAGATTCCACACATATTTGATATCAGGTAATATTTGTCTGTGTCTGTCTGACTTATTTCAATATCAAACTGTCTGGTGTTGCTTTCAGAATATGTAGTTTTGTATTTACCATGCCAAATTCTCTCTTATCATTCTTCAGCTTTAGAAGTAAAATGTCCATTCTTGGCTCTTTGCCCTACTGTACAATTTTTAGAAATACCTTGTTTAGTTCTTGAAAAAAATTAATAATTGGATGTTTGTTTTAGTTATACTAAATGTTTATAACAATTTGGGCAGAGTTTGTGTATTTGTAACATAAGTAAATATTTCAGTGAATTGGTAAGATATTTTACCATTAATTTAGGTCTTCTTCAGTAATTTTCAATAAAACTTCATAATTCTTTACATAGTAATTGTGTTTATCTTTCATTAGATTTATCCTAGGTATTTAATTTTTTCCTTAATGTAAATCACATCATTTTTTAAATTTATACTGGAAGTGAAGCACTCATATAGAAAATAGAACAGCCAATTAATGTATAATATTTAATTTTCACAAAATAAATATGACTATTTGGGGATACATTGTGTTGCTGCCAGAATATATTTTGAAGTGTTAACTCCCTATTTCCAAATGTGACCTCATTTGGAAATAGATCTTGGTATGTGATCTAGTTAAAGCTAGTTCTTTCTTTAGAGATACGCCTAGAAAATTGTGCTTAGGGATCAGCTCTGCTCACAACCTTATTTTGAACTTCTACCTTCCAGACTGTGAAAAACAAAATCTGTTTTTTCAAGATATTCAAGTTGTACTACTTTGTTACAGAAGCCCTAGGAAACAAATACTACATTGATGTAACCAGCACCCATATAATTGAATAATATTCCAAGCACCTGAGAAATGCCTCTTGGACACTGTCTCCAGGAATAACTCCTCATCTTCATAACAGCTATCCATTCCACATCATTATTCCTTTTGGGAATAAATCCCCACTATAGTACATTTTGTCTTAATTTATAATAGCAGAGATTAGATTTACCTGGTTTTAAACTGTATGAATAAATGGAATCTTATAGAATAAACTATTTTGTGTCACTTTTTTTTCCTCAAAATTGTTTGTGATATTAATCCACAATGACATGAACAGACCGCATAGATAAAAGAGATACCATAAAGAGATATTCAGCCTCAGAAAGAATAGGAAAATGTAAATTTAAATAATTCAAGATAATCCTTTCTGTTGGTGAAGGTTTTATTGGTAAGATATCTCTTACCTCCTTAAACTAAGAAGATGAACTACTATCTTGATCTTTTGTTAAAAATAAATAGCTAGGTTGTAGCTCTTACCCTCGTTTTCATTTCTTCAAATTTGTTTGAGTGCCAAACAGATATTGTTTTCAAAAGGAATAGCAAGTAATTTGTAAAGATATAAGAGAAGTAAGATTTATTTCATTCTGCTGTACTGGCAATATTTTGAGAAAATTCAAGTTGCATATACTTTTTGAAATTAATCTTAATCTGATGCTTTATTTGCAAAGGAGAAATCTACTACAATGAAACTTCATTTTATTCATATCTGTTTTGAGTGGTTATATTCAAGAAGCATTCATAGGGCAACAGTAAAGATGAGGGAAGGGTCACATTTCAAGTTTATTATTCACTCAGAACAGTTCAGTTCAGTCACTCATTCACGTCCGACTCTTTGCGACCCCACGAATCACAACACGCCAGGCCTCCCTGTCCATCACCAACTCCTGGAGTTTACCCAAACTCACGTCCATCGAGTCAGTGATGCCATCCAGCCATCTCATCCTCTGTCGTCCCCTTCTCCTCTTGTCCCCAATCCCTCCCAGCATCAGGGTCTTTTCCAGTGATTCAACTCTTTGCCAGAGGTGGCCAAAGTATTAGTTTCAGCTTAAGCACCAGTCCTTCCAATGAACACCCAGGACTGATCTCCTTTAGGATGGACTGGTTGGAATTCCTTGCAGTCCAAGGGACTCTCAAGAGTCTTCTTCAATACCACAGTTCAAAAGCATCAATTCTTCAGTGCTCAGCTTTCTTCACAGTCCAACTCTCACATCCATACATGACTACTGGAAAAACCATAGCCTTGACTAGATGGACCTTTGTTGGCAAAGTAATTTCTCTGCTTTTAAATATGCTATCTAGGTTGGTCATAACTTTCCTTCCAAGGAGTAAGCATCTTTTAATTTCCTTGCTGCAGTCACCATCTGCAGTGATTTTGGAGCCCAGAAAAATAAAGCCTGACACTGTTTCCACTGTTTCTCCATCTATTTCCCATGAAGTGATGGGACCAGATGCCATGGTCGTAGTTTTTTGAATGTTGAGCTTTAAGCCAACTTTTTCACTCTCCTCTTTCACCTTCATCAAGAGGCTTTTTAGTTCCTCTTCACTTTCTGCCATAAGGGTGGTGTAATCTGCATATGTGAGGTTATTGATATTTCTCCCGGCAATCTTGATTCCTGCTTGTGCTTCTTCCAGCCCAGTGTTTCTCATGATGTACTCTGCATATAAGTTAAATAAGCAGGGTGACAATATACAGCCTGCACATAAAATAGGTTTAAACAATTAAATACCTCATTGGGAATATGACATAAATTAGTCACTCATTCATGTCTGACTCTTGTGACCTCATGGACTGTAGCCCACCAGGCTCCTCTGGCAAATATTTTGGAATACATAGCCATTCCCTTCTCCAGACTATCTTTCTGACCCAGGGTTCAAACCTGGGTCTCGCCATTGAAGGCGGATTCTTTACCATCTGAGTCACCAGGGACATGACATACAAGGTAACATATTCACAGGTTCAGGGATGAGGATGTGAACGTCTTTGAGGGCTGTTTATACACTATCTCCCACAGTCTTCCACTCTTGGGAGGATGAATTTGGAATTCTACATTATGGCCTGTTACTCTTCCTGAGCAAATTCTCTGACCACAGCTCTGATGCTGGCAGTGAATGCATGACATGTTCCTCTTATGTGACAATCTCACTCTAGGAGATGAGTGTTTGGCAGATGGAAATAAAAGTTTAAGGTGCTCAGTCGTGTCTGACTCTTTGCAACCCCATGAACTATATAGTCCATGGAATTCTCTAGGTCAGAATATTGGCTTGGGTAGCCTTTTCATTTTCCAGGGGATCTTCCCAACCCAGGGATTGAACCCAGGTCTCCAGCATTGCAGGTGGATTCTTTATGAGCTGAGCCATAGGGGAATCCCAAGAATACTGGAGTGGGTAGCTTGCCCCTTCTCCAGGGGATCTTCCCCACTCACGAATCGAACTGGGGTCTCCCATATTGCAGGCAGATTCTGTACCAACTCAGGGAAACCCTGGAAGGGCTATCAGGGAAACCCAGATAGAAGAAGGCAGCACTGGCTGTCGGTATTAGTAACTGTTGTTTAGCTGCTAAGTCATGTCCAACTCTTTATGGCCCCATAGACTGTAGCCTACCAGGCTCCTCTATCCATGGGATTTTCCGGGCAAGAGCACAGCAGTTGATCACCATTTCCTTTTCCTGGGGATCTTCCCAACCTAAGGATCAAACCCATATCTTCCTGCATTGTCAAGTGGATTCTTTACCGCTGAACCATCAGGGAAGCCTTGTATTAGGAACTACTTCTCTACATTTTCCTAATTTCTCTACAGCCATTTTAATGAAGTATTAATAGGAGCTGTACTGGAGATACTATACAGGTGCAAATGTCCAAACAGACGGCACCCAGTGTACTCTTTCTTGCAGTCTTAACCAAATTTAAGATACAGATAAGCTTGAAGATTATGGTTTTTATTCTTTGATTTACTACAGTCTGTAGGGTTGCAAAGAGTCAGACATGACTGAAGCAACTTAGCACAGCACAGCAACAAATATTTATTGAGCATCTCCTTATGTCCGTCACTCTTCGAGGGTCTGAGGCTACATAAATGGACAAAACAAAGAAAAGTCACTGTCCACATGGACTGACATTAAAGTGGAAAAATGACAAAGACAGTGAAGTAATAAATCATATGTAATAAGTGATCATGAATGCTAATAAGCAAAATAAAGCAGTGAAGGGTATTTTGCAGTCAAAGAATTGGATATTTAAATAAAGAAGTCAAGAAAGGCCTTGGGTCATCCAGATATCATTATATTTTTGCTTTGAGAGTCAACTTAATAATCTAAATGTTCTCATTTTCTTGGTTAAAGGTGTTTCTCCATCCTTACTATTATAAAATGCCTTTTCCACAGTATAATTACTCTTTATCAATAAAATGCATAATAGATTGACAGGACTGTAATTTCTGTACAAAAATTGCTTACTGATGTTATCAAGGGATAGGAAAAAAAAAAAAACATTACAAGGCAGGGTAGAAAGAAGGGTAAGGGAAACCTGGGGTGTGTTAATAGTATATAAAATAGCCCTGACAAAAATGTAGTATGTGTGGAAATTTGTGTGTCTGTAATACTTAATATTAAACAAATGAAAGAGGATTAAGTATATTTCAGATAAGACAGGACAAGTTCAAAGATACACTATTTTCTGTTAATGTTTTTCATATGCTTTATCAAGTAACACCACACCAAAAAAAATATTGGTTCGCTCTTAGATGTTATGAAAAGTTGAAATAAGAGGTGGTGTAACTCCTAAACTCAAGAAGAATGTACAAGTGAGATACGACCAATAGAATTAAATGCACATAAAAACTGGTAACAGAACACAGAAAGATGACTGCGTGTGAGTGGGTGAAGTGTGCAGCAGGCGACTCTGCTCACCCCGGTAGCTGCACAGGAAGCTCTAGCTCGGCCAAGGCTGTGGTGGACGCTGTGGCTTCCAGGGGAGATGGCACTCAGCCTGTGAGGTCAACATGGGTGGAGGTGATGTTCGCTATGTGGCTGAAACAGTGGCCTTTTCCCTGTAAACATGTTAACATATCTTAGCAAAGGAAATACTACAAAGTGGGTCAAATAAGGACGTTTTCCGGGGAATAAAGTGAAGAAGACACTAAGTAGAGAAAGTGAGACTGGTCTTAAGATATTCACAGATACTCTAGAAAAGAGACTATGCTTTCATACTTAAAAGCATACAAAACCTGTCCATTTATACACATGTGAAGGCAAATTTAAAGCATAGGAATTATATTAATATGGATTGTATCAAAATTCAGTTACCTTTTTATTAATACTAGAAATTATATTAATACCCCTGAATTAATGGATTATATTCACATGCACAAATGTAAAATTTGGTATTATGAGTTACCAAATGTAAAATTTGGTATTACAATTAGATACATCAACAAGTTAATGACTAAAAGTGACTTTATGAATCTTGCAAATATTGAAAATCTTATTCCACCAAGGAATGGCTTCTTTAAGACTGTAATTGTTTTATTAAACATTGTAAACAGTATGTGTATATTAAGGTCTGTTAGTCCATACAGAGAAGATCACCTGCCCTTTTTTTTTCTGGTTGAAAGTGATGTATTTTAAAAGTATTTGTGTTTTTAACTAGTATAGACCAAAGAATTATATTTTATAAACTTGAAATTTACACACAAGGATAAAATTTATGGAATATTAGTATATAAAAAAGCTGCTTACTTATTTTACTGAATATTTGTATTTAATTCTGTGTCTAATGTTTAGATCTTTGTTTTGATTCCAATTTTTTGAAAACAGATTTGTCAAATTCCCTGTTGCCTTAGATAAGTGAAGGTCTTTGAAGTACAAAATCAACTACAGATTCACTGAGAAAGAAATAGAAAATAGAAAAATAGAAAATACAAGACTATATTCCTGAAAGTTTGGGCTAGCAAAGTTTTAAAAATATGTGGTTTAAAATCTAGCTATATTTTAGAAAAAAACCTCTGATCCACTACTGTAGACACTGGCATTTCAGATCATAGGCATGTGTGAACTTGGGAAGTTTGGGAAAAGTTTAGAATTTTCAAAGATTAATAATAAAGTTCAAAAATGTAAAAGAATAGTATATGCTAGTATAAGTTCCAAATAAAATTGCAAAGTGTTCTATTCACTCATAATATAGAGCAAATTTTTGCATGCCTTTTATTTACTATGTTAGAACCCAGTAAGATTGGAGATTTAATTAATGAAAATCAGCTCTATTGATTTATCATTTGGAGAAAATCTTATTACTGGAAATTTATTTACTTAGAGATGCTTATTGAAAAAGAAAATATTCATTATTAAAATACATTTTGTTACAGGGCTAAGAATTTTTAGACCTGAAAATAAATATTGCATTGTTGTTTAGTCACTAAGTCGTCTCTGACTGTTTTTTGTGACCCCATGGACTGCCTGCCAGGCTCCTCTATCCATGAGATTCTCCAGACAAGAATACTGGAGTGGGTTGCCATTTCCTTTTCCAGAGAATATACCCAACCCAGGGATGGAACCCTAGACTCCTACATTGGCAGGAAGATTATTTACCACCAAGTCACTAGTGAAACCCATTAAAAATAAATATTTTACTAATCTAAATGCTCAGATTGCAAGTAGCTTTTGTTAGGAATTTTCTGTTTGCTATTTTTCCTCAAGAAATACTATTTTAGCAGGTTTAAATTGGGGCATACAGTTGTCCCTCGGCATCCCTGGAGAATTGGTTCCAGGGATCCTTTGGATACCAAATTCTGCTGATGCCCAAGCCCTTTATATAAAATTGTGTGGCATTTGCATATAATCTCAGCACATCCTACATATACTTTAAATCATTTCTATATTACTTATGATATCTGATTCAATGCACATGCCGTGTAAATAGTTTAAGTACAATGTGGAAAGTGAAAGTGTTAGTCACTCATTCATGTCCCACTCTTTGCGACTCCATGGACTGAAGCTTACCAGGCTTCGCTGTCCATGGAATTCTTCAGGCAAGAATACCAGAGTGGGTAGCTATTACCTTCTCCAGGGAATCTTCCCAACCCAGGGATTGAATCCGGGTCTCTCGCATTGCAGGCAGATTGTTTACCATCTGAGCCACAAGGGAAGTACAATGTAAGCACTTTATAAATAGTTGCCAGTTTGCTGTACATTCAAGTTTTGCTTTTTTTGAACTTTCTGAAATTTTGTTTTTCAAATACTTTCCATCAGTGGTTGGTTGAATTTATGGATGTGGAACTCATAGATACAGAGAGCCACTTATATATGAAAAGAATTTGAAAATTGATCAATTTAGTTAATTTGGTTTATACTGATGTATTTCACAAAGGTTCTAACTTATACCCTGTTTTGAGGTAGGCATAGGAAATAAGAAGAAACACAGGTGTATCTTTTATACTTAACAGCAGATCTTCTGAACAGAAAAGATGCCAGGCTGTAGTCAAAAAGATTTTCACATCATTATCTGAAGACTGTCCCTAGTTTGGGAAGATCCCCTGGAGGAGGGCACAGCAACCCACTCCAGCATTCTTGTCTGGAAAATCTCATGGATAGAGGACCCTGGCAAGCTACACTCCATAGGGTCTCATAGAGTCGGACACGACTAAAGCAACTGAGCACGCATGCATGCCTAAGAACTAAATCAAGTTTTTGTCAAAAAATAGCAAACATTGCTTCAAAACTGAATTGATATTGTCTGTGGTATTGCCTGTGGTAAGAGAAACTTCTAATTAGCTATTTTAAGAAGATATTGTATTTTTATCAGACTTCATCACGATATATTTAAATATATATATATATGTTATACAATATGGATTTCCCAGGTAGCTCAGAGGTAAAGAATCATCCTGTAATGTATGAAACATGAGTTTGACCCCTGAGTTGGGAAAATCCCATGTGGAAGGAAATGGCAGCCCACTCTAGAATGCTTCCCTGGGAAATCCCATGGACAGAGGAGCCAGTTAGGCTACAGTCCAGAGGGTGACAAAAGAGTCAGACATGACTTGGTAACACAACAACAACAACATTATGTAATATATATAGGTTATATATTTTTCATATTTAATAAAAAGTTTTATATAAATTAAAATATTTTGTTTTTCCCTTTTTTTTGGACGAGCACGTCATTTAAAAAATTTGTCTTCATTTTTTTTTTTTTTTGCCTTTCTCAAAGATTAAAAATACATTTTCTGTGTTTTATTCCCTTATGTGTGCACATGCTGAGCCACTTCAGTTGTGTCCGACTCTTGGAGACCCTATGGACTATAGAAAACCATGGGATTTTCCAGGCAAGAGTACTGGAGTGGGTTGCCATTCCCTCCTCCAGGGGATCTGCCTGACCCAGGGATCAAACCTGCATCTCTTAGGTCTCCTGCCTAGGTAGGCAGGTTCTTTACTGCCAGTGCAACCTGAGAAGCCCTTTATCCCGTTATACATACACTCCTGTTTAGCATTTCATTTGCCTAATATAGGGAGCTAAGTTTAATTTTCCAAGATGTAATATCTAGTTGTTTAAGCACAATTTATGGAGTGTTCTATTATTTATTTTCTGATTCACCCATTTAAGTAACATGTCTGGTTTCTACTATGTCAGGACCTAAAATGATAAATGGTAATGGACATATCCTTGGGGAAATTAAAATTGTTGGAGAAAATATATATCAGTCAAATAACTACAGAAATTATTTTTAGCTTTCAGTATTGATTATTACCTCAAAAAAAGGTAAATTATCAACCTGGTACTATGAGAAATAACATACAGGTAACTGACTTAGTGTCGGAGTTCCCTGAAGAGCTCTAAGGGAGTATAGATTGGAACAAGTATTTTACAAACTGAATTGTTTCAGTCAGTTAGGTAAAGAAAAGGACAAAGAACGATTTAGGCAAGAATATTAGGATGTGTGAAGACCCAGTGATGTTAAGAAAAATGGTTCATTTAATTAAAGAGGAATGATGCGGCAAGAGCAAAACGATAGAAGAAAGTGTATAACACTTTCAAAGACTAGGCCATAGCAGAGGCAGGCAATTTGAGAATAATTTCTTATTTAAAATAGGTCAAATCTTGTAACTGATCTAGATAAACAAACAGTAAATTGGGGGAATTCCAGATTCCTTACTCTTTCAACAAGTTGAAAAATGGTGACCTTCACTAACATAAGAACATATGTGGGATGATGATATTGTTTACTTTGTTTCATTTTTGAGGTGTGGAGTTTTAGTTGTTACTATTTAGGACATTTGAGGAGATGCTAACTGACAAAGAATAAGTGAACTGAAACCTAAAGAAGAAATCTCAGCATGTGCACATGTGTAAACACATGATTTAAGTAGTAATTGAGACAAGGACTGTGGATGAAGAGACCAAGAAAATATAAAGAAGAAATGGTTAAGAAGAAAGAAGTGGTGAATGGGATTGAATTCTATTAAAAGTTCAACTAAAAGAGAAATAAAGGATCCATTTAGTGAAGCAGAGATCACTTATGATCTAACAGTGTGCTGATGCCGAGGAGTCATTAGGTAGGAGTTAGAATGCAATGGCTTGAGAAATGAGAATAAAATATAATAAATAGTGATGAAACTCAATGGCACTTTGAGAATATTTCTAAGAGTGATAGAGAGCAAAGATAGTACTTTTTATTGGGATTGAGGTCTAATGATGATGAAAATTGTGTGTAATTTTAAACTGATGTGAAGGATAGTACTAAGAAGATACTGAATATTCAAGAAGAAAGCAGAGTGATAAATAGTGTGTGATTCTTGGTCAGTGGAGAGGTAGATTCAAATATAGTTGAAATTGGCTTTATTTAAGAGGAAAGAAATCACCTCTGTTGAACAGGAAAGAAGATAAGATGCATGCATATACACGGAGAAAGATAAGGTAATCTGTTAGTTTTTCTTTTTCTGTGATATAGGTCATCTTCTGAGAACAAAGAGGGTGTGGAAGAGAAATTTGTTAAGAATGGAGAATGTGTGATAAAATTAGTTTCAGATAATGTGAAAGAATGATGACTTGAAGAAAGCAACAGGATTCCTAGCAGAATTAAAGCAATTTCTTGTTGGTGACTGTGAATTTATATTGCAGTAAATCTGATCTCTTCTAAAAAGGACTTGGCTTCTCAGGTGTTGACAGAGAGGAACAGATAATTTATCTCATACATAGGGTGATTTTACTGAACAAGTGGGACCAGAAAATGTTCAAGGAAGTTAGTGATTGGCAGAAGAGAATCAAGGTTGATAAGAAAGAAGGTGAAGAAAGAAGTATACTGATAGAGTGGAATGAGGTCAAATGGGCTGCAGACATCAATGAGATCAGAGCATTTTCATGTTGGAGAGAGATAAATGAGCAATCTTGAAAGGTAAGAGTGTTTGTGGAGGGTGCTAAGTTTATATGACACTTTTTTAGATGAAATACTTAAAGATATTCAAAGACCAAGGTGTTCCCATAGCGGGGCTTGGCTGTGGCAGAATGAGGAAGTTACTGTAGATGAGGAGACAGAGAAATTGTGTAATCGGGATATAAGAGGATGGTTCATATGGACATTAGTGGATCAGAATACTGTGATTCATTAGCCTGGTCAATAATGAGGATACCTGGGAGCACATAAGCCATGATGAGGGAAAATGAATGTTAGAGTCATAAATAAGTGGAAGAGACTTGAAAAAGATGGTGTCTGTACTGTGGTTCTCAATCATCAGGCACAAACTAACAAGAGACACATATGGAAATTTATATTAAAATGTTTCCTTTTTTACCCATAAGCTGCTGATCATGGAAGTCTTTCAAATTATATGTATTTATTATAACACACCAAGCTTTCCAAGTGGCTCAGACATTAAAGAATCTGCCTGCAATTCGCGAGACCCAGGTTTGATTCCTGGGTTTAGAAGATCCCCTGTAGAAGGGAATGGCTAACCATTCCAGTATTCTTGCCTGGATAATCCCATGGACAGAGGAGTCTGACAGGCTACAATCCATGGGGTCACAAAGAGTCAGACATGACTGAGCAACTAACACCCACAAACACACACATGACTATATTAAACTATATTATGAAAGTGAAAGTCGCTCAGTCATGCCTAACTTTTTAGGACTTCATGGACTATAGAGTCCATGGAATTCTCCAGGCCAGAATAGTGAAGTGGGTTGCCATGCCCTTCTCCAGGGTATCTTCCCAACCCAGGGATTGAATCCAGGTCTCCCGCTTTGCAGGTGGATTCTTTACCAGCTGAGCCGCAAGGGAAACCTAAGAGCACTGAAGTGGGTAGCCTATCCCTTCTCCAGAGGATCTTCCCCACCGAGAAATCCAACTGGGATCTCCTGCATTGAAGGCTGATTCTTTATCAACTGAGCCATCAGGGAAGCTGATATTAAGCTGATAAACTGTATTGTATGCTATAATAAACACAATATAAAAATAAACTTCATTCTCTGGGTACCAACTAATAAGCAAGAATTATCTATTATAATTTAACCAGTAAAGCCTAAAAATAATTTCTATTGTCATAACTACATACTTTTCCATGTATCCCATGGTACTCTTATTTCATATAATCTCTAATACAATATGTAATTGGTCCAGTTTTCTTTTCCTTTAAGTCCTCAGGCTTGATATTAAAATACTCTTATTAAGCGGTCATTAAATGTAATATTTTCCTTATACATTTTAAACTGAAAATTTGTAATTTATGAAATGGTTTTTGAAATACCAAAGGTATTTTTTATTTCCTGATTGGTATTTTATGGGGGAGGTAAACTACAAATGAGTAGTTTCATGAAAACTTCCTTTGTAGTTTTTCACACATGCTTTGAATAACAAATGATTATGTCATTATTAGATTATTTTTCAACCAAGAATCTTCCCTGAAGGTTCTTACACCACATTATCCTCTGTATAACTTTATTTTCAGCATACAGCGATTTTATATTGTTTAGTATCTTTATATTGTTTAGTATCTTTGATTTTCCTACAAAGTTTCTTTTTAAATTTATTCTTCAAGTTGGTGAGTATTATTGTTTCTGTTTATTTCCTTCTCTCAAGAAGTTATTGTATGTATGTAATTGTATGTAATTTTTGACATTAATATCAACAATCAATTCATAATGTACTGCAGTTTAGGAAAAAAATCATTTCTGTAAAATTACATTGCGTGCTCATTTTGTAAACAATGGTATGAAGAATGAATGCAGCTATCTTTTGTATTTTTTGATTCTTCGTCTTGGAATTTTCTTGTTGTTCTTTTCTCCAATTGTTTAGCCTCTTTTATTAAATAACCCATATTTTTCTCATTATTTTAAAATGTTGGATCAGTTGATGTTTTCATTATTTGGTTTCCATACATACTAACTATTTTCCAGAAGGGAAAGATTTAAATTAACCATAAGTCTGTGTAAATGAATGTCTGTTTTCCTGCACATTGTCCAACTCTGTGTGGTTGAATTTGATTTATTGATTCTGTAGGTTAACATCTATATTATTAATATGTTAGTCTGTATTTCTTTGTTTAGTGATGAAGAAAAAGCCTTTTCATGTGGTTATTATTGACAAAAGGTCTTTGCATTAGCAATAAAATGATGTTTTTATAATTCAACCTAACTCTCTTTCTTGTCTATGTGTGATTAGAAACTTATAACTATTTACTTATACTTTCTTTGAATGTTTTATTAATTTTATCATCTCATGGTTTGCATTTAACATTTTGATTTATCTGAAATTTGTTCAAGTATATATTGTGAAATTAGCAATCTATGTATTGCTTCAATTTGAACTAATATTCCATCTGATTCTATCACTTTTAGCATTTCCTGGATCATGTTTATTTAATTATCAACTCTCAAAAACAATAGTCATTTTTCTTTCTTTTTTGGGACAAAGAAAAAGGGAGTTTAATTGTTCTAAACATTTAAACAACAACATTCTTACAATGCCAATATACTCTTAAATATCAATTTTTTGCTGGTGCTAAATGAATTGGTCAAAACTTTCAGAAAACAATTTGAGGAGGTGAGAAAAATTTTTAATTTGAAAATTAGTTTATCCTAGTTTTTTCAAAATTTACTGTTAGTAAATTTATAGAAGGATAAATATAGGATATGGAAAAGGCTTTATGAATAAAATTGTTTGTTACTCAATACTTCTAAATAGTCAAAATTTTAAAAAAACCGTTAAACAAATAATAAACAAAAAAAAAATAGCTTGTATCATACATTCTTTTATTTTCAATGAAATAGAGAGCAACGCATGCCAAAACTCTACCTACAAGTAACCACTGAAAATACAGCCTGTTAGAAATCTATTATTTTGCTTTAATAATATATATTCCATTATACAATATAATAATATATAAAAATAATATCTGTTACATTAAACAATAGTATACTAGGGTATAAATGTACCATAGCTTTAACACCTTCCTTAATTGTGAATTCTGTTGATAACTTTTTGTTCTTTTTTTTTCCAATTTAGCTCTTAGTAAATAAAAACAAAAGATAGGTTCTGCATATTTTTGAATATTTAAAAAGTATTTTGTAAGATACATTGCTCAAGCTAGAATTGCTGGTTAAAATTCTACTTATTTTATGCTTTCATAAATATTGATATTTTGTACTCACAATCATGTGCCAATTCAACAAAGTATTAATTATTTAGTGTTCTCACAGCTGAAATGTGCTCTATTATTTTCATTTGCATTTCTTTCTTTATTAACGAGACAATAAATTTTTAGAATTTTATGCATGACCTTTTAATTTCTTTTGTCCCTTTTTGGCAATTCATTGGTATTGTTTCTTAATTTTAGATGGCTTGTTTGTTTGCCTCTGTGTGTGTGTGTGTGCTTGCAAATAAACATGATCTAGTTAAGTAGAAAAATCATGTTAGGCTGGCAGAGAGATACATGGTTATATGCAAATGTAGAATTTACCCAGTTCATGAAAGACATAGGTTTTTCCCCCTCTATTAGTCAAGAATCTACTGCCTAATGAATTATTTCAATGATACAGTAAACTTTATGTCAATGTGATTTGAAATAAAAATTTTAATATTAAATATAAGTAATTAAACCTTTGTTAATATAGCTGTGTTTTAACCTTAGTTCACACATTGTCGACATTTATTCATTACATAGAGAATGTTGAGGAGGGAAAACATATCTACTTTAAACCTACTCCTTTGAAAACCTGATTCAGAGAGGAAATGTATCTTATCAATCTTATTAAAGGAGAATAAAACTATTTTTCTGAATAAAGACTGCAAAGTGAGAGGGAGATTTAGTCTCTCGCTTACTCCCTTTTTTACCCTTTTAATGTTATACCTAAAAGCTTACTTGTACTTTAGAATGAATGCATTTTTCACTGTCTGATTCGATATAATCACCACTTAACCTTTTCCCTCACTTTTCTCTACTGCATAGATATTAAAGAGAGACACAGAAAGATACCCAGATTGAGCTGAAGCAGTCTAAGTTTAAAAAAAGAAAAAATGCTTAAGAGTATGCAAAACAAAGGTATTGTAAACAAGCAAGAGGTAATCTACACAGAACCAAAATTTTGCAAGTCTCAACAGCAAAAAATATCCAAGACAAATCAGAGTAATGCCCAGTCAAGAGAAGAGCAAGTAGACTATATGGAACTGAAGTTTCCCAGATCTTCTCACTTTAAGCACAGAAAACAGAAAAAAGGAAAAGGTACATTATTATATGTATTATATTTTGCTATTTGCTAGATCTTGATTCTTGGGTTTAGAAAATTACTTCTTTCAAAACCATTGTATAATAAAATTGCCTCATTACACTGATTACTTATCTTCAGCACTCTCCTTAGTTATTTTAGATATTACCATAAAATTTTTTGTCTCTTAAATAATCCTTCACTATGTTCATTTCCTCTAAAATAATCCTACAGAATTGTATTACTTGTAAGAATTATTGTGTAAATTCTACTGCTTATTTTTTAAATAATTTTAAAAATAATTCTTGTTATTAATCTTCAATTCAATTCAATGTAACTCAGCCCCACAACTGTTTTTGAATTTTTACTGTGGCCCTGATCCAAACCTATGATACCCATAAAGATGAAGCTGCAATAACCACTTGGCTTCAAAAAAACTAACAGAATTTGTAAGAGGAAAGATAGATTACAGAAAAATATAATAATGATTAATTGGATATTGGCATTAAAGCTGAAAAATTAGCAGAATATGATAATAATGTTCCTAACCTAAGTGACTGAGTAGTTAATCATCTTACTCATCATTAAAAAAATAATGTTTACTCACCATTAAGAAAAATATGTTTAATCTAATAAAGGCAGATCATATATGAAATTTGAATTGTCTCTTGATCAGTTCAGGGGAAAATGTCCATAAAGAAATTGGATTTTAAAGGCTAGATGTCCCAGAAAAGGATGGAAAAGGGTAGGAAAGACTTATGTTAGTAGGTAAGATCGCAAACAGAGACAATATGGGTGAAAAGTCTATCCTAGAGAAAAAGAACATATATGACTTAAGCAGAAGAAGATTCAAGAAGGATACATATGAAATGCATGTCCAGACAGAAGGAGAAAATAAACTATGTCTAATAAATGACAAGTGGAAAATTATTTCTTTGGACTTAGAAAAGTCCAAAAATTTGGGGTTTGGCAAAGTCCAAAAAATTGGGATTTCTGTTTGAGTGCCAAGAAAAGCATATAAGCTACAACTAAGGGTTAAGAGGTTGAAAGAAATTTATTATGGGAATAAATTTAGTTCAGAAAACATTTTTACAATTTTCATTGAGAAAAAAACAACATAAGAGAAATGATGATAATAAATGAAAGACCTGTATGAATAACAAGGACTCTGATGCTGGGAGGCATTGGGGGCAAGAGGAGAAGGGGACGACAGAGGATAAGATGGCTGGATGACATCACTGACTCGATGGACGTGAGTCCCAGTGAACTCCGGGAGTTGGTACTGGACAGGGAGGCCTGGCGTGCTGCGATTCACCGGGTCGCAAAGAGTCGGATACAACTGAGCGACTGATCTAATCTGATCTGATCTGATATTAGAGTTTGAGAGGTCTGAGCCCATACATGGATGAATGTGACAAAATTTATAGAAAGAGATGATGAAGAAGCTGGCAAAAAAGAGAAAATTTCTCTTAGAAAATAAATGTTCTAAAGGAAACTGGGTGGCATGGAGTAATTAGGGCATACAATAGGTTTTAACTTGGGCCATAAAGAAATTGCTTTTCCTCTGAATTGAAAAGAAGATAATAAGGTATGAATATATGAATATCCATATAGTAAGGTAGAATATATGAATATTCATATATTCAGGAAGGCGGTCAAGGTAAGGAAATTCATGGTTTCAACTTCCTTGTAAAATAAGAAATTTCTTGGTGCTTGAGTTAGAGTCTTACTGAGGCTTGATAATTTTTTTTTTTTTTGGTAGTCAAAGAGGGACTTTGGGCAGAAGTTGACCAAAATTAAGATTAGACATGCTAATATTTATCCACCACACTGTTTAATTTCTAAACTTGGAAATTTGACTCCTCACACTCTTTCATCTATGACACATTCAAGCAATCTTGAAAAGGACCACGTGTTCAAATAACTTGCTTCTCTCTTGGATTGATGTCTATCTGCTTTCATGAAGATTACTGACACAGACTCTCTAAAAGTCTCTCATCTTCCACTCTACACATTTTTCAATCTTTTCTTATGTTTCAAGACAAATGGTGATATCTTTTTAAAATAGGTGTCTGCAAAGATTTCATATTGTTCTTAAAGTTAAAAACAGTTATCTCTATGCTTCCATTCTCTCCGTTGCTCCCTGAATTCCAGTCAGACTATAATTTCAGTTCCATGATACATCAAATTTCCTGTCATCTAAAATCATTTATTGATGACTCTCCTCGAGTTTGATCCCTGGGTCAGGAAGATCCTCTGAAGCAGGAAATGGCAACCCACTCCAGTATTGTTGCTTAGGAAATCCCATGGACAGAGGAGCCTGTTGGATTACAGTCCACAGGGTCACAAAAGAGTCAGACAGGACTTAGTGCCTAAACAACAACCCCAAGTGGAAGACCTCCTCCATGTCTTTCGTACTTGAAGAAATAATTAGCTCTTACTTTCCTCCAGCTTTCAGTGAAATGTCTTTTTTTTTTTGATAAATGCATTTCCTGTTCACATGTGTCTGGATTAAAACTTGGTGAACATACTTGTATGTCTTTGTAAAATTTATGATAATTATTTCTTATCTCAACAAAGAGCAAAAATGTGTTTTGCTATTTCCCCCCTGACTGATTGATTGGCTAATGAGCGAATATTAATATTCACATAGAGTTTTGAAAATAATTTTTTTGCATGACAGCATTATTTTCTCTAGGTGTATTTCATTTTTAAGTCTCCTAGCTGAGAGTATATTTTCAAATTGCTCAGACTCAATAATTTATAGATGACTAGGCGAGGAATACGCAAAGATGCTGGTGAGTCAGGTGACATACCTGGGGCCTCAAACAGGATCAGAAAGAATTGAAGTCAAGAAAAAGCTAAAAAGGAGGAAATCTGGGTATCAAAGAACTCATACAAGGATTGGAAAATGAATGACTGCCCTCTGAGAGTGAAACAAAATGGATTTAAATTTCATATTTGATGATTTGTGGGAACTGATGAAACTTCATCATTGTTTCTGTTTCCTTTAGTGTTACACCACCGATCTAAGGCCTGGCAAGTGATAACTGGGAGCCTGGGGACCTTGTGCGTGGTCTTGTTGACAGCAGTGTGTGTCTTGCTTGCAAACTGTAAGTAATTAAGAAAATAATCTGTCCTTGGCACAGTCAATATATCAACAACATAATACGTTTCAATGATTTGTGATCAAGACTGAATTTTTATTGTCCTAATTATTTTATTCTAAACAGAACTAAGTATTACCATGATTTTTTCCATAGTATATTCCAACAAAGAAGACCCAAACCAAAAAATATCACCTGTTCCCACTGTATCTTCCAAAAATGATGGTGAGTACTCTCTCTGTTTTGTCCACTTCTAATATTGATTATTAGGGTTAAAAGGTTTGTTTTCCTAACATCCACAAAACTTCAGTGAATCAGATAGAAAAAATCCTCTTTTATGGTATGTTCAATTTTTTATCATGGAACTATTAATATTGGGCAAGATGAGAAAGATGACACAGGGGAATGCAAGACCCAAAGTACTATGTATAATAGGTAAGTATTGTTTTTGTGATTTGATTATTTTTAGGAGAAAAATGGGATATAAATTATATTAAGGTGGGAGCAAGAGAAATGGGTGAAGAGGGCAAAAAGAAAAAGAAAACAAATGAAAAACAAAGGAGTTATGTCTCAATAACATTTTTTTTTGTTTCTAGCTTTCCCTGATGGAGATGATTCCTCTAGCATTTATGAAGTTAGAAGCATTTTGATTTTATTAAAGTACATTCATTTTATTTATACATTGATATAGCTATGATATAGAAAGCAGTTATTGTTTTGAATTCTTGTTGTTTTTTTTTCACTTATTGCAAGTTTACTCAAAGTCCTAACAGTAAACTCAGCACTTGAAAGAAAGACAAAGAATGCGAGAGAGAGGGAGATAATGTTTCTGAGTCTATTTTTTCAGGAAGTTGGGATGGTTCCCCTCTGACTTTCTTTCACGGAAATTTTTCCTTTTTAAAGAACAGTGTTAGATTCTCAGCACAGATGCATTTGCCAAGAAAGGTATCTCTTTTTCCATACACTAAAACCAAAAGGGTAGGGTCCCTTTGTCACTGAGGCCAAAGACATTCCTCATGAGTGTTCCTGATGAACATTTCCTACAAGCAGGGGGGATAAAGAAAGAAATAGAAGGAAAATAATAAAAATCATGCACTGGTTTGAGGATGACATAAAAATATTTTGGTTTAGCACTCCCATTCAAAAGCAGAGACATTACTTTGCCAACAAAGGTTCGTCTAGTCAAGGCTATGGTTTTTCCTGTGGTCATGTATGGATGTGAGAGTTGCACTGTGAAGAAGGCTGAGCACTGAAGAATTGATGCTTTTGAACTGTGGTGTTGGAGAAGACTCTTGAGAGTCCCTTGGACTGTAAGGAGATTCAACCAGTCCATTCTGAAGGAGATCAGCCCTGCCATTTCTTTGGAAGAAATGATACTAAAGCTGAAACTCCAGTACTTTGGCCACCTCATGCAAAGGGTTGACTCATTGGAAAAGACTCTGATGCTGGGAGGGATTGGGGGCAAGAGGAGAAGGGGATGACAGAGGATGAGATGGCTGGATGGCATCACTGACTCGATGGATGTGAGTCTGACTGAACTCCGGGAGTTGGTGATGGACAGGGAGGCCTGGTGTGCTGTGATTCATGGGGTCGCAAAGAGTCGGACACGACTGAGCAACTGATCTGATCTGATCTGAAGAAATTAAAAAGGACTAAACAGTTATGAAAGAGGAAGTCTAAGATTAAAAAAAGATGAAAAGAACTAATTTCAAGTCTAATTAAAAATAAATTCTTTGAGTAAAAAGAGAAAATCTCAACAGATGCAATAAACAGAGAGTAGATACATCAGTTGTTAATTTTTTATTTAAATTAGTGATTGACTTGAGAAACTTTGTTGTCTCTCAGAAAAAAAAAAAAAACCATATCAATGTCAAACATTAGCCATCCACATTGCTTGTGTTTCTGTTTTCCTTTCATTCGCCTAATTTGAAAATAAAAAGCGATCAAATAGGAAATTAAGGAAATGCAAATTATAACCCCAATGAGTTACCATTACACAACCACCAATATGGTTAGAATTTGAAAAGACTGACAGTAACAAGCTTTAGTAAGGATGTGGAACTAACTGTACTGGCACAAGCCCTTAACGAGCCTACTCTTAGACACTTGAAAAAGAGAAATGAAGGCATATGTCCACATAAGACATGTACAAGAATATCTAGAGACACTTTATTTATAATAACTAAAAATTATAAGCAATCCAAATATAAACCTCCAGAGACTACTCAGTAATGAAAAGGAATGAAATCTCTATACACACAATAGATAAGATTCAAAAACATACTGAGTGGGAAAAGATGCAAAAGAATTGATCTTGAAGGATTATGTTTATAAGAGCTGCTTAAAAATGTAAAAAAAATAATTTGTGGCGATGTAAATCAGATCCAAGGTTGTTTGGGTGAAGTAGGGGTGTTGGAGCATTAGTTGGGAAGTAACATAAATTAACTTCTGTGTTAATAGAAATATTCTAAAATTTGATTGGAGAGGAAGTTACAGAAATATATTCATTTATCAAAACTTATCAACTTGGATATTTCAAAACTGCTTTTTATTATGTGTAAATGATAACTCTGTGGACTGTAGCCTGCCAGGTTCCTCTGTCCATGGGATTTCCCAGGCTCAGAAGCAACCTGGGCTTGTATCCCTTCCTCTGTTGTGTTCATCCCAGATCTAGTGCAAGGCTGTAGTGCAGAAGGCTGGGTTTGGGGGTCAGGGCATCATGGCCATAAGAAGTGCTGCTGACAGAGATGTGGACGGTCTCTGTGGCATTCTCCTCCTGAGACCAGTCTGTCCCAGATGGACCTCTAAGATGTGGTAGAGAGGGATTGGAGCTGGGATGCTCTCCCTGGGAGAGGAACCACTGTATACTCCTGTGGGTGCTGAGAATGGCTGCTGCTGCCCCACCCAAAACACACCATAGCCCCTCCAGGCAGTCTCTGCGTGGCTACATCAAGTCCTCTCCCAATACCTGTGTGCCTGAAACTCAGCATTAAGCCACTGAGACTCCTGGGGTGCTACCCCTGTAGCCGCTATATTCGTAGCTGCCCCATCTGTCACCTTGTGTGTACGCTGACAGTGACCACTACCCACCCACCCCCATCACTCCCCAGGCCTCCCAGTCTCTCTGTGTGGAGTTAGACAGTCTTTTCCCAGGGCCTGGTTGTCCCAGATATCACACCAGGCTGTGGTGTGGAGTGAGCAGGGTTGGGGTGATCACCCTTTTGGATTAAAAAGAGTGTTGATCCAGTAGCCACAAGCCCAAAGATCTCTCCACCCTGATTGTTGGCAAACCAGCCCATGCACACCCCTCATAGAGTCAGTCTATCTAGGCTTCTCCAGTACTTCTATCTGTCCCAGCAGTTGTCTCAGCAGACGAGGGGGTTTGTCTCCCATGCACAGGACCTAGGACTGGAATGCCCAGATTGTGGCTCACCCTGCTTGCTGTTTGAGTGAAGGTCCTTCTCCTCATATCAGATCCTTCCCAAGGGTGCAGGTCCTGAAATGATGCCTTTTTTCTCCCATCCTACAGGGTTACATGTTTCCTGCTGTTTTGATTTTATAGGAGTCCTTCTACCAGTTTCCAGTTAGTTTTTCATGAGCATTGTTACACATGTAGATATTTTTTTGATGTGCCTGTGGGAAAATGAGTTCCATGTCTTCCTACTCCACCATCTTGTTCCCCCTCTCTAAGTCTACATTTTTTATGATTATAAAAAATTATTAAAATACACAAGTTACATGATTATTAAATTGTTGAAGTATAAGTTTTAAAAAATTACTTACTGAATTTTATTCTGTGTATTTAAATTGCTTCCCTGGTGGATAAGTTGCTAAAGAAACTGCCTGCAATGCCAGAGACTGAGGTTCAATCCCTTGGTAGGGTAGATATCCTGGAGAAGGAAATGGCAAGGAATATTTAAATTAATAGCAAAAATTTTGACAAAAGTGAAATAGCTCATTAGTTGCTTTTTGTGTTCATATGATTATATGTTGATTAGTTTTTTATTTATGACATTTATTTATTCACTTATTTATTTGACTGTGCTGGGTCTTAGTTGCAGCACATGGGATTTTCCATCGTCTTTGTGGCATGTGGGATATTTCTAGTTGCCACATGCAAACTCTTAGTTGCAACATGTGGGATCCAGTTCCCTGACCAGGGATCAAGACTGGGTCTCCTGCATAGGGGCTCAGAGTCTTAGCCACTGGACTACGATATGCATGCATAATTTTGATCAGATCAAAAAAGTTATACTTAAAATGCATTTTCCCTATAGATAAAATTTTATAACAAATTTTAAGTAGAAAAATTAAAAGCATGAGCTAATTATTGTTCAGTTCAGTCGCTCAGTAGTGTCCAACTCTGCGATCCCATGAATCACAGCACACCAGGGCTCCCTGTCTATCACCAACTCCTGGAGTTCACCCAAACCCATGTCCATCAAGTCGATGATGCCATCCAACCATCTTATCCTCTATCGTCCCCTTCTCCTGCCCTCAATCTTTCCCAGCATCAGGGTCTTTTCCAATGAGTCAGCTCTTTGCATCACGTGGCCAAAGTACTGGAGTTTAAGCTTCAACATCAGTCCTTCCAATGAACACCCAGAACTGATCTCCTTTAGGATGGACTGGTTGGATCTCCTTGCAGTCCAAGGGACTCTCAAGAGTCTCCAACACCATAGTTCAAAAGCATCAATTTTTCAGTGCTCAGCTTTCTTTATAGTTCAACTCTCACATCCATACATGACCACTGGAAAAACCATAGCCTTGACTAGATGGACCTTTGTTGGCAAAGTAATGTCTCTGCTTTTTAATGTGCTGTCTAGGTTGGTCACAACTTTCCTTCCAAGAAGTAAGTGTCTTTTAATTTCACGGTTGCAATCACCATGTGCAGTGATTTTGGAGCCCCCCAAAAATAAAGTCTGACACTGTTTCCACTGTTTCCCCATCTATTTGCCACCAAGTGATGGAACCAGGTGCCATGATCTTAGTTTTCTGAATGTTGAGCTTTAAGCCAACTTTTTCACTCTCCACTTTCACTTTCATCTAGAGGCTCTTTAGTTCTTCTTCACTTTCTGCCATAAGGGTGGTGTCATCTGCATATCTGAGGTTATTGATATTTCTCCCAGCAATCTTGATTCCAGCTTGTGCTTCTTCCAGCCCAGCGTTTCTCATGATGTACTCTGCATAGAAGTTAAATAAGCAGGGTGACAATATACAGCCTTGACGTACTCTTTTCCCTATTTGGAACCAGTCTGTTTTTCATGCCTAGTTCTAACTGTTGATTCCTGACCTGCATACAGGTTTCTCAAGAGACAGGTCAGGTGGTCTGGTATGCCCATCTCTTTCAGAATTTTCCACAGTTTATTGTGATCCACACAGTCAAAGGCTTTGGCACATTCAATAAAGCAGAAATAGATGTTTTTCTGGAACTCTCTTGCTTTTTTGATGATCCATCGAATTTGATCAATTCAAATTTGGCAGTTTGATCTCTGGTTCCTCTCCCTTTTCTAAAACCACCTTGAACATCTGGAAGTTCATGGTTCACATATTGCTGAAGTTAGCTATGGTTTTGTTTAAAATTTGCCCAGAAATGTTACCAAAAAATGCTTGTTTTGCTTTCTACCTAATATCCATCTGTATAACAAACAGGAAGATAAGGGAATTGTGTTAGTAGTAGTGACTTATTGTACAGAGTACACATTAAATATATTTTTACGTTCTAGAATGTTCCTGTGACCATTGTTCAACTCACTGGATTGGATTTGGAAGTAGTTATTATCATCTTTCGAGTAAAACCAAAACCTGGATGGAGAGCCATGCTGCCTGTGAAGAGCTAAATACCCACCTTCTAAAGATCGATATCAAGGGAGAGCTGGTAGGGGAAACACTTCATTTGTTTGTTATTGTTGTTGTTATACTGTGACTGTATTTGGTTTGAAAACATTAGGGATTGATGGTATAATTTGGCAAAACTGATGTTCTCAAAAGTCTATGATATTTTGTTTCTTTGACTCAGTTTTATTAGGGAGAAATTAGAGAAACTCCACTTTTTGAACATTCAATGCTAGGAAAAAAGCACATTAATAAATGAGATATCTTGAGAAAAAATCTTATTAATACTAAGTGGATGTGTGTAAACCCTTGGGCGAAATTTAATCAATAATCTTTGAGTCAGAAAGGAGTGAATTATAATATGTACACATTTATGATTTTTTTCCAAATAGGAAATTTTATCAATGCTTGAAGTAAAAGGATGGATAGGTCTCAAAATCAATGAAACCAGTGAATCCTGGTTATGGGAAGATGGCAGCACAGTAATTGAAAACCTGTATGTACAGTGTTTTGATAACTGAACTTTTCTGAGATTATATGTGGTTTTGTGTGTATGTGTGTTATGTGTGTAGGGAACAGAAAGAGCAACCAAGATAAAGGAAATCATTATGTTTTTTGAGGATCAGTCTGTGGGATTTAATTGGGGAAAATAATTCTTTCTAAATAATCTCAGCTTTAGAACCTTTACATTGTTAACTTTACTGGACTCTTAGGAGAAATTGGGCATAGTTTTAGGCAAGTTTATAAATCTATACATTTCTATCATAGTTTTATCATTCGTGATTTGCTTTTGTTGTTGTCCAGTCACTGTCATTTCCGATTCTGTGACCCCATGGACTGTCTTCCCTATCCTTCATTAACTCCCTGGGTTTACTCAAAGTCATGTCCATTGGGTCAGGGCTGCCATCCAACCATCTCATCCTCTATCACCGTCTTCTCCTCTTGCCCTTAATCTCTCCCCACGTCAGGGTCTTTTCCATTGAGTCAGCTCTTCACATCAGGTGGCCAAAGTATTGGAGCTTCAGCTTCAGCATCAGTTCTTCCAATGAATATTCAGGATTGATTTCCTTTGACTTATAAATTGTCATTTGGCTTATAATTCTATTTAAACAAACAGGATTAGATACTGTTTAGTATTAACTGCTAAATTTAAAGACTCAGTCTTCAGGGGTTTGTTCTTATTTTATTTGTTTAGTTTGTTCTTTTATTCTTTCTCATTTTGTTTGTTAATTTTAAGCTTGAGATAAAATTGGCATTTGAAGATTTTATTGCTTTAATTTTTTTACAGATTTGAATTCCTGAAAATGGAGAAAGATGGTTGTGCATATATTGAAGGAAATTATGTTTATACTGCTAACTGTTCATCTAGGAAAAGTTACGTGTGTGAGTTTACTGTATAGCAGCTCAATTTTGCTAATACAAGTTGTTGCTGCTGCTGCTGCTGCTGCTAAGTCACTTCAGTCATGTCCAACTCTGTGCGACCCCATAGACGGCAGCCCACCAGGCTTCGGCATCCCCAGGATTCTCCAGGCAAGAACACTGGAGTGGATTGCCATTTCCTTCTCCAATACAAGTTGTTAGTGAATCCTAATTAATTAAAGAGCATAAAATATGTTGCTGCTTTTATAAAATTTTATTAGTTATTAGTTAAACCTTTTTTTACTGCATGCAGAATACTTCAGTTACATTTCCAAATTTTAAATGTACTCAAAGTGAGGAAAATTTACCACCCATAAATTCCTTGGGAGTGAGTAGTCTCCTTATGAGAGCTCATATTAGTAATTATTTATGTAATAAAGTTAGCAAACATCCTTTATGAACTAAAAAAATTGTAAAAATTAGGGATATAAAACTAAAAAAGGCTTCTACTTATATCAGTTAGGGTTCTGGCATGAAATAGACATTTAAGATTGTTGTAGAGGTTCACAGTGGTAAACCACATTGGTAAGGTTTAATGGAAAAACAAGAAATAGCAAGATTTATAAACCTTTGTCTGTCCAGTCTTGGAGGCAAACCAGTATGCTTATGTTCATGCATACTCCTTAAGAACAAAGCCCAGGCTTCCCACAGCCCTTCCATCTGTTTTAGTAGTCTTACAATCAGTCACAGGTACTTGTCTCCCCCACATAGGACTCCAGACTGTGACACCCAATCCATGGCTTGACCCATTCAATCCCAAGAGTGGGTCTCCATCAGTATAATCTCTCTTTCCTCTGAGTTCCCTCCAAGGGGCACCAGTCCTGACCCAATCACTTCTCTTCCCTTTCTACTTGATTATTTGTGTATCTTTCTTACAGTTTCAGTTAAACAGGAGTCCTTTTGCCAGTTTCCAGTTAGGTTTCAGTGAGAATTGTTCCACATGTGGAAGTATTTTTGACATGTTGTGAAGGAGTAGGTGAGCTTTATGTCCTTTTACTCCATCATATTGATCTGAACTTCCTTTATTCAATTTGCATACAGCATTCCTATCTTTTGACCTGCAAAGTTTCTGTTGAAAAGCCAAATGATAGTCTTGTGGGAGTTCCTTTGTACATTGTAATTTGCTGTGTTGTGCTTAGTCACTCAGTGTTGTCTGACTCTTTGCAATCCCATGGACTGTAGCCTGCCAGGCTTCTCTGTCCATAGGGATTCTCCAGACCAGAATACTGGAGTGGGTGACCTTTCCCTTCTCCAGGGGATCTTCCCAACCCAGGGACTGAACCCAGGTCTCCTGCATTGCGGGCAGATTCTTTACCAGCTGAGCTACCAGGGAAGCCTCTCCCTTGTACAATACCAGTGGCTTTTCCCTTAATGATTTTATTAATAATGGTCTCTTTTTATTTTTAATTATTGCCACTATCTTTATAATGTGTTTCTTTGAGGACCCCTTTGGGTTCATATGTTTTTGTACCGTCTGTCCTCCCAGACAGGGATATTTGTTTCTCGGGTTAAGGAAGTTTTCTGCTCCTATTTCTTCATATGAGTTTTCTGCTCCATCTCTTACTGGGGATCTGTATGATGCAATTGTTTGTGCACTTGATATTGCATAATGTGTGTCTTAAACTGTCCTCGATTTTTAAAAGTCTTCTCTTTTTTTCCTTTTCTGTTCAACTTAAATGCTTTTCTCTACTCTCTCTTCCAGACTACTGAACTGTTCATCTGCGGCATCTAATCTGTTGTTGATACCTTCATGTGTATTTTAAAATTTTAGCTATTGAATTCTATAGCTCTGTGTGTTTCTTCTGTTATTTTCTAACTTTTTGTTAAAAATACTGTGTAATCCTTTCTTCTCTTGAGTTCATTGAGTATATCCATAATCATTTTCTTGAACTCTGTCAGGTAGATTGGTCATATCCACTTTACTTCTTTTTCTATGATTTTACCTTGCTCTTTTTGTCTCTGTCATTTTCTCTAATTCTCTGTGTTTATTTCTCTGTGTTAGGTAGCTTGGTCATGTTTCTTGTTCTTGAAGAAGTGGTCTTATGTAAGAGATGTCCTATGGGGCCAGCAGCAGACTCTTCTGGTCACCAGAGCCATATGCTCTAGGAGTGAGTCTGTGGACAGCATAGGATGACTACTATGGGGACACTGATAGGTGGGGCTGTCCTCATATTGTTGGTTACATTTGCAGCAAACATTTTTACATGTTGTCACTTTTTCCCCCCACTTTTTAAGTAATATCTTTTTGATAGACACAAAGACTTTATTCCACAGTTTTACTGAGATATAATCAACATGCAACATTGTATAAGTCCAGCATGTTGATTTGACACATTTCTATTGCAAAATGACTGTCATCATTGCATTACCTAGCATGTCTGTCCTATCAGAGACATACATTTCTTTTTTGTGATGAAAACTTTCAAGATCTAATTTATTAGCAACTTCCAGGTATATACTACAATATTATTATCTTATTCATCATCAAATCAGATCAGTCGCTCAGTCGTGTCCAATTCTTTGTGACCCCATGAATCGCAGCACGTCAGGCCTCCCTGTCCATCACCAACTCACAGAGTTCACTGAGACTCACATCCATCGAGTCAGTGATGCCATCCAGCCATCTCATCCTCTGTCGTCCCCTTCTCCTCTTGCCCCCAATCCCTCCCAGAATCAGAGTCTTTTCCAATGAGTCAACTCTTCGCATGAGGTGGCCAAAGTACTGGAGTTTCAGCTTTAGCATCATTCCTTCCAAAGAAATCCCAGGGCTGATGTCCTTCAGAATGGACTGGTTGGATCTCCTTTCAGTCCAAGGGACTCTCAAGAGTCTTCTCCAACACTACAGTTCAAAGGCATCAATTATTCATCATACTATACACTAGATCCCTAGAACCTGTTAATCTTATAACTGGAAATTTATGTCCTTTGATTAGTATTTCCACAGTCCACTCCCAGTTCCTAGTGACAATCACTTCTCTCTCTGTTCTCTGAATTTGGCTTTTTCAGATTCCATATGTATGTGATATCATGTAATATTTATTTGTCTCTGTCTGACTTATTTCATTATCAAGTATCTAAATTAAGGTCGCTTTTATAATATGTAGCTTTGTGTTTACCACGCCGAATTCTCTCTTACCATTCTTCAGTTTTAGGAATAAAATATCTATTCTAGGCTCTTTGCCCTACTATAAATTTTTAGAAATAATTGATTAAGGTCTAGAATAAACAATGATAGGGTGTTTGTTTTAGTTACACTAAGTATTTAGATTACTTTGGGCAGAATTTGCATATTTATAATGTAAGTAAATATTTCAATGAATTGGCAAGAGATATCACTAGTAATTTACATCTTCTTTAATAATTTTCAGTAAACTTCATAATTTTCTACATAGAAATAGTGAATATCTTCTGGTATTTACTCCAGATACTCCTAGGTCTTTAAATTTTTTCCTAATGTAAATGGAATCATCTATTATATTAAACAAATTCATAGTGTAAATAAAACATGCAGAAAACTGCACAGACTATTAATGTAGAGCTTGTTTAATTTTCACAAAATAAATATACTTGTTGTATATTTATATGTTGAGATCCTAACATATAAATATATGTTAAGATCTAATCCCCCAGGACCTGAAAATATGAACTTATTTGAAATGGGTCTTGGGTCTTGGTGGATATGATCAAGTTAAAGCTACTTCTCTCTTTAGAGAGAAGCCTAATCGAATATGCTCATTTGTAGGACCTGCTGACACCTTTATTTTGAACTTCTATCTTCATAGAGCTGTGGAAAAAAAAAATTCTGTTCTTTTAAGACACTCAAGTTGTGCTACTTTGTTACAGAAGGCCTAGGAAACAAATACAACACCCAAGTAACCAGTACCAGATAATTAACAAGGCTTTGACCAGAAACATATTGATATATCTTTTGTTACTGAAACTTTAGTGACTGAGGATGTTTCAATATTCACTTATGTAACAAATCACCAACCACAGGCATTAATGTCTGCAAAAATCCCCTGGTCAATAATGTGTTAAACAATATTACAAGCACTTGAGAAATGCCTCTAGGACATTGTCTCTAGGAATGACTTCTCACCATGGTAACTATTATTCATTCCCATTATTATACCTTCTAGGAATAAATCCTCTCTAAAATAAATTCTGTCCTAATTTATAACAGCAGAGATTAGAGTTACTGTATAAATAAATAGAATTTTATAGAATAAACTATTTTGTATCTTATTTTTTGCTCAAAATTATGTTCATGTTATTAACCCACAATGACATGAACAGATAGTTTAAATAAAAGAAATACCAAAAAGAGATGCTTGGTGTCACAAATAATAGGAAATTGTAAATTTAAATAACTCAAGACAACTCTTTCCATTGGTAAAGGCTTTATTGGCAAAATCAAACAGATTCATAACACACTTTGTTGGTAAAGATGTAGGGAAGCAAGCACTTTTGAATGATGCTATTTGGGGATAGTAAGTGCACAAGCTCTATTAAACACTAAATTTCTATCAAAATTTAATTTACATATTTTTTGACACAGAAATAGCACTGCAGGAGATTTATATTATAGATATGCTCTATGGCAAATGATACAGTATATCATGCTATTTATTGGATAATTTTTCTATAATTACCAAATTCTGGGGCAAAACTGAATATCCATTGAAATAAGCAGTTAAATTTTTTTTAAGTAATTTATTTTAAATGAAACAAAGATAAATATTTTTAATGATAAAAGGTACAATTCACAAAGAAGATAGACATCATAAACCATTAGCTACCTTAACAGCAAAGAAACAAAAATGTATAAAGCAAAAATCAGAAGGAATAAAAGGGAAAAGAAAAAAATATATAATCACAATGAGACAGGTTAACACTTCTCTGAGAATATTTTATCAAGTAAGCAGTTAAATTTTATCGTAATACTTGCAATTGTTTACAAAAAGTGAGATAGCTCTTTATATGCTGACATGGAAAAATCTGCAAGAAGGTTATTTAAATAAAAAAATAAAGAAGCAGGACTATTGTTTATAATTCAGTTCAGTTTAGTCGCTCAGTCATGTCTGACTCTGTGACCCCATAAACTGCAGCCTGCCAGGCCTCCCTGTCCATCACCAACTCCCGGAGTCCACCCAAACCCATGTCCATCGAGTATGTGATGCCATCCAATCATCTCACCCTCCATCATCCCCATCTCTTCCTGCCCTCAATCTTTCCCAGCATCAGGGTCTTTTCCAATGAGTCAGCTCTTCGCATCACGTGGCCAAAGTACTGGAGTTTCAGCTTCAACATCAGTCCTTCCAATGAACACCCAGGACTGATCTCCTTTAGGATGGACTGGTTGGATCTCCTTGCAGTCCAAGCGACTCTCAAGAGTCTTCTCCAACACCACAGGTCAAAAGCATCAATTCTTTGGCGCTCAACTTTCTTTATAGTCCAACTCTAACATCCATACACGATCACTAGAAAAACCATAGCCTTAACTAGACAGACCTCTGTTGACAAAGTAATGTCTCTGCTTTTGATTGTCCTGTCTAGGTTGGTCATAACTTCCCTTCCAAGGAGTAAACGTCTTTTAATTTCATGGCTGCAATCACCATTTACAGTGATGTTTGAGCCCAGAAAAATAAAGTCAGCCATCGTTTCCCCATCTATTTGCCATGAAGTGATTGGACCAGATGCCATGATCTTAGTTATCTGAATGTTGACTTTTAAGCAAACCTCTTTCACTTTCATCAAGAGGCTCTTTAGTTTTTATTCACTATCTGCCATAAAGGTGGTGTCATCTGCATATCTGAGGTTATTGATATTTCTCCCAGCAATCTTGATTCCAGCTTGTGCTTCTTCCAGCCCAGTGTTTCTCATGATGTACTCTGCATATAAGTTAAATAAGCCAGGTGACAATATACAGCCTTGAAGTATTCCTTTTCCTATTTGAAACCAGTCTGTTGTTCCATGATTACATAACATTTGATTTAGCATATAGCATGTATATAATTTTATGTTCCTAGAATATCTCTGGAATAACATCTAGGCAAATATAATATTTGCTCTGAGAAGGAAATGAGGAAAAATAAAAGACTTTGTTCATTATTTCACACCTTTCATATTTATACAGAGTGAAGTAAGCCAGAAGGAAAAACATAAATACAGTATACTAACGCATATATATGGAATTTAGAAATATGGTAACAATAACCCGGTGTACGAGACAGCAAAAGAGACACTGATGTATAGAACAGTCTTATGGACTCTGTGGGAGAGGGAGAGGGTGGGAAGATTTGGGAGAATGGCAATGAAACATGTAAAATATCATGTAGGAAACGAGTTGCCAGTCCAGGTTCGATGCATGATGCTGGGTGCTTGGGGCTGGTGCACTGGGACGGCCCAGAGGGATGGTATGGGGAGGGAGGAGGGAGGAGGGTTCGGGATGGGGAACACATGTATACCTGTGGCGGATTCATTTTGATATTTGGCAAAACTAATACAATTATGTAAAGTTTAAAAATAAAATAAAAAAAAAAAAAGAAAGAAAGTATCAATTTCAAACCTTTTAAAATACATTTAATAATGACTTACATAGATAACTTTAAAATATCTACTCCATTAAATGAAATTGTTTGATGTTTTATTATTTACTGGCCCTCGAAATTTTTTAAATCTAAATTTATTTTTTGGACTTTTGACTTTATTACATTTAAAACTTATTGTTTTATCCTTCAGGAATATTTGAGAGATCATAATCCTTCATAAATCATGCATAGTTGAGTAATTTGAATGAACATCCTAAGTTTTTTTTTTTCATAGTATCTATTAAAGAATTAAAATATTGACTTTGAACACAATAATTCTTTTAGTTATCAGGGCAAATAAACTTCTTTTCACAAATGTAATGAAGCTGTCTAATATAAACATCAAAAATGATACTCACTGAATCGAAGTATCCACATTTCCCATCAGGTGAATTCTGTTGGAAATTCCTACAACAGAAAATATATTTATTTTAGACAGTCATTCTTCAGGAAAAATTTGATTATGACAAATTTAAAACATATGTGTGTAATTGTTTCAGTGTTCAGATGCAAATCTTGTGACAGATATATAGCTATAAAATTGTAAAGTGTAACTTTATATATAAAACTAATAGAAGTATTGCCAATTATAACTAGACATAAAAATACTTCCAGTTTCCTATGACTCAGAATAATGTGCTGAAAGCAATTATCTACTATACTAGCCTCACTTTGAGTGCAGAAAGTGCTAATATGCATTAAAAATGAATGTATATTTTTAATTTTTTTAGTTTGGTCATTTTTAAAGTCTTAAATGGATTTGTTACAATATTGTTTCTTTTTTTTTAATGTTTTGGTTTTTTGGCCACGAGGCCTGTGGGATCTTAGTTCCCCAACCAGGAATTGAGCTGGAAGGCAAAGTCTTGACCACTGCACTGCCAGGGAAGTCTCAAGAGTGTATGTTTGGAAAGCAAGATAGCTGAGTTGGAGATCCTGAGCTCATTTCCTTCCACAGACAAACTAAAACTACAACCGTATGTAGAACAACGATCTCTGAGAATGACTTAAAGACCAACAGAGCAGATTTTCTATAACTAAGGTTGTAAAGACACTGCATAGGGGCTTCCCTGGTGGCTCAGTGGTAATGAATCTGCCTGCCAATGTAGGAGACACGGGTTCAGTCTCTTATACAGGAAGATCACACATGCCATGGAGTAACTAAGCCTGTTCACCACAACTGTTGAGCCTGTGCTCCAGAGCCCATGCTTTGCAACAAGAGAAGCCACCAGAATGAGAAGCCTGTGCATCACAGCTAGAGAGTAGCCCCCACTTGCCACAACTAGAGAAAAGCCTCATGCAGCAATGAAGACCCAGCACAGCCAAAAATAAATTAAAATTTAAAACAGACAATGCCTAGGTATAGTGATTCAGAGCCTGCATTCCCAGTGCCATGAGATGTGAGTGCAACTGCAGAGTTCACCCCTGAAAAGCAAAGGTTCTGGCCCTTCGCTGGGGTCCCCAGACCAGGGGACCTGCACTAGGAAGATGAGTCCCCATAATGTCTGGTTTTGAAAACTAGCGGGGCTTTTACATCCCAGGGAGCCAGAGGTCAGTATGAGACTCTAGTTTTGAAGGACTCACACACAAACTAACTTGCTCTGATCCCAGAACAGCAGCAGAAGCTTGAAAAGTATCAGAGTCATACAAGAAAAAAATTAATTGAGTAATTTTAGGGCCCGTGATAAAGGGGCAGGGATATGGTAGAACTTTCTATTGGGATGGAAACACTGGTGGGGGATACTTTTTTTTTTTAGCTCTTTACCCACCTAGCTAACCCAGCACTGGTTGGCACCATTCCTGTTGCTCCTTCCCAGGTGGTTCAATGATAAAGAATCTGCCTGCCAAGTAAGAGAAGCAAGAGACATGGGCTTAATATCTGAGTCGGGAAGATTCCCTGGGGTGGGAAATGGCTACTGGCTCCAATATTCTTGCCTGGAGAGTGCCATGACAGAGAAGTCTGGCAGACTACAGTCCAGGGGGTTGCAAAGAGTCGGATATGACTGAGTGACTTATCACAAGCACAGAGAGGTAAGCACAACGAGGAGGCAAATAGACATAGTCACTATGTTGTACACCTGAAACTTGTTGTATGTCAACTATATGTCAATAAAAATTTTACGTAAATAACTAAAATGAAAGTACACCTTTTTCCTACTGACCTTAAGGACTTTGGGGCTTCCCTAGTACCTGAGATTCTTTCCCTGGTAAAGAATCTGCCTGCAATGCAGGAGACTTGTGTTCCATCCCTTGGTCAAGAAGATCCCCTGGAGAAGGGAATGGCTACCTCCTTCAGTATTCTTGCTTGGAGAATCCCAAAGACAGAGGAGCCTGGTGGGCTACAGTCCATGGGAGTCACAAAGAGTCAGACATGACTGAGCAACTAACACTTTTATAAAGACTTTCATACCAAAGAAAGTATTAAAATTCTGTGAAATTGAGCAATGAGATTAGGGAACATAGATTTTACATTTTAGAGGGAGGAGGCAGCAATATGTAGGAGAAAATGTTGCTTAATTTTAATTTTCTCTAAATGTTCCTGAATCTAACCAATAGTGAGTAATACTTTTAAATCACAAAATTATCTGTGTGAAGTCACCAAACTTTCAAATTCTGCTAATGACCTCCGTAGCACTTCTATTTAAGGTATCCCACGACCCTACCTGCTTCATTGTTTTCCTTATGTCTCTTTCACCACCCTTTGTGTCTGCAAAAGTTCAGGCTTAGATTTCCTGAAGGTCACTCCCAGCTTCATAGTATTGACAATGTCTCTGCAATGATTCATGCTGCACTTGCATTCCCAGCACAGACCTCTCATTTGAACTGGATAACCATGTACAAAAACCATCATGTGATATCTTGTGGATAGATAAATGTTTAATATGTTTATCTGACATATCTAAAATTGAATTCCAAATATGTCCCATCAGAGTTAATGGCAAATATTCTTACAATTACTGACATAAAAATCTTGGAGGCATCCCTGACATCTCTGACTCACACATCTTTAAATACGTTTGGAATCTGTCAGCAGACCAACTCAACCAATGTTTATCAGTTCAATTCTGTTCAGTTCAGTCCCTCAGTTGTGCCTGACTCTTTGCAACCCCACAGACTGCAGCACACCAGGCCTCCCTGTCAATCACCAACTCCCGAAGTTTACGCTAATTCATGTCCATCCAACTATCTCATCCTCTGTCATCCCCTTCTCCTTAATGTTCATCATTGTTCATCAAGCCACTATCATCTCTCACCTAGATGACCGTACTAAGTACTTCACGTCCCAGTTCTTACTCCCTATACCCCTAAACATACCCTAGACAGCCTGGAAGGCAAAGTCAAGTGCGCCTTAGGAAGCATCACTACAAAGCTAGTGGAGGTGATGGAATTCTAGTTGAGCTATTTCAAATCCTAAAAGATGGTGCTGTGAAAGTGCTCAACTCAATATGCCAGCACATTTGGAAAACTCAGCAGTGACCACAGGACTGGAAAAGGACAGTTTTCATTTCAATTCCAAAGAAAAGCAATGCCAAAAAATGTTCAAACTACCACACAATTGCACACTAGGAAAGTAATGCTCAAAATTCTCCATGCTAGTCTTCAACAGTATGTAAACCATGAACTTCCAGATATTCAAGCTGGATTTACAAAAGGCAGAGGAACCAGAGATCAAATTGCCAACATCCATTGGATCATCGAAAAAGCAAGAGAGTTCCAGAAAAACATCTATTTCTGCTTTATCGATTATGCCAAAGCCTTTGACTGTGTGGATCACAATAAACTGTGGAAAATTCTTCAAGAGATGGGAATACCAAATCACTTGACCTGTCTCCTGAAAAATCTCTATGTAGGTTAGGAAGAAAAGGTTAGAACTGGACATGGAACGACAGACTGGTTCCAAATAGGGAAAGGAGTACATCAAGGCTGTATATTGTCACCCTGCTTATTTAACTTATACAGAGTACATCATGCAAAATGCCAGGCTGGATGAAGCACAAGCTGGAATCAAGATTGCCAAGAGAAATATCAATAACATCAGATACACATATGACAACACCCTTATGGCAGAAAATGAAGAACTAAAGAGCCTGTTGATGAAAGTGAAAGAGGAGAGTGAAAAATTTGGCTTAAAACTCAACAATCAGAAAATTAAGATCATGGCACCTGGTCCCATCACTTCATAGCAAATAGACGGGGAAACAGTAGAAAGAGTGACTGACTTTATTTTCTTGGGCTTTAAAATCACTGCAGATGGTGACTGCAGCCATGAAATTAAAAGATGCTTGCTCCTTAGAAGAAAAGCTATGACCAACCTAGACAGCAGATTAAAAATAAGACATATCACTTTGCCAACAAATGTCCATCTAGTCAGAGCTATGGTTTTCCAGCAGTCATGTATATGAGAGTTGGACTATAAAGAGAGCTGAGCATTGAAGAATTGATGCTTTTGAACTGTGGTGTTGGAGAAGACTCTTGAGAGTCCCTTGAATTGCAAGGAGATCCAACCAGTCCATCCTAAAGAAAATCAGAGATGCCACCAGTCTATCGTAAAGGAAATCAGTCATGAATATTCATTGAAAGGACTGATGCTGAAGCTGAAGCTCCAACTCTTTGGCTACCTGATGTGAAGAATTGACTCACTGGAAAAGTCCCTAATGCTGGGAAAGGCTGAAGGCAGGAGGAGAAATGGACAACAGAGGATGAGATGTTGAATGGATCACCGACTGGATGGACATGAGTTTCAGCAGGCTCCAGGAGTTGGTGAAGGACAGGAAATCCCGGTGGGCTGCGGTCCATGGGGTCGCAAAGAGTCTGATATGACTGAGCAACTGAACTGAATTAATACCCCTAAATACACATACCCACAGTCTAATCTCAAAGAGTGAGTCTCTAAAACTAGAAATCTGCCCTCATCACTCCTCTGCTCAAAACCCTCCAGTAGTTATCCTCCTGAAAACAAATCAAAGTTCTTGCAATAACGTCTGATCTCTTACATGTTGCTGTTGTTGTTCAGTTAAGTTGTGTCCAACTCTTTGCAACGCCATGGACTATAGCCTGCCAGCTCCTCTGTCATGGGATTTTCCAGGCAAGAATACTGGAGTGAATTGCCATTCCCTTCAGAGGAGCTTCCTCATCCAGGGATTGAACCCTCATCTCCTGTGTTGGCAGGCAGATTCTTTACTGCTGAGCCACCAGGGAAGCCCATGTTCTCTGTCATCCTTATTATTTCTCTGCTCTCTGACCTACTTTTCTTCTTCTTTCCCCACTTTGCTCCAGTCTTATAGGTCTCTTGCTTTTTCCTCATGCAGGTGATATACATTCCAACCTCTGAGTTTTTACACGTACTTTTTTTTTTTCTGGATAATATCTTTCAATTCCTTTTTTAAATTAATTAATTTATTTTAATTGGAGGCTAATTACTCCACACTATTTTAGTGGTTTTTGCCATACATTGACATGAATCAACCATGGGTATACATGTGTCTCCCATCCTGAACCACCCTCCCACCTCCTTCCCCATCCCATCCCTCAGGGTTGTCCCAGTGCACCGGTTTTGAGTGCCCTGTTTCATGCATCGAACTTGGACTGGTGATCTATTTCACATATAGTAATATACATGTTTCAATGCTATTCTCTCAAATCATCCCAGTCTCGCCTTCTCCCACAAAGCCCAAAAGTCAGATCTTTATATCTGTCTCTTTTGCTGTCATGCATATAGGGTTGTCATTACCATCTTTCTAAATTCCATATATATGCATTAATATACTGTATTGGTGTTTTTCTTTCTGACTTACTTCACTCTGTATAATAGGCTCCAGTTTCATCCATCTCATTAGAACTGATTCAAATGCATTCTTTTTAATAGCTGAGTAATATTCCATTTTATGTATATACCACAGCTTTCTTATCCATTCATCTGCCAATGGACTTCTAGGTTGCTTCCATGTCCTAGCTATTGTAAACAGTGCTGCAGTGAACATTGGGGTACAAGTGTCTTTTCAATTCTGGTTTCCTAGTGTGTATGCCCAGTAGTGGGATTGCTGGGCTGTACACTGACTTTTTTACTGTGCGGAAGCTATCCCACCAGGCAACCCATATAGCTTGCTCATTCAAGATACTGTATGGACATAATTTCTCAAGAAGGCTGTCCCTGGCAACTCTATTTAACACAATGAAGTATCTTTCCTTTGCATCCATATATAAGAAAGTACTTTGTGATATAGTGGAATATATGGACTCATATCACATCATAGCATTTATCATTCTCTGATATGTTATGCAATTTACTTGGCATATTTTGTTTTCTGTCAATAATTTTCATTATCCCTATCTCTCATGCATTAAAATGTAATCTTCTACAAGAGTAAGATATTTTTGTATGTTTGTTTATTGCTATAGCTTCAATAGCTAGAATAGCTACATGGGACAGTGGGTAATTAATCAATAAACAGCTTGTTAAAGAGCCTGTGTTTCTCATATTTTTCCCCATGCTACTTATCTTTAACAGGTGATTTTTCTTCATTTTCTAAACTACCTTCCTAGATATGGATCGACAAATCTATGCCGACTAACTAATGATGAGAGGGGGTTAACTGGAGTTAATGTGAACTTATGTGAAATAATGGCTTGAAAGACAGTACCACATAAGCTATTTGAGATTACTAAATGATTTATTAGGAAATGGATTTGTTTCAATTCTTCAATGACATTCCAGTAAGTAGCTACAAATTTCATATACAGAGAGTGCTGGGTTTAGGTACAATTGTTCTTTCCCATTACATTTTTACTCTTTCTTCCAGCCCCACCTGCAAATACAACTAGCATCATCAAATACACAAGGGAAAAATACAAAAGTAAAATGTTACTTTACTCTGTTTGGAAGACCCCTCCATTAAAGAACATGAGAAGAAATAATGTACTTTGTGTTTGATGATTTGGGGCCTGAGATTTGCATCTGGTTCCTTGAGAAGTGATATTCAGTGCAATTAAAGATGGTCCCTAAATTCCCAAGGACCATTTCAGTTCATGACCTGTAATCTCTGAGTCAGTTACTGAGAATGAAATGAAAACTTACATGTTCTGAGAAAGAGATGAACTATCCAGCCACATCCAGGGATGATTAGCTCCTTTTTAATATAATCCAACCCAATAGTTGTATTTTATTTTTGATCGAATGATCTGTGGGAAAATTAGAATCACTAGCGTTATTCATAATATTGATAACACTTTATTACTGGGGACTTTCATAAAACACTGGACATATTTGTCTTCAAATGCCCCTATGATAAATCAAAAAAGCACTAATTTCTCCATCGTGCAGAGAAGAAATGAAAGTGGGAAAGCCTCATGAATGACTCATCCCATTCTTTGTGTCTGGATGAAAGGTATCAAGGAAGAGACAGGATAGACTAAAAGAAATTCCAAGTATAACTGAATAGACGGGTTAATATGGGTGCTCTAAACCTAAAACTTCTCTTCAATGAAAGACATCTTAAAAATGTGAAAAGACAAGCTTCAAATCTGGAGATATCTGCAATATTTAGCTTAAAGAACAAATAAAATATTCTTATAAATCAATAAGAAAACATAATAAATATAATATATAGTCAATAAATATGGAAATATTTCAAGCTCACTAGAAATCAGGGTAATGCAAATCAAAACTACAAAGATATTGACAGCTATTCAACTGTCAAAAATTAAGAATAACAACTCCAAAGAGTTGGACATGACTGAGTGACTGAACTGAAGAATAACTACTCCAAGTTTGTGGGACACCAGATTTCAAAGATATTTTTTAAACCACTGCTAAAAATATTGAAAAATAATTAGGAATTATCATATAAAATTAAACTTTTACATACCCAATTATCCTATGATTCCACTCCTCAGAATATTGTGACAAAGAAAAGATAGGACACGGGGGAAAAAAAAAAACTTATGAAGTGATATATCTATGAATGTTTAATGAAGGACAATTCATAACAACAAAAATGGGAAAAAAATTAAATTCCCATCATTTAGACTACAGATAAACTATATGTGTACTATGAAATATTATATAGCAGTGAAAAATGGAGAAACTGTATCTACAAGTTTTAAAACAGGTCATCCCATTTACTTCCATGTTAATGTAAGGAAACAAATTTTCTTAAGCATTTTTTATATATCAAATGGGAATCATACTGTCTATTCTGATGATTTTGTGTACTGAAATAATGGATGCATGCAGTTTCTGAAACATCCTTACCATAAAAATACTATTAATTATTTGCAATCATTCTTTATGGTGCATTTTATTCACTTGAAATATTTTCATATGGATGCAAATGTGGAGCTATAAAGTCATATTTTTTCCTAAGAGCAACATCTTTCTCTCTTTTTCTCTTTCTGTATTTCCCTCTCTCTCTCTCTCTCTCTCTCACACACACACACACACACCAGTTTTTTCTACTATAGTTAAATTGCATAGAGGAAAATTTTAATTATTAACTTTTAATGTCTAGGTAAAATATATAGGTATTTTAGAGGCACGTCAAAAATATACCCTATCATTTCTAGGTCTCTGAAAAAGCACTAAAATTAAATGTTCATCAATTCTTTCATTTATATATCTTTGTTACATACTAGGGGTCTATATCATTTATAAAAGACTGTTTTCACATATCACTGGATTTAAGTCACTGCTTTACCTATACTCTTAGGCTCTATAAAGCAAGGAAATACCAAAAATCCTAAACCATTAGCATGAAAGTAATGCTGTTATACAAGAAAGTCTGTCATAAGATTTGTACAACATAAAGTTTTCACTCTAACAAACATCACAAGGTTTCAGAAATTTCAGAGGAGATGGAATAGTTCGTGGAAGTACACAGATGAAAGATACAAAACGTTTGGCTGAAATGTCAAAGTCCAGAAACTCCAGTGGCAGAAGTAAAATTGTAGACAACAAAAATGGGAAGAGACAAGAGAAATACAGATTAAAATAAAGCTAATTTCCTGAGGGTAAAATAAAACTCATATCATTCAGGGATTGATTGTTCACAATTGAGGTTTAAATTAATCAAGGTACCTATAATCTGTGTCTGAATTTTTGTATTTCTCTGTCTTCATTGTCCATCACTTAATTCATTACTTTTTTATAGTGAAGAGTTATTCACTGACACTGTTATTTTAAGAACATAAGCATTTCACAATCAAGAAAACATAAAGCTCTTAACCTATACTTTATAAGACTAATAGAAATAGCATTCTTGGGACTAAATATTACAAATTAAATTCAGTGCCTGACCTGAATTATTAGAAGGAAATCTACAAAATCTGCTAGGTAGGCTTTATAGTTCTACATTCTATAAGTCATGGCAAATGTGACTTAGATTTTCTCTTCCAGAAAAGAGAAGCTTCCTCTGTCATTCAGGATTAAGAGTAAGACAAAAACTCATTTTCAAATATCATTCCAGCTAAAGTCTTTCTCTTTATTTTTCATTTTATATTTCCTATGGTCATGAAAGTGAAAAACTCATCCTCCCTTAGAAATGTTTTCCCTCCCAAATACCGATGTGTGTTAGTCACTCAGTCATATCCAACTCTTTGCAACCCCGTGGACTGTAGCCTGCCAGGCTCCTCTGTCCATGGAATTCTCCAGGCAAGAATACTGGAGTGGGTTGCCATTCCCTTCCCCAGAGGAACTTCCCAACCCAGGGATCGAACCCATGAAATACTGGTGGTGGAAGAATAGAACTCAATACAGTAAGATGTTGGCTCTTTTAGACTGTTTATATCATTGAAAGCAGTTTCTCTTTGGAAGGACTGATGCAGAAGCTGAAGCTCGAATGCCTTGGCCACCTAATGGGAAGAGCCAAGTCACTGGAAAAGATCTAGTTGCTGGGAAAGATTGAGGGCAAAAAGAGAAGGGGGCAATAAAGGATGAGATGGTTGGATGGCATCACTGACTCAATGGACATGAGTTTGAGCACCCTCTGAGAGATAGTGAAGGACAGGGAAGCCTAGCATGCTGCAGTCCATGGGGTCAGAGTCTGACACGGCTGAGCGACTGAACAACAACAAAGTGCTTTGAGGCTAAATACTGAAACAGCCTTATGTATATTAAAATATCAAGATGCCACACATAAAATGAAACAACTGAAAATCAGTACATTGCACCCACACCCACAGCAAAACTCTCTCTCTTGGTTTAGAAATAGCTTTTACAGGTCTTTGTTACACCTGTGTCCCCTTTTCTGCAGGTAAGTCTGCACCTATACATATCAGGGCTCAAACCAAATTGGTCAAATATCATTGGAGGAAAAGTCTACGCAATTATCCTAACTTAAGATATACAAACTTCTCCTAAAACACTTACTCAGGTTTAGTAAAGTAAATATGCCTTCTCCTCTTGGTCATCAATCTTAATGAGTCTAGGGCCCAGGTCTTGGAATGATTTCTTATACTCACTCCAAATTTTTTCTTCTTTTGAAAAATAATAATATTTCTTTCCACAGCAGGACCATTGTACTTGACATGTGCCATAGTCTATCTTGAAAACAAAACTACCATCATCACAGCCTCAAGATCTTTAGTGACCTGTATATTTTCTTTACTTCACTGCTTACTTCTGACTGAATGATCAGTAAATAGATTATTTTCTGTGTCCCAAAAGTCTATATTAAAAAATAGCTCTTCTACCAAATTCTGTAGGTAAGAATACTGTTGAGCCAGAGACTGTCTCTGACAGACTCAAGGCCTTTGATAAGATTACACTGAGAAACCTTGACTTCTCAAATGTAGATAAATTGTAACAAAATGAAATATTTCTCCCTAAAGGGCAAAATCCATCAAAGTGAATACATGGGAATGATGTTAATTCTAAAAACTCTTTGCTTTGAGAAATATTTATAGATAGCATGTGTGTGTGCTCAGTCGTGTCCGACTCTTTGCAACCCCATGGACTACAGCCCACCAGGCTCTTCTGCCCATGGGATTCTCTAGGCAAGAATACTGGACTGGGTTGCCATTTCCTAATCCAGGGGATCTTCCTGACCCAGGGATCAAACCGAAGTGTCTTGAGTCTCCTGAATTGGTAGGAGGATTGTTTACCACTGAGCGACCTGGAAATCTTATGACTAGCATAGAACATCCAAATAATCAAGTAACTATGATGGTATCATAGGATTTTTGTGAAAGTTAAGTATCCAATTAACTATAGTAAAACATGGATTCAAGAAGAAAGATGAGTAAAATTAAAATTTCTGCCAAAGTTACAACATAAAGTTTTAAAACTACATTTTGAAATGGTACAGAAGGGGATATTTCTATGAAAAAATACCTGTCAGATATCAGCCTAAGTATTTAATACTTGCTTGTATTAGGTGGTAAAATGAAGTGATCCTCAACTTCTGGTGCAGAAATTTTCCTTTCTGTTGTATTTTGTATTTTGCATTCACAATAGCCCTGTAACACTTCAATTGTAAAAATAAGATCATGAATGGCTTTAACACAAGATGACATTGTTATAATTTATTGTATGAATGATGTTGGCTAAGTTGAAACAATCAATGAAAATGTAAAGTTAAAATATTTTGAAGTGTTGAAGCATAAAAAAGATCTTTAAATGATAGCTGCATATATTTGACTCTGTTATTTTTAAAGTGAGTAAAATAATAATAAACATTTATACAGCAGAAAACAAAAAATGGAAATAAAGAAGCTATGACCTGTTTTTTTTTTTTTGCCATATATTCTTCTCAAATAACAATTTCAAACTTGTGATTCTACTCAGTATACATTAACCCAGAAAGACACTAAAAATGGTTTGAAGTGAACCAAATAATTAACAATTATCAGGAAAAACACATTGAAATGAAAGAATAATGTACAAAATAATATATAATATATCAATACTCATGATTTTTATTTTAATAACATAAAAAGGGATCAAATTTACTCTTTTCTAATTAAGTAGTATTGCAGTAAGATAAGGAATGTAACAATCAAATAAAATGCTCTAGGTCTTGGTCCATATGGCAAATTCAAACTTACATGAAAAATAATTTCAAATAGAAAATTTCAAGTAATTTCAAATTCAAATTCCTTACTAAAATTTTTGTATGACTTCAGCTATTTTGTGTGACATAAGAACTTTATGATAACAAGATTATGATATCAGTATCATAGTCATTACCCTCTGGAATCTAACATTTCTATAGAACTTCATAGTTTATGAAGCTCAACAGCTGTTCAGCAGTTATAGTATCTCATTTTTTAAATTCTGGTTCATTGCTCTCATGATCAATAAGTGTACCTGATACTCATATGTATATCCTAAGCCTCTGGTTACCAGCAGGAATAAAAAGCACATTAATCCCAGGATTGCTGCAACAATATGCTGTGGAAATTCTTCACAAAATCAGAAGGCAAATATGTGGTAAGCAAAACCTCCAGAATCAGAGCAAAACTGAACTTATTGTGGAGTTTCAGATTAATATCACTATTTAGTTGATCACAAATGTCATTGAATATTGCATTTAAATACACCTCTTAATATATTAAGAACCAGACATATAATAAATACACGGACACAACTGTTATCATTTCATTTTTTCTTACTTGACATTGTTTCCAGTAAACAACCAAATATATAGGAAAAGAGTTTCCTTGGTGGCTCAATGGTAAAGAAACAGCCTGCAGTGCAGGAGATGTGGGTTCAATCCCTGGGTCGGGAAGATCCCCTGGAGAAGCAAATGGCAACCTACTCCAATATTCTTGCCTGGGAAATTCCATGGACAGAGGGGCCTGACAGAATACATTCTAAGGGGTGGCAAAAGAGTCAGATACAACTTAGGACCTAAACAACCACAGCATATAGAAAAAAGTATTTACCTTTTTATCAGCTGAATGCCTTTTATCCTTCTTTGAATAAGAGAATTTCTGGTTTATGAATCACCCCCTCTTCTTACTCATTTTTGAAGACTATAGGCAAAGAACACACTAAGAATCCTTCACATTGTTTCATAAGGTATAATTAATTCAATGGAAAAATGGCAACATATTCATCATTAAGTAATGGGGTGCTAAGTGAATAATAACCAAGATGATCTTAAAAAGTGAAATAAAATATCCATTTCTCTGGGAATATCAGAAAATACGATTTTTTAAATTTCTCTTTCTGGAGCTTTTAGAACATATTTTCTGTGTGATTAAGTAATGATCCATGACAGCTTATGGCTTAAACTTTCAAACTTAAAAATCAATTTAATTGGTTGCAAAGTTTTAGAAATGATATATTTCACACTCATCAAAAACCCAGATCAATATGTTCTTTTGAGAAAAATTATATCTCATCACTTAGTATCTGTATTAGACTCAAATGGCACACGTTTTGGTACACCAAATAGAGTAACCCCTTTGAAGAAGAATACACACACACAGTCTAATTTGGCAAATTCCCTTAACTGACCAATTGTGTTATACCAGGTCCTATCATTCACTTTTCTTGTTCCTTCAACATTATGGTCACTGGAGTTCATAACTTGAATCTTAGATTTTGAGGAAAACACAGTAACCATGAGATTCAAAAAAAGAGCCTTTGAAAAGTGATATTAAAGGTGCCAAAGATGACTTGTGGCACTAATAACAAGCCTATATGGTGTGATTATTTTTCATTCTATAAGTGAGAAAAATTGAGCCTAAATAATATAAATATTTCTAAGATCAATCAACTAATAAGTGATAATCTTTAATCAAAATCCATATATATATGTACATACATACATATAACTCCAAAATATAATTTCTCATCTATACTTCCACAAAAATATAGCCTCTGTCTACTCCAGAAAAATAAATAAATTTAAGGAGGAAAACATTCTGAAGAAATGCAAGGTTTATTTTTTTTTTCTATTTTAACACCACAGGGCTTAGAATGGAGACAAATATGTTCTCTTCAGCAAGATATGGATGGATTTTTAAAGAACGTGGTACTAAATCTGCTCTGAAACTTAAGAGGAACAATAAAGTTTCAAGCTATTTTAGGAAGGTGTGAATAATCTAAGACTCATAATCTTTTGATATTTAGCAGACTATAAAACAAGGCAATTCAAGATTCTCTGAAATAACTTTATAATTGAATCCAGGAGATAGTTATAATCTTTGTTATGATACAAATTAATTTTATGACTTTAAGAAAATAACTATTCTAACTTTCTCATACACATAAGGAGAGGTTAGAAGAGATGATCTCAAGTTTCATTTTTGAGTCTAAAATTCCATCTTAAATGTAATTCTAAAGCAAATCCAATATGGATAGAATTGGTAATTAGTATAGCTGATCTTTAGTGAGTAAAATATACCATATTGTACTGAGCTTTTTGTTTTTTTTGCTTTCTGATTCAACTTATTCTTGCAACCAATTAATATACCTTGATTAATACATGATATATATTAACTACATTCTATAATTAATTAAATCATACATGTTGTGTTAAAAAGTGTATAAATTTATTATATAAGTCAGAGGCTAAAAGGAAGGATTATCCAGTTAATGGAGTTGGGACATTTGCTTAACAATCTCGAGAAATTGTAGTCTTTCCTCAAATCTAAATCAATTTAAAGTATTTCAGTTTTCACATTGATTGATTTCCCAACATTTATTCTACTCCAGATATTAGCCTAAGTTAATCATGAGCATCGACTTCATCTTGCCAGTGATTTGGTTTACATTTTAGAATGAGATTGAGAAAGTAAAAAGAAGCATAATAAGGAGTTAGCATACAAAATTTATTTATGTTTTGTGTAATTATGAGAAAATTTTGCATTTATTTTTATGACATCTCCACAGCTTTTGTTTACTGGATATATACATTACTTGCAATATTTAATATATTTTTCTTAAATATTTATTTTGACTCCTAAAACAAAACAAAATGTGCCTTTACAAGTTAACTCATTTATGAAGTAAGGGCCTGTTTGTCTCCAACTCCTCCTCTATCACTTAGCAGACTGTGAGGTGAACAGCCAATACTGGCAGAGAAGATTGTTGCGGGAATGACATCCTTCTATTGTCCACATGTTATACTATGAACATATAATAATTTCAAAACTATAAAAATATTTTAAATAATGAATATAGAATAGATGTCAGTGAAATTCATACATTCAATACACAGTAAGATTTACAAATTTAGTTGAAAACAATTATCATTCAATTAAAAAATAAATTAAAAAATTAGTTGGATTGTGTATGGCTAATACAAAATAAACTACTGAAGAAATGGAAAATGCTAATGATTAAAAGAAAAAAACCCATATTTTTCTCTGAAAAATATTTCTGTGACTTCTGTAAACATAGCCAGAATAGTGTTCCTAAGAGTTTAGGTTTTATTCTTGGGTTCTCAAAATATCTTACTATTTCAACATTTACTTTGTAATTTGAGGAAACTTGATTTGAACAATCATCAAATAATGATAAGTTAAACAAAAACACTACTATTTATTGTTTAGTAAATACTCTGTCTTCTACATTTTCAAAATATATAATAAATCTTGTTATAGTTAAAATAACTTCTTGGCAAACTTTTTTAATATAAATGTATTTATTTTAATTGAAGTTTAATTACTTTACAATATTGTATTGGTTTTGGCATACATCAACATGAATCCACCACAAGTATACACATGTTCCCCATCCTGAACCCCTCTTCCTCCTCCCTCCCCATACCGTCCCTCTGGGTCGTCCCAGTGCACCAGCCCCAAGCATCCAGTATCATGCACTGAACCTGGACTGGCGATTCGTTTCATGTATGATATTATACATGTTTCAATGCCATTCTCCCAAATTATCCTACCCTCTCCCTCTCTCACAGAGTCCAAAAGACTGTTCTATACATCTGTGTCTCTTTTGCTGTCTCGCTTACAGGGTTATCATTACCATCTTTCTAAATTCCATATATATGCGTTAGTATGCTGCTAAGTCGCTTCAGTCTTGTCCGACTCTGTGCAACCCCATAGACGGCAGCCCACCAGGCTCCCCCATCCATGGGATTCTCCAGGCAAGAACACTGGAGTGGGTTGCCATTTCCTCCTTCAATGCATGAAAGTGAAAAAGTAAAGTGAAGTTGCTCAGTCGTGTCCGACTCCTAGAGATCCCATGGACTGCAGCCCACCAGGCCCCTCTGTCCATGGGATTTTCCAGGCAAGAGTACTGGAGTGGGTTGCTATTGCCTTCTCTGAATTGTTAGTATACTGTATTGTTTTTTTTTTTTTTTTTTGGCTTACTTCACTCTATACAATAGGCTCCAGTTTCATCCACCTCATTAGAACTGATTCAAATGTATTCTTTTTAATGGCTGAGTTACACTCTATTGTGTATATGTACCACAGCTTTCTCATCCATTCATCTGCTGATGGACATCTAGGTTGCTTCCATGTCCTGGCTATTATAAGCAGTGTTGCAATGAACATTGGGGTACACGTGTCTCTTTCAATTCTGGTTTCCTCGGTGTGTATGCCCAGCAGTGGGATTGCTGGGTCATAAGGCAGTTCTATTTCCAGTTTTTTAAGGAATCTCCACACTGTTCTCCATAGTGGCTGTACTAGTTTGCATTCCCATCAACAGTGTAAGAGGGTTCCCTTTTCTCCACACCCTCTCCAGCATTTATTGCTTGTAGACTTTTGGATCGCTGCCATTCTGACTGGTGTGAGATGGTACTTCATTCTGGTTTTGATTTGCATTTCTCTGATGATGAGTGATGTTGAGCATCTTTTCATGTGTTTGTTAGCCATCTGTATGTCTTCTTGGGAGAAATGTCTATTTAGTTCTTTGGCCCATTTTTTGATTGGGTCATTTATTTTTCTGGAGTTGAGCTGCAGCAGTCGCTTGTATATTTTTGAGATCAGTTGTTTGTCAGTTGCTTCATTTGCTATTATTTTCCCCATTCTGAAGGCTGTCTTTTCACCTTGCTTATAGTTTTCTTTGTTGTGCAGAAGATTTTAAGTTTAATTAGGTCTCATTTGTTTATTTTTGCTTTTATTTTCAGTATTCTGGGAGGTGGGTCATAGAGGATCCTGTCGTGATTTATGTCAGAGAGTTGTCTATGTTCTCTTCTAGGAGTTTTATAGTTTCTGGCCCTACATTTAGATCTTTAATCCATTTTGAGTTTATTTTTGTGTATGGTGTTAGAAAGTGTTCTAGTTTCATTCTTTTACAAGTGGTTGACCAATCTTCCCAGCACCACTTGTTAAAGAGATTGTCTTTTCTCCATTGTATATTCTCGTCTCCTTTGTCAAAGATACGTTATACGTAGGTGCATGGATTTATCTCTGGGCTTTCTATTTTGTTCCGTTGATCTATATTTCTGTCTTTGTGCCAGTACCATACTGTCTTGATGACTGTGGCTTTGTAGTAGAGCCTGAAGTCAGGCATGTTGATTCCTCCAGTTCTATTCTTCTTTCTCAAGATTGCTTTGGCTATTCGAGGTTTTTTGTATTTCCATACAAATTGTGAAATTATTTGTTCTAGCTCTGTGAAAAATACCGTTGGTAGCTTGATAAGGATTGCATTGAATCTATAGATTGCTTTGGGTAGTATACTCATTTTCACTATATTGATTCTTCCAATCCATGAACATGGTATATTTCTCCATCTTTTAGTGTCCTCTTTGATTCTTTCACCAGTGTTTTATAGTTTTCTATATATAGGTCTTTAGTTTCTTTAGGTAGATATATTCCTAAGTATTTTATTCTTTCCGTTGCAATAGTGAATGGAATTGTTTCCTTAATTTCTCTTTTTTTTCTCATTATTAGTGTATAGGAATGCAAGGGATTTCTGTGTGTTGATTTTATATCCTGCAACTTTACTATATTCATTGATTAGCTCTAGTAATTTTCTGGTGAGTCTTTAGGGTTTTCTATGTAGAGGATCATGTCATTTGCAAACAGTGAGTTTTACTTCTTCTTTTCCAACTTTTTTAATTTAGTTTTTTCCCCATCAGTTGCTCAGTTGTTTCTGACTCTTTGCGACCCCATGGACTGCAGCATACCAGGCCTCCCTGTCCATCACCAACTCCCAGAGTTTACTCAAACTCATGTGCATCAAGTTGGTGATGCCATCCAACCATTTCATCCTCTGCTGCTCTCTTCTCCTTCTACCTTCAATTCTTCTCAGCATCAGGGTCTTTTCTAATGAGTTGGCTGGTAGCATCAAGTGACGAAAGTCTGGAGCTTAAGTACAGTCAATAAATATATACAATATTGGGTTGACTGATTTGAATAATAGCCAGTTTCTGTTTCTTTCTTGTGTTCTCCTAGAATTGTCTGAAGAAGCAGACATTGGTTTTCAAGTAAAAAAAAAAAAGTGACAGAAACTAAAATTGAAAATCTTAAAATGGTGAATGGGTTTGAATGTAGCCCTTTAAAACCATCAGAGTCAAAATCATCTGTTCCACTTGTCAAAGCATTGTTTTTAAATCATGACATGTTTAAATATAGTGAGTAGGTCTGGGCCCTATTTAATCCAGAAGCAAGTGCTAGTCAGGCAGGAACAAAAGAAGGGTTATATTTTGTTTTTTTCTCTTTTTTTCCTTATTAACCACATAGATCTGTGCACCTCAAGGGCCACCAATGCTCTGATGCTTTACAACTTTTCCTAGAAATGCATAGTAGCAACAACTGAAATTACTTCTATGTCAATTATACCATTTGTAGTGTTTTCAATAGCACTGTTCTGTGGCTTGGTATGACTTCACCCGTCATTGCCAAAACAAAGCTGTCTTTTTCTCATTCTAAATAATGATTGCACATTTTTGAGATTCTTTAGAGTTTTCTCATAGATTTGCCTTTAAATTATTATATATCTTCCTTAAGATTAAACTGCTTGATTTTAGGGAGTCGGTTTCTGATATAAATAATGACAGTGAGGAAGTCAATCCAGAAGTTCTCCGGTCAGTTGGGCAATGGTACATTCTTCTAAAGTCAAAACAGTATTTTTTAAGGCATGTCTGAGAACTATCGGTATTAATAGGCTCACAGGTATGAATTCAATCTTCCCTGGTGACTCAGTCGTAAAGAATCTGCCTGCAATGCAAGAGACACAGGTCCAATTCCTGGGTTGGGAAGATTTCCTGGAGAAAGAAATGACAACCCACTTCACTATTCTTGCCTGGGAAATCCCTGGCCAGGAGCCTGACAAGCTACAGTCCATGGGTTGCAAAAGAGTTGGACACTACTGAAAGACTAACCAATAACAACAACAATCAATCACTCAGCATGGCTGCTGTACATCTATATCTATGTATAGTATGTCAAATTTCCCACTTTCAAACTATGTAATTTAACAAAATGTATTAAGTAATATTTTCATATGTTATGAACCAAAAATATAATTTAATTATAAATATTAGCATACCATATATTTAAGTAATTTGGTGGCTCTGATCATTTAAAAAGTTGCATAATTTTATATTTACCATTTTTAATATTGACAGATTAACTGATAAACACATATTCATAAATGTTTGGGGCAAGCCCCTGTGAAAAGCAGATTAGCAGTTTTAGTTCTTAGGGCTTCTAAAATAGGCTTATACATTTATCATAATTAAAATAAATATAATAAGTGCTATAAAAATCTGTCAGACTATATGATTTAAATATTTCATGAGCAGCATCTACAGCAAGTGAAATATAAAATATCTTCAGATCATGGATACATGATTATTTTATTTTAAGAATTAAAATACTTTCTCCTGTTTTGAGTAAAGAATAGGATTTTATTAATTAGTTTATTAGACTCTTCCCTGTTCTTGAAGCACCCATACTCTTTTGCACCCAAAATACTAACATACTTTTAGCACTGCCTAGAATGGCTTTTATTCTCAACAACTTGACTTTCAACCTGAACTTTTACTTATCTTTTAAGGTCCCACTGAAGTATTGCTTATGTTTCACTATTTTCATATCTACAAAGCCAACTCAATATTAGAGAAAAAAAAAAAAGAAATAGAACTTCAAACAGCTTTGAATGAAAGAAAGATGAGGTAATGGAAACCAAGATTCAAACCTCAGATGAAATAAATAAAATAAAATAGAAAGGGGAATACTTCATGATGACATAAGTAAACATAAGCATAAGAACAAAGCAGAATGATAGCAGGATTTAACTAAGTTAATATGAACTTAATTATAAAGCAGATGGAATAAGAAAATTACGAAACAATAGTTTAAAAAGAGAAATCTGAAAAAAACACTTTTTTTTTTTTGAGGAAAGCTGAATCTCTCATATGTATTTTTAATTTCCAACTAGAGTATAGTTGATTTTCAATTTATGTTAGTTTGTATGTACAGCAAAGAGATTCAGATATATATTTATACTATATGTATGAAAATATGTATTTGTTTTTCAGATTCTTTTCCATTATAGGTTATTTCCACAAGGTATTAAATATAGTTACCTGTGCGGTTTATCTATTATATATATAGAAGTGTGTATATGTTAATCTGAAACTCCTAATTGATTCCTCCTTCCATTTTTCCCATTGGTAACTATAAGTTTGTTTTCTGTATCTGTGAGTCTGTTTCTGTTTTGTAAATAAGGTCATTTGTATCATGTTTTTTAAGATTCTGAACATAAGTGATATCATATGATACTTGTCCTTGTCTGATTTACTTCACATAGTATGATAATCTCTAGGTCCAACTATGTTTATACAAATGACATTGTTTCATTCTTTTTTTATGGCTGAGTAAATATTCCATTATATATATATAGTAAGTGTGTGTGTGTGTGTGTGTTTATATGTACAACATATCTTTCTATTCATTCATCTGTCAATGGACATATAACTTCCATATCTTGGCTACTTTAAGTAGTGGTGCTATGAACATTGGGATTTAATGTGTTGTTTCAAATTAAATTTTTCTCTTGATATATGCCCACGTGTAGCATTTCTGCATCATATGGAGAGTCTATTAAATTTTTAAGGAATCTCTATATTGTTCTCCATAGTGTCAACACAAATTTACAACCACACCAATAGTATAGGAGGGTTCCCATTTTTCCACACCCTCTAAGCATTTGTTATTATAGAATTTTTGAGATAGTTATTTTGATGGTGTGAAGTGATAACTCACTGTAGTTTTGATTTGCATTACTCTAATAATTTCTGCTGTTGAACATATTTCCAAGTTCTTGTTGGCCATCTGGAAAGTCTTTGAACATACTTCTATTTAGGACTTCTGCCCATTTTTTGTTTGGATTGTTTTCTGTTGTTATAAAGTTGTATAAGCTGTTTGCATATTTTGAAAATCAGGCCCTGACAGTGAGATCCTTTGTAAATACATTCTCCCATTTTGTAGGTTGTTTTTCTGTTTTTTATTTCTTTGCTTTGCAAAAGCTTATAAGTTTGATGAGGTGCATTTGTTTATTTTTGCTTTTATTTCATTTGATTTGGAAGACTGACTTAAGTAAATATTGCTAAAATTATGTCAAAAGTTTTGTCTATGTTCTATTTAAGAGTTTTATGGTGTCATGTCTTATATTTAAATTGTTAAGATATTTTGAATTTATTTTTGAATATGGTCCAAACAGGTAAAGGAGTACATCAAGGCTGTATATTGTCACCCTGCTTATTTAACTTATATGCAGAATACATTGTGAGAAACGCTGGGCTGGAAGAAGCACAAGCTGGAATCAAGATTGCCGGGAGAAATATCAATAACCTCAGATATGCAGATGACACCACCCTTATGGTAGAAAGTGAAGAGGAACTAAAAAGCCTCTTGATGAAAGTGAAAGAGGAGAGTGAAACAGTTGGCTTAAGGCTCAACATTCAGAAAACTAAGATCATGGCATCTGGTCCCATCACTTCATGGCAAATAGATGGGGAAACAGTGGAAACAGTGTCAGACTTTATTTTTGGGGGGCTCCAAAATCACTGCAGATGGTGATTGCAGTCATGAAATTAAAAGATGCTTACTCCTTGGAAGGAAAGTTATGACCAACCTAAATAGCATATTAAAAAGCAGAGACATCATTTTGCCAACAAAGGTCCGTCTAGTCAAGGCTATGGTTTTTCCAGTGGTCATGTATGGATGTAAGAGTTGGACTGTGAATAAGGCTGAGCACCGAAGAATTGATGCTTTTGAATTGTGGTGTTGAAGACTCTTAAGAGTCCCTTGGACTGCAAGGAGATCCAACCAGTCCATTCTAAAGGAGAGCAGTCCTGGGTGTTCATTGGAAGGACTGATGCTAAACCTGAAACTCCAGTACTTTGACCACCTCATGCGAAGAGTTGACTCATTGGAAAAGACTCTGATGCTGGGAGGGGTTGAGGGCAGGAGAAGAAGAGGATGACAGAGGATGAGATGGCTGGATGGCATCACTGACTCGATGGACATGAGTTTGAGTGAACTCTGGGAGTTGGTGATGGACAGACAGGCATGGCGTGCTGCGATTCATGGGGTTGCAAAGAGTCGGACACAACTGAGCGACTGAACTGAACTGAACTGATGGTGCAAGGGATCTAATTGCCAACAGGGATCTAATTGCCAACAGATATCAAATTGCCAACATCTGTTGGATCATAGAAGAAAGAAAGAGAATTCCAGAAAACATCTACTTTTGCTTTACCTACTGTGCCAAAGCCTTTGTTTTTGTGGATCACAACAAACTGTGGAAAATTCTTCAAGAGAAGGGAATACCAGATCACATTACCTGTCTCCTGTGAAACCTGTATGCAGATCAAGAAGCAACAGTTAGAACTGGACATAGAACAGACTGGTTCCAAATTGGGAAAGGGGTACATCAAACCCTGCTTATTTAACTTATATGCAGAGTACATCATGTGAGATATCAGATTGGAGAAAGCACAAGCTGGAATCAAGATTGCCAGGAGAAATATCAAAACCACAGATATATGGATGACACCACCATTATGGAAGAAGGTGAAGAGGAACTAAAGAACATCTTGATGAAAGTGAAAGAGGAGAGTTAAAAAGCTGGCTTAAAACTCAACATTCAAAAATGAAGATCATGGCATCCTGTCACATCACTTCATGGCATCCTGTCACATCACTTCATGGCAAATAGATGAGGGAACAATGGCAATAGTAACAGATTTTTTTTTCTTGGGCTCAAAAATCACTGCATATGGTGAACTGCAGCTATGAAATTAAAAGATACTTGCTCCTTGGAAGAAAAGCTATGACCAACCTCAGTTCAGTCACTCAGTCATGTCTGACTCTTTGCGACTCCATGGACTGCAGCACACCCAGGCCTCCCAGTCCATCACCAACTCCTGGAGTTTACTCAGACTCATGTCCATTGAGTCAGTGATGCCATCCAACCATCTCATCCTCTGTCATGCCCTTCTCCCACCTTCAATCATTCACAGCATCAGGGTCTTTTCAGATGATTCAGCTCTTTGCAACAGGCAGCCAAAGTGTTGAAGTTTCAGCTTCAGCATCAGTCCTTCCAATAAATATTCAGGATTAATTTCCTTTAGGATGGACTGGTTGGATCTCCTTGCAGTCCAAGGGACTCTCAAGAGTCTTCTCCAACACCACAGTTCAAAAGCATCAATTCATCCACACTCAGTTTTCCTTATAGTCCAACTCTCACATCCATACACGACTACTGGAAAAACCATAGCTTTGACTAGATGGACCTTTGTTGGCAAAGTAATGTCTCTGTTTTTTAATATGCTGTCTAGGTTGGTCATAACTTTTCTTCCAAGGAGTAAGTGTCTTAAAAGACACATGAAATTAAAATTTCATGGCTGCAGTCACCATCTACAGTTATTTTGGAGCCCCAAAAAGTAAAGTCAGTCACTCTTTCTACTGTTTCCCCATCTATTTGCTATGAAGTGATAGGACCAGGTGCCATGATCTTAATTTTCTGATTGTTGAGTTTTAAGCCAAATTTTTCACTCTCCTCTTTCACTTTCATCAACAGGCTCTTTAGTTCTTCATTTTCTGCCATAAGGGTGTTGTCATATGTGTATCTGATGTTATTGATATTTCTCCTGGCAATCTTGATTCCAGCTTGTGCTTCATCCAGCCCAGCATTTCTCATGATGTACTCTGCATATAAGTTAAATAAGCAGGGTGACAATATACAGCCTTGATGTACTCCTTTCCCTATTTGGAACCAATCTGTTGTTCCATGTCCAGTTCTAACTGTTACTCCCTGACCTGCATACATATTTCTCAAAAGGTAGGTCAGGTGGTCTGGTATTCCAATCTCTTTCAGAATTTTCCACATTTTGCTGTGATCCACACAGTCAAAGGCTTTGGCATAGTCAATAAAGCAGAAATAGATGTTTTTCTGGAATTCTCTTGCTTTTTCAATGATCCATAGGATGTTGGCAATTTGATCTCTGGTTCCTCTGCTGTTTCTAAGTCCAGCTGAACATCTGGAAATTCATGGTTCACATACTGTTGAAGCCTGGCTTGGAGAATTTTTAGCATTACTTTACTAACATGAGAGATGAATGCAATTGTGCAGGAGTTTGAGCATTCTTTGGCATTGCCTTTCTTTGGGATTGGAATGAAAACTGACCTTTTCCAGTCCTGTGGCCACTGTTTTCCAAATTTGCTGGCATATTGAGTGCAGCACACTCACAGCATCTTTTAGGATTTGAAAGAGCTCAACTGGAGTTTCATCAGCTCATTAGCTTTGCTCTTAGTGATGCTTCCTAAGGACCACTTGACTTTGTGTCCAGGATGTCTGGCTCCAGGCAAGTGATCACACTATTGTGATTATCTGAGTCATGAAGATCTTTTTTGTATGGTTCTTCTGTGTTATTCCCATGTCCTCTTAATATCTTTTGCTTCTGTTAGGTCCACACCATTTCTGTCCTTTATTGTGCCCATCTTTGCATGAAATGTTCCTTTGGTATCTCTAATTTTCTTGAAGAGATCTCAAGAGATCTATTATTTTCTTCTATTTCTTTGCTCTGTTCATTAAGGAAGGCTTTCTTATCTTATGACCAACATAGACAGCATATTAAAAAGCAGAGACATTACTTTACCAACACAGGTGTGTCTGGTCAAAGCTATGGTTTTTCCAGTAATCACATACGTATGTGAGAGTTGGACTATAAAGAAAGTTGAGAGCCGAAGAATTGATGCTTTTTAACTGTGGTGTTGGATAAGACTCTTGAGAGTACCTTGGACTGCGAGGACAGCAAACCAATCAATCCTAAAGGAAATCAATCATGAATATTCATTGAAGGACTGATGCTGAAGCTGAAGCTCTGATACTTTGGCTGCCTAATGCAAAGAACTGACTCATATGAAAAGACCCTGATGCTGGGAAAGATTGAAGGCGGGAGGAGAAGGGCACAACAAAGTATGAGATGGTTGGATGGCATCACTGGCTCAATGAACATGAATTTGGACAAGCTCCAAGTGATGCTGAAGGACAGGAAAGCCTGGCATGCTGCAGTACATGGGGTTGGAAAGAGTTGAATACGACTGAATGACTGAACAACACAACAAATGGTTCAAGGTGGGTGTTTTAACTTCATTGATTTACGTTCAGCTGTCCAGATTCCCAATGCCGCTTGCCAAAGAGACTTTTTCTCTGTTGTTTATTCTTGCCGCCTTTGTGAAAGATTAATTAACTGTAGGTTTGAGGGTTTGTTTCTGTGCTCTCTGCTCAGTTGCATTCATCCATATATCTTCTTCTGTGCCAGTATCACACTGGTTACTGTAGCTTTGTAGTATTTTTTGAGTTCTGAGAAGGATCTGCCTCTAGATTTGTTCTTTTTCCTCTGGATTACTGGGTCTTTTCTGGTTCCATACAAATTTTAGAATTATTTGCTATAGTTTTGTGTAAAATGTCATGGGTAATTTGATAGGAATTACATTAAATCTGTAGATTGCTTTGGTGTAGTATGGCCATTTTTTTTTTTTTTTTTTTTCTCCAATTTTATTTTATTTTTAAACTTTACATAATTGTATTAGTTTTGCCAAATATCAAAATGAATCCGCCACAGGTATACATGTGTTCCCCATCCCGAACCCTCCTCCCTCCTCCCTCCCCATACCATCCCTCTGGGCCGTCCCAGTGCACCAGCCCCAAGCATCCAGCATCATGCATCAACAGTATTAATTCTTCCAATACAAGAGCACCTTTCCACTTCTTTAAATCATGTTTCTTTTTATCAATATTTTACAGTTCTCAACCTTTAGATCTTTCACATCCATGGTTATATTTATTCTTTGGTATTTTTTGATGCATTTAAAGCAGGATCATTTTTACTTTCCCTTTCTGATAGTTAATTGTTAGTGTAAAGAAATGCAACAGATTTCTATGTATTAATTTTACATCCTCCTTCTTTGCTGAATTTATTACTTCTAGTGGGTTTTGTGTGCAGTCATTAGGGTTTTCTATATATAGTGTCATGTCATCTGCATATAATGACATTTTTGCCTCTTCCTTTCCAATCCGAATGCATGTGTGCCCAGTTGCTTCACCGTGTCCAACTTTGCAATCCTATGAACAGTAGCCTTCCAGGCTCCTTTTTCCATGGGATTCTCCAGGCAAAATACTGGAGTGAGTTGCCATGCTGTTTTCAGGGGATCTTCCCAACCCAAGAAGCAAAACTGCTTCTCTTATGTCTCGTGCACCACCTGCTAAGCTCCCAATTTAGATACAATTTATTTGCTTTTCTTGTCTGACTACTATTGGCAGTACTTTGAATACTATATTGAATAGAATTGGTGAGAATGGGCACCCTTGTCTTGTCCTAGATTTTATCTGGATGGCTTTCAGCTTTTCATTGTTGAGCATTATATTGACTATGGATTTGCTATAAAAAGTTTATACTGAGGCATGTTCCCTTTTTCCCACTTTGGTGAAAGTTTTTATCATGAATGGATGTTGAATTCTATCAAAGACTTTTCTTCATCTATTGAGATGATAAGTGTTTGTTGTCTTTTCTTTTTTTATTGTGGTGTATCATGTTAATTTATTTGTATATGATGAACCATTCTTGGGACCCTGGAATGAATTTAATTTGATCATAGCATATGATCTCTTTACTTATTGCTGCATTCATTTTTCTAATATTTTGTGAGGAATTTTCCATTTATATATCAAGGATATTGGCCTTTAATAATTTTCTCTTTTTTTCTTTCTTTTTTTTTTTTTTTTCCCAGTATCTTTGTCTGATTTGACATCAGGATGCTGGTGGCTTCTTAGAATGTCTTTAGGAGTGTTCCCTCCTTTTCAACCTTTTAGAATAATGCAAGAAGAACTAATATAAATTTTTTCTTTGTATATTTGGTAAAATTCCCCAGTGAAGCCATCCAGACCTGAACTATTATTTGTAGGGAGTTTTTTAAGATGACAGATTCTATTTCACTTCCAGTGATCATGCTCTTCAAATTATCTTTTTTTTTTTTTTCATAACTCACTTTGGAAGGTTGTACATTTCTAGAAGCTTGTTCATTTCCTCTAGGTTGTCCAATTTATTGACATAAGGATTCATAGTATTTTCTTATTTTTTAAAATTTTCTCTGGTATTGGTTGTTATTTCTCATTTTTATTTTTTAATTTCTTTTTTTAAATTCAAGCTCTCTTTTCTTCTTGGTGAACTTGGCTTGATTTTCTTTACATCTCAAAAAAATTTTATCTTTATTTCCTCTATTGCTTTTAATTTCTTATTTATTTCCTCTCTTATCTTTGTTATTTCCTTCCTTCTGATGACTTTTGGGTTTGTTTGTCCCTCTTTTTCTAGTTTTTTTAAGTGGTAGGTTAGGTTGTATATTTGAGATTTTCTTCTTTAAGAAAGTTCTGTATCCCTATGACCTTCCATTTTAGAACTGCTTTTGCTCAGTCCCATAGGTTTTATAAGGTTGTCTTTTCATCATCATTTATCTCTAGGTATTTTTCTGATTTTTCTCTTTCATTTCATTGCTGACCCATTGGGTTTTAGTATTGTGTTTTTAGCTTCCATGTAATCATTCTTTTATCATTTTATTTTATTTCTTATTTTATTTCTATTTACAGAGTTGTGGTCAGAAAAGATGTGTGAAATAATTTCTACCCCTTAAGGCATATTTTGTGTTCTAGTATGTGGTCTATCCTTGAGAATGTTCTATGTGCACTTAAAAGGATATTCTGGGGTTTTTGTATGTAATGTCCTGTAGATATCAATTAAGTTCATCAGTTCTATTGTGTCACTTAGATTCTCTGCTGCCTTATGGATTTTATGTCCAGAAGATCTGTCCAGTGATGTCAGTGCAGTGTTAAAAAGCTCCTACTATTATTGTATTCCCTTCAATCATTATTTTTATGTCTGTGGTGTTTGTTTTATGTATTTAGGTCCTCCTAAATATATTGGGTGGATATATGCTAACAAGTATAATATCCTTTTCTTATATTGATCTCCTTATCATTACATAGTGTCCTTTGTCTTTCATTATGAAATTTGTTTTAAAGACTATTTTATCTGATATGAATATTGTTATACCTGCTTTCTTATCATTTGCATTTGCATGTGCCATTTATCTTGTGGCTTATGTCTTCTTTTCCTCCCCTTCCCATTGTTTTGTTAGATATGTTTAAAAATTACCTTTTCTTGAACTGCAAAGTTTGACTTGGGTTTATATTGTGATATAAATATTCCTAGTGAAATATAGACAACTAGGCATGATTGAGGATTGGAGGATGAATTCATGACCGATTTGATGTGTGTGTTAGTCTCTCATTTGTGTCCAACTCTTTGTGACCCTACTGTAGCCCACAAGGCTCCTTTGTCCATGGAATTCTCCAGGCAAGAATACTGGAGTGAGTTTTCATTTCCTACTCTGACAGCATATTGGACATCTCTTGACATTGCCAATAGTTTTCTTCCAATCTTAGTCACATCACAAACCTCTATGACCCTGCCTCAATTTCATCCTAAGTTTCTGTTTTGAGCACTCAGGAAAATGCTGGATTGCAAGTAGTCTGAAGGTGGTTCAGTTTGGGGGTAAGAACTGACATTTTTCATATTGTAAAGACTAACAAAGTGAATCCTAAGGAGAAAACAGAAGTGGGAAGAAACTAGGAAAGTAAAACAAACTGATGGTGATCAACAGTGGACATGCCTGTGGTGACTCATTTAGTCTCTAAAGGTAGGAATGGGTGGATAAAAATTAAAATTACTAATGTTTCCTTCATTATAACAAAAAGAGAAGGGATGATGAGAATGTAAAATTTGAAGGTGTGTAGCTGGGAAGTGATGAGTTATCTGATATGATGAGTAGTTATTTAATATCTCAACCTATGTCATGATGATACATTTAATATTGTTTATATTTATCCTTTCAAAGGGAATTTATTTTTATCAGAGGAAATTTATACATTAAAATATTTATTTAATAAGATTAAAGCTGAATGTAAGAACTAAGGCAGAGAAAGGGAGATGGTATTTTGAAAATGATGGACTCTGTGCCAGGTACACTATGGTTGGCAATGCAGTAATTTCTCAGAATAATTAGGGACAAATATCTTTAAATATTTATTGAAAATGGGATTATGATTCATAGAACTTCTTTAATGACAATGGAAATGAAGTAATAAAGGATGTGAGGAAAAGGCATATGTACTGCCAAGATTTAGCAATCTAGTTTTAAAAGAAAAACTTGAAGTATTCTAAGTTTGCAATGTATATGATTGAGATGGAAGCAAGATAACTGCATGGGTGGTTAAACCTCAGTGTCCTCAGATCTTGTAGAATATGGAAATAATTTCTCAGAGGCATTTGAAAATTGAAAATATAAATAGCACACTTAGAGGTCCATCTGTCCTTTCAATTGGAGTCCAAAGTTTCCTATTTTCTGGAGGTGTGTGATAAGCTAAACTCTTTTCAAATAGCCCAAATGTGAGAATTTCCTGTTCAAACCTGAAGTGACACATTGATGACAAATCAACTTTTTCCACTCTCACTTCACTCTGAGCCTTCAAAGGGCAGTATGTGAAGGTCACAGACATTGTTTATTCTTGTCCTGGATTTATGTTTTTAAATTTCTCCTTTTATTACACAGCTATAGCAGGCCTCTTTTATGAGAGTAACCTGACCTCCCCACTAAAGGATGCACGACTTTCTGGCCAACAGAAGGTATGTGTCCCTTCTCGCCTGTCTCTCTACTAGACCATCTCACTTAGTGGGAACTAGCAAATGTTAGATGTGAAGTAACTGAAGTATAGTTAATATACAACAAAATCAAAGTATAATATTAGCTTAAAAAAATAACTCAGGGTAAAAAACAACCATAAAATATCAAATACGATGGAAGATTTCTCCAAGTATTCAAATTAGTGTCTGTAGAATGCTAGTCAAGTGCATATTTGGATTTGTATATCATTCTTAAGTGAAAGCTGCAGGCATCTTGACAGAGAACAACTAGTTTGGGATTTTATAATCAGTAGAAGGTAGGTTTCTTGTATAATAATATGTTAATATATATTTCTCTTGACTTCTATAAATAGATTCTTGGGAAAGAATTCATTGCATAAAAAGGCCAAACATAATTCTTTATATATGCACTTAGATTGAATAAAATCAGTTTTATTTTTAATAAAAATCGAGATGAAGTAGCTTCCTAAATACTAATATAACCTTAACTGTAAATAATGACAGGATTTTAAAAAATATTGAACAAACATTTCAGAAAAGATGTACTATACTAATTAAAGATACTCTTGTTTAAACAAATTGCTTTCCAGGCTCTAACTGATATGAATCAGAAATAGTAACACAGAAATTGTAACACAGAAATTGTAACTTAAACAGTAGTTAAAAACTAATATTTATAGAACATATAGGTACCAGATTGAGTGCTCAGTGTAACATGCATTATATATTACATATTATTTCCATGTTAGATTAATAATATAGGTTACTAGACACTAAGTAACTTTTAAAGAACACACTTCTTTAAGTTTCAAATCCATAATTAATTTCCAGATCTTTCTGACTAATGCATCCATTGACTGAATTATTAAGCTATGTTTTCTGGATTTTATAAGCAATTATCATCACTTATACAAATATAATGACCTTTACTAACTTTGACATCTATAAGATCTTTCTGGAAGTTTGAACCAACAGTGTTCTTCCATAAATGTCCTATATTTGTTTATCATTTTGTGAATTCATACCTTAGTCACTAAATCAATTATCAATTAGGTTTGTAAAATAAATATTTTTTAGTCTTTTTCTATTGTTTTATTTTTAATATTGTTTAGGTTATGTTTAGTTTGTCACGTAATATTTTTCAATATATGAAGTAGTACCTCAATTTTGAAAGTTTTCTAAGAATTCCTCAACCATTCAAAATAAAGAGCATTTGGTACCCTTTTTAGTAAATAAATGTCACCATATACTATAATTTAGTACAGGAAATGCCAACTTTATCCTCATCTTTAAAGTACTTCGTCTATAACCAGTGTTGGATTTCAAAATAATCAAAATTATAGTTGAATCTCTGTTGTATTACAAAATATTTTCATTTTAATACAAGCACTGTAATGCTGTTAAAATATTTCTGTGGAATCTAACTTAATAAGGATATTATTAGTCATGAACTTCTTTATTATTCCCTGATTTATTGCTTTTCATTGTTTAACCAATAATATATTGTCAAATATAAAATATCTTTTTTTTTAAAAAAGTGTTCTATCATGAAATCCTTGTTTGAAGTTCCAAGGAATTTAGAACCAGGCTTTAAGTTTGTTCAGCTGCAAAGTGAACACTAAGCTCTTTGCCCCGCCCCATGTTATTGCAGTAGGATTCTTGTCTTATATACACCATTCATTCCTCAGTTCACTTAGAGCACAGTCCTTGACATCACTCAGCTTCAGAGATGAATAACCAAGGAGTAATCTATGCAGAACTGAAGGGAGTCAAGAACTCAAAGAGACAGCGAATAAAACCTAAGGGCTCTAAAGGTTCCATTTCAATAGCTCCACAGGAATTAACATATGCTGAATTAAATCTTCAAAATGCTTCTCAGAATCTTCAAGGGAATGAGGAGAACTACCACTTCAAAGGTAAAACATTACCAGTCACTAGGTGGAACTGTTACAGGATATGCAGTTGGGGTGCAAAAGTGTGGAGAAGGAGTAAGGGATAAGTCACATATTTTTCATTTTGAGGAAGAGAGCTTAAAATCGGGTATGGTATTTAATGTGAAATCAGAGAACTACTTTCATTCTGGCATTGCTGAAATTTGTAGTCTTTAATCAACAACTAATGCAGCATTATATTTGCTGAAAATGCAATGGTATATTTTGAGAGAATATATATTTCTACATGGTATATTTCTACAGTTGTAGAAATTGAGTTTGGGGTCCAAGTTTATATACATAACTCTCTGTTTACATGGGTTCTAGTGTAGGCTGCTGTCTATGGGGTTGCACAGAGTCGGACACGACTGAAGCAACTTAGCAGCAGCAGCAGTGTTATGTCTACTCTAAACAATTGCTCCCATCACTCCTTTCTCAGTAGTTACTTTCGGCAGGTTCACCATCACCTCCAGAGAAGCTCATTGCTGGGATCCTCGGAATCATCTGCCTTGTCCTGATGTCCACTGTGGTAACAATGATCGTTATTACTCCCTGTAAGTACATTTTTTAAAAACTGTAAGGGAACTTTTCACTTTAATGATGGTCAGTCTTCTAAACATTTCATAATATTATAGAATGTGCCTATCATTAAAAAATATGCATTTAGACTAAATGTGGAATGGTAATTCTGAATCTGTCAAAAATATACAACACAGAATATTTACAGAGGGTACATATTTGTATATTCTAATTTCATAACTCAAAAACATGTATTAGGAGACTGAAATAACTTATTGATAAACATAAATTAATTCTTAATTGATTAAAACAAATACTGTAAGAGGTGGTGGCATCTGTTACTTTTGGTTTTTGAAATATTTTTTTTCCACCAAATCTTCATTGCTTAATTAATTTTTCTAGGTAAAATCAGTTTTATTTTAGATTACTCTAATCATAAATAATAAACCAAATTTTAAACTCAGAAACTAAAATCATTATGATTTATTTAGAGCAATATTAACTTTTGTAATGATTAATTTTGTAGCTACTCTAAAACAGGAACGGAATAATTCCTCTCGGATAACAAGGCTCCAGAAAGGTACATAATGATTTTAAAGCTCTGGCATACATACAGTTGGTATTTTGTCTCTGTCTTAGGCTAATGAAAATAAGAATAGATTATGGGGTAGAACATAAATTGGAAAATAGAGCAACAAATATTTATAAGTAATGATTATAGGAGAATGCTTCTGCCTATACAACAATATGATCAATATGAACAATACAATTGTTTAAAACTGGTTCTAATTTCCTTCTGCTATAATATGATAAGAGACAAATAATTTTATTATTCTAAAGCAGAGGTTTCGTTTCTTGATTTTCAGCATGTGTAAAGAGTGGGTATTTCTTTGTCCTTGCTTTATATGGAGACATAAATTGGGTTATGAGAGACTAACCCTTTCTGTGAATGTATGTGTTGGTTTGTTTAATATGTACCAACCTTGAGGATGCATAGATACATTGTCTAAACACGTATATACATATATATATGTTTATATCTATGCATATATGTTGGAGAAGGCAATGGCAACTCAGTCCAGTACTTTTGCCTGGAAAATACCATGGATGGAGGAGCCTGGTAGGCTGCAGTCCATGGGGTCACTAGGAGTCGGACATGACTGAACAACTTCACTTTCACATTTCACTTTCATGCATTGGAGAAAGAAATGGCAACCCACTCCAGTATTCTTACTTGGAGAATCCCAGGGACAGGGGAGCCTGTTGGGTTGCCATCAATAGGGTCTCAGAGTTGGACACGACTGAAGTGACTTAGCAGCAGCAGCAGCATGCATATATGTAAATTGACTTTTATTTTCTAAAATTCAATATTTTTTGGCTAGTAATTCACAATCTTTCTTCAGAATGCCATTGTGGTCATTCAAAAGACTGGTTTACATATTCCCACAACTGCTATTGTATTATTTTTGAAGAAAAAACGTGGAATGGGAGTTTGACAGCCTGTGCTTCTAGGAACTCTACTCTGCTTTATATAGATAATGAAGAGGAACTGGTAAGATATCCAATGTTTCCAACATTTTGTTAAAGGCTTGATTCAGTCAGTGTTATATTTGTTGGAATTCACTTGTATTTTTGTATGTATTTGTAGTTTGTTTAAGGCCTGTTATTTTACTAAATAATGGAATACAACCTTATGATACTTTATTAATATTTATCCTATGAATTCATGCTTGATTATTTCCATTCTTGCTTTTCACTGAAAACCACACTGCTACAAGTGCTATTATATTCTAAGATAAACTGTGCTATTTAATTTTAATATATATCAAGGAAAGTATACATATCATACATTTTCATATAGATCACAAAATAAATAGAACCATGTAATTACACATCAGATCATGGATTAGAAGTTTCAACTTTCCAGCACCCCATCCTCTGTAACTTGTCATCACTTATGTGTCCTCCTTATTTACCCACTGTCGTGGCATTTGATGTTATATAATCTCTTTGTATGTTTTTGCTCTTCGTGTACATAGAATCAAACAGTATGCATTTTTCTTTCAGTCTCCGCACACTCCCATGTACTGGTTTTGCAATTCATCCATATTCTTGCATTTACATGGTGTTTGTTAATGTCTATTACTCATTATGTAAATATAACATTTAAAATCCATTCTATCCAGTGTCTCTGAATGGAGATGGAGTTTTATGCCTTCAGGGAAAAGAGGCTTCCTGGGTTCAGTACTTTTAGATATGAGACCCTCTTTCCAGGCCCCACCTCCATCTCAGCCTCCCAACTTTAGTTCTCTTTGTGGAAGCAGGAGGAGAACTTCCTCTAACTGCTCCTTGTTAGCAGGTGTCCTGATGGGCACTTTGTAAGGCTCACATGGCATTGTCGACAGGATTCCCCTCAACACACTGAAAGAATGGAATGGCTTATCTGTGCCCCCTCCTACAGCTAGGCTGGTAAGTCATTTAGCAGGTCTAGGTCATTTTCTTCTTTGGGGGAAGATATAAGATGCCCCTAATTGTTGTTCCCTAACCTCTCACCTTGTTCTCTCATCCTGGAGAAGTGATGAGAGATTACAGAAGAGTCAAGCTGCTGTTAAGTCTCCAACCACATCACCCTTCTCTTTCCACCTTTCAGAGTTCTCCATTCTTCTGTCTTTCATTAGTTCCCATGTTTACAGTTGTACTTAGCAGGGAGGAGCAGAGAGAAATGAGTCTCTGACCCTTTGTCTTGCCCACTGGATTCCAGCAATAGAGAAAAAAGATTGATTTGGGGTTCATCTAGGCAAAGAATGGTGTGGGTCCTGGAAAATCAAAACTTTATCTTTCATGTCACTTATTTTTTCAATTTCAATCCCTTAATTTCCTTCTAACGCTGAAACTCAGAAAAATAGTAGTGAAATCCAGTGATATAATCACAGTATCTAGAAAAACAAATGTCACAGAATCTGAAAACATTTAAACCCTTGCTATGTTTAATTTGACATCATGGGTAGCAATTAAACTGCATGAATCAGACTTCTACTTATTAACATGAGAAAAGCAATGAAATTGATAAACATAAATGTTTGAGTTTATTTTTAATCACAAGTACTGACATTTGTTAATGCTTTGACAAATATTAAAACTTTCAACTTTGTATTTTTAGTGTTAGATTAGATTCTAACACTCATCTTGTTCAGAAAACTCAAGGTCCTATGAAAGAGCACACTATTTGCATTTTAAGAATTAATAAATTCTTTCATAGTGATTAAATGAAAATACTTTTGTGTAGACATTTCTGAAGTCCCTATCAATTATGTCATGGATTCCAGTCTTTCGTGAAGGCCGTGGTCATCCGTGGATGTGGCAAAATGGCTCAACTTGCAAACTACAGTAAGTTTTTAAAAACAATACTATATAGAGGAGGAACATATTAAAAATATGTATTTTAAGAATATTATTAAAACATTTGTTTTGGTTGAATTACACAATGATGAAGGAAGATGTTGAAAGCTAATAAAATGTTGATAGAACTATTAGAAAATGGGATACTCAGTATTCCATTTTCCTAATAACAAACTCTGCCTGAAATTATGTTAAAAACACAATTACCCACTTTCAAAATATCTTTTTTATTACTGTTATACAGAAATTTTATAACTTCATGAGCTGTCCTCATATATCATAACAGAATTATGCAATGCTTTCCATTACAGGGTATTAGACGTCTTACCTGAGAAAGGAAACTGTGCAGTGCTATCCTCGGGGGACATAAAGTCAGATGACTGTGAATTCCCAAATTTTTATACTTGCAAGCACAAGCTTGAGAATTAAAAAGTAAGTTTGGCTGCTGTTGGGTAACTTCATCTCTTATGAAATGGAAATAATAGTATGATTGCATAAACTTCAAAATGCATTATATTCTTTTTTCTAATAATGGAAGTTTAAAAAAAAAAAAAAAAAAAACTCTTGAAATTTAATATGCACACCAGAAAGTACGGATATCATTCCTTTGGTGTCTGACTTTTTCGCTCAATAATATATTTATGGCAATCAAACTTTCTAAAGGATCACATGGTATATAGGATCATTTACATGAAATACCAAAAATAAGAAAAGAGAGACCAGAAGCAGATTAGTGATGACCAAGAGCTGTGGGGAGGTGGGGATAGAAAATGACTGCTAGCTGAACAGTGATGAATACTTTCTAGATTTTGATGGTGGCAAAGGTCGCAAATTGGAAATGTACATAAAATAACTGATTATACACTTTAAATGGATGAATTTTATGCTATGTAAATCACATCTCAATAAAGCTATTTTAAAAAATTGCTTGGGACTGCATTTAATATTTAAAGTAAATTGTAAAGAGAGTAATCTTTGCAATATTGATTCTTCCAATCAGTACCATGCTTTATCCTTCCAATAATTTAGGTTTTCTCTTAATTTCTTTCTATTTTATTTATTTAATTATTTTTGGCCACTCCAGGTGGCAGGTGGAATCTTAGTTTCCAAGCCAGGAATCCAACCTGCACCCCCCACGCTGGGGAGCACAGAGTCCCATCCACTGACTGTCAAGGAAATCCGCTTAGCATGTTTTACATTTTTCAATATTGAAATCTTAGAGAAATATGGATATTTCATATCCATGCTTTTGTAAATGTCATCGTTGCTTTTTAAATTTTTGGTAATTTTTGCTCCTGCAGCAGAAATAAACAAAGAAAAAGGTTTACAGGCTGATCTTATGTCCAATGACCTCTCTGATTTTATGTATTAATTCTATTGTTTCAAATTTACATTCTTCTGGATTTTTAAAATAAAAACAGATATTGCAACTATAAATAATCATGTTTTATTTCTTCTCTCCAGGTACAATTGCTTTGTTTTTTTCTTGACTTATTTTTACACTGCAAGCTTTTATCTTCAATGTCAAATAGAAGGTACTGTAAAGGTCCTTTATGTATCATTCCTATATTATGGGAATATATTTCAATACTTTATCTTCAAGTATGAGGTTTAAGGATTTTTTGATCATACTTTTTTACTATGAAAGCAATTCCATATTATTTATTTTTTCTTATAAATTTTGTAACCAATCAGTAGTGTTTCAGTTTTATTTTTTCTTCAATAGAATGAGAAATTTTTTTAAAAATAATGCTTATGTATGAAAAAACTACCACAATATTGTAATTAGCCTCCAATTAAAATAAATAAATTAATTTTAAAAATAAAGTTTTTCCTCCAAATATTCCTATTTACTTCAAATATTAACCAGTCAAACATTGCTGAAATGAAACCACAATGATCATTCTGTATTTTCTTTCTCTTAAAATCAGTGCATATGTCATACTTAGATTAAAATATTTTCTTCATCAATTTTCACAAAGAGACAGGACTGAGTTCCTTAATATTATGTAAGCTGGCAAGTTTTGTTCTCAAGGCTCTATTGGGAAGCGTTCCTTTTTTTTTTTTTTTTATCTTACCTGGAGACTTTGTGAAAGACCTGGTATAATTTTAAGTGTTATTATTCACTACTGTTATCATTAGAGTTTCTAGAACTTTTTTTGTAGGAACTTCATGCAATGAATGCCATATCTTTAGCACATATTAAGTTTATTCAGGATCCAAGTTGTACTGCATTTGGTAAATTGCATTTTTTAGGCATTTCATATAGATAGTAGAATATATTCATAGTATGGTTTTCTTATCTATTTAACATCTATAAAAACAATAATGGTGTTGTCATATTTATTATAGATGTAAAAGATTTATGTCTCCTCATTTTTTCTTTAAACGTCTTTTATCAATTATACTGCCTTTCAAATGAAAATGACATTGACCATTTTATTCCTTTCTAATATACTTGCTTTCTTTGTCATGATTTTGCATCATTTATTTTCCTTTTACTTCTTTATTTGGACTATGCTAAGTCACCTCAGTCGTGTCCGACTCTGTGCGACCCCAGAGACGGCAGCCCAACAGGTTCCCCCGTCCCTGGAAATCTCCAGGCAAGAGCACTGGATTGGGTTGCCATTTCCTTCTCCAATGCATGAAAGTGAAGTCGCTCAGTCAGGTCCGACTCTTAGCGACCCCATGGACTGCAGCCTACCAGGCTCCTCCATCCATGGGATTTTCCAGGCAAGAGTACTGGAGTGGGATGCCATTGCCTTCTCCTATTTGGACTATACTTGAATTTAATTTCACCCAGATTGCTTTTTAAGTTTTAGTTTCTAGTGGCACCTCCTCAAATTTATTCTTTCTTATTTTTTTGTTTGCAATGTATGCATTTAAGGCAATTGATATTTCACAAGGCAGATTTTACTATTGCATTTTCCTTCAAAATCATATAAAAATTGAGAACTTTGTGGATTTTTCTTTGGCTCATATGTTATTTACAAATGTGTAATTGAAATTAAAACTAGATAAAGGTTTTCACATTTTTGGTTATTACCTTCTAGCTTAGATTGTAAAGAATTTCTATGAATCTGGAAGCAATCTGTATCTCTATTATATGCTGCTGGTGTGAATGAGGAGGAAATCTTAAATTTTTATTTTTTTATAATAAATTAAAAATTAAATTTGAATACTCACATTTCAAGTGTCCATCTGCCAAACTTGACTTATGGCTGTTATAGTGACACTACAGTTCTATATACTTCATATTAATGTAATCAGGATTATGAATATACAATGAATTTTTGGAAAATTTGAGTGTAATTAAAAGTGTGAGTATTCTATACGAGTATATAAGTGTGTGTGTGCACAAATATTTTGGTTAATTGTCTAGTTTAGATCTATCTATAGCCTTACTGGTATATCTGCTTGCCAGATGAGCAGTGAGAAGTAATTATTTAAATCTCCATTTATGATTATTTAACCTACATACTTTTCTCAAATCTTTGTTGAACTTGTACTATTAAGTACATGCAGTTTTTTTGTAATTGCTAATGGCTTGGATCCTCAGTATATTGTTTTGAAACATACTTCATCTTTTCTAACAAGATTCTTCCCTCGTATTGTGACAGCACATTAACTTTATTAGTTCTACCATCTTGTGTTGCATCATATCATTTTTCAGGTTTTTAAATTTCCTCTTTATTTCTAAAATAATTATAACTAGGACAGCAGTTATTAAAATAACTCTTCTATATATATAGCTGTATTAAACAAAATGTTTTAAATTATGAACATTCTTAGAAGTGGAAGGCTATTTCATATATATTTAACCTAATTTTAAAATTATTGTAAACTTTACATATTTTATTTGTATGCAAGTATATATAATTAATTTTTAAGTACAATATATTGTTTCTTTGAATTGTACTTTATTTTTTCTTATTTTTCAAAATAAATATTTTTTACACTCATCTGTAAGAATTTATTCACTTAATATGCCTTAGTTTAATTCATGCCCTACATTTTGCAGCTTGTATTCTTTACTCAATAAAGTCCAAGTTAGTACTTTCACCCACTTCTCAAACAATGAAAGGATATATTTATTCTCTACTTTTATTTACTACTCATGCTGTATTCACTTCCTTGAATTCTAATACAAATATGTGTTTACAATTTGAAATTTTATCATTAATATTTTACCCCTCAATATCTATTTGGATGTAGTCACACAAGTTCTTTTCTTCAAATCATCTTATAAAATTTTACCTAGATTAAGAGTTCCTTCTTTAGAAGACCCTAAATATTTCCTTTTATAGAGTCAGTTGGTAATTTCTCTCCATTTAAAAACTTCCTTGAAAATGAATTGATCTTGTCGTTAGGTGAAAAGGACATTTTCACTTGTTATTGACTTCCAATTTATCTCTCTCTCTTAGGTCACTAAGTATGGCCATTAATAGACATAGTTACAAATCGATATATTCATATCACAAAAAGTAAATTCAAACTACTTTTAGTGTTTTGAGTAATTTTATCTTTGCTGTATGTTGTCTGAACATAGATTTTATTAAAGTTAAATGCCAGAGAAAGTGAAAATGAAAATGTACTCACTCAGTTGTATCCGATTCTGCAACACCATTAACTGTAGCTTGCCAAACTCCTCTGTCAACGGAATTCTCCGGGCAAGATTACTGGAGTGGGTAGTCATTCCCTTCTCTAGTGGATCTTCCCAACCCAAGGATCGAACCCATGTCTCCTGCGTGGAGGGCAGTTTCTTCAGATTAAACTCGTATTTTTACATATAACAAAGAACCTGACATGTGTAACATTATTGAAAACAGCAAAGGCTATGAAAGTAGTAGATATAACTGCTTCAAATTTTAAAAATAAACATTAGTATATTTTACATTGTGTGACATCTCTAATAAATGTTTCAATAACTATAATTCTAGGATGTGAGTAATAGAGAAAATTATCAATTTAGTTTATGTAAATAAAATATAATGGATAGATAAACCATATAGGTAGCCATTAGTCACTGTTTTAGAAGGCTCAAGTATTAGTCTTCATTACAAGGACATAACTGAGTTTACATTACATTTGTATAGATTTCAGAAAGCAAAAAATAGTGGTTCCCTCAACTCAATGTTCTAGAAGTGATGCTGAAAGAGAATATCCTTAGGAATGGTAGATAAACGTTTATCCTTTTCTTGATACAAGTGACAACTGATGAAAAAAAATCCATTTGAGGCAAATTTGATAGTTTATTTAATATTTTATATGTGTGTTTTGCAAAAAGGTCAACATTTTCTGCCTTCCCCATTTTCTTGTGAAGTGAAAATTTAAAAGCTTATTTTTCCCCTATGGAAACTTGGGCTTTTGTTATTTACAACAAATATTCCTATTAAAAATATAGATAACGTTATGATTTGAGGATCATCAATGAATCATATGGTGAGTATTCAATATTTCAATCTCTGCCATGGTGATATAGCTGGATCAAAAGGAGAAAGTCAAGAGATACCTGAAGTAACAGGCAAGTTTGGCCTTGGAGAACAAAATAAAGCATGGCAAAAGCTAACAGAGTTTTGCCAAGAGAACTCACTGGTCGTAGCAAACACCTTCTTCCAACAACACAAGAGATGACTCTACACAGGGACATCACCAGATGCTCAATACCAAAATCGGATTGATTATATTCTTTGCAGTCAAAGATGGAGGAGCTCTATACAGTCAGCAAAAACCATCATACAGAGGAAGTGGCAAATAGATCCAAGGCATTAAATCTGATAGCCACAATGCTTGAAGAACTATGGACAGAGGTTCATGAAATGGTTCAGGAGGCAGTGATCAAGAACATTCCCAAGAAAAAAATGCAAAATGGTTATCTGAGGAGGCTTTGCAAATAGCTAAGAAAAGAAGAGAAGCTAAAGGCAAAAGAGAAAAAGATATACCCATTTAAAAACAGAATTCTAAAGAATAGCAGGGAGAGATAAGAAAGACTTCCTCAGTGATTAATGCAAAGAAACAGAGGAAAACAATAGAATGGGAAAGACAAGAGATCTTTTCAAGAGAACTAGAGATACCAAGGGAACATTTCATTCAAAGATGGGCACAATAAACGACAGAAATGGTATGGACCTAACAGAAGCAGAAGATACCAAGAAGAGGTGACAGAATACACAAAACAAATATACAGAAAATACCTTCATGACCCAGATAACCATGATGGTTGATCACTCACCTAGAGCCAGACATCCTGGAATGCGAAGTCAAGTGGGCCTTAGGAAGCATCATTACGAACAAAGCTAGTGGAGGTGATGGAATTCCAGTTGAGCTATTTCAAATCCTAAAAGATGATGCTGTGAAAGTGCTGCACTCAAAATGCCAACAAATTTAAAAAACTCAGCAGTGGCCACAGGACTGGAAAAGGTCAGGTTTCATTCTAATTCCAAAGAAAGGCAATGACAAAGAATGTTCAAACAATTGCACAGTTGCACTAATCTCACATGCTAGCAAAGTAATGGTCAGAATTCTCCAAACAAGGCTTCAACAGTATGTGAACCATGAACTTCCAGATGTTCAAGCTGAATTTAGAAAAGGCAGAGGAACCAGAGACCAAATTGCCAACATCTGCTGGATCATCGAAAAGCAAGAGAGTTCCAAAAAACCGTCTACTTCTACTTTATTGACTATGCCAAAGCCTTTTACTGTGTTGATCACAACAAACTGTGGAAACAAACAGAGCATGAGATGGTTGGATGGCATCATTGACTCACTGGGCATGAGTCTGAGCAAAGGTTGATAGTTAAGGACAGGGAAGCCTTGAATGCTACAGTTCATGGGGGAGGGGAGATGTGAATTATCCAACACTACTTAGCAACTGAAAAACAACAACCCTTAAATAACTACTGTTAATAGATTATGATTGTTTTCATTACAACCAAAAAGACATAATGCTAATATAAGGAAAAGAAATATGTAATGCCATGTAGTAAATCTTCTGAATTCATGATGTGTTGTATGTGCTAAGTCGGTTTAGTCGTGTCTGACTCTTTGTGACACTATGGACTGTAGCCACCAGATTCCTCTCTCCATATGGATTCTCAGGCAAGAATAGTGAAGTGGATTGCCATGACATGCTCCAGGGGATCTTCCCAGGGATTGAAGCCACATGTCTTTTGTTTCCTGCATTGGCAGGAGGGTTCTTTACCACTAGCTATAAGTGGGAAGCCCTAGTGACAAATATTGTTAATAGAATTATGACTTATTCCACAACAGGAATGAAAACATGAGAGTATAAGGAAATGAAAAATACAATGCCAAGATTTAGAAACTTTATATAAAAGTAGAACTTAAAACATTGAAGGCACCCTTAGCAAAGCCTAAGTTTGTAGTATGTGTGATTGAGATAAAAACAAGTTAACAAGTTAAAGGCGTAGTCATCTTTTCCCCAGTATCTTTTAGAAAATGAAAAAAACTTCTCAGAGGCACTTACCAAAGGGCAGACTAAATGACACACTACACACCCAAAGTCTCCTATATTCTGGAGTTGTGTCATGAGATAAATTGTCTTGAAAATACTCGTGTAAGAATTTCCTGTTTAAACTTTGTGACATGATGATGAGAAATCTACCTTTTCTACTATTGCTTCGCTGTGGCCCTCACAGGGCAGTCTGTGAAGACCACAAATACTGTTTGCTACAGTAACTTGGTCACCCACAAGAGGAATCAGGACTCTGGCATACAGAAGGTACGTGTCTCTCTCCTTTGTAATTCCTCATCTCATTTGGTAGGAGGTTACCCATGCCTAGATATGGTTCAATTTAGGGACAATTGATATGAAGCCAAATCAAGGATATACTGGTAGATTTATTTGAATAATTCTGAGAATTATGTAAGCATAAAATATGAAATATTATGGAGGATTTTGTAAAATATTCAAATTCTTGCCTGTTTATTATTCAAGTGCATATACACATGTGTAAATGAGTTTCTAAATCAATGCAATTTAAAGTGAAATCTCATAATCACTATGACAAGGAACAGTTACTGCTGTATTTTGTCATCAGTAGAGATACATTTATATACGTCATTAAACATTTCACTCAGCTTTTAAGAATAGATTCTTTTTTTTAACTTGTTGAATTAATGCTTTTATTTTATTTTTTTTCAGTTTTATGAAAGTTATTTTTTATTTTTTTTTATGAACTACTCAAATTTATTTTTTTTGTCCTGAATTCTTTTTTTTATATGATATTATACATGTTTTAATGCCATTCTCCCAAGTCATCCTTCTTAAAGGGGATTCATGAAATTGTGAACGCCAGTGTAATTCTTCACAGATCTAGATAGAATAAAAGCAGTTGAGTTTTAATAAAAATAAGACTGATACAGCTTCAATAAAATCCTAATTTAAATCCAATTATAAACAACCAAATGCTTTTTAAAACCTTGAACAAAACATTGAATAAGAAAGAAAAATGACACAGATACAGAGATCCTGTCTAAGAAATTATGTTACATTTTCCTGACTGATATGAATGGTATTATGGCAATTATATTAAAATAATAAAATAAAATATAAAATTTAACATGACTTTTATATGATCTATGTAATACATATTTTATTAAAATTTTGGATTTGCAAACTAGTTTCTACATACTAAATAATTTTTAAAGGTCACACCTTGTACACTTCAAAGCCAGAAATAATTCTAGTTCTCACTAACTACTGACTCCAGTGACAGAATTATTAATGTGCATTATCTGACATTTAATTGCTGATACAGCCAAAGCTATCCTCGTTGATTTGACACCTATAAGATTTTTCTGGACGTCTGTGTCAGTATCACTCTTCCATAATTGATTGACACTTTTATTTATCATTTTATGATTTCATATCTCAGCCATTATCAATTGCTAATTACTTTTGTAAAGTAATTATTTTAAAATCTTTTAATATTATTTTATTTTTATTGTTTACTAAGCTTTGGATAGTTTAATATGTCATGTAACATTTTTAACATGTGAAATATTTCTCTAAACTTCTAATGATTTCAAAGAACTTGCAGTCAATCAAAATAAAATAAAATAAAACTATTTGATAGCACTTCATTTTCTTTTAATAAATGATACCACTAATTAAAGTAGTTTAGTGCAGGAAATATTTCATATGCCAATACTATTATTCTCTCTTCTTTAGAAGGTTCAATCCTTAACCATTAATGGGTTCTAAAATTATCACAAAAATTGGCATATTGGTGCATCTGTTTTTTCCAGTATGGCATTTTAATTTCAACATAGTTACTGTAACAGTTTTAAAATGTTTCTTTGCAAATTAACTGTAAATTGATAAGGACATTATTCTTTATGAACTTTATTTTTCACCAATTTATTAATTTCATTGTTCCAATGATAAATAACATTATTTCAAACATTTTTAAAACTTAGTCTATCTTGAAACACTTACTTATACCCTGTGGAAAGGAGAACCAAACATGCACCTTGCTTAACTGCAAAATGAGTGCTGTCACTCATCTCACACACCACCCACTTCAGGCTTCTTGTGATTTTATACACCATTTATTAACTACCTAGGTACAGTTTTCATAAAGCACCATCCTTGACATTACACAGCTGCGGAGATGAACAATCAAATGCAAAACTACCCAGAACCAAATCTGACTAAGGACTCCAGGAAACAGCAAGTTAGAGGTAAGAGCACGCAAAGTTCCATTTCAGTCATTGAGCAGGAGAAAACCTACATGGAATTAAAATTTCAAAATGCTTCTCACTATCCTCAATGGAATGACAGGAGCTACCAGTGCAAGTGTGAGAATTTAATAGCTCACATACTTTTTATTTATGAGGATCAGAGCTTGAATTTGAAATACAGTACTCTAGTGTGAGCTTCCTGGTGGCTTCGTGATAAAGAATCCACCTGCCAATGCAGGAGACGTGGGTTGGATCCCTGGCAAATCCCATGGACAGAGAAGCCTATCTATTCCAGGACTGTTGTAATATATAGTCTTTGATATACAACTTGTGAAGTGTTATATTTGCTGAAAATGTATATATTCTGAGAGGAGGATTACAATGTTTCATATGGATTTGGGGTCCAAGTTGATGTCTATGAATTCTCACGGATGTGGAATCTTTTATTCTTCTAAAACAACTGTCTCCATTGCTCCTTTCTCAGTGTTTCCTTTTCTCTCCCTGCAGGCTTACCATCACCTCGAGAGGAGATTGTTGCTGTGATCCTGGGAATCATCTGTTTTGTCTTGATGTATACTCTAGTGAGAGTGATAACTTTTATTCCACGTAAGTATATTTTTGAAATTGTGATTGAACTTTTCACTTTAATGATCATCAGTGCCTCTCAAAAATCATATGATGAAATAAAACTGTGCATTCAGCCTAAATGTGGAATAGCTATTCTCAGATTGTCCAAAGTATAAATAACACAATGATTCTAGAGAACATTATATATATATATATATGTATATATTTGTATATAGGTTTACATGTATATATATGTTTTTCTGATTTCATAACTCAAACACAGACTTTAGGAAGATGAAAGACTATATTGAGAAACACAAATCAGTTCTTGAGATTGGTTAAACCAAATACTATAAGAGGTGGTGGCATCTGTTCCTTTTTGTTTTTTAATTTTTTCTTTTCCATCAAATCTTCATTGCTTAATTTATTTTTCTTGGTAGAGTCAGTTTTAGTTTAGATTATTTAATCTTAAGCAATTAACCAAATTTTAGACTCATAAACTAAAATCATTATGGTTTATTTAGAGCAATATTAACTTTTGTAATGATTAATTTTGTAGCTGCTCTAATACAGGAACAGAATAACTCCTCTCGGATAACAAGGCTCCAGAAAGGTACATAATAATTTTAAAGTTCTGGCATATATACAATTGGTATTTTGTCTCTATTTTAGGCTAATGAAAATAAGAATAGATTATAGCATAGAACATAAATTGTAAAATGGAGCAACAAATATTTATAAGTAATGATTATAGGAGAATGCTTCTGTCTGTGCTACAGTATGATCACCATATGCTTTGTTGACAATTGGTTCTAATTTCCTTCTGCTATAGTATAATAAAGGCAAATAAGTTTGCTATTCTAAAACAGAGGTTTCATTTCTTGATCCTCAGGACGTGTAAAGAGTGGGTATTTCTGTGTCTTTGCTTTATATGGAGACATAAATTGGCTTATGAGAGACTGACTCTTTCTGTGAATGTATGTGTTGGTTTGTTTAATATGTACCAGCCTTGAGGGTGCATATATATATATGTTGTATAAGCATGTATATACATAAATATATTTATATCTATGCATATATGTAGTTTCTTTTATTTTATAAAATTCAATTTTTTTTTGGCTAGTAATTCACAATCTTTCCTCAGAAGACCATTGTGGTCGTTTTCCAAAAGACTGGTTTACATATTCCAACAACTGCTATTATATCATCTTTGAAGAAAAAACATGGAATGGGAGTTTGACAGCCTGTGCTTCTAGGAACTCTACTCTGCTTTATTTAGATAATGAAGAGGAACTGGTAAGATATCAAATGTTTCCAACATTTTGTTAAAGGCTTGATTCAGTCAGTGTTATATTTGTTAGAATTCACTTGTATTTTTGTATGTATTTGTAGTTTGTTTAAGGCCTGTTATTTTACTAAATAATGGAATACAACTTTATATTTTATTTATATTTTTATCCTATTAATGCATGCTTAATTATTTCCATTTGCTTTTTCACTGAAAACCATGCTTCTCCAAGTGCTATTATATTCTAAGATAAACTGTGCTATTTAATTTTACCATGTATCAAGGATAGTACACATATCATAAATTTTCACAAAGATCACAAAGTAAATAGAACCATGTAATTACACATCAGATCATGGATTAGAAGTTTTCACTTTCCAGCAGCCTATTCTTTGTAATTTCTCATCATTCTGTGTCCTCCTTATTTACCCACTGTCATGACTTTGATGTTATAGAATCTCTTGGCATGTTTTGCTTTTCATGTACGTAGAATCACACTATATGCATTCTTCGTTCAGTCTCTGCACCCTCCATGTACTAGTTTTGTAATTCATCCATATTCTTGTATTTATGTGGAATTTGTTAATTTCCATAGTTCATTATGTAAATATAACATTTAAATCCATTCTATCCAATGTCACTGAGTGGAGATGGAGTCTTATGCCCTTAAGGAAAAGAGGCTTCCTAGGTTCAGAACTTTTAGTCATGGGATCCTCTTTGCTGGCCCCACCTCCACCCCTGCCTCCCAACTCTAGTTCTCTTTGTGGAGGCAGGAGAAAAACTTCCTCTAACTGCTTCTTGTTAGCAGGTGTCCTGACGGACACTTTGTAAGGCTCATGTGGCATTGTCGACAGGATTCCTCTCAACACACTGGAAGAATGGAATGGCTTATCTGTGCCCCCTCCTACAGCTAGGCTGGGTAAGTCATTTAGCAGGTCTAGGTCATTTTCTTCTTTTAGGAAAGATATAAGATGCCCCTAATTGTTGTTCCCTTGTTCTCTCATCCTGGAAAGTGATGAGAGATTACATGAGAGTCAAGCTGATGTTAAGTCTCCAACCACATCACCCTTCTCTTGCCACCTTTCAGAGTCCTCCATTATTGTGTCTTTCATTAGTTCCCACGTTTACAGTTGTACTTAATGGGGAGAAGCAGAGAGAAAATAGTCTCTGACACTCTGTCTTATCTGCTGGATTCCAGCAATACAGAAAAAGATTGACTTGGGGTTCATCTAGGCAAAGAATGGTGTGGGTCCCAGAAAACCAAAGTTTGTCTTTTGTGTCACTTTTTTTCTCAATTTCAATCCCTTAATTTTCTTCTAAAACTGAAACTCTGAGAAATATAGTAGTGAAATCCAGTGATATAATCACAGTATCTGGAAAAATGAATGTCACAGAATCTGAAAACATTTAAAACCTTACTATGTTTAATTTGACAACATGGGTAGCAATTAAACTGCATGAATCAGACTTTTCTTTAATAACATAAGAAAAGCAATGAAACTAATAAACATAAATGTTTATTTTTAATCAAAAGTACTGACATTTGTTAATGCTTTGACAAATATTAAAACTTTCACCTTTATACTTTTAGTGTTAGATTAGATTCTAATACTTTCATCTTGTTCAGAAAACTCAGGATCCTATGAAAGAGCACATTATTTGCATTTTAAGAATAAATAAAATCTTCCATAGTGATTAAATGAAAATACTTTTGTGTAGAAATTTCTGAAGTCCCTATCAATTATATCATGGATTCCAGTCTTTCGTGAAGGCCGTGGTCATCCGTGGATGTGGCAAAATGGTTCAACTTGCAAACTACAGTAAGTTTTTAAAAACCATACTATATAGAGGAGGAACATATTAAAAATAAATATTTTAAGATTATTAAAACATTTGTTTTGGTTGAATTACACAATGATGAAGGAAGATGTTGAAAGTTAATAAAATGTTGATAGAAATATTAAAAATAGAAATCTCAGTATTCCATTTTCCTAATAACAAACTCTGCCTGAAATTATGTTAAAAACACCATTACCCACTTTCAAAATATCTTTTTTATTACTGTTATACAGAAATGTTATAACTTCATGAGCTGTCCTCATATATCATAACAGAATTATGCAGTGCTTTCCATTACAGGGTATTAGACGTCTTACCTGAGAAAGGAAACTGTGCAGTGTTATCCTCGGGGGACATAAAGTCAGATGACTGTGAATTCCCAAATTTTTATACTTGCAAGCACAAGCTTGAGAATTAAAAAGTAAGTTTGGCTGCTGTTGGGTAACTTCATCTCTTATGAAATGGAAATAATAGTATGATTGCATAAACTTCAAAATGCATTATATTCTTTTTTCTAATAATGGAAGTTTTTTTAACAAAACTCTTGAAATTTAATATGCACACCAGAAAGTACAGATATCATTCCTTTGACATCTGGCTTTTTTTGCTCAACTATATATTTACAGCAATCAAACTTTCTAAAGGATTGCTTGGTACATTATTTACATGAAATATCAAAAATAAGAAAAGAGAGACCAGAAGCATATTAGTGATGACCAAGAGCTGTGGGGAGGTGGGGAAAGGAAATTAATGCTAACTAAACAGTGATGAATACTTTCTAGATTTTGATAGTGGTGATCATTGCAAATTAAAAATATATCTAAAATCACTGATTGTACACTTTAAATGGATGAATCTTAGGCTGTGTAAGTTACATCTCAATAAAGCTGCTTTAAAAAACTGCTTGGGACTGCATTTAATCTTTAAAATAAATTGCAGAGAGTCATCTTTGCAATATTGACTCTTCCAATCAGTACTATGCTTTATCCTTCCAATAATATAGGTTTTCTCTTAATTTCTTTCTATTTATTTATTTATTTTTGGCCATGCCAGGTGGCATGTGGAATCTTAGCTTCCCAACCAGGAATCCAACCTGCACCCCTCACAATGGGGAGCACAGTCCCAATCACTGAACTGCCAAGGAAATCCACTTAGCATATTTTACCTTTTTCAATATCGAAATCTTAAAGAAATACGGATATTTCATAGCCATGCTTTTGTAAATGTAATCTTTATTTTTTAAATTTTTAGTAATTTTTGCTCTGCAGCAGAAATAAACAAAATAAAACTCAGAGGTTTACAGGTGTATCTTATGTCCAATGACTTCCCTGATATTATATATTAATTTATTGTTTCAAATATATATTCCTCTAGATTTTTAAAATAAAAAGAGCTATTAGAACTATAAATAGTCACATTTTATTTCTTTTCTCCAGGTGCAATTGCATTTTTTTTCATGACTTATTTTTACACTGCAGGGTTTTACTTTCAATGTTGAATAGAAGGTACAGTAAAGGTCCTATATGAATCATTCCTATATTATGGGAATATATTTAAATACTTCAAGTATGAGGTTTAAGGATTTTTTCCATCATACATTTTTACTATGAAAGCACTTCCATATTATTCATATTTTTCTCATAGAGTTTGTAAACAATCAGTAATGTTACATTTTTATTTTTTCTTCCATAGAGTGAGAAATATTTTTTAAAATAAGGTTTCTGTATGGCAAAAACTACCACAATATTGTAAAGTAATTAACCTCCAATTAAAATAAACAAATTAATTAAAATATAATGTTTATGTTTTTCTTTCTAATATTCCTATTTCCTTCAAATATTAACCAGTCAAGAATCCCTGAAATGAAACCACAATGATCATTCTGTATTTTCTTTCTCTTAAAAATCACTGCACATATCATATTTAGATTAAAATATTTTCTTCATCCATTTTCACAAAGAGACAGGACAGAGTTCCTTAACATTATGTAAGCTGACAAACTGTGTTATCAAGGCTCTACTGGGAAGCATTCCTTTCTTTCATCTGACCTGGAAACCTTGTGAAAGACCTAGTATATTTTTAAATGTTATTATTATAGTGAATTTTTGGAAAATTTAAGTGCAATTAAAAATATGAGTATTCTATATGAGTATATAAGTGTGTGTGTTCACCTATATGTTGGTTAATTGTTTAGTTTAGAAATATTTATAACCTTACTGGTATATCTGCTTGCCAGATAAGCAATGAGAGGTAATTGTTTAAATCTCCAATTATGATTCTTTAACCTACATACTTTTCTAAAATCTTTGTTGAACATTTAGTATTAAGTACATGCAGTTTTTTTTTTATTTTTTGCAATTGCTAATGGTTTGGATGCTCAGTATATAGTTATGAAACATGCTTCATCTTTTCTAACATAGTTCTTGCTTTGTATTGTGACAGTATGTTAACTTTCTCAGCTTTATCATCTTGTGTTGCATGATATCATTTTCCATCTTTTTAAATTTCCTCTTTATTTCTTCATCTAAAAAAGTCTCACTAAGACAGCAGTTATTAAAATAACTCTTTTATATATATAGCTGTATTAAACAAAATGTTTTAAATTATAAAGGGGCTTCCCTAGTGGCTCAGAGGGTAAAGCGTCTGTCTGCAATGCAGGAGACCCGGGTTCAATCCCTGGGTTGGGAAGATCCCCTGGAGAAGGAAATGGCAACCCACTTCGGTACTCTTGCCTGGAAAATCCACGGATGGAGAAGCCTGTAGGCTACAGTCTATGGGGTCGCAAAGAGTCGGACATGAATGAGCAACTTCACTTTCTTTCTTTAAATTATAAATATTTTTAGAATTTAGTTCAGTTCAGTTGTTCAATGGGTCTGACTCTTTGCAACCCTGTGAACCACAGCACTCCAAGCCTCTCTGTCCATCACCAACTCCTGGAGACCACCCAAACCCATGTCCATGAGTTGGTGATGCCATCGAATCATCTCATCCTCTCTTGTCCCCTTCTCCTCCTGCCCTCAATCTGTCCCAGCATCACGGTTTTTTCCAATGAGTCAGCTTTTCGTATTAGGTGGTCAAAGTATTGGAGTTTCAGCTTCAACATCAGTCCTTCCAAAGAACACTCAGGACTGATCTACTTTAGGATGGATTGACTGGTTGGATCTCCTTGCAGTCCAAGGGACTCTCAAGAGTCTTCTCCAACACCGTTGTTCAAAAGCATCAATTCTTCAGCACTCAGCTTTCTTCACCATCCCACTCTCACATCCATACATGACCACTGGAAAAACCATAGCCTTGACAAGACAGACCTTTGTTGGCAAAGTAATGTGTCTGCTTTTTAATATGCTGTCTAGGTTGGTCATAACTTTCCTTCCAAGGAGTAAGCGTCTTTTAATTTCATGGCTGCAATCAGCATCTGCAGTGATTTTGGAGCCCAGAAAAATAAAGACAGCCACTGTTTCCACTATTTCTTCACCTGTTTGCCATGAAGTGATGGGACCAGATGCCATGATCTTAGTTTTCTGAATGTTGAGCTTTAAGCCAACTTTTTCACACTCCTCTTTCACTTTCAGCAAGAGGATCTTTAGTTCTTCTTCACTTTCTGCCACAAGGGTGGTTTCATCTGCATATCTGAGATTATTGATATTTCTCCCGGCAATCTTGATTCCAGCCTGTGCTTCTTCCAGCCCAGCATTTTTCATGATTAACTCTGCCTTTTCTAAAACCAGCTTGACAAGTTTAGGTTGGTCATAACTTTCCTCCCAAGGAGTAAGCGTCTTTTAATTTCATGGCTGCAGTCACCATCCGCAGTGATTCTGGAGCCCCCAAAATGAAGTTTGTTGCTGTTTCCCCATCTATTTGCCATGAAGTGATGGGACCGGATGCCATGATCTTAGTTTTCTGATTGTTGAGTTTTAAGCCAACTTTCTCACTCTCCTCTTTCACTTTTGTCAAGAGGCTCTTTAGTTTTTCTTCACTTTCTGCAATAAGGGTGGTGTCATCTACATATCCGAGCTTAATGATATTTGGCCCAGCAATCTTGATTCCAGCTTGTGCTTCATCCAGCCCAGTGTTTCTCATGATTTACCCTGCTTATAAGTTATATAAGCATGGTGACAATATAAAGCCTTGACATACTCCTTTTCCTAATTGGAACCAATCTGTTGTTCCATGTCCTGGTCTAACTGTTGTTTCCTGACCTGCATACAGATTTCTCAAAAGGTAGGTCAGGTAGTCTGGTATTCCCATCTCTTTAAGAATTTTCCACATTTTGTTGTGATCCACAGAGTCAAAGGCTTTGGCATAGTCAATAAAGCAGAAATAGATGTTTTTCTGGAACTCTCTTTCTTTTTCGATGATCCAGTGGATGTTGGTAATTTGTCTCTGGTTCCTCTGCCATTTCTAAAACCAGCTTGAACATCTGGAAGTTGACGGTTCACATATTGCTGAAGCCTGGCTTGGAGAATTTTGAGCATTACTTTGCTAGCACGTGAGATGAGTGCAATTGTGCAGTAATTTGAACATTCCTTAGCATTCCCTTTCTTTGGGATTGGAATGAAAATGGACCTTTTCCAGTCCTGTGGCCACTGCTGAGTTTTCCAAATTTGCTGGCATATTGAGTGCAGTACTTTCACACCATCTTTTTAGGATTTGAAAGAGCTCAACTGGAGCTCACCTCCACTAGCTTTGTTTGTAATAATGCTTCCCAAGGATAATTTGACTTCACATTCCAAGATGTCTGGCTCTAGGTGATTGATCACACCATCGTGATTATCTGGGTCATAAAGATCTTTTTTGTACATTTCTTCTGTGTATTTTTGCCACCTCTTCTTAATATCTTCTGATTCTGTTAGGTCCCTACCATTTCTGCCCTTTATTGAGCCCATCTTTGCATAAAATGTTCCCTTGGTATCTCTAATTTTCTTCCTATTCTATTGTTTTCCTCTATTTCTTTGCACTGATCACTGAGGAAGGCTTTCTTATCTCTCCTTGCTATTCTTTGGAACTCTGCATTCAAATGAGTATATCTTTCCATTTCTCCTTTGCTTTTCACTTCTTTTCTTTTCACAGCTATTTATAAGGCCTCCTCAGACAGTCATTTTGCTCTTTTGCATTTCTTTCTCTTGGGAATGATCTTGATCCCTGTCCTCTGTACAATGTCACAAACTTCCATCCATACTTAATCAGGCACTCTGTCTATCAGATCTAGTTCCTTAAATTTATTTGTCACTCCCACTGTATAATTGTAAAGGATTTGATTTAGGTCATACCTGAATGGTCTAGTGGTTTTCTGTGCTTTCTTCAATTTAAGTCTGAATTTTGCAGTAAGGAGTTCATGATCTGACCCACAGTTAGCTCCTGGTCTTGTTTTTGCTGAATGTATAGAGCCTGTCCATCTTTGGCTGCAAAGAATATAATCAATTTGATTTCAGTGTTGGCCATCTGGTGTTGTCCATGTGTAGAGTCTTCTCTTGTGTTGTTGGAAGAGATTTTTGCTATGACCAGTGTGTTCTCTTGTCGAAACTCTATTAGCCTTTGCCCTGTTTCATTCTGTACTCCAAGGCCAGATTTGTGTGTTACTGCAGGTGTTTCTTGACTTCCTACTTTTGCATTCCAGTCCCCTATAATGAAAAGGACATCTTTTTGGGGTAGTAGTTCTAAAAGTTCTTGTAGGTCTTCACAGAACCATTCAAGTTCAGCTTCTTTAGCATTACTGGTTGGGGCATAGACTTGGATTATCATGATATTGAATGGTTTGCCTTGGAAACGAACAGAGATCATTCTGTCGTTTTTGAGATTGATTCCAAGTATTGCATTTCAGACTCTTTTGTTGACTATGACGGCTAATCCATTTCTTCTAAAGGATTCTTGCCACAGTAGTAGATATAATGGTTATCTGAGTTAAATTCACCGATTCCAATCCATTTTAGTTCGCTGATTCCTAAAATGTCGATGTTCACTCTTGCCATCTCCTGTTTGACCACTTCCAATTTGCCTTCATTCATGGACCTAACATTCCAGGTTCCTATACAATGTTGCTCTTTATATTTGTGTGTAAGTATATATAATTAATTTTAAGTATAGTATATTGTTTCTTTGCATTCTACATTATCTTTTTCTTATCTTTCACTATAATAGCTGCATTAAATAAAATATTTTAAATTAAAACATTCTTAAAATTTAACTGGCAAGCTATTCCATATATATTTAACCTAATTATAAAATTATTGTAAACTTCATATGTATTATTTGTATGTAATCCTATTTAATCAATTTTAATTATAATATATTGCTTCTTTGCATTCTACATTATCTTTTTCTTATCTTTCACAATAAATATTTTTACTTTCCTCTAGAATAACTTATTTATTTAATATGCCTTAGTTTTATTAGTGCCCTACATTTTACAGCTTGTATTCTCTACTCAATAAAGTCCAAGTTAGTATTTTCACTCATTCTCAAACAATGAAAAGACATATTTATTCTCTAAAGTATACTGTTATTTACTGCTCATGCTGTATTCACTCCCTTGAATTGTAATACAAATATGTTTTTACATTTTGAAATTTTATCATTAATATTTTACCTCTCAGTATCTATTTGGATATAGTCACACACGTTCTTTTTTTCAAATTTTTTCTTATAAAATTTTACCTAGATTAAGAGTTTCTTCTTTAGATGAATGTAAATATTTCCTTTTTGGAGTCATTTGGTAATTTCCCTCCATTCAAAAACCTCCTTGAAAATGAATTGATCTTGTTATTATGTTAAAAGGACTTTTTCACTTTTTATTGACTTTCAGTTTATCTATCTCACTAGCTATGGCCATTAATAGACATTGTCACAAATAGATATATACATATCATAAAAAGTAAACTACTATTAGTAAAACTACTAAGCGTATTTTGAATAATTTTATCTTTGCTGTATGTGTCTGAAAATAGATTTTATTAAAGTTAAAGGCCAGAGAAAATGAAAATGAAAGTGTAGTCACTCAGTTGTATCTGACTCTTTGCAACCCCATAAATTGTAGCCTACCAAGCTCCTCTGTCCATGGAATTCTCCAGGCAAAATTACTGGAGTGGGTAGTCATTCCATTCTCTAGGGGATCTTCCTAACCCAAGGATCAAACCTGGGTCTCTGGCATTTCAGGCAGATTCTTTAGAATAAACCCATATTTTGACATATAAAAAAGAACCTGACATGTATAACATTATTTAATTAAAAATAGCAAAGTATATGACAGCAGTAGACATAAGTACTTCAAATTGTAAAAGCCAACATTAGTGTATTTTACATTGATCTCTAATGAATGCTTCAACTGCTATAATTCTAGGATGTGAGTAACAGAGAAAATTATCAATTTAGTTTATGAAAATAAAATATGATTGATAGATGCAACCATATAGGTAGCCATTATTAGTCATTGTTTTAGAAGACTCAAGTATTAGTCTTCATTACAAGGACATAACTGAGTTTACATTTGATTTTTCTAGCTTTTAGAAAGCTAAAAAATAGTGTTTGCTTGAATTCAGTGGTCTAGAAGTTATGCTGAAAATGAATATCCTTAGGAACGGTAGATAAACATTTACCCTTTTCTTGATACAGTGATAATTGATGAAAAAATGCATTTGAGGCAAATTTGATCTTTTATTTAATGTTTTACATTTTTGAATGTTCATATGTGTTTTGGTAAAAGGTCAACTTTTTATGCATTCCCCATTTTCTTGAGAAGTGACAATTTAAAAGCTTATTATTCCCCTGACAGAAACTTGGGCTTTTGTTATTTACAACAAATATTCCTGTTAAAAATACAAATAACAAGTTATGATTTAAAGATCATCAATGAATGATATAGCGAGTATTCAGTATTTCAATCTCTGCTATGGTGATATAGCTTGATATTGTTCGATGTTTTACCCTTCCCAAAGACATTTATTTTTTCAGAGGAAACCTGAATAACTTATTTAAGAATAATAAAATTAGGTGTAGCTCTTTTAAGAACTAGAGTGAAATTGAAAAGTAAGATTAGGCATTCATCTCTTTTTAACAGTTATTTTAATGTAGACAAGGTAGTAAGTCTTCTGAATTAGTGACAAATGGTATGGAGTAGCCCTCATAGTCAACAAAAGAGTCCAAAATGCAGTACTAGGGTGCAATCTCAAAAATGACAGAATGATCTCTGTTCCTTTCCAAGGCAAACCATTGAATATCACTGTAACCCAAGTCTGTATCCCAACCAGTGATGCTGAAGAAGCTGAAGTTCAACGGTTCTATGAGGAACTTCTAGAACTAACACCCAAAAATGATGCCCTTTTCATCATAGGGGACTGGATGCCAAAGTAGGAAGTCAAGAAATACCTGGAGTAACAGGCAAATTTGACATTAGAGCACAAAATGAAGCAGGACAAAAGCTAACAGTTTTGCCAAGAAAACATATTGGTCATAATAAGCACTTTCTTCCAACAACACAAGAGATGAATCTAAACATGGACATCATCAGATGGTCAATACTGAAATCAAAATGATTATATTCTTTGTAGCCAAAGATGGAGAAGCTCTATACAGTCATCAAAACAAGATGGAAAGCTGAATGTGGCTCAGATCATGAACCCCTTATTGCAAAATTCGGGCTTAAATTGAAGAAAATAGGGAAAACCACTAGACCATTTTGGTAAGACCTAAATCAAAGCCCTTACTGTTATACAGTGGAAGTGACAAATAGATTCAAGGGATTAATCTGATAGACTGACTGCCTGAAGTACTATGGATGGGGGTTCATGACATTGTACAGGAGGCAGTGATCATGACCATCTCCAAGAAAAAGAAATACAAAAAGGCAAAATGTTTCTCTGAGGAGGTCTTTAAAAAGTAGAGAAGAAAAGGCAAAGGAGAAATAGAAAGAGATACCCACTTGAAAGCAGAGTTCCAAAGAATATCAAGGAGAAATAAGAAAGCCTTCCTTAGTGATCCATGAAAAGAAATAGAGGAAAGCAATGGGAAATACTAGAGATCTCTTCAAGAGAACTAGAGATACTAAGGGAATACTTCATGCAAAGATGGGCACAATAAAGGACAGAAATGGTAATGGTATGGACCTAACAGAAGCAGAAGATATTAAGAAAAGGTGGCAAGAATACACAGAAGAACTATACAAAAAAGATCTTCATGCCCCAGATAATTATGGTTGTTGATCACTCACTTTTCCTGGAATGAGAAGTCAGGATGGATATCATAACTATAAACAAAGCTAGTGGAGGTGATGGAATTCCAGTTGAGTTCTTTCAAATCCTAAAAGATGATGCTGTGAAAGTGCTGCACTCAAAATGCCAGCAAATTTGGAAACTCAGCAGTAGTCACAGGACTGGAAAAAGTCAGTTTTCATTCCAATCCCAAAGAGAGGTAATGCCAAAGAATGTTCAAACTACTGCACAATTGCACTCATCTCACATGCTAGCAAAGTAATGCTCAAAATTCTCCAAGCCAGGCTTCAACAGTACATAAATTGTGAACTTCCAGATGTTCAAGATAGATTTAGAACAGGCAGAGGAATCAGGTAAAATTGCCAACGTCCACTGGATCATTGAAAAAGCAAGAGTGTTCTAGATAAACATCTATTTCTGCTCCATTGACTATGCCAAAGCCTTTGACTGTGTGGATCACAACAAACTGTGGAAAATTCTTATTGGAATACTAGACCACCTTACCTACCTCCTGAGTAAGCTGTATGCAGATCAAGAAGCAACAGTTAGAACCAGACATGGAACAAGAGACTGCTTTCAAATCAGGAATGGAGTATGTCAAGGCTGTATATTGTCATCCTGCTTATTTAACTTGAGTATAGATTACATCACGTGAAATGCTGGGCTGGATGAAACACAACCTGAAGTCAAGATTGCTGGGAGAAGTATCAATAACCTCAGATATGCAGATGAGAACACCCTTTGGCAGAAAGCAAAGAATAACTAAAAAGCCTCTCAATGAAAGTGAAAGAGGAGAGTGAAAACGTTGTCTTAAAACTCTATACTCAGAAAACTAATGAAGGGGAAAAAAAAAAAAACCAAGATCATGGCAGCTAGTCCCTTCATAGCAAACAGATGAGGAAACAATGAAAACAGTGAAAGACTCTACTTTTGGGGGCTCCAAAATCACTGCAGATGGTGACTGCAGCCATGAAGTTAAAAGATGCTTGCTCCTTGGAAGAAAAGTTATGACCAACCTAGACAGCGTATTAAAAATCAGAGACATTACCAACAAAGGTCCATCTAGTCAAAGCTATGGTTTTTCCAGTAGTCATGTATGGATATGAGAGTTGGACTTTAAGGAAAGCTGAGCGCCGAAGAATTGATGCATTGGAACTCTGGTGTTGGAGAAGACTCTTGAGAGTCCTTTGGCTGCCAGGAGATCAGATCAGTCAATTCTAAAGGAAATCAGTCTTGAATACTCATTAGAATGACTGATGCTGAACCTGAAACGCCTATACTTTTGCAACCTGATGAGAACTGACTCTTTGGAAAAGACCCTAATTCTGGGAAAGATTGAAGCCAGAAGGAGAAGGGGATGACAGAGGATGAGATGGTTGGATGGACATGAGTTTGAGTAAGCTCCATAAGTTGATGATGGACCGGGAAGCCTGGTGTGCTGCAGTCCATGGGGTCACAAAGAGTGGACATGACCAGGGACTGAACTGAACTGAACTGGTATGGTCACTCAGCAAAATCCTGACATCCTGGAGTGTGAAGTCAAGTGGGCCTTAGGAAGCATCATTACGAACAAAGCTAGTGGAGGTGATGGAATTCCAGTTGAGCTATTGCAAATCCTAAAAGATGATGGTGTGAAATTGCAACACTCAATATGCCAGCAAAATGGAAAACTCAGCAGTGGCCATAGGACTGAGAAATGTCAGTTTTCATTCCAATCTCAAATAAAGGCATGCCAAAGAGTTTTCAAGCTACTGCACAATTGCACTCATCTCACATGCTAGTAAAGTAATGCTCAAAATTCTCCACGCCAGGCTTCAAGAGTACATGAACCGTGAACTTCCAGATGTTCAAGCTGGATTTAGAAAAGACAGAGAAACCAAAGATCAACATCCTCTGGATCATCAAAAAGCAAAAGAGTTTCGTAAAACATCTACTTCTGCTTTATTGACTATTCCAAAGCCTTTGACTGTGTGGATCACGACAAATTGTGGAAACAAACAGAGCATAATATGCTTGGATGGCATCACTGATTCAATGGGCATAAGTGTGAGCAAAGGTTAATAGTGAAGGTCAGTGAAGCGTGGAATGCTACAGTTCACAGAGTGTTGAATTATTGAACATGACTTGGCTACTGAAAAACTACAATCCTTAAATAATTATTGTTAATGGATTATGATTTTTTTTTCATTATAGCATAAAAGACATAATACAAGGAAAAGAAATATGTAATTCCAAGTAGTAAATCTTCCGAATTAGTGACTGGTATGTACTATGTCTCTTCAATCATGTCTGACTCGTTGCAACACTATGGACTGTAGCCCACTGGGTTCCTCTCTCCATAGGGATTCTAGTGGAGTGAATTGCCATGCTCTCCTCCAGGGGATCTTCTCGACCCAGGGACTAAACCAGCATCTCTTGTCTCCTGCCTTGGCAGGTTTCTTTACCACTAGCTTCACCTGGGAAGCCCTAGTGACAAATATTGCTAATAGAATTATGATTTTTTTCCACAACAGGAATGAAATCATGAGTATAAGGAAATGAAAAATGTAATGTCAAAATTTAGCAATTTTATGTAAAACTTAAACATTGAAGGTACCCTTAACAAGGCCTTAGGTTGTAGTATGCGTGATTGAGATAAAAACAAGTTAACAGTATTGTTGTCATCTTTTCTTCCCCAATATCTTTTAGAAATTTAAAAAAAAAAAAAAAAAAAAAAAAAACTTCTCAGAGGCATTTGCCAAAGGGCAAACTAAATGACACACTACATACCCAAAGTCTCCTATATCCTGGAGGTGTGTCATGAGATAAACCGTCTTCAAAATACTCAAGTGTAAGAATTTCCTGTTTAAACTTTGTGACATGTTGATGAGAAATCTACCTTTTCTACACTTGCTTCACCATGGGCCTTCACAGGGTAGTCTGTGAAGACCACAGATACTGTTTACTACTTGGGTAGTAACTTGGTCACCCACAAGAGGAGGCAGGATTCTGGCCTGCAGAAGGTATGTGTCTCCCTCTCCATCCTAATTCCTCATCTCATTTGGTAGGAGATTACACATGCCTAGATGTGATTCAATTTATGGACAATTGATATATAGCCAAATTGGATATATTGGTAGCTTTATTTGAATAATTCTGAGAATTATGTAAGAATAAAATATGAAATATTATGGAGGATTTCTAAAACATTCAAATTCTTGCCTATTAGTCAAGTTCATATACACATTTGTAAATGAGCTTGTAAATCAATGCAATTTTAAGTGAAATCTCAATAATTTTTAAAAGTCACAAATTGTAAACTTCAAAGCCAGAATTATTTCTAGATCTCACTAACTACAGGCTCCAGTGACAGAATTATTAATGTGCATTATCTGACATTTAATTGTTGATACAACTAAAGCTACCCTCACTGATTTGACACCAATAGGATCTTTCTGGAAGTTTGTATAAGAATTGCTCCTCCATAATTGATTGACACTTTTATTTATCATTTTATGATTTCATATCTCAGCCATTATCAATTGCTAATTACTTTTGTAAAGTAAGTATTTATTTTAAAATCTTTTTAATATTGTTTTCTTTTATTATTTGTCAAGTTTTGGATAGTTTAATATGTTTCATGTAACATTTTTAACATGCAAAATATGTGTCTAAATTTCTAATGATTTCAAAGAACTTGCAGTCAGTCATAATAAAATAAAAAAAGTATTTGATAGCACTTCATTTTCTTTTAATAAATGATATCACTAATTAAAGTAGTTTAGTGCAGGAAATATTACATTTGCCTATACTATTATTCTCTCTTCTTTAGAAGGCTCAATCCTTAACCGTTAATGGGCTTTAAAATTATCATAAAAGTTGTTATATTGGTGCATCTCTTTTTTCCAGTATGGCACTTTAATTACAACACAGTTGTTGTAACAGCTTTTGAATGTTTCTATGCAAATAGATGGTAAATTGATAAGGATATTATTCTTTATGAACTTTATTTTTCACCAATTTATTAATTTCATTGTTCCAATGATAAATAACATTATTTCAAACGTAGAATATTATTGTTAAAACTTAGTCTATCTTGAAACACTTACTAACACCCTGTGGAAATGAGAACCAAACATGCACCTTGCTTAACTGCAAAATGAGTGCTGTCACTCATCTCACACACCACCTACTCCAGGCTTCTTGTGATTTTATACATCATTTATTAACTACCTAGGTACAGTTTTCATAGAGCGCCATCCTTGACATAACACAGCTGCAGAGATGAACAATCAAACGCAAAACTACCCAGAACCAAATCTGGCTAAGGACTCCAGGAAACAAGCAAATGAGAGGTAAGAGCAGACAAAGTTCCGTTTTAGTCACTGAGCAGGAGAAAACCTACATGGAATTAAAATTTTAAAATGCTTCTCACTATCCTCAATGGAATGACAGGAGCTACCAGTGCAAGTGTGAAGCATTTAATAGCTCATATATTTTTATTTATGAAGATCAAAGTTTGATTTTGAAATACAGTACTCTAGTATGAGCTTCCTGGTGGCTTCGTGATAAAGAATCCACCTGCCAATGCAGGTTGGATCCCTGGCAAATCCCATGGACAGAGGAGCCTATCTATTCCAGCATTGTTGTAATTTGTAGTCTTTGATATACAACTTGTGAAGTGTTATATTTGCTGAAAATGTATATATTCTGAGAGGAGGATTACAATGTTTCATATGGATTTGGGGTCCAAGTTGATGTCTATGAATTCTCACGGATGTGGGATCTTTTGTTCTTCTACAACAACTGTCTCCATTGCTCCTTTCTCAGTGTTTCCTTTTCTCTCCCTGCAGATTTACCATTATCTTGAGAGAAGTTCGTTGCCGTGATCCTGGGAATCATCTGTTTTGTCTTGATGTATACTCTAGTGAGAGTGATAACTTTTATTCCACGTAAGTATATTTTTGAAATTGTGATTGAACTTTTCACTTTAATGATCATCAGTGCCTTCTCAAAAATCATATGATGAAATAAAACTTTTATTTTAATATGTTCATTCAGCCTAAATGTGGAATCCAAAGTATAAATAAGAGAATGATTGTAGGGAATATTTTATATATATATATATATATTTGTCGGAGAAGGCGATGGCACCCCACTCCAGTACTCTTGCCTGGAAAATCCCATGGATGGAGGAGCCTGGTAGGCTGCAGTCCATGGGGTTGCGAAGAGTCGGACACGACTGTGCAACTTCACTTTCACTTTTCACTTTCATGCATTGGAGAAGGAAATGGCAACCCACTCCAGTGTTCTTGCCTGGAGAATCCCAGAGATGGGGGAGCCTGGTGGGCTGGCATCTACGGGGTCACACAGAGTCGGACACGACTGAAGCGACTTAGCAGCAGCAGCATATATATATTTGTACATATGTGTGCATGTATATATACATGTATTTTCTGATATCATAACTCAAACACAGGCTTTAGGAAGATGAAAGACCTGATTGAGAAATACAAATTAGTTCTTAAGATTGGTTAAACCAAATACTGTAAGAGGTGGAGAATCTATTTCTCTAGGCTTTTGTTAATATTCCCCCCTCCTCCCAATTTTCATTACTTTATTAATTTTTCTTGGTAAAAACAATTTTATTCCAGATAATTCTAATTCTAAAAAACACCACACTTAAACTAAGAAACAAATTATTATGATTTATTTAGATCAGTGTTAATATTTTAAAAGATCATTTCAATGTTTTCTAGGTACTAAAATACCAGAGCAGAACAATTCCTGTATGATAACAAAGCTCTGAAAAGTTACATAATAATTTTCAAAGTTCTGATATTAAATACACTTAGTTTTGTCTCTGTCTTAGATTAGACAAAGATAATAATAGTCTTTGACATGAAAGCATAAATTATAAAATCAAATGATGAACATTCATAAATGATCATAGAAGTGTGTTCCTTCTTAGACAACAATACATAGAAATATTCAGTTACAATCACCATACCTACTGCTGCCAATTGGCTTAAATTTCTTCCTGTGATAATACAATTAAATAATTTTACATTCTACAAAAGGAGTGTCATTGATTATCAGATTATGTAGAGAGTACATATTTTTTTTGTCTGTTTGCTTCCTATGGGGACATTGGGGAATGAGAGGTTGACCTTTCTCTGTGAGTGTGTATATGAGTATGTACCAGCCTGTGAGAATGCATAACTATGTTATGTACATATATTTTATACTTAGCAAATATGTAAATGAATTTTAATTTCTTTAAGATTAATTTTTTTGGATAATAATTCATAACCTTTCTTCAGAATGACATTCTGGTCATTGTCCAAGAGACTGGTTATATATTCCAACAACTGCTATTATATTATGTTTGGAAAAAAAAAAAACATGGAATAGGAGTTTGATAGCCTGTGCTTCTAGGAACTCTATTCTGCTTTATATAGATAATGAAGAGGAAATGGTAAGATATTAAATGTTTCCAACACTTTGCTAAAGGCTTGATTCAGTCAATATTATATTTGTTAGAATTCACTTGTGTTTTTGTACATATTTGTAGTATGTTTAAGGCTTGTTATTTCATTAAACAATGGAATACAACTTAATGATATTTTATTTATATTTTTCTCTTATTAATGCATGCTTTATAATTTCCAGTTTCTGCTTTTTTTGAAAACCATGCCTCTATAAATGCTATTAAATTCTAAAATAAACTGTGCTATTTAATTTTACCATATATGAAGGAAAGTATACATATCATAATTTTGCATATTGATAAAAAATAGAACCATGTAATTGCACATCAGACCATGGATTAGAAATTTTCAACTCCCAGCTGCCCTGAAAAGTGAAAGTGCTAGTCGATCAGTCGTGTGGGACCCTTTGCAATCCAATGGACCGTAGACCACCAGGCTCCTCTGTCAATGGAATTTCCCAGGCAAGGATACTGGAATGAGTAGCCATTTCCTTCTCCAGGGGATCTCCCTGACCTGGGGTTAGAACCCTGTCACTTTGCACTGTAGGCAGATTCTTTACCAGCTGAGTCACCAGAGAAGCCCAGTGGCCCCATCCTCTGTAATTTCTCATCACATCTATGTCCTCCTTATTTACCCACCATCATGACTTTTGATATTACAGAATCTCTTTGCATGTTTTTGCACTTCATATACACAGAATCATACAGTATGCATTTTTCTTTCTATCTCCGCTCACTCCCATATGCTATTTTTAAAATCATCCCTATTCTTGCATTTACCTGGAGTTTGTTAATTTCTACTACTCATTATGTAAAATCCATTCTATGCAATGTCTCTGACTGGAGATGGTCTTACACCTTCAGCAATAAAGAGGCTTCCTGAGTTCAATACTTTAAGTCATGGAATCATGAGCTAATTCTAGTGCCTATTGGTGGAGAAAGGACAAGCACTTCCTCTGACTGCTCCTTGTTAGCAGATGTTCTGATGGATCACCTCGTAAGGCTCACTGGGTGCTGCTCACAGGATTCCCCTCAAAACGCAGGAGGAATGGCTTATCTGCGCCACCTCCTACAGCTAGGCTGGGTGTTGGGTATTGGGAAGCAGCAGGCCTCCATCACTTTCTTCTGTTGGGGAAGGGATATAAATTGCCCTAATTTTTCTGTTACCTCAGGGTCTCAAACCATTTCACTTTTCTCTTCCTCCCCTTCAGCATTCTACTTTCTTGTGTCTTTCATTAGTTCCCTTGTTTACAGTTGAACTTAGCAGGGAGGAACAGAGAGAAATGAGTCTCTGATCCCTTGTCTGGTCCACTGGATTCCACCAATACAGAAACAGATTGCTTTGGGGTTTATCTAGTCAAAGAATGGCGTGGGACCTGGAAAACAAATCTTTGTCTTTCATGTCATTTATTTTCTCAATTTCATTCCCTTAATTTCTTTCTAAAACTGAAATTCTGAGAAACTTAGTAGTGAAATCTGGTGATATGATCACAGTATCTGGAAAAAAGAATGTCACAGAATCTAAAAATATTTAAAATCTTGCTATATTCAATTTGACAACATGGGTAACAATTAAACTACATGAATCAGATGTTTCCTTATTAACATAAGAAAGCAATGAAACTGCTAAACATAAATGTTTGAGTTTATTTTAAATCAAAAGTACAGACACTGGTTAATGCTTTGACAAATATTAACTTTCAACTTTGTACTTTTAGTGTTAGATTAGACTGAACTCTCATCTTGTTCAGAAAACTAAGAATCCTTGATTTCTTTCATCAGTGCTTTATAGTTTTCTATATATAGATCTTTTGTTTCGTTAGGTAGACTTAATCTAAGTATTTTATTTTTTTATCACTATGGTGAATGAAATTGCTTCCTTAATTTCTCTTTATGTTTTCTCATTGTTAGTGTATAGGAATTCAAGGGATTTCTGTGTATTAATTTTATATCCTGCAACTTTACTATATTCATTGATTAGCTCTAGTAATTTTCTGGTGGTGTCTTTACAGTTTTCTATGGAGAGGATCATGCCATCTGCAAACAGTGAGAGTTTTACTTCTTCTTTTCCAATCTGGATTCCTTTTATTTCTTTTTTTTCTCTGATTGCTGTGGCTAAAACTTTCAAAACTATGTTGAGTAGTAGTGGTGAGAGTGAACATGCTTGTCTTGTTCCTGACTTTAGGGGAAATGCTTTCAAGTTTTCACCATTGAGGATAATGTTTGCTGTGGGTTTACCATATATGGCTTTTATTATGTTGAGGTATGTTCCTTCTATGCCTGCTTTCTGGAGGGTTTTTATCATAAATTGATGTTGAATTTTGTCAAACACTTTCTCTGCATCTATTGACATAATTGTATGGTTTTTATCTTTCAATTTGTTAATGTGGTGTATCACATTGATTGAATTGTGAGTATTGAGAATCCTTGCATCCCTGGGATAAAGCCCACTTGGTCATGACAAAAGATCTTTTTAATATATTGTTGGATTTTGTTTGCTAAACTTTTGTTGAGGATTTTTGCATCTATGTTCATCAGTGATATCGGTCTGTAGTTTTCTTTTCTGTGGCATCTTTGTCTGGGTTTGGTATTAAGGTGATGGTGGCCTCATAGAATGAGTTTGGAAGTTTACCTTCCTCTTCAATTTTCTGGAAGAGTTTGAGTAGGATAGGTGTTAGCTCGTCTCTAAATTTTTGTAGAATTCACCTGTGAAGTCATCTTGTCCTGGGCTTTTGTTTGTTGGAAGATTTTTTTTATCACAGTTTCAATTTCTGTGCATGTGATAGCTCTGTTAAGATTTTCTATTTGTTCCTGGTTCAGTTTTGGAAGCTTATACTTTTCTAAGAATCCGTCCATTTCTTCCAAGTTGTCCATTTTATGTGAAATAAGTCAAAGATGACATAAATAGATGGGAAAATATACCAAGTTCATGGATTGGAAGAATATAATGAATATTTAAAATACATATTTTAAATATAGTGAAAATAAGTGTACTACCAAAAGCAATCTATAGATTCAATGCAATCCCTATCAAGCTACCAACAGTATTTTTCACAGAACAAATAATTTCACAATATGTATAGAAATACAAAAAAAATCTCAAATAGTCAAAGCAATTTTGAGAAAGAAGAATTGAACTGGAGGAATCAACCTGCCTGACTTCAGACTATACTACAAAGCTACAGTCATGAAGACAGTATGATACTGGCATAAAGACAGAAATATAGATCAAAGGAACAAAATAGAAAGCCCAGAGATAAATCCACACACCTATGAAAAACTTATCTTTGACAAAGCAGGCAAGAATATACAATGGAGAGAAGACAAACTCTTTAACAAGTGGTGCTGGGAAAACTGGTTAACCACCTGTAAAAGAGTGAAACTAGAACACTTTCTAACACCATAAACAAAAATAAACTCAAAATGAAATTAAAGATCTAAATGTAAAACCAGAAGCTAGAAAACTCCTAGAGGAAAACATAGGCAAAACACTCTCTGACATAAATCATAGCAGTAATCTCTATCACCCACCTCCCAGAGTAATGCAAATAAAAGCAAAAATAAACAAATGGGACCTAATTAAACTTAAAAGCTTTGTGCAAAGAAGAAAACTATAAGCAAGGTGAAAAGACAGATGAGAATGGGAGAAAATTATAAAAAATGAAGCAACTGACACAGAATTAATCTCAAAAATATACAAGCAGCTCATGCAGCTCAATTCCAGAAAAATAAAAGACCCAATCAAAAAATGGGCCAAAGAACTAAACAGACATTTCTCCAAAGAAGACATACGGATGGCTAACAAACACATGAAAAGATGCTCCACATCACTCATTAGCAGAGAAATGCAAATCAAAACCACAATGAGGTACCATTAAACACTAGTCAGAATGGCTGCTATCAAAAAGTCCTCAAACAATAAATGCTGGAGAGGATGCAGAGAAAAGTGAACCCTCTTACACTATTGGTGGGAATGCAAACTAGTACAGCCACTATGGAGAAGCGTGTGGAGATTCCTTTAAAAAATGGAAATAGGAGGCGGTCCTAAGATGGCAGAGGAATAGGATGGGGAGACCACTTTCTTCCCCACAAATTCCTTGAACTATCACTTGAACACTGAGCAAATTCCACAAAACAACTTCTGAAAGCTGGCAGAGGACACCAGGCACCCAGAAAGGCAGCTCATTGTCTTTGAAAGAAGTTAGGACAAAATATAAAAGATAAAAAGAGACAAAAGACTTAGGGATGGAGACCCATCCTGGGAAGGGAGTCGTGAAAGAGAAGTTTCCAAACAACAGGAAACCCTCTCACTGGCAGGTCTGTGGGGAATTTTGGAATCTCAGAGGGTAACATAACCAGGAGGAATAAATAAATAAATAAAACCCACAGATTACACGCCTAACTCCCAGCAGAGAAGTAGCCCAGACACTCGCATCTGCCACCAGCAAGCCAGGGACTGAACATGGAGGTGCAGGCTGCATTGCTTAGGGTAAGGACTGGGCCTGAATGCCCTGAGGACAATCTGAGGGAGCTAACATGAGATAGCAACCCAAACTGTGGGATAACCAGAGACAAAAAAAGAAAAAGAGAGAGAGAGAAAGAGAAAACTTTCCTGCAAAAAGCTCTAACCTAAGGCACTGCCAGGTGCGCACACAGAGCAAAGGACTGAGCGGATACCAGAGGATGGCTAGCAGGCTGCTGACCAGCCCATCCTCCACTGGAGGCAGAGAGACAGGCAGGCGACAGCCAGAGCTGGAGGGAGAGGGGCAATCTTGGCCCCAGAGACAGCAGCCTCCACCAAACTGTGAGCAGGCCCCAAGTTGCTAATCAAGTCTACCTGGGATTCTGGATGGTTGACATCCACCAGGAGGGTCACTGCCAGAGATCAGCTCCCCAGAAGAGACACATGGCACATCTGAGATGGTGCTCCTGCTGCACACCCAGGAAACCAAGCAGCTGGGACCACGAAGGTGATAAGATGCACCGCTCCACCTGGGGAGAGTGTGCTCACCAAGCACCTGTTTACCTGAGCTGCTTGGACCTGGGAAGGGCAAAAAACGCAGGCCCAACCGAGTCTGTGCCTTTATGGAGTACCCAAGAACCTGAACCTGAGCAGCTTAGACCTGGGAAGTGTACCCAACCCAAGGTCTGCTTTAGACAGATCCCCTGAAGAACAACCTGGAGCCTGAGCAGTGTAGACTGGGACACGCTGTGAGTAGGGGCAAACCCAGTGTGGCCTAGACACTGTGAGCACTCCCCACACACGTCAGTGATATTTGTTTGCAGTGTTCCTCCCTCCCCACAGCACAACTGAACAAATGAGCCTAAATAAGTGACCACCTCCTCCCCCTTGTGTCAAGGTGGAAAGTAGACACTGAAGAGACTTGCAAACAGAAGAAGCCAAAATAAACAGAGGGAACTGCTTTGGAAGTGACAGGTGCAACAGATCAAAACACTGTAGTTAGCACCAGCTACATTGGAAGGGGCCTATAGACCTTGAGAAGAAGTATAAGCTGGAACAAGGAACTATCTGAAACAGAACTGACTGCACACACCCACACTGCCTGCAACAGCTCCAGAGAAATTTCTAGATATATTTTACTATTATTTTTTTAATTTAATTTTTTTAAATTTTAAGTCCTTTATTAGTCCCTTAATTTTCATTTTTATAACCTACTATTACCTTGCAAAAAAAAACCCTATTTTTAAAGCAAATTTCATATACATTTTTTATAATTTTTGTGATTTTTTAAAATATTTTATTTTTGGGAGTATAACCTCTACTCTAGATTTTCAATCTTTGCTTTTTTGTATTTGTTATTAATTTTGTACCTTTAAGAATCCAATCTTCAGTACCCATTTTTACTTAGGAATGAGATTACTGGCTTGATTGCCCTCTCCCCCTTTTGACTCTCCTTTTTCTTCCCCAGGTCATCTCTATCTCCTCCCTCCCCCTTCTCTTCTCTACCCAACTCTGTGAATCTCTTTGGGTATTCCAGGCTGTGGAGAACACTTAGGGAACTGATTACTGGCTAGACCTGTCTCTCTCCTTTTGACTCCCTCTACTCTCCTCCTGGTCACCTCTATCTCCTTTCTCCCTCTTCTCTTCTCTACATAACTCTGTGAACCTCTGTGAGTGTTCCAGGCTGTGGAAAGCACATAGGGAACTGATTACTGGCTATATTGCTCTCTCCCCTTTTGATTCCCCCTTTTTTCTTCCTGGTCACCTCTATTTCCCTCTTCCCTCTTCTCTTCTTAATGTAATTCTGAGAAGCTCTCTGGATGTCCCTTACTGTGGAGAATCTTTTCTCCATTAACCTAGATGTTTTATCATTGGTCCAGTATGGATGGAGAAGTCTTTAGGCTACTGTAAGACTGAAAACCAGAGGCAGGAGGCTTAAATCCAAAACTTGAGAACACCAGAAAAGTCCCGACTCTAGGGAACATTAATCGACAAGAGCTCATCCAAAAGCCTCCATACCTACACTGAAACCAAGCTCCACCCAAGAGCCAACAAGTTCCAGAGCAAGATATACCATGCTAAGCTTCCCTAATCATGAAACCTTGACAAGCCACTTGTCCAAGCCCAACCACAAGGAGGAACCCCCACAATAAAGAGAAACCACAAACTTCCAGCATACAGAAAGGCCAACCCCAAGCACAGCAATCTAAACAAGATGAAAAGGCAGAGAAATACTCATCAGGTAAAGGAACATGATAAATGCCCACCAAACCAAAGAGGAGGATATAGGGAGTCTACCTGAAAAAGAATTCAGAATAATGATAGTAAAAATGATCCAAAATCTTGAAAACAAAATGGAGTTACAGATAAATAGTCTGCAGACAAAGATTGAGAAGGTGCAAGAAATATTTAACAAGGACCTAGAAGAAATAAAAAAAGAGTCAATCAATAATGAATAATGCAATAACTGAGATCAAAAACACTCTGGAGGCAACCAACAGTAGAATAACTGAGGCAAAAGATAGGATAAGTGAGGTGGAATAGGATAGTGGAAATAAATGAAGCAGAGAGGAAAAAAGAAAAAAAGAATTAAAAGAAATGAGGACAACTTCAGAGACCTCTGGAACAATTTCAAACACCCCAACATCTGAATCATAGGAGTCCCAGAAGAATAAGACAAAAAGAAAGGCCATGAGAAAATACTTGAGGAGATAATAGTTGAAAATTCCCTAAAATGAGGAAGGAAACAGCCACCCAAGTCCAAGAAACCCAGAGAGTCCCAAACAGGATAAACACAAGGTGAAACACCCCAAGACACATATTAATCAAATTAACAAAGATCAAACACAAAGAACAAATATTAAAAGCAGCAAGGGAAAAACAACAAATAAAACACAAGGGGATTCCCATAAGGATAACAGCTGATCTTTCAATAGAAACTCTTCAGGCTGGAAGGGAATGGCAGGACATACTTAAAGTGATGAAACAGAAAAACCTACAGCCCAGATTACTGTACCCGGCAAGAGTCCCATTCAAATATGAAGGAGAAATGAAAAGCTTTACAGACAAGCAAAAGCTGAGAGATTTCAGCACCACCAAACCAGCTCTTCAACAAATGCTAAAGGATCTTCTCTAGACAGGAAATACAGAAAAGGTTTATAAACTCTATCCAAAACAACAAAGTAAATGGCAATGGGATCATACTTATCAATAATTACCTTAAATGTAAATGGGTTGAATGCCCCAACCAAAAGACAAAGACTGTCTGAATGGATACAATGGATCCAATGGATCCAAAACAATGGATACAAAAACAAGACCCCTATATACTGTCTACAAGAGACCCACCTCAAAACAAGGGACACACACAGACTGGAAGTGAAGAACTGGAAAAAGATATTTCACACAAACAGAGATCAAAAGAAAGCAGGAGTAGCAATACTCAAATCAGATAAAATAGACTTTGAAATAAAGGTCGTGAAAAGAGACAAGGACAGTACATAATGATCAAAGGGTAATCCAAGAAGAAGATATAACAATTGTAAATATGTATGCACCCAACAGAGGAGCACCACAATATGTGGCAAATGTTAACAAGTATGAAAGGGGAAATTAACAGTAGCACAATAATAGTGGGAGGCTTTAATATCCCACTCACACCTATCAACTAAATAGAAAATTAGCAAGGAAACACAAACTTTAAATGATACAATGGGCCAGTTAGACCTAATTGATATCTATCGGACATTTCACTCCAAAACAATGGATTTCACCTTTTTCTCAAGTGCACATGGAACCTTCTCCAGGATAGATCATATCCTGTGCCATAAATCTAGCCTTGGTAAATTCAAAAAAATTGAAATCATTCCAAGCATCTTTTCTGATCACAATGCAGTAAGATTAGACATCAACTACAGGAAAAAAACTATTAAAAATACAAAAATCTGGAGGCTAAACAACATGCTTCTGAATAACCAACAAATCACAGAAGAAATAAAAAATGAAATTAAAATATGCATACAAATGAGTGAAAATGAAAACATAACAACCAAAAACCTATGGGATTCAGTAAAAGCAGTGCTAAGGGGAAGGTTCATAGCAATACAAGCTTACCTCAAGAAACAAGAGAAAAGTCAAATAAGTAACCTAACTCTACACCCAAAGCAACTAGAAAAGGAAGAAATGAAGAACCTCACGGTTAGTAGAAGGAAAGATATCATAAAAATTAAGGCATAAATAAATGAAAAAGACAAAGGAGATCATAGCAAAAATCAACAAAGCTAACAGCTGGTTCCTTGAGAAGATAAATAAAATAGACAAACCATTAGCCAGACTCATCAAGAAACAAAGGGAAAAGAATCAAATCGACAAAATTAGAAATGAAAATGGAGAGATCACAACAGACAATACAGAAATACAAAGGATCATAAGAGACGGCTATCAGCAACTATATGCCAATAAAGTGGTTAACTTGGAAGAAATGGGAAAATTCTTAGAAAAGTATAACTTTCCAAAACTGAACCAGAAACAAACAGAAAATCTTAACAAACCCATCACAAGTACGGAAATCAAAATTGTAATCAGAAACATTCCAGCAAACAAAAGCCCAGGACCAGACGGCTTCACAGCTGAATTCTACAAAATATTTAAAGAAGAGTTAACACCTATCCTACTCAAACTCTTCCAGAAAATTGCAGAGGAAGGTAAATTTCCAAACTCATTCTATGAGGCCACCATCACACTAATACCAAAACCAGACAAAGATGCCACAAAGAAAGAAAACTACAGGCCAATATCACTGATGAACATAGATGCAAAAATCCTTAACAAAATTCTAGCAAACAAAATCCAACAATATATTTAAAAGATCATACATCAAGACCAAGTAGGCTTTATCCCAGAGAATGCAAGGATACTTCAATATCCACAAATCAATCAATGTGATACACCACATTAACAAATTGAAAGATAAAAACCATACAATTATGTCAATAGATGCAGAGAAAGCGTTTGACAAAATTCAACATCAATTTATGATAAAACCCCTCCAGAAAGCAGGCATAGAAGGAACATACCTCAACATAATAAAAGCCATATATGATAAACCCACAGCAAACATTATCCTCAATGGTAAAAAACTTGAAAGCATTTCCCCTAAAGTAAGGAACAAGATAAGGGTGTTCACTCTCACCACTACTATTCAACATAGTTTTGGAGGTTTGAGCCACAGCAATCAGAGAAGAAATAAAACAAAAGTAATCCAGATTGGAAAAGAAGTAAAACTCTCACTGTTTGCAGATGACATGGTCCTCTAAATAGAAAATCCTAAAGACTCCACAGGAAAGTTACTAGACCTAATCAATGAATATAATAAAGTTGCAGGATATAAAGTTAACACACAGAAATCCCTTGCATTCCTATACACTAACATTAAGAAATTAAGGAAACAATTCAATTCACTATTGCAATGAAAAGAATAAAATACTTAGGAATAAATCTACCTAAAGAAACAAAAGATCTATATATAGAAAACTATAAAACACTGATTAAACGAGTCAAAGATGACACAAATAGATGGAAAAATACACAAAGTTCATGAATTGGAAGAATCAATATAGTGAAAATAAGTATACTACTGTAAGCAATCTATAGATTCAATGCAATCCCTATCAAGCTATCAACAGTATTTTTCAGAGAACTAAAACAAATAATTTCACAATTTGTATGGAAATACAAAAAACCTTGAATAGCCAAAGCAATCTCAAGAAAGAAGAATGGAACTAGAGGAATCAACCTGCCTGACTTCAGACTATACTACAAAGCTACAGTCATCAAGACAGTATGGTACTGGCACAAAGACAGAAATATAGATCAAGGAAACAAAATAGAAAGCCCAGAGATAAATCCACACACATATGGACACCTTATCTTTGACAAAGGAGGCAAGAATATACGATGGAGAAAAGACAAACTCTTTAACAAGTAGTGCTGGGAATACTCGTCAGCCGCCTGTAAAAGAATGAAAACAGAACACTTTCTAGCACCATACACAAAAATAAACACAAAGTGGATTAAAGATCTAAACGTAAGACCAGAAACTATAAAACTCCTAGAGGAAAACATAGGCAAAACACTCTCTGACATAAATCATAGCAGGAATCTCTATCACCCATCTCCCAGAGTAATGCAAATAAAAGCAAAAATAAACAAATTGGACCTGATTAAACTTAAAAGCTTTGTGCAACGAAGAAAACTATAAGCAAGATGAAAAGACAGCCTTCAGAATGGGAGAAAATAATAGCAAACGAAGCAACTGACAAAGAATTAATCTCAAAAATATACAAGCAACTCCTGAAGCTCAATTCCAGAAAAATAAACGACCCAATCAAAAAATGGGCCAAAGAACTAAACAGACATTTCTCCAAAGAAGACATACAGATGGCTAACAAACACATGAAAAGATGCTCCACATCACTCATTATCAGTTCAGTTCAGTTCAGTCACTCAGTCATGTCCGACTCTTTGCAACTCCATGAATGGCAGCATGCCAGGCCTCCCTGTCCATCACCAACTCCCAAAGTTTACCCAGACTCACATTCATTGAGTCAGTGATGCCATCCAGCCATCTCATCCTCTGTCGTCCCCTTCTCCTCCTGCCCCCAATCTCTCCCAGCATCAGAGTCTTTTCCAATGAGTCAACTCTTCGCATGAGGTGGCCAAAGTACTGGAGTTTCGGCTTTAGCATCATTCCTTCCAAAGAAATCCCAGGGCTGATCTCCTTCAGAATGGACTGGTTGGATGCCCTTGCAGTCCAAGGGACTCTCAAGAGTCTTCTCCAACACCACAGTTCAAAAGCATCAATTCTTCTGTGCTCAGCCTTCTTCACAGTGCAACTCTCACATCCATACATGACCACAGGAAAAACCATAGCCTTGACTAGATGAACCTTTGTTGGCAAAGTAATGTCTCTGCTTTGGAATATGCTATCTAAGTTGGTTATAACTTTTCTTCCAAGGAGTAAGCATCTTTTAATTTCTTGGCTGCAGTCACCGTCTGCAGTGATTTTGGAGGCCCCCCAAATAAAGTCTGACACTGTTTCCCCATCTATTTCCCATGAAGTGATTGGTCCAGATGCCATGATCTTCGTTTTCTGAATGTTGAACTTTAAGTCAGCTTTTTCACTCTCCACTTTCACTTTCATCAAAAGGCTTTTTACTTCCTCTTCACTTTCTGCCATTAGGTTGTGTCATCTGCATATCTGAGGTTATTGATATTTCTCCTGGCAATCTTGATTCCAGCTTGTGTTTCTTCCAGTCCAGCGTTTCTCATGATATACTCTGCATATAAGTTAAACAAGCAGGGTGACAATACACAGCCTTGATGTACTCCTTTTCCTATTTGGAACCAGTCTGTTGTTCCATGTACAGTTTTTACTGTTTCTTCCTGACTTGCATACAAATTTCTCAAGAGGCAGGTCAGCTGGTCTGGTATTCCCATCTCTTTCAGAATTTCCCACAGCTTATTGTGATCCACACAGTCAAAGGTTTTGGCATAGTCAATAAAGCAGAAATAGATCTTTTTCTGGAACTCTCTTGCTTTTTCCATGATCCAGGGGATGTTGGCCATTAGATCTCTGGTTCCTCTGCCTTTTCTAAAACCAGCTTGAACACGTGGAAGTTCACGGTTCACATATTGCTGAAGCCTGGCTCGGAGAATTTTGAGCATTACTTTACTAGCTTGTGAGATGAGTGCAATTGTGTGGTAATTTGAGCATTCTTTGGCATTGCCTTTCTTTGGGATTGGAACGCAAACTGACCTTTTCTAGTCCTGTGGCCACTGCTGAGTTTTCCAGATTTGCTGGCATATCGAGTGCAGCACTTTCACAGCATCATCTTTCAGCATTTGAAATAGCTCAACTGGAATTCCATCAACTCCACTAGCTTTGTTCGTAGTGATGCTTTCTAAGGCCCACTTGACTTCACATTCCAGGATGTCTGGCTCTAGGTCAGTGATCACACCATCGTGATTATCTGGGTCATGAAGATCTTTTTTGTACAGTTCATCTGTGTATTCTTGCCACCTCGTCTTAATATCTTCTGCTTCTGTTGGGTCCATACCATTTCTGTCCTTTTTCGAGCCCATCTTTGCATGAAATGTTCCCTTGGTATCTCTAATTTTCTTGAAGAGATCTCTAGTCTTTCCCATTCTGTTGTTTTCCTCTATTTCTTTGCATTGATCGCTAAGGAAGGCTTTCTTATCTCTTCTTGCTATTCTTTGGAACTCTGCATTCAGATGCTTATATCTTTCCTTTTCTCCTTTGCTTTTTGCTTCTCTTCCTTTCACAGCTATTTGTAAGGCCTCCCCAGACAGCCATTTTGCTTTTTTGCATTTCTTTTCCATGGGGATGGTCTTGATCCCTGTCTCCTTTACAATGTCATGAACCTCATTCCATAGTTCATCAGGCACTCTATCTATCAGATCTAGGTCCTTAAATCTATTTCTCACTTCCACTGTATAATCATAAGGGATTTGATTTAGGTCATACCTGAATTGTCTAGTGGTTTTCCCTACTTTCTTCAATTTCAGACTGAATTTGGCAATAAGGAGTTCATGATCTAGGCCACAGTCAGCTCCTGGTCTTGTTTTTGTTGACTCTATACAGCTTCTCCATCTTTGGCTGCAAAGAATATAATCAATCTGATTTCGGTGTTGACCATCTGGTGATGTCCATGTGTAGAGTCTTCTCTTGTGTTGTTGGAAGAGGGTGTTTGCTATGACCAGTGCATTTTCTTGGAAAAACTCTATTAGTCTTTGCCCTGCTTCATTCCATATTCCAAGGCCAAATTTGCCTGTTACTCCAGGTGTTTCTTGACTTCCTACTTTTGCATTCCAGCCCCCTATAATGAAAAGGACATCTTTTTTGGGTGTTAGTTCTAAAAGGTTTTGTAGGTCTTCATCGAACCATTCAACTTCAACTTCTTCAGCGTTACTGGTTGGGGCATAGACTTAGATAACCGTGATATTGAATGGTTTACCTTGGAAATGAACAGAGATCATTCTGTCATTTTTGAGATTGCATCCAAGTACTGCATTACGGACTCTTTTGTTGACCATGATGGCTACTCCATTTCTTCTGAGGGATTCCTGCCTGCAGTAGTAGACATAATGGTCATCTGAGTTAAATTCACCTATTCCAGTCCATTTGAGTTCCTGATTCCTAGCGGCTGCGACCAATGCACTAAGCACAGGCGGCTGCGAACAGAGCTACCCCATGTCTGAGGTCAGGGGCAGAAGCCGGGAAGACCACATGCCCGAAGGGCTGCGGCCAAGAGGAGTTACCCCACGTCCGAGGTCAGGGGCGGCGGCCGGGAGGACGAACCCCACGTCCAAGTTGCTGTGGCTGCGTGGGCACAGGAGGGCCTAGAGGAGCTATCCCACGTTTAAGGTCAGGAAGGGAGGCGGTGAGGAGATACCCCTAGTCCAAGGTAAGGAGCAGGGGCTTCACTTTGCTGGAGTAGCCGTGAAGAGATACCCCACGCCCAAGGTAAGAGAAACCCAAGACGGTGGGTGTTGCAAGAGGGCATCAGAGGGCAGACACACTGAAACCATACTCACAGAAAACTAGTCAATCTAATCACACTAGGACCACAGCCTTGTCTAACTCAATGAAAATAAGCCATGCCCGTGGAGCAACCCAAGATGGGCGGGTCACGGTAGAGAGATCTGACAGAATGTGGTCCACTGGAGAAGGGAATGGCAAACCACTTCAGTATTCTTGCCTTGAGAACCTCATGAACAGTATGAAAAGGCAAAATGATAGGATACTGAAAGAGGAACTCCCCAGGTCAGTAGGTGCCCAATATGCTACTGGAGATCAGTGGAGAAATAACTCCAGAAAGAATGAAGGGATGGAGCCAAAGCAAAAACAATACCCAGCTGTGGATGTGACTGGTGATAGAAGCAAGGTCCGATGCTGTAAAAAGCAATATTGCATAGGAACCTGGAATGTCAGGTCCATGAATCAAGGCAAACTGGAAGTGGTCAAAAAAGAGATGGCAAGAGTGAATGTGGAAATTATCAAAGAAATGCAAATCAAAACCACAGTGAGGTACCATCTCATGCCGGTCAGAATGGAGGCTATCCAAAAGTCTACAAACAATAAATGCTGGAAAGAGTGTGGAGAAAAAGGAACCCTCTTACACTGTTGATGGGGATGCAAACTAGTACAGCCACTATGGAGAACAGCATGGAGATTCCTTAAAAACTGGAAATACAAGTGCCATTTGACACAGCAATCCCACTGCTGGGCATACACACTGAGGAAACCAGAATTGAAAGAGACATGTGTACCCCAATGTTCATTGCAGCACTGTTTACAATAGCTAGGACATGGAAGCAACCTAGATTTCCATCAGTAGACAAATGGATAAGAAAGCTGTGGTACATATCCACAAAGGAATATTACTCAGCCATTAAAAAGAATGCATTTGAATCAGTTCTAATGAGATGGATGAAACTGGAGCCTATCATACAGAGTGAAGTAAGTCAGAAATAAAAACACCAATACAGTATACTAATGCATGTATATGGAATTTATAAACATAGTGATAATGACCCTATATGTGAGACAGCAAAAGAGACACAGATGTAAAGAATAGTCTTTTGGACTCTGGGAGAAGGCCAGGGTGGGATAGTTTGAGAGGGTAGCATTGAAACGTGTATATTATCATCTGTGAAGTGGATTGCAGGTCCAGGTTTGATGAATGGGACAGGGTGCTCATGGCTGGTGCACTGGGATGACCCTGGGGGATGGGATGGGGAGGGATGTGGGAGAGGGTAACACATGTGTGCCCATGGTTGATTCATGTCGACGTTTGGCACCACTACAAAATTGTAAGTCAGAAAGAAAAATACCAATACAGTATATTAAGGCATACATATGGAATTTAGAAAGATGGTAATGATGACACTATATGCGAGACAGCAAAAGAGACAGATATAAAGAACGGACTTTTGGACTCTGTGGGAGAGGGCGGGGTTGGGATGATTTGGGAGAATAGCATTGAAACATATATGTTACTATATGTGAAATAGATCGATCACCAGTTCAAGTTCAATGCATATAATAGGGCACACAAAGCCAGTGCACTAGGACAACCCTGAGGGATGGGATGGGGAGGGAGATGGAGGGGGGATCAGGATGGGGGACACATGTACACCCACAGCTGATTCATGTCAGTGTACGGACAAAACCACTACAATATTGTAAAGTAATTCAGTTCAGTTCAGTCTCTCAGTGGTGTCCAACTCTTTGCAACCCCATGAACCACAGCATGTCAGGCCTCTCTGTCCATCACCAACCCCCAGAGTCTACCCAAACCCATGTTCATTGAGTCAGTGATGCCATCCAACCATCTCATCCTCTGTCATCCCCTTCTCCTCCTGCCCTCAATCTTTCCCAGCATCACAGTCTTTTCAAATGAGTCACCTCTTCACATCAGGTGGCCAAAGTATTGGAGTTTCAGCGTCAACATCAGTCCTTCCAATGAACACCCAGGACTGATTTCCTTTAGGAGGGACTGGTTGGATGTCCTTGCAATCCAAGGGACTCTCAAGACTTTTCTCCAACACCACAGTTCAAAAGCATCAATTCTTCGGTGCTCAGCTTCTTTATAGTCCAACTCTCATATACATACATGACTACTGGAATAACCAAAGCCTTGACTAGATGGTATTTTGTTGACAAAGTAATGTCTCTGCTTTTGAATATGCTATCTAGGTTGGTGATAACTTTCCTTCCAAGGAGTAAGCATCTTTTAATTTCATGGCTGCAGTCACCATCTGCAGTGATTTTGGAGCCAAAAATAAATAAATAAATAAAGTCAGCTACTCTTTCCACTGTTTCCCCATCTATTTGTCATGAAGTGATGGGACCAGATGCCATCTTAGTTTTTTGAATGTTGAGCTTTGAGCCAAGATTTTCACTCTCCTCTTTCACTTTCATCAAGAGGCTCTTTAGTTCTTCTTCACTTTCTGCCATAAGGATGGTGTCATCTGCATATCTGAGGTTATTGATATTTCACCAGCAATCTTGTTTCCAGCTTGTGCTTCTTCCAGCCCAGCGTTTCTCATGATGTACTCTGCATATAAGTTAAATAAGCAGGGTGACAATATACAGATTTGACATACTCCTTTTCCTAACTGGAACCAGTCTGTTGTTCCATGTCCAGGTCTAACTGTTGCTTCTGGACCTGCATACAGATTTCTCAGGGGGCAGGTCAGGTGGTCTGGTATTCCCATCTCTTTCAAAATTTTCCACAGTTTGTTGTGATCCACACAGTCATTGGCATAGTCAATAAAGCAGAAATTTATGTTTTTCTGAAACTCTTTTGCTTTCTCGATGATCCATTGGATGTTGGCAATTTGATCTCTGGTTCTTATGCCATTTCTAAAGCCAGCTTGAACATCTGGAAGTTCGTGGTTCATGTGTTTCTGAAGCCTGGCTTGGAGAATTTTGAGCAGTACTTTACTAGCGTGTGAGATGAGTGCAATTGTGTGGTAGCTTGAGCATTTTTTGGTATTGCCTTTCCTTGGGAATTGAAATGAAAACTGACCTTTTTCAGTCCTATGGCCACTGCTAAGTTTTCCAGATTTGCTGGCATATTGAGTGCAGCACTTTCACAGCATCATCTTTTAGGATTTGGAACAACTCAGCTGGAGTTCTAGTTGTAGTACATTGATAATTTTATTTTTTAGGCATTTTTTACTTAATACAGATATTCAAATAAATTCATAGCATGGCCTTATTATGTATTTAACATCTGTAAAAACCATAATGGTGTGTCATATTTAGTATAGATGTAAAAGATTTATGTTGATGCTTTTGAACGGTGATGTTGGAGAAGACTCTTGAGAGTCTCTTGGACTGCAAGGAGATCCAACCAGTCCATTCTAAAGGAGATCAGCCCTGGGTGTTCTTTAGAAGGAATGATGCTAAAGCTGACACTCCAGTACTTTGGCCACCTCATGCGAAGAGTTGACTCATTGGAAAAGACTCTGATGCTGGGAGGGATTGGGGGCAGGAGGAGAAGGGGACAACAGAGGATGAGATGGCTGGATGGCATCACCAACTTGATGGGCGTTAGTTTCAGTGAACTCTGGGAGTTGGTGATGGACAGGGAGGCCTGGCGTGCTGTGATTCATGGGGTCGCAAAGAGTCAGACAGGACTGAGCAACTGAACTGTACTGAACTGAAAAGATTTATGTCTTCTCATTTTTTTCTTCAAATATCTTTTATCAATTATAATGCCTTTGAAATGAAAATGACTCTGGCCATTTTACTCCTTTCTAATGTAGTTGCTTTCTTTGTCATGATTTTGTATCACTTATTTTCCTTTTACTTCTTTATTTGGACTACTTTAATTTAATTTTACCTAATCCCTTTTTAATATTTGGTTTCTTGGGAAACCTCACCAAATTTATTCTTTCTTATTTTTTGTTTGTGATGTGTGCATTTAAGGCAATCAATATTTCACAAGACAGCCTTTTGCTATTATATTTTCCTTTTAAATCATATAAAAATTGAGAACTTTCACTGTGGATTTTTCTTGGGTTCATATGTTATTTAGAAATGTGTAACTGAACTTAAAATCAGATAAAGATTTTCACATTTTTGGTTATTGCTTCTAGTTTAAATTGTAGAGTATTTCTATGAATCTGGAAGCAATCTCTATCTCTATTATATGTGGCTGGTGTGAATGAGGAGGGATTATTAATTTTTTATTTCTTTATAATTAATTAAAAATTAAATTTGAATACTCACACTTTAAGTTCCCTCTGCCAAACTTGACTGAAGGCTATTATAGCTATAATATAATCTATATTATAGATTATATATTATAATCAGGGTTATGAATATCTAGTGAATTTTTGGGAGATTTAAGTGTAATTAAAAATGTGAGTATTCTATATGAGTATGTAAGTGTGAGCATGCACATATGTGTTGGTTAATTGTATAGTTTAGATCTGTCTATAGCCTTACTGGTATATCTGCTTGCCAGATAAGCAGTGACTGGGAATTTTTTAGATCTCCATTTATGATTGTTTTTTTTAATATTTTTGAAATTATATTTAACTTATTGATGATTGCTTTACAAAATTGGTTTTGATTTCTGCTGTATATCAACATGAATTAGCCATACCTATACATATGTCCCCTCCCTCTTGAACCTCCCCCCACTTCCCCCCCTTTCCCACCCTTGTAGGTTGTTACAGAGCCCTGGTTTGAGTTTAACCTACATACCTTTCTCAAATCTTTCTTGAAGTTGTACTATTAAGTACATGCAGATTTTTTTTTTAATTGCTAATGGTATGATCCTCAATACATTGTTATGAAACATGCTTCATCTTTTCTAACATGGTTCTTGCCTTATATTCTGACAGTTAATGTACAGACAGAACTGACAGTACAGTTAGTGTACTGACAGTTAACTTTAGCAGTTCTATCAGCTTGTGCTGCATGATATCATTTTTCATCTTATTAAATTTCCTCTTTATTTTTTCATTTTAAAAAGTCTCGTTAAGACAGCAGTTATTAAAATAATTCTTTTACATATATATAGCTATATTTAATAAAATGTTTTAAATTATAAACATTCTTAGAATTTAAGTGGAAAGCTATTCCATATATATTTAACCTAATTTCAAAATTACTGTAAACTTTATATATGTTATTTGTAGATAAGCATATATAATTAATTTTAAGTGTAATATATTGTTTATTTGCATTATGCTTTATTTTTTTCTCATCTTTCACAAGAGATATTTTTTACTTTCCTCTACAGGAACTTAATCATTTAATATGCCTTAGATGGTGCAAGAATACACAGAAGAACTGTACAAAAAAGATCTTCATGACCCAGATAATTACAATGATGTGATCACTCATCTAGAGCCAGACATCTTGGAATGTGAAGTCAAGTGGGCCTTAGGAAGCATTACTACAAACAAAGCTAGTGGAGGTGATGAAATTCCAGTTCAGCTATTTCAAATCCTAAAAGATGATGCTGTGAAAGTGCTGCACTCGATACACCAGCAAATTTGGAAAACTCAGCAGTGGCCAACAGAACTGGAAAATGTCAGTTTTCATTCTATTCTCAAAAAAGAACAATGCCAAAGAATGTTCAAACTACCGCACAATTGCAGTCTTTTCATATGCTAGCAAGGTAATGCTTAAAATCCTTCAAGCTAGACTTCAACAGTATGTAAACCGAAAACTTCCAGATGTTCAAGCTGGATTTAGAAAAGGCAGAGGAACCAAAGAAAAGCAAGGGAATTCCAACAAAAAAATCTACTTCTGCTTCATTGACTACACTAAAGCATTTGACGGTGTTGATCACAACGAACTGTGGAAAATTCTTCAAGAGATGGAAATATCAGAGCTCCTGTCCTTCCTCCTGAGAATCCTGTATGCAGGTCAAGAAGCAACAGTTAGAACTGGACATGGAACAACAGACTGGTTCCAAATTGGGAAAGGAGTATGTCAAGGGTGTATATTGTCACCCTGTTTATTTAGCTTGTATTCAGAGTATATCATGTGAAATGCCAGGCTGGATGAAACTCAAGCTGGAATCAATATTGCTGGGAGAAATTTCGGTAACTTGAGATATGAAGATACACCACCGTTATGGCAGAAAGTGAGTAGGAACTAAAGAGACTCTTGATGAAAGTGAAAGAGGAGAGTGAAAAAGCTGGCTTAAAATTCAAGAGTCAAAAAACTAAGATCGTGGCACACACTCCTATCAATTCATGGCAAATAGATGTGAAAAAATGGAAACAATGACAGACTTTATTTTCTTGGGCTCCAAAATCACTGCGATGGTGACTGCAGCCCTGAAATTAAGACTCTTACCCCTTGGAAGAAAAGCTATGATGAACTTAGATAGCATATTAAAAAGTAAAGACATCACTTTGCCAACAAAGATCCATATAGTCAAACTACAGTTTTTCCAATGGTCATGTACAGATGTGAGAGCTGGACCACAAAGAAGGCTGAGTGCTGAAGAATTGATGCTTTTGAATTGTGGAGCTGGAGAAGACTCTTGAGAGTCCCCTGGACAGCAACGAAATCAAACCTGTCAATCCTTAAGGAAACCAACCCTGAATATTTATTGGAAGGACTGATGCTGAAGCTGAATCAGGATTGATGCTGAATATCATTTGGAAGCCACCTGATGTGAAAAGCCGACTCACTGGAAAAGACCCTGATGCTGGGAAAGACTGAGGGCAGGATAAATTTCTCCTATAGGTCATTCCTGAGTAGAGCCACCTGTACTAAACAGTAGTTTTATTAATTATTTATTTTTTATATTGTAGTGTTATATGTCGATCTCAATCTCCCAATTTAATTCAAAGCAATACATACACTGCAATGCTAATTGCAACACTATTTATAATACAACAACAACCAGGACATGGAAACAACCTAAATGTCAATTAACAGATGAATGGACAGAGAAGATGTGGTCCATTTATGCAGTGGAGTATTACTCTGCCAGAAAAAGAATGAAATAATACCATTTGCTGCAACATGGATGGACCTGGAGATTGTCACTCAGTAAAGTAAGTGAGACAAAGACTCACACTCAATTCTTGTCATTCTAGACTGTTCCATGTTCTATCCATCTCCAGATATTCATAACCTCACTTAAGCCAACAATACTAGACTACACATAGCTCTCTTTATTCATGTTAATGCCTCTTTCTTCTAAGTCTTCATCATTTCTATCATCAATTCTTGGTGCATCTTAGCCCCATTCAACTTGATATCTAACATGTATGTATAAGAGTTGCTCAGCCATGTCTGACTCTTTAAGACCGCATGGAATAGGTAGTCCATGGAATTCTCTAGACCAGAATCCTGGAGTGGGCAGCCTTTCCCTTCTCCAGGGCATCTTCCCAACCCAGGCATTGAACCCAGGTCTCCTGCATTGCAGGTGGATTCTTTACCAGCTGAGCCACAAGGGAAGCCAATATGAGACATATTGTTTTAAATATACTCCTTCCAAATCACCTAATCCAGGACATCTTCCTAACACTATTCCTCACAATTTATACTGATAATCCATTATGAAATTGTCAGATATAATTCTCTCTTCTATAATACCTAGTAATTGTGTTTACCATTGTAAATTACATGTTAATTTAAAACCATATGCTTATGTCTATAAACAGACTGTGAACAATTAGATAATAGGGACTGTGCTTTGTATTTTTTAACTATATATATATAACTGGAAAAGGTCAGTTTTCATTCCAATCCCAAAGAAAGGCAATGCCAAAGAATGCTCAAACTACTGCACATTTGCACTCATCTCACATGCTAGTAAAGTAATGCTCAAAATTCTCCAAGCCAGACTTCAGCAATACGTGAACCGTGAACTTCCAGATGTTCAGGCTGGTTTTAGAAAAGGCAGAGGAACCAGAGATCAAATTTCCAACATCCACTGGATCATCGAAAAAGCAAGAGAGTTCCAGAAAAACATCTATTTCTGCTTTATTGACTATGCCAAAGCCTTTGACTGTGTGGATCACAATAAACTGTGGAAAACTCTTCAAGAGATAGGAAAATTCTTCAAGAGAAATTTGTATGCAGATCAGGAAGCAACAGTTAGAACTGGACATGGAACAACAGACTGGTTCCAAATAGGAAAAGGAGTACGTCAAGGCTGTATATTGTCACCCTTTTTATTTAACTTATATGCAGAGTACATCATGAGAAATGCTGGACTGGAAGAAGCACAAGCTGAAATCAAGATTGCTGGGAGAAATATCAATAACCTCAGATATGCAGATGACACACTCTTATGGCAGAAAGTGAAGAGGAACTCAAAAGCCTCTTGATGAAAGTGAAAGTGGAGAGTGAAAAAGTTGGCTTCAAGCTCAACATTCAGAAAACAAAGATCATGGCATCTGGTCCCATCACTTCATGGGAAATAGATGGGGAAACAGTGGAAACAGTGTCAGACTTTATTTTGGGGGGCTCCAAAATCACTGCAGACGGTGACTGCAGCCATGAAATTAAAAGACGCTTACTCCTTGGAAGAAAAGTTATGACCAACCTAGATAGCATATTCAAAAGCAGAGACATTACTTTGCCAACAAAGGTTTGTCTAATCAAGGCTATGGTTTTTCCAGTGGTCATGTATGGATGTGAGAGTTGGACTATGAAGAAGGCTGAGCACTGAAGAATTGATGCTTTTGAACTGTGGTGTTGGAGAAGACTCTTGAGAGTCCCTTGGACTGCAAGGGCATCCAACCAGCGCATTCTGAAGGAGATCAACCCTGGGATTTCTTTGGAAGGAATGATGCTAAAGTTGAAACTCCAGTACTTTGGCCACCTCATGCGAAGAGTTGACTCATTGGAAAAGACTCTGATGCTGGGAGGGATTGGGGGCAGGAGGAGAAGGGGATGACAGAGGATGAGATGGCTGGATGGCATCACTGACTCGATGGACGTGAGTCTGAGTGAAGTCCGGGAGTTGGTGATGGACGGGGCGGGGGGGGGGGGGGGCTGGTGTGCTGTGATTCATGGGGTCGCAAGAGTCAGACATGACTGATGACTGAACTGAACTGAACTAATATATATATCTATTGCCAAACAATATACTTGACACACAGAAAGACTAGCTCAGACCAAAAATAGGATAGAATTGTCATGAAAGTACAAGTAGTTTTCTATTTGTGTGTGTGCCTATATATATTCTATTGTGCTTTGATGTTATTAATTCTGTATATTATAATGGAGAAAAAATAAGCCAGTATAAAGAGGCTCCAGAAGGTTGGCTACTACCATAGAAGTAACATTGCAAGGTTTCAGTAGATATTTTCAAACTCTTCAAGAGGATAATGTAAGAATTGTAGAGTTTAAACAATGCATTTTTATTCCTGTGTATGTAAATGAGTCTACTAACAATAAATGAAGAGACAATAAATAAATTAGAATTTGACAGACTGCTATTAGTTACACTTAAAAAGTGATTTGAGAGACTTTGATTCTACCTACATCTGCAACTAATGACCCATTTTCCTTGGAAAAAGTGCTGCCTTATTCCTAGATCTATTTCTTTGTGTACCTGGGGTAAGTAATATCCACATTTCATGATACTGACAAAATCCTAGTATTCTTTGATATTGAAACTGCATTTGGATTCAAAATGCAGAAGTTGTAAATGGCATATTTCTTTTTTTCCATGAATGTGGATATTACCATTGTGGCATAAAAGTTAAGATTAAATGCCAAACAAAAAAGCAAACAAATAAGGAAAATAACTAGAATGCTAATAGTAATTTGAAGACATCTAACTTGTAAATCTGTTGTTCCATGTCCAGTTCTAACTGTTGCTTCCTGACCTGCATACAGATTTCTCAAGAGGCAGGTCCGGTGGTCTGGTATTCCCATCTCTTTCAGAATTTTCAACAGTTTATTGTGATCCACACTATCAAAGGCTTTGGCATAGTCAATAAAGCAGAAATAGATGTTTTTCTGGAACAGAACAACAGACTGGTTCCAAATAGGAAAAGGAGTACGTCAAGGCTGTATATTATCACCCTGCTTATTTAACTTATATGCAGAGTACATCATGAGAAACACTGGACTGGAAGAAACACAAGCTGGAATCAAGATTGCTGGGAGAAATATCAATAACCTCAGATATGCAGATGACACTACCCTTATGGCACAAAGTGAAGAGGAACTAAAAAGCCCCTTGATGAAAGTGAAAGTGGAGAGTGAAAAAGTTAGCTTAAAGCTCAACATTCAGAAAACGAAGATCATGGCATCCGGTCCCATCACTTCATGGGAAATAGGTGGGGAAACAGTGGAAACAGTGTCAGACTTTATTTTTCTGGGCTCCAAAATCACTGCAGATGGTGACTGCATCCATGCAGAAATTAGAAGATGCTTACTCCTTAGAAGGAAAATTATGACCAACCTAGATAGCATATTCAAAAGCAGAGACATTACTTTGCCAACTAAGATCTGTCTAGTCAAGGCTATGGTTTTTTCCTGTGGTCATGTATGGATGTGAGAGTTGGACTGTGTAGAAGGCTGAGCACCGAAGAATTGATGCTTTTGAACTGTGGTATTGGAGAAGACTCTTGAGAGTCCCTTGGACTGCAAGGAGATCCAACCAGTCCATTCTGAAGGAGATCTTTCCTGGGATTTCTTTGGAGGGAATGATGCTGAAGCTGAAACTCCAGTACTTTGGCCACCTCATGCGAAGAGTTGACTCATTGGAAAAGACTCTGATGCTGGGAGGGATTGGGGGCAGGAAGAGAAGGGGATGACAGAGGATGAGATGGCTGGATGGCATCACTGACTCAATGGACGTGAATCTGAGTGAACTCTGGGAGTTTGTGTTGGACAGGGAGGCCTGGCATGCTGCGATTTATGGGGTCGCGAAGAGTCGGACACGACTGAGCGACTGAACTGAACTGAACTTGTAAGTCATGCATATTTTTCACTTCAGAGTGATTTTGAAAAGAGTTACTATTTACATGGCCATTTATTCACAAATTATAAGTTAATACTACAGCAGGGGAAAGCTCTTATGTTTCACTACATCAAATAGATTGATATTAAACAAAACAAATATGAAATCTTCTAGCATGGGCTAAGTTAATGTAATGAAGACACTTCTTTGTTGAAGAAATGATCCCTCAGTAGAATTGTTTATTTTTTAAATTACAGAATGCTTCAGCTAAGATGGGGCTAAGGAATTATTTATCTGTTACTAACTCAGGAAACCATGCCAATCAATAGTATTTGCCAAGTTGGTGATCTAGTCTCTTCCTCTTCCTGCTGAAGTATACATTCAAGATTTATGAAATCCCTGCCTTGTGTTCATTCTACTACAATATACTGGTTGACTTTATATGTGCCTTGCCAAGTATGTAACACCTAGCTGTGTTCTGAATTTGTATTAAGTTCTGAATAATCATTTCTTCAAGTTTGTTTGCCAATCTTTCACTTTGTCACTGGGCATTTCACTTCTGGGCCAACATGCCCGTGAGTATCCAGATTCAACTCTGTTTCTTCCAGTCAGATTTATTTACTTCATTGCTCTAGTTATGAATTTTAGAATCTTCTTGCCCTGTCTCTTCGATTCAAACACATTTATGGAAAAGTCAAGACTAGAAAAGTTTCTGTTGGTCATGGTCATACAGCTTATGCTTGCATTTCCAGGCAACTGTCCTGCAAACACCCCTGACCACATCCACTTTTAGTATCACAGCTTGAGATGAGTATCCTGCCCCAAGGACAGCTTCCCACCACAAAGTTGCACTGTGGCCTCACCACCTCCGCCCCTTATTGTACACAGGAAGAGCTTAACACAGGCTCAGTCATGTAAGCCAGACTGCACCTTACTGGCCAAGAAGACCTGTTGATTAGCTGCCCTGGTTATTCTCACTTAACAAATTTAATTTTGAAGAGCTTGTTGAGGTGGCAGTGGTTATTCTCAGATGACTTGAACACAGGTTGTTTGCAAAGCATTGTAAATTTCTATCTCCAGTAGTTTTAAAATGTCAGATAAATATGTCCCTATAAAACCTATACATGTATTTTTGTAGTCAAATTACTCCATCTGCATAAATTAATTTTGTTGGTCCAATAAAATACCATTTATTAGAAAGTATGTCTTCTGAAAGCAATGTCATGTACTTCTGCAATTTCACATGTCACTGAAATATCACTACTGTTCAGCACATCATCAATAAATGATCCATGGTGACTGGTGCAGCATTAATGTATGCTGAGCATTGACAAAGATATTGGAATTTCATTATATATACTATCTTTTTACACAAGTAAGTTTTTAAATGTCTCCCCCGCCTTTTCATTTTTTTAGCTCACATTCCTGACTCACAGCATATCTCTTTAAGAATCCTTAAAGACAGATGTTGACTGGACTTTTGTGGTAATCATTTTGCAATATATGTGAATATTGAATCATGCATTTGAAACTAATATAATGTTATATGCTAATCAAACCTTAATTAATAAATTAATGAAAAATTGTTTGCCCTCTATCTTAAAGAAAAAAAGACTCCTTTTCTCACTCTCAGTTTACAGAGGGAGCTTTACATATGACACAATACTCTTCATGCTTACTTTGTCTCTTTCCAGAAACTGTTCTTGTAAATATGTTTTTGTGAGTTTTCCACAGGACTCTAAGTTCTTCTTTGAAATAAATAAAATGAGTAGACTATTCAGATGTTCTGTTTCTACTTTATTTTTATCTTTTTCTTGGTCTTTTATTTAAAAGACACATCGGTTAAACCTAAAGCTGCTAACATAAAAAATAACCCTTCAAGTAAGTGTGATTTAGATTTCCCCATAAAAAAACCCACATTCATTTCCTTTTATAGACCAAATATTATTTTTAAATGTGGTTTTAAGAAAATGTCTGCCTGTATTTCTTATGTCAAGGTCTAGGTTTATTCTGTAGCATTGGCAATGGAAAATGTGGATTAGCTGAAAAGAATATTGGTCAAAGACTATCAGAAGATAACTATTTGTTTCCCTCTACGTGTTTTACAGTCACTTGTTTTGTTTATTCTTGAAATTATTTCACACTTTCTTTTCCATTTTTCTATCAACTACACTAAAACGCAATATCTATTACAAGGCAAGAAATTTTGCCTAGATTATTTAACATTCTCAAGGTTTAGAAAAGCATCTAGCAAGTAGTTGTCACTAAAAATATATATATATATATTGAATAAAATTGTTTATTGTTCAAGTTGAAACACACTACCAAACTTGCTTTCCTTCTTTTCTCAGTATATTGTTAAAAATTTTGAATTTGATAACCTTTCATTTCCTTATAATTTTACAGTGTTTTATTATCTTATCTTATTTTATATTTTATCTCAGTGTTTCAAATAAATGAAAATAAATATATATTTATTTATTATAATACAATAATATAATATATATTATGTATACTGAATCAATCTTATGAATTGATATCTATCTTCATGTACTTACTTATTTTTATGCACACCAGGTTATGATTTAAGTTCATAATTCTCCATATGATGTATATATGGCAGAATGTATATACCCACATTTGGGTTTTTATACTGGTTTAAAAATTCACAGCAGTAATTAATAGTACCTCATTTTCTACTTTATCTACAATGCTACATAATCTATTTTTTCACTGATACACATGACTTCTTCTTGTTTGTATCTTTTCTCTTTCAGTTGGCCTGATTTATGTTCTCATGTCATTTTGTTGTAACAAAACTTTGTTGAACATAGCTTTAGCAAAAGTCTTGATATTTAGTAGAAAAAGAACACTATTTTTTTTTTCTTCTTCAATAGTGATAGGTCTACTCTTGGATTTTTCTTTAATGAACATAGCATAACAGAGGATATTAATTGGAAGTGAATTTAGCCCCTAAAATATTTTAGGATTAATTGGCATATTTATTAGATCCACTGGTCCTATTAAAATTTAGCTGTGTTTGAAAATATTTATATAAAATTATAGAATAAGTTCTATATAGATCTCATCTATTTCTGTTAAATTTGCTCATAAGTATCTAACAATGTTTCTATTGTGGCTGTTAATTGTTTCTGTTTATTATTGACCTTTAGTATGAGAAAATTTACAAATTAATGTTATATTCAGTTATACTAATATTATTTCTATTAACTAGTCATTAAATTATTTTTATATTCTATGTTGATAACTATATCATCAGCAAAAAAATTTTTAAGTCCTTATCTTTTTAATTTTCTGTGGTGGTCTTAAGTGTGCTGGAGAATCTCCTCAATGATATTGAAAAGAAGTGGTATTATCATCATTTTGTCGTAATGATTTTCTAAAAATCTACTAATACATTGAGGTTAAGAATGATGTTTATCAAATTCAGGGCTGCCAGGGGGAAGGGATAGTTAGGGAGTTTGGAGAGATCATCATACACACTACTATATTCAAAATGGATAACCAACAATGACCTATTGTATATTACATGAAACTCTACTCAATGTTTTTTGCCAGCCTGGATAGGAGGGGTGGTGTGGGAGAAAATGGGTGCATGTATATGTATGATTGAGTCCCTTTGCTCTTCACTTACCACACCATTGTTAATTGGCCATACTCCAATATAAAATAAAAGCTTAAACTTTGAAAAAAAAAAAAGAATGTTTATATAGATTCTGGTATATATACTAAAGATTGTTTATCACAAAAAGTTGTTGAATTATAATAAGTATGCATTTCATCTTGATGCAATCATGTTCTTTTATTTCTGTAATTTATTGTTTGTAGCATTTTATTTAACATTCTTCTGAAAGAGAATTATTACAATCCTGAAATGAACTAAATTTGATCATCTATATGCTAAGCAGTTTTATACAGTGTTTGATATGACTTGGGACTGTTTTACAATCTTGTAACAATGTTCATAAATAAGATTAACTTTTCCTTTTCCTGTTAACACATTTTCATCTAATTTGGAAATCAAGGTAACTCTAGTTGTAGTGAAAAAAATAGCAACAACTCCTTTTCCCCCTATAGTTTAGAAAACTTTCTATAATTTATAATGAAAGTCCTTGAAAGTTAATTTCTCTCTCCTATAAAACTATTTGACATTTGTGCTATCCATACAGAAAATTTTAAAATCATATATTGATTTCATAAAAATAGCTATAGCTTTATCAAATTTTGCAGAACTTACTTTTACCTATGTTAATTTTATCTCACTCATTTTGTACATAGCAAATAGTTACAGTTAACTAAAAATTATCTCCTGATAATTATTTCTTATTTATTGAATAGACTGTGGATTTACTGGTTGAAGTTCTGTTTTTACAAGCACATGTTCAGTGAGACAACAGACTGGTTCCAAATTGGGAAAGAATTATGTCAACACTATACATTGTCACCCTGCTTATTTAATTTATATGCAGAGTGCATCATGAGAAATGCTAGACTGGATGAAGCACAAGCTGGAATCAAGATTGCTGGGAGAAATATCAATAACCTTAGATATGCAGATGACACCACCCTTATGGCAGAAAGCAAAGAAAAACCGAAGAGCCTCTCAATGAATGTGAAAGAGGAGAATAAAAAAAGCCGGCTTAAAACTCAACATTTAGAAAAGTAAGATCATGGCATCCAGTCCTATCACTTCATGGCAGATAGATGGGGAAACAATGAAAACAGTGACAGACTTTACATTTTTGGGCTCCAAAATCACTGCAGATGGTGACCGCAGCCATAAAATTAAAAGACGCTTGCTCCAGAAGAAAAGCTATGACCAAGCTAGACAGCATATTAAAAAGCAGAGACATTACTTTGCCAACAAATGTCCATATAGTCAAGGCTATAGCTTTTCCAGTAGTCGTGTATGGATGTGAGAGTTGGACTATGAAGAAAGCTGAGCACTGAAGAATTGATGCTTTTGAATTGTGGTGTTGGAGAAGACTCTTGAGAGCCCCTTGGACAGCAAGGAGATCTAACCAGTCCATTCAAAAAAAAAAAAAAAAAAGTCCTGAATATCCATTGGAAGGACTGATACTGAAGATAAAACTCCAATACTTTGGACACCTGATGTGAAGAACTGACTCATTGGAAAAGAATCTGATGCTGGGAAAGATGGAAGGCGAAAGAATTGGGTGGCAGACAATGAGATGGTTCGATAGCATCATCGACTCAATTGACATGAATTTAAGCAAACTTGGCGGATAGTGGAGGACAGAAGAGAGTGGTGTGCTGCGGTTCATGGGGTTGCAAAGAGTCAGACATAAGTCAGGGACTGAACAACACTAACAACATGTACACACATATGTATATATACACGTATGTGTTTAGATATATACCTATATATGTATGTATGTATTAATAGTATATATATGAAAGCTATCTCTCTGTGGTTTCAGTTTATATGATACAGCACAATTAAGTCCACTCAAATGAAATGATTAAGAAGTTTTATTTTTTCTCCTTTTTTTTCTTCTACCCACTACTTACAACCATATTTTATAACAAATTATTCACTTTTGGAAAAAATTCAGAAAGTGATTCTGTTATCCCATCATTTGTTTCTTAAAGCTCTGGCCATTTGTTATCACTGAATTTACCATTTTTTAAGTCATAAGATGATGTTAGAACCTAACATTTATTCCATCAAAAAGGGAAATATTCTGTGCAATGAGAAGCGGAAGTACTGTGGTTTGTGAGGTGCTTTTTCAACAGAAAGATGAGGTGAGCAAAACATCTATCATATCTTTCTTCAGGGATCAAAATTGACTGGAAATCGCTAGTGTCATTTCTAAATGGGAAACTCAGGACATGTCTTATTTTTTTTTTTCAGGAGGCTCTTATCCACAAGAATCAGGATCTTCTTTCTCTGATCAGGTGTGTGTCTGTGTCTCTCTGTGTGTTACTAACAGCTATTGTTCAAGATATAAGAACTCTTGAGGTTTTAACCTCAAGAAAGTTTCTAAAAATATTTATGCTGTAAGGTAATTCTAGTTGTTTCTTAAGTGTTTGAATTGACTTACTGAAGGCAAGGAATACTTATTACTTCTGGGGTATATTCTTTTTCACTTTATTTAATGATGGATAAGTAGGATACACTTATTGAAGAATCAGAAGTTATGATGTTTCTATAAGATGAAGTCTTCAAATAAAGCTAAAAGAATAAATCTTTATGGGACTAGAGAACTGAATTTCAATTTAAAATTTCACACATGAGTTTTCTACTCTTGTGCGAGTCACTTACCCTATGTGACATACAACATTACTTGCAAAAATGAAACAAATTATTTTCATTGTTTCCAACAACCATGATCAAATATAAAACAACTTTTTCAAAAATCTAAGCATTATACATATTTATTCAACACATTTTGTCTGAGAGCTGTGCTAGACAATGTTAAGATATTAATATATAAACAAATGTGAGATTAGTTTTGTTAATGATGATGATGGTGATAACTTGTAAGTGATGGCAATGATATGGACAGAAGCTCAAAAAAAGCATACTAGGAAAAATCATTCAATAAAAGTTTATATATCCTACCCAGATTTACCTTGCAAAGAATGCAGTTACTGCTGTATCCTAGTGTAGGTGAATTAAAAGCAACTATTACATTTTTTAACAGTTTGAAATGATTACTTTTTATTTTCTAGTAAGGGAAAATTTAAAGGTTAATTTACTTGATTTTATATGAAGTCTCACTTCCATTCTTCCCTTTTTTTAATATCTGCATGCATGAACCTTTTCTGTATTTCTCACTTTTCTAATGTAAATATATCAACTTACCACAAGGAGAGAAAACTAGAAAAAAAATCCCATTTTTATTTTATTCAGGAACCCTTTCTAAAAAATGAAGGCTCTGAATTCATCTTTGATATAGATAAGCAGTCATAATTATACAGTGAGATTGGTCTGAGATAGGTGGGCTTATCATGGCATAGGTATGTACTTTCCATATAAATGGAGCTTACTCTTTCTGTATAATTTTAAAATATCCAGAATTTGATACTAACATACAAGTCACAGAAAAGCAATTTACTTTGAATCACTTATGTTCATTTTATATTTTAAATCAAGGCTTCAAAAACTTGAAAGCTTTTTCCCCCTTCATTAACTAACAAAGTAATGTATCTCACAATCTAAGGCAGCCTAAAATAATAATAGCTTTAGGATTTGGAGTTAGAATGGAATTTTAATCAAGCTTTTACTAGTCTCTAGCTTTGAGATCTGGGACACTCCACAGCTTCTATGGACTTAAGTTTCCTTTTCTAGTAAATAGAGACAAAAAATATGTCATATTTACCTTAGTGGATCTCTGTGATTCAACTGAAGTGACATAAATTTGAAAATGCTTCTTAAACTAAAAGTATTATAAATTACTTATAAGTGGTAGCATTATATTAAGTAAGCAGTATGACTTTGGCCACCTCTAAGATTTAATTTCTTCAACCATAAAATACTCTTACCTTATTCACACATTTAATAATAAAGTTTGCTATGTTACATATTATGTGAAAGTCTTTGTCATTCATTTGTGTCTGACTCTTTGTGATCCTATGGACTGTAGCCCACCAGAATCCTCTGTCCACGGAGTTCTCCAGGCAGGTTGCCATTTTCTTCTCCAGGGGGGTCTTCCTGACTCAGGAATCAAACCCAGGTCTCCCTCATTGCAGGCAGATTCTTTACCATTTGAGAAAATAATGTTTTATTTTAATTTTAGGTGTAAAAGGTAATTCATATTAGCATTTCATTTATAAAGAGGCTTTTATATATTCAGTAATGATTACTATTCAAAAAGAAAGAAAAAATTATTTTTCACTTACTTTGTTCAGAGGTAAGAGTCTTTGCTTATCTTTATCCTAAAATTTTAGACCCTATTTTATTCTTTGTAAGTCCTTTACTATAAAGAATATTAGATACACTAGTATATACTCTTTACTACCTGATTTACATTATTGACACTAGATGTATATTATTTACTTTCACTTTTTAAATGATCCACATCAGACTGTGTTAATATTCCTTGTTTTCCTTCATCCAAACCCCTCCCCTTTTCTTTCTCTTTCTTTCTTCTTGCAATTTGTGAAGTTATTAACTTAGTAAATGTGGCTCTGTGAATTAAACAAATATCTAACTCCATAGAAACCAGTCTTTTTCATGATACACTGTCTTTATTTTAATGTTATATTTCATTACAACACTAGTACTTTAATAGTACATAGGATCTTGCTAGAGATATTTTGCCATAGTATAAATATACTTTGTTTATCAGTTTAGTTCAGTTCAGCTGCTCAGTTGGGTCGGACTCTTTGTGACTCCATGGACTGCAGCATGCCAAACCTCCCTGTCCATCACCAACTTCCAGAGTTTACTCAAACTCATGCCCATTGAGTTGGTGATGCCATCCAACCATCTCATCCTCTGGTGTCCCCTTCTCTTCCTGACTTCAATCTTTCCCAGCATCAGGGTCTTTTCCAATGAGTCAGCTATTCTCATCAGGTGGCCAAAGCATTGGAGTTTCAGTTTCAGCATCAGTCTTTCCAATGAATATTCAGGACTGATTTCCTTAAGGGTGGACTGGTTGGATCTCCTTGCAGTCCAAGGGACTCTCAAGAGTCCTCTCAAACATCATAGTTCAAAAGCATAGTTCAAAAGCATCAATTCTTTGGCCCTCAGCTCTCCTTATAGTCCAACTCTCACATCCATACATGACTACTGGAAAAACCATAACCTTGACTAGACAGAACTTTGTTGGCAAAATAATGTCTCTGCTTTTTAATATGCTGTCTAGAATGGTCATAACTTTTCTTCCAAGGAGTAAATGTCTTTTAATTTCATGGTTGCAGTCACCATCTGCAATGATTTTGAAGCCCCTAAAATTAAAGTCTGCCACTGTTTTCACTGCTTCTCCAACTATTTGCCATAAAGTGATGGGACCAGATGCCATGTTCTTTGTTTTCTGAATGTTGAGCTTTAAGCTAACGTTTTCACTCTCCTCTTTCACTTTCATCAAGAAGCTCTTTAGTTCTTCTTCACTTTCTGCTTTAAGAGTGGTGTCATCTTAAGGTTATTGATATTTCTCCTGGCAATCTTGAGTCCAGCTTGTGCTTCATTCAGCCCAGCATTTGTTTATATCACAAAGTATAAAAATCATAAGGTAATACAAAATAAAAGTAATTTTATGTTATGCTTTAAAAAGGATATGAATGGAATTGACAACTTAAATTTTAAACATTTATGAGCTGAGTGGCAGAAAGCCGGTGACATAATGGCTTGAACTGTTTTTCTCCAGAGATGAGTGAATCTCATACTTATGCCAGTGAACGAGTAAAGTCTTGTGCTTCTAGACAATGGCAAAAGAGAACATGTACATTAACCACAAGCCAACGTGGAGAAAACCGTAAGTCCTATATGTTCCATTTGTCTCTCAGTGTACTGAGGTGAATCTTAGAAACTGTGACTAAATTGATGATGAGCATTCAGTTTATTTTACCTTCATGAAGAAAGCAGAAATGAGATTCTCTTTCATATGCTATATGATCTTGCCTGGTAGCTCATATGCTACTGGAATATATAATAAAATTTAGCAGAAACTGTTGTGTTTAGAATCTTTTCATGCCCTAAAAATGATGAAATCATCATAATAATGAAGACAGTAATTTCTAAGGGATTGCTGAACAACTAGACTTGTGTGTGTGTGTTCAGGTACTCTTTGCAACCCCATGGACTGCAGCCTGCCAGGAACCTGTGTCCATGGAATTTTCCAGGGAAGAATACTGGAGTGGGTTGCTCCAGGGGTCCAGGGGATCTTCCTAAGCCAGGGATCAAACCTGGGTCTCCTGCATTGGCAGACAGATTCTTTATCACTGAGTCACCTAGGAAGCCATGAAAAACTAGCCTTAAGGAGAAGTAAATAGAAATGGAAAACAGAAGGGAAATATCAAATTTCCTTCAGTTCAGTTATGTCCTTAAACATTATGGAGGAGATGACTTGACTGCTATTCACAGAAATGTTCCTGGATGGTGAATAAATTATGCTCTCCTCTTAACCAATCTGGAATATGGTGAAAAATAAAGCCTGAGATAGCTTACACAAAAGGAAAAACAACAGGTTACTCTCACCTATAAATTTTGATTAAATGTTATCAAATAACATCATTTTACAATGATTAATTATAGGAATGAAACTGTGCACTATGTAATAATCAAAGTGGAAAGATTGTATGATCATATACATAATGCTGAAAAGGTTTCAGATGAAAATCAATATGAAATCTTAATTACAAAGAACTTAATTTTAGAAACCTCTAAAATATAAGTACTGCTTTTAATATATTTTTTCAAAAGCTACCATTATGCTTATTGCTAAATGGCAGCAGCATTTTCATTGTAGTTAGAAAAAGAGAAGAATTTTCATTATTATTAGTTGAGTAACATTGATTGTTTTGCAGTGTTAACATGAATTAACAAGAAAAGGAAGAGGTAAGTGGTATAAAATTGGAGTTAAAAGGCAAAATTAATATTATTTGAAAAAATATGTGATTTAAAATATTTTTTAAGCCTTCACCTAAAATATTACAAACAATAAGGGTATCTAGTAAGTGGTGGAGAGGGAAATGGCAACCCACTCCAGTGTTCTTGCCTGGAGAATCCCAGGGACGGGGGAGCCTGGTGGGCTGCCCTCTATGGGGTCGCACAGAGTCGGACACGACTGAAGCAACTTAGCAAGCAAGGAAGCAAGCAAGTAAGTGGACTTGATTGAAAATAAGACAAAAATCAATTGCCTTACTAACTACAAAAACAAGGAAAATGTGATGAAAAACAAATGCCATATGCATAGAACAATATCAGAAAAGACTGGCAGCACACTTTTAAATTGAAAAACCTAGAAATAAACTTACTCTTTTAAAATTGTTCCGATGAACATAAAATAAGACATGTAATATAAATAGAAACTATTCAAGGATAAAAGATAGTTTAAAAATGTAACTTATCTCTCCATATTAAAGGAGAAAGGGATGACAGAGGATGAGATGGTTGGATGGCATCACTGACTGGATGGACTTGAGTTTGAGCAAGCTCCGGGTGTTGGTGATGGACAGGGAAGCCTGGCATGCTGCATGTAGTCCATGGGATCACAAACAGACACGACTGAGCGAATGAACTGAACTGAATTTATACAATTAGTGTAATTCTAAGGAAAAAGCATTGTATCATATTTTTAAACTGACAGGTTCTTGGAAAGCTGATATTAAAAGTCTTAAGGCACATATAGGGCTTCCCTAGTGGCTCAGACGGTAAAGAATTAGCCTGTTAACGTGGAAGACCTGGGTTCGCTCCCTGGGTTGGGAAGATTTCCTGGAGGAGAGCATGTCAACTCAATCCAGTATTCTTGCCTGGAGAATCCCCACAGTCTGAGGAGCATGATGTGCTACAGTTCACGGGGTTGCAGAGTCTGACACGACTGAGAGACTAAGCACAAGGCACATATGAAATGTAATGATAGGGAAAATCATCTGGAAAATGAAATATAATATTAAATTGTATGCACTAACAAATACTCAAGTATTTTACATATTAGAAAAGTTTACATATTGTTTAAATGGAAACATAGACTAAAAAGTATAGAAATAAATGCAGGTACAAATTGGAATATATTATATGCTAAAGGTAGGGTTTCATATCAATGAGAATACATTGATTTATTGAGCAAATGTTAGAAAAAGTCCACTTAGAAAATAAATTTTTTATAAGTTTAGCTCCTACATAACTTAGTAAACAGATACACACACACGCACACACACAGCCCTACCAAATAAACCAAATACAAAAGGAAACCACAAGATATCACAAATGAACATGGGCATAACATATTTTACAAACTCAGAATAATGAAGATACTTTTATTCATATCAGAAAAAGCATAAGCCATAAAGAAATGTTTGATTAAGTCAACCATTACCCATTTTGATATCCCAAAAGTATCATATGTAAAGTTAAAACAAAATGGTATCTGGGACATGTATTTGCAAAGCATGTGGCATGAAGTGAACTAATAATTTTAACCTGAAAAGAAACAGACCAGACATAGACGTCGCAGAGAAATTAAAAAAAAAAAAGCATTGTTTAACCTCATGAAAAAATGTTTAATCTTATTCATAACAGGAAAAAGAAAGTTCGATTTTAAAAATAATACTGTGTATCAGATATATATATATATATATGCACTTAAAATGTAGAGAAATAAAAATATTTGGTGTGAAGGAATGTGTGAGGAAACAGGCTTTTGAATTTATTTTTGGTGCTACATAAATTGGTGTGGCTTCTTTGGACTGAAACTTTCAATCATTACAAAAATTGAAAAAGTATGTTCCCTTTGATTAATTTCTCCTAGACAGGTACTCAAAAAACATGCACAGATATATGTGAAATATTACTCATATTGTTATACCTAAAAGCAAAAACTAAGAAATCATTTAAGTATGTACTGGAAAAAAAATAAACATCTGCCAATAATTAAATTTTTCCCATATACTGATGAAACACAATGCAAGAAGCAAAACCAATACAATATCGTAAAGTAAAACAAAATAATAATAATAAATTTTTTTTAAAAAGAAGCTAATTTAAAAAAAATTGACAAATTTGTAAGACATAATATGGAGTAATCACCAGGATATTTTTTTAATGTTTCCGGAATATTTTGTGTACTTCCTTAAACATGGGAACACATGTATACCTGTGGAGGATTCATTTTGATATTTGGCAAAACTAATACAATTATGTAAAGTTTAAAAATAAAATAAAATTTAAAAAAAAGAAAGTTGAAGGAAACTGTCTGTATTTCTTATTATATCTGTGTGAAAATTTTTAAATTTTTAAAATGATAACTGAGATTTATTCTAATGGAAGAATGGGACTAGGGAACTTGAAAAAAGGAGTAAGAATGGATATTACATTTTTTATACCCTTATTTTAAATAATTTACAAAATACTTGTTTTACCTTTTACTGAGAAAAATAGTCACAGGGAACTGATATCAACCCTCCCCCCTCAATTAAAAACATTTCTAATATTTAAGTTAAACAGAAAGGTAACAGAACCTTTTCTCATATTTCTCACTCTTTTTTTTTTTTTTTTTTGTCTTTGACAGCATCTCCATTTGTCCTTGCCAGATCCATTGCTATAGCCATGGGGATTCGTTTCATTGGAGTGTTAATAATATGCAGTGCCATGATCATAACTTGTAAGTGATAATAGAGAAAGTAATTAGCAGCAATATTTATCTAACCATTGTAGTGCATTAATTTAACTAGTATTCAGAGGCACAGAAATATAAACTAGTAATATTGAGTATATTTTTTATTGAGCTTATACTTTTGCTTAGACTATCAGTTACTAACAATATAAACTCTTTCAATAACTATGATTATTTTAATAGCATTATTCAACCAAGAAGGTCCAATTTCTTTGAAAGGTAAGTGAAAATTTTCTGATATTTTGATGCACAAACTGCATACATCTATACATGGTTATAGGCACACATCTAATGGCATGAACAAGAAAGAGAATACGAAAATGATTAATTCTTCTCTATAATTCACTGTAGATATATTTATTTATAATGAGGAGGTACTTGCAAAAAGTAAAGCACATCATTTCGGCATCCCTCCCTATATAAATCTGTAGAGATACATTCTTGGGCAGGACCATATTGAGTTAACTAACTTGAATTCTAGAGTTGAAATAAAAAAGGTATTTAACCTGTCCAGATAAAATCTGCTCTTATGTTCAGACCGGCTTCTTTACCCAGGTGGCACTAGTGGTAAAGAACCCACCTGCCAATGTAGGAGACATAAGAGAGATGCAGGTTAGATCCCTGGGGTGGGAAGATCCCTGGAGGAGGGCATGGCAACTCACTCTAGTATTCTTGCCTAGAGAATCCCATGGAAAGAGGAGCCTGACAGGCTACAGTCCATGGAGTCACAAAGAGTCAGAAACAACTGAAGAAACTGAGCATGCACACACACATAATGTTCAGACATGCAGAATTAACAATGTATTCTACCTTTCTAGAAAATTACTGTGGTCCATGTCCTAAAAACTGGATATGTTATAGAAATAACTGCTACCAATTTTTTAATGAGAGCAAAAGCTGGCACCAGAGCCAAGCTTCTTGTATGTCTCAAAATTCCAGTCTCCTGAAGATATACAGCAAAGATGACCAGGTTGAGTATTTGTTTTAAATCCCCTTTCTATATTTAGTCTTAACATATGAACTGACTCACTGGAATGTGAATGTGAAACATAAGAGAGGCACTAAGACTCAGATATAACAAACCCAAATCTTTTTGCATTAGAAATAAGAAAGCACAGAAATTCCAGGTATTTTGTATGTGGTGTTTAAGTCAGAATTATGCTAGTGGAGAGAATGCATTCCCCCAAGTGTGGGGGGAAATGGTTAAATGACTATGGCCTTGCATTTATGAAATTCTGATCTCTGATTTTATTTGCGGTTTCAAACAGGATTTCCTTAAATTGGTGAAGTCATATCATTGGATGGGACTAGTACAAGTTTCCACAAATGGTTCCTGGCAATGGGAAGATGGCTCCATTCTCTTGCCCAACCTGTAAGTTTCCTTACCAATTGGAAGGAAATGTAATATTGTATTTAGTGTAATATTGCAACAAGGACTACCTATCTTCCGACTTCATTATATACTTGGAATTTGAAGTCCCTTGTACATCTTAGAATTGATCTGGGATGGCCTCATTTCTGTGTTACCCAAGGTTTTACTTTTAACAAAAAAGATTTTACTCTCTGGAAATACTAAGATCTTATATCATCTCATTTCAATATTTTTCAGGCTGCAAGTGCAAAATTTCATTTTTGCTAAAAGCAAAACAACTAGCATACCCAAGTTCTGTTTCTGCATATTATTAATATTTGTTGAGTGTGACTCAGTTTCCAGGAACTACGCAGAAATAACTAGAGATTAGTAGGGCTTAGAGTCTTCAAAAGCTTCACACTTCAGAGATATAGTTATAAATAAATAAAGTGTAATCCAGTGTAAGCAATACCTTTGTGAAATGTGATGAGAGTAGGTTGGGAAAACAAACTCAGAAATTGAAGAAGCATATGAAAAAAAGTGAGAAAAATTGAGGCTTTAATGTACATAGATTGAGACCAACTAAGAGCAGTTACTAAAAAACCTCTTGATTTTTTCCCTACAATGGCTAGTTTTTGCTATATTAACAAAGTTTGTTCTTTTGTCTTTTTAAATACATATACTATCAAACCTTGTACTTTTCATTTTCTCAATTTCACACTAATGTAGCATTATTACTCTTTCTTCAACTTTCAATTTCCTGCTGGTTCCTAGTAGAAAACAAACCATTTATTACATTAATTATATAACTACAAAATATTCAAGCTGGGACAAAATAGATACACAGATACAGCAATCTCTACATGGACTACCAGGCTTCTCAGGTAGCACTACTGGTAAAAAAAACTGCCTGCCAATTCAGGAGATTTAAGAGACTCATCCCTGAGTTGGGACGATCCGCAGGACAGCACGGCAACCCACTCCAGTATTCTTGCCTAGAGAATCTCATGGACAGAGGAGCCTGGAGGGCTATAGTTCATGGGCTTGTAAAGAGTCAGAGAGGACTAATATGACTTAGCATGCATGCACACACACTTGTATATGTATATTAGAGGATTTCACAGTTTATTTTTATATTTTTACCAAGTAAAATTGCATATATCTGAAGAAGATTGTTAGTTTTGCACACAATGAGACATCTACCAACTTCTAAATTGAATTCTGAATTCATTTCTAAGTATTTGTTTTAATTTTTTTGCTTTCATTTTGACTCACATACATAGATGAAAAGATTTCAGACTTTTCCAATTGACTAATTTCCAATGTACAAAAGATAGTGATATAATTTATAATAGAATGCAATTTTTACTGTTATTATCTTAGTTGGCTGTATTTTGCATATCTATGAATTAAGAAAGAACACACATGGTCCTAAAATCTCCTGAAATGATATTATTTCAGTGTCTATATTTAAATATTATTTCATGTTTGTATTTCTGCATTAATAAAGCTGTGAATATAATCTATCCTTCTCTCTAATCTAGACTAACAATGGTTGAAATGCAGAATGGAACCTGTGCAGTCTATGGCTCAAGTTTTAAAGCTTATACAGAAAATTGCTTAACTCCAAACACATACATCTGCATGCAGAGAATTGTGTAAAAGCTTATAGTTAATAAAATATGAAGTATTCAAAGACTCGAGAGCCGTGTTCTCAGAGAATGCTCACAACAAGAACAGTTCTTCTTGTGTTCAAGAAGAACATACACAATTCTTGAAGAAAACTTAAGAAGAAAATTCCATATAGTTACTTAATTTTTCCATGTATAGCATATAAAAATTTTTTTGCAGGGAATAGAAACTAATAGATAAAGACAAAAAGGTATACATATACAATGGAGTAATACTCAGCCATTAAAAAAAGAACAAAATAATACCATTTGTGGCAATATAGATGTGCCTAGAGATTGTCATACTGAATGAAGACAGAGAAAGAAAATTATTGTATGAAATAGCTTATTTTTGGAATCTAAAAAATAAATTATATAAATGAACTTATCTACAGACTAGAAACAGAATTACAGACCTAGAAAATGAATTTATGGTTACCTGGGAGTGTAAGGATACTTAGGGACCTTGGGATTAACATGTACACACTGCTATATTTAAAATAAATAACCAACAAGAATCTACTGGTTAAAAAAAAATGGGAAGGGGACAAAAGAATGATATAAATGAGATGTGATTGACCATGTGTTGATAATTTTTCCAGCTAATTGGTGACTCCATGGGGTTTTACTATACTATTTCTTCCAGTTTTGTATATGTTTTAAATTTTCCATGATTTGGGAGAATGGCATTGAAACACGTATAATATGATATATGAAATGAATCACCAGTCCGGGTTCAATGCATGATACTGGGTGCTTGGGGTTGGTGCACTGAGATGACCCAGAGGAATGGTACCGGGAGGGAGGAGGGAGGGGGGTTTAGGATGGGGAACACGTGGATACCTGTGGCAGATTCATGTTGATGTATGGCAAAACCAATGCAATATTGTAAAGTAATTAATCTCCAATTAAAATAAATAAATTTATATTTAAAAAATTTGTTTTAAAAATTAAAGCTTGGTGGAGGGAATATGAGATTTCATTTAATTTTCTATATTTGAAATTTTCAAAGTGAAAGTTGAAAAATCAATAAATACACCCTCAAATCTTAAAAATTCCTCTACAAATTTAATAAAGCATATGACATGTTTGGCAGAAGTTGAATTATTTCCTGCAAAAAGAATATGGCACTAATTGCTACAAAACTTAGAAAATAAAGTTGAATTTGAAGGAGACTTACAAGGCTTCTAGGGAAAAAGAACTCTACGCCTGAGCTGAAATCTGTAGAATGACTAGAAGTTGTCTGGGCAAATCATTTAGGGTACCAGAATTCTTGGCAAATGAAATGCTACATACAAACATGTAGATGTTAGAAGAGTCTGTGACTAGGGAAAGCCGGTTTGGTGGAAGCAGAATGATAGAGAAAACGAGGAATATAAGATGTGGTGGAGAGAGAAGCAGAGTAATAACTAGTAATAACTTTTTATTTTATTCTCTATTCTCAGGGTAATTACTCTTTGTTTTGTGAAGGGCATTAAGAAGTGGGTTGAACAGCATTTTAGGTGGAAATTAGTACAAAATACCATGGAGAAAACTATTTATTTTCTACATAGCCAATCAAGGGCTGAGGAATGTCTTAGATCAACTTAAGTTTTTAAATCATTGCCTGAATTTGCATAATAGGCACCACCCAGAATTAAGGAAATGGCAACCCACTCCAGTATTCTTGCCTGGAGAATCCCGTGGGCAAAGGAGCCTGGCTAGCTACAGTCCATGGGGTCGCAAGAGTTGGACACAACTTAGTGACTAAGCCACCACCAACAATCAGTCATGTTTGCCTTAAGATTTTATTATTAAATTTTTAAGTCATAAAAAGCATGCAAAAAAGCACATATGTTAGCTTTGGAGAAATTAAGAAATTTAAATTGGGCTTGGCTTCTGTTTCTGGAACTAAGGAAGGGACATTATTAAGTTTCACTGAAACTAACAACAAAGAAGTTTTATGATATAGTGTATACGGTTTAGAGAAAGCACTGCTAAACGAACAATGGTAAAAACACTGTGGAAACTCAGAATTTAGTGAAAATGAAAACCCTAAGAGCAAAGCAACCACAGAAACTAGCTTTCATTCTGAGGGTTTTTAGTAATCTTGGGGAACCTTAGTTTCTGTTTTAATGGTTGTGGAACAAGCCATAAAGTTCAGGGGCCACCTAACTAAAGGATTAAATACAAGTTTTCTTTCTAAACCTGGAACCTTCAAAGGCTGCAATCTCATATTGTTGTTGTTGTTTAGTCAATAAATCATTTCCAACTCTTTTGCAACCCCATGGACAATAGCCTGCCATGCTCTGTCCACGGGATTTCTCAAGCAAGAATACTGGAATGGGTTGCCATTTCCTTCTCAGGGGATCTTTCAGACCCAGGATCAAACCCACGTTTCTTATATCTCCTGCATTGGCAGGCAGGTTCTTTACCACGAATCACCAGGGAAGCCCAATCTCATATACTGAATAAGAAATAAAACTTGTATTTCAGGAAACAGTAACAAGGACCCTTGCTAGTGAAGCAAATCAGAATATGTCACCCCAAAATATGCCTCTTTGACATGAAAACCATTTTGAGCTAAAAATAATTAAGAAGGAACTTGAAATCACTACCTCAAATATATCTGCACCCTATTTTCATAGCATGGTTATTTGAAAAACCAAGACATGGATACGACCCAAGTGTCTGTCAACCATCAAACAAATGAGTGCACAAAGAAAGTGTGATACATAAACAAAGGAATACTATTCAGGTACATAGAGAAAGGAAATCTTGTCATTTGCAACAACATCAATGGACCTGGAATAAGCCAGACACAGACAAACTCTGTATGATCTCAGTTCTATGTAGAATCTAAAAAAGCCATATTCATAGAAACAAAGAGTTGAATCATGGCTTCCAAGGCCTAGGGGGAGGAAAAATGGGAAGATGTTGGTCACAAGTACAAATTTCCAATTATAAGGTGAATATGTATAAAACAGATATACTGTATAGCACAGGGAACTCTACTTAATACATCGTGGTGACCTGAATGGGAAAGAAGTCTAAAAGGAAGGGGATTTATGTATATCTGTGGCTGGTTCCTTTTACTCTCCAGTAGAAACTAACATAACATTGTAAAGCAACTATACTCTAATAAAATTAATTTTAAAAAGTAAAATAAAAAAATATATAAGATGAATAAGTTCTGGGGATTTGCTATACAAGTTGGTTGCTAAGAGAGTAAATCTGAAATATTTTCACACCATAACAAAAAAAAATGATGATTATATGGAGTGATACATGTGTTAACTAAGCTTATTGTAGTACTCATGTCATAATATATGTGTGTAAAGCATCACATTGTACACCTTAAATGTATACAATATTATGTGTCAATTATATCTCAATAAAACCTGTGAGAGGAAAAAAAAAAAAACTGTTGGTGGTTTCCTTTTATCACCTAAACAAAGCAAAAAACAAAGAGAAACAGCAAATACAGAAAACAAGGTCTCTCTCCTCCTTTTTTCCATATCAAGTCAGGCTATAAACTCTCATTTGACTGGAAACAGACCCTTTCGCCCACTGACAGCTCCAGACAAATCTTAAATCTTATTTCATTACTTTCCTCCCAGATATTTACCTTCCCACAGTTTGCTGCCCTGGGGAGCTTAAAATTGTTTATCTTTGTTCTAATATCTCTCTACAAATTTATTGTCCTTTGTGATGCTACATAACCTGCACTTCTAAGTCCTCACTTTGAACTACTCTTCCATTTAGGTTTCCCCCAAGTGATGTGCACTGCATGTGTTAGCAAACTTTTTTTTTTTCTTTTGTACTTTTTTTTTTTTAAACTTTACAAAATTGTATTAGTTTTGCCAAATATCAAAATGAATCCGCCACAGGTATACATGTTTGTTAGTCAGTGTTTGATTCAAGAGACCCACATGAAAACCTAAGATGGATAGAGGCAAGTTTTGTCTTCCCTGCACTAGTCTTGACCTCTGATGAAAAGAGAAAGTAAAAATCTCCATTGAGCATTTCTAATCACACATCAGCCCTCTTTTTTAGTTTATAGCCCAAAGCCTGCCTGACAGCGAAGCCCAAGAGTGTTGTATTCAAAAATGTATTTAAAGTGGTCAAGGTGAATAATGGTCTACCTACTAACAACACTAATACCTTCCAAAAGAAAGCAGCTTCAAATCCACTTATCAAAAAATTTTGAAAAATAATCATCCAGATTTCTTGGACAAAGACAAATATTGAGGAGGGGGAGTGGGGAATGATCTAAGAGGGGAAGAGAGAGAACAAATATGATAATATTTTAACATAGAAGTAGTGTGGATAAAGGACATATATGTAAGTGTGTGCATATACTTTTTCAGTTTTTTTGTGTGTCAAAATGCAAAGCTAAAAGAAACAAACGAAAAACCCCTGCAGTCATCCTTGAAGTCCCTCTTTCTCTTTCATAACACAACTAATATATCAGTAAATCTGAACACTGCTCATATATACATCAGCCTTCATTTCTTATCACCTCCATTATTATCAGACCTGCTGCTATTGATGAATTGCCAAAAATTGATTTTACTTAAATATTTTTATTTTACCTTAATCTTTGAAAGATATTTTTACTGGATATGGAATATTATTTTTGGTAGTTTTTTTTTTGTCATTTTCAAAGTGAAATAGCATTAAATTCTGCCTTCCATTATATCTGTTATCTGCTTGGATTACTGATGTTCTCTTTCTTTGGCTATTATTGGTATTTTTCTCTTCATCTTTGTTGTCAGCATTTTGACTATAATATGGGCTTCCCTGGTGGTCAGGGGTAATCAGCCTGCAATGAAGGAGTCGCAAGAAACATAGGTTCCATCCCTGGGTCCAGAAAATCCCCTGGAGGAGGGCATTGCAACCACTCCAGTATTCTTGCCTGGAGAATCCCATGGACAGGTTGGTGGGGAGCAGTCCATGGTCACAAAGAGTCAGACATGGCTGAAGAACTTAGCACGTGTGCCTTGGTATGGTTTTGCTTTTGTTTACACTGACCTGAGTGTGCTACGTTTTGTTTTGTTGGGACGATGTGGGGCAAGGGCGGTGCTACTGGTTCCATTCTTTTTCTATTCCTGCCTCACGACTCTAGTTCTATATAAATTTGTTTTGTTGAGTATGTGACATATTTTGTTCTTCCATAGACCTGTTTTTCTTTTTCTACTTCATTTTGTCTCTGTGCTTGAGTTTGTGTATTTTTATATTGACCAGTCTTTGAGTTCAAAAATACTGTATTTTCCATTTCAAACTGATATTTAATTTATCCCCTGAGTTTTTACTTTCAGATGTTACAGCTTTAGAATGTCCATTATGTTGTTTTTGGAGACGAAAAAAAATTTCTGGTGATGTTCTTAACACATCTTAATTACATCTATTCTTGTCTGTGGTTTTTTTTTTTTTATAATTTTAAACACATTTATCATAGTATGGGCTTCCCTTCTGGCTCAGCTGGTAAAGAATCCACTTGCAATGTGGGGACCTGGGTTTAATCCCTGGATTGGGAAGATCCCCTGGAGAAGGGAATGGCTAACCACTCCAGTATTCTGGCCTGGGGAATTCCATGGACTGTGCATGACTGAGTGACTTGGCTACTGGCTACTATCACAGTATAGAATTATTTAAAGTTCTAGTCTGGTAACATCACTTATGAACTATTTGTGTATCTGACTTGTGTGTGTGTGTGTGGGTGTGGGTGTATAGATTGTTCTTGATTATTGATATTTTCCTGCCTTTTTGGAAGTCTTATGATTTTTTGATTGTATGTCAAATACCATGTATAAAAGAACCACATTGGTTCAGATGACATTATCTTTCACCATAAAGTGATTCATATTTTAATTTTCTTTAAAGTGGATAGGGTGGGAATGTGTCACTTTAATTAGAGAATTAGAGGGATTAAGTTTGAGTAACACTGTAGTTGTGGGCTTCCCTGGTGGCTCAGGTGGTAAAGAATCTGCCTGCAAAACCTGGTTCAATCCCTGTGTTGGGAAGATGCCCTAAAGAAGAGAATGGCAACCCACTCCAGTATTCTTGCCTGGAGAATCCCATGGACAGAGGAACCTGGTGGGCTACAGTCCATTGGGTCCCATAGAGTCAGATATGACTAAGTGACTAACACTTTCATTTTCACAGTTATTTTATCTCTGTAACCTATGAGAAAGTCAGTTTTTCTCTTGACTTATTTTCATTTTAATTACTTACCATCTAACTACACACAGCATCAAATTTTGGCAGATATCTTGAGGAGACGTCTTACCAATCATGTATGTAAGATCCTACTATTCTTGGACTTCCCTGGTGGTACAGTGGATAGGAATCCACCTGCCAATGCAGGGGACACGGGTTTGATCCCTTGTCCAAGAAGATTCCACATGCTATGGAGCAGCTGAGTCTGTGTACTACAACTATTGAGCCCACGTGCTAGAGCCTGCAAGCCACAACTACTGAAGCTTGTGTGCCTAAAGTCTGTGCTCCACCACAAGAGAAGCTACCACAGTGAGAAGTCGGTGCTCTGCAACTAGACAATAGGCCCCACTCTCTGAAACTAGAGAAAGCCTGTGTGCATCAGTGAAGACTCAGTACAACCAAAAATAGAAAATAAAATAAATGTTTAAGAGTCTACTATTCTTCAGCTTTGTCATCCCACCCCGACTTTTAAACAGTAAAATCTCCAATTCTTTTTTTTTTTGTTTTTGTTCTGAAGCTATGCCTTCCTTCTACTAAAGGACAAAATTGCTTTTTAACTTGTTTTTTAGCTATTCCCAGACTCATTGCCACAGGTGTGACCTTGGTGCCAATCTCCAATCTTGGTTCACTGCTCCATCCATGGCTTCTATATACTGTTTTTTGTTTGTTTATAACTCTTTCTTCTCATTAGTCTTTGCTAGGAAAACTTTGGGAGGTTTCTCTTTTTTTTTCCCCTCAGAATCTTTTGACTTTGTTTCAAAGTCTTCTCTCAGTTTTATCTCAGACTTTAACAAATGGCTTGTGGGAAAGGTGACAATTTGAGGATCTTCAAATCTCTAATATTGTCATTTTAGTCTATGTAACCACTGAAAGCTTTTCAGATTCTCTTTCTTCGGTCGTAGGCTATCTGCTTTGGCCAAGATCTGAACCACACACACAAAAACAGTAGCAACAATGGCAAATTGATAACTAATGCTCCCTATTCTGGAATTTAAACTAATTTAATGTGGGAGATCTGGGTTCCATCCCTGTGTTGGGAAGATCCCCTGGAGGAGAGCATGGCAACCCACTCTAGTATTCTTTCCTGGAGAATCTCCATAGAAGAACCTGGTGGGCTACAGTCCATGGGGTTGCAAAGAGTGGGACAAACTGAGTGACTTAAGCACAGTAATCCTTCTGTAGACCTTTAATGTCTTAAAAATGTATTTAAAAAATTTTTTAAAGAGTATTTCTTTTCCTGTTTTGACTTTTTTTTGTCTACATTATATCTGGAAGCAGAAATGTGTGTTTTGAGTGTCTGTTTTATATTACCATATCCTCCTTCATTTCACTGAGGCTTCCCTGGTGTCTCAGACAGTAAAGCATCTGTCTACAATTCAGGAGACCTGGGTTCGATCCCTGGGTCGGGAAGATTCTCTGCAGAAGGAAATGGCAACCCACTCCCGTACTCTTGCCTAGAAAATCCCATGGACAGAGGAGCCTGGTGTCCATGGGGTCGCAAAGAGTCGGACACGACTGAGTGACTTCACTTTCACTTTCATCCTCCTTCATTTCATTGAGGCTTTCCTAGAATAACCATTTTAAAATTATTATTAAATTTGTGCCACTATATTTGTATGAACTAGAAATTTTATTTTGCTATATTTTTTAGAGGAATTGTGCTCCTTAGGTATCTAATAATTTTTGTCTGTGGCAGCATGTCATCTGGCGGTTTTAGCAACCTTGTTTGTGATTGTGTATGAATTTGGATTCTCTGTTCTATCTTTTTTAAAAAATCAATTTTTATTGGAGTATAGTTGCTTACAATGTTGGTTTCCTCTGTACAGCAAAGTGATTCAGCTAAACATAAATATATATCCCCTCTTTTTTGGACTTCCTTCCCATTTAGGTTACCACAGAGCATTGAATAGAGTTCCTTGCGCTATACAGTAGGCTCTCAAATCTTGCGTGAGTTTAAAGATTGAAAATACCCTGAAAAAATCAAGACTTTCTCACAGTTTTCAAAGATCTGTGTGTTTTTTGTTTTTTTTTTTTTACTCCTCTAGGATTACATCAAATTGTTTTCCCCTTCCATCTTTGGCATTCAGTACCCTGATCTTCATTCCACCTGCTGTTTGGTTGTTTCTTTTTTGTCTCTGAAATACTCTTAACTCCCGGATCCCTTTTCTTTTCTTTTAATAAAATTATTAATTTCTCAGCTCTCCATATCAGGAAGTTCTTCACTAAATTCTCAGTCTAGATCAAGTTCTTTGTTATAATCTGATAACTACTTTTTCCCTTTTTCACTATCTTTTCCCCCTTTCTAAGAACTTATTTTATTTATATTATGCATCTACCAATGTGATTATTTTACTAATGTCTGTCTTCTCATTTAGTTTGAAAGCTCTATGAAAGTAGACATAGTTCTTTGATTTGTACAAATGTGGATCTCCAGTCCTTAAAACTCAGTGCCTGACCAGTGACAGGAAAAAAATTCTTATTTTTGAATGAAATAAATACTATTGATTCCACTCCAACTGAGACTACCCATTTTCATTCATTGTATTGATAATTTTTGTGGCTAACAAACTTTTAACATCTCCTGATTCTCTATAACCACTTTTAAACCATTATTTTCTAGCTTATCAAAAATGCAATTTTTCTTTGAGATTCATTTTATGAGACAATTTTATTTTCTTCAGTTCAGTTCAGTCACTCAGTCGTGTCCAACTCTTTGAGACCCCATGAACCGCAGCATGCCAAGCCTCCCTGTCCATCACCAACTCCCGGAGTCCACCTAAACCCATGTCCATTGAGTCAGTGATGCCATCCAACCTCTGTTGTCCATCTCATCCATCTCATCCTCTGTTGTCCCTTTCTCCTCCTACCTTTTAATTTTTCCCAGCATCAGGGTCTTCTTACTTAACTATTTATTTCTTTGATAGATGACCATAATAAGGCAAAAAATTATGTTTTATATAAAATTAAACAAAAGCATGAGGCTAAAGTGATAAAATTTATTTTGAAAGTTCTGGAAGACCTGAATAAAACTTGATTTATTTCGTACCTCTGTCCCAGAAATCGGAGAAGGCAATGGCACCCCACTCCAGTACTCTTGCCTGGAAAATCCCATGGATGGAGGAGCCTGGTAGGCTGCAGTCCATGGGGTCGCTAAGAGTCAGACATGACTGAGCGACTTCACTTTCACTTTTCACTTTCATGCATTGGAGAAGGAAATGGCAACCCACTCCAGTGTTCTTGCCTGGAGAATCCCAGGGATGGTGGAGCTTGATGGGCTGCCATCTATGGGGTCACACAGAGTCAGACACAACTGAAGCAACTTAGCAGCAGCAGTCACAGAAATAGAGGAATTTCCTTCTTACTTCTATCTCAATAATGTTCCCTCATATTCTTTATTTTCTCTATACTATCCAATGTTGAGCTTTCCCTGTGGCTCAGTGGTAAAGAATGTGCTTGGAATGCAGGAGACGTGAGTCTGATTTGTGGGTCAGGAAGATCTCTGGAGAAGGAAATGGCAGCCCATTCCAGTATTCTTGCCTGGAAATTCCCATGGACAGAGGAGCCTGGCAGGCCACAGTCCATGGGGTCACACAAGAGTCAAACACAACTTAGCAATTAAATAACAATTATCCAATGTCACTAAAATACTGTTTATTGTATCAATCCTGCTACAAATTATGGATTAAAGTTAAAGAATAACATAGACTTCAATGTTTAATGACATCTATTTTTAGCTAAACACGTTTTTACATAGTTTCATAGTGAGTTTTCATCTCACTGGAAAATCTCAGGCATTTTATCTAATCTAATGTATTGTCTTCTTACAGATACAATAACCACTACTATGGCAATCTTCAGCAATTATTCGGCCGTATTTTATGTGTGCACATTTATTATTAGCATTCTCATGTCCTGGAAGTTGAAGCCTAGAAAAAAAAAATACTTTCCATTAAGTTCTGAAATTGTTTTATGTATCAATTGTACTTTTTAAATGCATAATATTATAAAATTGTACTTTTTAAATGCATAATATTATAAAAAAGTAGAAACATCATTTTCCCAGTTCTCTAATAATAAAATAATGAATATTTTGTCATCTGAAATTTAATATTAATTCTAGAATTGGGATATAAATAATGCCTTCAATTCTGACTTGCATCTCTTGACCTCAGATGATTTCAAAGTATCCTCCATCTTCACAGGGGTCTACTATATTTTGTTTATACATTAGTGTTTTGATAAACATTTTATTATATATACAGTAAAAAAAAAATTGTCATGAATTGTTAATGACAAGTCATTCTGTCCTGGGAAATTTTACCCCAGAGTAAACATCAGATTCCTCTTTACTAATAAGTCTAGAAAATAGTTTTAACAGATTAAATATTTGGATATGTCAATGAGAATCAGAGCAATTTATAAACATTTAAAGACATATATCATATAATTCCTGAGAAGGGGCATGCATTTACTAAAAGTACAGCAATTAGAAATGAATACATAATCACTCATAATTTTAAGTAAATCCAAAATTTTAATTTAACACAAATTATGTTAGAAAATCATGTCTGTTAAGAATGGATATATTGGAAGAAATCTTGCATATTTTAGTCATAATATTTTATGGTAGAAATACTATTTTAATTTAGATTTTATGTTATTTACTTTTATATTATTATTATTAATTTTAGGCAAGCTACATGGCACACAGGTTAGTTCCCCAACCAGGGATCAAACCCATATGCCCTGCAGTGGAAGCACAGTCTTAACCACTGGACCACCAGGGAAGTTCTGAAATCACATTTTTAAATTAGATTCATCTAAAAAAAAATTTATTTGACATTAATTTACTGTTAAGACCTGGGGTAGGAGAGGAAAGAGGAGGAGGGAGAAGAGATAACTTTATTTTCTTGAAGAACCATACATTTTTCACATGCTTAATTTATCAATTATGGTATTTTCACAACTACGCTATGAAGTGGGTTCTATTATTCATCACATCTTATAGAAAATGCAATAGAAACCAAAACAGAATGTTTGGATAAAAAACTCTGATCCTAATGGCAGAGCCAAGATGTAAATCCAAGACACTTAAGAGCCTGCGCTATCAATTACTTACTATATTTTAAACTGTGGAGCTTAAAACTGGGGACTGAGTATTGGTAGTTCAGTATTTCCCATGGTTTTGCTAAACTGGTTTTTATACAATTGTGTATGTGCACTGCTGCTGCTGCTGCTGAGTCACTTCAGTCGTGTCCGACTCTGTGCAACCCCATAGACGGCGGCCCACCAGGCTCCCCTGTCCCTGGGATTCTCCAGGCAATAACTCTGGAGTGGGTTGCCATTTCCTTCTCCAATGCATGAAAGTGAAAAGTGAAAGTGAAGTCACTCAGTCGTGTCTGACTCTTCGAGACCCCATGGACTGCAGCCTACCAGCCTCCTCTGCCCATGTGCACTAGTATATATTTTATACCTCCAGTTCCAGATACCCTAATAAAAATCATGGGAATTGAGGCCTATAAATCCTTTTTTGAATGTAGGAAGTAGGTTGAATAAATATTAGTCATTCAGTCATGTCTGACTCTTTGTGGCCCCATGGACTGTAGCCTTCTAGGCTACTCTGGCCATGGGATTCTCCAAGCAAGAATACTGGAGTCATTTGCCATTTCCTTCTCCAGGGGACCTTCCAGACCCAGGAACTGAGTCCAGGTCTCCTGCATTGCAGGAAGATTCTTTACCATCTGAGCCACCATCCAAGTCAAAGGTTGAATAGAATTCATGGATAAAATCCAAGCTCCACCCAGAACTTCAAAATGTGTCCTTAATTGGAAATAGCTTCTTTGTAGATGCAATTGAGATTAATGTCATGAGGTCATAGACATAGAGAACAGACTTATGGACACGGGGAGACAGGGAGAAAGGAGAGAGTAGGATGTATGGAGAGAGTAACATGGAAACTTACACTACCATATTTAAAATAGATAGCCAGTGGGAATTTGAAGTATGACTCAGGGAACACAAACTGGGGTTCTGTAAATATATAGAGGTATGGGATGGGGAGGGAGATGGAAGGGAGGTTCAAAAGGGAGGGGACATTTGTGTACCTATGACTGATACATGTTGATGTTTGGCAGAAACCAACACAATTCTGTAAAGCAAATCCCCTTCAATTAAAAAATAAATACATCTACATTTAGGTCTTTAATCCATTTTGAGTTTATCTTTGTGTATGGTGTTAGGAAGTGTTCTAATTTCATTCTTTTACATGTAACTACTCATGACATTGTATAGGAGACAAGAATCAAGAACATCCCAAGAGAAAGAAATGCAAAAAAGCAAAATGGCTGTCTGAGGAGGCCTTACAAATAGCTGTGAAAAGAAGAGAAGTGAAAAGCAAAGGGCAAAAGGAAAGATATACCTATTTGAATGCAGAGTTCCAAATAATAGCAAGAAGAGATAAGAAACCTTCTTCAGGGATCAATGCAAAGAAATAGAGGAAAACAATAGAATGGGAAAGACTAGAGATCTCTTCCAGAAAATTAGAGATACCAAGGGTACAAGGGTACATCTTTCCTGCAAAGATGGACTCGATAAAGGATAGAAACGGTAGGGACCTAACAGAAGCAGAAGATATTAAGAAGATGTGACAAGAATACACAGAAGAACTGTAAAAAAAGACCTTCAACACCCAGATAATCATGATGGTGAGATCACTCATCTAAAGCCAGACATCCTGGAATGTGAAGTCAAATGGGCCTTAGAAAGCATCACTATGAACAAAGCTAGGGGAGGTGATGGAATTCCAGCTGAGCTATTTCAAATCCTGAAAGATGATGCTGTGAAAGTGCTACACTCAATATGCCAGCAAATTTGGAAAACTCAGCAGTGGCCACAGGACTGGAAAAGGTCAGTTTTTATTCCAACCCCAAAGAAAGGCAATGCCAAAGAATGCTCAAACTACCACACAATTGCAATCATCTCACACACTAGTAAAGTAATGCTCAAAATTCTCCAAGCCAGGCTTCAGCAATACGTGAACCGTGAACTTCCAGATGTTCAAGCTGGTTTTAGAAAAGGCAGAGGAACCAGAGATCAAATTTCCAACATCCACTGGATCATCGAAAAAGCAAGAGAGTTCCAGAAAAGCATCTATTTCTGCTTTATTGACTATGCCAAAGCCTTTGACTGTGTGGATCACAATAAACTGTGGAAAATTCTTCAAAAGATGGGAATACGAGACCACCTGACCTGCCTCCTGAGAAAGCTGTATGCAGGTCAGGAAACAACTATTAGTACTGGACATGGAAAAACAGACTGGTTCCAAAGAGGAAAAGTAGTACCTCAAGGCTGTATATTGTCACCCTACTTATTTAACTTATATGCAGAGTACATCATGAGAAATGCTGAGCTTGAGAAAGCACAGCTGGAATCAAGATTGCCAGGAGAAATATCAATACTATCAGATATGCAGATGACACCATCCTTATGGCAGAAAATGAAGAACTAAAGAGTCTCTTGATGAAAGTGAAAGCGGAGAGTGAAAAAGTTGGCTTCAAGCTCAACATTCAGAAAACTAAGATCATGGCATCCTGCCCCATCACTTCATGGCAAATAGATGGGGAAATAGTGGAAACGGTGGCTGACTTTATATTTCTGGGCTCCAAAATCACTGCAGATGGTGATTGCAGCCATGAAACTAAAAGACGCTTACTCTTTGGAAGGAAAGTTATGACCAACTTAGACAGCATATTAAAAAGCAGAGACATTACTTTGCCAACATAGGTCCATCTAATCAATGCTATGGTTTTTCCAGTGGTCATGTATGGATGTGAGAGTTGGACTATAAAGAAAGCTGAGCGCAGAATTGATGCTTTTGAACTGTGGTGTTGGAGAAGACTCTTGAGAGTCCCTTGGACTGCAAGGAGATCCAACCAGTCCATTCTAAAGGAGATCAGTCCTGGGTGTTCATTGGAAGGACTGATGTTGAAGCTGAAAGTCCGATACTTTGGCTACCTGATGTGAAGAGCTGACTCATTGGAAAAGACCCTGATGCTGGGAAAGATTGAGAGCAGGAAGAGAAGGGGACGACAGAGGATGAGATGGTTGGATGGCATCACTGACTCGATGGACATGGGTTTGGGTGGACTCCAGGAGTTGGTGATGGACAGGGAGGCCGGCGTGCTGTGGTTCATGGGGTTGCAAAAAGTCAGACACAACTGAGTGACTGATGCCATGATCTTAGTTTTCTGAATGTTGAGCTTTAAGCCAACTTTTTTACTCTCCTCTTTCACTTTCATCCAGAGGCTTTTTAGTTCCTCTTCACTTTCGGTGGTGTCATCTGCATATCTGGGGTTACTGTGTATGGTGTTCAGAAGTGTTATAATTTCATTCTTTTACATGTAGGTATCCAGTTTTCCTAGCATCACTTATTGAAAAGGCCATCTTTGCCCTATTGTATATTCTTGCCTCCTTTGTCAAAAATAAGGTACCCATAGGTGCATGGATTTATTTCTGGGCTTTCTATCTTGTTCCATTGGCCTATGTTCTGTTTTTGTGCCTGTATTATACTGTTTTGATGACTGTAGCTTTGTAGTATAATCTGAAGTCAGGAAGGTTGATTCCTCCAGCTTCATTCTTCTTTCTCAAGACTGCTTTGGCTATTTGGGGTCTTTTGTGTTTCTGTATGAATTGTGAAATTTTTTGTTCTAGTTCTGTGAAAAATACCATTGGTAATTTTATAGAGATCAACAATATTGATTCTTCCTACCCAGGAACATGGAATATATCTCCTGATTTAATTCATCAGTGTCATAATTTTATGTATACAGTTCTTTTGTTTCCTTCAGTTCAGTTCAGTTCAGTTGCTCAGTTGTGTCCGACTCTTTGTCAGACATGAACCACAGCATGCCAGGCCTCCCTGTCCATCCTTGGGTAGGTTTATTCCTAGATATTTAATTCTTTTTGTTGCAATGGTGAATGGGATTGATTCCTTAATTTCTTTTTCTGACTTTTATTGTTAGTATATAGGAATACAAGTGATTTCTGTGTATTGATTTTTTATCCTGTGACTTTTCTAAATTCACTGATTAGCTCTAGTAATTTTCTGATAGTATCTTTAGGGTTTTCTATGTATAGTATCATGTCATCTGCAAACTGAGAGCTTTGCTTCTTCTTTTCTGATCTGGATTCCTTTTATTTCTTTTTCTTCTCTGATTGCTATAGCTAGGACTTCCAAAACTAAGTTGAATAATAGTGGTGAGAGTGGACATCCTTGTCTTATTCCTGATCTTAGGGGGAATGCTTACAGTTTTTCACCATTGAGAGTAATGTTTTATGTGAGCTTATCATATATGGTCTTTACTACATTGAGGTAGCTTCCTTCTACACCTATCTTTTGAAGAGTTTTAATCATAAATGGGTGTTGAATTTTGTCAAAGCCTTTTTCTGCATCTACTGAGATTATTGGCCACCTCATGCAAAGAGTTAACTAATTGGAAAAGACTCTGATGCTGGGAGGGATTGGGGGCAGGAGGAAAAGGGGACGACAGAGGATGAGATGGCTGTATTGCATCACCAACTCGATGGACATGGGTTTGGGTGGACTCCGGGAGTTGGTGATGGACAAGGAGACCTGGCGTGCTGCGACTCATGGGGTCAACAAAGAGTCGGACACGCCTGAGTGACTGAACTGAACTGATGGAGATTATTACATGGTTTTTATTTTTTAATTTATCAGTATGGTGTATCACATCGATTAATTTGTGTATATTGAAGAATCCTTGCATCCCTGAAAAAAACCCAACTTGCTCACAGTGTGTGATCTTTTTAATGTGTTGTTGGATTCTGTTTGCTAGAATTTTCTTGATGATTTTTGCATCTTAAAAATGGATTAAAGGACTAAATGTAAGACCCAAAACTATAAAACTGTTAGAGGAAAACATAGGCAGAACACTTGATGACATAAATCAAAGCAAAATCCTCTATGATTCACCTTCTAGAATAATGGAAACAAAAATAAAAGTAAACAAGTGGAACCTGATTAAACTTAAAAGATTTGCACAGCAAAAGGAAATTATACACAAGGTGAAAAGATAACCCTCAAAATTGGAGAAAATAATAGCAAATAGAACAATTGACAAATGATTAATTTCCAAAGTATACAAGCAATGCCTATAACTCAATACCAGAAAAACAAACAACCCAATCAAAGAGTGGGGAAAAGACCTAAATAGACATTTCTCCTAGAAGACATAGAGATGGCTAACAAACACATGAAAAGATGCTCAACATCACTTATTATTAGAGAAATGCAAATCAAAACTACAATGAGATACCATCTCACACTGGTCAGAATGGCCATCATCAAAAAGTCTACAAACAATAAATGCTGGAGAGGGTGTGAAGAAAAGGAAAGCTCTTGCCCTGTTGGTGGGAATGTAAATTCATACAGCCATTATGGAAGGTGGTATGGAGAATGCTTTAAAAACTAGATATAAAACCACTATATGACCCTGCCTTCCCACTCCTAGGCATATACCCTGAGGAAACCAAAATTGAAAAAGACACATGTACCCCGATGTCCACTGCAGCACTATTTACAATAGCTAGAATAAGGAAGCAACTTAGACGTCCATCAACAGATGAATGGATAAAGAAGTAGTGGTACATATACACAATGGTATATTACTCAGCCATAAAGAATTACATTTGAGTCCATTCTGATGAGGTGGACAAACCTAGAGCCTATTATACAGAGCGTAGTAAGCCAGAAAGAGAAAGATAAATATTTTATACTAACACATATATACAGAATCTGGAAAGATAGTACTGAAGAATTTATTTGCAGGGCAGCAATGGAGAAACAGACATAAAGAACAGACTTATGGACATGGGGAGAGTGGAGGAAAGGGTAAGACGTATGGAAAGAGTAGCATGGAAACTTACATTACCGTATGGAAAACAGATAGCCCATGGGAATTTGCTGTATGTCTCAGGGAACTCAAACAGGGTCTCTGTATCAACCTAGAGTGGTGGGATGGGCACGGTGATGGGAGGGAGCTTCAAGAGGTAGAGGATACACGTATACTTATGGCTGATTCATGTTGAGGTTTGACAGAAAACAGAAAAATTCTGTAAAGCAATTATCCTTCAATTAAAAATAAACAAAATTTAAAAAATTTTAATAAATAAATTGAAAATTGAAAAAAAAAAGACTACTGTCATGATGAAACCATATTGGATTATACCCTAAATCCAATAAGAATATCCTTATGGGAGAGCAACATACACAGAGAGATGCAGAGAAGGTGCAAAGGAAGTTGGAGGTATAGACAGCTGTCTCTTTGTACCCAGGATGTGGGGAGTGGGGAGATTCTTCTAGGATCCCCAAGATAACATAGTCCACAGATGCTCAAATCCCAGGCAGTCCTCTGTGTCTACATGGTTGGTTGAACTTGAGAATTCAGAACCCGCAGATACAGAGGACTGACTTGTCTTTAAATGATGCCAAGGATTGTAAAAATATACAAATATTTTGTATTTTCTTTAAATGATGCCAAGGATTGTAAAAATATACAAATATTTTGTATTTTCATGGAAGTTTACTATATTTCCTTTATACAGTAACATTTTTATAAACAAGTTCCACAGTATTTACAGAACAAAAATTGTTTTTCATCATCAACAACAGTTAGCGTTCTCTCTGGAAAAGTTTAGCAAGCTCCTTCAGACAAAGGATCTTTCCAGTAAAGAACCAACTCTACCAAGATCTTGATTTCAAACCTCTGTATAGAACAGTCTTATGCACTCTGTGGGAGAGGGAGAGGGTGGGAAGATTTGGAAGAATGGCATTGAAACATGTAAAATATCATGTATGAAACGAGATGCCAGTCCAGGTTCGATGCACGATACTGGATGCTTGGGGCTAGAGCACTGGGACGACCCAGAGGGATGGTATGGGGAGGGAGGAGGGAGGAGGGTTCAGGATGGGGAACACATGTATACCTGTGGTGGATTCATTTTGATATTTGGCAAAACTAATACAATTATGTAAAATTTAAAAATAAAATAAAATTAAAAAAAAAAACCTCTGTTCCCTCTGCTTGAGAGAATACAGTTCTGTTGTGTTAAGCACCCAGTTTGTAGTGATTTTTTTATGACAGCAAACTATACAAAGTACACTAGGTGAGTCCTGGAGAATTAGAGAGCACATTTTAAGAAAATTTCAATACATGCACATGTCTTACAGTCAGACAAACTACACTGAAATTAAAATGACAAATCTGAAGCTTACTCACTTTGTAATCTTATGCAAGTTTATTTATTCAATTACCTTTTACTAAAATGCAAAATAATTATACTTCATAAGCAATTTCAATGAGCTTTGAAAGGAACATATTTAACTTAATATAGTATTTGGTATGTTACTAAGTATTTTATTCCTTGCTTTCCATCTTTCCTATCTTTTACTTATTGATTTCTTACAGGTGCATCTATTATAAATGCTATCCAGATCCACATTAAATATTTCTATATGGAAGAAAATAATATTGTTCTGTACTGAAATTTTAAAACAGCAAGAGACTTACTTGTTCAGGATAAGTTTTGTATCATCTAGCCAAACCCAGTTCAGTTGTTTATTGCTGTAGTATAAACTAATTGAAAACTTTTCTTTTTGCAAACCGCATTGCATTTTTGACAATTTTATTATAAAATTCTGCAGAGAGGAAGAGGAAAGTAAATCAAAAAGTGGAATTTTTCTTGCAAAAGAGGAATATAATAGTTTAAATATGCATATTTTACTTCTCTTTGGATTCTCTGTTCTTTATATTGAAAGAATCTGGAGGGATTAACCCTAAATTCTTCAGCCATAGGCTGGATGCTCAGAGCTAATAACTCATTTATTCACTGAGTAAATTTTTTGGTACATATATCATTCTAGTCATTTTCTTAAGTTATGGGTTTTAAAAGTAAGCATGAAATTTTAAAACTGTAGTTGCTCAAATTAGGCACTGAAAAAATGAATAGTATTCATTGACTTACGTAATAAGTAGTATTGACACATGGTACAAGAACAGAAATACAGGATTGAAGGAGAGAAATAATTAACAGGGAATTTTAACAGATTTTAGTGAACTAAGGACGTTTTCCAAGTGGATCGTCTAGTAAGCTAAAATCTTAAAACAAGATGTATTAACTGAGAGATGATGTTTGGGATAGGAGGTAGAGGAAATAAAATTTGTCACAGGTAAACAGAACAAGGACATAAAAGAGCATAAGCGGACCGTGATCAATGTAAATAACTTCAATACAGTTGGAGACCATGGCACACTTTCCTTAGAACAGTGTGATGGAGAGTCCCTAACAACAGAAGAAGACAGAGAAATAGGCAGAAATCAGACTACAAGTGATCTTATCTACATTTTACTTAGACTTTACCCCAAGTGCTAGAGGAAAACCACTCAGGTTTTATTGAAGTACACATTCAAAATTACAAATTGCAGAGATTTTGGTGACTACACTATGGAAAGTAATTCAGAAGAATACAAAACCCGAGTGATTGCTGTCATCCTAAAATCTTCTGATACCAAAATTTATAAAACAAAATCTCGTCCTTACCATCTCTTCTTCAGTATTCAACTTAAGAAATTCAGAATGTAAATTGGTGCAATAATGGTGACATTCCTTCCAAGGAACACTGTTTCTTGAAAAATGGTAGCAGTTTTCTCCATACTGATGCCAGTTGTTTGAACAAGTAGGGTATTTCCAAACTATTAAAAATTTAAAATATAACTGAATGATTTCCATCAGTGCAAATTACATCTGTAAGTTGACATAGCAAATCTACTATCTACAAACAAAAACACTTTTTTATTTTTACATTATAGGCTGTGTGCACTTAAATTTAGTGTTAAATTTTTCTTAAGTTAATAACTCAATTCATTGAAAACATTTAGATTCATAAGCTGTATACTAGGAAATAATTTTTAATGACAAAATTAGAAATGTGTCAGGAAAACTATTCAGTGTATATGACTGTTAAAATTATCAACATAATATTCTTTCTTTGTTTTCACATGAAAATAAAATATGTATATAATTATCTTTAAAAAGCTGTAAGTTTCAAAAATAAGACAATAAGAAATACATAAATGAAATCATATAGATAAGCCCCAAAATTATGATGCCTTGTGGAAATATTTTATTTAACTTCAGGTTGTCATTTAATAGTGCCATCATCATTTGAGTCTTAATAGATTTGACATATATATATTTACACATATCCAGTTACATACATTAAACAAAACAGTTAATTGTCTCTTATCTCCTGCAAATAAAATTATGACTCAGGGACTCATCCAAAATTACCTGTTTTATTTGCTTCCGTGTTGGAGGAGCTATTTCTTGGACATCCTTCTGGGTGAAATGGCTTTTTATTCACTGAAGAGAACACAGAAAGGTCAGTTTTAAACTCAAAAAGAAAAATATGACACATTTCTATAGGTAAAACATTGTGCTGAATTCAGAGCTACAAAAATGATGAATGAAGCATCATTTACTTCAAAGAACTTAAATGTAATAAAGTCATAATCATGAAAATCAAATTATAGTACATATACAAGTTTACACAGCCATAAATCAAAGAAGAAAGAAATATTGTTCTGATAACAGTATAAGAAAGCTTTTTCTTTTTTTTTATTTTATTATTATTATTATTATTTTTTACTTTACAATATTGTATTGGTTTTGCCATACATCAACATGCATCCACCATGTGTACACGTGTTCCCCATCCTGAACCCCCCTCCCACCTCTCTCCCCATACCATCCCTCTGGGTCATCCCAGTGCACCAGCCCCAAGCTTCCTGTATCCAGCATCGAACCTGGACTGGCAATTCATTTCTTACATGATATTATATATGTTTTAATGCCATTCTCCCAAATCATCCCCTCCCTCCCTCTCCTACAGAGTCCATCACAGAGAAAAAAATTTTAAAGTTATATCTGGTAAAGGAAACATGAGAACAAATAGTAAGGCAGTATGTAATATTCTTGATATGCTTAAAAATAGACAACATTTTTATATGTCTCTATTAAGTTAAGTTTTGTGCAGAGAATATTTACTTCTTTAAAAAATAGAACTGATCAAAATGATGTATTATCTTCAACACATTTCACTATGTGAATAACGGAAAAGTAAACTTCTATTTCATATTTTGACTTACACTCAATGACCAAGTATCCAACAGACAGAAGAAGCCCCAGGCAAATGATCCACAGAAACACAGCAACATATTTCCATGAAGAAAGTGGAGTAGGGTGATCTATATATAGAGAGATGAATACATCTTGTAACATCAACTCTAAATGTTTATTCAGAGTTCTGCTTCTGTTTAAGGTGCAGTAAACTCTATAGCAATGTAGCTCACATCCTAAAAATAGAGAAAAGGAAGGCAATCTACAAAATCATAACATATTGAGGGAATGAGGCAGTTGAATTGATAAAGTGATCAGGTAATCTGAATTCTAAAGAGATAAAGCCCCGACTCTATGGAAAGACAGCACGCAGACTCTACTTCACCTTTGGCAAAGCATAGGAAGAAAAGTGGAAGCCATATTAGAGTAAAGTATTTCAACAAATCTTCAAGGCTAAAAGCAGACTTCAAGGCAGAGGTATCAGAGATCAAACTGACAATATCTGTTGTATCATAGAAAAAGCAAAGGTGTTCCAGAAAAACATCTACTTCTGCTTCATTGACTACACTAAAGCCTTTGACTGTATGAATCAAAACGAACTGTAGAAAATTCTTAAAGAGATAGGAATACCAGATCACCTTCCCAACCTCCTGAGAAACCTGTAAAGCTATGACAAACCTAGACAGTGTATTAAAAAGCAGAGGCATTACTTTGCCGACAAAGGTCCATCTAGTCAAAGCTATGGTTTTTCCAGTAGTCATGTATAGATATGTGAGTTGGACCACAAAGAAAGCTGAAGGACAAAGAATTGATGCTTTCAAATTGTGGTGATGGAGAAGACTTTTGAGAGTCCCTTGGACAGCAAGGCAATCAAACCAATCAATTCTAAAGGAAATCAACACTGAATATTCACTGGAAGGACTGATGATCAAAGCTGAAGTTTCAATTCTTTGGCCACCTGATGCAAAGAGCAGATGCACTGGAAAAGACCCTGATGCTGGGAAAGACTAAAGGCAGGAGGAGAAGGGTACGACAGAGAATGAGATGGTTGGATGGCATCACCAACTCAATAGACATGAGTCTGAGCAAGCTCCAAAAGGTAGTGAAGCACAGGGAAGCCAGGAGAGCTGAAGCCCATGGGGTCATGAAGGATCAGACACAATTTAGTGACTAAAAAACAACAACAAGTCCACCCTGTACCCCGCATTGACAGTAGGCAAAAGCCATCTGCTTCTAGAGAAGAGACAGAAAACCAGCTTCTTCCCAATATCCTGAAATTGTACAAAGTAGAGGACCTTAGCTGCGGCAGAGAGAAGAAACTTGCTCACACACAAAATCCACCAATACAGGATACATGCCACAAAGGAAGGGACAGAAAATCCACCTGTTGTCATCAGAAGAAGAAACAGTTCGGGTCTTTTCAGCTAAAAATTGATTTCCATCAATTACACACTCTAATCTCTAGAACATTTAACTATCATGTCTCTGTTTATATTTTTACATTGGGTATAAGCATGAAACTTACCTTGTGGGGTTTTTTGCTAATTGATTTCCATCTGTGAAAGAACTTTATAGACAGTGAAAATCTAAGAAGCTTTGTTAGGTAAAAATAAACTTAAAAGACAGGATAATGACTCTAAGTTATTCTGTTTGATCCATGGTAAAATATGAACTCTGGTGAAGTATGTCATTTTATACATACATATGCACATACATACAATTAATAATATCATTAATAAAGTTTTCCCAAACCAGTAGATTTTCCCATACAAATCTATTAGTAACTGCATTGATAAGAAGTACAGACACTGGTAAGATGAATTGTTCATCAGAATTTTAAAAAGAAAACAATTTCTGAATCTATAACAAGCAGAGTGTATTAGGTATTAAAGGATCTTTAAAAATTTGTTAACAATATATTAAGCAAAATTTAAAAATACTTCTTCATTAACCTCATGGTGAATCTGTATATCATAAACTGTATTGTAATAATTAACAATCTAAAAATTTGGAAAGTAATCAATTGAGGTTCCCATTAAAATAATACATCTTAGCCAAAGTATTGAATATCCATTTGATGTAAGACAAAATAGAACTAGGACACTGATACACAGTTCACTTCTAATCATTCTACTTATTGATTTAAAACATATGAGGATTGCAAATTAGCAACAGGAAAAGTACAAATGAAAGCAAATTTTAAATGATAGGAAGATATATCATTGGATCCATAGAATCATACGCACCAGTAAATTAATAACATTGGCGTTTGTGTATCAAGAAGCACGGCACTTGAAAAAGTACACTTTGAACACACTATGCCAGCAAATACACAAACCAGGAAAACAAGAAAAATAGTCCCTAATTCACAGCAACTGCGTTAGAATAATGAAATTATCTCTTCATTTTCTCACTTCTCTATTTTCCAAATATCCTACTATATAGTGTTGATATCTTAAATGATAGAAAATGATAAACAGCATATCTCGATCCTCAAACATTTCATTCAGTCTAAAAATGCTGATATTATGTTTACAACATAGTTACAGTGATGACTCTCATGGGGAAAAATATAATCTTCCCTCAAAAGCACTTATTTTCTTTGTTTAGTAAGAGAAAAAACATTTAGATCATGTGTGTGTGCATATAAGCATGATAATGAATAATTTCTGCGTATTTTTTAAGTAGAAAACATGAAAGACCTTTTCTCTTGGTAGTTTCAAGTCTTTGTCCCCTCTGTGGCTGAGATGATGGTTGAAATAGCAAATCGGAGTAAGTTACAACTTCTTCACTCATTACTGAAAGGCAGAGATACAAGAAAATGAACAAAAAAATTCATTTTAAATTCATGTAAATTGTGAAATCCATAAGTAAAATTGGTATTGAATAAAATGATATTGGGATTGAATTTGAATAACTAGTGAATTCTAATTGGTTAGAATACAATTACAAATATGAAAATATTTTAAGAATGAAGAAATATTAATTTTTAACTGTTACTTAATGAGTTCGTAGGACTTCTCAAGTGGCTCAGTGGTAAAGAATCCACCTGCCAATGCAGGAGAAGCAGGTCTAATCCCTGGGTCAGGAAGATCCTTTGGAGGATGAAATGGCAACCCACTACAGCATTCATGGGGGAAAATTCCCTGGACAGAGGATCCTGGGGGGCTGTAGTCCATGGGGTCACAAAGAGATGGACACAGCTGAGCGACTGAGCACACACGCAAAGTAGTTGCTATAGTATATTACTTTTGGCCTTTTAAATATTATCTACTCACAATTGCAAATCTGTTAATATCATTTATTTATAAGTAAAAACGCAAAAGATGATCTGATGGCTTTACTGAATTCTTTCGACTGAAATTTATCCTTATAGCTTGGCACTTCCATTCTTTCACAATTTCACCTGTTCCTGCTTTCTTTCTAGTCTTATCTTTCAACTCAATTTATTTTCATTTTCCCCATAATTCCACTGACACATTTGTTCTTTCTCAACATACCACAAGCACTTCTCCAATTTCAGTGTTTTGCTCAAATTCTTCCTTCTCAAGTACATTTTCCTCCTCTATTTGCTCATAATGATTCTGTAGATCAAATTCTACCACCTTTAATAAAATTTCCAGATCCTCCAATAACAATTAATCTCTTTTTCCAATTTTTCTCATTATTTTTCGTTTATCACCATCCAATTAGTTATCTCCTTTTACCTTATCTTATCTTTCATTAACGTGTCCCCAATGTATTGTGAATTTCTTAATACATCTTATTAACCTTTGTTATTGCTTTAATTGTTCATTAGCTTTCTATATGAAGTATAAAAAGTAACAGTTTGTGTATTAAACATTAATCTGAAATAATTTGAAAAATACTTTTCATGATTAAACATTTTAGAAAATTTGATAGGAATCATTGTGAAAAATTTTTATGCTATTACTAAAGGATAATATATCCAATTTATGCATAGTTTAATTATGTCTAATTATGCTTTACCCTTTTGGAATTTTATATTTCCTCATTTATTTTCTTTAAACCTCAAATTTATTCCAGTTAATAATGTCAAGGTATCATAAAATGTCAAATTAAATAGTATCAGTGATAATAATACTTTTATTTCCTTTTCTCCCAAGTGATATTTATAGAGATATATAAATGTATATATATATATGATTGAAAATTATATATAATCATATAAAATTATATTATTATTTTTAAAACATATCTACATATTGATATACAAGTTTGTCTTTGCATCTATAACTTCAGTTTATTTGATCCAAATTCACTCAAAATTCCAAAAATACACGTTGAGAAACAATAGAAATCTGGGAAATTAACAAATACCTGATTTTTAGAAGACAGCGTCTGAACTTGAGTGTGTGTCTATATCCTCGGAAGAAGCAATCTTATCTTTTATCACAGCAGTTTGAATTTAAGAATTTTGATCATCAAGAGCCCAGAAAGTAAGCCAAGAAAAGAAATACACAGGCTAATAATGCCTTTGCCTGTCATATGAGAGACTCTGACAGGTGAGAGCAGAATTCAAGAATAAGAGTGCTCTGGATGTAGCCACACAGGAAACTGTTTTACTGCTGCTCAGTTTAGCTCTGTATCATCTCTAGATTGGGCATGTCATCAATCTTACCTTAAATTACACAAGATACCTAACATATTTTCACTAAAGACCAGTTTTACTCAACCTATGCTTTGTCACAGACATACTTGAATACATCATTTATTGTTTTTTTTTTTTAAAGGTAGCTTCAAGTGCTTTTAATTATTTCCAGTGGACTTTATTACATTTTACATTCATTTTATATTTACATTTTACATGCTATTTTGGAACTATTATTTATAGACACTTGTCATGTCTCTTTATCAACTCTTTCTGTTCTAAGGTAAGTACTATTTTTCATCATTAGATGGTGCATGCAAATTTTCACAGTTCTCAGCATTTATTATTAGTGGGTAATTAATTCCCAAATAATTTAAATCTGCTATAGTCACTAAAAAACAAAACTACAAATACTAATCAATGAATTATTCACATTTAAATAAAATTCATTTTCCCAAAATAATTTAACTCTTGGTGGAATAGAAAACACTTAAAACATTTTGACAATTCTAGCATTATTTTAGCTTCAATTCAGTTCAGTCACTAAGTCGTGTCCAACTCTTTGTGACCCCATGAATAGCAGCACGCCAGGCCTCCCTGTCCATCACCAACTCCCAGAGTTCATTCAAACTCACGTCCGTCGAGTCAATGATGCCATCCAGCCATCTCATCCTCTGTCGTCCCCTTCTCCTCCTGCCCCCAATCCTTCCCAGCACCAGAGTCTTTTCCAATGAGTCAACTCTTCACATGAAGTGGCCAAAGCACTGGACTTTCAGCTTTAGCATCATTCCTTCCAAAGAAAGCCCAGGGCTGATCTCCTTCAGTATGGACTGGTTGGATGTCCTTGCAGTCTAAGGGACTCTCAAGAGTCTTCTCCAACACCACAGTTCCAAAGCATCAATTCTTCGGTGCTCAGCCTTCTTCACAGTCCAACTCTCACATCCATACATGACCACTGGAAAAACCATAGCCTTGACTAGATGTACCTTTGTTGGCAAAGTAATATCTTTGCTTTTCAATATGCTATCTAGATTGGCCATAGCTTTCCTTCCAAGGAGTAAGCGTCTTTTAATTTCATGGCTGCAGTCACCATCTGCAGTGATTTTGGAGCCCCCAAAAAACAAAGACTGACAGTTTCCACTGTTTGCCCATCTATTTCCCATGAAGTGATGGGACCAGATGCCATGATCTTAGTTTTCTGAATGTTGAGCTTTAAGCCAACTTTTTCACTCTCCACTTTCACTTTCATCATGAGGCTTTTTAGTTCCTCTTCACTTTCTGCCATAAGGGTGGTGTCATCTGCATATCTGAGGTTATTGATATTTCTCCCAGCAATCTTGTATATTGTTACCCTGCTTATTTAACTTATATGCAGAGTACATCATGAGAAACGCTGCTCTGGAAGAAGCACAGCTGGAATCAGATCAGTCCTGGGTGTTCTTTGGAAAGAGTGATGCTAAAGCTGAAACTCCAGTACTTTGGCCACCTCATGCAAAGAAGTGACTCATTGGAAAACACTCTGATGCTGGGAGGGATTGGGGGCAGGAGGAGAAGGGGACGACAGAGGATGAGATGGCTGGATGGCATCACCAACGCGATGGACATGAGTCTGAGTGAACTCCGGGAGTTGGTGATGGACAGGGAGGCCCGGCGTGCTGCAATTCATGGGGTCGCAAAGAGTTGGACACGACTGAGTGACTGAACTAAACTGAAAGAACTAACAGTTACATCTGTATTCAATCTACTTTCTGGACAAGCACAGAAGCCAGAGTCTAAGGGTGGAATATAAAACATAATTAATGTTTGAATTTTCAACATTTTTTACTAGTATTTATTCAATCAAAAAACATCCTTTTTTTTTTTTTTTTTTTTCATTTCTATGAGCAAACAAGCGGGAATCAAAATTGCTGTGGGAAATATCAATAACTTCAGATATCCAGACGACACCACCATTATGTCAGAAAGTGAAGAGGAACTAAAAAGACTCTTGGTGAAAGTGAAGGAGGAGAGTGAAAAAGTTGCCTTAAAGTTCAACATTCATATAACTAAGATCATGGCATCCGGTCCCATCACTTCATGGGAAATAGATGGGGAAACAGTGGAAACAGTGTCAGACTTTATTTTTTGGGGCTCCAAAATCACTGCAGATGGTGACTGCAGCCATGAAATTAAAAGACGCTCACTCCAGAAGAAAAGCTATGACCAAGCTAGACAGCATACTAAAAAGTGGAGACATTACTTTGCCAACAAAGATCCGTCTAGTCAAGGCTATAGTTATTCCAGTAGTCATGTATGGATGTGAGAGTTGGACTATGAAGAAAGCTGAGCACTGAAGAATTGATGCTTTTGAATTGTGGTGTTGGAGAAGACTCTTGAGAGTCCCTTGGACAGCAAAGAGATCTAACAGGTCCATCCAAAAAGAAATCAGTCTTGAATATCCATTGGAAAGACTGATGCTAAAGCTGAAACTCCAGTACTTTGGCGACCTGATGTGAAGAATTGACTCAGTGGAAAAGACTCTGATGCGGGGAAGGATTGGGGGCAGGAGAAGAAGGGGACAACAGAGGATGAGATGGCTGGATGGCATCACCGACTTGATGGACATGGGTTTGGGTGGACTCCGGGAGTTGGTGATGGACAGGGAGGCCTGGCGTGCTGTGATTCATGGGGTTGCAAAGAGTCAGACATGACTGAGCGACTGAACTGAACTAAACTGATGAGTCAAAATTAATTAAGAAACTACTATATTCACTGAAGTGTGAAGTGCACAGGGATATGACTAAATAAGTCAGAAATAATCCTTTACACCATATTATAAAGGGTTATTTATTAATTACAATTAATTACAATAATTTATTAATTACAAGTTGTTCAATAAGTTTAACAATAAGTTATTCTTATTATGTTATTATAACTAATATTACCAATAACTTATTAATAGCATTTTCACATTTACTGGGCCAGGAAAGAACCTTGTATATTGACTAAATTTTTTAGCCAAAAGTAAATTGGGGAAAAAAAGTATTTGCACCTTAATTAGGTAGTTTAGTTGTGGAATTTCGATAGATGTTCAGGAAGTGTTTTTATTTTTCTCCAAAGGTTGCTAAACTTAAAAAATATTAGCTGAAAATCTGGTTACATGCTATCCTAGCGATAATGTCTTATTTACTTTTCTCTCATTAATACTCACAAATCACAGTTTATGGTAATAATTCAAATGTTGCCACATGCACAACACTGAAATCGTGGAAGTGAGTCATGAAAGAAAGGCTACATTATCACAGAAAAGTGATAAAAAGTTTTAGGAATCACTCAAAAAAAGAAGGAATTCATGTTGGCAATTGGATTTTGAGATGGATACAGGATAAGAAGGAGTTAGAAATGCTTCAATTTTGAATTATTTCCTGAGTCATGTAGTTAACAGCAGGAGCAAAGGAGCAAAGGAAAAGAGAAACACAGCAAGGGCTCTGAGCAATCCCAGGCAGGTAATCAGAGTTCACTGTGATTTGTTTGTAATCTTTTATGTAATCATATGTACTCAGAGAGGAAACAAGCTTGCATATCAAGCTCATATTTCCATTATTCATTAACACAGAGATGTGAAACATTTACTATCATCCTTACATCAGTGAACATTGGAATTGGACCACCCTACAATGGAGAAAGGGAGACTCTTACTGTTGCATTCTCTCATACTCCTGAATGGGGAAATACTGAAATCCTCTATTTTCAGATTAAACCAGCCACTGGGATTGGTTCATAATATTTACAGATATTAGAACCTGAAAGATTATGGTGGTTTCTGGAGAGAATTTACCTGAAAACTGTGTTTAGAAAAATGTTGTAAGAAGGCATTAGATATTTATGAGATTAGGTTCAGGTTTCAGGAAGTACATGAAATGTTTAAAATGTTATGTATTGGCAAAATAAAACATTTATAGTGAAAATACTTCTGAAAAGCTTGGAGTCTCATAAAAACTTCATTAGAAATGCTTAATCATTTTAAAACAAGATTCACACCAAAATTCAATACAAGGTGCAAGACTTCTAAAGTCTTGGGAATAAGCCTTAATGGAGAAGGCTGAAAAAATGCAGAGGAAGCAATGGAGAGAAGAGTCAAGGGAGCTCAGTTCAATTCAGTTCAGTTCAGTTGCTCAGCCATGTCTAACTCTTTGTTGGACCCCATGGACTGCAGCACACCAGGCCTCCCTGTCCATCACCAACTCCAGGAGATCACTCAAACTCACGTCCATTGAGTCGGTGATGCCATCCAACCATCTCATCCTCTGTTGTCCCCTTCTTCTCCTGCCTTCAATCTTTCCCAGCATCAGGGTCTTTTCCAATGTGTCAGTTCTTTGCATCAGGTGGCCAAAGTATTGGAGGTTCAGCTTCAGCATCCAGTCCTTCCAATGAATATTCAGGACTTATTTCCTTTAGGATGGGCTGGTTGGATCTTCTTGCAATCCAGGGGTGCTCAAGAGTCTTCTCCAACACCATAATTCAAAAGCATCAATTCTTTGGCCCTCAGCTTTCTTTATAGTCCAACTCTCACATCCCTACATGACTACTGGAAAAACCATAGCCTTGACTAGACAGACCTTTGTTGGCAAAGTAATGTCTCTGTTTTTTAATATGCTATCTAGGTTGGTCATAGCTTTTCTTCCAAGGAGCAAGCATCTTTTAATTTTATGGCTGCAGTCACCATCTGCAGTGATTTCGGAACCCAAAAAATGTCTCCCACTGTTTCCATTGTTACCCCATCTATTTGCCATAAAGTGATAGGACCAGATTGCCATGATCTTAGTTTTCTGAATGTTTAGTTTTAAGCCAGCTTTTTCACTCTTCTCTTTGACTTTCATCAAGAGGCTCTTTAGTTCTTCACTTTAGTTCTTCACAGAAGACACATAAGTGGGGTGTCTTCTGCATATCTGAGGTTATTGATATTTCTCCTGGCAATCTTGATTCCAGCTTCTGCTTCATCCATTCCAGCATTTCTCATGATGTATTCTGCATATAAGTTAAATAAGCAGGGTGACAATATACAGCCTTGACATACTCCTTTCCCGATTTCGAACCAGTCTGTTGTTCCATGTCTGGTTCTAACTGTTGCTTCTTGACCCGCATACAGATTTCTCAGGAGGCAGGTCAGTGGTCTGGTATTCCCATCTCTTTAACAATTTTCCATTGTTTGTTGTGATCCACAAAGTCAAGGGAGGGAGATCTTAAAAGTGGGAACTATCAAGGGAGGATTCAAAAGGATCCTTGTAGTAAATATTTAAATGTATCTCTTAGCCTTTAGGTCATGTATTTGATATGTAGTCGTTTGTGCAACAAAACATTGGAAAAGGAAGATGTTCTTTTCAAGCCCCTAACTCCATGATTTTTAAGTGGAGTACTTTATTCTTCAGTGAGATTATTCTTACATTTTCTTCTCTATCTCTGTTAGCACCTCTCTCCCACTTCTGGAAGATAGCAACATGGCAAAGGAGCCTAGAAAATCCAGAGCAAGAAAACAGCTGTGTGCGTAGTTGCTCATCGCTCAGTCGTATTCAACTCTTTGCGACCCCATGGACTGTCACCCACCAGGTACCTCTGTCCATGGAATGTTTCAGGCAAGAATACTGGAGAGGTTTGCCATTTCCTCCTCCAGCGGATCTTAACTGAGCATCAACTATGTTCTCACTTCTGTTTTGTATGCTTACTTTTCAGGTGTTTTTTTTTTAATTTCTCAGCAAATCCACAGGTAGATAGTCCCACTGTGTACATTAAAAATTGAGGCTCTGATAATAAAATTATTTGCTTGAAACATCAAATATAGTCAGAATTTGACTGAGAATTCAAATTAAACTTTGTCTAAGCCTCTAGAGACTTTAAACCTCCATTACTTTATCACTGTCACTAACAAAATCCTTTTTGGAAAGTTATCTTTCTCTTAATGTAGTTGAAGGTTGTACTCTTGAGTAATTCTAGCTGCACATATATCTAATTTTAATCTTTTACAAATGCCTACCTAGTTTTCCAAATAATAGTATCTATTTAAAAGTCTATGATTTGAGGACACCACCTTTATTGTAATCTAAATTTCTATATGTATTGATAAATTGACACTATTTCTGGCCTTTCTGTTCTATTTCTTTGGTCTGCCTATTTGTGTGTCATTACCAAGGACACTGTTTTACCTGGAGGCTTTTGAGGTATGTTTTAATAATTAGTAGGTTTAGTACTTCCTCATAACTATACTTTTACAGTCATATTGACTGTATATTATGTGCTAAGTTTCCCATATGAACTTCAGTGTCAACTTGGTCCATCTGTCATTGGATTTTTATTGGTATCACTTCAAATTTATAAATTAACTTAATAAAAGGTCTTAACCTAAACCAGAAAATAGCTTTATATTTTTGAAGCCTATTTTTTTGTGTTTCAGGAAATTTTTACACTTTTTTCATTAGATTTCTACAAGTAAAATTCTAACTTTAGAATACACAGACACACATACACACATTTACCTACACACACATAAGTGTGTATATGTATTTTATCGAGTTAAGGAAGTATCTATACCTTTTTACTTTTTTCAAGAGTTCTATATATTCAATTTTTGCAGATGTTTCAGGTACATTTAGAAGGAAGGTATATTTTATATTATCAGTGTATAGTGGTCAGTTTGTGTCCAGAATATCTACCACATTGACTATATCATTTACATCATCTGTAATATAGCTTGTTTTTTGTCCAAACTTTCTGTTTTATATTCAGAGTGACCTGTTAAGTCACTTTTTGTGAACACATTACTATGTATTTCTTCTTTCATTTCCTAGAATTTTTATATTATATACTCACTGTTATTTCCTAGATGAATTCAGTATTATTTAATCTTCACGGTAGCATTTGGCTTTTATCATTATAAAATGTCTTTCTTTGTCATATAATTCTTATAGGTACATAGAATCAGGATTTCATCCATTGCTTTTTTTTGCTTCCTTTTACCTTATAAATCTTAATTCATCTCTTAGCTTTTAGCTCTCTATTGCTTTCCTGAGCATCATTAACTTCTGCTTTATTTCAATATTTGTGTGTGTGTGCATTTCTTTTCATGACTGTATGAAAATATCTAATTTAATTTGTGGGACATATATAGTCTTCTTTAGCCTTATGGTTGTTTCCTTTTTTTAGGTGGATGACTTTTTGTAGGTAAAAATATTATATTTCACATTCTTGATTTTTTAAAGTGGCCTATATAGATGAAATCTGTTTTTTCTACTCCTATTTATCTAATAGAACTTCCCAAGTGGCAGCAGTGGTAAAGAATCTGCCTGCCAATACAGGAGACTCAAGAGATGCAGGCTGGATCCCTGAATTGGGAAGATCCCCTGGAATAGTGAATTGGCTACCCGCCTCAGTATTCTTGCCTAGAAAATTTCATGGACTGAGGAGTCTGGAGGGCTACTGTTCTTAGGCTTGCAAAGAGTAGGGCAATGCTGAGAGACTGAGCACAAGTGCATTTACTTAATGGTTAAGGTTCCTAGTTAGAGAGCTCCCTCTTCTGTCAGTTCTGCCCTATTCTTGACAGTTTCCTTCCTGGATGGTATATTGCGATAGAAGTAGGGAGGCCAAAGGGATGTCTTTCTTGTCTTTCATTTCCTCAGTAGTCTTAAATCCTCCAAATTAAATCTTTGCTTTTGTACTCACAGCTCTATGAGATATCACCCTATGTGTATTACCTGTTTCTCAGATAATAGGAAAAAAAAATACTAAGGAAAAAAAATGCTTTCCCAAGTTTCTCACTTCTTGTCTTCCATTTCAAACCTTTTTCCAGTTTTATAAACTACCGAGTCTCAACCTTTGTTAAGTATTTTGGAACTTACTGTTGCAGGTTTATCTTTATAGGTTCATTGTGTCTACACTTAAGCTATGTTCTCTATTTTCACTTTCTCATAGACAATTTTAAGGACTAATTTCCCTAACCAGCACCATAAGCATTCAGTGGTAGACTGGAGCAAGAACTCCTTAATATTGCTGTATTTCTACCTAGAGATAATTTGTTGGTTGTGGTGCTCCGTCTATGAAGATGATGAAAGAACATGGATCTTTTATCATTTTATTTGTTTCCTTTATTGCTTTTACAAATGAGAAGGAAGTTCGAGGGATATTTGGAATCAAGCAACCATCTTTGCTATATAAAACTGAGGATTTGGTAGTATTTACTACAGTACTCTTTCTTTCAGATCTTTACTTCAAATTTATTCCACACTCATAACCTCTAAAAGCCTGTATGGAAGATTCATGAGTTCGCAGTGAATGAGCATCTAACATGATAACCTGAGGCAGCTATGTTCTCCATGTATGCATTTGCTTTCTTATAGCCTCACTGTGTTCTCACTGTGTTATTATTTATTGTTTTAACAAACAAAAGGAGCTTTTAATGGCTGGAAAAAATGCAAGTCTAACCATTTTATTGTGCTCAATAAAGTAAAAACATACAGAGGAAGATTGTCACATTGGATTTTATAATGCAGGTTTTATAATAGGTAGTACAGACTGATATTAATAAGATACAACTGATTTTATACAGCAAAATTTGTAAGTACATTTACAACTGGTAAGATACAACCAGGAAAAGGATAAAGCGAAGTGCAGAGTAGCACTGATGTCCATATAGTCTTCTTTTACACATTTTGACAGGGGTTGGTGAACATTTGTCCAATCATTTGTCTTTGAAAATAAAGTGCTTTTGTAATGCAGTCAAACTATTAATTTATGTATTCTTTTGCACTACAAATCACAGAGTTGAGAAGTTTCAACAGAGACTAACTTACAATGTTGAAAATATTTACTATCCAGTTCTTTAGGGAAAGTTTTCCAACCCCTACACTAGGATAAAAGATGTTTCAAAAGTTCCAAAATTATGGAAATGAAAAAGTTGGTTTAAATGTTCCAAAGATTTCCAGGTTTAGATAATTGAAACAAATTGAAGGCTCCAATGAGAATACTCATGTAAAGCTTTTAATAAAGGCAGTGAATATAAGACAACAGGAGAAAGATAATTCAAAGAAACATCCAGAAACAAGCTACCCAATGTTCTTATTTGTCTGAAGATATGATTCATCATCTCTCTGGATGAAACTGCTAGTATTTATGCTGATGGATGTGTGTGGAAACTTGGTTACAGGACAGCTCAGGCAGTTTTCTGCTGAGACTGTTCACATAGTGAAGATTAAATATCTAATTCATTACTTCAAGCTTGCTAAGCTGCTAAGTCGCTTCAGTCGTGTCCAACTCTGTGCGACCCCAGAGACGGCAGCCCACCAGGCTCCCCCATCCCTGGGATCCTCCAGGCAAGAACACTGGAGTGGGTTGCCATTTCCTTCTCCAATGCATGAAAGTGAAAAGTGAAAGTGAAGTCGCTCAGTTGTGTCCGACTCTTAGTGACCCCATGGACTGTAGCCTACCCTGCTCCTCCGTCCATGGGATTTTCCAGGCAAGAGTACTGGAGTGGGGTGACATTGCCTTCTCTGTACTTCAAGCTTACGTTATCAATAAACAAATTGGTCATACATTCCACTCAGGAATTCTGAGCTTTAAAAAATTCATCATTAGTCATGAGTTAATTAGTTACTTGGTTGGTTAACTAATTGCCCTTATCATGGCCAACAGCCAATAAACAATTCTCAAGTCTTTCTGGAGGTAAGCAAAGAGTCCAGCTGTAAAATAACTGTATTTCATTAAGCAGATTTAGGTGTCACTTCCATGGCAGCTCAGTGGTAAAGAATTGATCTGCCAATGTAAGAGATGTGGGTTCAATACCTACGTTGGGAAGATCCCTTGGAGAAGGAAATGGCAACCCACTCCAGTATTCTTACCTGGGAAATCCCACGGACAAAGGAGCCTGACTGGCTACAGTCTATGGGGTTGAAAAAGAGTCAGACGATTTAGGGACTCAACAACAACAATAGAAAAACTTAGAGGTAATATATTGCAATTGAAAAGATTACTTATCATGACACATTTGAACTAAATTCTTAGTTATGAGGAATCAAAGGGCAGTATATAAATTCAATAAACAATGGAGTAGCAGTTACAGCATAGTTTTGGGGGATAAATTGTTGTGGTAACAGAGCTCTAAAATGACCCTCAGAGTATTCACTCCCTGGTGTGCACCTATATAATCCCTTCCAACTAAATTACAGGGGGGATTTGTGAATATGATGGGATGCTGCTGTAATTAGATTCCATTAAATGGCCAAAATAAAGCTGTTTTTCAGATGTAATTAAAGTTCCAAATTAGTCAACTCTCAGGTAACCAAAAGACAGATTATTATGGGGACACCTGACCTCATAAGGGAAACAATTAAAAGAGTGCTGTGCTTAGTCACTTAGTCATGTCCAACTCTTTGCGACTCCATGGGCTGTAGCCCACCACGCATCTCTGTCTGTGGGGATTCCCCAGGCAAGAATACTGGAGTGGGTTGCCATGCCCTCCTACAGGGGATCTTCCCAACCCAGGGATCCAACCCAGGTATCCCGCATTGCAGGCAGATTCTTTACCATCTGAGCCTCCAGGGAAGCCCAAAAGAGACATAGACATGATAAAGAGAGGAGTCAGGGGTGCTATTCCTTGTCCTGAAGAAGAAAGTAACCCTGGTGTGACTATCTATGCAGAGAGGAGTCCTTTGTAAGCTATGGGTATTAGTCTTACAAACATACAGAACAAATTTTTTTCAAAAGCTTGATTGAGCTTGAAAGAGGACTCTTGAGTTTTAGGTGAGAATACCACCTGGCCAAGAACTTGGTTTCAATCTAGTGAGACCCTGAACAAAGGCTATAGTTAAGCTGTGTCCAGTTCCAGATCCACAGATAGTGAGAGAAAATAAACATGTGTGGTTTTAGGTTTCTACGTATAATTTGTTAGCCATCAATACATAACCCATATTGCATGCATTCAGGGTAATGAGTAACATATTCTGAGTGACAGAATTAAATGAAGAAAGACTGAAATGACTTATGGAAATACAGTTTTGTTATAGTGTGTGTTTTTCACACATTTCATTACCCTCTTACCTTTGCTTTATATCCAACAGTGAGATAGTCATTCACCTCGATCCTTCCAAATCAGCCCATTTCAGAGCAAAAAGCAGAAATCAAAATAAAAGTAAGTGACTCCTACAGAGAATATATCAGAAACATCATATCAGAAAGAAACAAAATTTTTGTGCAAAACCTTTCTATAAAAGGAATTGTTCCCATCCCAAGGAGTACAAAGAGATTTTCAGGATGAAGGAAACATAATTCAGGTAAGAGTGGGAGAAAAAATTAATAACAATGAAATGAGTCAGATGGTCCTGGATTGACTATAATTAATATGATGAGGCCAATAGTAAGAAGGACACTTTGCCATGGATGACTAGTAACATTTCTTTAAGCTAGCACTTTACATGATAATGCCCTGAAATTATCAGTTCAGTTCAGTTCAGTCATTCAGTCATATCTGACTCTTTGTGACCACAGGGGTTGCAGCAGCCAGGCCTCCCGTTCATCACCAACTCCTGGAGTTTGCTCAAACTCATGTCCATCAAGTCAGTGATGCCATTCAACCATCTCATCCTCTGTTGTCCCCTTCTCCTTCCACCTTTCCCAGCATCAAGGTCATTTCCAATGAGTCATCTCTTCGTATCAGGTGACCAAAGTATTGGAATTTCAGCTTCAGCATCAGTCCTTCCAATGAATATTCAGGACTGATTTCCTTTAGGATGGGCTGGTTAGATCTCCTTGCAGTCCAAGGGACTCTCAAGAGTCTTCTCCACACCACAGTTCAAAAGCATCAATTCTTCAGCACTCAGCTTTCTTTATAGTCCAACTCTCATATCCATACATGACTACTGGAAAAACCATAGCTTTGACTAGATGGACATTTGCTGGCAAAGTAATGTCTCTGCTTTTTAATATGCTGTCTAGCTTGGTCATAGATTTTCTTTCAAGGAGCAAGCATCTTTTAATTTTATGGCTGCAGTCACCATCTGCAGTGATTTTGGAGCCCCGCAAAATGAAATCTGTCACTGTTTCCATTATTTCCCTATCTATTTGCCATGAAATGATGGGACTGGATGCCATGATCTTAGTTTTCTGAATTTTTTCTGAAAAAGCTGAGTTTTAAGTCAGCTTTTTCACTCCCCTCTTTCACTTTCATCAAGAGGCTCTTTAGTTCTTCACTTTCTGCCATAAGCATGGTGTCTTCTGCATATCTGAGGTTATTGATATTTCTCCCAGAAATCTTGTTTCCAGCTTGTGCTTCATCCAGTCCAGCATTTCTCATGATGTACTTTGAATATAAGTTAAATAATTAGGGTGACAATATACAGCCTGACATACTCCTTTCCCAATTTGGAACCAGTCTGTTGTTCCATGTTCCGTTCTAACTGTTGCTTCTTGACCTGCATACAGGTTTCTCAGGAGGCAGGTCAGATGGTCTGGTATTCCCATCTCTTTAAGAATTTTCCATAGTTTGTTGTGATCCACACAGTCAAAGGCTTTGGCACAGTCAGTAAAACAGAATTAAATGTTTTTCTGGAAATCTTGTGCTTTATCGATGGTCCAACGGATGTTGGCAATTTGATCTCTGGTTCCTCTGCCTTTCTAAATCCAGTTTGAACATCTGGAAGTTCATGGTTCATGTACTGTTGAAGTCTGGCTCGGAGCATTTTGAGCATTACTTTGTAGTATGTGAGATGAGTGCAATCGTGTGGTAGTTTGAACATTATTTGGCATTGCCTTTCTTTGGGATTGAAATGAAAACTAACCTTTTCCAGTCCTGTGGCCACTGCTGAGTTTTCCAAGTTTCCTGGCATTTGAGTGCAGCACTTTCACAACATCGTCTTTTAGGATTTGAAATAGCTCAACTAGAATTCCATCAACTGCACTAGCTTTGTAGTGATGCTTCCTAAGGCCCAATTGACTTTGCATTCCAGGATGTCTGGCTCTAGGTGAGTGATCACACCACTGTGATTATCTGGCTCATGACGATCTTTTTTGTACAGTTCATCGGTGTATTCTTGCCACCTCTTCTTAATATCTTCTCCTTCTGTTAGGTCCATTCAATTTCTGTCCTTTATTGAGCCCATCTAAGCACAAAATGTTCCCTTAGTATCTCTAATTTTCTTGAAGCAATCTCTCATCTTTCCCATTCTATTGTTTTGCTCTATTTCTTTGCATTGATCACTGAAGAAGGTTTTCTTATCTCTCCATCCTTTGAAAATCTGCATTCAAATGGGTATATCTTCCATTTTCTCTTTTGCCTTTAGCTTTTCTTCCCTCCACAGTTCTTTGTAAGGCCTCCTCAGACAGCCATTTTGCTTTTTTGCATTTCTTTTTCTTGTAGATGGTCTTGATCACTGCCTCCTATACAATATCACGAACCTCCATCCATAGCTCTTCAGGCACTCTTTCTATCAGATCTAATCCCTTGAATCTATTTCTAACTTCCACTGTATAATTGTAAGGGATTTGATTTAGATCATGCCTTAATGGTTTAGTGGTTTTCCCTACTTTTTTCAATTTAAGTCTGAATTTTGCAATAAGTATTTCATTATCTGAACCTCAGTTAGCTCCCAGTCTGAAATGATATGGGAGCTGAAATGATATGGGATATAGGAGCTGATGATATGGATATGATATGGGATGATATGGATATGATATGGGAGCTGAAGAAAACCTCTCAGCTATCTTTAGAAGGCAACAGGAATTTTCCTTTCTCAGTGAAGACAACTTTGAAATAGATTATTCTTTGAAATTAGATATAATCTGTAACATTTAACACCTTCTGTTTCCTCATTGCTCTTGCGATATTGTAATGAATTTTCATGAGTTCTCAGTAAAAAAAAAAAAAAGATTGAACTATGTAAAATTCATAGAGTGATGATGTTAGCATAGCAATTTCAACCTATGCCTGAATGTAGCTATAAGAACACAGTTGATATTCATCCTTGACAAAAATTATGAAAATTCTATTATTTCCTGCATAGAAAATAAACTTAGATCTATGCATATCCTATGCAGAAATATATTTCCTACATTTTTTCTCCTTAGGAAAAACAAACAAACAAGCAAAATACTCAGAGGAAATTTTTTTGTGTAGGAAGAGGACAGATTGATTGGACAATTGGAACAGAAAACTGTTTTCTTAATAAGCTTGTCTATACTGATCTTTATAAATGCAATTTTAAAACTATATTGTTACAAAAATGACACAGACAGCAAAGGCAAAACATTTTAAATATGTAGAAAGTGCAATGCACGTCCAAGTTAAATACCTGAAAGATGTTACAGCTATCCTGTGTTTTTCATAGTATAACCTAAGTGCTTTTTCCTAAGTCAATCTTCATACAAGAACAAAGGTTTCAAGTTGTATTACTATTATAATTGTATTTTGAGAAATAAAACATGAGAGGTTCTTATCTCTTCCTGACTCTTTGTATTTTGAAAATCAACCTTGAGCTCTTAATTATAATCATTTAATTGAAATACAAAAGAAGAGCACAAATAGAGATGTCAGTACAAATTTCTTTAGATGTATATTCAACAGTTATTTTTTAAAAGAGGGAATTGGGTTTTGATATTTCTGAGGTCGGAAAAAACCTATTCAGGTCACAAGCATCACAACTCATCATGTTCCCTTCCCTTCACTGACCCACTCAGAAACCCCTCAATAAAAAAGCCTGCTTGCTCCCTGTCCTCTTAAATACTAAATGTCCAGTGTTTTACCACATGCCATTTAGGAAAAGATCTTGGGGATTGATCAGAAATTGAAATCTTAAATGCACATGTAAGAGTGGCTTTTTCTACTGTCAGATGCTGGGAGGGATTGGGGGTAAGAGGAGAAGGGGACGACAGAGGATGAGATGGCTGGATGGCATCACTGACTCAATGGACGTGAGTATGAGTGAACTCTGGGAGTTGGTGATGGACAGGGAGGCCTGGCGTGCTGCGATTCATGGGGTCGAAAAGAGTCGGACATGACTGAGCGACTGATCTGATCTGATCTGAAGCATAAGGCAAGAAAGATACTTGAAAAAACAAAAAATAAGACTGTATATTCATGTGATCAGAGCTTGGGTTCCCCTTCCCCTTGGAAAATGTGAAGGCAATCTTGTAAGATCACATACTTGGATATAACTTTCCAATTGTTCTGCAGAACTTGGTAGCATCAAGATAAGACACACAAATGTGTTACTTAACCCTTGTGATACATATGAAGAAATTATTATATGGCACGTTCAGGTCTAAATTAGAATTTATAGATGAATAGATATTCACCAAAAACTTAAAACAAACACTAAAATTATTTTTACTTTCAGAGGAAAAAAGATGAGGATGGGACTTTCCAATTTAGCACACCATACAAAGAACTAATATGATGTTAATATATATTGTTTGGCCTGAATTAAGTTTTATTTAAATTTCAGCAGAGATAATTTCCAAAAATAGATGCATAAATTGTTAAATCCATACCATATACATTGAACATTCATTAAATTATTTATCTTAACTCTATAATTTCAGGTGTAGGTACACAAATTTCATCAATTTTAAAACACAGGGCAAAATTTTAAATTGTAACTATATATGTTGATGAATTAGGCATACTGTCTTAGTTATTGTTATGTTGTATACCTAAAACTAACATAATGTTATATACCAATTGTATAGTGATAAAAAATTTAAATATATATTTTCAAATACATGAAAAGTATATGATTGATAAAACACAATTTGGGAAATTTCAAAGATCCCAGAGGTAGGTAATACAATTTGTAACCATTCTAAGTAATACTGAATTTCCATTGCACAACACTTCTGCCCCCAAGAAACATCTAAATAAGCTGTTGTTTACAGATATAACGAAACTTCTTTTCACAGTGTGCATCCAAAATCCTTCCTCTTGGGGTATACATAATGCAGTTCTTTGGATTTACAGATTTAAGGAAAGGAAGTCTGCAATGAAGAAGAAAATTTTAATATACAAGAACAGGAAATGAAAAGGTTCAAGGATGCTGTTCTTGCTAAATGATAGAATTAGGGAACATTTAAAAGCATTTGAATGAGATATTACATCTTGAGTCATTATCTTCTTCATTCAAGTCATTTTTCACAATTTCAGAGTACAATGTTACCAAAACACAGTATGCTCAATAATCAATAGCATTGAGATGGGATTTTTTGATTTTGTTGTTGTTTTTAATAATTTTGATATGTGTTATTCTTTGCTTCTATGTTAATTAAAGATGTATTAACTAAGTCTAGTCCAAGAAAAAATCAGATTATAAAATTTCTCAATGTATGATGCTGTTAAATCTCATATTTAAGAATGAAAATGAGATTTGAAGCTTATAAATATACAGGAAATAAACCCAGAATATTTGAAACATGGGTCAATGCTGAGAATATCAGTCTCCACCAGAATAAGAAAAATAATGGACATACTGTTTTCTCCGGACTGCTTTCATACATGTGAGATTCTGTACATATGCATACATATCCAAGTACTTGTACCAAGGCAGGAAACAAAACCATATGTCGAAAGCTCTTGAGCAAACACTTGGATGCTGTGGATGTGGTTAAAAATTTTATTATGTTGTATCTATTCTCTTTTTTATAGTTTCATGCCCAAAATAGGATACCTTAGTTATAATGGTTCTGGATATTCAATTCTCTGATCAGATCTAAGGATAAACTCAAAAAGAACAGGAAAAAAGGTTTTGGTACCAGAAACTTACAGATCTTGGGAGAGAGTAGAATTGTCCTCCCACAACCAGGCATGATGTTCTTCATCATAAGAAAGCCCAATCCAGTAAAAACTGGTACTGAACTTCATAAAAGCCTGCATGGAAACAGAGACCAACATATTAATCTATTTTGAATCTACTCTAGGAATCACGTACTTTTAAGGGGGCCAGTGTCCACATCAGTTTTTCAATTATACCCACTAAAATAATTTTTAACTTCTAATTTGGGAAAAGGAGTCAGTCACATGCCTACTATTTCTCATTCATCAAGCGCATTCATTTATGGAGGGAAAAAAAACCCCACAAAAATCTCACTTCTTGAAGGAATGAAAGATGTCATAAAAGGTATGAGAGTTTTCATGGAACACTTCCTTCAAATGGGATCAATAATCAAATCTGATCCCAAATCAACCGCGTCTGGAGGGATAAATCTTTACCACAGTTTCTTCAGGAAGCTACAGAACTTTTTATTAAGAGTTGGGTTATTATTTTATAATATTCTACATATTCATTTCACATTATACCTGAGTGATAGCAAATGTTGTATAATTACAAAATCAGTTATAAATTCACTTGAACTAAAAGTTTAAAGTTTTTGGAATAAAACTAATGACCTATTATCTCTTCTTTGAATACTCTCTAAACACTTTCTTATATTTTATCTGTCAGCACTCCTATAATGTAAACCTTAAAGAAAGTTTGGCTCAATTTTATGGTGGTTTCAAAGTATAGGAAATTAGTTCAAATATAATCATCCATTTACTATCTGATTAAAGACTTGAATCAAAGTATAGATAATATATTTTTCTGGGTCAAATAAAATGTAGAAAATAAGAATTAAATACTTACCGGTTCATTTCTGGTTTGTATCTGAAGTAGACTGGAATTATGAGAAACACAAAAATCCCTACCGTCTTTCCATGTTTTTAATTCATTAGAAATGAAATAACAGTTGCATTGGTAGCCAATCCACTTTTCTTGGCAAGAATAACAGCCAGATCCTAAGAGAAAAAATAAAACATGACTTGATGACATTGGAGATCCAGTTTCTTTTCAGTGCTACTTTCTCATTCAAAAAGCATTTGTTATTTATTAATTGTGTCTACAAATATTCTTTGAGAATTTACTGCATACACTACACATCAGCAGATATTTACCTAAACAACCCAGACATGACTCTTCTTCTTCATGGAGATTATATTCTAGAGAGAGAGAATTGCATACATTTTAGTCTTTATGAACTATTTTTAATGCTAATCTGGGTAAGTATACACAAGAAATTCACTGTGTTCAAATAAACAGTATAGCAGATTGTAGGATGTGAGGTGATTAGAAGAACCCTTTTTAAGGCAGTGATCCAAAGCTGATTTTTTCTATGTAATTAAAAGTAAACTAGATGAAAGAAGTATTAAAATGAAAAAAGAATTATAGCATATTTTCTGAGAGAAAAATTCTGCATATTTTATTTTCAAAATGATGATAAATAATATGATTAGCCAGAAGTCTGACCACCAAATATATTAGTGATGGTGTCTTCAGTATTGACCATCCTTGGTGATAAAAGTTCTATGACATGGCAGGCACTCAAATCTTTGTCAAATAAACAATTTTGAGGGTGTAGAGTAGAATGGTGGTTAACAAGGGCTGAGATATGGGGGAAATAGTGAGATGTTGGTCAAAAGGTACATGGAAATTTCCTGGTGGTCCAGTGGTTAAAACTCAGTGCTTTCACTGCTGAGTACCTGGGTCCAATCTGTGATAGTGGAACTAAAATCCCAAAAGCTGTGAGGTGAGGCCAAAAACAATTAAAAAAAAAAAATAGAAGCTTTCAGTTAGAAGATGAATTCATTCTGGGAATCTACTGTGCACCATTATAACTAGAGCTAACAGTATTGTGGTATAAATACTCGTGAATTGCTGCAGGAGTAGTTCTTAAATGTTTTTACCACAAACAGAAATGATAGTTGTGTGACATGATGGAGGCAGTAGCTAGTGCTACAGTGGTAATAATATTATAGTAATAAGTACATCAAATCAACACATTGCAGACATTAAACTTATACAACATCATTTGTCAATTGCTATCTTAATTGTATCTTAATAAAGCCAGGAAAATGCTCAGGAAAAAAAAATATGAATGAAGATGCTATACGAACAAAGAAGATAGTAAAACAACTTGGAGAGTGTTTGAGACAAAAAAAAAACAACAGCTAGGTCTTTGAGCTGACTTTCACAGGTTAAGTGTTAAGTAGGGTTTAGAACTGCAAAAATCTCCATGCTGCTTTCTGAGTTATGGAAGAAGCAGAGGTAAAGGTAAAGAGATATAAATGTATGGGTTATAAACAAACACAATAAGGTAATTAGGATTGGCTATAATATTTACTTTAATGTAAGTATCCTGTATATATATAATATAAATATAAAAATATAATGTATTTTTTATTTGCTACTTAAACATGAACACTTCACATTGAAAAAATTTTTTTCAGGGTAATATTTTCCTTATTATTTAAATATACAAATAATACTTATTTGATGAAATCTAATAAATTCTTATGTGAACAATGAAAGAAGACTATCCTACAACAAGCAGGCAAGTTTTGATGACTATAATATTCCATCAAGCTTCTGTATGAGAAAAACAGGAAACTTCTTATTTTATTCTTTATCAACAAGAAAGATTTCCAAAGTAGGAGCTCTACCTTCCTGAAGATCTGCAGAGGGTCCAGGCTGAACACTTCGTTTAGTAAGTGCTGGAAGAAATGATTAGAAATTTACTTTATCAGACACTGTTTTATGAAATAACAAAATACTCCACATTAGAAAAATCAAACTTTTATTATAAGATAGTTTCATGACAATTTTGATCTTGACTAGGAAAACTTACAATTTTTTAACAGAACTCCCAAAGCAGCCATCAACACAAGGCATATTACTCCTAAGACCCCAGAGATCAACCTCCATGCAGTGGTCCGAAAAGCTATAAAGAAAGATGGGATAATAATTTAAAGATCAAATACAGGAGTTCTTAAAGGCAGAAACCAGTGAGAGAATCCAAAAGGTTCTTTGGTTTGATAACCCATTTTGCCAGTAAAATGTTTGAAAATGAAGACAGTCCATTGAGAAGTCTATCCAATACCAATATTTCAATATGATGTACTTTGTTCTTCATTGAGATTTTCAGTACCTTTTCTTCTTTATCAGTTCTGTCTCAGTACAATGTATTTACCATTTACTTTTTAATTTGAAAAGAAGCTTAGAGATCTGTAGTAAAAAGAGACAAACAGGCACTAAGTTCCATTTTATGGACTCAACTCTTTGCGACTCCACGGACTGTGGCTCACTTGTTTTCTCAGTCCATGGAATTATCCAGGTAAGAACACTGGAGTGGGTGCCATTCCCTTTTCCAGGGGATCTTCCCAACCCAGGGATTGAACATGGGTTTCCCTCATTGTAGGCAGACTCTTTACTGTCTGAGCCACCAGGATAACCCTGATATATTGATAACAAACTTATATTAGTAACAACAACATAAGCATCACAAGGTGGAGCACATGATTCCCATTAGGTAGGTAGGAAAACCTAGGATAATTTTCCTGGTAAATTTATATCTCAATCAGAATTTAGAGCTATCCTGGTCAAAATCCACTCTTTAAATCTGTTTTGAGAATACTTCACAAAATCATCTCTAAGTGACAGAGTGAAGAATCAGAAAAATGAAATTAAAAAGTGCTAATATATGAGAAACTTAAAACTGTACACATTTTTTCTTAACATGTTGCCCAAAATTAGCCATACCCATGAGATATATTTTTGGTTATTTTTATTTTTTCACTTTATGACTTGGGCTGCACATACCTGCCATGTGAGATGTTGTCTAATGTCGACGCAGATAAGGCACTGTGGATGCTTGTTCAAGGATAGTGAGGTTAGTCCATGGAGCTAAGCTGGAGGCTACCAAAACCCCAAAAGTTGTGAAGAAATTTTAAAAAAGAAGAACTGTGAATCAACATGTGCTTGTATCTTCTGCTGACGAGACAAGGATGTGTAGTATGAACAAGAAGCAGTAAAATCGCTATCTTCTAAAATGCTTCTGGAACCGCAATACAGGAAATTCTCACTGAACCTCATAATGCAGACCATTTGACTATCACAAAATAAGGTCAGAGGAAAGTTTTTTTTTAATGTTCAAACATCAAAGTCATCTAAAGAGTTACTTGGAAAATGGAATATATGGGCAAACCAAAGGAAAATTTACTTAGTACAAAAAAATTTGCACAGAATTTTCCATTTTTATTCGTAAAAAATGTTTATTATTTACCTCGTGTCAAACATGAAGCACATGAAATATGTTAGCTTATTTTTCCCCTGAATGTGACTTAACAATAAAGATAGATAAATATGCTTATTTTACCAATGAGAAAAGTAAGGTAAGGTATAGTAAAGCTAGGTCACATGTCTGAAACGCTGGTAGTCTTTCTCTAGAGCACACATGAGATGAATTTCAAATTAAGCCTCTCTCTCCATCTATGTTTTCTTAATTTTCATTTATTTCCTTTAGTACAGAGTGGTTGGAACTTTTCAGCTCTCATGCTGTACTTCTCATTCTTGCCTTATTAACCCAAGTATGGAAGGCAAAATAAAAACGGTGGAATCAGAGGGACTTCTCCCCTCGTCTCCTTCTTCTTCTCTCACTCTTTCTCTCTCCCTCATTTAATTCTCTAACTCCGTGGTAAAAATCCATCAAAGATTGGTCCAGTCCAACAATGTAAATGTCAAGACACAAATAAGATAACTGAATGCACTCATGCATATACACACAAAAGATATAGATAGATAAACAGATAGATGGATAGCGTAGAAGATGGATACAGATAGGTAGACATATCTACATGTGTATACATATATGTTGGAGAAGGCAATGGCACCCCACTCCAGCCCTCTTGCCTGGAAAATCCCATGGATGGGGGAGCCTGGTGGGCTGCAGTCCATGGGGTCGCTAAGAGTCGGACACGACTGATCGACTTCACTTTCACTTTCATGCATTGGAGAAGGAAATGCCAACCCACTCCAGTGTTCTTGCCTGGAGAATCCCAGGGCAGGAGAGCCTGATGGGCTGACGTCTATGGGGTCACACAGAGTCAGACACGACTGAAGTGACTTAGCAGTAGCAGCATTCATATATGTGTATATTTTATATACGTATGTGTGCTCAGTTGCTCATTCGTATCTAACCCTGTGTGACTCCATGGACTGTAGCCCGCCAGACTCCTCTGCCCTGAAATTCTCTAGGCAAGAATACTGGAGTGGGTTGCCACTTCCTCCTCCAGGGTATCTTCCTGACCCAGGGATTGAACTCATGTCTCCAGCATCTGCTACACTGTACATGGATTCTTTACTGCTGAGCCACCAGGGAAGTCAGGTGATTAAAGAGGACTTTATATGCATATATGTGTACATTATATATAAGTATAAAATCCTCTAATTTTCTCTGTGCTGTCAGCACTGGTTGATTGATCCCTTTTTGCACAAGGGCAGTTGAATTGTTTTTGTACCAATTTCCCTACCATTCATCTCCACTTGAAGCAAATGTTATCACTTCCCCCTTCCCATATCCCTTGGAATATTTGTAAACTATGGTAAATCAGCAAGTGCAAATTTTCCCTCTTAGAACTGCTGAAAGTTTTGCTGCTCCCGCCTGGCAGTCCAGAAGTGCTGAGGAATTCTCACCGGGATGGCCCTAACCAATGAGTCTCAGTATTTGCTCTAATTCAGCAACTGTGACTTGAATGTGAGGCAGTTTTTGAACATTATATTTTTCCCCATTCACCAGATTCACTCAACAGTGTTAGCCTCCAGTCTCCTCCTCTAGTATCTGGATTAAGAGAGTGACCTTTATTGTGTTCTACATTCTCTTTCCTGAATTAACACTTCCTCCTTTATCCACACACATTCCAAATATGCTTTTCACTCAAACCTTTATCAGGAGGGGTCTGATCCAGAAAGAACCCAAACTGAAGCTCCACTGAAATGTCAGCTTCACTTAAGTGTTTGTTTCTCCTTGCAGAAAATGCAGGTCTCTCAGCAGAATCTCCTCTCCCCAAGTAGGGGAGGAGATTCTTCACTTACAGAACTACAAATTTTCTTCCCTGTAGTTTACTCATGCCCTTGATCAGTGCCCATGTTGACTTCAGTAACTAAAAGACCATTCAAACCTGAACCAAGAGTTGGAGAAAATAAATGAATGTCCATGTAATTATGAAGTCTCTTCCTTGCTTATCAATGTTCCAGAATATAGGAAGTAACAGTTAGAACTGGACATGGAACAACAGACTGATTCCAAATAGGAAAAGGAGTACATCAAGGCTGTATATTGTCACCCTGTTTATTTAACCTATATGCAGAGTACATCATGAGAAACGCTGGACTGGAAGAAACACAAGCTGGAATCAAGATTGCCGGGAGAAATATCAATAACCTCAGATATGCAGATGACACCACCCTTATGGCAGAAAGTGAAGAGGAATTAAAAAGCCTCTTGATGAAAGTGAAAGTGGAGAGTGAAAAAGTTGGCTTAAAGCTCAACATTCAGAAAACGAAGATCATGGCATCCGGTCCCATCACTTCATGGGAAATAGATGGGGAAACAGTGGAAACAGTGTCAGACTTTATTTTTCTGGGCTCCAAAATCACTGCAGATGGTGACTGCAGCCATGAAATTAAAAGACACTTACTCCTTGGAAGGAAAATTATGACCAACCTAGATAGCATATTCAAAAGCAGACATTACTTTGCCAACAAAGGTTCGTCTAGTCAAGGCTATGGTTTTTCCTCTGGTCATGTATGGATGTGAAAGTTGGACTGTGAAGAAGGCTGAACGCCGAAGAATTGATGCTTTTGAACTGTGGTGTTGGAGAAGACTCTTGAGAGTCCCTTGGACTGCAAGGAGATCCAACCAGTCCACTCTGAAGGAGATCAGCCCTGGGATTTCTTTGGAAGGAATGATGCTAAAGCTGAAACTCCAGTACTTTGGCTACTTCATGTGAAGAGTTGATTCATTGGAAAAGACTCTGATGCTGGGAGGGATTGGGGGCAAGAGGAGAAGGGGATGACAGAGGATGAGATGGCTGGATGGCATCACTGACTCGATGGAAGTGAGTTTGAATGAACTCTGGGAGTTGGTGATGGACAGGGAGGCCTGGCGTGCTTCGATTCATGGGGTTGCAAAGAGTTGGACATGACTGAGAGACTGATCTGATCTGATCTGATCTGATATATTTCAAGGGTCCCAAATGAGAAATTTGTTTTGACCTCACCACTTGGAAAATGGGTGCATTCTCTGGGTGGAAAGAAATTTGCTAGCATCAAGTTGCAAATTATTTTCTTTTTCAGAGAGAGGAAGAATTCCCTGGGAAAAGAAAAAAAGAAAGATTCTGAACTAATAAAATCTTTGCATTAGCACACTGTATGGTGAAATGGTGAAATCAAATCATATACTCCCCAATTGTGTTATCAGTGCTTGAAATAAACACTTAGAGCAAAATAAGAATAGTGATCCAGGTTTCTGAAGATATATATGTAACATTATTATAAAAGTGAGTTTTATAGTGTATGACATGATACTTTGGGAAAGTTTTTACTGGATTGACCAGGGAAGAAAAGGAGAAGTGAAGAACTCCTTTACTGAAGAAGGATAAACATAAAAACAGCAAAGAAATGTAAAAAGTGCTGAATTAAAGTGACCAGAAGGTAAATTAATTTTATTTTGAGAAAAATTGAGAGGCAATCACTGTGTGAACCATGTCTTCAAAACAGGAGGCTCAAATAAACAAAACGCAATAGGATTGGGACATGTAAAAAATAATTTTTCTTTATCTTTATTAAGTAGAGACACAAATTTTTATCAACAGTATAAGTAGTTTCAAATGTATTTATATAATCTTTATTACAAGAAGATAAAATAGAGATGAATACACTTCACTGTCTTCTAGAGGCAGAGAAATGTCCATGATTTATTAAAATATAAGAAGTTCCATTTTTAATCATATGAGATTCAAATTCTTGCTATGAAAACAGTTACACAAGCTGTTTATTACAAATACAGTAGTTTCATTTTTTTAAAAATTTCCTTCTCCGTACACTCTAGAGGATGATTAAAAAGAGATGGTATGTGTGTGTTTGTATGAATGCACATACTAGCATACAAAAAATGAATATAAATCTAAAATATGTATGGGCACAGCAACATTGTTTGAACTTTCTGGATAAACTAGGTAGAGATGGATTACTATCCTGTTTTTCTTCTTTTCTTGTCTCAAATTTCACACCTTGAGACGTTGCCTTCAGTGCAGTTTTATGAAATATGAATTATCTTGGTCAGATCTTAAGGCAGACTTACCAAAAGAAGCAGAATAGCACCAGAAATACCAGACACTTAACAAACTGTAGCAAAGAGAAGAGCCGCCTTCCCACAAGCAGGAGCTAGTTGAGCATCTGAGCCAGGAAAAAGGTATGGAGTTCAGAAAAGCTGCAGTTGGAAACAGTCAAGCACATAATATGATGCCCAGTCCCTGTGCCTCCAGGGACCAAAAAAAATTGTATATTTACTTCTGCAATTCTGGGCACCCTACATTTTAATAAAGTGATGTCACAATCAGTCATTCAATCTCATGGTCCAAAGTTATTTTTTCTTATAATAAGAAAATAATCCAATGACTCCACTTTCTCCTGACCAGAGGAAAAGGAGAATAAGCTAATGATACAGTGGGGATTGGAGGCAGATAAAAAAAGGTCGAAGGGGCAAGACTAAGTACTATTTGTGGGAAACAGTGTGCTGGGAGTAGAGAGGATGCACTGGTCATGATACTCATTTGCCACCTGAGTCAGCACTTTTCATCAGTTTCTTGAATCATTATAGAAAATGGGGAAACTCCTGACGATGACTCACTCTCTGTATGGGAGGGTATTGTGCATTTCCTCCTCCTAAGCCATATTCTAACTATTCATCTTATTATTATTTGGAGATAATTTGCCTTTGAAAGAGATAGGATCCATCCTATTTAACACCCTTATTTCTTGTAACATCCAATAAGCCTCATAAGCCCTCAACAAAAACAACAACAATAATAAAACAGAATGGACTCTCCTAATGGTAAATTAAAAAATATTTCAAACCCTGATTTTGCTAGATTCCAAGATTCATCCTGGGCTATAAATGTAAAAAATACTTCTCCCTACTTTTATACAGAGAGCTAATAAAAGTAGAAAAAACAGAATAATAATTAGTTTGCCCCTGGAGCAGGATCAGTGTAATGACAAATAGGGAAAAGAATTACTGACTTTCCTAATACACTCTTCTGTACTGTGGAATTTTAAAGCATGTCCACGCTCTGCTTCTGCAAAATAATACACAAAAGAAAAAATTTAAGTCTCCAAGAAACGATTCCTAACTTTAAGTTTCAAAAGTTTTGAAAGATGGCACTTATTAATATATATCTATCATGTGTGCTTAGTTACTCAGTCATGTCTGACTCTTGTGACCCCATGGACTGTAGCCAGCCAAGCTCCTCCTTCCACAGGGATTCTCCAGGCAAGAATTCTGGAGTGCAATGTCATGCCCTCCTCCAGAGCATCTTCCCAACCCAGGGATCGAACCAAGGTCTCCCTCATTGCAGGCAGATTCTTTACTGTATGAGCCACTGGGGAAGCCTGCATCTATCATAGTATGACTTAAGTTTATTTCTTCTAATTCTCACTTTATTCAAGAGTAAAAATGGCTTTGGTGTGACAGTCACATTGTCAACAAAAAATAAATGAAAAGGTTTCTTTACATAGGCATACTGTATGATGAAATGGTGGAATTAAATCATATACTCTCAACTGTGTTATTAGTGCTTGAAATATACAATTAGATACAACCTAAGAATATCAATAGAAAGGGAAAGACTAGAGATCTCTTCAAGAAAATTAGAGATACCAAGGGAACATTTCATGCAAAGATGGGCTCAATAAAGGAAAGAAATGGTATGGACCTAACAGAAGCAGAAGATATTTAAAAGAGGTGGTGGTTAAAATAAATAAATTTATATTTAAAAAATAAAAAAATAAAAAGAGGTGGCGGGAATACGCAGAAGAAGTGTACAAAAAAGATGTTCATGACCCAGATAATCACGATGGTGTGACTACTCACCCAGAGCCAGACATCCTGGAATGTGAGGACAAGTGGGCCTTGGGAAGCATCACTATAAACAAAGCTAGTGGAGGTGATGGAATTCCAGTTGAGCAATTTCAAATCCTAAGAGATGATGCTGTGAAAGTGCTGCACTCAATATGCCAGCAAATCTGGAAAACTCAGCAGTGGCCACAGGACTGGAAAAGGCCAGTTTTCATTCCAATCCCAAAGAAAGGCAATGCCAAAGAATGCTCAAACTACCGCACAATTGCAATCATCTCACACACTAGTAAAGTAATGCTCAAAATTCTCCAAGCCAGGCTTCAGCAATACATGAACCGTGAACTTCCTGATGTTCAAGCTGGTTTTAGAAAAGGCAGAGGAACCAGAGATCAAATTGCCAACATCTTCTGGATCATAGAAAAGGTAAGAGAGTTCCAGAAAAACATCGATTTCTGCTTTATTGACTATGCCAAAGCCTTTGACTGTGTGGATCACCATAAAGTGTGGAAAATTCTGAAAGAGATGGGAATACTAGACCACCTAATTTGCCTCTTGAGAAATCTGTATGGAGGTCAGGAAGCAACAGTTAGAATGGGACATGAAACAACAGACGGGTTCCAAACAGGAAAAGGAGTACGTCAAGACTGTTTATTGTCACCCTGTTTATTTAACTTATATGCAGTGTACATCATGAAAAACACTGGGCTGGAAGAAGCACAAGCTGGAATCAAGATTGCCAGGAGAAACATCAATAACCTCACATAGGCAAATGACACCACCGTTATGGCAGAAAGTGAAGAACTAAAGAGCCTCTTGGTAAAAGTGAAAGAGGAGAGTGAAAAAGTTGGCTTCAAGCTCAGCATTCAAAAAACTAAGATCATGGCATCCAGTCCCATCACTTCCTGGCAAATAGATGGGGAAACAGTGGAAACTGGCTGACTTTATTTTTTGGGCTCCAAAATCACTGCAGATGGTGACTGAAGCCATGAAATTAAAAGACACTTACTCCTTGGAAGGAAAGTTATGACCAACCTAGACAGCATATTAGAAAACAGAGACATTACTTTGTCAACAAAGGTCCGTCTAGTCAAGGCTATGGTTTTTCCAGTAGTCATGTATGGATGTGAGAGTTGGACTATAAAGAAAGCTGAGAGCCAAAGAATTGATGCTTTTGAACTGTGGTGTTGGAGAAGACTCTTGAGAGTCCCTTGGACAGCAAGATTCAACCAGTCCATTCTAAAGGAAATCAGTCCTGGGTGTTCATTGGAAGGACTGATGTTGAAAATGAAACTCCAATACTTTGGCCACCTGATGCAAAGAGCTGACTCATTGGAAAAGACCCTAATGCTGGGAAGGATTGGGGGCAGGAGGAGAAGGGGACGACAGAGGATAAGATGGTTGGATCGCATCACTGACTCAATGCACGTGAGTTTGGGTAAACTCCGGGAGTTTTTGATGGACAGGGAGGCCTGGCGTTCTGCAGTTCATCAGGTCGCAAAGAGTCAGACACAACTGTGCGACTGAACTGAACTGAAGAATATCAATGCAGGTTTCGAAAGATATATGTGTAACATTATCACAAAAGTGAGTTTTACAGTATATGATATTTGATACTTAGGGAAATGGTTTAACAGAATGATCATGGGAAGAAAGAGATGTGAATGACTCCTCTTTTGAGAAGGATGAACAAAAACACCCAAGAAAAACAAAAATTGCTGAATTTTAAGAGAGCAGAACATAAATTATTTTTATTTCGAGAAAAATTGGGAGGCAATCACATGAACCAGGGCTTCAAAGCAGAAGACTCAAATTAAGTTTAACAAAACACAATAAAATTAGGAAATTTAAAAATAATTTTCTTAATCTTTATATTTTAAGTAGAAACACATACATTTTATCAACAACAATATAAGTGGTTTCAAATGTTTTTGTGTAGTACATATTGAAGCTTCCCTGATGGCTCAGATGCACATTCAGATCTGCCTGCAATGCAAGAGACCCAGGTTGTATCCCTGGGTCAGGAAGATCCCCTGCAGAAAGAAATGGCTACCACTCCAGTATTTTTGCATAGGAAATCCCATAGACAGAGCAGCCTGGGTTGGTGGGCTACAGTCATGGGGACACAAGAGTTTGACACAATTAGTGAATATTTATTAAAAGAGATAAAATAGACATGGATACATTTAGTAGTCTAGAGATAGAGAAATGAGCATGATTTATTAAAATGAAGGAGGTTCCATATTTAGTCAGATGAGATTTGAATTTTTTCTAAGAAAACAGCTAAATAAGCTGTTACAAATATGATAGTTTTGATTTTTTAAAATTTCCTTTTTCCTGCATTCTGGAAGTGATAAAAAAAAAAAAGATGGTGCATGTGTGTGTGTGTGTAAATTTGTTTATAATTTTCATTTTATATTCAATTAAAACTAAATTATTGTTATGAAAATCACATGGGCAGCAAAGGCAAAACATTTCAAGTATCTATAAAGTGCAAGGCATGTTTGCTTAGTCCATGTTAAGCATTTGAAGAATGCTATAGTCTATCTTGTATCTTTCATAATATAACAAGTGCAGTTTTCCTAAGTCAACCTTCATACAAAAATGTGCAGAGTTCAAGTTGTAGTACTATTATATTTTGAGAAATAAAACATAAGAGGTTCTTTCCTCATCTTGACTCAGTAATTTTAAAATCAACTTTGTGTTCTTAATCATTACCACTTAATTAAAATATAAAATCACAAAGCAAATAGAGATGTCAAAACAAATTTCTTAAGATGTATAAAAGTGAAAGTGTTAGTTGCTCAGTCCTGTCTGACTCTTTGTGACCCTCCATGGACTATAGTCCATCAGGCAAGAGCCTGATGTCCATGGAATTCTCCAAGCAAGAGTACTGCAGCAGGTAGCCATTCCCTTTTCCAAGGGGTCTTCCCAACCCAGGGTTTGAAACTGGGTCAATTATATGGAACAGTTATAAAAAAGGGGGAGACTTGGGTTTTGATATCTCTGAGTTTAGGAAAATCCCATTCAGGTCACAGGCATCAGAACTCATTATGATCTCAATCCTTCTTTGACCTATTCAAAAACCCCTCAATAAAACGAACTGCTCCCTGTACCCCTCAAAAGTGTAATTGTTCAGTATTTATTACATAATTTTTAGGAAAGGATTTTGGGGATTGATGAGAGATTAAAATCTTCAAAGCACATGTAAGAATGGCTTTTTTGGTTTTTTTTTAACTGATAGATAAGCATGAGGCGAGAAAGATCTATGGAGTAAAATAAAATAAGACTGTATATTTATGCGATCAGGGCTTAGATTACCTTTCCTTTTCCAAAATATGAAAGTAATCTGTGAGACTACATACTTGGGCAAGGACTTGCAATTCTTATGCGGAACTCTGTAGCATCAAGGGAAGACACACAAATGTGAAACCCTCTGAACTCTGTGATGAACATGAAGAAAGTATTATATGGCACCTGCAGGTCTAAATTAGAAGATATAGATGCATAGGTATCCAGAAAGAATTTAAAAATAGCAATAAAGCTATTTTTGCTTCCAGAAAAAAGAGAACAGGATGGGAATTTTCAACCTAGTCCGGTTGAGCTATTTCAAATCCTGAAAGATGATGCTGTGAGAGTGCTGCACTCAATATGCCAGCACATTTGGAAAACTCAGCAGTGGCCACAGGACTGGAAAAGGTCAGTTTTCATTCCAATTCCAAAGAATGGCAATGCCAAAGAATGCTCAAACTACTGCACAATTGCACTCATCTCACATACAGTAAAGTAATGCTCAAAATTCTCCAAGCCAGGCTTCAGCATACATGAACCGTGAACTTCCACATGTTCAAGCTGGTTTTATTTATTTATTTATTTATTTTACTTTTTTAGATTTTATTTTATTTTTAAACTTTACAATATTGTATTAGTTTTGCCAAATATCGAAATGAATCCGCCACAGGTATACCCACGCTGGTTTTAGAAAAGGCAGAGGAACCAGAGAGCAAATGGCCAATATCCGCTGAATCATCGAAAAAGCAAGAGAGTTCCAGAAAAACATCTATTTCTGCTTTATTGACTATGCCAAAGCCTTTGACTGTGTGTATCACCATAAACTGTGGAAAATTCTGAAAGAGATGGGAATACCAGACCAGCTGACCTGCCTCTTGAGAAATCTGTATGCAGGTCAGGAAGCAACAGTTAGAACTGGACATGGAACAACAGACTGGTTCCAAATAGGAAAAGGAGTACCTCAAGGCTGTATATTGTCACCCTGCTTATTTAACTTACATGCAGAGTACATCATGAGAAATGCAGGGCTGGAAGAAGCACAAGCTGGAATCAAGATTGCCAGGAGAAATATCAATAACCTCAGATATGCAGATGACACCACCCTTATGGCAGAAAGTGAAGAGGAACTCAAAAGCCTCTTGATGAAAGTGAAAGTAGAGAGTGAAAAAGTTGGCTTAAAGCTCAACATTCAGAAAACGAAGATCATGGCATCTGGAGTGTCAGACTTTATTTTTCTGGGCTCCAAAATCACTGCAGATGGTGACTGCAGCCATGAAATTAAAAGACGCTTACTCCTTGGAAGGAAAATTATGACCAACCTAGATAGCATATTCAAAAGCAGAGACTTTACTTTGCCAACAAAGGTATGTCTAGTCAAGGCTATGGTTTTTCCAGTGGTCATGTATGGATGTGAGAGTTGGACTGTGAAGAAAGCTGAGTGCCAAAGAATTGATGCTTTTGAACTGTGGTGTTGGAGAAGACTCTTGAGACTTGAAGACTCCTTAGACTGCAAGGAGAACCAACCAGTCCATCCTAAAGTAGATCAGTCCTGGGTGTTCATTGGAAGGACTAATGCTAAAGCTAAAACTCCAATACTTTGGCCACCTCATGCGAAGAGTTGACTCATTGGAAAAGACTCTGATGCTAGGAGGGATTGGGGGCAGGAGGAGAAGGGGATGACAGAGGATGAGATGGCTGGATGGCATCACTGGCTCGATGGACATGAGTTTGAGTGAACTCCAGGAGTTGGTGATGGACAGGGAGGCCTGGCATGCTGCAATTCATGGTGTCACAAAGAGTCAAACATGACTAAGCGACAGAGCTGAATTGAACTGATGCCATTCAAAGGACAGATATGATTTTGATATATATTATTTGGTAGGAACTAGGTTTTATTTAAATTTCAGCAGAGAGAATTTCTAAGAATAGATGTATAAATTATGAAATTCACTATTGACTGTATACATTAAATTATTTATCTTGACTCTATAATTTCAGTGTAGGTATACAAGTTTCATCAATTTTAAATATCACAAAATTTAAAAATTATGTAACATGTAAAAAAATATAACTATAACAATGATGAATGTTAATTAGACTTACTGTCTAGTTATTGCTATGTTGTATATCTAAAACCAATATAATTTATATATCAATTATGTATTGATAAAAAATTTAAGCATATGTTTTCAAATATATGAAAATTATATGGTTGATAAGACACAATTTGAAACATTTTACAGATCCCAGAAATAGTAATAATACATTGGCATTCTAAGTAAGTCTAAATCTTCATTGCAGAATACTTCTGCCCCAAGAAACATCTAAATAAACTGTTGCTTACAGATGTAAGTATTTGTTCTTTCACAGTCTTCATTCAATGCACCTCTGCTTGGGTTATATATTATGCAGTTCTTTGGATTTACAGTGTGAAATAAAGGAAGTCTGTAATGAAGAAGAAATTATTAGTATATGGGAAAAGGAATGATCAAATCCAAGGATAAACAAAAAGAACAGAAAAAGTTTTGATGCCAGAAACTTACAGATCTTGGGAGAGAGTAGAATTGTCCTCCCACAACCAGGCATGATGTTCTTCACTGTAAGAGAGTCCAATCCAGTAAAAACTGGAACTGAACTTCATAAAATCCTGCTTGGAAACAGAGACCAACGTATTAACCTATTTCAAATCTTCTCTAGGAAACATGTACTTTTAAGAAGCCCAGTTTCCAGTATCAGATTCAGTTTTTCAATTCTATCAGATTGTTACAAAAAAGTAATTGTGGTTTCAGACCATAAATGTTAAATCGTTATAACTAAGCTCAAACACATCTTTCTTAACCAAAATAGGAACCATGACAATTAACACGTTTTTGCCATCGATAATCAACTTTTTATTCCTGTAGTGTAAAAGTCCATACTTAGGGATTTGACAAACTCTTGGAAAGCATTTTCTGCCTCCTGTTGTTTGTGGAAGCATTTTCCCTGCAAAAATTCATGGAGATGCTTGAAGAAGTGGTAGTTGATTGGCAAGAAATCAAGTGAATATGGCAGATGAGGCAAAACTTTGTAGCCCAATTTTTTCAACTTTTGAAGTGTTTGTTTTGCAACCTGCAGCCAGGCATTTTCATGGAAAAGAATTGGGTCCTATCTGTTGATCTATGCCAGCTGCAGGCATTACAGTTTTTGGCACATCTTATTAATTTGCTGTGCAGACTTCTCAGATGTAATGGTTTCACTGGGATTCAGAAAGCTGTAGTGGATCCGACCAGCAGCAAACCACCAAACAGTGACCATGACCTTTTTTTGGTCCAAGTTTGGCTTTGGGAAATGCTTTGGAGCTTCTTCTCTGTCCAGCCACTGAGCTAGTCATCACCAGTTGTATAAAATCCACTTTTCGTCACACATCACTATCCACTTGAGAAATGGTTTGCTGTTGAATAGAATAAGAGAAGAAGACACTTCAAACTAATGATTTTTTTAAATTTGCTGTCAGTTCCTGAGACACCCACTTTTAGAACTTTTACACATTTCTAATTTGCTTCAAATGCCAAATGATCACAGAATGGTTAATGCTGAGTTCTTGGAAAACTCCTTGTGTGGTTGTAAGAGGATCAGCTTTGATGACCCGCTCAATTGGCCGTTGTCAACTTCTGATGGTCGGCCACGGCACTCTTCATCTTCAAGGTGCTTGTCTCCTTTACAAAACTTCTTGAATCACCACTGCACTGTACTTTTGTTAACAGTTCCGGGGCCAAATGCATTATTGACGTTGCAAGTTGTCTCCACTGCTTTATAACCCATTTTGAACTTGAATTTAAAAATTGCTTAAATTTGCTTTTTGTCTAACATAGTTTCTATAGCCTAAAATAAATATAAAATAAACAGCAAGTGATGTCATTAGCAAAAAAACATAAAGTGAGAAATGCATAATAAACGGTATATAACATAATCACATTTATTTAAGAATGTTTTCCAATATCCAACAGCAATTTTCAACCAAGCAAAACCACAATTACTTTTGCACCAAACTAATACAAACTAAAATCATTTTTAACTTCTAATTTAGGAGGTGTAGTCAGTCACTTGCCTCTTGTTTCTCATTCATCAAGTCCTTTTCTGGAGGAAAAAATACCACAGAGTCTCACTTCTTAAAGGAATGAAAAATGTCATAATGGGTGTTAGAGTTTTTATGGAACACTTCCTTCATAGGGGACCATCAGTCAAATCTGATCCCAATAGCACATTGAGGGATAGATCTTAGCACAGGTTCTACAGGGAGCTAGAGAACTTTTACTAAAGAACTAATTGTTTTATAATATTTTACATATAAATTTCATATTACACCCAAGAGTGATAACAAAAACTATATAATTACAAAATAAATTAGAAATTCAATTAAAGATCTAAAAATAGGTTATTTTTAGCTAAATTAGGTTATTTTTATTTCTACTTTGAATTATCTTTAAAACTTTATCTGTACTTTATCTGTCAACACTCCTATAATGTAAATCTTTGAGAAATTTTGGGTTGATTTTGTAATGGTTTCAAAGTATAGGATATTAGTTCAAATATAATCATCTACTTGTTATCTGATTAAAGACTTGAATCAAAGTATTGAGCTTACTTAGATAATATATTTCCTAAGTCGAAAAAAATGTAGAAAATCAAAATTAAATACTTGCCAGTTCATTTCTGTTTTGTATCTGAAGTAGACTGGAATTATGAGAAACACAAAAATCCCTACTGTCTTCCCATGCTTTTACTTCATTAGAGATGAAATAACAGTTGCATTGGTAGCCAATCCATTTTTCTTGGCAAGAATAGCAGCAAGATTCTAGAAGAAATGATAAAACATGACTGGATGACATTGGAGGTTCAATTTTTTTTTTTCAGTGTTATTTACTTTTTCAAAAATCATTTGTTATTCATGTATATTACCATATGTAAAATAGATCACCAGTCCAGGTTCGATGCATGAGACAGGGCCCTCAGGGCCAGTGCACTGGGAGGACCCTGAAGGATGGGATGGGGAGGGAGGTGGGGGGGGTTCAGGATGGGGAACACATGTACACTCATGACTGATTCGTGTGAATGTATGGCAAAAAAACACTACAATATTGTAAAGTAATTAGCCTCCAATTAAAATAAATAAATTAAAAAAAAAATGATTCCTACATGTCTCTTATGGTGTGGCCAAAAAATATAAATAAATAAAAATTTTAAAATAAATCAGCAACCAAAAAAAATCATTTGTTACTTATTAATCTTTTCCATAAATATTCTTTGAGAATTTACTGCATACACCACAGTTCAAGGAATATTAATTTGAACAACTCAGACATGACCCTTTTTCCTCATAGAAATTATATTCTAGAGATAGGGGTAGAATTATATAAATTGCCTTCATTTATGAACTATATTTAGTGATAATTTGGGTAAGTATACAAAGAAATTCAGTATGTTCAAATACAGTGTAGCAGGTGGTAGGATGGGGGGCAGTGATAAGAACCTTTTTTGCGAAAGCTACCCAAAGTTGATCTCTGCTGTGTAATTAAAAGTAGACTATGCTGGCATTCTGTTTTGTCATTTTCTTTGTCCATTTGTCTTTTGCATCTATGCTAAAATTGTGACTGCTCTTATGCCTCAGGGTGAGTATTGCTTATGATCAAAGGCAACATTTATATAAATCACAGCAAAATGAAAGCAAATTTTTGGTATAAAAAAAAGAGAGAGAGAGAAAGTAAATTAGATGAAAAAGATATGTAAAGAAGGAAACAATTTTAGCACATTTCCTGAGTCACAAAAGAATTCTGAGGACTTCCTTGGTGGTATAGTGTTTAAGACTTTGTGCTTTAAATGCAACGTTTCTGATCGCTGGATGGGAAACTACGATGCCATATGCCGCATGATGCAGTCAGAAGATTTTAAAAAAATAATTCTGGATACTTTATTTTCAAAATGAAAATAAAAGAATAATTAGCTTGATATTGGACCATTCAGTTTACTAGTGATAATGTCTTCAACAACACTCAAATCTTTGTCAAATGAATGGTGCTGAAATTTTAGAGTAGAATGGTGATTACCAGGGGATGGGATGTGGGATAAATGGATTTGTTGAAAGGTTCATGGGAATTCCTTGGTGATCCAGTGGTTAAGATTCCAAACTTTCTCTGTCTGGACTCTGGTTCAATTCCTGGTCAAGAAACTATGATCCCACAAGCCACCTTTTGTGGCCAATGCAAAAAAAAAAAAAAAGGTATATACTTCTCCAGTAAGAAAATGAATAAGTTCTGGGAATCTACTATGCACCATTGTAACTAAGGTTAACAATACCGTATTACTTACTTGTGAGTTGCCACAGGAGTAGTTCTTGAATGTTCTCACCATGAATAGCAATGATAGTTGTGTGACATAATGGTGCTGTTAGTGAATGCTTTGGGATAATAATATTGTAATAATAAGCGTACCAAATCAGCACATTGTACACAAAACTTGTTGCTAAGTTGTGTCTGACTCTTTTGTGACCCCATGGAGTGTAGTGGCCAGGTTCCTCTGACCACTGGATTTCCCAGGCAAGAATACTGGAGTGGGTTGCCATTTCCTTCTCCAGGACATCTTCCCCACCCAGGAATTGAACCCATGTCTCCAACATTGTAGGGGGAATTCTTTACTGCTGAGCCATCGGGGAATCCCCACACATTAAATTTATGCAGCATCCTTTATCAATTGTATCTCAATAAAGTTGGAAAAATGCTCAGGGGAAAAAATGATACAAGTGAAGAGATATATGAACACAGAAGACAACTTGGAGAGCATTTGAGTATAAAATTACATTTAGAAACTAGGACTTTTGTTGGGTGATAGAGTGAGAAACAAGAGTACAATGGGTTGAAGAGTAAATAAAAGATCTTCTAGTTCCAAAAACAAAAAAAAACTAGGACTTTGAGCTGACTTTCACTGATTAAGTAGGGTTTAGAATTGCATTAATCTCCATGTTACTTTCTAAATTATGGAAGAAGCAGAGGTAAAGGTAAAGAGATACAGAAGTATAGGCTATCAACAAACACAAGCAGGTAATTAGAATTAGCTAGAATATTTACTGCAACTTATTTTTTGCCATTTTTTATTTGCAATTTATTTTTGTTATAGTATTTACTGTAATTTTTGTGTTTATTTTTACATGATCACTCACATTGAAAAATATGTCATTTCAATATAATAATTTTCTTATATAATTATTTAATTACATAAATATGTAATTATTTAATTACATAAATAGTATATAATGTATTTAATACATTCTTATTAAATACATTTAATACATGTATTTAATACATTCTTAAATGAACAATGAAATGGGACTATCCTACAATTACTATATCAATCGATATGACTGTGTAATATTCCATCAAGCTTATGTGTGAGAAAACCAAGAAACCATTTATTTCCTTCTCTGCTGCCAAGTCACTTCAGTCGTGTCCGACTCGGTGCAATCCCATAGATGGCAGCCCACCAGGCTCCCCGGTCCCTGGGATTCTCCAGGCAAGAACACTGGAGTGGGTTGCCATTTCCTTCTCCAATGCATGAAAGTGAAAAGTGAAAGTGAAGCCGCTCAGTCGTGTCCGACTCTTAGCGACCCCATGGACTGCAGCCAACCAGGCTCCTCCGTCCATGGGATTTTCCAGGCAAGAGTACTGGAGTGGGATGCCATTGCCTTCTCCATTTCCTTCTCTACCAACACAAAAATTTTCCAAAGTGTGAAACCAACCTTCACTGAGGTCTGTGGAGGGTCCAAGCTGAACACTTTGTATAGTAAGTGCTGTAAGAAATGATAAGAAATTTACTTTGTCAGATAAACATTTATGAAATAACAAAATATTTTTGTTCAGTACCAAATCAGCACATTGTCCCTGTCTGATTCTTTGCGACCCCATGGACTACAGCACACCAGGCTCCTCTGTCCTCCACTCTCTCTGGGACTCTGCTCAAATTCATGTCCACTGATTCAGTGATGCTCTCTAACCGTCTCATCCTCTGCCACCCCCTTCTCCTTTTGCCTTCAGTCTTTTCCAGCATCAGAATCGTTTACATGTTATCAAAATGAAACTTTTCTTATAAGATAGCTTCATCACAATTTTGATTTTTTTTATATAGCCTTGACTATAAAAACTTACAATTTTTCAACAAAACTCCCAAAGTTACCATCAACAAAAGGCATATTACTCCTAAAACCCCAGAAATCAACCTCCATGGAGTGGTCTGAAAACCTGTAAAGAAAGAAAGATAGGGTAATGATTTAAAGAACAAACACGGGAATTCTTAAAAGCAGAAAACAGTGAGAGGATCCAAAAAGTGCTTTGGCTTGATAATCCAATCATTTTGCCAGAAAAATGCTGGAAAATGAAGATATTCCATTCAGAACTCCACTTGTTACCAACATTTTTATATAATGTACTTTATTCTTCAGTGAGATTATCCATACATTTCCTCTTTATCCTATTTCAGTATTTACCTTTAATTTTTTAATTTGGCAAAGAAGCTTAAAGATCTGTAGTAACAAGAGATCAACAGGCACCAAGTTCTGGTTAATGGGCTGATATAACGAATTTATTTTCACAGAAACAACAGCAACAAAATCACAAGATAGAATGTATGACTCCCATTAAGTAGATCAGAAAACTTACTGTCCATTAATAAGGTTATTTTTCTCAAGGTTCAAAGCTATTAAGTACCCAAGTCAGAATTCAGATGAAAGCTTTTCTCAACCCAGAGTCTTTCATTTAATATATTCTATCATTGTCACAAAACTATTACAATACTTGGGAGTGTTCAGTTCAGTTCAGTTCAGTCGCTCGGTTGTCTGAGTCTTTGAGACCCCATAGATTGCAGCATGCCAGGCTTCCCTTGGGAGCATGCCCTTCTGCTAATCTCAACATATTCACTGCTCTAAGAAATGTCAAGCTGCTGATAGCTTTGTAGAGGCTGTACTAGGAAGAGAAGACATGGGAGTACTCTGGACCTGGTGTAGTGAGAGGCTCCACAATCAACGTACAGGTAATACCTTGAGCACTTGACTTTATTTCCACAATACGTTAATTTATGACACATAGCATTCATTTTTACGGGAACCATTTTTCATATATACTACATTTTCTCATGCCAAAAAATGCTTGCTTACAAGACCTTCCCCCTAAAATAATCTAGCATCAGGAGATTCTGCATTAACATGAGTGCACCCCAAAGTGCGGTGTCTTGAATAACAGTGCAATGTGTCAAAATGTTAATCTGGATGATTCTGGGGTGCCATAACACAAATGGTAAATTTTAAAAAGCACTTTCAAGCATTGAGTTGTTAACATTTAGCATTTTCTGTTTAAGTTCAAGCTAGAATTATACTGTTTACATTTTTTCCTTGTAAATTCGGATCGCAATCAGAATTTAGAGCTATCCTTGTCAGAATCGACTCCTTAAATCTGTTGACAAAACTTCACAAAGTCATTGCTAAGTTACAGAATGAAGAATCACAAAAGTGAAATTGAAGTAAAAAGTGCTGAAACATGGGAAGCCGAAAACTGCATCCTTTTTATTAAAGCCTTCCCTGAAATCAGCCATGCTCATGAGATATCTTTCCTGGCTGTTTTCATTTTTTTCATGTTATGACTTGGGATGCACATACCTGCCATGTGAGATGCTGTCCAATGTCAATGAAGGTAAGACACGATGGATGCTGATTCCGAGAAATGAGATTAGATCTAGAAGCTAAGCTGGAAGCTAAGGAACCCGAAAGTTATAAAGAAATCCTTTAAAATAAAAAAAAAAATAAAAAAAATAACAACAACTGTGTATCAAAGTGTGTTTAAATCTTCTGCCGATGAGACATGGATGTGTAGTATGAAAAGAGGCAGTAAAATCATTGTCTTCTAAAATGCTTCAGGAACCACAATACAGGAAATTCTCACTGAACTTGCATAATGCAGACCCTTTGACTATCACAAAATAAAGTGAGAGGAAAAAAATTTGTCTAATGTTTGAACATCAAAGTGATCTAAAAAATTACTTGGAAAATGGAATATATGGACAAACCAAAGGTAAATTTACTTAGTGTAAAAAAGCTGACACTGAATTTTCCTTTTTTAATAAGGAGAAATATTTATTATTTGCTTTGTGTCAAATATAGATTAAATCAAGAGGGATATATTAGCTTATTTTTATCCCTGGATATGACTTAATAATAAAGATAAATAAATATGCTTGTTTTACCAATGAGAAAAGTAAGGTACAGTAAAGCTAAAGTACTAAACCAAGTTTGCTTATGTTTGAAACCCTGGTAGTCTTTCTCTATAGCACGCATGACCTGTATTTTAAATCAAGCCTATCTCTCTGGGTCTATAAGTTGTGTTGATTTTCATTTATTATTTTTAATACAGAGTGATTAGAACTTTTCATCTCTCATTTTGTGCTTTTGATCTCTGCCACTTTAACCCAAGTATGGAAGGCAAAGATATAAAAGATAGAATCAGAAGACTTCCCTTGATACTAGCATTGAAAATTTCTTTTAATAACAGACTCTTTATTTTTACTAATATGTTAATTATTATAACCATTTATTGTGTATCTAATTCAGATAAGAGACTGATAATTCAAGTCCCATATTTTTGTGCTCAGAAGCATAACCTTAATAGTAGGAATTTCAGATGGGGGCAGATAGGAAGATTAAGAGCCAATAACAGAGACCTTGATCTACAGTTAAGTGTCTGGAAATATAATCAACCATTCATCCACATAGAAAATAAATTCTCAAATTTTTTTTGTTATTTATGTAGTTTATTTTTAAGCATTGTAATATTAGTATATTACATAAAATGAATCCCAGTCCCTGCAGCCCCATGACACAAAAATTCATATATTTATTTTTGTTTATGCAACTTTGGGCACCTTGCATTTTGAATACATGATGTCAGAGTCAGCATTCAACCTCAGGCTCCAAAACAATTTTATTTTATGGTAAGAGAATAATCACATGACTCCTCTGTTTTTTTGCCTATTCATTTATAGAGTTTGAATTACCATCAAACTGCATTCATCATAGAGCTTGAGCTGTCAGAACATAAATGCTTAAGGCAACGCTTCCTTCTCAAATTACTAGCAGTATCATCTCAAGATGTCTGAATTCAATGAAACTTTGTGGATAAAGCACTGAGTCCAATAGTGTAGAGTCAGTACAGGTTTTGAATGTACCCATAGAAAGATCTTTACTCTTAAAATTATTGACTCTAAGATAATTCTATATGTTATTTCAGAGATGTGAAAATAACTATATCATTTTTAAATGGACAATAGAAAAGAGTTAAAATTATTACAATTCAGCTTAAGTTGTTAAATCAGCAATGGACAAGATTGAAATTTTACCCTATATTAAAGCTAGATATGGGCTTCCCTTGTGGCTCAACTGATAAAGAATCTGCCTGCAATGTAGGAGACCTGAGTTCAATCCCGGGGTTGGGAAGATCCCCCGGGGAAGAGAAAGGATACCCACTCCAGTATTCTGGCCTAGAGAATTCCATGGACTGTATAGACATTAGAATTATGATTGCCTTTTTTTATCTGTATGATTGCCTCTTTTATCTTTAATCACCTAAAGTGCAAAACATGAACCCAATCTGTTTTTGACATATCACCAGGTAAAAATATTAAATACATGCATTTTAGTCATGATTATGATCATTTCATTTTCACAGATATATGGGTGTCTTTATTTTAATGTTTCATAGTGAGATAGTTTTATTCATTGTAAATTTTCCTAAGAGCTTTTTTCTTTAATTTTTGTTTGCAGAATAATTGTTTTACAATGTTGTCCTAAGAGTTTTATACACTTTTTCTGAAAACTTAGCTTTTATGTTATTTGTATAGTTTTTTAAGTCACCTTATTTCAGTTTTATGATGAGCATTTTAGTTATTTAAATATTTATCTATTAATTTGGCTGCAACTGATCTTACTTGTAGTTTGTGAGATTGTAGTATGTGGGGTCTTCCATCTTCATTGGTGCATATGTGATCTAGTTCCCTGATTAAGTACTGAACCTGGGCACTCTGCATTGGAACTTGGAGTCTTACTCACTGGACCACCAGGGAAATTCCTATAATGAATATTTGAGAGTATAAGCAATAACCAGATAATTCGCTTAAAATTCCATTCAATGTCTAACAATCAGATTAAGTGTTCAACTTAATTGTGTAGAATATCTCAATGTCTATCAAAGAAAGTGATGTGATACCTGCCTTGAGAAAATATTGATTCATATCTACTTTCTAACTGAAATACATGGGAATTCTGACGATCTGCAGATAAGATAACACCTGAATCTTCCCAACCCACTCTGGAACAGAACTATTTCACAGAGGAGGAATTGACAACGTCAGAAGGAAATGAAGAAAGAAATCATAATAAGATTAAAATTTGAGTAGTCTTGTAGGATAAATAGAATAGACTTGGAAATGTGGAAGTGTGGTTACTATAAAGTGAGAAATAGTTAATAGAACTGCTTCATATCAATAAGACAGAAAAGATTTCAACATATTTTCTCATCTTTTTAAAATAAAAGATAATATTCATACTGAAAAGTAATAAAATCATGTTTATTACATATTAGAGGTAATACCCTTGTAACTACCACATCAGTCAAGAAATAGAACATTTCCAGGATGTTTTGCTCATTTAGCTTTCTAATTCCTACCCCCTTTCTCCTTCCAAATATCTCTACCACCTTGACCTCTAACACTGTAATTTAGTTTTTCTTGTTTTTAAAATGTGTATAACCAGAATAATATAAAAATTTTGGTGTCTAGTTTATTTTGGTCACATCCTTGTGAGAGTGATCCAAGAATTCCTCTCCGTCTTATTGGCCCTAACTAAACTAGATGCTTGGGCTTCTTTGGATTGGAGGAAGAAATGGCAACCCACTCCAGTATTCTTGCCTGGAGAATCCCAAGGATGGGGGAGCCTGGTAGGCTGCCGTCTACGGGGTCGCACAGAGTCGGACACGACTGAAGCGACTTAGCAGCAGCAGCAGGAGGGCTTCTCTGGTAGCTATGCTGGTAAAGAATCTGCCTGCAATGCAGGAGACCCCAATTTTATTCCTGGGTTGGGAAGATCCTCTGGAGAAGGGATAGGCTACTCACTTCAGTATTCTCGGACTTCCCTGGTGGCTCAGAGGGTAAAGAATCTGCTTGCATGCAGGAGACCTGGTTTTGATTCCTGGGTTAGGAAGATCCCCTGGAGGAGGGCATGGCAACCCACTCCAGCATGCTTGCCTAGAGAATCCCCATGGACAGAGAAGCCTGGTGGGCTACAGCCCTTGGGGTCACAAAGAGTTAGACATGACTGAGTGATTAAACATAGCACAGCACAAGCTAGATGTTTCAGTTCAGTTCAGTTCAGCCACTCAGTTGTGTCTGACTCCTTGCAATCCCATGGACTGTAGCATGCCAGGCCTTCCTGTCCACCACCAACTCCCAGAGTTTACTCAAACTCATGTCCATTGAGTCAGTGATGCCCTCCAACTATCTCATCCTCTGTCATCCCCTTCTCCTCCCACCTTCAATGTCAGTGAGGGCTTCCCAAGTGGTGCTTATGGTAAAGAACCTGTGTGCCAATGCAGGAGACTTAAGAGACACAGATTTGCTCCCTGGGTAGGGAAGATCCCCTGGAAAAGAGAATGGTAACACACTCCAGTATTCTTGCCTGGAGAATCCCATGGACAGAGGAGCCTGGCCAGCTACAGTCCATAGGGTCGCTAAGAGTCAGCTGAAGTTCAGTTAACAGCTGAAGTTACTAAGCATTCATGCTTGCAAGCTAGATGCAAATTACTACTGTGGCCCACAGATAAGACACATGGATTGACTGAAATCCATGGGGGCCCAGTTGTGATACTGTATCCACTTGGATGCTGAGGTGGAGTCAACTCTACCCAAAACAAAATGGCTAGCAATGATGATCTATAGGAAATTTTAAAATGCTGAACCTCTAGAATGACCTTTAGGAAAGTAGTGATGCCTATCAATAATGTTTCATGTTTGTCTTTGCTTTGTTTTGCTATTTTCTCAAGTTTACTCTTTCTGAATGAATCTTCCACTGATCTACATGTACAAGTTTACTTTGAAGCACAATGAAAAGATGAGAATAATCTTTTTGTGTACCTATTGTAGTCAACTAAAGTACATATTTAGGGGGGTTGTGTTTAGAAATCTTCAAGTCTAAATTCAGCAAGAAAGAATGTTTATAATAGAGGCACAGTGAGTTGCCTGAGCTTTGATCTGTAAACATTGAGTGCATCCACCATCTCTGAATTTACTGTTTCTGATGCGGAATGAACCTCTTGTTAAGAATATAGCAGAATTTGCTTTAGTGAAAGAGTTATTAATAGTAGTGTAGCTGAGATATAAGGAGGACAGGAAAGTGAGAATAGTTAGTGTTAACACAAAGAGAATAAGCATACTGACTTCTGTTAACTCTCTTTTTTTTCACTTTTTATTTTGAAATTAACATAAATTGACAGGAAAAATACACAGTACTGGGATCTCCCTTGTAATAATTTACATAACTAGAGCACAACATCAAAACCAAGATACTAACATTAGTTCAATCGATAGCTCTTATTTAGGTTTCACATGCATATGTGTGTGTGTGTGTGTATATATATATATATATATATATATATATCCATATATATACAAATATATGTGTGTGCTCAGTCACTAAGTCATGTCCAACTCTTTGTAACCCTATGGATTGTAGCCCACCAGGATCCTCTGTCCACGGGATTTTTCTGGCAAGAATACTGAGGTGGGTTGCCATTTCCTTCTCCAGGGGATCTTCCCATCCAGGGATTAAACACACATCTCCTGCATCTCCAGTAGGCAGATTCTTTACCACTGAGCCACCTGGGAAGCCCCATATGTGCATTTAGTTTTATATGATTTTATCACATATGTAAATTCATGTAAGCACCATCACATAATCTGTTTTTGTATTCTATAAAATAATTATCACCAATTATTTTATTACTCTGAAGTGATATTATTAAAGGCAAGATAAATAACTGAAACCTTGTTTATCAATTTTCATTTTAATGAACTGGTTTAGTATGGGAGAATGTTAACACTTACTGAGCACACATAACATACTTACTGTAGTGTTGAGTATGTATGTTTTATATAGCTTAAGTAGATAGATTATATTTAATCCTAGGGAAGTATTTTGGTATTTCACAAGTTTACTGATGAAGAAATTTATTAATACACTAGAAATTCTGTATGAAATACCTTCTTTAGGGTGAAGATCACACAAGTATACCTAGAAATAGGAAATCATTTAAACTTCTCCCACCTCTGTATCGGAGAAGGCAATGGCACCCCACTCCAGTACTCTTGCCTGGAAAATCCCATGGGCATTGGAGCCTGGTGGGCTGCAGTCCATGGAGTCGCTAGGAGTTGGATACAACTGAGCGACTTCACTTTCACTTTTCACTTTCATGCATTGGAGAAGGAAATGGCAACCCACTCCAGTGTTCTTGCCTGGAGAATCCCAGGGATGGGGGAGCCTGGTGGGCTGCCATCTATGGGGTCGCACAGAGTTGGACACGACTGAAGCGACTTAGCAGCAGCACCTCTGAATAGGGCTTCCCTGGTGGCTCAGAGGGTAAAGCATCTGCCTGCAACGCAGGAGACCCGGGTTCAATCCCTGGGTCAGGAAGATCCCCTGGAGAAGGAAATGGCAACCCACTCCAGTACTCTTGCGTGGAGAATCCCATGGAGGGAGGAGGCTGATAGGCTACAGTCCAGGGGTTCGCAAAGACTCAGACATGACTGAGTGACTTCATTACAGTTAAAGATCCTGACATCATTTAAAATTGAGTAGCTGGCCTCTTACTGGTCATTCAGTTCCACTGAAGAAAGTTTTGTAAGAATTAATTGGGGTTGTTTTTTAACAGGTCTTACTCTGGCTTTCTCTAAGAAGTAGAGATGATCACCTCGGGGCTTCAATCAAGTGAGAAATATTTGATATTGGTGAGAACATGATTTTCAGATTTTATTCAACATATTATTTTAATTTGATCTCTGACATGTTACCCACTATCTTTATATTATTGGTTTTGGATACCGCATAGTTATTTTTACAAGTATGGTATCATTTTACATTTGCAATTTTACCTGACAGTTACAAATATAATCATAAATATTGACCAGACATATTACACAAGTAAATGTCCCTTTTTGCATGAAGTTAAAAGTAGCAGGGGTACTGGTGGTGCTCAGCCCTGTTCAGTTCTTTGAGACTCCATAGACTGTGTCCCGCCACACTCCTCTGTCCATGGAATTTTCCGTGAAGAATACTGCAGTGAGCTGCCGTTTCCTCCTCCAGGTGACCTTTGCAACCCAGGGATTGAACTCACGTCCCTTGCATCTTCTGCATTGACGGGTGGCTTCTTTACCACTGCACCCACCAGGGAAGCCCTAGCAAGAGTACTGCTTCCCATCAAAAGACATAAAAAGGACAAACGAACAAGAAAACCACAGCAGCAACCAATTCTGCATCTGGTTCAGGTATAACTTAGACTCAAAAAAGAAATAAAACAATGTGAAAATTTTGGACATATCTAGATCTTTCTCAGCACTTGACTCTGCCTGATAGCCATTTTATAAAGTGAGATGTCGACAGAGAAAAAAAGCATTCAAATAATAATGATCTAACAGCTAACATATATTTTGGATAAAACATTGGCACTCTCTGATTGTGTGGAGTTAAGAGAGGTTTATAAAACCAGAATGATGAGAACATACAATTTGTTTCAAAATTTCTTAACATCAGCCCTTAAAGCAGGGATCCCCAGCCTCTGGGATCTAATGCCTGGTATAGCTGATTTAAATAAAATGCACAATGAATGCAATGAGCTGGAATCATCCCCAAACCATCTCCCCCAACTCAGTCTGTGGAAAAGCTGTCTTCCATGAAACCAGTAACTGGTGCCAACAAGATTGGGGACCTCTGTCTTGATGTTTGTCTCTTCTAATTGATAAATTCCATCACCTGAGACTTAAGCAAAGTGTAAAAGCTTCACAAAAGAGCTGCAGAGAGCTTGCTTTTTGGCTGCAGCTGTGGCTTGTTGCCCCCCACGCAGCTGAAAACAGTGCCTCTGTGGTGAGCTGTTGGAGAGCCTTTGGGTTCTCACTAAACAAACTGGTCACTTTTTGAGATGGAAAGCTCAAGTATTTTTTACTAAGTATCATGAAAATGGCACTGAACCTCTTTCTCAGCCTTTAGGCCAAGCTTTTCTACACTGAAAAGCTCTACAGTCAGAATCTGTTGATGAAATGGGCATAAAGAAAAAGAAAGGGGAAATAAAAGGATTTTCTAAGAATAATAAGATGTATCAGTACCCAAACATGAGATGATTCATCAATAAAAATCTGTCAGTTTCAAGAATTCAACTTTTAACTTTTATGCAAAGCACTCAACCAGCAGTGATGATCAATTTATACATTACCAAGCGCCACTAGCCTGCAATGAATCTTGGGAAAAAAGGATTCACATAAAAGATTATTGTTAAAATTTTATAATTTATTCCTTAATTCTTTAGTTGACAGGTGGTCTATAATTTATTATAGTTAACATACTTAATAATTATCTGTAAGATAGTAAGCTATTTTGGTGTTTATGCCAGCTTCATGTGAGATATTTTGCATAATTTACCTTTATAATCTTCATTTACCCTGTTATTATTAGTATTATTTCTTAAATTTCATAGCTGAAGACATAGTATTATCAAAGAAATAAGCTCCAAGTCAACTAACTAGCAATGGCTGAGCCGAGTCTCAGTAAGTTCTGTCGATCTGTAATAGATAAAACGTGGAGAGTCACTTTGCATACTAATAGGAGAATATATGCTATTTTGCTTCAGTTACCCTGGTAATTTTGAGCCTTTATTTGATTTTAGATACATAAATAACCACAGATGTTTTGGATACTACTACATATGCAAGTATGTAAATACTTACATAGTAATTAATATTACATAGTAATTACATTGTAATTCTATATTTGCATACTTATACAGTATATACACTACATGCATCCTTGACTATGAAATATCTGATTGTTCTCATGGAGGTAAAACCCAGATTTGGACAAATAATTAAACCAGGCTATTATGATAATTTTTGTACAACCTAAGAGTAGTTTTTAAAGTCTCAGGAAGCTTTTAGTTATATGCTTTGTCTCCTGGTTTCTCTATTTTCATGCCTTCTGCCTAGGAAACACAATTCAATTTTTAGAAATATCTGTCTATATATGTGAATTTCATGATAATTTCATACATAAAATAAATTCACTTGAAGAGGATATTTGCACCAAGATGGATGGTCCTTTTTAGAATTTATCTGTATTTCTCTGAAGTTAGATTCCATGGGGGGAAAAGAGATTTTACCTTGTTCCCTCCTTCTACTATTTGTGTGTTTGTGTGTTTATATGTGAGCATGGGTGTGGGTGTATATGTTGTAAGAGAGGTGAAAAATCTTTGACCAAAATGGTGTAAATGCAAAGATAGAAGTAAGCTTTATAATTTGACTGTAGCAGTTATAGAATATTTCCTGTTCACTACATGTGGATGTCTACAGCATTTCAACAGGCATTAGGGGTAGAATGATGTGAATATATATTTTAAGATCTTTGTTTACTAGAAAGGTTAGAGACTTATAGCACATTTTATCAACAACATCAGAAAGGTAAATATAAGAATTAGGTACTATAAGTCTGCTTCATGACATAAAGTAGAAAATATGACTTATGACTTCGTTGAGCAAAACTTTATTATATTAAGGAATTTGTATCCTGTTCCCTTAGGATAGTCAAAAAATTTATATCAAATATATAAAGTTCTATAATGTACTTATTTAATATTATTTTTTCTTGGTTATAGACTCCTTCAGAGAATTGAAAACTAAAAAAAAAAGAACAGAAATGGCCTGTATTTTATTTACACATGTACCTCCTATAGTTTCATTTTGCTTCATTGCACTTCACAGATATTGTGAGATTTTGGGTTTTTTGCTTTGTTTTGTTTTGTTACAGACCAACCACAATATTCCCTTAAGTCAAAGCCTAGTCCAGAGTAAGGCTCTAAATCTTTCAATTCCAAGAACACTGAAAAGGATGAGGAAGTTGCAGAAAAAAATTTTAAACTAGTAGAGATTAATTTAGGTTGAGGTTTGAGCAGTAGTCTCAAAAGTGGGCTTAAAATAAACCATGTTGTAAACAGATACGCTGTCATCCAGGCTTTGTTGTCCCACTTATAGAGGATTAATTGAGGTTTAAGGAAAGAAGCTCTCTCTATAACACATGAGTACCAAGTGAAGGAGGGCTTCCCTAGTGGCTCAGACAGTAAAAAATCCGTCTGCAATGAGGGAGACCTGGTTCAATCCCTAGGTTGGGAAGATCCCCTGGAGAAGAGAATGGCAACTCTCTCCAGGATTCTTGCCTGGAGATTTCCATGGACAGAAGAGTCTGGCAGGCTACAGACCATGGGGTTGCAAAGACCGAGCAACTTTCACTTTCCCTTTCTTCACAGCCAAGTGAAGCAACAAGTGCTGATGTAGAAACGAGGCAAGTTTTTCAGAAGATCTAGCTAAGATGATTAATAAGGTGACTACATTAAAAAACAGATTTTCAAAGTAGATGAAGCAAACTTATATTAGAAAAGGTGCCATTTATAGCTGGAGAGAAGTCAATGCCTGGTTTCAAAGTTTCAAAGGATAGGCTCACTCTCTTGTTAGGGGCTAATGCAGCTGATGACTTGAAGTAGAAGCCAGTGCTAATCTATCATTCTGAAAATTCTAGGGCCCTTTAGAATTATGCTGATTCTACTCTGCCTGTGCTTTATAAGTGGGACAGCAAAGCCTGGATGACAGCATATCTGTTTACAACATGGTTTATTTTAAGCCCACTTTTGAGACTACTGCTCAAAAAACAAGAATCCTTTCAAAATACTACTGCTCATTGTCAAGTCACCTGAGTTGTGCAAGAGTCTGATGAAGATGTACAATGAGATTAATGTTTTCATGCCTGAAAACATACACAACATCCATTCTGCAGCCCAGAGTTCAAGAAATAATTTTGACTTTCAAGTCAGTATTTAAGAAATATATTTCATAAGGCTATGGCTGCCATAAATAGTGACTCCTCTTGATAGAGCTGAGCAAGGTAAATTAAAAACCTTCTGGAAAGGATTCACTATTTTAGATGCCATTAAGAACATTCATGATTAGCCAAAAGAGATAAAAATATCAACATTAATAGGAACTTAAAAGAAACTGGTTCCAATATTCATGGATGACTTTGGTTCAAGACTTCAGTGGAGGAAGTAATGGCAGATGTGGTGAAAATATCAAGAGACCTAGAATTAGAAGTAGAACATGGGGATGTAACTGAATGGCTGCAATCTCAGAATAAAACTTGAGTGGATGATTAGTTGCTTCTTATGGATGAGCAAAGAAAATATTTTCTTGAGATCACAGCTACTCCTGGTTAAGGTGCAGTGAAGATTGTTGAGATGACAACAAAGGATTTAGAACGCTATATAAGCTTCGTTTATAAAGCAGCTGAAGGTTTAGGGGAGATTGACTCCAATTTTGAAAGGAGTCCCACTATGGGTAAGAGGCTATCAAATACCATTGCATGCTACAGAGAAATTGTTTGTGAAAGGAAGAGTCAATTGATGTGGCAAATTTCACTGCTGTCTTATTTTAAGGAATAGCCACAGTCACTCCAACCTTCAGCAACCAAGACTGTTCTAACACTCAAAATTTATGACTTTCAATATTTACAATTTAGCAGATATATTTGAGCTATCTTCTTATTCCAAGATTTTGCTTTTTTTCCTGAATCAAACCAATCTAGTGGGAAAAAAATCATTTTCAGTTGAATTAAATCTTACAGAGAATCAGAATTCATAACATTATGGACATCACGGTTGGGCTATGTTTTATTAGCTCTGCACCTCCCTCGTTGAAGAGCAACAGCAGATGTTCATCTTCAGTTTTTACATTTATATGTTGTCTAAATATATACATAGAATCAGGCAATAATTAGATTTATAAAAAATTGAACGTCTCTTAACTAACAGGTCAGAATCGACACACCTGTCTTAGTAGCATGGAAACTGGATCAGTGAGAATATCTAATGAGAACAAGACATACAGAATATAGAAAAATAGCAGCACAGAGTTAAATTAGAGGATAATACAAATGTAGATTGTTTTGCCTTCAAAACTAATTTCTAACTGATACTCATCAGATGATTCTTCTCTGCCCTTCTTCAAGGTGCTAAATATGAGGTGTCAAAAGTCAGTAGCTTTGGAATTCTCTGGTGGGCCAATGGTGAAGATTCCACCTGCCAGTGAAGGCAACAAGGGTTTGATCCCTGGGTTGGGAAGAGTCCACATGCCTCAGGACAACTAACCCTTGAGCCACGACTACTAAGCCTGCCCATCCCAGAGCCCATACCCTGAAACATCAGAAGCCACCACAGTGAAAAGTCTATGAACTGCAACTGGAGAGAAGCCCACACTTGCTGCAACTTGAGAAAAGCCTGCACACAGCAATGAAAGCCCAGGACGGCCATAAATAAACCAATGAATCAAAATAATCTCATTAAAATGTGAATTTTTTGAGAAGAATTTTTTTTTAAGTCAGTAGCCTCAAGTGTCTGATTCTGTTTCTTGTTAGATTTGTAAACTTGAGTAGGTTACAAAACCCCTTTAATATTCATTTCCATCATCTGAAAAGGTGAAACATAATTATAAGTAGTTTTTTAGAAATGCTGTCTGGATTCTGACATGACCCTGCCCTCTTGGTCAGACCTCAGTCATCAGCTCAGTGTGCTCCATGTGTATACAGGTGTCCTGGACAGTACAGAATATTTCCAAGCTCAGACTTGCCGATGCTCGACATTGCAATTAACACCTACAGTAGGCATGATATGATCATACAGTCCTGGTGATGAGACGAGTGGATGTGGAGCTTATCTGTTAAGAAAAAAATAAGAAGCTACTATTAAAAATAGTGGGAATTGAAGCAGTTCATCTGGTCAAGGAACAGACTATAAGGCATAAGGAGGAGAAGAGAACAAAAGTGAGGTTTACAAGCCTAGATGTGGTGATCGTTATCACTTGAACTGCGTCACTATCATTCGGACAAATATGACCACAGGAAATAGCACTGAGTTCAGAATCATAACAGCATTTACCCACTAAGAGAGGAGGAGGTAAGAGCCAAACACACACACACACACAAACATGAGGATCATAAAGCATCAATTGATTAGAGTGTAAATACTAGACTTGTATTTTACATAAAAATTTTTAACCTGAATTTTCTTCTGATAGAGTGTATAAAAGTATTTTGTAGATGGAAATAATGAACAAGTGAAGACACAAAAGAATAACTCTGAAGCTGCTTATGGGCAAAGGTGTTAATACCGTACAGACATAATTGGGGGTCCTGTTTATACACAACTTTGTAAAAGGAATTGTTTCTCCCTAACTTCCTCCAAGTGATGAAGAACTAAAGAGCCTTATGATGAATGTGAAAGAGGAGAGTGAAAAAGTTGGCTTAAAGCTCAACATTCAGAAAACTAACATCATGGCATCCAGTCCCATCACTTTATGGCAAATAGATGGGAAAACAGTGGAAACAGTGTCAGACTTTATTTTTAGGGGCTCCAAAATCACTGCAGATGGTGATCGCAGCCATGAAATTAAAAGACACTTACTCCTTGGAAGGAAAGTTATGCCCAACCTAGACAGCATATTAAAAAGCAGAGACATTACTTTGTCAACAAAGGTCCGTCTAGTCAAGGCTATAGTTTTTCCAGTAGTCATGTATGGATGTGAGTTGGACTATAAAGAAAGCTGAGTGCTGAAGAATTGATGCTTTTGAACTGTGGTGTTGGAGAAGACTCCTGAGAGTCCCTTGGACTGCAAGGAGATCCAACCAGTCAATCCTAAAGGAAATCAGTCCTGAATATTCATTGGAAGGACTGGATGCTGAAGCTGAAACTCCAATATTTTGGCCACCTGATGCGAAGAACTGACTCACTTGAAAAGACCCTGATTCTGGGAAAGATTGAAGGCAGGAGGAGAAGGGGTGACAGAGGATGAGATGGTTGGATGCCATCACCAACTCGATGGCCATGAGTTTGAGTAAGTTCCAGGAGTTGGTGATGGACAAAGAGGCCTGGCATGCTGCGGTCCATGGGGTCACAAACAATCAGACCCGACTAAGTGACTGAACTAAAATGAACTTCCTCCTGAACTAGTATTATGACAGAACAGTGAGGAGAACAGAAAGTCTTCAAGACAGCCAATTCACATGAGAGGAAAAAAAAGCAGGGATGTGGCAAAAATAATTCCAGAAGAAAATGTGAATCAAACAGTCATGATTTAAAAGCCACCTATTCTTAGCAAGACTATACTGTACTTAAATGTCAGTTTTAGCAGGAACACAATCTGAAGTGAAAACTTATTTTACAAATAACAGTAAGGTGCTTTTAAAAATAAAGAAATGTTATTCTAATCCAGGTTAACATTAAATATCACCAGTATGGTTAAGCAGGTGACACCAATAGAAACCAAAGAGAGAAAAAGATAGACAGAGACAGGAAAATCAAGCAGAACACATGAGAGATTGTTCTTTTATATGGTGTTTTCTTGCCATTTCTTTAAAGAGTTAAAATGGAAAATTAAATGCTGTTTAAGATATAAATATAGTCTCTAATTTTGTATCCAAAATCCTTGGGGAGAAGTATAATTTAAGATTCACAGTTTTGCACTTTAAAATATAGTATGTACATATACATATACAAATTAACAGTGCCAATGGAATTTGGTGGTTCACCTTATAACCAAGCACATCAATATTTCCTCAGAAAAATGCATCAAACAAAAAACATATTTAGTTCATATTTTGGCACCAAACTTATAAAAATATTTTGCTTTATAAATATGTTGGTTTTAAGCATTGCAGAGGGCTTCCCTGGTGGCTCAGTGGTAAAGAATCTGCCTGCAAAGCAGGAGACACAGGTTTGATCCCTGAGTCAGGAAGATCCTCTGGAGGAGGGCATGGCAGCCCACTCCAGTATTCTTGCCTGGAGAATCCCATGGACAGAGGAGCCTGGTGGGTTACAGTCCATAGGGTCACACAGAGTCAGACATGACTGAAGCAACTTAACATGCACACATTGTAGATAAGTGATTAGAGACTTGTATCTCTCATGTCAGTATACTGAATAAATTATTCCCAATTCTTTCTTTACAAGACATGTTTGCAAACCCACCTCCTAATTATTGAACCCTTCTACACATGGTTCCGTATTGATAATTAATCCGAGTGACCTTACCCACATTTACAGTAAAGAAGCTGACATATAGATTAGACAAGACAGGTTCAGTGAATCTCTGTTAAGTCATACTTCCATTTGGGTATAAGAAGCATCTCTTGCAAAACACTCTGGTCCTATGTCCTCGGAAGACCTGGTTTCTTTTATCCTGCATCAGTCACTATCCCTTTCATCCTCCTTAGCCTTCCCCATGCTTTGCTCCTAACTCAGGTGCTGATTCTTGCAACATACATTTCACGGTTTCCATGTGAACCAGCTTCCAGTTCAATCAATGGGAGGAATTGGCTTGATATTTGGAAGGTGAGAAGTGGGGGAGAAGCCTGGTGTTTTTGCTTTTCTCTCTTTGCTTCAGGCTACATCTCCTGCAGTGGCTACACCTGTCATGTGGCTTTAACTCCTGCAAACAGCAACAGCTTCCCACCAGATAGTGTCCACTGTGGTCTCAGGTCTCCTCAAGTGGCTCTGGGGGCCCACGTGCTCCCTTGGCTCCTTCAGCCCTGGGAATGGTCCCATCTTTCTGTTTTACTCATCTCTGGACTGTCTTTCTCCTGTTTGTCTTTCAACCCTGCAACTGCTTTGTAACTATTTCTCTGCATTAAGTTCACTCTATTGAATGATCTGGCCTGGGCTTTGTTTATCTGCCTAGACCCTGACCAGTATTGCAAGGCACACAAAATCTTCCCCATGAAACTTCTAGTATTCTGCCACCAGAAGCTACGGTTCTAACATCTTTTTTCAGAACACCCCTTCCACATCCATTTCCAAGCATCTTTGCTGGACTCTGTGCCCCTGGAAGCTAAAGTCTAAAAATTACATCATTCAGGCTTTCTTGCCTTCTGGTTTCTGGCTGGTTTAAGCTCTTGGAAGATATTACCAAGAAATCAGAAGGTGAGAGGGAAAAAAACAGACAAATTATTTAATATTTTCCTTCTTGATGGATAAGTCCCAGCAATGCGTACAATCTGTCCCTTTAAATGCTTGGTATTTTCTGACCATTAACAGTGGAACACAATGTGGATCATATCCTGCTACTCTACACAGTGTTACCTAGGATATAGATAGCTTAAAAAATTTATTCATTAAGACATAAAGGGACTTCCCTGGTGGCTCAGTAGGAAAGAATCTGCCGGCCAACGCAGGAGACACAAGTAAAACCCTAATCCAGGAAGATCCTACATGCCTAGAAACGACAAAGGCCATGCGCCAGAACTGCTGAGCCTGTGCTCTAGAACCCAGAGCCACAACTTCTGAAGCCCGCCTGCCCTAGAGCCTGTGCTCCGCAACAAGAGAAGCCACCGCGATGAGAAGCCTGAACGCTGCAACGAAGAGTAGTCCCCGCTCGCCGCCATTAGAGAAAAGCCCGCAGAGCAACAAACGCTCAGCGCCGCCAAAAATAAACAAATAAACATTTTAAATATAAATTTTTAAGACATAAAAACTGAGTTCTGATAAAGTGCTCTCTGGAAGTCTTTTTTTCTATTGACTGCTAAAAAAATTTGCTATGTAATTATTAAATAAATAAACCATCTGCATTCTGATATGACACATGTATTTTTTTTTTTCTGAAAGATTACTGGATTTTTTTCTGTGGTTATTTTTAATTTAAGTGTCACACATCTGGTCAACACACTCTAAATATATAAAGGTGTCGCTAACATGTTCACTCACTGTACACTCCTCTGAACAGAATTTTCCAACCACAGCGTGACCAGCACTTGCCAGGGCTTTTAACACCTCAACCACTCTTGATGTTACTGTATTGCTTCTTGGGTAGTCTAAAAGGGCTTTAGGGAAAGGAGAAAGAAATTTCTGGAAAAAAGTAAGATTCTACTGCAGAAGATATTGAAAGGAAAAGCTGTAAGGATCTATGAAATTGGCCAAGAAGCAGTGTATTTAGCTTAAAGGTAGAGAAGCAAATCAGAATGGAAATTTACAAACTTGGACATGGGGATAACTGTCACTTTAACTGTCACATTAGTACTGTTATTCATTGGACATGCATCATCACAGTTAGCAACAATGGCTTTAGAATTAAGACTAAATTTTCTTTTGAAGAGGAAGCAGGGAGAAATGAAGTAACACAAATGCAAGTATGACTATGTAAATGTTACAGTCATGTTCTAAATGTGTACTTCTTGGAGATTTCTTCTCAATTAGGTATATTAAGGTAACATAGTTTGTAAAGAGAAATATTGGGCAACTAAATGCATATATAAAAACCTGTCATACTGTTTATGCAAAACTAAATATTTTGCAATTTTGAACTTCTGAAAAAAATAAAATGGGATGAGGTGAAAGAACATTTTAAGAAAACATATTCAGGCATTCATATTATAGAAACAGAGAGCTAAACCATGATAAAATAATTCCTGAAATTATAAGTAAATTAAACAGCCATGATTTACAGAATGTATTGGAAAAAGTAATTTACTTTTGGCAATCAGTGGCAGAAACTGTACCCTTAAGTGGCAGTTTCAGGAAGAATATAGTTTAAAGCTAAGGAATTATTTTGTAAATATTACTAGGTGGGGTTTAAATTCATGGAATAGCCTATATGGGATACACAAGAGAGTAACTACAAGAAAATAAAAAGGAATCAAGACAGCACCAGTTCAGGAATTATTCTTAAGTACATGTTGAATGGAACAAGAGGAAGTGAGAAAGGTAGGGTCAAACATTTCTTTTGTGTATTTTTGAGGCGGTCATACCAAAGGCCAACAATACCAGGCACCTAGGTGTGGTTGGACGCGTGGAGATCCATCATATTCTTTAAATATTAGCCACTTTGAATGGTTTTTCATTCAATATAATGTGCACCAGCATCAGATTGCAAATGTTCTGGAAAGCTGAAAATTTGACAGGTTATGCTTGTGGAGACAATTGGTGTACTTAGAGATACTTGCTGTTGTATCTACCAAACTAAAGCCAATGATTTTAAAGGGACTACAAATATTTGAATATTAAGATTTTTAATACATGCAGGAATCCACAGCAAGTAGGTATTTGCTACAGTATTTGCTATACATAGACATGTGAGTTTTGTAATATTTCATTTACTTATTTTTTTCTAGTTTTTATTTTTATTTGATTTTGGTTTTAGCATGAATACAAATTTACTTAATTAGTATTATAAATTGGGCAGAAAATGTTTAGATTTGCATTAATTATATAAAAAAAGAAGTTATGTAAGAGTAGGCCTGCCCTTCCCAGGTGACTCAGTAATAAAGAATCTGCCTGCCAATGTAGGAGATGCCGGTTTGATCCCTGGGTCAGGAAGATCTCCTGAAAAAGTATGGCAACCCACTCCACTATGCTTGCTTGGAGAATCCCACAGACAGAGGAGCCGGGCAGGCTATGGTACATGGTGTTGCAAAAGAGCAGGCACAACTTAGAGGCTAAACAACAACAACAAACAACAATAGGCACAGAAATGGGAGCCTAAAGGCATAGAACTGAATAGTTTTGTAAAGCATATTTTGATAGTCGAATTACATTTCTATTAAAGCTAAAAGACTGTATGGTGGCTAAGAAGTGCTTGGCACGATTTCTTGTGATCTGGATTCAAATTACCATTGACAGAGCAAAGGAGGTGGTTAGAGAAATATGGTCTTGAGTACAAAAATATCCAATTAGTGTGAACTATGTAATTAGACTAGGATTATACAACATTTTCTCAATATATGTAAACCAAAGAACTGTGTATCACAGAGTCACCAAAAGAGCAAGTTAACAATTTTGTATTCAACTTTGGATGACCAGTTTTCCAGTCTTTCTTAAAGAGTAATCAGCAAACGCCCACCTCAATATCACCTACTATACTTGCTTCTACTCCAGATTCCTTAGTTTCAGCCCAGACGTTGATTCACAGTTTCTCTAGTAGAACATGAGAATCTGAATTTTGGAAATTCTTAAGAATAATTAATACTGAAAAGCACTCTCTGCCTCCATAAACTTCTACCTGAGCTCCTTTAATTTAAATTTAAATTTTCTAACATAAGCCCATTCAGGTTTACCAGAGAAGTACAAAGTCAGTTGCAAAAGAATCAACAAAATAGCCATGTAAACATCTTGCCTTTGCCACTCTACTTGTATCTCTAGTTCTCTTTCTGTGGAACACCTTATTGACTGAGGACCATTCACATAGTCCTTCACATATTCAGTTTATTGCTTTAATTCTCTTACCTTCCTCCACCTTTCTGCTCTATTTCCAGAGTCTCACTGTCAAATTCTGCTGATAAGATCTGGTTTTCTATGACTCTTTAACTTGTAAAGAGATCCAGAATGTTAAGATTTCCTCCTGTACCAAACCAGGGCAAATGCCACTGCAGTGGAAAAATCAATTGAAATCCATAAAGATGGCAGAGATGAAGTCATCACAGCTAGAAATATGGCCCTGGAAACAGAGCTGCCAGAGGAGGTCCTAAGTAACCAGAAACAAAACACTGACCAAAATCAATACCTTTTACAAGAATGACAGTGAGGTTCTGGACAAAATTTTTCATCACTGCCTTAAAAAGATTCCCAAGCGACTGAGCCAACAGGGGAACCCAATTCTAGAAACAGAAATGCTTTTTTAAAATCATTTTAGTAACATTACATTTAAAAAGGCAAGTTATGATTACATTATGAATTAGAAATTAAAACATTTATTTATATTTCCCCTTAAATCACAGATTTCTGTAGGGATCATTTATTTTAGTCTCTTAAAAACTGTGGAATTATATAGGCATCTTTAATAGAAATCTACTTCTATGTTGTTAATTTATAGTTAGGTTAGTTACACTAAAGTATCTATTAAATTAGAACATAAGATACTTCATGGAAAGACCATGTCTTATTCATATTTATATCTTCTATAACATAAATTTTTGGCCTTTTCATACTGTCCATGGAGTTTTCAGGCAAGAATACTGGAGTGGGTTGCCATTTACTTCTCCCGTGGACCATGTTTTGTCAAAACTCTTCACTATAACCCGTCTATCTAGGATGGTCCTGAATGGCATGGATCAGAGTTTCATTGAGTGATGCAAGCCCCTTCACCACAATAAGTCTGTGATCCATGAAGGGGAAATGAAGATTGTATAGGGTAGTTGCTGTTTTTGTTGTTGTTTAGTCACTAAGACTTGTCCGCCTCTTTTGAGACCCCATAGACAGTAGCCCTCCAGCTCCTCTGTCCATATAATTTCCTCGGCAAGAATACTGGAATAGGTTGCCATTTCCTTCTCCAGGGGATCTTCCTGACCCAGGGATCAAACTCATGTCTCCTGCATCTCCTGCATTGGCAGGCAGATTCTTTACCACTGAGCAACCTAATGGCAGAAAGTAAAGAGGACCTAAAGAGCCACTTGATGAGAGTGAAAAAGCTAGCTTAAAACTTAACACTAAAAAAACTAAGATCATGGAATCCAGTTCCATCATTTCATGGCAAATAGAGGGCAAAAAGTGAGAGCAGTAACAGATTTTATTTTCTTGGGCTCCAAACTTGCTCCTTAGAAGGAAAGCCATGACAAAGCTAGACATCATATTAAAAAGCAGATACATCACTTTGCTGACAAAGGTCTATATAGTCAAAGCTATGGCTTTTCTAGTAATCATGTACAGATGTGAGAGCTGGACCACAAAGAAGGCCAAGTGCTGAAGAATAGATACTTTTAAATTATGGCGCTGGAGAAGACTCTTGAGAGTTCCTTGGACTGCATGGAGATCAAACCAATCGATCCTAAAGGAAGTTAGTCCTTAATATTCATTGGAAGCTCTATTGAAGAAGCTGAAGTTCTAATATTTTGGCCACTGACTCATTAAAAAGACCATGATTCTGGGAAAGATTTAAGGCAGGAAGAAAAGGGGATGACAGAGGATGAGATGGTTGGATGGCATCACTGATTCAATGGACATGAATTTGAGCAAACTCAGAAGATAGTGGAAGACAGAGAAGCCTGATATCTACAGTCCATAGAGTCACAGAGTCACACAACAACATATGCTAGAGTACCTTTCCCATGGAAGACTTTATATTTGTAGAGTTGATATAAATAATGAAGGTCTTCGTATTTTAGGTATCAAGGTATAAAACCATTGCTTGCTTTTTGCAAAATTGTGAGAGAAGTTTATTTAGACTATGCTACAAAAATAGATATCATAATTAGATCATGTGAAAGTGTTAGTCACTCAATTGTGTCTGAATCTATGTGACCCCATGGAGCCATCATGCTCCTGTCCATGGGATTCTCCAGGCAAGAACTCTGGAGTAGTTTTCCATTCCCTTCTCCAGGGGATTTTCCCCACCCAGGGTGCATGCTTGCCTGCTAAGTTGCTTCAGTCTCATTCAACTCTATGTGACCCTATGGACTGTAGCTCCCCAAGCTCCTCTGTCCATGGGATTCTCCAGGCAAGAATACTGGAGTGGGTTCCCATACCCTCCTCCAGGGGATCTTCCCGACCCATGGATCAAGCCCAGGTCTGTTATGTCTCCTGCATTGGCAGGTGTGTTCTTTACTACTAGTGTCACCTGGGAAGCCCTGACTCAGGGTGAAAGTGAAGTCGCTCAGTCATGTCTGACTCTCTGCAACCCCATGGACTATAGCCTACCAGGTTCCTCCATCCATGGGATTTTCCAGGCAAGAATACCGGAGTGGGTTGCCATTTCCTTCTCCTGGAGATCTTCCCAACCCAGGGATTGAACCTGGGTCTCCCGCATTGTAGGTAGATGCTTTACCATCTGAGCCACCAGGGAAGTCTATTGACCTGACTCAGGGTACTTTAAGCTAAATAGCAGAATAAAATACTATGTTGTATGGGAGTAAATAATCAAAAAAGTAAAGAAGAGAAATTAAAAAAAATTTTTTTAATTGGAGTATAATTTCTTTATAATGTTGCTAGTTTCTGCTGTACAACATGAATCAGCTATATGTATAAGCACATCCCCTCCCTCTTGAGCCCCTGTCCCACCCCTCCCCATACCACTCCTCTTGGTCATCACAGAGCACTGACATAGAGCTCCCTCCTTCCCCCCACCTCCATGTCCACAAGTTTATTCTCTACTTCTTTGCCTCTATTCCTGCCCTGTCAATAGATTCATCAGCACCATTTTTCTAGATTCTATGCACGCACACTTAGTCACTCACTCCTGTCCAACTCTTTGAGACCCCATGGAATTTAACCCACTAGACTCATCTGTCCATGAGTTTCTCAGTCAAGATTACTGGAGAGGGCTGCCATTTCCTTTTCCAAGGAATCTTCCCCACCCAGGGATGGATCTTGCATTGACTGTGTCTCCTGCATTGCAGGCAAATTCTTTCCATATATATGCATTAAAATACAATGTTTGCTTTTCTCTTTTTGACTTACTTCACTCTGTATGACAGATTCTAGGTTCATCCACATCACTATAAATGATCCAGTTTCTTTCCTTTTTTGGCTGAATAATATTTCATTGTATATATGTACTACATCTTCTTTATCCAAAAGACAACATTTTTGATAAGGTATCTAGTTACCACATTCTGTTAATTAAATAATGGTCTGAAGGGGAAGATAATTCATGTTACTCCAAATGGCTATGGACATCAGAAAAAGGCACCGGATGCTCAGTACCCCAGAAATAAGTCTCCACAGAAGAGGTGAGAACTCTCCTGAGAGGGAACCAAAAGCATAGGTAGAATCATAAGAGAGGCACCCCTACAAACAGAGACAGCTGCTCTTTGACCAAACAACAAAGGCCATTCAAAGGGGAAAGAGGCTTTTCAACAAATGGATCTGAAACAACTGGACATCCAAATGAAAATACATAAATCTAAACACAGACTTTAAACCTTTCCAAAAAATTGCCTCAAAATGAATCCTAGACCTAAATGTATAACAGATTTGGCAATAATTTTTAGGTACACCACCAAAAGCACAATACACACACACACACACACACCAAAAAAAAATCAATGAGCTGGACTTTATTAAAAACTAGACTGTGAAAGATGTAAGAGAATGAGAAAGATAAAGTACAGAATGGAAGAAAAATTTTTCAAAGCACATATTTAGTAAAGGAGCTGTGTTCAAAATATACAAAGAACTCTTAAAACCCAAGATAAGAAAATACGTAATCCAATTTTTAAATGAGCAAAATATCTGAACTGACCTCTCGAGTAAAGATATACAACATGGCAAATATATATATAAAAAGTGTTCAACATCAGATGTCTTTGTTGTTGTTTAGTCCCTCAGTCGTGTCCAACTCTTTTGACCCCATGGACTACAGCACGCCAGACTTCCCTGTCCTTCACTATCTCCTGGAGCTTGCTCAAATTCATCTCCACTGAGTCTGTGATGCCATCCAACCATCTCATCCTCTGTCATCCCCTTATCCTCCCGCCCTTAATCTTTTCCAGCATCAGAGTCTTTTCCAATGGGTCCGCTCTTCACATCAGGTGGCCAAAGTACCGCAGATTCAGCCTTAGCCTCAGTTCTTCCAATGAATATTCTGGGTTGGAAATTCCAAATAACAGCAACAATGAACAGTCATTACACGATTATTAGAATGACTCAAATCCAAATTACTGACAGCATCCAGTGCTGATGAGGGTGTGGAAATACAGGCACTCTGGTTCATAGATGGTAGGAATGCAAAAAGGTACTTTAGAAGACAGTTAAACAGCTTTTTAAAATTTAAGCAACCTCAGCATATAATACAATGATTACACCCCTTGATTCACTCATCTAAATGACTTGATAACTTATGTCCATAAAAAACCCACTAATAAACGTTTATAGCAGCTTTATTCATAATTCCTGAAACTCAGAAGTCTAGATGAGATATATGGGAACTATCTGCACTTTCTGTTCAATTTTTCTATCACTTAAAGCTACTCTAAAAAGACAAAGTATATGAATTAAAAAAAAAGCAGAAGAAATAGAGCAAGATCATAGGACAAGTAATTAATACAACATTTATAGAACATTCTACAGTTAAATTATATTCAAATAATTTTAAAATATTTATTTGGCTGTGTTGGGTCTTAGTTTTGGCACAAGAGATCTTCTGTTGCAGCCCACAGGCTCAGTAGTTGTGGCAAAGAGGCTTAGTTGCTCTGTGGCATGTGGGATCTTAGTTCCCTGACCAGAATCAAACCCATGTCCCCTGCACTGAAAGGTGGATTCTTAATCACTGGACTACCAGGAAAGTCCCTCAAATACTTTTTAATTCTCACAGACAGCCCATAAAATATTTTAATCTAATTTTAGACAATAATTAAATGTGAAAAAAATATTATTTCTATATAGATTGTTGGTGAATATCAAATAATAAATTAATGGCAAATTGTGTTCATAATTTATGAATTAAAATTCAGCTTCCAATTCTTCCTGTCTTTCAGTCTTTTCTTACTGTCTTTTCATTTCATAAAGTTGAAAGATAATAATGAGATGAGTTAAAAATTAATTTTTAAACTGCACTAAGTCAAAATAGCAATTGATATAATGAACTCTTCCCTGCAATAAAAATAACAGTGAATATATTAATTAGGATATATAAAGACTTCTGCTTATTTTTCTCTCCTTCTTCCCTCCCTTCCCTAACCTAACTCAATGAACATATTTTAGAGTTCTCAATGTGCCATACAAGGATGAGAATTAAGAGTAAAAGTACAGAAAAATGTATCTCAGCCTCAGTTCAGTTCAGTTCAGTCACTCAGTCATGTCTGACTCTTTGCATCCCCATGTACTGCAGCACACCAGGTCTTCCTGTCCATCACCAACTCCTGGAGCTTAGTCAAACTCATGTTCATTGAGTCAGTGATACCATCCAACCTTCTCATCCTCTGTCATCCCCTTCTCCTCCCACCTTCAATCTTTCTCAACATCAGGGTCTTTACAAACGAATCAGTTCTCACATCAGGTGGCCAAAGTATTGGAGTTTCAGCTTCAGCATCAGTCCTTCCAATGAATATTCAGGACTGGTTTCCTTTAGGATGGACTGGTTGGATCTCCGTGAAGTCCAAGGGATTCTCAAGAGCCTTCTCCAACACCACAGTTCAAAAGCATCAATTCTTCAGCCCTCAGCTTTCTTTATAGTCCAACTCTGGCATCCATACATGACTATTGGAAAAACCATAGCTTTGACTAGACGGGCCTTTTTTGGCAAAGTAATGTTTCTGCTTTTTAACACTCTGTCTAGGTTGGTCATAACTTTTTTTCCAAGGAGCAAGCAAGCGTCTTTTAATTTTATGACTGCAGTCAACATCTGCAGTGATTTTGGAGCCCAAGAAAATAAAGTCTGTCATTGTTTCCGTCATTTCCCCATCTATTTCCCATGAAGTGAAGGGACCAGATGCCATGATCTTAGTTTTCTGCATGTTGAGCTTTAAGCCAATCTTTTCACTCTTCTCTTTCACTTTCATCAAGAGGCTGTTTAGTTCTTCACTTTCTGCCATAAGGGGGGTGTTATCTGCCTATCTGAGGTTATTGATATTTCTCCCAGCAATCTTGATTCCAGCTTGTGCTTCATCCAGTCCAGCACTTTCATGATCTCAGTCTCAAGGGGTCTATAAATTTGAGACAGAAAATCAGAAGCAACTCCATTTTTGGAACGTTAAATATCAAAAAAATCTGTGAGGATAACATTATCTGTTCTATTAACTTTATTCATCCCACTGAATTTCTTCTGGAATATCATTAAGGCACTTATCTCTGGACCTTTACTTTTTTCCTTAGTCATCACTTCTGCCATGATTTAATCACACCTTATGGTGAATGATTTCATTGCCACTAACTTCTTATTTTTCCAGAGCATATACCTAATTAACTGTTCCATTCAACTGATTAAATTTCATCTTCTTTCTTTCTGCATTGAGTTGCATATATCTCATGTAGGGAGTCAAACTATCTGATGCTAATTTGCATCAGGATCTCTAATCTCACTTCAATTCTTAGTGTCTTTTAATAAATTTATATTACTTATTCTTTGTATTTTTAAATTATACTTGATTTACAATGTAATATTAATTTCAGGTGTACAATATAGTGATTCAGTATTTTTGCAGATTATATTCCATTGAGAGTTATTAAAGATAATGGCTACAATTCACTGTTTTATACAATATATCCTTACTCCTTATCTATTTTATAGAATAGCTTGTAACTCTTAATCCCATACACTGAATTTGACCCTCCCCCTTCCCTCTCCCCTTTGGTAACCACAGTTTGTTTTTTATATCTATGAGTGTTTCTGTATTGCATATACTTTCAGTTGTATTAATTTTAGATTCTACATATAATTAATATAATACATTATAGTGCTCTGATTTACTTTAGTAAGCATAATATTCTCTACATCCATCCATGTTGCTGCAAATGGCAGAATTTCATTATTTTATACAACTCAATATCCTCAAAAATCCAATCAATAAATAAGCAGAAGACCTGAATGGAAACTTTTCCAAAGAAGACATACAGATGTCTAACAGGTACATGAAAAGGTGCTCAATATCAGTAATTATTAGAGAAATGCAAATTAAAACAACAAAGATATCACCTCACACCTGGTCAGAATGGCCATCAAGAGCAAGTCTACAAGTCACAAATATTGGAGAGGATGTGGAGAAAAGGGAACACTTGTACATTGGTGCTGGGAAAATAAATTGATGCAACCACTGTGGAAAACAGTATGGAGATTCCTCAAAATAAAAATAGGACTATTATATGCTATTGATTTTTATATGCTAATTTTGTATTCTGCAGCTTTACTAAATTCATTAATTAGGCCTAGTAGGTTTTTGGTTGAGTCTTAAGGATTTTCTTTTTGTAAAATTATGTCATTTTACTTTCGCTTTCCAATTCTGACATCTTTTTAAAAATAAATTAATTTGTTTTAATTGGAGGCTACTATACAATATTGTGGTGGGTTTTGCCATACATCAACATGAAGCAGCCATGGGTGTACATGTGTCCCACCATCCTGAACCTCCTCCCACCTCCTTCCCCACCCCATCCCTCTGGGTTGTCCCAGAGCACCAGCTTTGAGTGCTGTGCTTCATGCATTGAACTTGCACTAGTCATCTATTTTACATATGGTAATCGTCCTGGGTGTTCTTTGGAAGGGCTGATGCTAAAGCTGAATCTCCACTTGGCCACCTCATATGAAGAGTTGACTCATTGGAAAAGACCCTGGTGCTGGGAGAGATTGGGGGCAGGAGGAGAAGGGGATGACAGAGGATGAGATGGCTGGATGGCATCACCAACTGGATGGACGTGAGTTTGAGTAAACTCAGGGGGTTGGTGATGGACAGGGAGGCCTGGCGTGCTACGATTCATGGGGTTGCAAAGAGTTGGACACAACTGAGTGACTGAACTGAACTGAACTGAATATACATGTTTCAATGCCATTCTCTCATATCGTCCCACCCTCGCCTTCTCCCCCATAGTCCAAAAGTCTGTTCTTTAAATCTGTGTCTCTTTGGCTGTCTTGCATATAGGGTCATTGTTACCATCTTTCTAAATTCCATATATATGCATTCATATACTGTATTGGTGTTTCTCTTTCTGGCTTACTTCACTCTGTATAATAGGCTCTAGTTTCATCCATCTCACTAGAACTGATTCAAAGGTGTTCTTTTTTGTAGCTGAGTATATATGTACCATTCCATTGTGTATACGTACCACTATTTCTTTATCCATTCACCTGCCGATGGACGTCTTGGTTGCTTCTATGTCCTAGCTATTGTAAATAGTGCTGCAATTAAGATTGGGGTACATGTGTCTCTTTCAATTCTGGTTTCCTCACTGTGTATGCCCAACAGTGGGATTGCTGGGTCATATGACAGTTCTATTTCCAGTTTAAAGAATTTCCATATTGTTCTCCACAGTGGCTGTACTAGTTTGCATTCCCACCAACAGCGTAAGAGGGTTCCCTTTTCTCCACACCCTGTCCAATATTTATTGTTTGTAGACTTTTTGATAGCAGCCATTCTGACTGGCGTGAGATGGTACTTCATTGTGATTTTGATTTGCATTTCTCTGATAATGAGAGATGTTGAGCATTTTGTCATGTGTTTATTAGCCATCTGTATGTCTTCTTTGGAGAAATGTCTGTTTAGTTCTTTGGCCCATTTTTTATTGTGTCATTTATTTTTCTAGTATTGAGCTGCATGAGCTGCTCAATGCCTTTTATATCCTTTTCTGGCCTTATCACCCTAACTAGGACTTTCAGTACTATGTTGAATATAAGTAGTAAGAGTGAGCATCGTTGTTTTGTTACTCGGGTTAGAAGAACATTTTTCAGCCTTTCACCATTGAGTATGATGTGAGCTTGTCATATAAAGCCTTTATATACTGAGGTAGGGCTTCCCTGGTGGCTCACATGGAAGCGCCTGCAATTCACGAGACCCATGTTTGATCCCTGGGTCTGGAAGATACCCTGCAGAAGGAAATGGCTACCTGCCCCAGTATTCTAGCCTGGAAAATCCCATGAACAGAGGAGCCTGATGGGCTACAGTCCGTGGGGTCCCCAAAAGTCAGACACAACTAAGTGACTAAGCACACATACACATGTTCTTTCTATACATAAATTGTTTAGAGTTTTATCATAAATTGATAAAGAATTTTGTCAGATCTTTTCTTGTGTTTTTTGAGATTATCATAATATTTTTGTCATTGTATTAATGGGGTTTATCACATCTACTGTGGTCAGAATGTAGCCATTCCTTTTACCCTTCAAACATAGTCCTTCTTGGTCTCTGTAGTCCAAGGGAGAATTTCACCCTCACCCGCATATTCTAGGATTTTCACAACATGTCTTATCTGTGGATAGTTGCTAGTTGTCTTCTTTGAGGGTGACTGGAATCAGAAAAGATCTATGTTTCCCTTTTGGTGGTATCACTCCTCCAAGATTTTTCTTTTAAAGGTGTTCAAAATTAATGATGTTTCTCTTAATATGTCACCTAGCAAAAGAAAATGCAAAGATTCTCTAGCACAACTCTTTCATATCAAGTTTAATAAGCTCTCATAAATAAATTAGTGAAAAAAATGAAAATCTCAGAGTCAAAAGCAAACAAACTAAAAACTATGCACACAAGTAAGCAAGGGACCTTAGACGGAAGCAGCAGGAATAAAAATAATAGCAGAAAATATTTACAGAATTATTACTGTAATAATCAGGGACATATAAATTAATTGTATTTACTGTGTTCAAAGAAATATAAGACAAAATGGGCAATGTGTTTAGAGAACAAGAAACTTAAAATGATCAAGAAGATTTGAAAAAACACTAAATAGAATTACTAATAAAACAGAATATTGGATAAGTTTACCTCTAATTTGACACAGATGAGGAGAAAATTAGTAAACTGAAAAATGTTTCTGAAGCCACTGTTTAAAATGCTGGAGAGGGTGTGGAGAAAAGGCAACCCTCTTACACGGTTGGTGGGAACACAAACTAGTACAGCCACTATGGAGAACAGTGTGGAGAGTCCTTAAAAAACTAGAAATAGAACTGCCATACGACCCAGCAATCCCACTGCTGGGCATACACACTGAGGAAACCAGAATTGAAAGAGACACGTGTACCTCAATGTTCATCACAGCACTATTTATAATAGCCAGGACATGGAAGCAACCTAGATGTCCATCAGCAGATGAATGGATAAGAAAGCCGTGGTACATATACACAATGGAGTATTACTCAGCCATTAAAAAGAATACATTTGAATCAGTTCTACTGAGGTGAATGAAACTGGAACCTATTATACAGAGTTAAGTAAGCCAGAAAGAAAAACACCAATACAGTATACTAACACATATATATGGAATTTAGAAAGATGGCAACAATAACCCTGTATACGAGACAGCAAAAGAGACACTGATGTATAGAACAGTCTTTTGGACTCTGTGGGAGAGGGAGAGGGTGGAATGATTTGGGAGAATGGCATTGAAACATGTGTAACATAATATATGAAACGAATCGCCAGTCCAGGTTCGATGCATGCTACTGGATGCTTGGGGCTGGTGCACTGGGATGACCCAGAGGGATGGTACAGGGAGGGAGGAGGGAGGAGGGTTCACGATGGGGAACACGTGTATACCTGTGGCAGATTCATGTTGATATATGGCAAAACCAATACAATATTGTAAAGATTAAAAATAAAATAAAAAAATACAGTACATAAGACAAAAAGATAGAAATTATGAAAAAATAAATTAAAGATGTAGCAAGCAGCATTTTAGAAAGAGTGAAGAAAGAGGCAGATGTGCCTTCTGTAAAATTAATAGCAAAGACTTTTTCAACCCAGTAATAATGAGAGACCAACCCATAGATTTATGAAGCCTACTTAACTTTAATCAAACAAAAGAGAGAAATAGTTCTCTCTTTTGTTTGATTAGTTCATAAAAACTATTTTGTTAAATAGTTCATAAAAATCACATTATAATAAAAACTGAAGAAGATCAAGAACAATGATACATTTCCAAAAGCAGCACTAGGAAGTCATCTTGAATGCGTTGTTTATTCCCCTTCTGAATATGCATGTCATTTATCCTGGCTACATTTTGAAGTTATATTTAAAAATTATATTAAAATTATATTACTATTGAATTGAAACTTTTAATTGTTATTAAAAACCCACCTTAAATACTATATTTTGCATTAGAGTGTATTTTGTCAGGTATCAAGAGCTTTTATTTGATCAGTGTTTGCATTATTTATTTTTATTTTCAACCATCGTGCATCCTTATCTACTAGGTATGATTTCTGTAAATAACACATAACACTTAAATTTTTTTTAATTTACACAATAGTTTTTATCTTTTAATCAGGACATTTAGAGCATCCACATTTACTTTAGAAGCATTTTATCTTTTTAATCAATATCATAATTTTGTGCTTTCTATTTGTCCTGTCTATTGTTTTATTTTTCTGGGCTCCAAAATCACTGCAGATGGTGACTACAGCCATGAAATTAAAAGACGCTTACTCCTTGGAAGGAAAGTTATGACTAACCTAGACAGCATATTCAAAAGCAGAGACATTACTTTACCAACAAAGGTGCGTCTAGTCAAGGCTATGGTTTTTCCTGTGGTCATGTATGGATGTGAGAGTTGGACTGTGAAGAAGGCTGAGCACCGAAGAATTGATGCTTTTGAACTGTGGTGTTGGAGAAGACTCTTGAGAGTCCCTTGGACTGCAAGGAGATCCAACCAGTGCATTCTAAAGGAGATCAACCCTGGGATTTCTTTGGAAGGAATGAGGCTAAAGCTGAAACTCCAGTACTTTGGCCACCTCATGCGAAGAGTTGACTCATTGGAAAAGACTCTGATGCTGGGAGGGATTGGGGGCAAGAGGAGAAGGGAACGACAGAGGATGAGATGGCTGGATGGCATCACTGACTTGATGGACATGAGTCTGAGTGAACTCCGGGAGTTGGTGATGGACAGGGAAGCCTGGTGTGCTGCGATTAATGGGGTCGCAAAGAGTCGGACGTGACTAAGCAACTGATCTGATCTGATCTGATCTGATTGTTTTATTTTCCCCCTATCTTTTCTTGTGCATTTATTTTTCTCAATTTATGTTTCCCTCTATAATTTTTGAAATTATTATTTCTTTTCTTCTTTTTAGCCTTTACTCAAATTTAAAGTACGTGTACTTAAATCATTAATGTCTATAAATGATCATTATCTTTACTCACTTCCAAAACAAAACAAGACCCAAGAACATTCATAGTCTCCCTGTCAAATTACATTCTTGTGCTATGAAGTTCATTTCTATTGATCAAAGGTGAGGACAGGGGCCTCTGTGGTCACTGTGGTGTGTATATCTCAGAGCACACATTAGGCTGAGAATGAAATTTCACATGTACATACTTTAATTTTTTCAATGATAAAAAATATGTTCATTAAAAGTAGCAACACAAAAATGGAAAACTACATATGTAAAATTAAGACTTACCAAGTTAGTCACTTAAATATTATTATATCAATCTTAAAGTACCAGGTTAGACACATATTATTAAACTGTGAGCACATGGATAACAACAGATATTTTTTCTACCAAATATAATAGAGCTTGCAATAATTTGAACCTTTTTTCTATTTATCACAGAACATTCATACCAATATTTGTAGAACTGTCTCATTTATACTTAATGACTGTGAAAGTTTTATGGTAGGAATACATTATAATTTATCTCATTATTTAACTTATTGATAGTTACATTGTTCTTTTTACTTCTTTAAACAAAACATCAATTTGTCACTTGAAAAACAAAGAAAAGTTATGAATAATTATTTCAACAGAAGTTGTGTTGCGGGAACAGAGTTTTATGTCATTTTCATTTCCTCTAAGGCACCTTTTAACAATGATTATGAATATTTATAACCACAAAAAAGATATTTTTAAAAATGAGTATTTGTTACATTTTATTTGAATACAATATATCACTTATTTACATAACAATGTTTTCACATTCTTTGTTCATTTATTATTTTTGAAAAATAACGGCAGAGAAAAGATCATTATAGTTAATATAATTTTAAAGTTTATCTTTGGAAATAAAGAAGAGCTTCATTACACATGGAAGAATAACAAAGTTAATCTATTGGAGCTGAATTACATTGCCTTTTATTTTCTTAAGTGTAAAAAGTACTTTACATATTAAATTTAGAGTAAACATCCTGTCTGATGTTGCGTATGAACAGATCTGTTTCCTTGATCCTGTTTCATTCTGACCCTCTGCTAAGCATCTGATCCATGCAATCTGCATTCAACTATGGAACCAAAGACAGCAGCACTGTCCAGCCCCTGTCCTGGTCATCAACGTTTGCCAGAGGAATTGAATGAACTAAATACAGGTAATGCTGCTATTGCTAAGTAATTCCTCTATTTACTGAGAAAATAATATTATAAATAACTAAGTCCATAGCTAGCTACTTTTAGAAGAAGGGTTTAAAACCTTTTGTTCTTGCAAATGAATTTTAGATTTTCCAATGGAAGGGAATTTAAAATACAATCACTGTCTGAGAAGTAAATATTTATAATGGATTAAGATTTAATATTATTTGGAAAAATATTATTGACTTGGTGGCTGTGAATTCTGCTTTTCTTGCACTGAAAGAGTACATATTGCTAGGAAAATTTATCTACCTAGCAAGAATTAGATGATTTTGTTTCTCACACTCTTTTCATTAACATTAAATTCAACTGTAAGAAGGAGCATTTGTAGACATTTAAATTATAGGTACTTAAACTAATTCTTAAATTTCTATTCTTTCTGCAACTGGTATTACTTCAGATGCTATTGTCCATTATATTCTTATAATTACTATTCTAACTACTACTATGACTATTTTTATAATAATAAAACTTATTGAATGTTTATTGCTTCAAGCACCATGCTATTGACTTTATATACATTAGCTTAATCTCCACAATATATATATGGATAAATATTACTGTTATTCTTATTTTATATAAGAAACTAAGGATAAAAAAAAGCTTGCCACAATTCACAAAGCAACTGCCTAACTGAGCCAATTTTTAAAATTTTGTTATAAGTCTAAAATAGGGACAATTTATGTTTCTAACATGCTTTTAATTCTGTGTCATTATAAATATATGTATATATACATGTGTATATATAAAATTATAACTGTTTATTGCATGCATTTTTCTAACATACTTTCTAGAGTTTTGTGATGAAAGTGTAACATACTCCGAACTCAAACTTCGTGATTCTTCAAATATTCAGAAGAGAAAACTAACTAGGATTTGGAAAGCAAAAGGTAAAAAATGTAAAACTCTAGACTCCTTTTTTTGCCTTCATATTTTAATGAGAAGTCATGAAAATAAAAGGACTAATCTTTCAAATGGAAATCATCCCTCATACACTTTTAAGCAGGTCATAAGGACCCAAAGTCTAGTGTTTAGAGCAAATGGAAATGAACAATGAACAACTGATCATTTTGCTCTGAATAATCAACCATGGCTTAAAATGATGTACCATGCCATAGAATGAAGAATGTTTCTAGATATTTTGGGGGTTGATATTTTAGCTTTGCAAAAGGTAAGTGCTCCTTTTATGCTACAATATTTCTAAAAATGAAATGGACTGAGGGAGGTATATCATAGTAGCCAGATTTTATCAAAACTATCACAGAGTATCTGTCAAGGTCAACAGCTAATGCAGAAGTTATATTCTTAGTTCTGCTACAAAGATGGGGGAAAAAATTGTTTAATTAAAGGAAGGTGATAAATTAAATCCCTTGTAGGATTTCTGAAGTTCTGTTTTTGATCGTAAAATGTCTTTACTAGAGCAACTTGTTACTTCAACATTCCTACATAAAAATATTCATATTTCCTTAGCTATATCCAAATCTTCAAAATAGTTTTTAAAGTTTTCCTTGCAGAGTGGGAATACCAATGATGCAGCACTCCTCTGGATTTCGATTTCATTCAAATTCTAATAGGGTGAATATTCCTAGCCAAAATTCCTTCTAATCCCAACTCCTAATCTTGTTTCCATTGATCATCATGGTGAACTACTTCTTTTTCTCTTTGGGCAGAGTCTCCATGGTGCATTGCTACAGTGATATTTGCCTTGCTTTATTTAATTGCTCTTGCACTAGCTGCATTTATGATAGCTAAGGGTAAGTATTTTTCAGGTTTTCATTAACTTGTTAAAAGTTACTAGAATAGAATTTTGAAGCATTTGAAATTAATTCTAAGGCTTTACTAAAGTTATTTTCCTCATTTGTTATTTTAGTTGCATAAAAGTAATTTTACCAATTCAGTTTTTGAATTATCAACAATAGCTTTGTCCCAGGTGAGCTTATCAAAGATGTTGGTGGATAGCTGTGTATTTTGAAAAAAAATGAAAAATAATAGCAATGTTCTTTATGTTATTGTATTTTTACTGACATTAGACTTAGCAACTGTGAGATGTAAGAAAACTTGGAGATATTTATAGAATTTATTATTTGGGCAGTTAAAAACTAACTGTAAGGACATCAAGTCAGGAATTTGAAAGAAATAATCTAATAGAAGAAATAAAATGATAATGGGCAGAGATTCATCAAAAAATGAAAAAAAAATATTATCAGGATTTTGGACCAAGTCTATATATTGCTTGAACTCAGTGTCCTAATATTAGAAAATATATTAGCTTTTAAAATTATAGACTCATAAATGGTACTATCTGCAAACCAGAAACATGAAAATTCTTTCAAAAATAGAAAGTAAGGTAATTTATGCTTACAAAGCAGAGAAAACAACAGCACAAAACATATGAAGGATAAATTTATTCAAAAGTTATAAGTAGATCTAAATCAGTAGAATATAGTATAATATATAATTTTCAGAAATAGAACTGCCATACAACCCATCAATCCCACTGCTGGGCATACACACTGAGGAAACCAGAATTGAAAGAGACACGTGTACCTCAATGTTCATCGCAGCACTGTTTATAATAGCCAGGACATGGAAGCAACCTAGATGTCCATCAGCAGATGAATGGATAAGAAAGCCGTGGTACATATACACAATGGAGTATTACTCAGCCATTAAAAAGAATACATTTGAATCAGTTCTAATGAGGTGGATGAAACTGGAGCCTATTATACAGAGTGAAGTAAGCCAGAAAGAAAAACACCAATACAGTATACTAACGCATATATATGGAATTTAGAAAGATGGTAACGACAACCCTGTATGAGAGACAGCAAAAGAGACACAGGTGTATAGAACAGTCTTTTGGACTCTGTGGGAGAGGGAGGCGGGAAATGATTTGGGAGAATGGCATTGAAACATGTATAATATCATATAAGAAACGAATTGCCAGTCCAGGTTCGATGCATGCTACTGGATGCTTGGGGCTGGTGCACTGGGATGACCCAGAGGGATGGTATGGGGAGGGAGGTGGGAGGGGGGTTCAGGATGGGGAACACGTGTACACCCGTGGCGGATGCATGTTGATATGTGGCGAAACCAATACAATATTGTAAAGTAAAAAAATAATAATAATAAAAAAATTTTTAAAAAAGAAATAAACATAAAAACTTTGTGTACAATTCCAAACAAAGACATATATGATAATAAATGACAATGTAGAGAAATTGAATAAATATAGCTATATTCTATAGATAAATAAATATCTATTTGGATGCACAAAAATGGTAATTTTTAAGAATGAACTTGAAAAGATCTTAATAACAAAACATGCTGCTGCTGCTGCTGCTAAGTCGCTTCAGTCGTATCCGACTCTGTGCGACCCCATAGATGGCAGCCCACCAGGCTCCCCCGTCCCTGGGATTCTCCAGGCAAGAACACTGGAGTGGGTTGCCATTGCCTTCTCCAATGCATGAAAATGAAAAGTGAAAGTGAAGTCACTCAGTCATGTCCGACTCTTAGTGATCCCATGGACTGCAGCCCACCAGGCTCCTCTGTCCCTGGGATTCTCCAGGCAAGAGTACTGGAGTGGGGTGCCATTGCCTTCTCCGAACAAAATATGACTCCTAGACAAACTGTTTAGTAGCTAGCAAAAGATCAAAGAGTCCCATTCAAATTCATAAGGCAAGCGTGTGCTATGCTATGCTTAGTCGCCCAGTCATGTCTGACTCTTTGGGACCCCATGGACTTCAAGCACACCAGGCTTCCCTGTCCTTCACTATTGCAGAGTCTGCTCAAATTCATGTCCATCGAGTTGGTGATGCCATCAAACCATCTCGTCCTCTGTCGTCCCCTTCTCCTCCTGCCTTCAATCTTTCCCAGCATCAATGTCTTTTCCACTGAGTCAGTTCTTCGCATCAGGCAGCCAAAGTATTGGAGTTTCAGCTTCAGCATCTGTCCTTGCATTGAATATTCAGGGTTGACTTCCTTTAGGATGGACTGGTTGGATCTCCTTCCAGTCCAAGGGACTCTCGAGTGTCTTCTCCAGCACCACAGTTCGAAAGCATCAATTCTTTGGCACTTAGCCTTCTTTATGGCCCCACTCTCACATCCATACACGACTACTGGAAAAACCATAGCTTTGACTAGACAGACCTTTGTAGGCAAAGCAATGCCTCTGCTTTTTAATATGCTTCCAAGGAGCAAGCGTCTTTTAATTTTATGGCTGTAGTCATCTTCCACAGTGATCTTGGAGCCCAAGAAAGTAAAATCTGTCACTGTTTCCATCGTTTCCCCGTCTATATGCCATGAAGTGATGAGACCAGAAGCCATGATCTTAGTTTTTTTTAATGTTGCTTTAAGCCAGATTTTTCACTTTCCTCTTTCACCTTCATCAAGTCTCTTTGCTTTTTGCCATGAGGATGGTGTTATCTGCATATCTGAGGCTGCTATTTCTCTCAGCAATCTTGATTCCAGCTTGTAATCCTTCCAGCCTTGCATTTCACAAGATGTACTCTGCATAGAAGTTAAATAAGCAGGATGGCACTATACAACCTTGATATACTCCTTTCCCAATTTTGAACCAGTGTATTGTTCCATGTTCAGTTCTAACTGTTGCTTCTTGACATGCACACAGGTTTATAATTGCTATTATTCTTTTGGATTTGATGGGCAAAGAAATCGACGTGGGAAAACCTTTTTAGATACAAATATTTGAAATTAAATACTGAAATTATCAGAGAAGGAAATGGCAACCCACTCCAGTATACTTGCCTGGAAAATTCCACGGACAGAGGAGACTGGTGGGCTACAGTCCAAGGGGTTGCAGAGTTGGACACGTCTGAACAGATACAAACACACACACTGAAAGTATATGTGGATGATGTGCTTTCTAACGTAGATATACCAAGAAAATCTACTGAAAAAAAATTCATAATAAAGACACTTCAATAACAATGCTTGAAACAAAGTTAACAGAGTTTCATTATATACCATCTAGAGCTAACATCCAATATTCAGGTCCACATATTAAGCCTCTCACTTTGCATTTCTTCTTTGATATCTTGAAAAACACTTAGCCTACAATATTTTTAAATAGACTTGCTGCCCAGCCATGATCTTACTGGCATCAGTGGGAAAGAAATACTTTAATACTGTTGTCTCTCTTGGCACCTGTCTAGTGAGACAAGCCTAGGAATCATCTGCGTTGTTTAACTGCCACTGATTATTCCAATTTATTGAATAAATACACTTCTCTACAGTTGCATTATTACCCATCTAATCTAAGCAATTCTTTCTCTCTCTTTCTCTCTCTTCCTTAGTCTAGGCTATAAACCTCCTAAAGGTCTAACTGCAATTCACCCTTGACCTCCTCCATTAAATTTCCAGAGTAACCTCTTCAAAATATAATTTTTTTCTTTTTTTAAATTTTATTTTATTTTTTAACTTTACAATATTGTATTGGTTTTGCCATATATCAAAATAAATCTGCCACAGGTATACACGTGTTCCCCATCCTGAACCCTCCTCCTTCTTCCCTCCCCATACCATCCCTCTGGGTTGTCCCAGTACACTAGCCCCAAGCATCCAGTAGCATGCATCGAACCTGGACTGGCGATTCATTTCATATATGACATTATACATGTTTCAATGCCATTCTCCCAAATCACCCCACCCTCTCCCTCTCCCACAGAGTCCATAAGACTGTTCTATACATCAGTGTCTCTTTTGCTGTCTCATATACAGGGTTATTGTTACCATCATTCTAAATTCCATATATATGCGTTAGTATACTGTATTGGTGTTTTTCTTTCTGGCTTACTTCACTCTGTATAATAGGCTCCAGTTTCATCCACCTCATTAGAACTGATTCAAATGCATTCTTTTTAATGGCTGAGTAATACTCCATTGTGTATATGTACCACAGCTTTCTTATCCATTCATCTGCTGATGGACATCTAGGTTGTTTCCATGTCCTGGCTATTATAAACAGTGCTGCGATGAACATTGAGGTACACGTGTCTCTTTCAATTCTGGTTTCCTCGGTGTGTATGCCCAACAGTTGGATTGCTGGGACATAAGGCAGTTCGATTTCCAGGTTTTTAAGGAATCTCCACACTGTTCTCCATAATGGCTGTACTAGTTTGCATTCCCACCAACAGTGTAAGAGGGTTCCCCAATCAAAAAATGGGCCAAAGAACTAAATAGACATTTCTCCAAAGACATACAGATGGCTAACAAACACATGAAAAGATGCTCAACATCACTCATTATCAGAAAAATGCAAATCAAAATATAAATTTTATAAACCCACCAGACTTAGCCTATTAATACTCTAAATTCAATATAAATTTTAAAATCTTTAACATGGTGTATGAAGTCCTTCCTTACTTGGTCCATGGTTTCTATCCCAGCTAGTATCACATACTTTCTCACTCTATGGGTTCCAGTCACAGGTATCTTTTAGTTCCCTGAATGACTCATAGTTAGTATTACCATGTAGCATTATAAAAACAGGGATCATTTTAATAACAAAAATAGATGATGCTAATAATTACACTAGGACAACAAGCATAAATCAGGACTTCTCTGGGTAGACTGATATTAACCATAACTTTATCTGTAATCCTTCTTGCTACAAAGCATATGCATAGACTGCTTTGTTTTTTTGCCTGAAACGGCCTTTCTTCTACATTTCTTCTAAATAGCTAATCCTTAGTAGAGTAATCAATTAACACTATCCATTTATAATTAAGCCAGATTTCTCTGTTACAATATCTTAATAGTGATTCATTTGTAGTACCTTTCACAATTTCACCTGTGTAATTATTTGTGTGATTATTCACTTAAGATCTGTCTCTCCCACTAGCTCGTTAGCTTCTTTAGAAAGAACCCACGTATATATTTGCTCTACATTTTAACCTTTGCTTTTGAAAACTATGTTGTCACATTAGAGGTACTTGGTGAATTTTTTATTACATAAATTAATACACCTAATAAATGCATATGGCTTATGTAAAAGAGATTGTAATCCTTTTAATATTAAAAGACATAAAGAAATACATCTAATGAACTCAGTATATATTAAGTGTACCTTGGTGGGAAGACTAATACTGTGTAGATAATTAAACAATTCTAGATTTATTTAAGATTTATATGATCCCAATACATGTGTATCTTCATGACAAGTATGTTAATTATAAATTATGTTGTTGTTGTTCAGTCACTATGTCATGTCCAACTCTTTGTGACCTGCAGCACACAAGGCTTCTTTGTCCTTCACTGTCTCCCGGAATTTGCTCAAATTCATGTCCATTGAGTTGGTGATGCTATCTAACATCTCATCCTCTGCAGCCCTCTTCTCCTTTGCCTTCAATCTTTCCCAGCATCAGGGTATTTTCCAATGAGTCAGCTCTTCACATCAGATGGCCAAAGTATTGGAGCTTCAGCTTTAGCATCCAGTCCTTCCAATGAATATTCAGGGTTGATTTCCTTTAGGATTGACTCGTTTAAGTCCCATGGAAGTAAAAAAAAGGATTAGCAAAATACATACTGAAATATATTAACAAGAGCGATAGCAATCTAGTCTTTTCAGGTACCAAAACAGTCTATAAAGCTAAAGATAATTTAACATTATAGTATTGGTATTAAATAAATATATTCAAAATAGGAAAAATGAAACAGCTTAATCATAAAATCATATGAATATGTATACCTATGGTATAGATATATTTAGCATTTTAGTTTGCTTGTTTTTTAATTGACATCCTGGCTTAAGTGATACTCAATCCTTACTATACATTTGCCTTTTCTGTTGGGATTTTCTCTTCTCTGTAGACTCTTTTTTTTTTCTTTTCCATTTAGAGAAAACCCTTTAACATTCTTTTAGGGTAAGTTTAGTGCTGCTGAATTCTTTTAGTTTTTGTTTGTCTAAGATGTCTTTATCTCTCCTGCTTCACTCAATGATAATCTTGCTGAATATAGTATCCTAGGTTGCAGGGTTTTCCCATTCAGACCTTTGACTATATCACCCCATTCCCTTCCAGCCTCTAACTATGCAGAGAAATCAGCTCATAGCCTCATGGGTGTCCCCTTGTGACTGACTTTTTGTTTCTTTCTGCCTTTAGAATCCCCTATCTTTAAATTTCACCATTTTAATTGTGACACATCTTAGTATAGGTCTGTTTGGTTTCATCTTATTTGAAACCCTGTGTGCTTTGTGTACCTGGATATCTGTTTCCTTCTTTAAGTTTAGGAAATGTTCAGCCATATTTTCTCCAAATACATTCAAAAAAAATTTTATTGGAGCATAATTTTACATTGTAATGTCAGTTTCTGCTCTACAGTAAAGTAAATCAGTTATATGTACACATATATCCACTCATTTTTAGATTTCTTTCCCATTTAGGTCACCACAGAACATTGTGTTAAATAGTAGAGTCTCATTAGTTATCTGTGTTATAGATGGCATGCAGTGAGTGAGGAATCTAGGAGCACAGTGAGGCAGCAGCTGCTACATCAGACCTCTTTCTGCTTTGTTTGAAGGCACTTGGCAGGCAAGCCAGCATCTGCCTTACGAGTGGAGTTTAAGCTTCTTCAGCCCCTCTCTCCATCCCAAATCTTCTCCAACAAGCCTAGGGGGCTTGCATCCTCCATGTAGGACCCCTGGACTGGGACACCTGGGCTGTGGCACAACCGTCTCATGTCCCAGGGCGAGTGTTCACCTGTACAATCTCCCTTTTGCTCTTAGTCTCCTCCAAGGATACAGGTTCTGCTTTTTTTTCCAGTCTTACCCAATTACATGTGTGTCATTCTTGTAGTCTTGGTTGCATAGGAGTACTTCTGCCAGTTTCCAGTTCATTTTCCATGACAATTATTCCACAGGTAGTTGCATTTTTGATGTGTGTAGGGGGTGGTGAATTCCATGTCTTCTTACTCTGCCTTTTTGATCCTCTTCTAGTACATTTATTCTTATGAGTCCAGCAATGCATCTGAGACTCAAACTGCGCTACTATGGTCAAGAGAATTTAAAGTCTCCCTCATATGAGCCTGCACTTGGCTGATTGAAACTTTATGTCCAACAAGTTACATGATCTTGTAGTTGGACTAGGATCAGATCTTTAAAAAGTAGGCATGCAGAAAGATTTTCTTTACAGTTTGTGTGAAGTCTCCAAATTATCTTAGAAGCAACCATAGGCCATTCAGACTAAATAAAATAAATTCAAGCTAGGAGCGTTCCAGTCACTCTATTTTTTTTCAAATCAAGTTTAGCCAATGAGAGGGCCAGATTCTCCAAAACAAAACAAAATACATCATGTGAAATGATGAGGGTTAAAGGTTTCATATTTGAAAATAGAAATATGGATGTTAAGAAAAAATGACATAATTTTAGAAATTGTTTATTTTAATGAGCTTGAAATTTAAAATATAAATAATTGATAGCTTGAAGATCTTTGAAAGGGTAGCATTAGTAAAGCTGTGTAATGGGGGTGTCAATTTTAGAGGCATCTTGAGAAAAACAGTGGATAGTGATAGAGAGTTTGTAGAATATTATAAAAGTTCCACATAAAAATAATGAAAATCTGAATGGGGAAAAGGTTATGGTGCTGTGAAAAAGTAAATAGATATGTGAAGCACTGTAGTAATAGAATAAATAGTACTTTGTGACTAACTGGATGTGTGCTATGTCAAAGGCATTTGCTTCAGAGGCAACTTTGGTCATTATGTCCTAATTGGGTTTACTAATTGTTTAGAATAGCATCAATCAGATGTGGAAATCTGCAATGATTAAAGCATGTGTCATTACCTCATAAACGTCTGTCATAAGAAAAATGTTTTATATTTAATGTCAGTTATTTGCAAGTGATAATTCCAATTTACTCCACAGCTAATCATTTAAAAAATAAATGGATAAGTTATATTTAAACTTTTCTGAATTTCTATTTTATTTGCATTCTTAAAGGTTTAAAAGTGATAAATCTTAAAATGTATTTTCATTTGTAAATTTTACAAATTCCAGTTAATTGTCTAGAAGAAATTCTGAATACATATGAAAACAATACGTCAAATGTGCCTGGACGCTGCAACACAATATAGCAAAACCGAGGTAAGTATTGAATTGCAATGAGAATCTTGCTATCAATGTAAGTTGTTTAAATTTAGATGCATATATACAATTAATAAATACAAAATCAAAGTTAGTAACTATGGCTCACTTTTCAGAAAAATTCTTAAATATCATGGGCTTCCCTTGAAGTTAGGGAGGATAATTAAAAACAATAATACAAAAATTATGATACACAGAGTTAGCATGGGTGACAGTTATCCTCATGGATGCATTTTTTGTTGTCAAGGTAACTGGTCCTTCTCTGAAGAAAACTGATATCTTATTTCTGCTGAAAATAAGATCTTGGCAGCAAGGAAATTGTCCTGAAGCCCTGAGCTCCAGTCTTATCAAGAAATATAACAAAGAAGAATTGGAAATGTATGGCACAATAACCCTTCCCACATTTTCTTATACGGAAGATAATTATAGAGACATTTTAACATTATGTGTTCATTCAAGCATGCTAAACTCAACATATTGTAATAATTGATTGGAGATCTCTTAATCAAACCCAAACATCAAAATATGGGCTTAAATGGTTATGTGATTTTTAAATTTTAAATATATTTGTACATAGAAGTAAATGCTAATATATTAAAATCTCAGACCCTGGTAAATAAATAAGAGGAAACCACATAGCACGTATACACTAAGGAGCGTTTAGTCACAATCAGCACTTAAAAAATACCTAACATTTATTGATTGCTTCTAATGTTCCCAATACTACTTCAGTGTATCACTATATTAGATCATGCACTGCCCCAATAATTCCTACAAAACTGTACTATTTTTATGGCTGTCATATTAATAAAGAAACTGAGACCCAGAAAGAATGAGGAATTTTCCAAAGTTGTATAGCTAGTAAAAAATAGAAAGATAATTTAAGCCAAGATAGGTTTAGTCTAGAGATTACACATGGAACCATTATGCTATGCTGACCTCAGAACAGTAAGTCATGTCAGATCAAGATGTAAAAATATTGCTTCTTCAGAAATAGTCAGTAAATCTGAGGGCTGCAGATTTACATTTTCCCTACCTGGCTGTATCTTTCAGAGAGAAACAAATGAGAAAAATAACTTTCAAGAATGAAATATTATACTAGCTCTTTATAAAGAGTATTTTATGAATATTTTATACTAATCAGTCTCTGGAATATGGAAGAAAGAGACTAATAGAAGTGATATTTTTCACCTTAGTAGACTCCAGCAAGCTTAAAGAATATAGGTCTCCTTTATTTTTAGTTCTCATCTACTATGCGACTGTATATTATTTCTTTTTTTATTGCATTCAAGTTCTGTTATTGCCTTTAATAAAGACTTCAGTCTATAGCATGATGATAAGTTGTGGCATATATGCTGACAATTTCCATATGATGCCTTTGGGAGACACACCTCATAATTTCAGCATTCCTCCCTGCCAAGGCTGGTCTCTGCTCTAAATAATTCCTGACAATCTTTCCCAGTTGCACTACTACCATCTCAATCACACAAAATGCTCTAAATTGAACTTGTATATACAGATCATTGGGCTTCCCGGGGCTCAATGATAAAGAATCTACCTGCCAATGTAGGAGACGCAGGTGACATGATCCCTGGGTTGGGAAGATGCCTTGGGGGAGAAAAGACAACCCACTCCAGTATGCTTGCCTGAAAAATCCTATGGACAGAGGAGTCTAATGAGCTATAGACTATAGCGTTGCAAAGAGTCAGACACCACTGAATGACTGAGCATGCATACATATCAATAGTGAACTCTTTCCTCTTTCAGGAAAAACAATTTTTAAAATGTATATACAAAGTAACACATTTGTTAAGGCAGTGTCTCCTAATGATCTCTTACCTCAAAATGTGATTTTGTAAATACAGGTTACCCATAACTTACAGTGGAATAGCTAATATCTGTGAATATTCCAAAACTGATAGAAGACATCAAACTACATAATGCCAGAGCATTCTGAATTCCTATCGGGTGAACAAAATAAAGACAGTGTTACATATATCATGTTTAATTGCTGAAAACCAAAGATAAATGGAAGCTGAAAGGCAGGCAGTAAAATACAGAATATTTGTATTTGTATATTTGTATATAAATATACAAAATATATATTTGTATATTTATTTTTTAATGCTTTTTTTTTGTCTTTATTGAGTTTGTCACAACATTGCTTCTGTTTTCTGTTTTGTTTTTTTTTTAGCCCATGAGGCACACCGGATCTTAGCTCCCTGACCAGGGATTAAACCCACATCCTCTGCATTGTAAAGTCGAGTCTTAACCACTGGACAACCGGGGAAGTCCAGAATTTACTTTTAAAGAAGTAATCAGTAGCTAATATTGGAGAAGGCAATGGCACCCCACTCCAGTACTCTTGTCTGGAAAATCCCATGGACGGAGGGGCCTGGAGGGCTGCAGTCCACGGGGTCGCTTGGAGTCAGACACGACTGAGTGACTTCACTTTATTTTTTCACTTTCATGCATTGGAGAAGGACATGGCAACCCACTCCAGTGTTCTTGCCTGGAGAATCCCAGGGACGGGGGAGCCTGGTGGGCTGCCGTCTATGGGGTCGCACAGAGTCGGACACGACTGAAGCGACTTAGCAGCAGCAGCAGCAGCAGCAGTAGCTAATATATAAAAAGAAAAAAGAAAGCATGGAAGTATTGAAAGACAATTGTTATACAAAACTCTATCCCCAGAGAAAAGATAATTATATGAGAATCATATGAAGATATAATTATATTCCATAAGTGAAATAAAGATAATTTAAGATAGGTAGAGAAAAATTGTCATTACCTTAGGTCTATGCTAAGGATGTACTATAATGTCCATTAGAAAATAATCCCAAATGGAACCTCTAAGATTCAGGATAAAGGGCAATGAAATAGGGAAATGCAGGTGTAAATCTAAATGAATAGTGGTTATATAAAACCATATTAGTGTCTCTAGTTTAAAATTGCATAAGCTTGAACTACACTGCAAAGGACCTAAGGCTATGGCCCAGAGAGTAAAGAATCTGCCTGTAATGTAGGACATGCAGGTTAAATCTCTGGGTCAGGAAGATCCCCTGGAAATATTGCTTGGGAAATCCTATGGACAGAGGAGACTGGGGAACTACAGTACACGTGATCACAAAAGAGTTGGATGTGACAGCAAAAACAACAAGAAGGCTATTAAAATGTCTAAGAAGAGGTAAAATAATTATTTATCTTAGTCATTACTAGGTCAAGAATGCATGTTGAAATTTTTAGTTATTTAGAATAACTGCTAAAATAATAAAATATTATGTAGTTATGAAGCTAATGTGAAGAAAGCAATGGCACCCCACTCTAGTACTCTTGCCTGGAAAATCCCATGGACGGAGGAGCCTGGTGGGCTGCATGCAGTCCATGGGGTCGCAAAGAATCGGATACGACTGAGCGACTTCCCTTTCACTTTTCACTTTCATGCATTGGAGAAGGAAATGGCAACCCACTCCAGTGCTCTTGCCTGGAGAATCCCAGGGACAGAGGAGCCTAGTGGGCTGCCGTCTATGGGGTCGCACAGAGTCAGACATGACTGAAGCGACTTAGCAGTAGCAGAAGCTAATGAAGGAATTAATTAATGGAATGATAATAATTTAGTGGATAATTCTTTTTCCTTAATTTATTTATTTGTTTATTCATGTTTGGCTGTGCTAGGTCTTCCTTGCTGAGTGCAGGCTCTAGAGCTGAGGCTCATTAGTTGTGGCACACAGGCCTAGCTGCCCTGCATGTGGAATCTTCCCAGACCAGAGACTAAACCAGTGTCAGGCAGATTCTTAACTACTGGACCACCAGGGAAGTCCAAACAGCTAATTCTTAATTAACAGATAATACTCCACAAAATCAATGAAGTAGAAGATTTCATATCAGAATCATTCTTAGACAAAGACAATCAATCTGAGGGTTGCAGGAGTTAAAGCAAGAATTTCAGCCTTATCCTTTCTGGGTATTCAGGGACCCATAAAGTATTGAGGGTGGATATTGGAGTATGAGAATGAATAATTCTAATCTCAAAAATGGAAGTAAGCTCAAATGCCTCCAAGTCAGAGTTTTCTTGTATTCTCCTTTTCCTATCAACTACTTTCACTTGCAGACTAATTTTATTTACTTCTGTCAATTGGTCATTTATTTAAAAACTACTTCAGCTCGCTTGACTTCTTCACAGTTCTTAACAGATTCATTTATCTCAGATGAATATATATAGTTTAGTAGCCCATAATGTAATTTTCTCAGCCTCTTTTTCTAGAAAAAGAACCATGTGGTTTTGTGTGAGGAAGCCACACTAAGGAACTTCATCTTTGTGTAATCTAACTCCCCATTTATTTCAGCTTCAAGTAATGGCCTAATATAAATTTTCAAGGTCCTTTTTGCTCTATTTCTCTCCCTTAACATGTGTTTCTGTAAGAACTAGTTTATTATCTTCATGAGGAACTGATGGTAACTGATTCTTCAAATCATTTTAATAGCTGAGGCTCCAAATATACTTACTATCTTAATTTCTACTTTCAGTGAATTTTCTGCACTAGGATTTTACAGTCTCCAGATATAATTCCTGTGATTGTCTTATTACTGACTACTCTATTTAGGTTGAATGCCTCATCATTGTTCTCTCAAGAGAAAATGTGCGTATCTCACCCTAAGTTTGTTGTAAAGAATATGCTCCACTTCCAAAAGGCCATTATCTTGGGAAAGAGTAGTTTATAATGTTGATAATAGTAATAAACATGGCAGACACTGCAGGTAAAAGCTGAAGGACTCTACAGACCTATATATACTGGAGCAAGAGGTTAGAGGAAGAGACATACAACAGATCATCTAAAGGCTCTGAGAACAAGCTGAGAAGTTAGGACATTTAAAAGCAGCCATATATGTGAGGGCAGAGAAGCCAATGGCACCCCACTCCAGTACTCTTGCTTGGAAAATCCCATGGACGGAGAAGCATGTTAGGCTGCAATCCATGGGGTCGCTAAGAGTCAGACACGACTGAGTGACTTCACTTTCACTTTTCACTTTCATGCATTGGATAAGGAAATGGCAACCCACTCCAGTGTTCTTGCCTGGAGAATCCCAGGGACAGGGGAGCCTGGTGGGCTGCCTTCTCTGGGGTCGCACAGAGTCGGACACGACTGAAGTGACTTAGCATAGCATATATGTGAGGGAATAAAAATCTACACAGAGACTCAGGCAAGATGCAAGTTCAAAAAGGCCTGAGAACCCTGTTTGAGAAAAGCACATTAGGAACTTGTTCAGAAACCAGTGATCTTTAACAAACAGCCACTCTTATCTACTGATCTTGGACTTAAGCTGCAACATACAGCTCTTTAAGGATACCTGGCAACCCCTTAGAAATTTATTTTTCATAGCATTGGTGAAAGGTATATCTTCTGGATCACCTCCCACATGTGTATGAGAGGGCCTTGAATGACAAATCCACTTTAATGTTCTTATCTCCTTAAGCCATTGATATTCCTTCCTCTACATTAAACCAAGGCAGGCCCAGCATTCAAGCTCACTTAGCATGGACTGTTTGTCGAATCTTTGTGTTGTACACCCCAAACTAATATATTGTATGTCAGTTATATCTCAGTGTAAACAAGATCTGTTGAAACTAATAAACTAAATCAGCAAAGTTACAGGATACAAATCAACACACAAAAATCAACTGGGTTTATATACACTAAAAATGAGCTAGTGAATTATGAAAAAATTAAACAATCCCATTTATAATAGCATCAAAAACTAATAAAACACTTAATGATAAACTTAACCAAGGAGGTGAAAAACTTGTACACTGACAACAAATCATTAATGGAAGAAATTAAGAAAGACACAAATGAATGAAAAGACAATCTATGTTTATGGATTGGAAGATTTAATATTGTGGAAATGTCCAAATATTGGGCTTCCCAGGTGGCGCTAATGGTAAAGAACCCACCTGCCGATGCAGGGGACATAAGAGACATGGGTTCAATCTCTGGGTCGGGAAGATACCCTGGGGAGAAGGGAATGGCAACCCACTCCGGCATTCTTACCTGAAAAATCTCCATGGACAGAGGAGCCTGGCGGGCTTTAAGCCATATAGGGTCACAGAGTTGAACACTACTGAAGCAACTTAACATGCACACACAGATGTCCATATTATTCAAACTAATCTGCAGATACAATGCAATTTCTATCAAAACCCGAATGGCCTTTCTTTTTAACAAAAAAATAAATAAACTGAATACTAAAATATGCATAGAACTGCAAGATATCCTGAATAATGTAAGCAATTTTGAGCAAGAAGAACCAGCCTGAAGGTATCACACTCTTTGATTTCAAAACATATTACAAGGCTACAATAGTCAAAATAATATGATACTGGCATATGCAGCAACACAGAGAAGCCTGGAAGACACAATAAGAGAAAGAAGCCAGACAGAAGGACAAATACACATGATTCCACTTACATGAGGTAATGAAAAGAGTCAAATTCATAGAAACAGAGAACAGAATAGTGGTTACCAGAGACTGAGAATGGAGGAAATGGGGAGCTGCTGCTCAATCAGTATAAAATTTTAGTTCTGCAATACAAATAAGTTCTAGAAATCTATTGTAGAGCATTGTCACTATACTTTAAAATTTTTTAAGAGTGTGGATATCATGTTGTGTTCTTATCACAATAAAAATAAATAAAAATGTTCAGAGTGGTTAAAAAAAAAGACAAGTTACTACACCCTATACTGTGATTAACTGAATTTCTATTACTATAGTTCTGTATGGTTAGAATGTATGGAGAAGAGAGGAAAAACCACATGCATACTACCAAAATTCTGACTCCAAAATAGTGTCCACTTTGTCACTATCTATTTCTGTCAACCCTTTAGAAAAAATGACTTCAGAAAACAGATTTTATCAGTTCTTTTTACTTCTGTTAAGTGACACTCCCATAACCATGTCTAAACCATTGCAGATTTTTTTTATCTCTTCAATGAATGAATGCATGCATGAATGTACAAATGGAGCCTGGAGAGGAATAGCATTCTAAAATTGAGTAACTTTTAAGAACCAACCAAGATCTTGGGGAATGGAAAGAAGAGAGGAGTAAGATAGAGAGAGGGGATTAAGTGATACAAATTACTATGTATAAAATAAATAGACTACAAGGATATATAGTAGAGCACAGGGAGTATAGCTGATATTTTATAATAACTATAAATGAAATCTAACCCTTAAAAATTGTGAATCACTATGCTATATACCTGAAGCCTATATAATATTGTAAATCAACTATACCTCAATGAAAAAATAAATGCAAAGAATGTATTTTTATAAAAGAGGAAGAAAAGAATCAACTATGAACAGCTTCAACACCAATGTGAGAGTTGTTGTTGTTACTGTTAAAGCACTAAGTCGTGTCCTACTCTTTACAAACTCATGAAATGCAGCACGCCAGGCTTCTCTGCCCTTCACCATCTCCCAGAATGTGTTCACACTCATGTCCATTGAGTTGATGATGCCATCCAATCATTTCATTCTCTGTCGCCCTGTTCTCCTCTTGTCTTCAATCTTTCCCAGTATCTTTTCTAATGAGTTGGCTTTTCGCATCATGTGGCCAAAATGTTGGAGCTTCAGCTTCAGCATCAGTCCTTCCAATGAATAATCAGGATTGATTTCTCATAGGATCGACTACTATGTAGGAAAGGAAAACTGAATTGAATAGATTTATTTAAAAATGATTATAATCTTTCCAATTTATCGACTGAGTGGGGTAATCTAATGAGAAAAAGTACAGAGTATCTAGAAAAGTAGCAGCACAAAGCTAAATGATATGACAACAGAATATTGTCATGACAACAGAATGATATGACAAGCTATTTAGCATTCAAATCTAATTTTTTTAAACTTTTTACTTGGTATAACCAATTAACAAAGTTGTGATAGTTGCAGGTAAACAGCCAAGGGACTCAGTCATACACATACATGTATCCATTCTCCCCTAAACTCCCTCCCATCCAGGCTGCCACATAACTTTGGGCAGAGTTCCCTGTGCTATAGAGTAGGTCCTTGTTGGCTATCCGCTGGAGTTTGAGATGGACAAATCTAATTTTAATTGATCCAAATTGGGTGGACATTCTCTTCCTTTCCTTCTTCAACCTGCTGAACAAGAGATGTCAAACGTCAGTTGTTTCGAGTGCCTGATTCTGTTAAGTGTTAGATCTATAAACTTGAATAATATTCACAATCCCTAGAAGATTAATTCTCATCATCTGAAAAAATGTAAAACTAAACTGAATAGAAATATGTCCTGAGAACAGTTCAATGTATAAACATATAAAAGTATTAACATATACCTAGCAACTACTACTAATAATAATAATTAGAATAAAAAACATGTATGTTGGGGCTCACAGGACAGAGGGTGATATTTAGAGTAAGCTTGGAAATTAAATTTTAACTAAAGAACCTGCACCCTGATATGGCACAATGCCGAAATTTTCAGAAATGCTACATAGTCATTATCAATGAACCTGTCTTCTTTGTTCACACCTTTATGCATCAGTTGAATACGCTCTTATCAGTTCAATAGTTTATACGTGTGTGGCTGAAACATCACACTGTACAGTACAGAATATTTCCAACCACAGACTTGTTGCTGCTCAAAACAACAGTTAACACTTACACTAGTCTTGATGTGACTATACAGTTCCGGGGAAGAGTTGGAAGGGTCATGGAAAACATGAAAACAGCATGGTTGATTAAAAGAACAAGCAGCAGCTGCAAAATATATTAGGAGTCAAAGCAGTGTACCTGGCCAAGGAGTAGAAGATGAAGTTTAAAGAGGAGAGAAAGAGACCAAAAGTGAGGTGCACAACCCTGGATGTGCGTGATCACTGTTACTTTAACATCATTGTTTGTGTTGTTATCATTCAGGCAGGCAAGTGTGATCACAGGAAATCACACTAGATTCAAAATCATGACAGTCTTTACCCACTAAAAGAGTAGGGTGAAAGAATAAATACCCAAACAAAAGAAAAATAAATAAATAAGTAAAGATGATAATCATAAAGCATTGACTGGCCTGTGGATACTCTAACCACATTTTATATGAGATCTATTTTAACCTAAAAATTCATTTTAATATAATAGAATGCATGCTGCTGCTGCTGCTGCTGCTGCTAAGTCACTTCAGTTGTGTCCGACTCTGTGCGACCCCATAGACGGTAGCCCACCAGGCTTCCCTGTCCCTGGGATTCTTCAAGCAAGAACACTGGAGTGGGTTGCCATTTCCTTCTCCAATGCATGAAAGTGAAAAGTGAAAGGGAAGTTGCTCAGTCGTGTCCAACTCTTAGCGACCCCATGGACTGCAGCCTACCAGGCTCCTCTGTTGGTGGGATTTTCTAGGCAAAAGTACTGGAGTGGGGTGCCATTGCCTTCTCCAAATAGAATGCACAGAGGTAGCATATTCTATAGATGGAAATACTGGAAAATAAAGACACATCAGGAACACCTAAATTGCCATGGGGAAGGGTCTCAATAATACCAAACAAAAGTTATTCTCGTTGCTATTAAATACAATTTTTAAAAAATATTTACCTTAGTAAAAATCTTTATTGTCTGTGTCAATTTCCTCAGCACCACTGAAAAGTGATTGCACTCAATGGAAAGTTTTCAGAACAGGCAACTCACACTAGAAGAAAAGAAAGCTATCATATGACAAAAATTATTCCTGAGATAAAAAGTGAATCACACAACCATGGTTTTGCAGAATATATTAAGAGAATCAACCTATTCTTAGAAATCAGTTGCAAGACTGTGTAGTTAAATGTCAGTTTTAGCAAGAACACAATCTAAAATTTAAAGCTTATTTTACAAATAGAAGTCAAATTTCTAAATTAAAAACATGTTATTCTAATCCAGAGTGACATGAGACATAGCCAACATGAATCACACATAACATCCAACAGAGTCAGAAAATAAAGACAAATCAAAAGACAAACAGTGATTGTTCTCTTACAGACAGTGCTTTCTCATCATTTCTTTAAAGGAAGTATAATGTGTAAAGTCCATGATATCATATGTAAAGCCTGTGAAGAGAAAAGAATTTTAAGATTAATACTTTTTATTAATAAGCATTACATATGAATACATAAATGAATTAGTTCCCAGTGAGGTCATTTGAAAATCAAGTATAATAATATTTGTTCAGCAAAATGTAAAATGGGAAATCTATAATTAGCTTAGTTCAGGCCCTGGAGCCAAACAGATAAAAATGTTTTACTTTACAAAGATATGGATTTTGGCATTGTGGATAAGGGATAAGACACTTGTATCTCTCATGTCAGTATATCAAATAAAGTATTCTCAATTCTTTTTTTGCCAAACATGTTTTCAATACAACACCCCTTCCCACCATTCCTGAACCCTTCTACACATGGTTCCATATTGATAATTTATCTTAGTGATCTTACCCACGTGTCACAATAAAGAAGCTGACATGCAGATTAGACAAGATAGGTTTAATGAATCTCTTCACAAAATAACTGTGTTAACAAGTCACACTTGTGATTGGGTACAAGAAATATCTCTCCCAAAACACTGTGGTCCTTTGTCCTTGGGAGACCTGCTTTCTTCCACCCTGTGTCAGTCACTACCCTTTTTGTCCCCCTCCACTTCCCCTGCTCTGCTCCTAACTCAGGTGCTGTTTCCCACAAAATATATGTCAATTTTCACGCCAACCAAATCCGGTCCAATTCAGTCAGTGGGAGCAAGTGGCTCGACATTTGAAAGGTGGGAAGTGGTGAGAAGCCTGGTGTTCTTGCATCTCTCTCTCTGCTTCAGGCTACATCTCCCACCATGGCTACATCTCCCACCATGGTTACACCAAATGGATTTAACTCCTGCCAAACAGCAACTGCCTCTGCTTCCCAGCCTCCACCAGACACCATCCCACCAACTGGAATTGTGGTCCTGGTTCCCACTAAATGGCTTTGGAGACCCACCTGCTCCCTCATCTCCTCCAGCCCTGGGAATGGTCCCCACTTTCTGTTTTGCTCATCTCTGGGCTGTCTTCTTTCTCCCTGTCTTTTCAGATCTATAACTGCTTTGGAAATATTTTCCTGTATTAAATTCCCTCCATTTAATGATCTGGCCTGGGCTTAGTGTACCTTACTGGACCCTTACCAGTGCTGCTCCCTTCTTCAAATAAGATCCAAACTAATCGACACATCCTTGCTTGCCTGACTAGTCCTCCAGTCTCATTTCCTATCCCTCTTCTCTTCATTCACTCAGCTCTGGTCACAATGCCTTCTTGCTGTTCCTCAAACAAACCATGCCATCTTGCATCTGAAAGCCTTTGCATTGTTTTCATGGCTCCTCCCCAAAATGTTTTGGAGGCTTGCTCCTTCATTTCGTTTATATTTTGTGCAGGTTTCATTCCTGGAAAATCCTCATGGAGCCCTGTACCTATAGTTGTCCTCACTGGGGCAGTGAACTTGCACCGATTTATTTTCCAATCATGACCATCCCCTCAAATCAGACATCCTGTGTCCCACACCTTCTGTTTGAGCTCTATATTTAAAAAATATATATTTATGTATTTATTTGGCTGTATCAGGTCTTTTTTGCAGCACAAGTCATCTTTGTTGTATCATTCAGGGTCTTTGATCGTGGTGCACCAGCTCTCTAGTCATGACACACATGCTCCAGAGTGTGCAGACCGAGGAACGCCATGGCATGTAGGACCTTTGCTCCCTGACCAGACACTGAACCCAGCCCCCTGCAAGACCCTCAGGGAAGTCTGGTTGAGCTTTATATTTGACTAGACAATATTCTTATATAGTTGGAGAAGGGAATGCAACCCACTCCAGTATTCTTGCCTTGAAAATCCCATGGACAGAGGAGCCTGACAAGCTACAGTCCATGGGGTCACAAAGAGTCCGACATGACTGAGTGACTGCGCACATTCTTATATAGTATCTATATTTGTTTGCTATTGCTACAGCAACGAATCACTACAATCTTAGTAAGTAAATGAAAACAACAAAAATTTATTCATAGTTTTGGAGGCTAGAAATCTAAATGAGGGCCAGTGTTAAGATTTCATCAGGACTGGTTTCATCTGCAAGCTTAAAGTCTCATCCTTGTCTCACCCAGCTTTTGTGGCTGCCAGCATTTCTTGAATCGTGGCCACATCACTCCAGTCTCTGTTTCTGCAGCCACATCACTTTCCCCCCTCTCAATGATCACCTGTCAAGGCGCACTCTACTTCCATCCTGAAAGGACACTTGTGATTACATTTAGGACACATCTGGATAATCGAGAATAATCTTCCTATCTCAGGATTCTTAATTTGCAAGCTTAGAGGTGTGGGAACATGGACATTAGCATTATCAGTTGGGCATACATTATCACAAGTAATAGAATTAGCTTCAAAATCATGATTGCTTTTATTTGGAAGAGGAAGGAAGGAGGAAGAAGAGACAGAAAAAAAATGTGAAATAATATGAGGCTGGAAAAGTCTTTAATGAAAGTTAGAATTATATTAGGATGGAGAAATCATTAATGCAAGTCATATATATGATGATATAAATGTTACAATCATATTCTAAATGATATATTTATTCCCCAGAGATTTCTTTTCAAGTGAGTGCATTGAGCAACATATTTTTTAGAAGAAAATACTGGGAAAGAAAATGCATTAACAGGAAAAGCTCCCAAATACTTGGCATACTTTCCACTTCTATTAAAAAAAATAAAATTTTTTGAAAACTTAAATTATTCCCCCTTAGGGAACTAAATTGTAATTGGACAAGAAAGTTATAAGAACAGATATATAGATATTCATGCTAAGCAAAACAGAAAACTAGACTAAGCAAACATGGTAAAAATAATTCTTAAAATAATAAGTGAATGAGACAGGCATGAGTTACAGAACATGTGGAAGGAAACAATCCATTCCTAGCAACCAGCTCTAAAACCTCTGTATTTAAATGGAAGTTTTTGGAAGATTATAGAAAGCTAAGAATTTAAAGCAATAAGATTTTAAAATCCATGTTTGTTATGGGATAAAACCTTAAGAGATGAATAAGAAAACTAACAGACAATAAAAAGGGTTAAAGACAGCACCAGTTCAGGGATTGTGTTAAGTACAAGATACGGTCACACTACTTCTTCTCTCTCTCTCTCTCTGTAGATTTATTTAGAGAGAAACACATTCCACAGACAGAGAGTAGCCATCTCAGAAGGCAAGAGGCCCCAAAATATGGGGTGATTAATTTTTATGGACCGGGTAATTTCAGTGCTTCCCTGATGGCTCAGCAGATAAAGAATCTGCCTGCAAAGCAAGAGACCTGAGTTTGATCCCTAGGTCAGGAAGACCCCCTGAAGGAGGAAATAGCAACGCATTCCAGTTTTTTTGCCTGAAAAAAACCCATGGACAGGGGAATCTGGTGGGCTACCGTCCAAATAGTCATAAAGAGTCAGACACAACTGAATGACCAAGCACACACAATGAATAGGAGAATTTTTCCAACATTTTGGGGAAGGGGCAGGGATTTCCAGGACTTGGTCCAGTGCTCACTTTGTTTCCTTTTATGGTCAGCTTCAGAACTGTCATGGTGCCTGTGGGTATGCCCTTTAGCTTATGCTAATGAATTATAATGAGCATATAAAGAGGCTCAAGGTCTACTGAAAGTTAAATCTTCCGCCATCTTGGACCTAGTTGGTTCTAACTACATTTTCTTTTTCCAGTAATAGACCTAGATATAGATGCCAAATCCCTTATATGTTTTATTTTTGGTTGAAAATACACACACACACACGCATGTATCTTTCTGGGGAAAGCCTCATTCAGTGATCAAATTGCTTTACTAAGAAGAAGGACCAGAAACTATAAAACTCCTAGAGGAGAACATAGGCAAAACACTCTCTGACATACATCACAGCAGGATCCTCTATGACCCACCTCCCAGAATATTGGAAATAAAAGCAAAAAGAAACAAATGGGACCTAATTAACCTTAAAAGCTTCTGCACATCAAAGGAAACTATTAGCAAGGTGAAAAGACAGCCTTCAGAATGGGAGAAAATAATAGCAAATGAAGCAACTGACAAACAACTAATCTCAAAAATATACAAGCAACTCCTACAGCTCAACTCCAGAAAAATAAATGACCCAATCAAAAAATGGGCCAAAGAACTAAATAGACATTTCTCCAAAGAAGACATACAGATGGCTAACAAACACACGAAAAGATGCTCAACATCACTCATTATCAGAGAAATGCAAATCAAAACCACTATGAGGTACCATTTCACACCAGTCAGAATGGCTGCGATCCAAAAGTCTACAAATAATAAATGCTGGAGAGGGTGTGGAGAAAAGGGAACCCTCTTACACTGTTGGTGGAAATGCAAACTAGTACAGCCACTATGGAGAACAGTGTGAGATTCCTTAAAAAACTGGAAATAGAACTGCCTTATGATCCAGCAATCCCACTGCTGGGCATACACACTGAGGAAACCAGAAGGGAAAGAGACACGTGTACCCCAATGTTCATCGCAGCACTGTTTATAATAGCCAGGACATGGAAGCAACCTAGATGTCCATCAGCAGATGAATGGATAAGAAAGCAGTGGTACATATACACAATGGAGTATTACTCAGCCATTAAAAAGAATACATTTGAATCAGTTCTAATGAGGTGGATGAAACTGGAGCCTATTATACAGAGTGAAGTAAGCCAGAAGGAAAAACACCAATACAGTATACTAACGCATATATATGGAATTTAGAAAGATGGTAACAATAACCCGGTGTACGAGACAGCAGAAGAGACACTGATGTATAGAACAGTCTTAAGGACTCTGTGGGAGAGGGAGAGGGTGGGAAGATTTGGGAGAATGGCATTGAAACATGTAAAATATCATGTAAGAAACGAATTGCCAGTCCAGGTTCAATGCAGGATACTGGATGCTTGGGGCTAGTGCACTGGGACGACCCAGAGGGATGGTACGGGGAGGGAGGAAGGAGGAGGGTTCACGATGGGGAACACATGTATACCTGTGGCGGATTCATTTTGATATTTGGCAAAACTAATACAATTATGTAAAGTTTAAAAATAAAATAAAATTAAAAAAAAAAAAAGAAAAGCATTCACATTAAAAAAAAAAAAAAGAAGAAGGAAAGTAGAGTCTTTCTTTCATTTCTTTCATAAATTTTTGAAGAAGCCATACTAAAAATCAAAAACAACTAGATGCCCAAGAATGATATGGGTCATGGTGATCCATTAAATCACAATGGTCAGAATATAAATAATCTCAAAAACTGAGGGCCTGGTACAGAGTAAAGTCGTGTTGCTGGAATTGATTGAGTAAGGTGAAATAGAAACACTATTGCTTAGAAAAGTGCTGACAACAGTGAGGCATCATGGGTACCTCCAAGAAGGGGTCAAGCATCTGATGTAATTAATCTACCAGGAGTAGGAAGGGAGAAATGCCCAGTGCTCTGTGGTCTCCTCCACCAGGAAACAATGGAGTCAACTTTAAGAATCAAAAGTCTGGTACGTAGTAGAAGCCTATGCAATCAGAAGCAGTCCTATACTTTGTGCTAATCTGTGATAACACTGCACCAAAACCCGACTGAATTCCATGAAGATGGTGAAAATGAAGTCATCATTTCTGGAAGTATGACTATAAAAGTAAGGCTGCCAAAGGAGCTCTAAGGTGCAAATATAAAACCTTGCCCACCTTAAGAAAAAAAAATCAGTGGAAATTAATATCAATTTTTGTGTGAAATCTGAACATCACATATAATAACATAGATGAATCACACAAATATTACACTGAAAGAAAAAATGTTTTATACAAAACATAACAAAACAGAATTTGAAATAATTCTTGAAAAAGAATATACAAAATATACTAGAGAAATATCAGAATAGTGGTTGACTTTAAAGAGTGGGTAGGGATCTATTGGAATGAACTTGAGGGAATCTTCTGGGAAAGAGTAATAATCTTCACCTTTTTAGAAAATAATTTAATTTATTCATTTGTTTATTTTTGGCTGCACTGAGTCTTTGTTGCTACGAGCAGACTTTCTCTAGTTGCAGCGAGCAGGGGCTACTTTCTGGTTGCGGTGCAAGGCTTCTCATTGCGGTGGCTTCTCTTGTCGTGGAGCACAGGCTGTAGGGCAAGCAGGCTCAGCAGTTGTGAGCCTTATGGACTTAGTTGCCCTATGGCATGTGGAATCTTCCCAGACCAGCAATCGAACCTGTGTCCCCTACACTGGTAGGATTCTTAACCCCTGGACCACCAGTGAAGACCAATACTCTGCATCTTGATCAGAATTTGCAGCAGACTGTATGATAAACTTATTGAATAGTAACACTAAAATCTGTGCACTTACTGTATGCAAATTATAATTCAAAAGAACAAGAGAATTGTAAACAAATATTGAACTCTAGTGAGTGATATACATGCTATAGTACTCAGGAGGGAAGTGTGCTGATATCTGGAAATTTTGAAATGTATAAAAAATAAGGTGTATCAAGGTGGATAAAAGCATAGGAGACAGATAGGTAATGGAGGAAATATACTCAAATATTAATGGTACAATCTGGGTGATGAATATATCTATGCTTGCTATAAAATTCTATCACCAGTTCTGTTAGTAAATTTTCACAATGTAACAATATGAATGGTAGTGCTTAATTTATTCTGTGGTTCAACAGCTTTTCAGGTTCTTCTTCAAAGGATAATGTTAATATATAGTTCAGGGATATTTGGGGGAAATGTCTATAAATTATGTATGATATTTGCCTGTTTATACTAATAATTCAGTTATATTATTCACTGACTTCTAAACAAGATGAGCTGTAACACGGCATGTCAATGCTTCAGATATTGCCCTTCAACAGTAGGTAATAAAACCATGTATTGTAGCACATGGGCTGCGTTGTTGTAAGTAATTATATAACTTTAAGGGAATCAAGTTGAAGGCATAGGCAGAGCACTCTCTGACATAAATCACAGAAAGATATTTTTGATCCACCTCCTAGAATAATAAAAATAAAAATAAATGGGACCTAATTAAACTTAAAAGCTTTTACAAAGCAAAGGAAGCCATAAAGAAGATGAAAGACAACCCACGGAATGGGCGAAAATATTTGCAATGAAGTGACACACAAGGGATTTATCTCCAAAATATACAAACAGCTCATGCAGCTCAATATCAAAAGAACAAACAACCCAATCAAAAAAATGGGTGGAAGATTTAAACAGGTCTGCCAAAAAAAAAAAAAACACATGAAAAGATGCTCAACATGATGAATTATCAGTTATTCAATTCAATTGTGTCCAACTCTTTTCAAACCCATGGACTGTAGTGCGCCAGGCTTCTCTGTCCTTCACTATCTCTTGAAGTTTGCTCAAACTTATGTCCATTGAGTGGATGATGCCATCCAACCATGTCATCCTCTGTAGCCCCCACTCCTCCTGCCCTCATTCTTTCCCAGCACTAATTATTAGAGAAATGCAAATCAAAACACCAATGAGATATTACTTCACACCAATCAGAATAGCCATCACTAAAAATGTTACAAACAATAAGTGCTGGAGAGGGTGTGGAGAAAAGCGAACCCTCCTATACTGCTGCTGGGAAGGTAAATTGGTGCAGCCACTACGGAGGGTAGTCTGGAGTTTCCTTAAAAAACTAAATATAGAACTACCATCTGCTCCTACAATGTCACTCCTTGCCATATATCAGAGAAAACCATAACTCAAAAAGGAAACTTTAAAAAAAATCCTCATGGAACTACATACCAGAGTACAAAGCTAATAAACTCTGAAAAGTTGCTCTGATCTGCTTTTTTGCTTAGAATGACCATCTAGGAAAGAAATTTTTTGCTTAAAATGACCATCTAGGAAGGGAAATTTTTTTGCTTAGAATGACCATCTAGAAAGGGAAATATTTAAAGAATAAAAGCATAGTCAAGTAAGTATGGAGGAGTGGAAGAAACCGACAAAAGGAGTTTTGACTTATTGAGGGATGCGGAAGTCATTCTGGCTTATGCATAAGTTAACTTGAATTTTATATTAAAGTGAAAGTGTTAGTTGTTCAGACATGTCCGACTCTTTGTGACCCTATGAATTGCAGCCTTCCGGGCTCCTCTGTCCATGGAATTATCCAAGCAAGAATACTGCAATGGGTTGCCATTCCCTGTCCAGGAGATCTTCCAGACTCTGGGATCGAACCCAGGTCTCCCACATTGCAGGCAGATTCTTTGCCATCTGAGCCACCAGGGAAACTAACACCCTATTGGTGGCCTATCAAACATACACTGTACATCTGCTTTAATTATTAAAGAAAAGGACACATTGATCAAAAGTAAAGAATGTCCATGTTAAAAATAAAGATTAAATGCTCCCTTCTGGGGATGCCAATGCTGATCCTCCTTTGATAATAAGACTCTCTTCCTAGGTGCCACAGCCACACTGACCCTCTGCATACATGCTACTCTTTTTTCTTTTTTTGTGAATCCTTGAAGGAACGCTGGGCTTCCCTGGTGGCTCAGAGGGTAAAGCGTCTGCCTGCAATGCTGGAGACCCGGGTTTGATCCCTGGGTTGGAAAGATCCCCTGGAGAAGGAAATGGCAACCCACTCTGGTACTCTTGCCTGGAAAATCCCATGGATGGAAAAGCCTGGTAGGCTACAGTCCATGGGGTCACAAAGAGCCGGACACAACTGAGCAACTTCACTTTCACTTTGAAGGAATGTATCCCTGACTTGCTTGTTGTTCTTTGTTCTAACAAGATATGAAACGATGCTGAAAATCCTGCTTCTCCAGAGAAGTTATTGGAGAGTCTGCCATCCAGATTATAGTCCTCAGTTTGCCTCAAATAAAGCTCTTTTCTGCTCCTATTAGAGATTGTTTATTGGTTATTTTCATCAATGGAAATGCTTGGATTAAGAACAAATACAGCACAGTTGGACCTCTGCACCATAGGTTTTGCATCTTCCAATTCAACTAATCATGAATTTTTAAAAAGCTAGAAATTTCTGAAAAGCAAATCTTGAATTTGCCACACCCAGGCGACTATCTACATAGTACTTACATTGTATTAACAACAACTTATATAGTATTTACATTGTATTAGGTATAAATAACCTAGATAGGACTTATATGTACATTTGTTATATGTAAATAATACACCAAGGTTATTTTTTGTACATAAGCCATACATTTATATGGAGAAGGCAATGGCACCCCAGTCCAGTACTCTTGCTTGGAAAATCCCATGGGTGGAGGAGCCTGGTAGGCTGCAGTCCATGGGGTCGCTTGGAGTCGGACACGACTGAGTGACTTCACTTTCACTTTTCACTTGCATGCATTGGAGAAGGAAATGGCAACCCACTCCAGTGTTCTTGCCTGGAGAATCCCAGGGACAGGGGAGCCTGGTGGGCTACCGTCTATGGGGTCGCACAGAGTCGGACACGACTGAAGCAACTTAGCAGCTATACAAATATTGTAAAATATATGCTAATATTTTATATGAGGACCTTGACACATCTACACAGTTTGGCACCCACCAAGGGTCCTGGGAGCAATCTCCTGTAGATATCAAGGGACGATTATATCTAATTCTGTCATTATCACGTTGCTTCTGCTCTAGTGAAATAAGAACTTTAGTAAAGCATAACTTTTGCTCTTTGCATATAATTTTAGACCAAATCTTATTAAATAAACATAAAAGGGAGCTTATTGTGTCTGTATGTGTAAAAGGTATAGAGGGTTTTAAGACTAAGAGAAGATGAACCACAGCTTGTCATCACTGTTGTTTTAATAATTCTAAAGGCTTTGATACAATTAAAATGAAATAAATACTAATCATTTATTTTTTAAAAATACTATGCAACAGAATAACTTAAAGGAATGAACATTTCACAATTGAGACTTTAAAGCAAAATCCTTTTAAACCACATTGTCACCTGTGGGTCTAATTAGCTATCTCAGAGTCACCATGTTACCAAATAAATTGGACTTTTGGGTAGTAATCAAGCTGAAAACTAATTTTGAAAAAATTATGGAACAATTCTATTTCTTGTGCAGTTATACTAATCTCTACATCTGGTCGTGTTCTATCACTTAACAATATATTTTGACAATTTTATAGACAAAAAAAGCAATACATATATCAGTGACAATAGTGTAAGTTTACATAAGACAACTGTTTAATGTCCAACACAGTCTAACCTTGTCTCATTAACTTTATCTCATAGCGTAATTCAGAAAATATTTAAGGCAATGTCTCCTAAAGTGCATTGGCATATATATTCTAAGTATTACCACAGTGTTATTTCATGAAAAGTCATATAAATGAAAGTATATACACTCAACAAAATTATAGTACATTTATAAAATAGCATTGCAGTATATTTTGAGAACATTCCATTTTTACTAAAGGTGTTCATTTACATATTTTCTCTATAGACCAAGATAGTGACCATTGGCGATTCTATCAAGGTGTAGAATTAGATAAGTGTAATGCTCATCTTTTCTGTGAATTTACAGAATAAATAAGGTGATTCTATTTTTTATTTCTTATTGGAGTATAATTGCTTTACAACAATAGGTCACCACAGAGCATTGAGTAGAGTTCCCTGTGCTGGATAGTAGGTTCTCATTAGTTATCTATTTTATATATGGCAGTGTATATAGGTCAATCCCAATCTCCCAATCCATCCCACTCCCCCTTTCCACCCATCTTGGGGTCCACAGATTTGTTCTCTACCTCTGTGTCTCTAGCTTTGATAATAGGTTTTGCAAGTAGGTTCATCTGGACCATTTTTCTAGATTCCACCCACATATATGTATCAAAAAATAAGGTGATTCTTACAAATGTAAGTCTGTTTAATTTCACAGCTTTCACTTAGATAAACTTCTCTTGATTTGTAAGATAGACAGTTATGTCTTAATACAGGTGTAGGAAGAGAAAACCTAAAACAGAAGAAATGGCATAGTCTTCGTGAAATTGTATAACAAGTAAATACCAGAGAAAAGAAATATAAAACTTTCATTTCATATATAAACACTTAAAACACAATGTACATATAATATAATTGAATCAAATTGAATTTCTATCAGTAGCACAGATAACTAAGATTTTTACAAATTTAAAAGTTATTGATAGATTACTACTACTGCTAAGCCACTTGAGTCCTGTCCAACTCTGTGCAACCCCATAGACGGCAGCCCACCAGGCTCCCCCGTCCCTGGGATTCTCCAGGCGAAAACACTGGAGTGGGTTGCCATTTCCTTCTCCAATGCATGAAAGTGAAAAGTGAAAGGGAAGTCACTCAGTCGTGTCCGACTCTTAGTGACCCCATGGACTGCAGCCTTCCAGGCTCCTCCATCCATGGGATTTTCCAGGCAAGAGTACTGGAGCGGGGTGCCATTGCCTTCTCTGTATTGATAGATTACAGAACCTTAAATATTTCATAAAAACTCAAGTAAGGATGTAAGCGTCTGAGAGGATGGAGAGCAGGCTGATTATCATTGCTTATAGAAGTAGACAGACAACTTAAAAGAGTGAAAAGCCTATGAATAACAAGTATCATCACATTTTTCTGGTGAGGAAAATAAACATTTTTAGTGTCCATAGTGTTTAGGCAGATGGTGGGTAGAATGTAAAAATGCAGGGAGATTTTAAAGCTATATTAATGACCTGGAAGTTGGGTCTTATCGAGCACTATGGTTAGTGAAGAAGTAAGATTTTAATCCATGATCTGTGTTATGAGCTGAATTGTGTCCCATTAAAAATGCATACATTGGGATTCTACCCTCCATTACCCTAGAATATGAGTGTAGATAAGGTATTTCAAGAATTATTTCAGTTAAAAGAGGTCATTAGGGTGGGCCCTAGTCCAATATTGCTGCTGTCCTTACAAGGGGAAATTTGCACATAAACAGGTATAGGGGGAAGACCACCTGTAGACCCACAGAGTAGACAGTCAAGGAGAGAGGCCTCAGAAGAAACCAAAGTGCCAACACCTTGGCCTTGGACTTCTATCCTCTGCATTCAAGAAAATAAATTTCTGCTGTTTAAGCTACTCCATCTGCAGTGCTTTGTTATGAGAGCCCTAGCAAACAGATGATGTGTAAGAAAAATTCTCAGGAGAGGACTTATTAAGGAACTGAGTTATGTTATCTGCTTCTGGAGGCTACAATTCTGAACATGGGATTGGATTTAAGTTACTGTCTCTTTTCCCAATTACCTAAATGTCCATGAAATTGTGTCTCGGGCACCCTTTATTTCTATTATTATGGGCAATTGCAGCAATTAAACCGAGGGCAAAGAAGATTGCATTATGTCAGATAGATACTTACATATCATAAGGCAGAAGTGAATCATTTTCCCACAGCCAGTGCCTGCCAGTTTCATTATAGTAGACTCCAATCCAAAAGAAAGACTTTAAGGAGAAGAAATGCTAGTGATAAACAAATACATGCAAATACAAAGTTCTCGTTATTATCTTTTCATCAACTGCATGAGAGTCCTCTTTAAAAAATTCAACACCGTGTTTATCTTTATTCAATTCATCCTGTCCACAAACTCATTATCATATGCTATATTCCAAAATCATTTTGAGATTTAGCTAATGATACAGCAAGAAACAAAACAAAATTCCCAGTTCTTATGGGAGACATGGAAAATAAATAAATATGAGTAAAAAGATAGTGTGGGTTTGGTGAATAAGGGAGTAAGGTTTTTAAAGGAATGGCAGCAAGGTCTATAAGCAAGACCTTTATAGATGTCTTGAAGATTAATTTTACCCCCAATGTCCAACTCCTGTCTCTTCAGGTGCAGAATGGAGAAAACATCCTCTATCAGAAGAATTCTTACAGTGGATGCTTTAACCCGATGCTGATGTCCATTGGCAGAGTGAGGGAAAGCTCCTCCATCTCCTTGCATCCTGTTCTAGATTGTGAGGCACTGCTCACACATTGCCATTAACTTTCGGGCCACAAAGGCTATACTATCTGGTTGTTGGGCTATATACCAGGTTCTTTTTCCTCTGATTGGGATAGTTCTTGTAATAACTGTCTCCTTCAAAATTCATTCAACATGCATATTTTCTAAATGTCTTTTTTTGAGGGGGTAGAATTCACCTGGGCTAGGAAGCTCCCCTGGAGAAGGGCATGGCAACCCCCTCCAGTATTCTTGCCTAGAGAATCCCATGGACAGAGAAGCCTGGTGGGTTACAGTCCATGGAGTCACAAAGAGTCAGACACAACTGAGCGATTAACATGTTCACATAACATAAAATATATGATTTGAACTATATTTAACTGTACAGTTAATGATGGCACTAAGTACATTCACATTGTTATGAGACTCTCAACCTTCATCTGTCTCCAGAGTTTTGCACCTTCCTAAACCAAAGCAATCAATACAAAGAAATACAGGAAAACAAAGAATGGGAAAGACTAGAGATCTCTTCAAGAAAATTAGAGATACCAAGGGAACATTTCATGCAAGATGGGCTCGATAAAGGACAGAAATGGTATGGACCTAACAGAAGCACAAGATATTAAGAAGAGATGGCAAGAATACACAGAAGAACTGTACAAAAAAGAGCTTCATGACCCAGATAATCACGATGGTGTGAACACTCACCTAGAGCCAGACACGCTGGAATGTGAAGTTAAGTGGGCCTTAGAAAGCATCACTACGAACAAAGCTAGTGGAGGTGATGGAATTCCAGTTGAGCTATTTCAAATCCTGAAAGATGATGCTGTGAAAGTGCTGCACTCAATATGCCAGCAAATTTGGAAAACTCTTCAGTGGCCACAGGACTGGAAAAGTTCGGTTTTCATTCCAATCCCAAAGAAAGGCAATGCCAAAGAATGCTCAAACTACCACACAATTGCACTCATCTCACACGCTAGTAAAGTAATGCTCAAAATTCTCCAAGCCAGGCTTCAGCAATACATGAACTGTGAACTTCCAGATGTTCAAGTTGGTTTTAGAAAAGGCAGAGGAACCAGAGATCATATTGCCAACATCCGCTGGATCATGGAAAAAGCAAGAGAGTTCCAGAAAAACATCTATTTCTGCTTTATTGCCTATGCCAAAGCCTTTGACTGTGTGGATCACAATAAACTGTGGAAAATTCTGAAAGAGATGGGAATACCAGACCACCTGACCTGCCTCTAGAGAAACCTGTATGGCAGGTCAGGAAGCAACAGTTAGAACTGGACATGGAACAACAGACTGGTCCAAATAGGGAAAGGAGTACGTCAAGGATGTATATTGTCACCCTGATTATTTAACATATATGCAGAGTACATCATGAGAAACACTGGGCTGGAAGAAGCACAAGCTGGAATCAAGATTGCTGGGAGAAATATCAATAACCTCAGATATGCAAATGACACCACTTTTATGGCAGAAAGTGAAGAGGAACTAAAAAGCCTCTTGATGAAAGTGAAGGAGGAGAATGAAAAAGTTGGCTTAAAGCTCAACATTCAGAAAACTAAGATCATGGCATCTGGTCCCATCACTTCATGGGAAATAGATGGGGAAATAGTGGAAACAGTGTCAGACTTTATTTTGGGAGGCTCCAAAATCACTGCAGATGGTGATTGCAGCCATGAAATTAAAAGACGCTTACTCTTTGGAAGGAAAGTTATGACTAACCTAGACAGCATATTCAAAATCAGAGTCATTACTTTGCCAACAAAGGTCTGTCTAGTCAAGGCTATGGTTTTTCCTGTGGTCATGTATAGATGTGAGAGCTGGACTGTGAAGAAGGCTGAGTGCCAGAGAATTGATGCTTTAGAACTGTGGTGTTGGAGAAGACTCTTAAGAGTCTCTTGGACTGCAAGGAGATCCAACCAGTCCATTCTAAAGGAAATCAGTCCTGGGTGTTCTTTGGAAGGAATGATGCTAAAGCTGAAAGTCTGGTACTTTGGCCACCTCATGCGAAGAGTTGACTCATTGGAAAATACTCTGATGCTGGGAGGGATTGGGGGCAGGAGGAGAAGGGGACGACAGAGGATGAGATGGCTGGATGGCATCACCAGCTCGATGGATGTGAGTTTAAGTGAACTCCGGGAGTTGGTGATGGACAGGGAGGCCTGGCATGCTGCACTTCATGGGGTTGCAAAGAGTCAGACAAGACTGAGCGACTGAACTGAACTGAAACCAAAACTCTGTCCCCACTACACAATAACTCCCCTTCACCCCTCCCCCGCAATGTACTCCCCTGCCGCTAGCATCTACTAATGTACTTTCTGACTCTGAGTTTGACTATTCTAGGTGCCTTGTGTAAGGCGATTCTAACAGTATCTGTCTGTACATGAAGGTCTTTCTACTTATTATTTCAAAACATCTCTCCCCTTTACATAAGAGCCTGGTCCAGTGGCACATTTTGCATATGAAAATGTAAACAAAAGATAAACTAGTCATACCCTTCAGCCATTTGTCTAGTGCCGAGGTCAGGTAAGTGCAAATAATTCTCAGCTTAATCCACTCAATCGACTTCACATATTTCAGATACCATTATGATGCTCTGTTTCACAACTTACCATCTCCTCCTTGTTTATCTTGATGAGACTGGAATTTAGAGATGAGCAGGCACTTTGACTCTCTATCCAAGTTAACATTCCCTTGGAAAAGTAGTAACAGCTGCATCTGAACCAAACCCAATTCTCTGGACAAGAATGACACTGAGGTCCAAGACACAGGTTCTCTATGATTGCATTGGGGAAAAAAAAAAAATCACAAAGCCTGACTTTATTATTTCTTAGATACGCCTTGTGAACAGAAGTACACCTTTGTCATGAGAGTAACATTTCATAAACACAAAAATTACTCAAAATAAAATTATGAATTGGAATGAAAATTTTTCTTTTTCTCTCACTTCTGAGACGTGTTGTACCCTTCATACAGTATATGATACTGGTGACCTAGAATCTATTCATGTTCTTATCTCCATACTTTGATATTACAGCATTTCAGGGCTAGAATGTCTTCACATTACATCTCCATTAGATTAATGTTTGTTAATATTTTGCCCCTGTAATATAAACTCTACTTCTCCAAAATTTGTTCTCATTACAAGTATTTCTATTCCCCTACAAACATATGAAGTCTTACAACAATTTCTTAAAACATCCCAGCAAACCTTACCCCTGTCTTCCTGTATTTCAGTTAATTATACACAAACCTCAGTTTCACAAGACTGTAAGTTATTTGATGGCCGGAATTATGTCTTATATTTTCTATTACACATCCTAGAGTAACTTGCCCAGAGAAATCTCTGTGTGTGTGGATAGACAGTGATAGTGTTAGTCTCTTAGTCATGTCCGACTCTTTGCGACCCCGTGAGCTGTATCGCCCACCAGACTTCTCTGTCCATGGAATTCTTCAAGGCAAGAATACTGGAGTGGGTACCCATTCACTTCTCCAGGGACCCAGGGATAGAACCTGGGTCTCTGACCAGCACAATAATACTTTTAAATCAGTTTAAGAAATCAGTCTGTAAAACCTACCTTTCTGCTGGATTTTGAGAGGTGATTTTTTGGAAGATGCTGCAAAAACAGTCAAATATCATGAGCAGTTCTTATTTTAAATTGAAACCTCAAAAATGAGATACTCAAAGACTATATTTCATAAAAATAAATCAGCAATTTTCAAGAAAATAAAAAAGGAAGAATTTTGGTAAGCTAAAATTATTCTCAGCCTGTTTTGGCTTATCATATTCTATGAAATGAAACAGCGCTCCTGAGGGGAACACAATTTGGAAGTTTCTGTATTTACTTACAGTTTGCAGTAACAACAGCTACCACCATGGCCATGGCCATTAGGAGAAGGCACAAGACACCCAGGATTTTAGAAATGAGCCTCCATGGAAGAGGCAAGACATCTCCTGAGAGGACTGAAAACACAAGCAGAATCAAAATTAGATGAAGCAAGATGACTGGATGAATAAACACAATGCTGAAAGAGTAATTTACAGTTAAGAACACATCAAATACATGTCAATTCTTGATTCTCACAACAGGCCTGCAAAATATTTCCAAACAGTTTTAGATAATACTGAAATAGAAGTTTTAAAAAATCTCATTTTTTTCCACAGGTTTTTTGTGTAATATAACACAATCAATTCACAGCAAAACAGAGTCCCTAATTCACTAATGCTGCCTCCAAAACTTACCATCATTTTCTCCCCACCCCAAAAAAAGAAAAGAAAGATAAGCTGAGCAAGAAAACTGCAGAATGTCAATTGATTCATTTAGGCACTGAGCAGTTTTCCAACATGAAAAGTTAAAAGAGGCTACAATTCAGATTAGGAAGTCAACAAATACTGTTTGTTTATTCTTCTGTCATATATCAAGGTTCATAGTGTTTCATGCAAGTATAGAACCAATGATGGTGTTATGGTAAGAATAAGAAGTTAGGGACTTCTCTGATGGCCCAGCAGTTAAGACTTTGCCTCCTAATACAGGGGCTGTGGGTTTGAGACCTGGTTGGGGAGTTAAGATCCCACATACCTCATGTCTAAAAAGCCAAAACATAAAGCAGAAATAATATTGTAACAAATTCCATAAAGACTTTAAAAATGGTCCACATCAGGAAAAAAAAAAAAAAATCTTTAAGAAAAAAAAAAAGCTGCCAGCATCCTTGATGGACCTATATTTCACCAGTTGGAAGATCAAAAGCTATACAAGGCAGGCTTATTTTTGTCATTCAACTCGGGGACATTTAATATGTAAAAAAAAAAATAATTTTTGAGTATCACCTTTATCTTTCATATCAACTTCCTTCCTCCCACTGAATTTCTTCCCCAATATGATTGTCACGCATCTCTTACAGTCTCTTCATTAGTTATCACCACCATGCCTTAATCACCCAACTTAGACCTAGTGATGGGTCACCTGAGTGATTGCCCTGATGCCAACTGCTCATTTTCCATGTTATACACCTTGTGCACTGTTACAGATATCTGATGAAGGAAGTCAAACAGCTTGCCACTAATTCACATCAGGATCCCAAACTTCACCTGGATTCTCAGTGGCACTTGACAATGATTTACCCAATCTATTTTGTGCTCCAAATTTAAAAGAAATACATTTATGTTCTGCTTATGTAAATAGTTACATCAAAGATTATGGCACAAAGTATGCAACTCTAGCCCAGAGATCAATCAGTCAAAAATATTTATTTCTCACACTATACAACTTCTGGCTTCCAATCAAGGTATCTAACTCAATCCTCTCAAACAGCCACAGCTAGTCATTGTCCTTCATTTACCATTGTTGTCTCAAGGGAATTACTTTCCAACGCTTTTCTATTCAAATCATATTCTTCCTCTAAAGTCTAAATAAACTCCCACTTTAGCAGTGAAATTTCTAAACTATCCAAGGTATCTTTTAAATTATTTACAGCATTTAACATTTGGCCTTTAGCGTTATCTGCACTAAATTAACATTTACATTTTTGCTTGTACATTTTCATTTTCTAACTAAGTTTAGAAACTGTTGTATTTTTGTATCTCCCAGTGCATAGCATGTCAGTATACAATTTTAGGCATTCTCTACATGTTTACTGAATCCTCTGTTTTAATGTAGCTTACCTTCATCATTGACATCTTCTGCTATATTTTTGTGCTGTCTTTTACAAGGTTTCTGGTGTTTCAGCTTCTTCTTGGTTAATGGCAATTCATTAGGATCCAATTTATGCTTAATATTTTTTGGTGTATGCCTCTGCTGAAAATCCTGGTTTAGAGTAGTAATACTATAAATTATGGGTTCTTCATCCATCTTTATATAGGAAAAAAACTGTAAGGGATAAAGTGCTCAAATATCAGTATATCCTTCTATAATTTGGGAAGGCATATTATAATATAGAAAAATGAAATCTGAGTTGCAGGAAATTCCCCAACAGTCCAGTGGTTAGGACTCTTAACTTGCACTCTGAGGTCACAGGTTCAATCCCTAGTCAGGGAACTAAGATCCTGCAAGCCACGTGACATGGCCAAAATAAAATAAAATGAAATAAAATCTGAGTTTATAAATAGATACATCTATTACACTTCCCGGAAGCATGTTCTCAACAGTTTGAAGCCCTGAGTACAGGAAAAAAATGTCACCGAGAACATAAAAGTAAAGGAAATAGAACCCTACAAAAGTTAAGCTGTCTTAATTCTTAACCAGTTCTTATATAAAAAGTAATCATTGCTTTTAGTACAGAATTTAAAATTTAAAAATTCTAGGTCTGCAATGAAGTCACCCAAAAACCCAAGCCTGTTTCTAACATAGTTCCAGTTTGCCTCATGGAACTGAATAGTAAAAGACAGAGCTGGTGTTCTGCTATTATTAGGATTTGAAATATGTTTATTAGCTGTGATTCTCGGAGGCATTGCACAATTTACGGTTAGAACACAAAGTTAACCATTTCACTTTTCCTAAGTGACTCTATGATTAACAACATGACTTATGAACAATATCTTTTGTATTATTTTGTAACTGAAATAAGACACCCCATAAGTGGACCTAATAGCTTGTTTCTACATTTTATATAAATTCTCTTTATTGTTAAAAAAATAAACAAAATAGGTTAAGTATCCAAATAGCTAAACTTCAAAAGTGTGAAGAATTTTGTTGTGAACACGGGCTATCAGATTCATCGCTGGCAAAACACTAAACGGGATGAAGTCCCTTACTTGTCAGGGTTCTAAATACCTTCAGTTTAAACTTCTCAGAGAAACTTTATTTAAAAAAGATTACTGGACATACATCAAAGACTTGAACATAGTCAAATAAAGCAAAATACAATATGTTGAAGCAGAAAAAAAATATTATACTTTATGTTTAAATTTATTTAAAATGTTTAAAACCAGAAACTGCACAAAGAAGAACTGTCTAGTGGTCACATCTTTCAGGAATTAGAGGAGGAGGGATTAGAAAAGAGCCAGAAACAGGAAAACATACCTGAAATGAGGAGGGAATTCCTTGTGCTACAAATTAGTTTGTGTAAGTCTGAGGAAGCAGGACCTGGTAAGTTGGCACAGAATCAGAAACTGGGCCTCAGTAGAAAAACTACTTATTGTGCAAGGTTTTATAATTAACCAACAGGAAGCTTTATTCTTTTTTTTTTCTTTCTGCATTTGTCCTTAGCACCCACAATATTGCTGATATAATCTTATTTCTTGTAACTTAGGCCAAAGTTATAAAAAAATATTACCTGCATTTTATTCTCAGCCATACTAAATAATAATGTTTGTGAACTGAAAAGAAAACATCACTCCTCTATATTATTTACTATACTGCATTATAATTTTGTGTTTGTGTATCAGTCATTCCACTGGACTAAAGTCCTGAGAGAGACCATATATTTTGATAATTTTACCTCTAGGTAATTTTATGTTTATGAGAACATAGTAGACATAGAATTCATCTATAGTGGATAAAGAAATTCCTTGCAATTTCTTCATTCAGGCTACATAGACGACTTTGCACTGACATCTTTCCCATCATTTCTCTTCACACATTCATACACAGAGAGAAATTTAAAAAGGTAGGAACAATTTGCAAGTTAGAGGGGAAGATTACCTTTAAATAAATCTCAAGGAAATCACAGTATTGGCTCTCTCAATGACAATATGATAATAAAATGAAGTTTATTATATCAAAAAGTATCACAAAATCCTAAAATAAACAAAGGGAGAGTGCGCTATTTTTTATGTCAATATATGCTCTAGGATTCTTGCCTGAAGAGTCCCATGGACAGAGGAGCCTGGCAGGCTACAGTCCATGGGCTCACATAGAGTCGGACACGGCCTAGGGACTAACCACCACCACCACTGTGCTCCTTAATGGACAGAACACGGGGAAAGAAAAACACTAGGAAATAAGGCACTTCATGGAAGCATGCCAAAATTCCTCAAACTACTCTGCTTATGACAAAATTGACAATATACCCCAAAATTTATGTTTTGGCTCAATGAAGACGGGTAGATAGTATGCAGTCAAGTGCTATATACAGCAATTAATGATTAAATAATCAAGGCACATGTAACACGTGCATGCCTGTTGACAAAGCTAAATTTAAGCTACAAAATAACTAGGGTAAATTACATAAAAAAATACTTTCTGTATGCTTATCTCTCTGAAGTGAGACAAGCCTTTTTTAGGCTATTAGTTCTTTTTTTTAATTTTATTTACTTATTTATTTTTGGCTGCAGTGGATCTTTGTTGCTGCACACAGGCTTTCTCTAGTTGTGGTGAGCAGAGGCTACTCTTGCTGTGGTGCTCAGGACTCTTATTGCAGTGGCTTCTCGTTGCTGAGCACAGACTCTAGGGTAACCGGGCTTCACTAGCTGTGGCTCATGGGCTCTAGAGCGCAGGCTCAGTAGTTGTGGCCCATTGGCTTAGATGCTCCCATGCATGTGGGATCATGCCAGACCAGGGATCGAACTCGTGTCCCCTGAATTGGCACACGGATTCTTAACCAATAGACCACCAGGGAAGCCCTGTTACCAGTCTTTTCCCCGTGCTCAGCCATTGGCCCAGGATTCAGTATCTAATCTCCCTATACTGAAGAAATATCTTTAGGTCTTTGGAGTCTTTCTTATTAAACTGTTAATAAATCAGTTGAGTAACTAGCCACAACAAAAACCAGCATAAGGTAACAGGAAAAACTTTGGTGAACGTCAGGCTTCCCAGTCAAGACTTGCAGAATTTCTGAGCTTCTAGAACAATTTAGTAATAATTAAGTGGCTGCCCAAGAAAAGTGGGGGGTGGCAGTGCAGTAGGAGGGAAATCCAAGAGGGAGGGCATATGTGTGTGTATATAGTCGAAGAATTGATCCTTTTGAACTGCGGTGTTGGAGAAGACACTTGAGAATCCCTTGGACTCCAAGGAGATCCAACCAGTCAATCCTAAAGGAAATCAGTCTTGAATATTCATTGGAAGGACTGGATGCTGAAGCTGAAACTCCAATATTTTGGCCACCTGATGAGAAGAACTGACTCATTGGAAAAGTCCCTGATGCTGGGAAAGATTGAAGGCAGGAGAAGAAGGGGACAACAGAAGATGAGATGGTTGGATGGCATCACTGACTCGATGGACATGAGTTTGAGAAAGCTCTGGGAGTTGGTGATGGACAGGGAAGCCTGGAGTGCTGCAGTCCATGGGGTTGCAAAGAGTCGGACACGACTGAGCAACTGAACTGAAATGAACTGATAGCTGATTCACTTTATTGTACAGCAGAAACTAACACAACATTGTGAAGCAATTATCCTCTAACAAAAAAATTAAAATAATTGCAATTTTTTTTAAAAAAAGCTTTGAAAGTCTGACTGAGTAGATGGATGAACTGGAAAAACCACAGGTCAGAGACCACAAACACCACCTTAAACTCACATTGTTATCCTTCTTCAGATCAGAGTTACACAATCCTAATGAAAGGAAGGTCACAGTAACCACAGGTTAAAGTTGAAACATCACGCTAATTTAGACCCTAAATGGGCTGGCTTTGTCTCATTTCACCAAATTTCAATTCATCACTTTGTTCAACTAATATTGTATGTTCAATTATTTAGGTTACATAGTTCTGGTTCTGTGATATGTGTTCCACATATATAAATTTTTAGGTTAGTGATGCACTTTTCTCTTATATATCTTAATAGGTGTATATATCACATTACTTCCTTACTGATATGGAAATAGGATCATGTGCTTATTTCAATTTCTGAACTTCTGAAAAGTTCAAGAGTTTGGACTTTTACTACTTGCTTCTCTTTATTTGTATATAGAAAATTTAAAGGAGAGAGGGTTCCCTCTAAAGAGAAACTGTTATTCATTTAACAGTTATTGAGTGCCTAATGCTATACTACCTGATAAAGAGTAGACACACAGTGGGCTTCCCTGGTGGCTCAATCTGCCTGCAATGCAGGAGACCTAGGTTCCATCCTTGGGTTGGGAAGATCCCTGGAGGAGGGCATGGCAACCCACTCCAGTACTCTTGCCTGGATAATTCTATGGACAGGGGAGCCTGGCAGGTTACAGTCCATGGGATCACCAAGAGTCAGACATGACTGAGAGACTTACACATACACACACACACATTAAATATTTAAGTGACAAAATTATGGAATAATTAAAAAACAGACATGGTCTCTGTTGGTCTCATGATCTCCATGGTCTCTGGACTCATGGAGATTATACTCTTCCTAATAAGAGAAATTTTAAAATCTAAGTAAAAAGGCAAATTTAAAAAATGCAAGTTCCAGACTTCCCTGGTGGTGTAGCAGATAAAAATCTGCTTGCCAGTGCAGGGGACATGGGTTCAGTCCCTGGTCCAGGAAGATCCCGCACGCCACAGCACAACCAAACCAGTGCATCACAACTACTCAGCCCAGGCTCCTAGAGTCTGTGCTCTGCAGCAAGAGAAGCCCAAGAACCACAACAAAGAGCAGGCGCGGATCGCTGCAATTAGGGGAAGCCTGCACAAAGCTATGAAGCCAAAGATACAATAAAAAACACAAGTTCCAATTCCTGTTACAAATGAAACAAAAAAGGGTTTGAGATTCAGAGCAATAGTGAAGGGGGCCTATAATCTCTAACATGGTGATCACAGATTATAAAATTTAAGCGAAAACAAAGTATAGGAATGAGCTGGACATACAGAGTGAAGGAAGGAGCAATTCAACAGAACATGCGAGCATGAACACAGCCCTCAAATAGGAAACTGCTTAGTGTAGTTCCCCAAAGAAATAAAGGACTGGTGCAGTTCAAGATTAATTAGTGAGAGGGCAATTGACAAGTAGCGGTTGAGCCTGCAGAGATAAGCCGAGGACTACTGTATATGTGTGTGTGTGTGTGTGTGTGTGTGTGTGTGTGTGTATATGTATATATATATACATAAAATCTCTTTAGATCTGAACATTATAAACAAACTGAGGACTGTATTTTCCTAGCTTCAGAGGTTCTTTTTTTTTTTTTCTTTTTTCTGCTTGCCTTTTTTCTAAGGAAGTACCAAAACGTAGTTCTAGTCTTTCATTCTTGAAAGCTTGCATGCATGCATGCTAAGTCACCTCAGTCATGTCCAAGTCTTTGTGACCCCATGGACTGTAGCCCACCAGGCTCCTCTGTCCATGTGATTCTCCAGGCAAGAATACTAGAGTGGGTTGCCCTGTGCTCCTCCAGGAGAGCTTCCTGACACAGGGATCAAAGCTGAGTCTCTTATGCTTCCAGCACTGGCAGGAGGGTTCTTTACCACTAGCGCCACCTGGCAAGCCCCCAGTGAAAGGTTAGTCTCCTAAACATGAGGAGTAGAGCACATTTGGAAAAAGATGCCCGAAAGTGTTCAGTTCCTGCCTCATCTTCCTCTATCACCTACCACAGGAGGAAGTTCTTCATTAATTGGTAACACTGAAGCAATGAGACCAAAGTCAGTTTTGAGAGACATTTAAAGGAATTTATCATTGATACCTACTTTTTGGATTGTAATGATGGTCTGTTAACAAAACTTCACCTTTTCCAGAGGCAAATACTCTCAGAGGTAGAAAAACAGAGACAAAGCATACAGCATTTTGCTTCCCTGCGCTGCCCCCCACCCCCATAAAATCTTTACTTGGGCTTCGCTCTTTTTTTCAACTTTTTAGGTAACTCAGACAAAACAAACAGGGGATCAGGTCTCTAGCTGTATTACAGATGTGGCATTCTTCACAAATTGAAGATCCGTGGCCAACCTTCGCCAAGTCTGTCGGCATCACTTTTTCCAAGACCATCTGCTCACTTCATATCTGTGTCACATGTGGTAATTCTCACAGTATTCAAACTTGCTTATTATTATTCTGTTTATCATAGTGACCTGCGATTGGTGATCTTGCAAAGATTATAGCTCACTGAAGGCTCAGGTGATGGCTAGCATTTTTTACTAATATAATATTTTTAATTAAAGTGTACAGATTTGAACAAAATGTCATTCTACTCAGTAGGCTACAGTATAATACAAACATAGCTTTTATATGCCCTCAGAAACCAAAAGAAACTTGTGACTCACTTTATTGTAACATTCATTTTATTGCTGTCGTCTAGAACCAAACCCACAATATGCCACAATAAAATTACAGGTATGCCTGTAATTGCATTCCTAGATTCCCATCACTGTTAGCTCTTTGAACAGAGACATTTCCATGTATCTGAAATAAGAGTGTTAGTGTTTTTCTTAGATTCTGGAAGGGACACTGGAAGATCAGAATAACAATTTAAAATGTGTAAGCAACCTCCCTACTTTGGAAGATATTAAAAGACAATCAATGATCAGGATCATCTCATATTTCTGTCTAGTTCTAAGATTCTGTACTCTTCATTTGTAGAAGGGTGATACATTCTTATTAATAACAAATGGGAAAAAGATCATTGCTGCTGGTGGCAACTGAAGCTAATGAAATTGTCTGGCCCGCCACCTTGTGGCCATTAAGTGAAATAACATAATTTTTTTTTTTTTTCCCCCAAAACCTAGTTGTGACTGAGTAGAAGTCAGGTCTTGAGGGGGTGTCTTGCTCATCAAAGTCTTTCAATCCGATCCAAACAGCAACAGGGTTACTGCGGAAAGACAGGTGGCTTGTTTTCTTAAAGATGTGCGAGAAGCCTTGTAACGCCTACTCATATGTAGCAGAAATCTAGTTCATGGTATTGTCTTATTAGATTCTGCAGCCCTGCAAGGATTAATGGAGAAGGAAATACAGATCTGGCAAGAATTATTCTAGGACTAGGAAAATGATGCTTGAACTTTGGTGTTGGAGAAGACTCTTGAGAGTCGCTTGGACTGCAAGGAAATCAAAGCAGCCAATCTTAAGGGAAATCAGTCTTGAATATTCATTGGAAGGACTGATGCTGAAGCTGAAGCTCCAATACTTTGGCCATCTGATGAAAAGAACTGATTCATTGGAAAAAACCTTGATGCTGGAAAAGATTGAAGGCAGAAGGAGAAGGGGATAGCAGAGGATGAGATGGTTGGATGGCATCACAGACTCAATGGATACGAGTTTGAGCAACCTCTGGGAGTTGGTGATGGACAGGGAAGCCTGGCGTGCTGCAGTCCATGGGGTTGTAAAGAGTCGGACACAACTGTGCGACTAAACTGAGCTGAAGGAAAATGAAGTAAAGTCAGAAGAAAAGCCATTTTCAGAACTGGTACCAATGAGTTTGTTAGACAAAAAGCATCCAGTTAAGTTGTTCAGAACCCTGGCTGCAGAGATTCCTTGAGAGGTTTGTGTAAACGTAAAGATGCCAAGACCCCGCTATGTCCTGATGCTAAAGTGGGGCCCTGGTTGGTATCAGTGGTTTTTTAAAATGTACCACTGATGCCACGCAGCTGAACCTGGAAATACATACCTTAAACCCATTCAGTGGGATGTTGGTAGTTGTTTTTTTTTTTTTTTCATTTTATTTATATGTATTTTTGGCTGCATCAGGTCCTCATCGCTGTCCCTGGGCTTCTCTAGCTGTGGTGCACTGGCTTCTAACTGTGGTGGCTTCTCTCGTTACAGAGCACGGACTCTAGGGCATGAAGGCTTCAGCAGCTGCGGCTCCTGGGCTCTAGAGCACAGGCTCAATAGTTGGGGCATAAGGGCTTAGTTGCTCTGAGGCATGTGAAATCTTCCTGGACCAGGGATCAAACCCATGACCCCTGCATTGGCAAATGGACTCTTAACCATTAGACCACCAGGGAAGTCTCAGATGGTTGGAAATTTTAATTGAGTGTGGTTATAAAATACAGGTTATTCTGTTCAAGAACAAAACTCCCTACCTTACAGCAAGTCACATGCAGATGATAACACAGCAATATTATCCAAATCTTTAGAATGATTATATGAAAAGAAACCCCAAATCTTTCTAGAATGGGCTCAATAAAATTCATATATCCCAAACGGTAGTCTGGTTTTCATTCCTTTTTTCCATTCCTTTTTAAGTCTAGGTGCATTTTAGTGTGGCCATTCCTATGTTGTGAGTTTCTGTCATTGTTTGGCAAGTATTAATATTCTCCCTAGTAAGTCTCAAGATTCCATCTGTTTAGGTAAAGCCTTGCTTAAAATTCAGTTTCTTTTATTTACCCCTCAGAAGTTCACATGACTAACTTTGAAGGGGTGAGTAGAAATCTCCTACATTTAGCCACCAATCCAGGCAAGTCAGATGCTAGTGATTTTCCTTTATGTTCTTTTTCCATAGCAATACATTTAAATCCGATTTTTTTTAATCATTGTAATCAGATAACTGCTTTACAATGTTGTGTTTCTGCAGTACATGAATCAAAGGTAAGTATACATACATCCGCTCACTCTTGAGCCTCCCTCTCCCCAGCCCACCCCTCTAGGTCATCACAGAGCACCAGGCTGAGCTTCCTATGCTACACAGCAACTTCCCACTAGCTATATATTTTACACATGGTAGTGTATATGATTAATTGTACTGTATGTTCTCATCAGTAATAAAGTTTTGAACCAGGATAATGGCCACCTAGGATAGAGACTAAATTTTACCAATTCTATTTGCGAGTGGCTGTGTTACTCAATTCCAGCCAGTAGAGGTCAGTGGTGCTGTCCTTAGTACCTGTAGGGAGCTTTCCTTCAGAGAGCTGGCCAGTATGCTGTCCTCTTCTGGGTCTCTTCCTCCATCTGATTACAAGAAGTAGATCTTGTGTCTGACTTTCAGGATGAGGATTACACCCAACTGATGTGGAAGAGAGGGCAGAAGTAGCCTGGGCCTCAAGAGGCACTTTGTTGTGACCCACACAGTCAAAGGCTTTAGCATAGTCAATGAAACAGAAGTCAATGCTTTTTTGGAATTCCTTTGCTTTTTCTATGATCCAATGGCCGTTGGCAATTTGATTTCTGGTTCCTCTGCCTTTTCTAAATCCATCTTTAACATCTGGAAGTTCTCGGTTCACATACTGTTGAACCCTAGCTTGAAGGATTTTGAGCATTACCTTGCCAGCATGTGAAATGAGCCCAATTGTGAGGTAGTCTGAACATTCTTTAGAATTGCCTTTCTTTGGGATTGGAATGAAAACTGACCTTTTCCAGTCCTGGGGCCACTGCTGAGTATTCCAAATTTGCCGTCATATTGAATGAAGCACTTTAAAAGCATCATCTTTTAGGATTTAAACAGCTTAGCCAGAATTCCATCACCCCCACTAGCTTTGTTAGAAGTAATGCTTCTAAGGCCTACTTGATTTCAAAATCCAGGATGTCTGGCTCAAGGTGAGTGACCACACCATCATGGTTATCCTGGTCATTAAGACCTTTTTTGTGTAGTTCTTCTGTGTGCATTCTGTGTATTCTTTCGTGATGTGAAAAGCCGACTCATTGGCAAAAGACCCTGATGCGGGGAAAGATTGACAGCAAGAGAAGAAGGGGGTGATGGAAGATGAGATGGTTGGAGCGCACCACAGACTCCGGCAGATAGTGAAGGCCAGGGAAGCCTGGCATGCTGCAGTCCATGGGGTCACAAAGTGTTGAACACAACTTGGTGACTGAACAACAGGAGGCAGAGTCATTATGTCAAACCTGGACATTTTTACACAAGAATGGAGTCGATGTCTTGTGCATGTATTTTAATTATACAAATATTTGTGTATTTTAAACATATGTGCTTTAAATATTTTTTAAATACTTATATATTTCCAATATTTTCACATATTCATGCTGGTTCTAGCCTGACAAAGCTCTGAAATGTTCTAGCTACTCTGTCCCACATCTAGGTTTTACCTGCACCCGAGGAAAAGGAGACCAGGCAAGATCATCTTCAAAGATGATGATCAGCTATTTCCATCAAGAAAATCAATCCTCAAGGAGAGTTTACTAACCAAAAGAAGGAGAGCCTTCTCAGCTGTATTTCCCATCAAGTCTGAAAACTGTTTTTAGAGACACCCAGCTCAACATATGCTACACTTCCCCTGACTCATGCCATATCCTGTATTTTCCAAATAGATGCAGGATTTATTATAATAAATGTCCTGCAATATTCAGTCAGTTCAGTCACTCAGTTGTGCCCGACTCTTTGTGACCCCATGGACTCCAGGCTTCCCTGTCCATCACCAACTGCCAGAGCTTACTCAAATTCATGTCCATCGAGTCAGTGATGCCATCCAACTATCTCATCCTCTGTTGTCCCCTTCTCCTCCTGCCTTCGATCTTTCCCAGCATCAGCGTCTTTTCCAATGAGTCAGTTCTTTGCATCAGGTGGCCAAAGTATTAGAGTTTCAGTTTTGCATCAGTCTTTCCAATGAATATCACCAGTGAACAAAAAAATAAAAACCTAGATTATTCTGGCTAGTTAGCCTGTCACTGCCATTTTAGTCTTAAATGAAACTTACTCCTAATATGCAACAATGTCATTTAATTTGCAAAGGATTTCAGTCACAACCTCTGATGTAATTATATCTAACAGGAAGGAAATTTACCACTTCCTTTATACAAAAAATAAATTGGCCCACCCATGTCACAGAGCTAGTTTAGTGGCAAACCTGGGATTTGAGGCCTACGCCCAGCCTCCAAATCTTTCTAGTAAGCTCCAAGGTGTTCCCAATGGTCCTTGAATGGCCCATTTGAAACTTGTGCTTTTATGGATAATTTGGTTCTTCATGACCTAATCCCTGAACTGAAACCTTTAAGCCTATCAGAAGCTATCATTCTTTCACTTTTTTTTGAGCATCAGCTCTAGGCCAGGCACTGTTCTGACCAGAGTGTATGAACCATTGAACAAAATAAAACTTCTGCCTTTTGGAGCTTACAATCTAGTAAGAGTGGACCATGAACTTCAGAAAATGTTAGGATCTGTGTTCAGCAAACAGGACTAAAGTAGATCAACGTGGGAATTAGTGAGAGCTGCGAGTGGGTGAAGGTTGCTCAAATATTTAAAAAGGTGCTCTGGGTAGCCTGAAGTGATAGCTGAGCCAAGACTTGAAGGAGGTAGGGAATCAGAGCACCTAAAACACAGTTTTTTTCTTTGAATGGCAAGCAATGCAAAACCAAGCTTTGATTGAGTGATATAAGGCAACACAGGCCCCAGGAGATGAGTACAAACCGTTGTGTTCCATACCTCCAACCCAGGAGCTCAGGATCACTTTTTGCAAGCTTCAGGCGCTAAACACATCTAAATGGAAGTCTTGAGGATCTTAAATACACTGCTGTGTTGAAAACAGAACTGTCAAAACTGATGGTCCACACTGCAAAATATACACGCAGAGTGACGAGGGTTGTCTCTTAGTCACTGTTGAAATATGCACAGGCCTGCATGGTGGCACATGGAAATGTCATTTGACTCCTTCTGGAGTAATCGCTTCCTGTTACTTCAAAATGAAAATAATCTGTTTGCCTGTATTTACAAACTATTAAAGTGTCCTTAACCGCAAGAATAAAAGTAAAAAGAAAATATATGGTAAAGTAAACAGACTGAGATCACAGGCTAAGAACATCTTACAGCTTTGGGAACAAGGACTGTTTTTTGTTTGGGGGATGGGGAAGGTTAAAACACAAGAAAAACAAGCTCTGTGGCCCTGATTACCCACCGGAGAGCATGCCACAGGCTGGAGCTGACCAGATTGCAGGCCTAGCTCTGTAAACAAAGGGGCGAGTGAGGAGCTGGACAGGAGGCAGGGCCAGGAAGTTAACAGTTACTTGGGGCTGCAGTAGAGTGACCAGCTGGACTCAGCCACTTAAGGACAAAGTAGACCAGTTTCTCAAAATAATTGGTTTCATGCAGTAAAAACAAAATGAGGATGAATGCTTGGAGCTTATTCAAATAAGAGTAAAAATAGATCCAAAAGAAAACACAGCTAGAAATAGTTGAATACAAGTTTTGTATTGAGTTAAAAACTGGACACAATCAGTTTATCAACTAGTTTATTTTTCTGGAAATGACTGGTGTGTTATTACAGCTGACGTGGGGCTGTATTCATGGGCAAGAGCACCCCCAACTCACACACAAGACCTCAAATCACACCATACCTATTATATTGGGTGGTTACCGACACAGTCACCATAAAGAATTATGTGGTTAATATGTGGAACATTTTCACAGCAACTTGGGATAACTGACAATATTATGTCCAAAGGGTGAATGCAACAAGGCAGAGACCTGGGCCCTACCCAGCTCTGGAGAATGCCATACATACCAGCAGGGTAGAGCGCCCCCCGGAGTTTGAGCATGGCGGTGCATTTGTCTGCCTAGTCACCGCTATTCACGTTTGTTGTTCTTTCGCACTTTTAACCTGATTTCACAATACAGTCCTACGAACCTTCTTAGGTTCATAGAAAGCACCAGGCTTTCCAGGGAAAAAAAAATTTTATGTTGGGGAAAAAGTGGAATAAAGCAGAACCACCTGATTTCTTTCAGAAAGGAATTTCCACTCATCTGTTTTTTGCTGTCTCTTAACTTGTATCCCAACTGCCCACCTACATATGGGTTCCTGACTGAAGGTTCTAACCTAAGGTTGGAAGGGGCACCAAGCTTGTGCCAAGCCCAAAAGCCATCGAGGTGCCTTTTGCTGCTCTGGGAGACGGTGGCCTCTTACAGACCAGGACGTGACAGCAAGAACAGGCTGGCTTAGGACTTACAGGGAAGCCAGGTTAACAGAGCAGTGCCTCTGCAGTTTCGGTCTGCAGCAGAGTCACAAGGAGCCAGTTAACAATACAGCTGCCTACGCTGAGCTTCTGAGTCAGCTAAACCTGGGACAAGGCCTAGACATCCGCATTTTAACAAGCACCCCCCAATCTCCACTCCGCTATCTTCTGATGTAGGCGTCTTCCACCTTCAGCTCTGAGGAGCATGTAAAGCAGTGACAAGGCATTTATCTATGGAGGAAAAAACCACGCACATTCCGCCAACAGACACCCTGTGCACCCCGCCCCCAACTCCCTTCGCCTTTGGCCTTTGGACAGTGACTCCTGGGTGGTGAGGGGTGGAGTACACGTCTGACCACATCTGGGCGACGCCTCACAAGGCCACATCCTCCCAAAGTTTACTGCTCGGAGTCCACACACTGTCTACTCTAATACCTACTAAATAAAGGCAACATTTCTAACTCATTTTAAGGTATGCAATTCTTTTATTTCCTTGGTCTGACAGCAGAAACTTCATTATACAAGAGCCTGCATCTTGACAGAGCTGACCCTCAGACTTCCCCCACGGGAAGGACCCTTTTCATTCACGGAGATGAACTGAAGTGTCTTGAGATGAATTGAAATGTCCCATCTGGGTGCAAATTCCTGCTTCCCACCCAGATCATAACCCTAACGTGAAAATAATCAGAATCAAATGGAATCCCCAAGAACTATGAAAAGTCACCCTTCTCAAATTTTTCTAACTAGCAGCCGCGGGAAATTAAGACCCAAGGAGGGGGTGCCACTGGCCCTCACCATGCATCTCTGTGCATTGAGAAAGTGGAGGACAGCAGGCCGGGAGCAAGAGTTCTGGATAAGCGGGAGGTGCAGACAAGCCATCTTACCCCATACCTGCCCCTTCTGTACGTTTAACTCCGTTAACTCATGGAGTGAAGTCTGGGAAATGTCAAGACGAGTGGTTTTAGCCTGTTACTGAAATGGGTGATGCTCATTCAAGTCCAAGGTAGGTGTGGGGAAAACGGGCACCAAAGAGCAAAGCAGGTTAGACAGAGATGCTCAGTACTCATTCAGTTCCAGTTCTATGCTATGGAGACTATCTTTGCAATCCTGATGTCCCTCACGCCTGGCCTCTACTCTCCAGCAGAAGGGGAGCTCCATCTAAGTGTCTACAGCCACCACAGGGGTGGTGGGCTGGGTACTGTGATGCTTGTGAGATGACCACTGGGATGTGGGAGGGATGTGGGAGACAGGAGAGGTCAGGGGCTATAATACTTCAATTCCAGTGGGTCTCTTTTGGTCCCTGGGAATGGTCCACTACCAGCCAGTAATCCTGCAACATTCTCAACCCCTTTCCCCACCTGTCTTGTGCAAATGTCAAAAATAGAATCTCTGCCCAAAGCAAAGGAGAGCAGGAAGTTATTGTCGGTTCATGGTCTCTGGCCCCAGCTTGCCCACTCCGGTTCTTCCATGGAAATCAGATTTTGCAGCAGTGTTTGTTGTGAGACTAAAGTATCCCTATTTTTTTTTTCTATCAAAGCCAACCCAACAGCTCTGTCCTGACATGCTTTCTCCCAGGGCCGAGAAAGCAGCAAAAAATGTCAATCGAGCGTGTGAAAATATGGTGATGGTGTGTGTGGTGTCGTGTTTCCAGGTGTTCCTCCTCTGTCTCCTTCACGGGGGGAGCCCTCCCTCTGTCTCTCTCTCCCCAAGCCCCACACTTGCCCCTCCCCCTGCCCCGAGTCCGGTCGCTCCCACTGGCCGGTTTCCGCCACTCACTTCCCGTAGACACTCTCGTCACTGTAGGCCACATACAGAAAGTAGTCTTCCTCATGGTTGTCCTGGGCGAAGAGGGGAGAGAATGGTTTAGAAACATAATCAAGTTCGTCATCCCTAGGGTCTGGAGTCTCACACAACCTTGTAGGGTAGGCATAGGAGGTACCCTGCATCCCCCTTCAAAAGGGGATAGCGTGACTCCCCTGGTGGTCCAGTGCTTAGGACTCTGAGCTTTCAGTGCAGGGGTCACCAGTTTGATCCCTGGTCAGGGAACTTGGATCCTGCATGCCACTGGGCAGGGCCAAAAAAACAGGGATCAAAGAAGCAGCAGAAGTGGCTGGGATTCAACTTTGAACTCTTAAGTTCACAAAAACCTTCATGGAGAACATCATACACATCAGAGATATGAAGCTCATTCCGGCAAAAACGACGACACAACATGACTATATATTGTTGTTGACTGCTGTTCAGTCACTAAGTCGTGTCCAACTCTTCTGTGACCCCATGGACTGTAGCCCACTACGCTCCCTTGTCCGTGGGATTTCCCGACAAGAATACTGGAGTGGGTTGCCATTTATTCCTCCAGGAGATCTTCCTGACCCAAGGATTGAACACGTGTCTCCTGCATTGGCAGGCAGGTTCTTTACCGCTGAGCCACCAGGGAAACCCATTAACTATATATATTTGAAACTGAAAGTCGCTCAGCATGTCAGACACTTTATGACCCCATGGACTATACAGTCCATGGAATTCTCTAGGCCAGAATAATGGAGTGGGTAGCCTATCCCTTCTCCAGCGGATCTTTCCGACCCTGGAATCGAAGGGATAATTATATATATTGGGATATAAAAATATATATATTGGGATATAAAATTATATATATTGGGATATAAAATTATATATATTGGGATATATATATATGGATATAAACCAGGGAATGTATGCTGTGGAATAAAAACTAGAAATTATTAGAAAAGTTCACTAATAGGATAGAATTATAAGACAGTATTGTGTGAAACCCTTTGAGGAATAATGATGCAGTTACAATCTAAGGTGATAAATCATGATCAAGTTCTCTACTATAGTTTATCATCATATTTTTACAGTTTGCCAAAAATTAAACCAAATAAAATCATTCAAGTTACTCCCTCCAACTGAGTTGATTTGTGAAGACAAATGAATCCACTGAAACACTGCCTGGTCTTTAAATTTGATTTGATTTGGTATATCTGTGGTCAGAAAGCACTTCCTGCTGTTTCAATAAGGACACTCCAATGTTAAAACACTACGGCAGGGCAAGACTGAGAAAATAATTCAAAGGGACTGAATCCCGTGTGCCGCTCAATTGCTGAGGGACAAGAGACACCTGATTTCCCAGAGCCTGACACGGCCATGTGAGAGCATCCTGATAAATGACACCTCTACCACCTGCCCCACTTCCCGGGTATGTGGAAGATAACACCTGGGACGGAGGCTAGAGAAAGCCAGGCGGTACAGCCTTATCGCCAGGACCATTACCTCATACAGCTGGCCCATGGTCGCACTAGTGGGAGGTATGGTGTTGTTGACAAAGAAGAATAAGGCGTCCTCAGGTCTCAGGTGGATTCTCTTCCGGATTAAGAAGTAGAACTGGCCAACTGGATGGGGGGTGCGGGGGTGGCGTTTAGAAAACAAAGACGAAGCAGAAGAAGACAAGAGGTTAGCAGGAGGGTAGTAAGATCCGGAAAACAATTCTACTGCACCTGTTTCCCAAAGCACCAGACAGGCATTATCATCTGAGCAGAGCCTAACACTGTCCTGCAGCTTCAGAAACAAAAAATGACATGGCAAGAAGCCTGTGTGTTCCCTGACGTGCCATGGAGTTTAATTCCTCAATCCGTCTCCACTTTACTCAATTTCAGACCTAATGCTAACATTCCCATGGTCTAAATCTGATTTGAAACACACTTTTCAGAATTCTTTGGGGTCCAGCGGTTAGGACTCTGGTGCTTTCAATGCCAGGGCCCAGGTTCTATCCCTGGTAGGGGGAACTAAGATCCCAAAGCCACATAATATGGGGAGAAAAACACACACACACACCAGACACTTTCATGTCCATTTCCGCCTAAGACAAACTTGCGATGGAAGATATCTATTGGACTCCAGTAATCTTAGTACAATCCCTCATCCCAATGTCGGGGCAATGAGTGGCGTTCAGTGCTTTATTTTTCACTGAGTACACTGAAAGGTTTCTGCTGCTGCTGCTGAGTCGCTTCAGTCGTGTCCGACTCTGCGACCCCATAGACGGCGGCCCACCAGGCTCCCCCGTCCCTGGGATTCTCCAGGCAAGAACACTGGAGTGGGTTGCCATTTCCTTCTCCAATGCATGAAAGTGAAAAGTGAAAGGGAAGTCACTCAGTCATGTCCGACTCTTAGCAACCTCATGGACTGCAGCCTACCAGGCTCTTCTGCCCATGGTTTCTAGAAGGCTGATATTCAAACCTAATCACTCTGGAGCAAACACAGCTACCAATATCTTTCCAAGTGTCTCCTGGATGCAGTGGTTATTTCATTAAACATCAACATGAAGAATTAATGTATCTTTTGGAAATCCAAACAGTATCTACAAGATGTATGAACAAGAAAACCATAACTTGAAGAGGTCAAGGTATTCAGCTGAGAATCTCTATAATGTTATCTTCCCAACAAATTAGTCTGGTTTTCCTTATGGTGTAAATTGGTATCACAATAACAAACCTGAATTTTAAGCGGCTTATATAATACGCATCTGGTCTTTTCTTTCAAGCTCTCACACTCTGCTGCCTCTAAATCAAACAAGGCCCTACAACAATGGGAAAAGCTTAAGGAAATCAGTGATGGGAAAGAACAATTACATCACCATCGCTGAATCACCCAATTCTCTGGGGCATCCCACTCACTTTCCTCTGTTCTACCTCCCCTCAAGCCCACGATTGCATGCACACAGGAAGGACTGGGAAGGAGGGAGGAAGGGTCTGCTACTGTAGGAGGAAGGGTCTGCTGTGGGAGAAGGGTCAGGGGAGGGACAGAGCATTACCAGTGAGGTCAGAGGGCACGAGGTACTTCCTCTTGTCCAGGTCAGGCACCCTGGCCTTGGGAGCCTTCTCCACGATCACCTGGGAGGAGAGACAAAGGGTGGGAATGAAAACTGCAGAATCCAACCTAGTATGTTGCCTTCTACACCCTACAATTGCCCTTATCTGAAGTGAGTTTCTCTAGGCTCAATACAACTTTTCCATCTCTTATTCTCTCTTACCCTTTACAAAATGTATGGGGAAACAAACTTTCTTAATAAGGTTATAATTTTATTACTGAAACAACAAGAGGATAAGGAAGGGATATTATGAAAAGTAAAGAGGATCTTGATTTTAATTACAAGTTACCTATAAGACGTGTGTACGTGCATGCTAAGTCGCTTCAGTCATTTCCAACTCTTTGCAACCCTATGGACTATAGCCCACCAGGCTCCTCTCTCCTTAGGTCTCTAGGCAAGAATACTGGAGTGGGTTGTCATGCCCTCCTCCAGGGGATCTTCCTGACCCAGGGATGAAACTAGAGTCTCTTATGGCTTGTGCATTGGTAGGCAGGTACTTTGTTATAGGATATATACTTTCTGGCATTTAGTTGAAGCACCAAGAAAATTGTCTGGATTTTCTCAAGTGGTCCTGAGTACCTACTAGGTTTATTCTTTCTCATAAATGATATTTATCTGTAAAGGTACAGATAATGTGGTTTAAATTTTGTACTTCATCAAAATTTTTGAGAATGATTGCAAAAAAAATGCATTCAAGGCACTATTAAGTAAAAAAAGTGTAAAAGTAGTGCTTATATTAATAGAATGTCAGTACAATAACCCATAATAACCCGTACTGATTATCTGTTAGGATTTTAAGGGATTTTCAGTGTCTACATTAAATATTTCTACAATACTTTCAAGTTTAGAAGGGTCATTTATTTCTGTAATGAAAAGGAAAAAAGATCAAAAGTGAGGAGATATACGTATACCTATGTTGAGGTTTGACAGAAAACAAAATTCTGTAAAGCAATTATCCTTCAATAAAAAAATAATTTAAAAAAAGGAAAAAAGATACATAAAAGTTATACATGTAGATGTATAAAACAGGAAATATTTTATAAATAAAATTTCAAGCAATAATTTAAATAATGTACTTAAATTTAAATATTACAAAAACACATTCAGTATTTATATACTATATAAGTGATGTAATATGTAATTTGATTTAAATTATAAATACTTTGAATTGATTATAAAACCATCAGTTTTAGATTTTTAGTCTAGAAAATATAATCATTTTAGGTAGAAGATAAGGGAAGTACAGAAAAGTTAAAGCATAAATAAACACTGGGTACAGGTCACATAAATTCTCTTAACTTCAGCATTCCAAGGAGTAAAATATGTATGTATGTTTAGTCACTCAGTTGTGTCCGAGCCTTTGTGACCCCATGGACTATAGACCACCAGGCTCCTCTGTCCACGGGATTCTCCAGGCAAGAACACTGGAGTGGGTTGCCATGCCCTCCTCCAGGGGATCTTCCCGACCCAGGGATCAAACCTGGGTCTCCCACATTTCAAGCAGATCCTTTACCATTTGAGCCGCCAGGGAAACCTGATAAAAAGGAACACGGTAACCTTCAAACACATCTTTTACAGACACATGGAATGGACTCAACAAACTCACTGCTACTGCTAAGTCACTTCAGTCGTGTTGGACTCTGTGCGACCCCATAGACGGCAGCCCGCCAGGCTCTCCCATCCCTGGGATTCTCCAGGCAAGAACACTGGAGCGGGGTGCCATTGCCTTCTCCAAATAATCCATAAATCCATAAAACTTTTATGTGAAAAGGCTTTGTAAACTGTAAAGATCTAAACATAACGATTTGGAGAAATCTGAAGCTTTTAAATTTAAGGGGATAGGTTAACATAGTGGAAAAACCTGCTTATTTTTGCAGAGAAAGAGAATTCTGCACCAGGAAGACCAGAAGAACATTATCACAAATAAGTCACAGGCACAAAATGTAAACTGTGAGGAACAGAGTAGTAACTAACAAAGTGATGTTATCATAACTAGACTTATCATGGTGTCTTGAAATGTGCATAAAAAACACTATGTTGTGTAACAGGAATTAACAGTGTTGTAGGTTAATTATACTTTGAGAGTAAATCCTAAGAGTTCTTATCACACATTTTTTTTTCTATTTCTTTAATTTTGTATCTGTATGAGACTGTATGGACAGTCACTAAATTTATTGTGACCATCATTCCATAAGGTATGTAAGTCAAATCATGATGCTGTACACTTTATAGGTATTCAGTGCCATATGTCAATTATATTTCTATAAAACCAAAAGAAAAAATTTAAAAAAAAATAAAAATTAAACCTGGAGTACTGATATATGAATCAGAAATGAAAACAAAGTCAGAAGAGCATAGGAATAGACCAGTGAAGACCCAACAATGAGGCAGCAGGTAAATAAAATTAAAAGGGAAGGAGGGAGCATAGCATTGTGTTATGCAGGAACTCTGAGACCTGGCAGCTCCAGCCCCAATTAATAAGAGATGGAAACCACAAGAAAGGAGCAGGAAAAGAGAGCAACAAAGACAAGTGCAATTGAATCAGGGTACGTGACTGCTTTAATAACAGAACAGTCCAGTGAGAAAGGGCTTTGGAAATCATTTAACCCTCTTTTCTGTCAACACAACACTTCAGCACAGTGAGATGCAGAGTTCTGCTCAGAACTAACACCAAATCTCAGGATTCAGAGGGCAAAGCTCCTTCTTTTTTTTTTTTTTTTGTCATCAGAAAGAAAGCCACACACTGAGCAGCTGGAAGGAGTTTGGCCACTGGTTAAAATCCAACTGGAGAAATCATGAGATCTGAGTGAGTCATAAGAGCTTACAAATTATCAAATAAGTAAAATATTTAACAGCAAACAATGAGAAAAAAATAGAGGGATTAGCTGAAATTCTGGGTGAATGCATGGAAACAACTGAAATGGGAAGGGCTGTTTTGAGGAAATACAGGAGAATTTTAACTAGATTTTGGAACAGGTACAATTCTGAGCTTGTAGCTTATACAGAACTATTATTGGAACAGAGCTTTAATCTTGGAGTTCTGAAAAAAACGGTCATCATTTTGCTTACTGGAATGTTTTTCTGGCATCATACTGCCATCTGAACTGGTGAGGGCAGCAACAGTTGACTTCTCTATTTCCAATACCTGACAGCACAATGCACGCTTAAATCATTCTTAAATCACGAACTGCCTCGGACCTTGAGAAACACTATGGCCTGGAGGATCCAACAGCCAGGATCAGAATCCCAGCTCAGGCACACATCAGCCACTTGCAGGAAGTTACTCCATTTCTTCAGATCCTTCTTCTGTAGAAAGGGATTATAATGGTGTGAGGACTAAGTGAATGACTACAGACAGGGCACTGAAGATATTCCCAGGGATGTGGTAAGCTATCAATCAAAGTTAGTTGTCACTTGAAAATATTATAAGAGGATAGGATGGGCGTCACCAAGACTTGGTGGGAAACTTTTAAAGCAGTCATCCAAGGTCCAGAGACCAGGAAAGAAATTTGCGAAGCATCCTTTAGTGGGTAATAGGGCTAGTTCTCCTTTTTAGCTGAAAACACCTTTGTATGTAATTCCCCTAATGCAACAGCCCTCATGTCTCCCTTAGATTATAGAAAAAGTACTCCAAGAGGTTTATACGGCCCAGGTCGCTTCTGGCAGCTGTAAGAACATAAGTTAGATGGAAGACTGGAAAGGAATTCACCATCAGATAACTGCAATTCCTTTACACGTAAATTACCTGTAATATTTATCCTAAAGTCCCTGCCCTAAGATAAACAACACAGTCTTAGGGTCTTTAATCCTCCCATCTCCAAAACTCAAGGATTGCTGTTCCCTCTATCACACTTTAAAAGCCTTCTGCCCTCAAATCCAGCTACGCAGCCCACAATAGCGAAAACCAGGCAAGAGGCGGGGGAAGGGTAACAGGAAAAACGCCCGGATGCAGAAAGACACCTTGGTATTTCTTCCCTGTTCCTTCTCTCCGCCTGCACTAAGTTAAAGAACATAAACCTGAGTCCAAAAACCCGAGAAGAAGGTCTCAGTCCTTGCTGATTGTGTTCAGGTACAATGTGTTCAGAATAAACACCGGCCCACACGCCCTGGAGCCAAGAATGATGAGGCAACCGGGTTGCTGCGCAGAGAACGTGACCTTGTTTTCTGGGCCAGGACTCTTGTGGCATCCCCTTTCCTTCCTAATTCTCACAGAATAAAACAAAAGATGCAATGGCTTCCGAATATTTCCCTCCCAAACCCAGGGCTACAAAGGGCCAAAGTCCTCCCGATTAACGGAGAACCACCTAAGGGTGGAAATTGATGGGAGCAAATCCCCCTGTTCATTCCTGAACAGTTCCATGCTATCTTAAGGCAGCATATGGGTGGTCCCGACCTCATCATTCTCTCCCCAAAAAGCTACATTTTGAGTACATCCCAGCCAACACATCCGCTGAACGCTGCTGAGTCACTCAATCGTAGGATCCGTTCTAAAACTGCGGTCAGCTCTAAAAGACGGGGACAGGCTCTAGGGATACGAGTTCTTAAAGGTCCGCAGTCCGAACGTCCATTCCACTGGCTCTCCCCGCGGTGAAGGGCGTGCAGGTTGAGTAATGTTAGGGGCCACCCTTCTGTGCCTTTGGGCAGCCATCGCGACTCCCCCGCCCCCATCCCCATCCCCCCCCCCCCCTGCCCCCCTAGGACACTCACAGGGACCCGGTCCGGATATTTCTTTCGGATCTTTTCTCCTTCCTTTTTCCGATACTCAAAGGGATGGTCCTCCTTATACTGGAACTTCATGATGAACCGCAGGATTTCTAAAATCCCCGGACGGGGCCTGCCTCTCTCGCGGACGAAGGCGTCTCTCCCGTCTTTTGATGATGATCCCTTTGGGCAATTCGCAATGAGTCTCAGATTCGCTTCCAAGAGGCCAGCCCACGTCGCAGCGCCGCTCGGCAGAGCTTTCAGAAAGGAGGGACTCGGGGCCTGGGTTCCAAGACAGGGTAGGGCCAGGTAAAGAATTCCCGGTGGCTTTTACCGAGAGCTGCGAGCACAAAAACAACCCGACGGCCCGCTGATCCTGTGACGTCAGGAAGCCCCGCCCCCGCGAACCTTGGACCGCGGGATGGGGGTGGGCAGGCGCCGTCCATTTCAGTGGTTTCTCTTTCTAGTTTCAGTTTCCCCGAATATAGTCCATTTAGAACACGAGGAACTTTCACATTTTATTTTATTGTGAAAGTGACATTAGAGGTGTTTTTAAAACAACAGCAAAAAATAATGTTCTAAAGAGGTATTCTACCCTCTCCGCCATTTCTTGGTTGGGCCCCAAAACAAATACAGATGGTAAAAATCCAGCTTTTTTTCAGCCTGTTGGGATCTGGTGTCTGGAAAGAGGTGGGATGGGAGTCCTGGAACTTCTTTGGCCCATTCAGGGGTGCCCCGGGCTTGTATTTCGCCCTTTGCTCGTTCATTGATTACACTGGTGCCTCGGATGCTGGGCTGGCTGCCTCGGATGCTGGGCTGGCTGCCTCCGCCCCGTGACCTCTCGTTCACCACGTTGGCGTCATGTTTGGGTTTTTGCAGCAAATCTGCCCCTAGAATATAAACAGAGCATGACTCAGGGAACTGAAGAGATGTAGCCGGTGAAGGGCAGGAGGTGTGATCAAGGTCCAGGGAAGTGACGTCAGTCGTTACTACTAAGGACTTTGCATAGGTTACAGCTATGGAAATGAATGACAGATCTCAGAAGTTAGGTCTGTCTTCGGAAAAGAAAATATCGTGCGATTCAGGCGATTAACTCGGTAGTCCTCAATTTTTCCCCTGATGCAAAAATTCACGGGAGGAGGGTACTCCTTTCCAGCCATGAATACAAAGCGCCACCTGAAGGGCTGGTGGAAGACTGGAGGTAACAGTGTCGCCTCCCTCTTGCCCTCCACTTTCCCTGCTAAGACAGAGGAATAAGGCCTTTCCAACCACTGCTAACAAGTGATTATAGGGACCTGTAAGGGAAGAGCAGCAGAAACTGTAATATTAAAAAAGAATGAAGATACAGGATGAGGGGCTGCTGTGCCCTAAAGAAGTCCAGGAAGTTCTGAAAAATGACAACAGTGGGTCACTTGTCATCTTTCATCAAGGTCTCAGGGTCTCTGATTGAAAAAAAAAAAAACATGAAAAGAAACAAGGAAAATGAATTGCATAGCCCTACATTTTTTAATTTTTAGGATTTTTTTTTCTATGTGGGCCATTTTAAAAGTCTTCATTGAATGTGTCACAATATTGCTTCTCTTTTATGTTTTCGTTTTTTGTTCACAAGGCATGTGGGATCTAAGCTCCCCAACCAGGGACTGAACTGGCACCCCTGCATTGCAAGGTGGTCTTCACCACTGGACCGCCAGGGAAGTCCCTAACCTTTGTTTTTAATGCTAATCATTTTTCTCCATGGCATTTTTCAAGCCTTATTATGTATGGAAATCCAGGAATTCTTGTATCGCATTATATTTTTGTAATGTTTAGTCCTTGTTTTCAAAGTGGTTATTTTAGCTGATTTGAGCTTTGACCCAAATATAGCTAAATCTCTCAAAGGAATACTTTAAAATCAATGGAGAAGAGTGTTATTTTCCCATCAAATCTACTGGAAACAATCATAGCTAGTTTAAAAATGATTTTAACTTTTATTTTGAAAATACCTATTCATGGTAGCAGATTACATAACACAGATACTCAGGAGATGAAATTTCATTAACCTTTATGCCTTAAGGCCTTTCTAAATGCAAATACTTTTTCACAGACTAGCCACTCTGTCAACCCTTTACAGCTTGCTACATATACTTGTAGCAGAACATTTAGAATATTATACAGAAGGTAATTTTGTAAGGAGATCAGTCCTGGGTGTTCTTTGGACGGCATGATGCTGAAGCTGAAACTCCAGTACTTTGGCCACCTCATGCGAAGGGTTGATTCATTGGAAAAGACTCTGATGCTGGGAGGGATTGGGGGCAGGAGGAAAAGGGGACGACAGAGGATGAGATGGCTGGATGGCATCACTGACTCGATGGACGTGAGTTTGAGTGAACTCTGGGAGTTGGTGATGGACAGGGAGTCCTGGTGTGCTGCGATTCGTGGGGTTGCAAAGAGTCGGACACGACTGAGCGACTGAACTGAACTGAACTGAATTTTGTAAGGGCTTCCCTGGTAGCTCAACAGTGAACAATCTGCCTGCAATGCAGAAGACATGGGTTCCATCCCTGGGTTGGGAAGATCTCCTGGAGAAGAAAATGGCAACCCACTCCAGTATTGCCTGGAACATGCCAGGGATAGAGGAGTCTTGCAGGCTGCAATCCATGGGGTCACAAAGAGTCAGGCACGACTGAGCAACTAAACAACAACAACTTTCAAAGTCAATTGGTGGTTTTGTGGAGAACTAGACATACTCTAACAATACAATACAGCAAAATTTAGTTCACATGTGTCGTGACAGGGCTTCCCAGATGGCTCTAGCGGTAAAGAACCCACCTGCCAATGCAGAAGATGTAAGTGACATGGGTTCAACCCCTGGGTCAGGAAGAGCCCCTGGAGGAGAGCATGGCAACCCCCTTCAGTATTCTTGCTTGGAGAATCCCATGGACAGAGGAGCCTGGTGGGTTATAGTCCATGGGATCACAAGGAGTCAGACATGACTGCAGCAACTTGACATGGGTGCACACACATGTCATGACAAGTAATATTTTTCTATTTATTCCAATATATTACTTCTTAGTTACTCTATTATTGTTGTTGAGTCTCTGTCAGGTCAGACTCTTTTATGACGCTATGGACAGTAACCTGCCAAGCTCCTCTGTCCATAGAATTCTTTAGGCAAGAATACTGAAATGGGTAGCCATTCGCTTCTCCAGGTTGTATCTTCCTTTCTCCAGGATATCTTCCCCACCCAGGGATCAAACCCAGGTCTCCTGCACTACAGGCAGATTCTTTATAGTTAGAGTCGTCAGGGCAGCCCAGAGGGCAGAACATTTGTTAATCAGATGAGAAGCAGTCACAAAACCACCTGAGACAAGATTAAAGGGACCAGAGAGGCTCATTAAGATTAAGAGACTGGGCTACCTAAGACCCTGCACACACCCTAATCTTGTCAGCAATCCCATCCTTTTGAAACTTTGCAGAAGAAAGAAGAATGCAAGACTTACTTGCATTGATCCTTATTACATACCCCTGCTTGACTTGGCCAAAAGCAAAGAGGAAGCCTCAAGGAGCCTCTTGATGAGGGTGAAAGAGGAGAGTGGAAAAGCTAGCTTAAAACTCAACATTTAAAAAACAAAGATCATGGCATCCGGTCCCATCACTTCATGGCAAATAGAAGGGGAAAAACTAGAAACAGTGACAGGTTTTATTTTCTTGGTCTCCAAAATCACTGCAGACAGTGACTGCAGCCACAAAATTAAAAGACATTTGCTCCTTGGAAGAAAAGCTATGACAAACCTAGACAGCTACCCATTCCAGTACTCTTGCCTGGAGAATTCCATGGACACAGGAGCCTGGTAGGCTACAGTCCATGGGGTCTCAAAGAGTCAGACACAACTGAGCAACTAACTTCATACTTCATTTTTGCTGTTCATCCCAGGCTTCCCTGTTCTTCACTATCTCGCAGTTTGCTCAAACTCATGTCCATTGAGTCGATGCTGCCATCCAACCATCTTATCCTCTGTCACCCCCATCTCCTCCTGCCCTCAATCTTTCCCAGCATCAGGGTCTTTTCCATTGAGTCGGCTCTTCGCATCAGGTGGCCAAAGTACTGGGGCTTAAGCTTAATCAGTCTTTGCAATGAATATTCAGAATTGATTTCCTTTAGGATTGACTGGTTTGATCTCCTTGCTGTCCAAGGGACTCTCAAAAGTCTTCTCCAACACCATAGTTCGAAAGCATTAATTCTTCAGCCCGAAGCCATCTTTTATGGTCCGACTCCCCAATCTGTACATGACTACTGGAAAGACCATTGCTTTGACTACATGGACCTTTACTGTACACCTGAAACTAACACAACATTGTATATCGACTATACTTCAAAAAAAAAAAAAAAAAGGAATATAAATTTATGCATAGTATTTGAAGTAAAGTAGATTTTAAAAGTCAGCTAAAATGTAGGGATTTTACATGTGTGTGGTGGAAAGGTGCTTCTCTTCACAAGCCTTGTAGAGCTATTTGACTTTGCAATCTGTCTGAAAGTATATATTTGAGTAAAAGGAATAAAAATTAATCTAAAGAACTAACAGCAAAAGGTTTTTTGGTTTGGTGTTTAAAGTCTGAGGAAATTGAGTGCAAAGCCAGCTCAGGAACTCAGTTTTCTGCCAGTCATATCACTTCTCTGTAACAGCTTTAGCCTCAAAAGCTGACCAAACGGAGCACATTGTTTGGAAAATTAAAAGGGCCCTTGTAGGCATTCAGAAGGTTATGGTTACCTACTAATTGTTTGACCCCTCATGAACTTTTGTCCACTTTGAATTGGATTTGCATTTATCTACTTTGGTGTTCACTGAGTTTGAATTTACACCCCTTTTGGAGAGAGAGAGAAGAGAGGACCTAACTCCACCCGCCATAGTAATCAGATTAACGTTGGAAGGAAAATCAAGTCCTAAGTCTAGTGCAGGAGGGGTGTACCACACAAATCCTGTATAGGCAAGTTTGCTATATAAACTGGGACCAAGAAAGGTCCAGGCACTCAGAACACTGATATCATTTGCGGAACAGCACAGTAAGAACCAAAGGGTAGCATAAACACTTAGTCTGTGTTCTACCTGGAAACTGAAACACAATGAAGAGGCATTAAATTTAGTCTGCCTTGTTTCATAACTTTGCCTATAACCAAGCTCTTACAAAAGGTATTAGAGTGTTGTCTTTGGCGTGGCTGAATAGCCATAGTGGTCTCCCTGAATTCTACATCTCACTTCTCCCATTCATCCTCTAGTGACAGTAATCTTACAGGTTACATGATCTTTTTCCCCCTCTTCAAAAACTTTCAATAGCTTTTCATACAATGCAGGATAAAAACCAAACTCCTTAAACTCATATGGTAAGTATCTCCTTTGCCTCTCCTTTCTGTTTGTCCATCCCTGTTTCCTTTAGACCTTGATCATAAAGATGAGACCATTAGACAACATTAATAACTTAGCTCATTAATAACTTAGCTCCTGATTTCTGCTTTCCTAAATATATGTAACACCTTACTGAATCTATTGATTGCTTTCTTGGAGTAGAAGTAAGAACGAAGAATTAAGTTGTTAAATAACTGACCCTCTCTCCCTAGCTTCCTCTTTAGTAAATTTGCAGGTGGATCTTTCAAGCACAAGTGGATGACACAGGCAAGAGAACGTCCAAGCACAGGTGGACCATGGGAGCAAGACAGTGTCCCGAGGAAGAGACATCAGCAGGTTTGCATGCAGTGGAAAGATGATGAAGAATCTGACCTCCTGCCTTAATGACTAACTAAGATTGTTTCTCCTTGTTCCATTTAAAAATTGGCATGACGAAGCAGGATCATCAGAGTTGGTGTCTGGACATAAGTCCACCATCTCCTCAGATTGCTGACTTTTCTTCTTTATCAAAGCTTGCCCTTCAATTTATTGGCTATTGAGCAGCAAGCAGCCAAGCCTGCACACAGTTAAAATATGTAATTTGGTGTTTGTTTAGTTGTTCAGTTGTGTCTGACTCTTTGCGACCCCCTGGACTATAGCCCACTAGGTTCCTCTGTTCGTGGAGTTTCCCAGGCAAGTGTACTGCAGTGGATTGCCATTTCTTCCTCCAAGGGATCTTCCCAACCCAGGGATTGAACCTGCATCTTACCGCTGAACCATTGGGAAAGCCTCATACTATGTAATACTTACTTGTCATCAAAAGATCCCAGCCTATCTTTTCAGAATCTTTCTTTTTCTATTACTCTTGGGATTTTTAACACTCTCCATGATTCGCATTCCCATCTTTCCCATCTTTGCTCATAGACAGAAAATGGACTTATCATGCATATTTGATGTTTACATTCTATAATCTTTCAGGTTTCAACTCAGACATGACTGCTTCATGACACCCTTTCCAAGTTCTAAAGTTCTGAGCAATTCTCAGGTGGAAAATAGTGCAATTCTGGCTTAACAGAGGTGAAGGTTCCAACAGATGGGTATTGGCCAACATTATTCAGACACAGCTTGTAAATTATCTTCTACAAATGTATCTTGGACAATCCATAAATCACTGAAATTGTTTTCCCTGTCAGTCTGTTCAAGGGCGGACTTCCCATCCTGTCTTCTTTATTACCTTCCAGCCAATCTGCTCAGCTGATGAAAAGAAAACAAAACTCTGCTGTTCCCAGACTTTGCAGTTTTTCTCCCCTGCCTCTTAAATTTGTTACATAAATTTCATTTTTGCTTTAGTTCCATGCTCTCATATACATGTAAACTCCTAATGTTTAACTAATCAGACCCTTTGATAGTCTTCTCAGCCAGACCCTATAAATCCCGACTTAGACTTGGACCAGAAACAAACCACTACAAGGTTTCTTGTGCTGTTCTATTTGCCTCTAAACCACAGAGGAAACCAGTCATCACAACCCAGTCAATCTTCTCTCAGACTCATCTTCCCGCAGAAAGGAGCTCCTGTATTATTCTTGTGTAAACTAGTCCACATCTGGTCCATTTCTCTCAGACTGGGAGCTTCATGCTCTCAGTGTCTTCTCCTTCTGCTATGTAGATTTTTTTTTTTTTATAATGAACCTTGTTTTTTAATTGTTGACTCATTTTTTTTTAATTTACTTATTTTTAACTGAAGGACAATTGCTTTACTGCATTGGTTTATGCCATACATCAACATGAATTAGCCATGGGTATACGTATGTCTCCTCCCTCTTGAATCTTACTCCCACCTCCCATCCCTTCCTACTCCTCTAGGTTGTGATAGAACCCCAGTTTGGATTTCCTGAGGCATACAGCAAATGTCCATGGGCTATCTGTTTTATATATGGTAGTGTATATGCTTCCATGCTACTCTCTCCATTCATATAGATACTGACACTTCCTTTCAGATATCCATGCCCCACTGGACATGTTTCAGTTTTGGCAAATAAAAAATGATTTTTTTAAAGTGTGGGGTTTTTTTTCCCCCACTTAGTGTAATCACCCTCAGTTCAGTTCACTCAGTCGTGTCTGAATCTTTGCAACCCCATGGACTGCAGCACGCCAGGCTTCCCTGTAAATCACCAACTCCCGGAGCTTACTCAAACTCATGTCCATCGAGTCAGTGATGCCATCCAACCATATCATCCTCTGTCGTCCCCTTCTCCTCCTGCCCTCAATCTTTCCCAGCATCAGGGTCTTTTCAAGTGAGTCAGTCCTTCGTATCAGGTGGGCACAGTATTGGAGTTTCAGCTTCAGTATCACTCCTTCCAATGAATATTCAAGACTGATTTCCTTTAGGATTGACTGGTTTGGGAAACACCTTAGAAAACCCAAATTAAGCTCTCTCTATATATACAGATTAAGCTATAGAGTTTGGATAATGAAGCTTCATAGGCAGGCTGCAGGATGTTACCAGGGTCTCCTGCACTGCAGGCAGATTCTTTACCATCTATGCCAGCAGAGAAACCCATGAGGATAGTTAAAAGGAGTGAAACAAAATTAAACCAGTGGTGAAAGTGATTGAGCTGATGAGCAGATGTCTTAGACTGAGTAAAGAAGTGAAGCCAAATAGCTGCTAATGGCTTGTGACAAAATGGGAGTGGGGACAGGGGCGGGAGACTCCATGTGGCTAAGGACAGGGCAAGGGGGGAGGCAAAGTGAGGCAGATAGATCTCTTTAGAACAAGATCCTTACAGGCAGGGTTTCTTTCCAGATCTCCTTGTACCTGAGGACATTTTAACTTCTTTAAGGCTGTAGCATCCTGAAGGTTGAAAGGATCTAGAGTACTTTATGGAATATGTGACACTGAAGAGATTCATTTGGCAGTGCAAAACAAGGCCCCCTTGGGTGTTATTAACAATTCATGCATTTAACAATTTCCAGAGGCAGTGTCTTAAATGACTCAGAATAAAGTAGATCACCAGCAGATTATACTCACTTAGAACATTTTCCCTCCTGGCTCAGTGAGCGTTCCAAGAAGGGGTTTAATGAGGTGGTGCATTAATCAGCCACCCCTGGGTCTGTATTGCTCCCTGAAATGGAGCTAATTGACTAATAAACAAATTTTCTAAAATATTCCTTACCTCTACACAGGATATATTAAGACGGATCACATGTCTCCAGCTGTTTACCTCAACCAACAAATATTTATTGATGAAATAAAGCTACGTGAGGGGTGACTTAGCAATAATTCAGCAAGCTGACTGGCAAAAGGACAAATCAGAATATAATTCTCAGCAACATCATAGGAGGCAAATGAAAATAAACTGTCAAAAGTAATAGTAACAAATGCATGTGTATAATAATTTACAAATCTTGTCATTTCTAGACAGTTTATTTGATTTTCACAACTATCATCAGTGGTGTTATTATCCTTTCTTTTACAAATGAGAGACTGTTCTTGAAAGAGTTCGGTAACTTTCCTAAGGTCACTGGCAAGTAGTTTTTCCCCAAATGTACTTCATTTCCTAAATTTTCCAATAACAGGAAATTTTGGAGGTAGTGTGTTATGTGGACAGGTTAGCAATGCAACAGCAGGATGGTGCCCTGGGAAGGACTCCAAGCAGTTAGTGCTCCAAAGATTGGAGAAGTACGCATTTGCCAGGCTAGAACACTGGAGTGGGTTGCCATTTCCTCCTGCAGGGGATCTTCCTGACCCAGGGATCGAACCCACGTCTCTTGCATTGGCAGGTGGATTCTTGACCACTGAGCCACCAGGGAAGCTTTAGGTGCCAATAGGAGAATGCATTTCTACCATCGCTCCACCAGGTGGCAGTGAAGGTCACCACAAGAAACAAGTGTTGTCACTATAGAGACAGGACTTGAAAGCAGTCAAAGCAGGAAGGAGGAAAGAGGCAAAACAATGCTATCTTTTAGAGTTACAAAAGCATACGTGTGCATATGTGTGCATGCCTCCATGTGCGTGCATGTGTTTGCAGGGCAGAGGAACTAAAAAATGAATGGAACTGTTACTGCATTCTATTCAGTTTCCCGTTCTGTTAGTGGGTAGAAGAATGAAAGACCTCAATATTTGCACTTCAGTACTTTACTGTGCCCTCTTAGCCCATGCCCGCAATCCCACCCCTGGATTTTGGATGTCCAGTGAGGTACTACATGATGTCCCAAATTATCACTGTGATTTAGCATAAAAGTGAATGTTCTCATGAGAGGAAGGCTGTGTGAATTCAGTGCATTAACAGCTCTGGCTGTGCCTATACGAGTGTCTTTCTCCACAAGTGTACACAACCTGTTTGCTGCTAGGGAAACTTGCAGCGTCCTCTAGGGAAAAGAACTTGATAGGTGAAGGAATCCAAGCTGCCTCTGGTGCTTTCCAGTTTAGTAGTAATCAGCATCACTACAGGTTAATTGCAAATTTTTTACCCCTGGATAAAGAAGAGTTCTCAACAAGAGCATCCCATAGCAGAAAATAGATGCACCTGGAAATGAAGAGTTAGAATCTATCTTTCCCACAGAATGATGTTTAGATGCCATCCTAACCCTTCTGAAAGTTAGGAAAAATTTTTCCATTTGTCTGGGCATATTTACCAACCCTGAGGACACCTCCACTCCATTAATAAAACCAGATTTTGGGGGGTGGGAGGGATGTTCAAGAAGTAGGGGATATATATATATATATGTGTGTGTGTGTATATATATATGGCTGATTCATGTAGTTTTACAGCAGAAGCCAACACATTATAAAGCAATTATCCTCCAATTAAAAATAAATTAAAAAGGAACTTCTAAGGTACTATGACTACTATACTTCAGCAGATGAGACATTAAATTACAGAGAATTTAAATCACTTATAAATGTAATGTTTTCCCTATAAATCACTTATAAATGTAATGTGAATTACTTATAAATGCAAATTAGTGTGCTAATTTTAAGTTGTGTTGCAATGACATATTATAAGAGAAAATATGTGTAATATAGTAACTGTTACTACTAGCAACTAGTGGCCATGTCTGTTTATAATTACATTTCTCTTGCTGGGTCTATAGGCTTATCTCAAATTTAACATAAACAAAAGTTTTAGCAATTTGATTTGTTACAGCTAAATAAAATACAACGGTTAAAAAAAACAAAAAAGGTCCCCATCAATCAGAAGAGTGTTGTACTCCGGGAGACTCTTTCTCCATCGGGGGCAGCTGCTTTTCTTCTGGCACTGATGGTAGATCAGGTGCTTTCTGCCCGCACCTTGAAACAGTGAAGCGAGTCATGCGAAGTGCTTCCTCATACCCTGGGAGGGTGTCCAGAGAGGAGGGCAGCTGGCCCAGGGAGCTGGGGGAGTGAGCCACAGCCAGGATCCTTCGAGCCGCAGGGCCGAACACTGACTGCAGGGCTAGGCAGGAAAGAACCGGAGTTCAAGTACATGTGGCATCTTCAGAAACCAGAGACTTACAGCACATGCAGTTCCCCTTGATTTATATTATTTTATGAAAAGGGTGTCTAGCCTCTGTCCCTTTTCTTTATTTACTCATTGGCTGCACTGGGTCTTCGCTGTTGCCCACAGGTTTTCTCCAGTTGTGGTGAAGAGGGGCTACTCTCTAGTTGGTGCGTGGGTTTCTCATTGCAGTGGATTCCCTTATTTCAGAGCACAGGCTCAGTAGCTGAGGAAGATAGGATTAGTTGTCCCACAGCATGTAGGATCCTCCTGGACCAGGAACTGAACCCGTGCCTCCTGCATTGGCAGGCAGATTCTTTACCACTGAGTCCCCAGGGAAGCCAAATCCCCCTTCATTTTCAACAAGTGTCAAAACTCATTGTCACTCTTGGCAACAGATGTTATAAAAGTCCTGTGAAGCTTGTGTAGAAACCAACTTCCCTCTTTGCTTTCTCAAATAATCTAAAATGTGTCCCCACATGTCATAACCCCTTTCTTTCCCCTTTACTAATTTAAAACCCTTTATGCCAACCCACTGAAGTTGCAGATCCCTTAGAAGTAATTGTTTCTGCCTATTTATGTTTCCCCGTAGACTGACAGTGAGAAAAGAAGCAGGAAAAGGTGAACAATGTGCTATAGCTCTCTCTTTTTTCAAAATAAATATTACAGCATATTTCCACCTGCTGTTCTGCCCAGTAGGTCACTCTCCAATTTTAGGAAAGAATATAATCCAAAGAAGAGAACAGAGGGAGATAAAGGAAAGTGTCTTATAACTATCAGGTGTTGGGCCTAATATTTAACAGAGTAAGACCTGGTGAATAAAGAATTTAAAGTATCCCATGACTAATTTTTCTAAAGATAAAAAATATAGTAAAGAGAAAATATAAGTTTGGCTTTCACAAAATCTAAGATGTTTTCAAAAAAGGGATATGTGCAGTGCTTAAAATAGTTTTATCAAAGTAATTGTTTATCAACTTGTAAATTTTTCCTATAAGACGTTTCCAATATCGTCTCTAACATTTCATTTCTTCCTTCATTCCATCATCAGACCATAAGTACAGCATCCGTGAGGGGCAAGGTCACCACACCATCAGGCATCTGGAAATTAAAGCTGCCCCAAGATTTAGAATCTTTAACACTATTCCCTCTTGGTACAGTGGGCTTCCCTGGTAGCTCAGCTGGTAAAGAATCCACCTGCAATGCGGAAGACCTGGGTTTGATCCCTGGGTTGGGAAGATTCCCTGGAGAAGGGAAAGGCTACCCCCGCCAGTATTCTTGCCTGGAGAATTCCATGGACTGTATAGTCCATGGGATCGCAGAGTCAGATACAACTGAATGACTTTTTATTTCTTGGTACAATGGATAAGAATCAACCTGACAATGCAGGGAACAAGGGTTCCATTCCTGGTCCCCGAAGATTTCACATGTCACGGAGCAACTAAACCCCTGTATCACAACTGCCGAACCCTGCTTGCTCTAGAGCCCATGCTCCCCAACCAGAGAAGCCATCACCATGTGAAGCCCTCATACCGAAACCAGAAAGTAGCCCCTTCCCCGGGGCAACTAGAGAAAGCCCGAATGCAGCAACGAAGACCCAGTGCAAGCAAAAATAATACGTGAATAAATAAATAAATCTAATACTGTTTGATCAATGTTTTTAAACCTTCGCACCAGGTGTTCTTTTAAACCCGGCTTCACTTCCCGTGTTACATGTCCATATACTCACAAGTGACCGTACTCTGGAGAGTGCTGTCATGGTCAAAAGCGATGACCGTCACTTCATAGGGTGGCTGGCCCTCCTCTCCCCCATTTTGCTGGCGATCCAGACAGCAGCGGAAGCACACAGAAGTCAGGCCGCACAGGAGAAGCAGTGCCCCGATGACCACCAGCAGCCTGCAAGGACCCCACGGAGTACTGAGAGCTCTGTGCTCCTTGTTTTGTTTTTTAAACCAATTTGCATAATCAGCCTTCAATGTCTGCATTTTAATTCTTGCTTGAATATTTTTTAGAATGCTTTTAAGATTTCAGTTCCAGGCTTTCCTGTCATATATATACTTCCTTATTTTGTCAGCAAGACTAAGTCAGTTCACTTGAACAATTCATGAGAGATTTAAATGCATTTTGGAGGGGCAAATTTTTACTGAAGTAGTCTCCTTTCTGTGGCTATTTCTAGAGTTGACCCTGAGAAAATACACAACAATCTGTTGATGTTAGCCCAGGAGATGGTATTGAAATAGGAAATCCTGCTATATTGTCACATAGGTTAGTGATGAGGAAAAGAGGCTTTACTCCGTGAGATGTTAGGTAAGTAGGCTCAATATCTCAGATTTTTTCCCCTCTGTTGTCAATATATTTAAAAATGAAAAAAAAAAAAAACCACTTAAAAACTAATACCCCTGAGAAACGCTTCCTTTTAAATGTCTTTTTGGGTAACATAGCTGAAACTTACCATATATACCAGAGATGTACCCAGTCTGTGGTCAGGCAGCTATGGAGAAAGAATAATAATTTTATTTTGCAATAAAAATATAATCAATGCCTGTTATACTTTCAGAATCAGAAATATGAGTTACAAAAATGTATGATACCTTTATAATAAAAGCGTTACAGGTTATGTTAACTTCAATGTAACCAGCTAAATCTATCATGAAATGGGATGCCTTTAGTAGTGGTTTATTCATCGTGCATGCTGTTGCTTCAGTTGTGTCCGACTTTTTTGCAACCCTATGGACTGTAACCCGCCAGGCTCCCCTGTCCATGGGATTCTCCAAGCAAGAACACTGAAGTGGGTTGCCATGCCCTCCCCCAGGGGATCTTCCTGACCCAGGGATCGAACCTGAGTCTCTTACATCTCCTGCATTAGCAGGCAGGTTCTTTACCACTAGTGCCACCTGGGAAGGCCAGAAGCGGTTTATACCATCAGGTAAATCACTATAAGACAGACTAAACTAGTTATCATTAAAGTAATGTTAATAGAACATGTAACCACAATCATTGTAAACAGTTTTGATGACGATTATCAAGAAAGAACTTGCAGAATAAGCTTACAAAGAGTAAAAATGAATGTGACAGTTAAGGTTTGTATATATTTGAAGTCAATAGCTTAAATATAAAGAATATTTCAATTATAAGCATGAACATTTATAATTTGTTTTACAAGCTGTTGCAAAAAGGGCGACTATATAGGTAAACAATAGAGCCCTACTATATAGCACATGGAACTATATTCAGTGACCTGTAATAATCTATAATGGAAAAGAATATGAAAAAGAATATGTATATATATAACTTAATCCTTTTGCTGTACCCTAGAAACTAACACAATATTATAAATCAACTATATTTTGATAAAAAATAAAAAGCAGAAACAAAGGGGAAAAAAAGAAAAAGAGGGGGGTCACAATAAAACCATAAAAACACCCACTATAAAAAGGGCTTTAAATTTTCACATCCAGGATCAAAACTGATAAGCATATCCCCTGAGGCCAAACAAGAAGCAGGGGTGGGGGGGTGGAATGTAAAAACCAACTCCATCATGATGAAAGCTAATTCAATACTCTGAATGAACTAGGGCAATTATCAATTTTCTCTACAGAATGAAGAAAATATGGATTGCATGGGACAAGAAGTGGAATAAGTTTGTAAGTAGGAAGAGAAGGGGAAGGAAAACATTTGTTACTGAAGATAATTATTAATGCATTTAATAATCCTTTCTGATATAGTGATCTGTTGAAATCTATTGAAATCTACTTCTCTATCCTCTCTGCACAGTTGTAGACCATACAGTTTGTTTCATCAATAAACAGTGTCTCTAAGTGTCCTCATATTTCTCATTCGTTCAAAGCCTCTTCCAGTTCTACAGCGTTATGATTCTGATTCTATTAAAAGTAACACTCCTACAGTGGTAGGCGTGTAAAACCTCAAAGAGCATGTGACAAGTAATGAAGGCCATTGCCATTCCCCCTGGGTTTAACAGACTTGGCTGTTGGGAAACTCTTTCCGTGGCTAAATATGTATTTTTCTTCAAGCTAAGTAAGTCTTTTACTCAAACTGTCCCTGCTTCCTTAAAACAGTTTACCTCCAAGAGGAGTGAATCTCTTCCCTTTTTCATCTTGGTGTCCTGTGTCTACACGAGACCTAATTGTGACAGATTTAGATGGAGGGATAATCACCTCAAAGTGAGAGCTAAGTGACACCTGCAATAAATACTGTTGTTACTGTGATTGTTGTGTAGTCTCTAAGTTTTGTCTGACTCAGTTGACACTGCATGGACTGTAGCCCACCAGGCTCCTCTGTCCATGGGATTTCCCAGGCAAGAATACTGGAGTGGGTTGCCATTTCTTTCTCCAGGGAATTTTCCTGGCTCAGGGATCAAACTTGCACATCTCTTGCATCTTCTGTGTTGGCAGGCGGATTCCTTACTATTGAGCCACCAGGAAAGTCCAATAAATATTAACGTGCCCTAAAAAATAGGAAATGCTCTGCATATCTGAAATGGTGGTTCTACTCTAGCAATCACCCAGGTTTATCTGTCTGAGTCTAGTGAATTCTGTCTGCCCCAGTGAGTCACTGAGAAGCATGGGAAAGAAAATCTTTCCCAAATCTCTGTGACTGTATAAACTGAGATTACTTCCTATCAAAAAAGTTTTGATAGGAAGATTGGCTTTGGAAAAAAGTGCTGTCAGCAGTATTATTTTGAGTGTTTAGGATGACTGGAATGCTTACTTGTTTTTGGAGAACCCGTCTGTGAGATCAGTGGGTGGAGGCCCATTTAAGTAGAAATAGGGAAATCACAGCTATCTGATGACATTTGACCCTGTTTGGGGTGTTGATGTTTTTGTCTGTCTCGCCTTCCTTCCACTGAGCATTCTCAGATACTTACTGTTCAGGACTGACACAGTTCTCCTCACATCTTGCCCGAGGAAGCTGTAGGAAGGGAAATAATCTCAGACAGGGAAATGGTCTCATTTGCTCTGCTCAGCAGCCTATGTGTCACCCTCATGACTGTGCCGTCAGGTTAGCGGGTGAGAGCGTAGTAAATACAAGGACAAGGTCATAGGGTCAATCATGGTTAGGACTGTTTTCATCTCTCCTGTGCCTGATCTTTATTAAATTCAAAGTGGGAAAGCCTGCAAGAGCAAATGTCTACTCTGATTTGGTTCTTCTTTTTTTCCGTGGTGGGGAGGGAGCATCTTTTATGAATGAGATGCAGTGTTTATACCAATTTGTTCATCTTAGAAACTTTCTCATCTGTCCCCCAGACAGATCCTTCAAATTCTCTCTCATTTACAAGTTGAATTCAACCCCAGTGTTCTTTTTTTATTTCCTCTGTACATCAATAACTCACTGGCAATACTTCAATCTAAAATTAAGAGTTAAAAAAAAAGCAACTCAGTGCCTTAGTGGTGGTAATTCTGTATTTAATTCTGTGTAGTACTATTTACTATCTGAGTAAAACATTTTGAAAACATGACTTAAGATTAAGCTAGATATGTCATTCAGCTTGTTCAGAGGGCAAATATTAAAACAAAAGCAAAAACTCACCATACAAGAGAAGAAGGGGGGAAGGGAGTGGAAGAACTATTTATTGAATAGCTACTCTCTGCCAGCCAGATTGCTAAGAATTTTTAAGATTTCATAACATTTCAGCACAGTAACCATGCCAGTGGGTACTTTACTTTGAAATGTTAAGGGTCTAAGGCATAGACATTTAAGTAACATGACAACTGCACATACCTATAGATTTGGCCAGAATTCCAAACCAAATTCTATCATGTGTTCATGTTGAATGAATTACTGGAACCAGAGACAGACTGCTCTAACTCCTTGACATTGCTGTCAGATCCCTTCTACTCCCAGGAAAGAAATCTTCCACCGCCTCTTCTAGGTATGTTTCAGTTGACTTTCTCCTTCTAAGACTCTCTAGGTAAATTTTTGTTCTAAAAACTGTTTCACTCTTCCAGTAACTTGGATGATTTGATATTATAGGAAATCAACAATAAATGCCCCAAAATTTCTCTAAGGAGATGGAAATTTGTACTTATTGAGAATTGGGAGCAGGGGGACACTCAGACTCATGACTTTGGGTGAAAAGGACTTATAAAAGAACTAACAGCTGACTTCTGCAAAAAACACTTGAGAAACTCCTGGTTTCACTAAAGATGACAAAGTATGGGTTTCCTCCATCCATCCACAGGACTTCGTTTTGCTTTCTTTACTAAAGGAAAATAAAAAAGCCTAAGGTGGTTAGTAGATAAAACATCCCTTTTCAAGCCTGTTACAAAAAGAGAAGAAATGAGAAAAGAAATTTGGAAGGGAAGAACAGGAAGAGAAGAGGAAGCAAAAAGAAAATACAAGGAAAAGATATGGGTTCAGGCCCTCAATTAACTGGTGTATAGGAAGCAAACAGACAGCAACCTTCCTGTTAGGAGCTGTACAGAAATTGGAAGCCAACCCATTTCATCATTTGCTTTTCTTCTTAGTAGATTTCATAACTGAATAAACTTCTCTCTGACAATGGTCTGGAATCCCTCAGTCCAATGACCCTTTCTCAATTGAGTTACTTAGAATCTCCTGCTTCTCAATGGAGAGAAATAAAAGGTCCAAATTACCTTTAAAGAGTTTTCTGTCTCTTAACTTATCTCTGACCGGGAGGCACCTAAACTGCTAGAGTGGTATTAAGGCTGATGTGGGACATACCGTTTAGGAGAATTATGTTCTTGGTTTTAATAATTTACTTGAGAACCTTTTTCTTTTTTTGGCCACATGAGTGGCTTACTTTTTGGACCTTAATTCCCCCACTAGGGATTGAACCTGTGCCCCCTGCAGTGGAAGCATGGTGTCCTAACCACCAGACCACCAGGGAAGTCTCAATAATTTACTTGAGATCTTGAGGGCTAGGTGATAAGACACTAAAAGAGAGAAATATACATAACAGACACTTCTAAATTGCCTTCGCTATCCTACTTGTATATATGTCCTTCTTTTCATTGATGTCATTCGTCACAGGTCACTATGTAACCCTATAATACTAAGGGAACATTCTAGTTAATTCTTTTCCCCTCCTACCCCTTTGGTTCGAAAGTATATGTCTTTCCCCCTCATTCAGTTTTCGCCCAGGTTCTTTTGACAGTTGGCTTATCTGAGAAACAAACAAAAGTCTCCTTCCTGCATTTTCACGACTCACCTGGGTGAAATACACCAGGGCGGAGGCCATCAGAGCTGGGGACTGCAGTCCCATCTGGCTGGACTCTTACTTCTCCAGATCAGGCACTGGGCATCCGTCGTCTCCCTTCTGTGCTCTGGGCCATGTCTGACTTCTTGACCTAGAGGACTTAAGGACAGAAACTTCTCTCAGCAATACGCTGGTTTTTCCTCCTCTGTCTCTTTCTCTCCTCTCACTCTCTGTAGTTGTTGTTTTCTGTAATTTTTCTCTCCCCTTTCATCCTAGCTTCTTTCTCTACTTCTGCCCCTGGGCTCAAGGTCTCTACATTTGCTTCCCTGCCCCTCCTTTTCTTCCATTCTACTTTTAGTCCTTTCTAGATGCCTTGTCCACACTGCCTCCAAAAGGACAACTCTCAGGAAGGACACGTAAGTCCTGTGAATTAGGTATTTTTCTAGGCAGTGGTAAGAAACTGGACTTGAAGGGGGATCAAAGGGAGACCAAATAAAGTCTCTTTTCCATCAGAAAAGGAGTAATATTCTTGGCCCTTCACCCAAGCACTCCAGGATGACTGTTGCTGGTTGAAAGTCACCCTGCCAACCTCCATTCACACTGGCTCTCCATGTGATTAGCCCTCCTCTCTTGCTCTTGGAAACCACCCCCCTTTACTATGTTGATAATCAACTCTCCTGGTTCTGGGTCATTTATTTCTAGACACTGGAGTAGGGCTGAGAGGTTGCCAAATGAACTGGAAAGCTATAGCATCTTTGGAAAAGCAAGTTTGGAAATTAGAATTTCTGGATGCTGTCCTTGAAGTTGCCCTCCACACTGACTTCAATTCTTATTGAAATAGTGAAAAATCAAACAGACATTTCTAAAACAAGACTCAAGATCTATATGTCTCTCTGTCTCTCTCATTTAATCTAAAGTCAGAGCCAAAATAAGTACCCATGGAAAGGACATAGAATATTTATAGAGATACACCTCTCTAGGGACAAATGAATGCTGCATAAATGATGTGTGGTTAAGCCAATAATCTTTTAATACAAAATATTAAGAATTTTTTTAAAAGAAATTATTTCATAGGAAAATTGGGCATTTGTTTACAGGGATCTATCTCATAAAAATTGAGAGAAAAAAAAAAAAAGCAACTTTTGTATCCTTCCTAACTCTGAAAATCTGATTTTACTGAGTTATTGAAGGAAGACCATTGGGGGCAGTTGGTTCTAAAAACCCTCACACAGCATAACAATGTGATACAAGAATGGAGAATATAAACTCAATTTTTTTTTTCTTAGCCAAGGAATTCAAACAGTGAGAGAAAAAGTTGGTACAATACTGATGATCCAAAATCATTCATTTTCAGAAATAAATGAGCACTACGTCATTTTTTGTTTGTTTTGGGTTTTTTTTCTTTTTTTTTAATTTTATTTTTAAACTTTACATAATTGTATTAGTTTTGCCAAATATCAAAATGAATCCATCACAGGTATAAATATAACAGTATGTTCCAAATTTCAGCAGAAGAGGGGCCAGGTAGGAGGCATTTTACAGGACAAAGGTGGCAGAATCTTGGCCCTTCACTAAATTATCATATAATTTCTCAGTCCTCAATTTTCCGATTCATGAACTAGGAATGGAATGCCCATGAGACCTACCCTAGATGTTGTTCCATAGAAAAAATACAATCAGAGACATGAAGGCATTTTGATTAGAGTATTTCTATTCAGAGTGTGATGTAGCATCATTAAACTTGCTCTTCTCTTACTCATGTCAGAGACAGTGGGGCATCATGGCTAAGACTCCAGCTACATTGTCTGTGGAGTGAAATACTTACTTGGTCACTTATTAGCTGTGGGATCTTGAGCAAGATATTACATCTCTCTGTTGGCTCAGTTTCATCCTATATAAAATGGATAATAGTAATAATAATAATTGCTGTTATTGTTCATTGTTTAGTTACTGAGTTGTGTCTAACTCTTTGTGACCCCATGAACTGCAGCACACCAGGCTTCCCTACCCTTCACTGTCTCTCGGAGTTTGCTCCAACTCATGTCCATTGAGTTGGTGATGCCATCCAACCATCTCATCCTCTGCTGCCCTCTTCTCCTCTGCCCTCAATCTTTCTCAGCATCAGGATTTTTGCCAATGAGTCAGCTCTTTGCATCAGGTAGCCAAAGTATTGGAGCTTCAGCTCCAGCATCAGTCCTTCCAGTGAATATGCAGGGTTGATTTCCTTTTGTATTGACTGGTTTGATCTCCTTGAAGTCCAAGGGACTCTCAAGAGTCTTCTCCAGAACCGTAATTCAAAAGCATCAAGTTACTTCATACACTTATGGCGGCTCAGATGCTAAAGAATCTGCCTGCAATGCAGGAGACATGGATTCAATCTCTGGGTTGGGAAGATCCCCTGGGGAAGGGAATGGCTACCCACTCCAGTATTCTTGCATGAGAAATCCCATGGACAGAGGAACCTGGTGGGCTACCGTCCATGGGTTTGCAAAGAGTTGGACATGACTGAATGACTAACACTAACTTTTATACATTTAGATTAAATATGTTAATGTGTATGAAATACATATACCGTGAATGTAGTGAAAAACGGCTTAGTCATGTCTGACTCTTTGTGACCCCATGGACTGTATTCCACCAGGCTACATATACAACCCTGATATGAAAAAAATATTTTGTGAGTGTTAGCCAGGATTATTTTGATTTCCACTCAGTTTCAGCAATGACTTTTACCATCAATAGACTGCAAAACGTGTCCTCCTGCTTCATGTATTGTCACCATGACCTTGTTTTAGCTTTCTTGGGATTCCTGTTCTTGAATATTTCCCCTTGCTACCCTGGCCCTCTTCTCTCCCAATCATGCCAGCCGTCACCTGCATGAACAGGTTTTCCTATTAACATGACATTTTTCACCCCCATTGCACTTTCCTGCCTTGTGATTGCCATCATCTCTTTGCCCTCCAGCTTCCTAACAAGTTAGAACAAATGGAATTCTGTTAATGACCTTCTTGTTATTTTTCTTAGAATTACTGCTGCCGCTTCCCCTCCCCCACCCCTCCCTCCACCACTGGGTTAGTGAAAGAGAACTTCTTGTTTATTCAAATGGAAGTAATTATGCCTTGTGGCAGTTTTAACTCTGAGCTCAGTCTCTATCAAAGCATCCATGTAGGGACTGATGAGAGAGGAAAGAGAAGGCAAGTGAGAAGACTGAAGACAATCTGCATTGGAAGGGCAGGTGGCTGAGCCAGAAGGGAATGATCTCATTACAACCCTACACAATTTTGCGGTTCCATTATGCTCGTGAATCATTAGCTTGTACCCAGGTTGTTAAGGACGTGGTGTGGAACCAATGGAGGGGACTGTACACAGGTCTTTTCACCTATGCTTCAGGGAATTGTTATACAATACCTGTAATAAGTGGGGCTAAGGAATTTTTTATGTCTGGTTCCTTTGATTATTCTCCTTTGGACCTTGCCTAGGTCAGGTCAGTGTTGCTGTTGCTGTTGTTGTTTAGTTGCTAAGTTGCAACCCCATGGGCTGTAGCCCGCCATGTGATTTCTCAGGCAAGAATACTTGAGCGGGTTGCCCTTTCCTGCTCCAGGGGATCTTCCCCACACAGGGATTGAACCCTCATCTTCTGCATTGGCAGGTGGATTCTTTACTGCTGAACCACTAGGGAAGCATTCAGCAAAACAGAGACTAAGACTATTACTATTCTGAGGCATCTAGGGTGAGCTATGAAGTGTTCAACGGTGGATCTTCAAAAATATATACTATAACAGGAGAAACCAGTTCTATCTTACAACTACTGGAAGCTCCACCAGGAAGACAAAATATAGCGTCTCTATTTTACAAACCAATATTCCAGTTTAAGTATTGAGTGGCAACTTGAGAGGCACTAAAAGTCAGTGATAGGACTAGACTCAAGGAAGTTTAACAAAATAGGAGGATTAAGACTATCATAGAATTACTGGTTTTATATGCCATGTAACACATTACTACAAATTATGTAAGTAGTGATATAAAATGATATACATTTATTATTTCACAATACCTGTGGCTCAGAAATGTGGGCACAGTTTAGTTAGAGCCTCTCCTTAGGGTCTCATGAGGCTGTGCTCAAGGTGTTTTCTGGCTTGCATTTTCACTGAAAGGCTTAACTGGGAAAGGATTCATTTCTAAGCTCCCCTAGGCAGAATTCATGCACATTTGTCTTTTGAGATAGGCACAATACCTTATGTAAACACATATACATGATCACGTACATTACATCACCTTTACTTCATCCCAAGCCACAGATTCCACCCACGTTTAAGAGGAAGAGATTACAGAGGAATAATGAGAACCACTTTTCTGCCACATAAAGATTGCAGAAATTATCCCCAAGGATCTTTCCAAAACAGGAAAAAGCCAAAAATTCCTCAATGAATCAACGGATAAACAAGACGTGACATACTTATGCAGTGAAATATTATTCAGCCTTAAAAAGGAAGGAAATTCTGACAGTTGCTACAATGTTACTGCTGTTGTGTTCATGCTCTAGTCATGCCTGACTCTGTAACTGCATGGACTGTAACCTGCCAGGTTCCTCTGACCATGGGATCCTCCAGGCAAGAATATTGGAGTGGGTTGCCATTTCCTTCTCCAGGAGATCTTCCTGACTCAAAGACTGAACCCACATCTTTTGCATCTCCTGCACTGCAGGCGAGGTCTTTACCACTGAGTCACCTGGGTATATATGGGTAAAGCCCATATACTAAAACACTGGATGAATCTTAAAGACATTATGCTAAATGAAATAAGACAGATATAAAAGGACAAATATCATAAACTTCCACTTGTATGAGGTTCCTAGAGTAGTCAGATTCATAAAGGCAAAAAATAGGATGGTGGTTTCAGAAACTGGGGGGAAGAAGAAGTGGGGTGTTGTATGAGTCAGGGTTTTCCAGGGAAATGAAACCAATAGAATTTGTTTATATACCTAAAGAGATTTATTATAAGAAATTGACTCATTCAATTATGGAGGCTGCAAGTCTAAATTTGTAGTGTGAGCTGGCAGGGTCTAGACCTAGGCTAGTCAGCAGTGAGTTCCTGTCCAAGTCCAAAGGCTATCTCTTGGAGAATTTTTTTTTTTTCCCTTTTTTGGAGGAAGGCTAGTCCTTTGTTCTATTCAGGCTTTTAACTGATCGGATGAAACCCACTCACATGGAGAGAAATCTGCTTTACTCTACTGATTAAGTGTTAGCTGGTTAGTCGTGTCTGACTCATTGCTACCCCATGGACAGTAGCCCACCAGACTTCTCTGTCCATGGGATTCTCCAGGCAAGAATACTGGTGTGGGTTGAAGAATACTCCTTCTCCAGGAGATCTTATCAACCCAGGAATCGAACCCGGGTTTCCTGCATGGCAGGCAGATTTTTTCCATCTGAGCCACCAGGGAAGCCCATATTGAAATGGTAATTGAAATGGTAATCTCATCCAAAAACACCCATGCAGAAACACTCAGAAGAATGTTGGACCAAATATCTGGGCAGGCTGTGACCCAGTCATGTTGATGCATAAAATCAACCATCACAGGAGTTATTGTTTAAAGGATACAGTTTCAGTTAGAGAAGATGAGAATGTTATGGAGATGGATAGTGTGAAAGGTTAAGCAGCAATGTGAATGTGTTTAATGCCATGAAACTGTACACCTAAAAATGGTTAAAATGGTATATAACATTTGTCACAATTTAAAAAAAATCACTTATTTCTAATGGGCTTGAATAGCAGAAGGCAAAACATGGCTCTCAACACGGCCGTGCTGAGGAACTAGATCACGTGGAAGACAGTGACTGATCTAGTTTTTCACACTGTCCACATGACGGCACCTCCATGTGAGCTCTGAGTCCCTTCTTCAAGAGACATCAAGAAAAAGTTTGCAGGACTTCTCTGGCAGTCCTCTGGTTAAGACTCTAGGCACCTGTTTGGGGACACTGAGATCCTGCAAGGGGTAGGGTGTGACCAAAAATAAAAACAAATGAAAAGAAAAGGTTTGAGAGTGAATGCAGGTATCCTCTACCAGACAACATGTTTAAAGTCTTGTGTGAAATTGATATTCTCTGTCTTGGTGATATGAAAACTCTCTCACTGAATCCTTTGAGAGAGTTTCATACTGCATTAGAAGGCAATGGTAATCCACTCCAGTACTCTTGCTTGGAAAATCCCACGAATGGAGGAGCCTGGTAGGCTACAGTCCATGGGGTCTTGAAGAATCGGACATGACTGAGCGACTACACTTCCACTTTTCACTTTTATGCATTGGAGAAGGAAATGGCAACCCACTCCAGTATTCTTGCCTGGAGAATCCCAGGGACAGAGGAGCCTGGTGGGCTGCTGTCTCTGGGGTCGCACAGAGTTGTGCATGACTGAAATGACTTAGCAGCAGCAGCAGCAGCAGCATACTGCATTTATAATACCACTCAGAAGAAATCACCTATGTCTTTTATGATCTGATATAACTGAAAGAACAGTGAACTGAGTTTTTGTGTAGCATCAGACAGAAAAAAGATAGTAAACCACTTAATAGAGTTGTGGTGTTGGGGGACGGCTTTAGTTCTACTTTCTCAAAATAATACAATTGAGATAGATTTTCCTTAAATTTCTTTGTAGTTTAAAAGTCTAGTTCATGCTGGTGATGTCTTGATAGTTAAGAACCTCATGTGCTAACTGTTAACTGTTTGTAGAATATAACACAATTTACATGGTATGCCTGGTGTAGAAAAGAATGAGATTTCCTTAACAGAAGGCAATAAATCCTTACTTTTCAAGAGTTTATAGTTTAAATGGAGAGATGGAATAACACCAAAGTAATTGAGAATCAACACAGTGCATGTTAGAACTGGAGATGGAACAATAGACTGGTTCCAAATTGGGAAGGGTGTACGTCAAGGCTGTATATTGTCACCCTGCTTATATAACCTACATGCAGAGTATATCATGAGAAACACTGGACTAGATAAAGCAGAAGCTGGAATCAAGATTGCTGGGAGAAATATCAATAACCTCAAATATGCAGATGATATCACCCTTATGGCAGAAAGTGAAGAAGAACTAAAGAGCCTCTTGATGAAAGTGAAAGAGGAAAGTCAAAAACTCAACATTTAGAAAACTAAGATCATTGCATCTGGTCCCATCACTTCATGGGAAATAGATGGGGAAACACTGACACTATATTTTGGGGGGCTCCAAAGTCACTGCAGATGGTGACTTTAGCCATGAAACTAAAAGATGCTTGCTCCTTGGAAGGAAAGTTAAGACTAACCTAGACAGCATATTAAAAGCAGAGACATTACTTTGCCAACAAAAGTCCATGTAGTCAAAGCTATGGTTTTTCCAGTAGTCATATGTGGATGTGAGAGTTGTCCTATAAAGAGAACTGAGTGCTGAAGCATTGATGCTTCTGAACTGTGGTGTTAGAGAAGACTCTTGAGAGTCCCTTGGACTGCAAAGAGATTCAACCAGTCCATCCTAAAGGAAATCAGTCCTGAATATTCATTGGAAGGACTGATGTTGAAGTTGAAACTCCAATACTTTGGCCACCTGATAGGAAGAACTGACTCATTTGAAAAGCCCCTGATGCTGGGAAAGACTGAAGGCGGGAGGAAAAAGGGACAACAGAGGATGAGATGGTTGGATGGCATCACCGACTCAACAGACATGAGTTTGAGTAAACTCCAGGAGTTGGTGATGGACAGGGAGGCTTGGCATGCTGCAGTTCATGGGGTCGCAAAGAGTTGGACATGACTGAGCAACTGAACTGAACTGAACTGACAGTGCATGTTAGAATATAGAAAATGAAGGTGGAAAAAGAAATTGACGATGACAGTCCAACCTCTAAATGTTAAGTTGAGAGGATTTATTAAAACAAAAAAGAATTGTTTCTGAAGGAAGTACAGGATTTGTAGAGCTCGGCACCAAGTCCCAGACTGCTTAGGGAGATTCCTGTGAGTGTTGGCGCAAAGGACAATGGATGATTATGCTTTTCTGGGTCTCATAAGTGAAGTGTGGAGGTGAATATCAGAATTCTTAGAGATCTAGCTCAATCTTAGGGCTTCTATAGTTCTTTCTGGTCGTGTGATTTTCTTTGGGTATTTTAACTATGTACTCACATGCATCCTTCTGATACACTACTTCCCAAGACAACCCGTAAAGGCTAGGAGGATGGGATATGCTCTAAGAAGCATGTGTCATGTCCCTTCTCTCAACAAAATTACCTATATGTCTCATCTTCTAGTGTATGTGTGCTCAGTCGTGTCTGACTCTTTGGGACCATATGGATGGTAGCTTGCTGGGTTCCTCTGTCCATGGGATATTCCCAGCAAGAATACTGGAATGGGTTGCCATTTCTTCCTCCAGGAAATCCCCTGGATCTTCCCAGCCCAGGATTGAACCCATATCTCCTGTGTCTCCTGCGTCACAGGCAGATTCTTTACTGCTGAGCCATGGGGGAAGCCCATAATGGCTCATCTTAATCCACTAGAATATTGATGGCCTCCAAAATAGCTGTCACTGTGAGAAATGAAAAGGTTTCTACTTCATTGTGGTGTCATTTCAGTATTTATTAATCATCATTAAAATAATTTCCTGAGATTCTATTTATGTGAACAGTTACTGTGGCAAATGCAGTAATGTATTTAATCTTGCTTCCTGGCATTCACAATCAAGGGAGATGGAATGGGTCTTTAGTTAAAAGGAAAGTAACACTGATTTGTTACAAGCTGATTGGAGGAGGACATATCGGCTACATGCTGAGTTTTCCTTTGTGAACTGTCTCACAGAGTAGCACTTTAAGTGATAGACAAACTATTTTCAATTTGGTCTCCGGTACCCTGTACAGAAAAAGGGAGGGCAAAAAACTTAGGGACAGAAATGAAATCCTAATTAAACTATCATATTGGTGAGTTTTCCTAATGGTTTCCTAAATATTTTATTTATTTACTTTTCCCCAATCTTCTTTTATGTAGTCTCTGCTTTTTAAAAAGTATTTATTTATTTGGCTACACCAGGTCTTAGTTGCAGCATGTGGGATCTAGTTCCCTTCCCAGGGATTGAACTCGGGGCCCCTGCCTTAGCAGCACGGAGTCTTAGCCACTGGACCACCAGGGAAGCCTCCCTATGTAGTCCCTTCTTTATATATTTTAAAGCATATATTAGCTATCACACCATTTTTGCCCATAAATAATTCAAAAAATATCTCTCATAGATAAGGATTTTTTTTTTTTTTTTTAAGCAAGGATAATTGCAAGGAGAGATTTCTTTTCTGGTTAGGAAGTTGTCGGGGGTGGAGGGGGGATATGTGAGAATTTTATCAGTGAATAAATGGCAACCCACTCCAGTACTCTTATCTGGAAAATCCCATGGACAGAGGAGCCTGGTAGGCTACAGTCCATGGGGTCCCAAAGAGTCGGACATGACTGAGCAACTTCACTTTTCATTCTCATGCACTGGAGAATGTATTCTTGCCTGGAGAACCCCAGGGACAGAGAAGCCTGGTGGGCTGCTGTCTATGGGGTCACACAGGGTCAGACACGACTGAAGTGACTCAGCAGCAACACATATAGTATCTTTGTTGAGATTCCATAGAAATCTTTGTGACTTAAGGCAAACACATATAAAATGTATTCTTTGATGAAAAATTCAACTCTGTTGAGTGTAAACCTGTATGCAGGTCAGGAAGCAACATTTAGAACTGGACATGGAACAACAGACTGGTTCCAAATAGGAAAAGGAGTACGTCAAGGCTGTATATTGTCACCCTGCTTGTTTAACTTATATGCAGAGTACATCATGAGAAACGCTGGGCTGGAGGAAGCACAGGCTGGAATCAAGATTGCCAGGAGAAATATCAATAACCTCAGATATGAAGATGACACCACCCTTATGGCAGAAAGTGAAGAAGAACTAAAGAGCCTCTTGATGAAAGTGAAAGAGGAGAGTGAAAAAGTTGACTTAAAGCTCAACATTCAGAAAACTAGATCATGGCATCTGGTCCCATCACTTCATGGGAAATAGATGGGGAAACAGTGGAAACAGTGGCTGACTTTATTTGGGGAGTTCCAAAATCACTGAGATGGTGATTGCAGCCATGAAATTAAAAGACGCTCACTCCTTGGAAGGAAAGTTATGACCAACCTAGACAGCATATTAAAAAGCAGAGACATTACTGTGTCAACAAAGGTCCGTCTAGTCAAGGCTATGGTTTTTCCTGTGGTCACATATGGATGTGAGAGTGGGACTATAAAGAAAGCTGAGCACCGAAGAATTGATGCTTTTGAACTGTGGTGTTGGAGAAGACTCTTGAGAGTCCCTTGGACTGCAAGGAGATCCAACCAGTCCATCCTAAAGGAGATCAATCCTGAGTGTTCACTGGAAGGACTGATGCTGAAACTGAAATTCCAGTACTTTGGCCACCTGATGCAAAGAGCTGACTCATTTGAAAAGACCCTGATGCTGGGAGGGGTTGGGGGCAGGAGGAGAAGGGGACAACAGAGGATGAGATGGCTGGATGGCATCACTGACTCGATGGACATGGACTTGGATAAACTCTGGGAGTTGGTGATGGACAGGGAGGCCTGGTGTGCTGCGATTCATGGGGTCACAAAGAGTAGGACACGACTGAGTGACTGAACTGAACTGAACTAGCTCCATCTGCTGCAAATTTCTCTATACTGCCACTATATGAAATAGCATTCCTAAGTTCTAAGATTACCAAGGTTGTCATGGCTAGAGAGATGAGTCATATGTGATTAACTGCCAAATTCCTAAGCCTATTGCTGACCAAAAATATATCAAAATTAAAAAAGAAAATGTGAGACTTATGAAAGACCCCAGTGTAGAGATAGTCTGTTATAGTGAAATAAACATTTATGGATATTGGAATAAAAATCTGGTCTAAATGCACACTCTTCTACAAATTTTGTGGGACTTAGCCTTTTAAATTTCAGTTTTCTTATCTGAAGCATGGGTAAAAATCCACTCCTCTAAGGCTCATGGAAAATACAATTTTCCCTTTCATAAATTACTTGGTGAAATATCCTGAAACACTCTCAGATTCACCACTTTCCCTTCCTGCAATAGACATATCTCAAGAATTTGCGTCAGCCAACTTCCCAATATGAAGCAAAGCTGCTCCTTCCTCCTACCAATGATTGAGTCATTCCACCAGATATCAGTAGCTATTTAAACACTCCAGCAGGAACTCACAAACTTTTACTTTGTAGAAGTCCTCAACAGCTTCACTCTCTCATTCTTGGAATACATTTGAAAATGACTGTTGATGACCCCAAGGGTATGAAAGATCAACTTGATCAGAAGCCAAATGGCAAGACAGCAAAAGGTACTACAGGTGGGTAAATGAATACAAGGACAGAGTTAATTTAGACATGTAAACTAACTAAATATAGGAGTAGAAAACTACAATGCCTGGGTGTGGGAAAGTATTAGAGTTAATAACATTTACTTAAAAGGAAAACAAGTCAGATATAATGGTTATTAAAGAAGATAATGATAAGCCAACTTGGTATGAATGATGATGTAGTAGAGGGTGCTGATAACCAACTCTTATTGATCATTTGCTATAGGCTAGTTTCTATGATATTCATTTTATATGCATTAAAGCTTTACACCTTGAGGTTGGGACTACTATCATATCCCTTTTACAGAGGACTAACTGGTAACCGGGAGGATTAACTAAATTACCCAGTTTTATGTGGCTATTAAGTGGTAGAGTTAAGACTGAGCTATAATATGGGAGGAATATTGACCAGAGGGAAATGTCGACTGAAAGATTTACCCAGATATTTTCTCCTAATGCTAGGATTGAGCAATTATTTGCAAGACACATAATTATCTTCAACTTCCTTTCTACTAATTTGCCAGACATATTGTAGAAGCTTAATCACTCTTGAATCAGTGAATCAACCATATTCCTTCCTGTCAAAATTTCTATTTGGTTTGATTCATCTGTAGAGTGCATTTAACACTTGAGAACTCAGTGAAAATAGTAATATTTGATCACTGATTGATTTGAATCATTATACATTCACACTGGAGCTTTTGTGATGTGATGGTCCAAGCCATGTAGCTACTCGCAATTGGATTAAAGATCTCTGTTTGGATCTTAACATCTGTGTGATCTTAGGCAACTCACTGAATTGTCAGTTTCCTTATTTGCATATAGAGTTAACATTTTCAGTGCCTTATTTGTTTATCTTACAAGGTGAGGAGTCCAAATCCTTTATTTGAAATGTTTTCTTTCTGAACCGGTAGTATCTGTGCTTTTTTGGTGATGGACTTCATAATAAGATATTCATACGCTAGTGAGCTACATGATTTGCTTTTATAATAATAGGGAATTTTTTTCTCGTAACAAGAGTGCTATAGCTGATATGAGTGTAGGACATGATATTAATATGAATCGAGTGAATAGAGTTTCATTTATATTTTTTCTTTGGTCAATAACCCCAGGTCCAAGATGTATTTATTTTTAATGAAATAAAAACTAAATAGCATAGAATTATATGTTAGTTCTTTGAGACTTTCTCAGTTGGTTAACTGACTAAAGACTTTACTTGTTTGATGTCTAGTATTCATTTATTATATGTTACTTATAACGGTGGTTATGTGTGTAGGGAGTGTGGGTGTGTGTGCACACATATGCATACATACACATGGTCTGTACTGAAAATATCAGACTCTCTGCCTTGTGGTGGAAGTTGATCCAACCAAGCTGCACTGAGAGTTTCTTGAGACAAAGTATATGCTTTAGAATCAGATACTTGGAGAATTCCCAGGTGATCCAGTGGTTAGGATTCCATGCTTCCAATGTCATGGGCATGACTTTGGTCCCTGGGCAGGGAAGTTTAGAGTGGCAAGGCCAAAAAGAAAAAAGAAAAAAAAAAATGAACTTAACTAGAATCAGATCCTTGGAGTCAAATATCTGATATTGAATCCCAGCTCCTAAATTTCATCAGTTGTGTGACCACGGGTAAATTACTTAAAGTTTTTAACTGCTCATATTTTTTGCCTGTAAATGTGGATAGTGAATTATTTGCAGAGTCATTGGAAAGACTAGAAGTAAGTAGTGCAAAGTGCCAGGTACAGGCTGGATCCAAAGAATTGTTTGACCACTTACCTCCATCATTTTTGTCTTTCTGAATCACTCTAGGTTTTGTTTCCTCTTGGAGGTGGTACCCTGCTGCTGTGACTCTAGGGGTCCTTTGTCTGGGATTACTGGTGACTGTTATATTGTTGATACTGCAATGTAAGTGCTGAAGCAGGAAAGAAGGGAGAAAAAAAAATGAGGGCTTATAAACAGGGTTTATTAGTTGGTTTCATAGTAACTATAAGCCACCTTGATTTAGATACATTTGAGGCAGACTGTTTTTAGGAGTGAATGGGAAGATGAATGAGTTTATTGTGTTCTTCCCTCAAATAGATTGAGGCATGGATGAAGATTACGGATATTAGGTTTTTGTTTGATTTTGTTTCCGGAACTTCATGGATAGAGTCCATTTAAATCCCAGAATAATGAGGAAGGAAATAATTTGAAGTTACTAACCCATAAGATCACCGGAGGGACCCATAAAAAGACACTTCATTTAGTTCACATTGAGTTTTAATACAAATGATTAAATACCAATTTAAAGTTAACTCAGAAACACAGTCTTCATAAATACAATATTTAAAATAAAACAGTCTTTGGATTTACAATATGGCCATTTAGGAAAGAGGGGACGTCAAAGGAAAAGAAATGAAAAGGTGAAAGTGACCAAGAAGGGAAAAAAAGGGCGATGATCATACATCTAATCCACCTATATATTTAGGTTATAGCTTTGAGCTATTTTGGCTCTCTAGAATCCTAGAATCCAAGTTATGAAGGCCTTTGAAGTGCTAATTTGTTCCTCAATGGTGTTTAAGGTCAAAAATCACTTATTTTTTCAATCTATAAACACTTTGGACCTATAAATCCTTTCCTAATGATGTGGGAGAAGAGCCCTTGACTCAGTGGTGGTCATTGGAAGAGTCTTCCTTTGAGGTTCTGATCACTTTTTAACAGGGTCAAGTATGGGTTTCAAGCCAAAGGGTCTACTTGGTACTGAACCATAAAACTTATAGAATCAAGACATTGGACCCTTAACATTTGTTGCCTGCTTGATTTCACAACCTTCCTTTCATCTCCACTCTTTCTAAAGACAAAAAAAAAAAAAAAAAAAAACAAGCTAAAATTGAAAAATTGTTTTCATATTCTTGCGAAAGCAGCTTAAAATAGTCCCATGGGAGAGTTTCTCAAAAACAGGGTGAGTGTCACAGTTTTTATGTAAAATCAGGAAGTGTGGAAGGTGGGGAGAGGGCAATTAAGACACAGAATTAATACACAGTAGAGTAAATCATTAATGACAAGTGCTACTAATAGTCACTGAGTATGATTGGTGTCTGCCTATTTTATATTATCTACATTTTACTTATGCCACTGATGAATGATTTAACTTGTGATTTCTTTTAACTTGTGTGTAACTCTCAGTAACAAGTAAATTCCTGTTTGTTTGTTTGTTTGTTTTTTATCACAAGTATCTGAGACATTTTTCAACATTAATATATATATATATGTATGTATATTGCAGAAATATAAAATAACTTCCAAATCCATAATTTGAGTAAAGTTGGGTTGATTTGTTGTCAAAACAGATGGCTTGATTCTGCTCTTTGATTTCTTCAAAATCCAGTGGAGGAATTTTTTTATTGGGAATTGGAATTGGAATCTAAATTTAGTTCTAATTTAGTATCCCAGGTCTCTGATCTCATAAAGCAACAGCAAGCAAATATTACTCACCAGGAAGATATCCTGGAGGGACAGATTTTAGCCCAGCGCCGATCAGAAAAATCTGCCCAGGAGTCACAGAAGGAACTCAAAGAAATGATAGAAACCCTTGCCCACAAGCTGGATGAGAAATCCAAGAAACTAATGGAACTTCATCGCCAGAACCTGAATCTCCAAGAAGTTCTGAAAGAGGCAGCAAACTATTCAGGTATGAGGGAGAGAGGGGTCCAGAGAGACAATAGAAGTTTATCTGTAAATCTTAACCTTTCTTTTGAAATGTCCCAAGGACAATATTGGTGTATAGATGTCTGTATCATTTTTCATTCATCAGGTTCTACATTAGAGGTCCTCTATTTTTGTCATCCTAGCTCTGGAGAGTGAAGTTGCTCAGTCGTGTCTGACTTTTTGTGATCCCATGGACTGTAGCCCACCAGGCTCCTCCGTCCATGGAATTTTCCAGGCAAGAATACCAGAAAAGGAAAGTTGCCATTTCCTTCTCCAGGGGATCTTCCAGACCCAGGAATCGAACCTAGGTCTCCTGCACTGCAGGCAGATGCTTTACCCTCTGAGCCACCAAGGAAGCCCCTATTCCATGTCATCCTCACTCTATCACATGTCAAATTCTTGAGATTATCTGATTCAATCAACCACACTTTCTGGTGGGTTTAAGATTTCCTTCCTCACAAGAGTTTTCTCTTTCTTTTTAAGACTTTAGTTTTGAGATTTTCTGGCAGAATCCTCCCACTTCTTTGTACAGATTCTCATCTTTTTCCATTCCAATGTATCATAATCACTGATTTCTTTTCCCAAGTGGTCTCCTTTGTCCTGAGGATTCCCACCTCTTCATTAGCTTTATTCTATGGGACTGTTTCTTAAAGTATACAACTACATCAACATAAATTGAGTCAATAGAGGTGAGCTGGCTTTTAAGTGTTAAGTAGATACTTCAAATCAGACAAAAATGTGAGGGACCCAGGAAGTCAGTGCATATGAGAAAAACTGATTGATCTCAGTCAACGAAGTGAACTCAGAATCTAGGAGGTGGTAGAAATAGTAGCATCTGTAACCAGGAGAGGATAATGTGAACTTTGATAATATTACAGAAGTGATCCATATGTACTATTTCGTTTTTCAACAGTGTATAATTAAATCAGGTATGTGTTTTATTCATGGGGAGCATTAGAAAGTGTGAAATGTAGTCACTTTTGGTAATACCTTGCTTTCTTGGTGGGGTGCCTGAGAATCTTATTCTGGACACTAGCACCTAACTGCCACTAATAAACAGATTTCTCCAGCTTCTTGCTTGTATCGCTCATGGCCTCAACCATGTAATTTTGTTGACTAAAGATTACATAGTAAGAGTTTACAGATACCCATGCATTTATTTTATAGATCAAAAAGTTGAAACCCAGGTAAGTTTAATGATAAGTAGGTTCGTATAAACTTTTGCAGTTTACAAATACCTTCAGTACGTATGTGCTCAGTTATGCCCGACTCTGTGACTCCTTGGGCTGTAACCCACCAGGGTCCTCTGTCCATGGATTTCTCCGGGCAAAAACACTGGAGTGGGTAGCCATTTCCTACTCCAGGAGATCTTCTCAACCCAGGAATTAAACCCACGTCTCCGGCATTGGCAGGCAGATACTTTACCACTGAGCTACCTGGGAGGCCCTCAGTATGTACAGTTCAGTTCAGTTCAGTGGCTCAGTAGTGTCCGACTCTTTGCAAACCCATGAATCACAGCACTCCAGGCCTCCCTGTCCATCACCAACTCCCCGAGTCCACCCAAACCCATGTCCATCGAGTCAGTGACACCATCCAGCTATCTCATCCTCTGTCGTCCCCTTCTCCTCCTGCCCTCAATCCTTCCCAGCATTAGGGTCTTTTCCAATGAGTCAACTTTTCACATGAGATGGCCAAAGTATTGGAGTTTAAGCTTCAACATCAATCCTTCCAGTGAACACACAGGACTGATCTCCTTTATGATGGACTGGTTGAATCTCCTTGCAGTCTAAGGGACTCTCAAGAGTCTTCTCTAACACCACAGTTCAAAAGCATCAATTCATCGGCACTCAGCTTTCTTCACAGTCCAACTCTCACATCCATACATGACCACCGGAAAAACCATAGCCTTGACTAAAAGCACCTTTCTTGGCAAAAGTCTCTGCTTTTTAATATGCTGTCTAGGTTGGTCATAACTTCCCTTCCAAGGAGTGTCTTTTAATTTCATGGCTGCAGTCACCATCTCAGTGATTTTGGAGCCCCCAAAAAAATAGTCTGACACTGTTTCCACTGTTTCCCCATCTATTTCCTGTGAAGTGATGGGACCAGATGCCATGATCTTAGTTTTCTGAATGTTAAGCTTTAAGCCAACTTTTTTACTCTCCTCTTTCACTTTCATCAAGAGGCTTTTTAGTTCCTCTTCACTTTCTGCCATAAGGGTGGTGTCGTCTGCATATCTGAGATTATTGATATTTCTTCTGGCAATCTTGATTCCAGCTTGTGCTTCTTCCAGCCAGGGTTATTTAAATTTCCAAAATAAGCAGAAATTTTTAGACAAGCTGATTTTTTAAAGCAAGTGTCAATTAATCTCTTTAAGGAAAGAACAGCTGAAGAAATAAAACCATCTTAAATAAGGCTTAAAGGAAGGATCCTAATATATCAAGGACAGGGATGTTTATATAAGTAGACATAGCTACATATCAAAAATAGTTTATTTCACAGGTGGGGCCATAAACTAGTCTTGTTTTTATCAGTCGTATGGGAGTAAAACTATGTCAGGACTGTTCAGAACCATCTTCTAGAGGTGCCAAGTTTAGACAACTAATCAAAAATACTAGATGTTGTGTCTTCTGCTGGCAGACATGCCTTTCATCAAGCAGCTTTGAGAAGATTCTCAAAAGCAGCAATAAAATACTATGCAGAAAAATATGCCAGTTTTCCCAAGTTTGAGATAAGTTTTATCTTTCTTACTGACAAGTCTGTGATTCTCCATAAAAGTATGAAGAGGGTGAGATGCTGGGAAATTTGCATATGTAGTTTGCTTGAGGTCAGCCAGCTAGAAAGATGCAGTGCCTTCCAAGTAACAGATATTTTAGCACTGAAATTAGCGGTGGTTCTCAACTTTTAGTGTACGTAATTGTCACCCAAGTAGTTTGTTAAAAGTGGCAAGTTCCAGATTTACCTCAAAACACTGTGTCAACATGTCTTGATGGGCACCAAGAAGTATTTCCTCAATTCATTCAAACTCAGGAGCTTGAGAGGTAATGTGATATAATGGGGGCTTCCCAAGTGGCTCAGTGTGTAAATAATCCGCCTGCAATGTAGTAGTAGCTGGAGCCACAGTTCAATCCCTGGGTTGGGAAGATCCCCTGGAAGAGGATATGGCAACCCACTCCAGTATTCCTGCCTGGAGAATCCCATGGACAGAGGAGCCTGGAGGGTCACAAAGCGTCAGACACTACTGAAGTGACTGAGCACACACACATGGGATATACTGATAAAACACACAGATGCTGGATTTAGACTGCCTAAGTTCAAATTCTCATTTTCTCTTCCAAATGAAGAAAATGAATGAACTTATACATACTGTTGTTATGAGGATTAAATGAGCTAATACATAAAATTATTGCCAACCATTAATGGCACCTAGCAGTTTTTGGGTTTGTTAAATAAAAAATGATTAAAGAAATACAGGTGGTTTGAATACATTATGAGATTCATCTTTTTCACTTTTTCATGACTTGGAAAACCTACCTAGACTTTTCTTTTAGTTCAAGAAAGCCAATATTCTCTTTCCTTCAACATAGTAAGACAGGACTATGCAAATTGAGAAGAATCTTGCATTCTTTGCTTTCAGCCTGGTGTTCTGTATGTCCTCTTTCATTCACTTTCTCCTTTTGTAGTTCACTGCCTTCTATTTTGACCTCTCTGATAAAGCCTGTTCTTACAAAATTATCTCATGATTTTATGCCATAAAATGAAATTGAAATGTTGCCTTTCTCAAGGATTTGATTTTTATATTTTTGGTCACAGAGTAGCACAAAGGGCTTTGTTCCCTAGTAGAGAGGTTTCAAGTATTACTAACACACAGGAGAGATGGTGATGATGGTAATGAAGAAAGGAAGAAAGGGGAAGGATGAGAGGGAGAAAAAGGTGAGGTGAAGTGAGAGGAAGAGGGAACGGAAGAGAAGGAATCGGGGAGTGTTTAAAATATCTGTAAACACATAGACAGGTTTCCCTGGTGGCCCAGACAGGAAAGAGTCTGCTTGCAATGCAGGATACCTGGGTTCAATCCCTGGGTCGGGAAGTTCCCCTGGAGAAGGACATGGCAGCCCACTCTAGTATTTTTGCTTAAGAAATCCCATGGACAGACGAGCCTGGCAAGCTACAGCCCACGCGGTCACAAAGAGTCAGACATGACTGAGCAACTAACACACACAGACACACAGACACCATCACGTTTTTGCCTGTTGCCTAAGCCCTGAGGTTTTTGGACTTCCTGGGAATTTTGCTGCTGAAAACTCTCTACCTACTGAAATCTTGTTGAAATGGAGATGCCCACTTTGCCTCCATATACTGTTCTCCCTAAAGCAGCTCTGTCCAAAAGAAAATACAGGGTATACCACATATGGAATGTTAAAGCTTCTATTATTCTATAAAATATTACAGAAAAAACTTGAACAAACTTTTTGGCCACCCCAATAGGAGCCACATGAAAAATTAAAGAGATGAAATTAATTTTAGTGACGTATTTTATTTCATTCAATATACTTGAAATATTATTGCAACACTAATCAGTATAAATATTATTCATGCATTATTTTACATTCTTTTTTTCATACTAAGTTTTCAAAATTAGGTATATTTTATACATACTGCAAATCTCACTGCAGATGAGCCATGACTCAAGTACTCAAAAGCCTCACAGGGCTACCTATTCAGAAGTAAGAGTTACAGGATCTAAGCCTAAATTTGTTATTCAAAGAGATGAAGTTTTAAAATATATAAGTACATCTTTTAGTTACAGAATAGCTACTAAATATTCATCCCCTAACTCTCATTTCCATAGTTCCAAACATAATTTTTTAAAAAATAGATCAGTTTCTAATATTACATCCCAGCTCAAGCCTTGCTTTTTAATAGCCTCGCTTTTTAATTTAGTTTTCTAAAATCAGAATGCATTTCTTTTTCTCCAAAAAAAAAAAAAAATGGAGAAATAAAGACTCTAGGCTATTTAGAGATTTGCAGAGTCTGGGTGTAATTCTGACTAAGAAGAGATGGTATGCATGTGGGAGTCCTGAAAGGTGAACTGAGTTAAGAATTGTAGAAATATTAATATCTTTTCTCAGGCATAACTCACTGATTAGATATACTATATTTCCTAGGTCCTTGTCCCCAAGACTGGCTCTGGCATGAAGAAAACTGTTACCAATTTTCCTCTGGCTCTTTTAATTGGGAAAAAAGCCAGGAGAACTGCTTGTCTTTGGATGCCCACTTGCTGAAGATTAATAGCACAGATGAACTGGTGAGTGTTCAACAGATGTATGGGATGTGTGTCGGGCTGGAATATTGGGTCATAGGTAAGTAGATCTTGTTTAGACCCTCAGTAGAGGAGTGCTTGCTTAAGAATCAGAACATGTACATGATTTCTAGCCTTGTGTGGCCACTGGATATGTGCATGACCTTGGATGGACAGGTTACTAAGCATTTCTAGGCTCCACTAGACATCGCTGTAAAGCCATGGAGAAGATGTCAAAGTTCTTTTTGAGTTCTTTAGTTCTGTGACTCTAATCTAAAAAGTCCACATCCACTCATTCATCGACACAGAAATGTTACTCCCCACAGGAATTCATCCAGCAAACGATTGCCCATTCCAGTTTCCCCTTCTGGATGGGGTTGTCAATGAGGAAACCCAATTACTCGTGGCTTTGGGAAGATGGTACTCCTTTGACGCCCCACTTGTAAGTTTGATGCTCTTTTTTAGTTTTGTTTATTTATTTATTTCTATCTTTGACTGCACCGGGTCTTTTTTGCTTTGTGTAGGCTTTCCCTAGTTGTCACACGCATGGGCTGCTCCCTCATGTGATGTGTGGGCTTCTCACTGCAGTGGCTTCTCTTATTGCCAGGCATGGGTTCTAGGGGATGGGCTTCAGTAGTTGTGGCTCTTGGGCTGTAGAGCACAGGCTCAGTAGCTGTGGCATATGGGCTTAGTTGCTCCAAGGCATATGGGATCTTGCCAGACCAGGGATCGAACACATGTCTCCTGCATTGGCAGGCAGATTCTTATCCACTGAACAACCAGGGAAGTCCGTAAGTTTCTTATTCTTCACTGAACCTACTAGTGAAGTTACTGCTGCATTCCATGCAGTGTCCTACTCTTGCTGGAAAAAAGCCTGGGGAATTTCTGAATCTCTCTCTCCAACTCTCTCACACAAGGACCTGCCCATTTACCCATTCAGATCTTCTCTTACCTTTTCCTGCTCACATTTATTAATGACTTGAAGCTTTAAGACAAGGTGGCAGTAAATCTAATTTTTCTGTTTTTTTTTTTCTCCCTGCCTGCAGGTTTAGAATTCAGGGAGCTGTTTCCCGTATGTATCCTTCAGGGACCTGTGCATATATTCAAAGGGGAACTGTTTTTGCTGAAAACTGCATTTTAACTGCATTCAGTATATGTCAAAAGAAGGCGAATCTATTGAGAGCACAGTGAATTTGAAGGATCTGGAGGAAAAGAAGAAAACCTTTGAATTCTCTTCTGGAATTTAAGCTATACTTCATCACTTAGATGTAAACCATTAGAGCCCAGGGAAATGCCTGCTACTGGTTGAGTGCAGAACTCCTTAGCAGAGACTGGCCCAGCTGCCTGGCACCTTGATAGCAAAAGTTGCAATTCCCTCTGTATATTTTTCCCTAACTTGTTCCAAGTCCTCCCCTGCAGGACTTCAGAGAAGTCAATTTTCCTGTTTCCATTGTTTCTAAGAACTTGTTGCCTAACTCAAGGTCACAGCATTTTTCTCATTTTTGTCCTGTGCTTTCTTCTAGACATTGTAGAGTTTTAGATTTTACATGGAAATCTAGAACTTATTTTAGATTAATTTCTAAGTGATATATGGATGTATGGAAGTTTTTTGTTTGTTTTTTGCTTGTGAGTATTCAATTGTTTTTGCAACATTTGCTGAAAAGACTATTCTTCCTTCACTACATTGCCTTTGCACTGTTGTCAACAATTATCCATACATGCCTGGCTCTATTTCTGGATTTTCTATTCCTTTCCATTTATTTATTTATTATTCTTGGCTTACAACATCACCATGATATTTTGAATTCTATGGTTCTTTAATATATCTTGGAATCACATGGTAGTAGTTATTCATTGTTGTTCTTTTTTAGAGTTGTTTGGTTAATCTATGCTTTTGTATTTCTGTCTTAAATTGGCTTGTCCATTTCTAAAAAAACTTGAAATTTTGAATTGCACTGAATCCATACATAAATTTAGGGAAAATTGAATTCTTAAAAAGACTGATTTGTTCAACTCATGAAAAAGGTGTATTGCTCTATTTAGGTATTCCTTATTTTCTTTAAGCAATGCTTTTTAATGTTCTTTGTGTAGATATTGTTAGATTATCATCATGTATTTCACATTATTTATGCTACTGTAGATAGTATTGTTATCATTTGTTGTTCTTATTTTCAAAGTCTTCTGCTAGTATGTAGAATTATAATAAAGTTTGATATTAATATTATACCCTGAAACCTTGATAAACTCACTTATTTCTTCTGGTAAGTTTTTTCTGTGTGTATTTCATTGGATTTTCTATATATATAAAATCATGTTATCTGAAAAAAAAAATACTTTTTTTTTTTCCTTTCTGGATGTTTTATTTTTCTTTCCCTTGCCTGATTTCATGGACTAGAATCTCTAGTCAAATATTGAATAAGAATGGTGAGAGTACATATCTTTATTTTGTTCTTGATTTTGGAATAAGTCATTCAATGTTATACTATTAAATATGGTGCTGTGTATTTTCCACAAATGAAATTAACCAGTTTGAGGAATTTTCCTTTTATTCCTATAATACTGAGAGGTTTTATTAGGAATGGGTATTGATTTGTCTTGAGAAGAAAATGGCAACCTACTCTAGAATTCTTGCCTGGAGAATTCCATGGACAGAGAAGCCTGGTGGGGATTCCTATCCAAGGAATCACAAAGAGTTGGACATGACTGAGAGACTAACACATTGATTTGTCTAATATTTTTCCTACATCTATTGACAACGATTATATAGTTTTATTTTTTTTCTAACAAGGTAAATTACACTGTATAATTAGAGAAGGCTAAGCCATCTTTGGATTCTTGGGATTAAAATTATTCTTGGGGTTAAAATTATCACTTTAATATATCACCAAATTTAAATTCACTAAAGTTTGGTTTAGGATTTCTGCAACTATGTTTATGAAGGATACTGATATGTAATTTTTTTTCGTGTAAAGGCTTCGTCAGGTTTAGGTTTCAGAGAAGTACTTCTTCATGTCAATTTTTGGAAAGATTTTATGTAAAATTGGTACTATTTGTTTATTTAGTGTTTGAAGCAATTTACCATTAAAGTCATCTGGGCAAAAATTTTTCTTTGTTTTATAAGGTTTTTAACTACTTACAGTTAAACAGTCTGTTTATTTAATAGGTGCAATGCTATTCGAATTATTTATTCTTGAATGAGCTTTGGTGGCTCTGTCTTTCAAGGAATTTGTCCATTTCATCTAAGTTTCTTTTTTTTTTTTTTTTCTGTTTTTGGCCTAACATTTTTCTTTATATTTTCTTATATTTTAATATTTCTAGAGTCGGTAGTGATGCTACCTCTCTCATTCCTGACATTGTTTACTTGTGCCTCCCCCCACCTTAAAAAAAAAAAAATCAGTTTGGCTGTATAATGTTTGTTTTGAAATCTATTTGAATGAAATGAATACAGGCAGTTCTGTTTTTCTATGATTAATGTAAACCTTGTGCATCTTTTTCCATTCTTTGACTTTTTAATTTATTTTTGGTTGCACAGGATTGTCACTGCTGCATGTGGGCTTTCACTAGCTGCAGCAAGCAGAGGCTACTCCTCTGTGCGGTGCCTGGGCTTCTCATTGCAGAGACGTCTCTTACTGCGCAACATAAGCTTTAGTGGTTGCAGCATATGGGCTCAGTAGTTGTGGCACGTGGGCTTAGCTGCTCCACGGCATATGGGTCTTCCTGGACCAGGGATCCAATCTGTGTCCCCTGCATTGGCAGGCAGATTCTGATCTACTCTACCACCAGAAAAGTCCCTATTCTTTTACTTTTAATCATTTTTTGTCTTTGTACTTTGAGTGTGTTTCTTTCAGGTGACAGACAGTTGAGTCTTGCTATTTTATATACTTTGACAATTTCTGCCTGTGTTTGTGTGTTTAAACGATTATATTTATTGTGACATTGGTGCAGTTAGATTTAAGTCTCTCATCTTGATATCATCTTCACTTTTTTCAACTCATCTTTGTTGCCTTTCTCGCTTGCCTTGTCTACTTTGATGTTAATTAAATATTGCTCCAGAAATAATGAAGGGATGGAGCCAAAGCAAAAACAACACCTAGTTGTGGATGTGACTGGTGATAGAAGCAAGGTCCGATGCTGTAAAGAGCAATATTGCATAGGAACCTGGAATGTTAGGTCCATGAATCAAGGCAAATTGGAAGTAGTCAAACAGGAGATGGCAAGAGTGAATGTCAACATTCTAGGAATCAGTGAACTAAAATGGACTGGAATGGGTGAATTTGACTCAGATGGCCATTATATCTACTACTGTGGGTGAGAATCCCTTAGAAGAAATGGAGTAGCCATCATAGTCAACAAAAGGATCCAAAATGCAGTACTTGGATGCAATCTCAAAAATGACAGAATGATCTCTGTTTGTTTCCAAGGCAAACCATTCAATATTACGGTAGTCCAAGTCTATGCCCTGACCAGTAATGCTGAAGAAGCTGAAGCTGAAAGGTTCTATGAAGACCTAGAAGACCTTTTAAAACTAACACCCAAAAAAGATGTCCTTTTCATTATAGGGGACTGGAATGCAAAAGTAGGAAGTCAAGAAACACCTGGAGTAACAGGCAAATTTGGCCTTGGAGTACAGAATGAAACAGGGCAAAGGCTAACAGCATTTTGCCAAGAGAACACACTGGTCATAGCAAACACCCTCTTCCAACAACACAAGAGAAGGCTCTACACGTGGACATCACCAGATGGCCAACACCGAAATCAGATTGATTATATTCTTTGCAGCCAAAGATGGAGAAGCTCTATACAGTCAACAAAAAAAAGACCGGGAGCTGACTGTGGCTCAGATCATGAGCTCCTTATTGCCAAATTCAGACTTAAATTGAAGAAAGTGTGGGAAACTACTACACCATTCAGGTATGACCTAAATCAAATTCTTTATGATTATACAGTGGAAGTGAGAAATAGATTTAAGGGACTAGATCTGATAGACAGAGTCCCTGATGAATTATGGATGGAGGTTCATGACATTGTACAGGAGACAGGGATCAAGACCATCTCCAAGAAAAAAAAATGCAAAAAAGCAAAATGGCTATCTAAGGAGGCCTTACAAATAGCTGTGAAAAGAAGAGAAGCCAAAAGCAAAGGAGAAAAGGAAAGATATAAGCATCTGAATGCAGAATTCCAAAGAATAGCAAGGAGAGATCAGAAAGCCTTCTTCAGTGATCAGTGCAAAGAAATAGAGGAAAATAATAGAATGGGAAAGACTAGAGATCTCTTTAAGAAAATTAGAGATACCAAGGGAACATTTCATGCAAAGATGAGCTCAGTGAAGGACAGAAATGGTATCAGATAAGATCAGATCAGGCAATCAGTCGTGTCCGATTCTTTGCGACCCCATGAATCGCAGCACGCCAGGCCTCGATGTCCATCACCAACTCCCGGAGTTCACTCAGACTCACATCCATCAAGTCAGTGAGGCCATCCAGCCATCTCATCCTCTGTCGTCCCCTTCTCCTCCTGCACCCAACCCCTCCCAGCATCAGAGTCTTTTCCAATGAGTCAACTCTTCGCATGAGGTGGCCAAAGTACTGCAGTTTCAGCTTTAGCATCATTCCTTCCAAAGAACACCCAGGACTGATCTCCTTCCGAATGGACTGGTTGGATCTCCTTGCAGTCCAAGGGACTCTCAAGAGTCTTCTTCAACACCACAGTTCAAGATGTCTAGCCTTGACTAGACGAACCTTTGTTTGCAAAGTAATGCTTTTGAATAAGCTATCTAGGTTGGTCATAACTTTCCTTCCAAGGAGTAAGCATCTTTTAATTTCATGGCTGCAGTCACCATCTGCAGTGATTTTGGAACCCCCAAAATAAAGTCAGCCACTGTTTCCTCTGTTTCCCCATCTATTTCCCATGAGGTGATGGGACCAGATGCCATGATCTTTGTAACTTTTTTGCTCTCCACTTTCACTTTCATCAAGAGGCTTTTGAGTTCCTCTTCACTTTCTGCCATAAGGGTGGTGTCATCTGCATATCTGAGGTTATTGATATTTCTCCTAGCAATCTTGATTCCAGCTTGTGTTTCCTCTAGTCCAGCGTTTCTCATGATGTACTCTGCATAGAAGTTAAATAAGCAGGGTGACAATATACAGCCTTGACGTACTCCTTTTCCTATTTGGAGCCAGTCTGTTGTTCCATGTCCAGTTCTAACTGTTGCTTCCTGATCTGCATACAAATTTCTCAAGAGGCGGAGCAGGTGGTCTGGTATTCCCATCTCTTTCAGAATTTTCTACAGTTTATTGTGATCCACACAGTAAATGGCTTTGGCATAGTCAATAAAGCAGAAATAGATGTTTTTCTGGAACTCTCTTGCTTTTTCCATGATCCAGAGGATGTTGGCAATTTGATCTCTCGTTCCTCTGCCTTTTCTAAAACCAGCTTGAACATCAGGAAGTTCACGGTTCACATATTGCTGAAGCCTGGCTTGGAGAATTTTGAGCATTACTTTACTAGCGTGTGAAAGGGAAGTCTCTCAGTCGTGTCCAACTCTTTGTGACCCGATGGGCTGTAGCCTACCTACCAGGCTCCTTTGTCCATGGCATTTTCCAGGCAAGAGTACTGGAGTAGATTGGCATTTCCTTCTCCAGGGGATCTTCTGGACCCAGGGATCGAACCCGGGTCTCTCGCATTGCAGGCAGATGCTTTACCATCTGAGCCACCAGGGAGATGAGTGCAATTGTGCAGTAATTTGAGCATTCTTTGGCATTGCCTTTCTTTGGGATTGGAATGAAAACTGACATTTTCCAGTCCTGTGGCCACTGCTGAGTTTTCCAAATTTGCTGGCATATTGAGTGCAGCATTTTCACAGCATCATCTTTCAGGATTTGGAATAGCTCAACTGGAATTCCATCATCTCCACTAGCTTTGTTCATAGTGATGCTTTCTAAGGCCCACTTGACTTCACATTCCAGGATGTCTGGCTCTAGGTCAGTGATCACACCATCACGATTATCTGGGTCGTGAAGATCTTTTTTGGACAGTTCTTCTGTGTATTCTTGCCATCTCTTCTTAATATCTTCTGCCTCTATTAGACCTAACAAAAGCAGAAGATATTAAAAAGAGGTGGCAAGAATACACAGAACTGTACAAAAAAGATCTTCACGACCCAGATAATCATGATGCTGTGATTAGTCACCTAGAGCCAGACAGCCTGGAATGCGAAGTCAAGTGGGCCTTAGGAAGCATCACTAAGAACAAAGCTAGTGGAGATGATGGAATTCCAGCTGAGCTATTTCAAATCCTAAAAGATGATGCTGTGAAAGTGCTGCAGTAATTATGTTAGCAAATTTGGAAAACTCTTCAGTGGCCACAGGACTGGAAAGGGTCAGTTTTCATTTCAATCCCAAAGAAAGGCAATGCCAAAGAATGCTCAAACTACTGCACAATTGCATTCATCTCACATGCTAGCAAAGTACTGCTCCAATTCTCCAAGCCAGGTTTCAGCAATATGTGAACTGTGAACTTCCAAATGTTCAAGCTGGTTTTAGAAAAGGAAGAGGAACCAGAGATCAAATTGCCACCATCCACTGGATCATCAGAAAAGTGAGAAAGTTCCAGAAAAACATCTATTTCTGCTTTATTGACTATGCCAAGGCCTTTGACTGTGTAGATCACAATAAACTGTAGAAAATTCTGAAAGAGATGGGAATAACAGAGCACCTAACCTGCCTCTTGAGAAATCTATATGCAGGTCAGGAAGCAACAGTTAGAACTGGACATGGAACAACAGACTGATTCCAAATAGGAAAAGGAGTATGACAAGGCTGTATATTGTCACCCTGCTTATTTAACTTATATGCAGAGTACATCATGAGAAACGCTGGACTGGAAGAAACACAAGGTGGAATCAAGATTGCCGGGAGAAATATCAATAACCTCAGATATACAGATGACACCACTGTTATGGCAGAAAGTGAAGAAGAACTAAAGAGCCTCTTGATGAAAGTGAAAGAGGACAGTGAAAAAGTTGTTAAAGCTCAACATTCAGAATACTAAGATCATAGCATCCGGTCCCATCCCTTCATGGCAAATAGATGGGGAAACAGTGGTAACAGTGGCTGACTTTACTTTGGGGGCTCCAAAATCACTGCAGATGGTGACTGCAGCCATGAAATTAAAAGACGCTTACTCCTTGGAAGGAAAGTTATGACCAACCTAGACAGCATATTAAAAAGCAGAGACATTACTTTGCCAACAGAGGTCCGTCTAGTCAAGGCTATGGTTTTTTCAGTAGTCATGTATGGATGTGAGAGTTTGACTATGAAGAAAGCTGAGCACTGAAGAATTGATGCTTTTGAATTGTGGTGTTGGAGAAGATTCTTGAGAGTCCCGTGGACTGCAAGGAGATCCAACCAGTCTATCCTAAAGAAAATCAGTCCTGAAAAGATCATTGGAAAGACTGATGTTGAAGCTGAAACTCCAATACTTTGGCCACCTGATGTGAAGAGAGCTGACTCATTTGAAAAGACCCTGATACTGGGTAAGATTGAGGGCAGGAGGAAAAGGGGATGACAGAGGATGAAATGGTTGGATGGCATCACCAACTCGATGAACATGGGTTTGGGTAAACTCTGAGAGTTGGTGATGGACAGGGAGGCCTGCATGCTGCAGTCCCTGGGGTCGCAAAGAGTCGGACACAACTGAGCAACTGAAGTGGGCTGAACTGAAATATTGCTTACTATCCTGTTTTATCTTCCTGGTGGCTTATTAACATTACTCTTTTTTTGTTGTTGTTATTTTAGTAGTTGTTTCAAGATTTATATATCGATTGTGACTTACTGCAATCTACTTTGAAGTGATGGGGCTTCCAGGTTTCTCAGTGGTAAAAGAATCTTCCTGCCAATGCCAGGAAATGCAGGAGATAGTGAGTTGGATCCCTGGATTGGGAAGATCCCCAGGAGGAGGAAATGGCTCCAGTAATCTTGCCTGGGAAATTCCATGGACAGAGGAGCCTTGCCAGCTACAGGTCTCAAAGAATCAGACAAGACAAGCAATTCAGCATGCATGCATGCAGTTGAAGAGATATTATACATCTTCATGTATAGGAATCATCTAGGAATGGAACCTTAAAATATTATTCTTCCATGTCTTTTCTCCCAGCCTTCACCTTAACATCGCCATACATTTTATTTTTATATCTGTTATCATTTTTGCTTAAATAGTAAATCATCTTTTAATGACATCTAAACAATAAGCAAAAAAATCTTAAATATTTACCCATGGAGTAAACATTTTGGGTGCTCTTCATCCCCCCCCCCTTTTTTTTTAGATCCATATTACATCATGTGTTATTTTTATTTTTTTTAAAGGACTTTTATCATTTCCTGTAGTGAAGGTCTGCTTGTGAGGAAATCTTTATTCTTTTCCATCAAGTTTGAAAATTTTTAAGTTGCTTGGCATTTTTAAGTTGCTTGGCATTTCAAATATTTTTTCTGCCCTGCCTCCCCAAACACCCCTGCCTCCACTCCACCTCTCTCTCTTCCCCTCTCCCTGCCCCTATGCACACACACACTGTTCAGGGACTCCAAATATATGAATATTGGGCTGCCACAGTGCCATCTGATGCAAAGAGCCAACTCATTGGAAAAGACCCTGATGCCTGGAAAGACTGAGGGTGGGAGGAGAAGGGGGCAACAGAGAATGAGATGGTAGGATGGCATCATCAACTCAATGGACATGAGTTTGGGCAAACTCCGGGAGCTAGTGAAAGACAGGGAAGCCTGGCGTACTGCAGTTCACGGGGTGGCAAAGAGACTGAACAACAACAATGGTGTACTTTCTTCTTTCTTGCTTGCTTACTTTCTTCCCTCCCTCCCTCCCTCCCTCCCTGTCCTCAAACCTTCCTTTCCTGCTTACTTTCTTCTTGCTTACATTCTTCTTTCTTGCTTGCTTACTTTCTTCCCTCCCTCCCTCTCTGTCCTCAAAACTTCCTTTCCTTTTTAAAATTATTTTCTCTCAGTATTTCAGTTTTGATTGTTTCTATTGTTATATCATCAGGTCCATGAATCTCTTGTATTGAGTGTCTCTCATTAATACACACATACTTCCCATCTCGCACTTCGTAGTTCTCATCTCTAGAAGTATGCTTTAAAAAAATCTTCCTTGTCCACAAATGTACAGAATAAATATAAGGATACCAAGGGGGAAGGTGGGACAGAGGAATTGGGAGATTGGGATTGACATATATATACTACTAATACTATGCCTAAAATAGATAACTAATGAGAACATACTAATAGCACATACTGTCTATTCAACACTCTGTAGTGACCTAATTGGTAAGGAAGTCCCAAAAAGAAGGGATATACATAAACATATAGTTGATTCACCTTGCTGTACTGCAGAAACTGGTAAAACATTGTATAGTGACTATATTCTGATAAAAAACCAATTTTCAAAACCCTGCATTTACAAAGCAAAAAAAAAAAAACCAGAATCTTCCATGTCTCCATGGAGCACTTTTAATCTAGGGGTACCAGCCCTTCATGTGGTGGAAAATCCTCATATAACTTTATTTTTATTTTATTTTATTTTTAGTTGGAGGATAGTTACTGTACAATATTGTGCTGATTTATGCTATACATCAACATGAATCAGCCATAGGTATACATATGTCCCTTCCTTCTTAAGCCTCCCCCCCACCTCCCTCCCCATCCTGCCTCTCTACATTGTCACAGAGCACTGGCTTTGGGTTCCCTGTATCCTTGTATAACTTTATAGTCAGCCTTCTGCATCCTCCATTCCAAATGCAGATTGAGTAGTATGGTAGTATGGATTTAGTGAAAAAAAAAATGCATGCATTTGTGGATTCATGCATTTCAAATCTGTGTCATTCAAGGGGCTACTGCATAATTGACTTATGATGTTATATCAGGTCAAAGCTAGATATTTTTTTGTTCTTATAAATCTTCCTGAGTTTTATTGTGGAGCAATTTAAGTTGCATAGAAACGGTGAGATGCTTATGGCTATTGCTTTTATGATTATCAGGCAGTACCAAAGAAGTTCTCAGTCTGGGGTTAATTATTCTCCATTGTGAAGGAAGAATTTTCTGAGTATCCTACCCAACAATCCATGAGCTGTGATCCTGTCTAGTCTTGTTGTTGGGAAAGGGCAGTGTTTCCTGCCCCATGTGAACTTTGGCATTATCTCCTTTATTTTTTTTTTTTTTAATGATTATTTATTTTTGGTTTCACTAGGTCTTCACTGATGCACCTGGGCTCTCTCTAGTTGTAGTGAGCAGGGGCTACTCTTCCTTGCAATTCATGGGCTTCTCATTGTGTGGCTACTCTTGTTACAGAGCATAGACTCAAGGCACCAGGGTTTCAGCAGTTGTGGTATACAGGCCCAGCTTCTCCTCGGCATGTGGAATCTTCCAAAACTATGGATCAAACCTGAGTCCCCGCATTGGCAGGTGAATTCCAATCTACTATACCACCAGGGAAGTCCTCTTTTGTTTATTTTTGATGGTTCTTTCTTATGGCTCAGCTGGTAAAGAATCCACCTGCAATATGGGAGACCTGGGTTCGATCCCTGAGTTGGGAAGATCCCCTGGAGAAGGGAAAGGCTAATCTCCAGTATTCTGGCCTGGAGAATTCCATGGACTGTATAGTCCATGGGGTTGCAAAGAGTCAGCCATGACCGAGCGACTTTCACTTCACTTCTCCAATCCCTCTGGTAATTCTCTCACATTATGCTCTTATGTGTAGGAGATTCTCTGCAAGTGTATAGGATTCTTTCTGTGCAGCTCTCCCTTCTCTTGTACTTTCCTTTGAACTCTTGCTGCCTTTTAGTCTTTCTCAATTCAGGGGTTTTCCAGCAAATGCCTCAGTTCCCCTTTCCCTTGTGTGTGGCCTGCAAACTCTATAAACATGATAAGCTGGGCAGTCCCGGTACTCACCTTGTTTGTTTCCAACTCTCATGGATCACTGTCCTTCTTTATCATTTGATAGCCAATGTTTTAAAAACTGCTGATTCGTGCATTTTGTCTGTTTTGTTTGTATCTATCAGGTTGGAAGGTAAATCCTGTTGTCAACTGAAAAAAATTGTGCAACATGAGAGTTGTGACTTAAGTTCTATTTGGGGCAAAATGAGGACTATAGCCTAGGAGGCAGCAGTTCAGGTAGCTCTGAGAAACTGCTTCAAAGAGGTAGGGGGTGAAGATCAGTGTTATGTATGATTTTAGAGAAGAGGAGTGTGTGCAGTCAAGCACACATTATGGCAGATGCTTGCTGCTAGTCACGAAGAACAGATGTCACCATTAATGATTTTAGTGTTTTTCTAAATACAAGGAGATGCAAGAATGGGGGTCATAAAATCTTCTCCTGACCTGTTCTGCCAGTTTCACCCAGAACACAGAGTGCCTTTTTCTGGATCTCCACCCTGAATTCCTTCCAGGGGGTGTTGAAGGTCAGCAGCTGCAGTGGCTCATGATTTAAACCTTGTTGAGGTAGATGGCAAGTGTCAATTTATAGTTGGCACAGCATTTGTTATTCCATTTGGCTCTAGGCAAATGTCCAAGAGAAGGATTTTCTAAGTAGGGATTTTAGTTTCTCTTTCTGTTGGAACTACTGGTATCTCTGAACAAAAACATGTTTACCTGAAAGGATCTTCGGGGCGGGGGGAAAAATCTGGTCAAGATTGGAAGATGAATTTCTTGCCTCTGTGTCTGGTATAGAAATTTCAAAGTTGATGACAGAGCTATCTTGTTTAGCCAAGCTGACAGGGCCTATGAGTCATTGTTCAGTCACTTCTACTATTTCTGTCTCTAATTCTTCCAGACGTTGGCAACTTGTCTTCCTAAACTTTAGATTTGGAGGAAATTGCCCTAATCTGATCTATTTTGGGGATATGTCTCTCAGTTTATGTACTGCTTCTTAATCCCAAACATAGAAGGCAGTGGCACCCCATTCCAGTACTCTTGCCTGGAAAATCCCAGGGACGGAGGAGCCTGGTAGGCTGCAGACCATGGGGTCGCTAAGAGTCAGACATGACTGAAGCGACTTAGCAGCAGCAGCAGCAGCATCTTTGTTATTATTTAAATTAGGGCTACAACCACAGCCTTGGCCTGCAGTTTATTTAGGTATGCCCTGAGGGTTAAGACTGGTTTCTAGGAATGCAAGGGATTTCTGTGTGTTGATTTTATATCCTGCAACTTTACTGTAGTCATTGATTATTTCTAGTAATTTTCTGGTGGATTCTTTAGGGTTTTCTATGTAGAGGATCATGTCATCTGCAAATAGTGAGAGTTTTACTTCTTCTTTTCCAATTTGGATTCCTTTTATTTCTTTTTCTGCTCTGATTGCTGTGGCCAAAACTTCCAAAACTATGTTGAATAGTAATGGTGAAAGTGGGCACCCTTGTCTTGTTCCTGACTTTAGAGGAAATGCTTTCAATTTTTCACCATTGAGGATAATGTTTGCTGTGGGTTTGTCATATATAGCTTTTATTATGTTGAGGTATGTTCCTTCTATTCCTGCTTTCTGGAGAGTTTTTATCACAAATGGATGTTGAATTTTGTCAAAGGCTTTCTCTGCATCTATTGAGATAATCATATGGTTTTTATTTTTCAATTTGTTAATGTGGTGTATTACATTGATTGATTTGTGGATATTGAAGAATCCTTGCATCCCTGGGATAAAGCCCACTTGATCATGGTGTATGATCTTTTTAATGTGTTGTTGGATTCTGATTGCTAGAATTTTGTTAAGGATTTTTGCATCTATGTTCATCAGTGATATTGGCCTGTAGTTAAATCCCTTGCATTCCTATACACTAATAATGAGAAAACAGAAAGAGAAATTAAGGAAACAATTCCATTCACCATTGCAACGGAAAGAATAAAATACTTAGGAATATATCTACCTAAAGAAACTAAAGACCTATATATAGAAAACTATAAAACACTGGTGAAAGAAATCAAAGAGGACACTAATAGATGGAGAAATATACCATGTTCATGGATTGGAAGAATCAATATAGTGAAAATGAGTATACTACCCAAAGCAATTTATAGATTCAACGCAATCCCTATCAAGCTACCAACAGTATTCTTCACAGAGCTAGAACAAATAATTTCACAATTTGTATGGAAATACAAAAAACCTCAAATAGCCAAAGCGATCTTGAGAAAGAAGAATGGAACTGGAGGAATCAACCTACCTGACTTCAGGCTCTACTACAAAGCCACAGTTATCAAAACAGTATGGTACTGGCACAAAGACAGAAATATAGATCAATGGAATAAAATAGAAAGCCCAGAGATAAATCCACGCACATATGGACACCTTATCTTCGACAAAGGAGGCAAGAATATACAATGGATTAAAGACAATCTCTTTAACAAGTGGTGCTGGGAAATCTGGTCAACCACTTGTAAAAGAATGAAACTGGACCACTTTCTAACACCATACACAAAAATAAACTCAAAATGGATTAAAGATCTAAACGTAAGACCAGAAACTATAAAACTCCTAGAGGAGAACATAGGCAAAACACTCTCCAACATACATCACAGCAGGATCCTCTATGACCCACCTCCCAGAATATTGGAAATAAAAGCAAAAATAAACAAATGGGACCTAATTAACCTTAAAAGCTTCTGCACATCAAAGGAAACTATTAGCAAGGTGAAAAGACAGCCTTCAGAATGGGAGAAAATAATAGCAAATGAAGCAACCGACAAACAACTAATCTCAAAAATATACAAGCAACTCCTACAGCTCAACTCCAGAAAAATAAACGACCCAATCAAAAAATGGGCCAAAGAACTAAATAGACATTTCTCCAAAAAAGACATACAGATGGCTAACAAACACATGAAAAGATGCTCAACATCACTCATTATGGGAGAAATGCAAATCAAAACCACTATGAGGTACCATTTCACACCAGTCAGAATGGCTGCGATCCAAAAGTCTACAAATAATAAATGCTGGAGAGAGTGTGGAGAAAAGGGAACCCTTTTACACTGTTGGTGGGAATGCAAACTAGTACAGCCACTATGGAGAACAGTGTGGAGATTCCTTAAAAAACTGGAAATAGAACTGCCTTATGATCCAGCAACCCCACTGCTGGGCATACACACTGAGGAAACCAGAAGGGAAAGAGACACGTGTACCCCAATGTTCATCGCAGCACTGTTTATAATAGCCAAGACATGGAAGCAACCTAGATGTCCATCAGCAGATGAATGGATAAGAAAGCTGTGGTACATATACACAATGGAGTATTACTCAGCCATTAAAAAGAATACATTTGAATCAGTTCTGATGAGGTGGATGAAACTGGAGCCTATTATACAGAGTGAAGTAAGCCAGAAGGAAAAACATAAATACAGTATACTAATGCATATATATGGAATTTAGAAAGATGGTAACAATAACCCGGTGTAGGAGACAGCAAAAGAGACACTGATGTATAGAACAGTCTTATGGACTCTGTGGGAGAGGGAGAGGGTGGGAAGATTTGGGAGAATGGCAATGAAACATGTAAAATATCATGTAGGAAACGAGTTGCCAGTCCAGGTTCGATGCATGATGCTGGATGCTTGGGGCTGGTGCACTGGGACGGCCCAGAGGGATGGTATGGGGAGGGAGGAGGGAGGAGGGTTCGGGATGGGGAACACATGTATACCTGTGGCGGATTCATTTTGATATTTGGCAAAACTAATACAATTATGTAAAGTTTAAAAATAAAATAAATTAGAGAAAAAAAAAAAAGACTGGTTTCTACATTTTTAAAGTTTTATTAAAACAAATACGTTTTGTGGCAGCCTGGATGGGAAGGGTGTTTGGCAGAAAATGGATATATGTATATATAGCTGAGTCTCTTCACTGTTCACCTGAGATTATCACATCATTGTTTGTTAATCAGTTATACCCTAATACAAAATACAAAGTTTAAAAAAAAAAAGCAAAATAAATATACAGTAGACTGTAAGTGATCCACAGAGTCTGAAATATTTATTCTCTCATCCTTTGTTGGAAAAGTTTGCTGATTCCTGATGTAAATAACTTCATGTTTATGCCATGTTTATTTTTCATTAAAGGAATGCACTCTAAATTTGGACTACCTGATTTGAAATCCCTTTTTAATATATCTTTGCTATAAAAGGAAAGTTACTTAGCATCTTTATTAACTTGACTTCCTTAACTGAAAAATAGGAATAACTCTAATAGCTCATAAATTCTCATGTTATATCTAGTAGTTCATAGATATGTGAGGATTTAATGAAATAATGTTTGTATAATAGCTCACACAGTGCCTAGGATTTGGTTAGAGTTCAAGAAATGTTAACTATTTATACTATTAGTTGTTGCTGTTTTAATAGGCTCGTACAAGTGTTTCTGTTTTTGGTAGAGGTTCTTAATCTCATACAGTAAATTGACCAAATAACTTCTTAACTTAGGTTTAACTGTGTTTATAAAAATTGCTTAGAATTATTTGTTGTTGTTGAAATAGTGTCCTGTGGATCTTCTCCTGACTTGGCATTTGTTTCCTGAACCATAAAGAGTATTGTTCCACAGTTCTTCAATTTCTTATTTGTAGAGATTTTCTGAGTTATTAGGGCTTGCAGGGCATTTGGGTTAATGGGAATAGATGGCATATAAATGAATATTATTTCAAATATAGAATTACTTTAGAGTATTTCACAGAGTTAGACTGTTCTGGTTTGGAGAGATGAGCAGAATATATATGCTGTCCTAGCTCTGTTGTTCAAGTTTTTAAATTTTAACAAGTACAATGAGCAAATTTAAAGTATCTAATCCTGGGACTTCCCTGGTGTCGCTAAGACTCCACACTTTCAATGCAGGGGGCTCAGGTTTGATCCCTAATCAGGGAATTAGATCCCACATGCTATACTTAAGACCAGGGCAGAGCCAAATAAATAAACAAATATTTTTAAAATACATAATTAAAATAAAACATCTAATCTTTATACCTTATGTCTCCAAATGTACCTTCTTTGCACCTCTATTTACTTCCAAAATCCCCTCAACCTCGGCCCCCATGATCAGTCAGACTCATTCCAGTGGTGTGCAAGGTATTAATCTGTGAAGGATGCCATAAACCAGAAAATTAATGAACCACTCATTTCCTGGAAGCAAATTTTTAAAATGAGACAGAAGAACATGGTCCTAAGCATATACACAGTTGGGAAAACTCAGAATTTTAAGTAAGGGTATTAGGCCTTTGACTTACATGGACCATAAGAAAATCTCAGGGACTTTGACAATTATTAAACTGGACATTTGTAGAACCCATTTAAACTTAATGGTCCAAGTTATACTCCAGTGAACATAACTCAGCTCTTCCCTAGTTTTTTACTCCATTAAGAAAGAGCACAACTGATAGATAATTTATAATTTTCCTTTTAGAGAACATAAATAATTTAAGTTTACTAAAGCATCCTATAAGGCTGACAGCAGGAAACTACCTGAATATATTCATAAGCATCAAACTATTTGTGTTTATTAAATTCTTTTCTGGGATACTCTTCTACAGCACTGTCTTTTATTTATTTATAACAAACCCCAAACATTAAAAAAATTAAGTGAACAGTTTTAATATTATGCCTATCTTATTAAGCATGCGGGTTATATATTGGAAATGAAGTAGGATGCCTAATATAGAATTTTAAAATACCTGCTTATATACCTAAGTGACCTAAACATCTGAATAATAGTTTCAGGCTGTTTTGTTTTCCCCAAGTTATTCTAATTTACTGTTACAAAGAGATGTCGATTAGAAATTATTCTCACTTTTGGGTGAGAATTTATTCATTTAACAAGTCTCATTCATATGTCTTCTTTCTTTAGTGCTAACAGAGTAGGTAGTAATTAATATACAGAGAGCTTATTCCCAGGATGCTTATAATCTAGTGTGTAGGAAGAAAAAAATTGCTACATATATACAGTTTTATCCTCTTAATGTATGAAGCACTACTTTACACGCTGGGAATTTGTAGTGAACAAGACAAGCTTCCTGCCCTCCAGGAACTAACACATTGTCAGGCATTGAAAATTAAATGTACAATAAACATATCTGGTAATTACTGGGGCTTTCCTTGTGGCTCAGCTGGTAAAGAATCCACCTGCAATGAGGAAGACCTGAGTTCGATCCCTGGGTTGGGAAGATCCCAAAGAAGGGAAAGGTTACCCACTCGAGTATTCTGGACTGGTGAATTCCATGGACTCTATAGTCCATGGGGTGACTGCTCACAATAGAATAACTCCCAAAGCCATAACTTATTAGGAATAAAGAAACATAGATGACTTTAAGCAGACTGAAAACCACATTTTTTTTTGAAAAGTTACTTTTTTATTAGGAGTCCGATGCAGCCTGCAAAAATTCAATTTCACTCACAAATGAGTAAAACGTTAACTTCCTCTAACTTGCCTTGAAATTCATAATATAAAGCAGCAGAGGGCACCATCACCTCATGCACCCTGCCCGATTTTGCTAAATTTTTTGATCAATTCATATTGACTCAGTTCAGATCACACACCACATGGAATCTATTTTCATTTTTTAGTTACCCTGTAACTAAGGGTACCTAAAAAGCAACAAGGTAAGATGATTGATTCATTAGATGGAATGCAGACTTTGAATCTGGTAGTTCTGCCCAAACTTGGAGATTGTTTTCCGCTCTCTGAAATTCAGTTGCCCTATCTCAGGTGGCCTCCCCTCTTAAAAAAAAAAAAAAAAAGAGTGGAATACACTGGGGGTGTGTGTGCGCTCAGTCGCTCAGTCCTGTCTAACTCTTGCGATTCCACACACTATAGCCTGCCACAGTTTGTCCTTTGTCCATGGGGGTTTCCCAAGAGAGAATACTGGCATAGGTTGCCATTTTCTCTTCCAGGGGAAATTCCCGACCCAGGGATTGAACCTGCGTCTCCTGTACCCCCTGCATTTTTTACCACTGAGCCACCTGGAAAGCCCATATAACAGATGAAGAACTTCCAAATATTTGATGAGTTCAATTGCTTTTTTTTTTTTCTAGATAAAATTATATATTAACTTTCCAAATATAAAACAATAAAATCAGAGATGCTCTGTTTGTAGCGGTACTGGGGCAGTCTAGACACTTTCCTATTTGACTTGTACTACATCACATTTTGCTATATTTCTCTTCCTTTTAAAGATGATACTGAGTTTAAGGGTATAGGGAAAAAAAGAAAATATAGTAAACATAGCTAACCAAGACATTAATGGCCCATACAGCAACAAAAACAAATACAATGGAGAAAGAAGAGCCACAGTGAGTTTAAAAAAAGAGAGACAATGCCACATGTAACCTAAAATGCACAAGCAAACGTACATACAAGAAAAACCTCCCATTTGACAATAATACCTGTCATACTTTGTTTTTTCCTTGCTCTCCAAAGGCAATTTAAGGACAACTTGATTGTGATTTGGGATTAGAAATTGGAATCACCAATAGCTTAGCTCTTAGTTCATAAGAAGCATAACTGCTAGCCTTCTTATCTATTTCCCCCAATAAACAGGACTGTTAAGATGCTGACTTAGAAAATGGACACAGAACACAGATAAAGACAGAATGCTTATCTTTTGGGGGTTTATATAGGTAGTTTTCAGACTCGACTGAGCGACTTCACTTTCACTTTTCACTTTCATGCACTGGAGAAGGAAATGGCAACCCACTCCGGTGTTCTTGCCTGGAGAATCCCAGGGACGGGGGAACCTGGTGGGCTGCCGTCTATGGGGTCTCACAGAGTCAGACACGACTGAAACGACTTAGCAGCAGCAGCATAGGTAGTTTTAGACTATAGTATATGAAGGCTTTTATATATATTTGTACATGTTTTATTATTTTTAAAGTATTTGTTTACTTATAATCTTTTTTATTGGAGTATAATTGCTTTACAATGTTGTGTTAGTTTTTGCTGTACAATGAAGTGAATCAACTATATGTATACATATATCCCCTCCCTCTTGGAACTCCGCCCCCTTTAAGGTCATAACAGAGCACTGAGCTGAGATCCCTGTATATACAGCAGCCTCCCATTAGCTATCTATCTTACACGTGGTAATATATATATATATATGTCAGTGCTACGTTTCCAATTTGTCCTACCCTCCCCTTTGTAATCTTTTATACATATATTTATTGATAACCTACAGTGACTCAGAAACGAGTCTAGTTTCTTAGGATATATGTATGAATGAGACAAGCATTTGTCCCCCTAATTTATGGGGACTTCTCCAGTGGTCTGGTGGTTAAGACTCCCTCTGCCTTCCAATGCAGGGAATGAGGTTTTAATCCCTGGTCAGGGAACTAAGATCACATGCTGTGTGGTGTGGCCAAAACAAAACAAACAAAATCCTAAGTCATGGGACTTACAAACATCTGGACATGGAGAGTCTAAGTATAAACAGATGAGATATATTCAACATTGGTAAGTACTTTGAAGAGAAAAAGAAAAGCTATATGTTGTGATTAAGAGTGAAAGGAAAGTGCTCTGGCTATATTCTGCTTCATTATCAAGAAAAATCTCACCATGCAATGTTCTCAAGGCAAAGCATATCAGCCAACATGTATGTGCGAAGTCCCTGACCTTGATGTGTTTGTGTGATCACTTACATGTAGAATCTAAAAAATACCACAAATGAATTCATTTACAAAACAGAAACAGACTCCTGGACATAGAAAAAAAAAAAAAAAAACTTATGGTTTCCAAAGGGGAAGGAATAGGGGAAGGACAAATTGGGAATATGGGATTAAAAGATCCATACTATCATATATAAAATAGATAAACAACAAGGACTTACTGTAAAGCACAGGGAACTATATTCAATATATTGTAATAATCTGTAATGGAAAAGAATTTAAAAACCAAATATATACATACATATATATATATACACATATATATCTGAATCATTTTGCTATACATCTGAAATTAACACAGCATTGTAAATCAACTGTACTTATTTTTTTATAAAAAAGCCAGTATTTCAAGACCATGGTTAATAGCGGGGAGACAGCTAAGGCATGAAGTTAAAAAGCTAGTCAGACATCAGATTATTTAGACCCATATAGAATAGAGAAGATAAAGCCAATGAGTGTTCAGCAGGCAATAAGGAGGTGGTCAATTGTCTTAGGAGAATTAAAATAATAACATTTTCTAGAAGTCACTTTGCTTTTTATAATTATCATGTGTTAGCAATACTAAACAACATCAGTGATAAAATATTCCCTGAAAATGTCTTTTGTCGCCCAAAGTTTTAAACAATTATGGTGATAACAGTTGAATTTTAGCTTTCCGTTTATCTATTTATCTACACAGTAGTTATTATTCATGGTTGTTATGTTGTATAGAGCCACAGAGAATACTGAACAACCATTGTTTCCAGGGGAAACACAAGATTAGTTTCCTCTGAGTGTCTTATTCATAACATTTTAATCAACAAATTTGTAACTGAAAGTAGAGTCTGGTTGCTTGCTGGCCAAAAGCTAATAAAGAGGTCAGTTTGGGGGAAAGGGAAGTTTGCTTAATTTTGGATGCCAGCAAGTGTGGGTGGAGGAGTGGGGGTGGGGGTGGTGAGACAGACGTCTGTCCAGAAGTCTTCCCCCAACCCACAACCAGTGAGCAAGAGCTTTTATAGGCTGAGGGAAGGGGCTACATGCAGAAACGGCACAGTCAGCTCAGACAGACCAATCCTGAAACTTGTAACTGGTAGTCTGACCAGCAACCAACAACCAGGTTGTTTTAGGTTTGGTCCCATTTCCTTGAGGCCAGTTCTAGGAATTGTGGAAGCTTATGTCATGGTTACAGTCTCGCCATTATGTAGTTAACTTCTTCACGTGGTGGGAGTTTCAGGATTTATTATCTAAGACAGCGCACAGGATATGGCCCAGAATATTATCTATAGTCCTTGAAAAGGAACTAAAAGTCCTTGACTTTGCTCACGGACTGAACAATTATTGTTAGGTCTCTTTGATTGTTTTCCTTTGTTTCTGCTTGTTTTCACTTCTCTGATTAAACTTATTCTTTGTCTCAAGTTTTCCACAGACAAAGGGAGGCTGAAGACATGTGGAACAAGGACCACAGGGTCTTGTTCTGTTTCAGGGAGGAGATATATGTTTACGTATAGCAGATTCACTGGTTGTACAGAAGAAACTAACACAACATTGTAAAGCAATTGTATACCAATTAAAAAAAAAGAGTTTTGCCTCAATTAAAAAATTTAAGGACTCTAGAAAGCGTTCTATGTTATTTGAAGTAAGCATAAATTTAACACTGGAAAGAGTGTTGTGAAAAAAGTTAAGTGATTTTTGTGGTCTGCCCAAACCAGGGCATTCTTAACTAATTTAAGTAACTTTTTAGGTCTTCACCCTCCAGATATAATCTGAAACCAGTTAGGATGGAGATTGGGCCTTATGCTTCTTTGTATCCTGGCTACTGAGAATATGGTAAATGCTCAGTTCATGTTTAATTGTTTAGTGGATGAATGGAGGAAGGAAGGGAAGAAGGAGACCCAAGTTTGCATTCAAACTAGAGGTGAAATGTGAGGATTTTTTTTTTTAATTTGTGATAGGTAAGTTATTTGAAATGTGTCCTGAAGACATGTTTTCTTCTTCTACAAGGGTTTTAAGTGAATGCCTAGTTTATTTTGAATAATCTTGTTTTCTATATAACTCATTTATTTCTACATATTTATATATTTATTTGTTTTCACTCATTTATTTACATCAGATCAGATCAGATCAGTCACTCAGTCATGTCCGACTCTTTGTGACCCCATGAATCCCAGCACGCCAGGCCTCCCTGTCCATCACCAACTCCTGGAGATCACTCAGACTCACGTCCATCGAGTCAGTGATGCCATCCAGCCATCTCATCTTCTGTCGTCCCCTTCTCCTCTTGCCCCCAATCCCTCCCAGCATCAGAGTCTTTTCCAATGAGTCAACTCTTCGCATGAGGTGGCCAAAGTACTGGAGTTTTAGCTTTAGCATCATTCCTTCCAAGAAATCCCAGGGCTGATCTCCTTCAGAATGGACTGGTTGGATCTCCTTGCAGTCCAAGGGACTCTCAAGAGTCTTCTCCAACACCACAGTTTAAAAGCATCAATTCTTCAGCGCTTAGCCTTCTTCACAGTGCAACTCTCACATCCATACATGACCACAGGAAAAACCATAGCCTTGACTAGACGAACCTTTGTTGGCAAAGTAATGTCTCTGCTTTTGAATATGCTATCTAGGTTGGTCAAAACTTTCCTTCCAAGGAGCAAGCATCTTTTAATTTCATGGCTGCAATCACCATCTGCAGTGATTTTGGAGTACAGAAAAATAAAGTCTGACACTGTTTCCACTGTTTCCCCATCTATTTCCGGTCCCATGGGGACCGGATGCCATGATCTTCGTTTTCTGAATGTTGACTTTAAGCCAACTTTTTCACTCTTTACTTTCACCTTCATTAAGAGGCTTTTCAGTTCCTCTTCACTTTCTGCCATAAGGGTGGTGTCATCTGCATATCTGAGGTTATTGATATTTCTCCCGGCAATCTTGATTCCAGCTTGTGTTTCTTCCAGTCCAGCGTTTATCATGATGTACTCTGCATAAAAGTTAAATAAACAGGGTGACAATATACAGCCTTGACATACTCCTTTTCCTATTTGGAACCAGTCTGTTGTTCCATGTCCAGTTCTAACTGTTGCTTCCTGACCTGCATACAAATTTCTCAAGAGGCAGATCAGGTGGTCTGGTATTCCCATCTCTTTCAGAATTTTCCACAGTTTATTGTGATCCACACAGTCAAAGGCTTTGGCATAGTCAATAAATTTTCCAAAAAGTCACATTGGACTTATGTCTCAGAATCTCCTGTTTCCTTTTCCTGATATAACACTCATTCTGGTAAACCTATCAAAATAGGTACTTATTTAGGAAGGTTATTTTCAAGATTTAGTTCTGAGAGCAAACACTAGCGTTAACAACAGTTTAACATATGTAGAAATGAGAGAACTCTCATGCACACTTAGTCGATTCAGTTGTGTCCAACTCTGTGCGACCCCATGGACTGTAGTCAGCCAGGCTCCTCTGTCCATGGGCTTCTCCAGACAAGAATACTGGAGTGGGTTGCCATTCCCAGGCTAACTCAACTGTACTGAATGTATGTTGTTTTCTTGGTGCAGTAGTCAATTTGACTCGGTTCAATTAATTGTCTTTTTATTTTATAAAGTATATTTTCACTTCTAATAAATTTTCTCAGATTTTTCATTTTTCTTGAAGAAAAAACTTGCTGTATAAACACAGTTTTTCATTAACTCTCACTAAGATTGTTGCTATTTACTGGGTTTTGTTTGTTTATTGGTTAGGTGCTTTGTTGCATTAATGTTTAACCTGTTTCTTACATTAAAGTTTAACCAGGGGACCAGGGGTATTTTTCTCTGAATATGCAAACTCTCGGGCTTCCCGCTGGCTCAGATAGTGATGAATCTGCCTGCAATGTGTGAGGCCTGTGTTTGATCCCTTGTTATTTGGGAAAATCCCTGGAGGAGTGCATGGCTGAGAGTAGGACTCGACTGAGTCACTAAAACACAGCACATGCAAACTCTTACTCTCTCCTGCTCTTTTTTTTTTTTTTAATTTGGCCATGACTTGCAGCCTGCAGGATCTTAGCTAAGCTGTCAGGGACTGAACCCGGGCCATGGCAGTGAAAGCTCTGAATACTAACCACTGAACTGCCAGGGAATTTCCCCTTCTGCCTTTTAAAATGCTGAGGGATTATTTTTTCCTAATTGTCAATGATTTGTGTATTCACTGTTTAATTGTTTCAGTCCCAGACAAACGAAAAGACTAATGTTTACATTTATGGAAAATTTTCTTTGATAACTTAGAAAGCCAATTGTTTCTGTAGGATTGTGATTGAATAGAGGGTAGCACTTATAGAACCTAAAAGCTAATCTGTAAAGATTCTCCCACTGAGTGTGCGTGTGTGGCATGGGGGGTGGGTGTTGGAATCAATAGTAAAATCTTTTTGTTACTGTCTGGAATATTCTCTCCTCATTTCTATGCTCTAGCTCTATTTAGTTAACTGAACTTTCTTCTTTGAACCAATTTATTCATTCAGAAAAATCCTATGTTTTCTCAAGGGCTGCATCATAGAGCTGGACATCTGATGGAGGTTGAGATTAGCTCCATCCCACTACTTTGCAATGTGTCTTGAAAAGTTAGTAAACTTTTATGGCAAGTAGGTACGAGGGAGAAATGTCTCTCTCTTTTTTCTTTTTCCATTGACCTCTCTTCCATTTTGCTATGTATTGATGAGAACTGTAGAACTCTTGGAATAGAACCATTCTATCCAAACCTCTGCACTAAGGGATTTGACAGACTGTAACTTGGTTTCCAGCAGTTTAAGGCTGTGTCCTGAAATGATCCCAGGTCCCTTAAAATGCCTGCCTGAGAAAACTTAATGTTTCCAGGAGAATTTACTGCTTGCTCCAGTCAAAACTTGGTAATAAACAGATAGACCTCTGAGACCCCTCGTAGAGCAGTTACTTCAGAAATCCTGCAATTAAAGTCCTCTCTCTGCCCTTTGACATGTAAATCTACCATCTAAAACGTTCTTCAGGGTCCTGACAGCCATCTCTGAAAGCAAACATGTAGGAACCTAGGGAGACAACATGCCCAGTCCCCATGGGAGGGAGGAAAGTGTCTAACTTGGGTAGGAACACCACCCTGCTTCAACACCAACCACTGTCTCCTGTCAAAAAGGGAAGTTTGTTTCTCTTCTGAAGAAGCAGCAATTAACAAATCTGAATGGTCTAGTCACATGGATTAACCCTCAGAGCCTGTTCCTTAGCACACTCCAGCCTTTAAAAAGTCTCTTGTCCTCTTTTTTGGGGAAGTTGAGTTCAGTTTATTCTGGCCGCTTTTCTGTTGTAACCGTGCTACTGAAACAATTACTGTCCTAACTGCTTTAATGAAGTCTGGCTTTATCTTTGATAGCAACCAGATGTCTGCTTCTTTCTGCCTGCCTCCAATTCTTGTGAACAGATGGTACCTCTCTAGTTTCTAGCAATGACAAGTGTTTTCTGTATCTCATTAACTTGGGCATTTCTGTGGAAATTGGAAAAGAGGAAACATTAAGCATGTAACACAATATTTCATTTCCTGAATTCTCCATAAGCTGTCACTTGTAATTTAAGTGTACAGAATGGTGAAGGAGGCAGTGTAGCATAACAGGAAAGATCATGAGTTTTACAGTAAGAGTAAAGTTTGGTTTGATTCCTTGCATCAATATTTTTATTAGCTTCTTAAAATTATACAAGGAACTAAAATTTCTATGTCTCAGTTTTGAAAAGAAGACTAAACAACAAGGTCTGACAGTATAGATCAGGGAAGTACATTCAATATCTTGTAATAAACCGTAATGGAAAATATTATGAAAAATAATATATATTATATGAATATCTTATATATGCATATATAAATGAGTTGTTGTAAATGATAAACTAGCTCAACATTGTAAATCAACTATGCTTTTAAAAAAAGAAAATAGTTCTAATTTATAGGTGCCTACCTCCTAGACTTATTGGAAAACTGAGATTGTATAAGAACATGTGCAATAGATAGTATCAAGCTTATTATTGAATAAGTAATTTTCTACCTTGTATCATTAACCTCTGACCAGCACTGAAGAGATTTGCTTCCTCTCTCTGTTGTTACAACAATGTATCTCCTTATGGCATCCTCCATACACCCATCTGTGGGTTTGCTCTATTACTCAGTGAGCTTCTTCACAGGTATCATTGATCCCTTTGTCCCCCAGCTACTGTCAATTTAAAATATGGGCATTTGATAAATGTTTATTGATAGAGCCAGTACATGAATGAATGAATGGTTATAACACTGTATTGGTGAACTCAACGAACTAAAATTGTTTTAGGTTTACATAGGTCAAATCCTTTAATGATGTCCAATTCAGATGTGAGAATAGTGAAAGCAGCATAAAATATTAATTGGTTTATTTTTCTTACGTTTGGTCTGAAACAAAGATCTATCTATTGTGCTGCATTATAATTTTTTAAATAATTAAAATTTTATTTTATTTTATTTATTTTTAGCTACACTGGGTCTTCATGGCTGCACAGGCTTTTCTCTAGTTGCAGAGAGCATAGACTACTCTCTGGTTGCTGTGTGCGGGCTTCTCATTGCAGTGGCTTCTCTTGTTGCAGAGCACGGGCTCTAGAGCTTAGGTTCAACAGTTATGATAGGTGGGCTTGGTTGCTCCTCAGCATGTGGAATCTTCCTGGATCAGGGATCGAATCCATGTCTCCTGCATTGGCAGGTGGATTCTTTACCACTGAGCCACTAGGGAAGTCCTACCTTATAATTTTCTGAGGAGTCATCAGTCTCTGAAACAGGATCTAAAGGTACCAATGGGAAATTACCACAGTATAGTTTTTCATTTCCTGCTTTTGGGTATCTGGTTGGACTACTTTAGTTCAACTTGTTTAAGCCTAATAAATGCATCTCCCACATGATCTGACTCACAGATCCTCTTTTGTCCACAGGCAGTTGTCTTAGGAGAGAGAAGAAAGCTCTCAGATGCTGTGTCAATTCAGGAACTCAGTAGAACAATGGAATATCAATCTTCAGTAGAAAATTTGGATGAAGATGGATATACTCAATTAGACTTCAGCTCTCGCAACATCACCAGGAGATCTGTAGTCTCAGAGAAAGGTATATATTTTTGTTTCTGATTTCAACATTCGCATTCTTATAACTAAAACTAGAAGTGGAAAAAATTGGACAGACTTCTGATTTTCCAGGCTTTTATTAATGTATTTTAAAAGGTTTTCAGAAGTCACTGAAGATAATTTGAATGAGCACTAAGACTGTTCTCTGGGCAACCATTCAATGGCTAATCATTAGCACAGTTGATCTTTGGATAACACGGGTTTGAACTGCACAGATCCGCTTATACGTGAATGTTTTTCAAAAGTAAATAGCACACTACTAGATGATATGTAGTTGGTTAAATCCATGGATGCCAAACTGTGAATATGGAGAAACTGCAGATATAGAGGGCCAACTATAAGGTAGAGTGTGGGGAGGACCAGTGCCCCTAAACCCTGTGTTGTTCAAGGATCAACTGCATTGAAGTTAATTATTATGATGATAGAAAATACTCACACTTTTTCTGTTCTATAGAGACAGATGCTTCAAAAGTAAGGAGTTGATGATAAATGTGATGAAATGCAAAGATGAAGGAATTTCAATAAGAGTGACTTGTTTGACAGAAAATAGTAAATTGTAGAATGAAGGTTAAGGGAATGTAAAGAAGTGCATATGAACAACATCAGGATATTGGAGTTAGAAAATAAAAGAAAGAAGACAGGAAAAACAACAGGATTTTGTGGAAAAGGCCAAAGGGTGGTCAGAGGTCAGGGTTTAGATAATAAGAACCTACTGTATAGCACAGGGAACTCTGTTCAATGTTATGTGAAAGCCTGGACTGGAGGGAGTTCAAGGGAGAATGGATACATGTGTAGATATTGCTGAGTCTCTTTGCTGTCCACCTGAAATATCACAACATTGTTAATCAACTATACTTCAATATACTTCATTTTTTTGTGCTTAGTCGCTCAGTGGTATTTGATTCTTTGCAACCTCATGGGATTTCCCAGACAAGAATAACCCTCACCCAGAGATCGAACTCATGTCTCCCATGGCTCCTGCATTGCAGGCAGATTATTTACCACTGAGCCACCAGAGAAGGCGTACTCCAATACAAAATAAAAAGTTTAATTAAAAATAAAAGAAGTCAAATGGTTTAGAATCCCAAATCTGATTTTTTTATGTGTATCATGAGATTGATTTGGAAAAAAAAAATTTAAACAAAAAGTTCTAAAAAAAAAAAATGTTCTTTGTGTAACAGTGAAGAAATATATATGAGTTAGATAAAAGATTCCATTATCAGGACATGAATCTTAGACATTATGTAAAAAAAGTGAAATCTGGAGAAGGGAGTTAAAATATTTCTCTCTTCACTGAGTGAGCAATTTAATCTCCTCTACGAGTCTTCTATTTGACAGTTCTCTGAAATGCTCTTATTGCTTATTCTCAGTCTTGATGTGGTGATATTAATATAAAGTGAATTTCCTGTTATCAAGAAAGAGATTATTCACAGGTTTTGACATCAGCATTTGCTTTCTTCTGCTTTCTGGTCATTCCCATTGCACAATTATTTTCCTCTTGTCACACAGTTTTGTTTTCTTGGGCAACCTACTGGGGAAGAATGGAAAAACATGGTGAAGCAAGAGATAGGAAGGCATGTGTGTGTTTATAGGTGTGTGTGGACAAACTGTGGGTTGCCTATAATGTGCTAGTAGTCTCTAAACTAGGTGCTTTTACTTGTGTTGATTCTCACAGTCATTCTTTGATGCATCATTACCCTAATTTTTCACAAAGAGAAATGGAAAAATGGAAGAAGTAATTTGCCCAGTGACAGGCAAGAAATAAGTGAAAGAGGAAGATTACCCTTCCTAACCAGTGTTATTTCTGTTGCATTAAGCTGTCTCTTCTAAGAATGGATGGGAATCCTGGTAGTGTCAAAACCTATAGATATCAATGTGGAGCTGAAATTAGGAGTGTACAGCTCTCAAGGCACTGTGCTCAAATTACAGTTGCTGACCCTGAAGAGGTACACTAAAGAGGGAGAAAAATTCAGACTAACCCTAGATGAGTAGGTTATCTGGGTATCAGATTTTGATGAACTGCAGAACTGAAGTGCTCAGTGATTAGTCATCCTGTTTCTTGATTCAGTTTCTGCTCCCTTTGGCTTTCTAGGGCTTTGTGCTGCATCCTCTCATTGGCGTCTGATTGCTGTGACTCTGGGCATTTTATGCTCAGTGATGCTGGTGATAACTGTGGTCCTGAGTACCTCGGGTAAGTATTGGTGGGGAAGATGAACAGCAATAGACATTTAATAAGCATTTATGATGTTTCAGGCGCGCTTTTAAGGAAACTTTTTTTTTTTTAATGTGGGCCATTTTTAAGGTCTTTATTCAATTTGTTACAATGTTACTTCTGTTTTATGTTTTGTTTTTTTGGCCCTAAGGCATGTGGGATCTTAGTTCCCAGAGCAGGGATAGAAGAACTCATACCCCCTACACTGTACAGTCAAGTATTAACCACTGGACTACAAGGGAAGTCCCTCAGGTACTCTCTTAAGAGTATAACATAATCTACCTGGATCTGAACACCGACCCTTTGAATTGATGTTATGAGTTCTAACTTTATTTCTAGGGTCATAAACTAGTTAACATTAGGACCATGATTAGAAATGCAGGTGATCTGTCTTGATAACTCATACTCTTATCTACAAGATCTGCTTGAATAGCTGGTTTCAAAGCTGTGAAATTCCTAGGATAAATTAATGAAAGGAAACCAGTGGAGGTGAAGGAAGTGCAATTGGTGCTTATCTTCCTAAGAGATTAATTCCCTAAAGAATTTAAGCTATTTTTTACATCTCATGAATTAAGGAAATTGTTTTACACCTGTCTTTAAACTCCTTTGGATAATATCAGGAAATATTCAAAGCACTTATGAAATTCTAGGTAGTTATTTTGTAATAGATGAATACATTTCCTTAGATTTTATCATTCATGAATTCCATTTTGGATAAAGTATTATTGTGCCTTTGAAAAGGGTATATGAAAACATGAGAGATTTCTTAACTAGTCATGTGTTTATTGAATACATTCTATGTTATAGTCACCTGGCAGATTCTCAAGGAACTCTCATTTTTAAAATATTATAATAAAGAAGATTTATTACTATTTCAAATCCATTGTGGTACCAAAGGACTATATTCCATTTGCCTCTTACTTTCCCCCATCCTCCTATCTACTTCATTTTTATCTTTTGTATTAAATCTTCTTTATGGAAGTTATTTCTTTTTTCCATCTATTCAAGCTATCACCTATCTATCTACCATCTGTCTCTACCTCTCCATCATCCTCTCCATTATTTATCACTAATCAAGAATGTGTCCCTTTATATTCCAACAAAAATATAGGTTTTTGAATTTTAATTCTCAAACATAGTAAAAATGACTTTTTTTTTTTTTCTGTCATTACTATTGTTGTTGGTATATGAAGGTATTTGGAGATCCAGTTCAGGGAACAACCTGTTGAAGAGTGACAGCTTTCCATCAAGAAATAAAGACAACCAGAGTCAACCCACACAATCATCTTTAGAAGATAGTGTGATACCTACCAAGGCTCTCAGGACCACAGGCAAGGGCAGAATTAAGGATTAATAAAATCCTTGATTCAGAAGGCTTAATTTTTGGTACTAAGGCTTGGAGCAGGGGATGAAGAAAGTACTTTTACATGTGGTGATTCTGCATTCTAATAAAGCCCACAGCAATATTATCTCAGTAAAATAAGTCTTCTGTAATATACAAGGGCTTCTCTAGAGGCTCAGATAATAAAGAATCTGCCTGCAATGCAGGAGATCCAGATTACAAAGTGATAGCATAAATACCTTATGAACTTAGCTGAATCTCCAACTTAGTTGGATTTTTTTCACGTCACTGATTTTTCACATATTTAAGCTTTTAGAGGTTTGTGTAATTTGATTTGAAGAAACATAATGTGTTCTCACACCATAGGGAAAAGACATTTTAAAGTGATATAGTTAAAATAAGAAATAGGACACCAGAAAAGGTTAAAAAAAAAAAAAAACCAGAATAGAAAAAGGAAAGAAGGTAAAGTGTTGCTAAGAATTTAAAGGTTCATAGATATGTTTAATATCTATAAACCTAAAAAATGTTTCTTTTTTATATAAATTTATTTATTTTAATTGGAGGCTAATTACTTTACAATATTGTATTGGTTTTGCCATACAAAACCAGTTAAGTTTGTTTTTCTTTAATTATGCAAGTTAATTGATTTAATTACCATTTTGTATACAGTAGACTTTAATTCCTAATTGCACTGTTATTGAGTATGACAATATTTGGACTTTAATTTTCCATCTCTGGACACATACCTCTTCACTGTCTTTATCACATTACTCTGTAATGTGAATGAGTGCTCTTATACTTTTCTTATTTGGTGAATTGCGTTCTGAAATAGATGTCACACTTGTAAAATAAGTCAACATGAAATTATTGTGTATCTCAATGACTGACATTGCATTGGTTTATTTTGAGAGTTATCATGGAGAAAAGGAGTTCTGAGCTGACTGTAAAGGCATGCAAGACAAGACAAGAAAGAAAGGAGAGTTGATAGTCTACAACACTGTAGCCACTCAGTTATTTTTTAGCTGTAAATGAATAAGGGGTTTTAATATGATCCCTTCTGTAAAGTTATATCTATATAGTTTGAATTGAAAATGAAATATATTCATGGCAATTTATTGATTATTATGTCCTTAGGATTAATGGTACCTGTACTGAAGTACCATTCATAGTATGAAACTCATTGTATTTATCTTTTATTTCCAGGAGTTTTCTCTAGCTCTTGTCCCCCTAACTGGATCACACATGAGGATAGCTGTTATCTATTTAGCACACTATTAGATTCCTGGGATGGAAGTAAAAGACAATGCTTTCAACTGGGCTCCCATCTCCTGAAGATAGACAGCTCAAAAGAGTTGGTAAGTGTAGATTTTGGTTATAATATCTGTGGTCTATACTGAGCAGAAAAGTAGAGGTAGTTTCCAGATAACTATTTTCCCTAAGAGAAAGTAACTTTACGTATTCTCCATAATTATAATAATAGCATATATTGAGTAAAGTATATAATACACGCTTTTCTTTTTAATTAATTAAAATATGAATACATTTTGGATTTCCCTGCTAGCTCAGTTGGCAAAGAATTCACCTGCAATGCAGGAGACCCAGATTCGATCTCTGGGTTGGGAAGGAAATGACAACCCACTCCAGTACGTTACACTTTAAAATTAATCCTTTAAACACAACTCCAAGTTGACTCTAATAATCAAGCCACACTCATTTTTGTGGGTTTGGACTTTAGGTTTTAAATGTGGTACAGTAAAATAGAAGGTTCTTCCCCTTATCACCATAATTATCAAGCTATGATAATATATACTTATAAATAATTTATTCCTTGCAAGATACTGGGAAAGGCAAAGAGGTTTAAACTTCTAGCCATGCTCAACTAATTTTTAAGAAAATAGAAACGACTCAACAGCTGTTAAAAGTTAAATATCTTGTATTGGCACCAAATGCCATAGAAATTCAGAGAGAGAAATTCCTGTAGACATAAAAATTGCACAGAAAAAGAGCAACTTACAATGCATCTTGCCTGAAGGATAGAACTCAGATGAGATACAAGGAGGAGTTAATAGTCAGGGAATATTCTACCTTATAAATCTGAACAACCTACAACTTCTATACTTCCTTTTACTACTCTCAATTTTTGTGTTTCTGTTTTGTTTTCCCCACAGTTGTAGTTGACATAAAAATTAATGGAAGTAAATGTATGGCAAAAAAAAGGGGGGCATGGGACTGGAAGTCTGTCTGGCTTTTAGACCTTCCTATAATTGCCACTTTGTTGAGTTATATTTGTCAACAATTCAAATATGATCATTAACCCCTAGATTACTTATTCATAAAAAGTGTAGTAGAACTAAACTGTTTTAAGATAGTCATTTAACTCTGCGAAGCATTTCTTGACAAAGGCTATATGAACTTATATTTTCAATTAAAATTGTGGCGATGATAGTAGCCTGTCATCCATGAACATGGCCTACAGACTCTGTCGTTCTTGGATTTATTCTGGTAGATTGAATGCAGGAAGCACAATTTTGACATCAAGGATTTATTTATTTATTTATTTATTTATTTATTTATATTAAATTTTATTGGAGTATAGTTGCTTTAGGATGCTGTGTTAGTTTCTGCTATAAAACAGAGTCCCCTTTTTTTAAGATTTCCTTTCCATTTAGATCACCACAGACCATTGAGTAGAGTTCCCTGTGCTATATGGTAGGCTCTCATTAGTAATCTCTTTTATACATAGGCATGTATGTATGGTACTCCCCTGGTGGCTCAGTGGTAAAGAATCTGCCTGTGATGCCGAAGATGCAGGAGACCTGGGTTCCTTGGGTCAGGAAGATTCCCCTGGAGAAGGGCATGGCAACCCACTCCAGTATTCTTGCCTGGAGAATCCCATGGACAAAGGAGCTCAGCAAGCCACAGTCCATAGGGTGGCAAAGAGTCAGACACGACTGAGTGACTGAGCACGAGCATTGAGCACAAGTATATATTTATATATCAATCCCAATCTCTCAAGTCATCCCTCTCTCCTTTCCCCCTTGGTATTCTTAAATTTGTTCTCTATGTTTGTGTCTCTATTTCTTCTTTGCACATAAGTTCATCTGTATCACTTTTTCCAGATTCCCCATATCAGCAACATTATATGGTATTTATTTTTCTCTTTCTGACTTACTTCATGGTGTATGGCAGTCCATCTCTAAGTCCATCCATGTCTCTGCCAATGGCACTATTTCATTCATTTTTATACCTGAGTGATATTCCGTTGTTTTTACGTACTACATCTTCTTTATCCATTTCTCTGTTGATGGAAATTTAGGTTGCTATAATGTCCTGGCTATTCCAAATAGTGCTGCAATGAACATTGAGGTGCATGTGACATTTCGAATTACTGTTTTTTCTGGGTATATGTCCAGCATTGGTATTGCTGGGTCATATGGAAGTTCTACTTCTAGTTTTTTGAGAAACTTCCATACTGCTCTCCATAGTGGCTGTACCAATTTACATTCCTACCAACAGTGTAGGAGGGTTCCATTCTCTCCACAACCTCTCTAGAATTTATTGTTTGTAGTTTTTTGATGATGGCCCTTCTGACTGGTGTCACCTCTGACTGGTGATACTTCATCGTAGTTTTGAATTGCATTTCTCTAAGGCAATGGCACCCCACTCCAGTACTCTTGCCTGGAAAATCCCATGGATGGAGGAGCCTGGTGGGCTGCAGTCCATGGGGTCGCTAAGAGTTGGACACGACTGAGCGACTTCACTTTCACTTTTCACTTTCAAGCATTGGAGAAGGAAATGGCAACCCACTCCAGTGTTCTTGCCTGGTGAATCCCAGGGATGGCGGAGCCTGGTGGGCTGCCGTCTATGGGGTCACACAGAGTCGGACACGACTGAAGCGACTTAGCATAGTTAGTGATGTTGAACATCTTTACACGGATTTGTTGGCCATTTGTATGTCTTCTTTGGAGAACTGTCTCTTTAGGTCTTATGCCCATTTTATTCTGTTGTCTGTTGTGCTGATACTGAGTTGCATGAGCTGTTTGTGTATTTTGGAGATCAACCCCTTGTCAGTTGTTTTGTTTGCAAATATTTTCTGCCATTCTAAAGACTGTCTTTTTGTCTTGCTTATGATTTCCTTTGTGGTACAAAAGCTTTAAGTTTAATTAGGTCTCATTTGTTATCTATTTTCATATGTTTTTATTTTCATTATTCTAGAAGGTGGGTCAAAAAAGATCTTACTGCTATTTATGTCAAAGAGTGTTCTGCCTATGCTTTTCTCTAAGACTTACAGTGTTCAGCCTTACATTTAGGTTTTTAATTCATTTTGAGTTTATTTTTATATATAGAGTTAGGGAGTGTTCTAATTTAACTTACCATTGCAATAGAAAGGATAATACCTCAGAATAAACCTAACTTATGGAGGCAAAGAAAGTGCAGAAGAATTGATGCTTTTGAACTGTGGTGTTGGAGAAGACTCTTGAGAGTCCCTTGGACTACAAGGAGATTCAGCCAGTCCATCCTAAAGGAAATCAGTCCTGGGTGTTCATTGGAAGGACTGACGTTGAAGCTGAAACTCCAATATTTTGGCCACCAGATACGAAGAGCTGACTCATTTGAAAAGACCCTGATGCTGGGAAAGATTGAAGACGGGAGGAGAATAGGACGACAGAGGATGAGATGGTTGGATGGCATCACTGACTCTATGGACATGAGTTTGGGTAAACTCTGGGAGTTGGTAATGGACAGGAAGGCCTGGCGTGCTGCAGTCCATGGGGTCACAAAGAGTCGGACACGACTGAGCGACTGAACTGAACTGATGGAGGCAAAAAACCCGTACTCAGAAAACTATAAGATACTGATGAAAGAAATCAAAGATGACACAAACAGATGGAAAGACACACCATGTTCTTGAATTGGAAGACTAGTACTGTGAACATAACTATACTACCCCCCAAAATCTACAGATTCAATGAAATTTTCCTATTAAATTACAAAAGGCATTTTTCACAAAATTAGAAGATTTTTGCAATTTGTATGGAAACACAAAAGACCCCAAATAGCCAAAGCCATCTTGAGGAGAAAAAACAGAGAGGGAGGAATCAGGCTCCCTGACTTCAGACTATACAGTCATCAAGATAGTATGGTGCTGGCACCAAAGCAGAAATATAGATCAATGGAATAGGATGGAAAGCCCAGAATTAAACCCATGCACCTTTGGTCACTTAATCTATGACAAAAGAGCCAGAAATATACAATGCAGAAAAGACAATCTTTTCAATAAGTTGTTCTGGGAAAGCTGGACAGCTATACGTAAAAGAAGGATCTATTCTTTGTTGGAAAATTAAATGATAAGGACTCTGAAAAAATGAGATATGCTTTTTGAGACAGTGAGTGGCATTCAAGAATTGGCACATCTATCTAGGCTGATGCCAGTATACGCATGCATCCTCCATCAAGGTGATTCAATCTCTGTCTCTCAAAATCTCCTAACAGTCTTTCTCTGTATCTTACCTGTCTCTATCATCTCTGTCCTTCACTGTCTCTCCTTCTTTCTCCTTGACTTGTATTTATGTTTCCTTACAGGAGTTTATATCAAGGCAAGTGTCTTCCCAGCCTGATCATTCATTTTGGATAGGGCTTTCTCGCCGTCAGACAGAAGAACCATGGCTCTGGGAGGATGGCTCCACCTTGTTGTCTAACCTGTAAGTATCCAGAGAGACAAAGCTTCATACCTTCTCTCAGAGAGGTAAGAGCATGTCACACAGTTAAGGATCCAATCTGTTGGCCATAATAAGGAAGAGAGAGAAAAAGAAACATAGTGATGGGAAGAGACACCGAGCCAGGGGAAAAAAAAGTAAAACAAGAGAATAGAGGAGGACTTACAGGTCAAAAAGTGTTGAGTGGTCACTTCAAGATATCAACACAAGTGGTTCCTCAGCCTTCTTACCAGAAGGGCGTGTGTTCGAAGCTTCCCAGGAAGGAGCAATCACTCAGTGTAAAGATGTGGTTAAGAGCAGGGCTTTGAAGTCAGTTTTCAGCCTAATTCTGGTCCTCTCACTGTGTGGAACCGGACAAGTTGCTGAATCTTATCTGTGCCCCCCTTTCCAAATCTGTAAAGGAGAATAAAAATAATTCCTACCTCTATAGATTTTGAGATAAAAGTAAGATCACTTGGCACAGTGTCTGGCACATACTTTTTACCATGGGTTCAGATAGAGAAATTGTATGAGTAAGCAGCTTGGGGCTCATCATCCTGGGGATATAATTTTTTCCTCCCACCTTCCACCTTGCCTGGTGGCTCAGATGGTAAAGAATCTACCTGCAGTGCAGAAGACCCGGTTTAGATCCCTGGGTGTGGAAGATCCCCTGCAGAAGGAAGTGGCAACTCACTCCAGTATTCTTGCTTGGGAAATTCCACGGACAGAGGATCCTAGTGGGCTACAGTCCATGGTGTGGCAGTTAGACACGACTGAGTGACTAACACTGGTAATAACACTCCACCTGGTGGCAAGATTGAGAAATGCACATTTTTTGTTAGTCTTTTCTGTTGGGCAGGTTTTTTTTTTTCATTTACCCCTGCACCAAAATAGTCATTTGTTTTCCAGCTTCTGCTGGGTTTTCTGCTACATTCTCATTTCGGATGCATTTATTTCACAGTATTAAATTAAATAAATGGGAACCAACCAACAATTGATGTCATCTCGGAGTCAATAAAAATATAGCCCTAGAAAACAATAGAGATCTATGCAGTTTATTAGATTTTCCCCACAGATTCATGGTTTTCACTGCTTCTTATTCCTCTCTGCCTCTCCTACCTTCCATTTTGAATCATTTTTAAAATCTGAAGAATACATTTGTATTTCCTTTAGAGTTGAAGTTTTATGGTTGAATTCTCTGTGCTTGTCTAAAACTCTTTATTTCAACTTTTATAAAAAATATTTTGAGTATAAAATTAGAAATCTGTAGCTTTTTTCTCTTAGGCATTCAAAGATATTATTATAATGTATTCTATTTTTATTGTTGTTTTTGAAAGGTCAATTATTTGAAAGCAATATAAGTTTTATGTCTTTTTTCAGTTTTGACGTTTTCAGCCATACTTGCTTCAAATGTTGCTCTTTCCTGACTTTCTACCCTTCCATAATTCCAATTAAATGTATTATAGACCCATTCACAATATCCTATATGTCTCATTTACGTTTTCCTATAGTTTTGTCTTTTTTCTTTAACCTATTTACCTGTCGTACATCTTTCAGTTTCGTTATTTTTCCTCTTCTTCAGTTAAACTGCTGTTAAAAGCCTTGATTAAGCTTTTAACTTTGTTTAATGAATTTTTAAGTTTTATAATTTCTCAAATCTATCCAGTTGCAATTTATAATTCTTAGCTTTTCCAAAACATTCTCAATATTGTCTTTTCACTCCTAGAATACACTGTATAGTTGCTTTACTATTTGTGTTTGATAACCTAGTGTTTTTTACTCATGTGTATCTATTTCTGTTATCTTTTTCTTCTAATTAAAAACATGTATTTATCTGATTGGGTGGGGTCTTCGTTGTAACATGCGGGTTCTTTTTGGTTACAGTATGCATGCGAACACTTAGTTGCAGCATGTGGAGTCTAGTTTCTCAAACAGGAATCGAACCTGGGCTCCTTGTATTGAGAGCGTGGAGGCTTAGCCAGTGGACCACTGGGGAAGTCGCATTTTTCTTCTTATTTTTATTCATTTATTTATTTGTTTTCGTCTATGCCTGAATTGTTTTTGTTGTTGTTGTTGTTTTTAATGCACTTAACATACGTTAAACTTTTGTAGAATTAATTTGAATTTTACAGAGTGGCTTTTCATTTGCTTCTGGCAAGCACTATTGGGTGTGAATAGTACAAACTGTTGAGTATGATCACACTTTGATTTTATACCACTGAACTATCTCGCTTTGGCCAAGCACATTGAATTTATTAACGAACGACCTTGACAAAATATATGTCTTATTTTTCTATAGCACTTGTTTGTGTTGAGTTTTCGTTTGTTATTTTAAAAACTGACTAGTGGACTCCCTAAAGTCGTAAGAGTAGGTCCAAATTAACATCTTGATGTGTAACTATTCATCAGTGACAGTCATTTTAATCTGGCTCTGTACATTCTCCAAAATCTCTTAGATGTCAAAAAGATATTTTGGAGAAGAACACTGGCCAGAATTCTCCCTGAGGCTGGATCAAAGTTGTTTCATGACCTTGGCCTAATTATTTCAACAGAAGAATTCTCTCAATCCTCCATCCTCAGTACCAAGAAGAGATATATGTACAGGATGTACAGAATGTACAAGATGTACAGGATGAAGATGTACAGACCTTAGCTTTTACACTGAGGCTCAGTAATGCCCTTTGAGCTTGACTAAATAACTAACACTTCTCCCTTATGAAACTAAGGGCAAATAGAACAGAGCCATGCTTCTATTTACTCATGGTAATTCTCATAAGTGAAGTTGCTCTGTCGTTCAGGACTCTGCAATCCCATGAACTGTAGCCTACCAGGTTCCTCCGTCCATGGCATTTTCCAGGCTAGAGTACGGAAGTGGGTTGACATTTCCATCTCCAAGGGATCTTCCCAACCCAGGGATCAAACCCTGGTCTCCTGCATTGTGGGCAGACACCTTACCCTCTCAGCCACCGGGGAAGGCCAATTCTCATTGTCTATCATTATATTGCAAAACAATACAACCTTCAGGATGTATTAAAAAATATAGGGTTGTTTGGGACTTCTCTGGTGGTCCAGTAGCTAAGACTCTACATTCCCAGTGCAGGAGGCCCGGGTTCAATTCCGGGTCAGAGAACTAGATATGTCTCAACTAAGACTTCACATCTTGCAACCAAAAATACTGTATGCCACAACTAAGACTCAGAGAAGCCAAATAAATAAAATAATAAGTATTTTTTTTTAATATAGAAAGTTGTTTGAATTGCTTTTCAATGGTCTTGATATCTGTGATTCTTCACTTAATTCTCAGTCACCATGAGCAAGAACTCTTCTACTTGGTCTACTCACTAAATATACCCAATAATAATTTTACTAAACTGCTACTTTATTTAATAAGTATCAGTTCAGTTCAGTCGCTCAGTCCTGTCTGACTCTTTGCAACCCCATGAATCGCAGCACACCAGGCCTCCCTGTCCATCACCAACTCCCGGAGTTCACTCAAACTCACGTCCATCGAGTCGGTGATGCCATCCAGCCATCTCATCCTCTGTCGTCCCCTTCTCCTCCTGCCCCCAATCCCTCCCAGCATCAGAGTCTTTTCCAATGAGTCAACTCTTCGCATGAGGTGGCCAAAGTACTGGAGTTTCAGCTTTAGCCTCATTCCTTCCAAAGAACACCTGGGACTGATCTTCAGAATGGACTGGTTGGATCTCCTTGCAGTCCAAGGGACTCTTAAGAGTCTTCTCCAACACCACAGTTCAAAAGAATCAATTCTTTGGCGCTCAGCCTTCTTCACAGTCCAACTCTCACATCCATACATGACTATTGAAAAAACCATAGCCTTGTCTAGACAGACCTTGTTGGCAAAGTAATGTCTCTGCTTTTGAATATGCTATCTAGGTTGGTGATAACTTTCCTTCCAAGGAGTAAGTCATAAGTATACCTCTAGGTAAAAGGTTTAAAGATAAGTAAAGAATTAGTATGTATTATAATTTAATATTATAAAGTATTAAATGATTTTTCTTTTTTGTCAGAGTAGTAGTATTTAATTTTATTTTCAACTAGTAGTATTTCTTAAAAAATTTTTGAGTCCTTTTTATGCCTTAATAGTGAAAGTTGTTATGCTACTATTTGGAAAATTTGAATTTAAATTCAAGGTTTTTTTTCAATAATATGCACTTCGGAAACTCTTTTTAACCCATATCTTTACCAACTATGCCAGTATTGTGGAGACAGTAGATATTAACAGTATTCCCTATGCTTGTACTAATTATCATATTGCATTTTATTTTAACAGGTTCCAAATCAGAAGTACAGTTACCGAAAAAGACTCATCTCACAACTGTGCATGGATCCATGTGTCAGACATTTACGACCAACTTTGTAGTGTGCATTCATACAGTATTTGTGAGAAGAAGTTGTCAGTATAATGGTGAGGAGCAGAGAGATGTATGTAAGATACTAAGGAGGGTATAAACCCAAACAGAAAAGAGACATATTTGAGGTCAAAATAATTGCTGAAAAAAATATCAAGAGAGCTCAGCCAACTTCAATCTTAACTGAGAAACAGGATGGAAGACTTCGATTTCCATACTCCCCAAGTCTATCCGGTAATCAGTATTGTGTTCTAATTATTAGAGTCCTAGAAATGGAGTCAGAACACCTGACCTTGAATTTTCATTCTATCAATGGTAGAATTTTCATTCTGCCATTCTATTTACCTGGATTAGCTGTGGATTCTTGGTGTTTCAGGAGATCTTAATTTCTGACTATACCAGAGTTGTATTTTGTCCTAAAAAGTGCCACTGGAGTACATGTGCTGTGTTTCCACTACTTATTCTTGCACTTTTAGCAATGAATCAGACACAGATAGAAATATATTTTGAATAGCTAAATGAAAAAAAAAAAAAAACATGCTTTACTAAAATCAGAGCCATTTTATTATTTTAAACATCATGATTATGATCAAAAGCATCATAAAAACCATTAGTTGCATCTTTTTTTCCTTAATTAAATAACCGAGATAATATGTCTGCCATATCTCTAAGAGAATCTTGTATAATGTGAAATTGTAGGGAATCTGCTTTGGTAAGAAAGATTTATCTTTTTAAATACTATCAATCAAAAAAAAGATCTGATTAATAAATATAAAAAAGTAACCTGTCCTATTGACTAAGGTATTAACATTTTGTAATGCTGCTGCTGCTGCTGTTGCTAAGTCGCTTCAGTTGTGACTCTGTGTGACCCCATGGACTGCAGCCTACCAGGCTCCCCCATCCATGGGATTTTCCAGGCAAGAACACTGGAGTGGGTTGCCATTTCCTTCTCCAATGCATGAAAGTAGAAAGTGAAAGTGAAGTCGCTCAGTCGTGTCCGACTCTTAGTGACCCCATGGACTGCAGCCTTCCAGGCTCTTCCATCCATGGGATTTTCCAGGCAACAGTACTGGAGTGGGGTGCCATTGCCTTCTCCTTTGTAATGCAAAACGTTTTATTATTTTTATGATGACTGTTTTGCAGTTTTCAGCAATTTTTCAGAAATTACTATAAAATGTATTATTGGAACATAAATAAGTTTCCTTGTATGATGATTTGTCTCTTTCTTATTTTTTTTTAAACTTTCCCATTGGTGTTATTTATATTTCCAGTGGGGATTTCCATAATTACTGGAGAGATATTCTAGTGTTTATTAATATGTGAACAGAAACTGTGTCAAGTTCACTGAATTTTTCACTTTAAAATCGTTACTGTTATGCGATTTCATTTTAATAAAAATGTTAATTAAAGAATCTTTGGCATTTAAATTATGTGCCATGTGTAATTAACACTATTACTGTTTGCCTTTTCCCCCAAAATGACGATAAATTTGGCACTGGAGACAAAGTAGTATAGTAGGTAGTTTTGTGCTGAAGAACAAATTGTAGATTTTAAATATTTAAAAATCTAAGAGAAGGAGAAAAAATTTTCGTGAAGTGACTATGACTTTTCTAATACACTAACTGGGGTTGTCACTATCTGGAAAGAAATGTGAAAATGAAAATGTTATTAAAGCTGAGTTAAATTAAGGCATAAGGTGGGATTTTGAAAAGATGCCATGTATTTTTAATTTTGTTTTTGGTTTAATTTTTTTCTCCTGTATCCTTAAAATGGAATGCATGAGTTGAAGAAATCATGATAATCAAAGAAAATAGTTCTGGATGCTGAATGTTCAGCTGTACTTATCTAGAACAGATGGGCTAGGCAACAATAACCTATAAGTGAAAATTGAAAGCATGATTTTAACAAGAGCTAGGCTGTCTAAAATATGCCATACATTCCTTGTTACTATTACAGCCAATGTGGAATCGTGCCTGATAATGAACAGAAAACATCCACGCTTTTCCAAGTGACAGAAAAATGAAAAGAGCAGCTAGTAGACCTTATGTCTCAAGGGTAATTCAAGATCAGGAATGATCATGTTACGGAAAACACTTGCGTCTTCAAGGATCACCATCTCCTCTTGCTTGAGTTATTGCAGTAATTTCAAAGGAGTCTTCTAGCACCTACAAAGCAGCTGTTCAGTCGCTAAGTCATGTCTGACTCTTCACGATCCCACAGACTGCAGCACGCCTGGCCTCCCTGTCCTTCCCCATCTCCCAGAATTTGCTCAAACTCATGTCCATTGAGTTAGTGATGCCATCCAGTCATCGTCTTCTGCCTACAATCTTTCCCGGCAAGGGTGTTTTCTAATGAGTGGGCTTTTCGCATCAGGTGGCCAAAGTATTGGAGTTTCAGTTTAAACAAGTCATACCAGCCCTCTACTAAAACTCTCCTTGACTTCCCATGTATCTGAGTTAAAAAAAAAAAAAAAAATCTAACCAAAAAACTAAAGACCTTTACAATTATATATTGACCAAGACAATTGCTGGCCAGTATAGCATGCCATAGTCTTGATTGAAAGAAGGGTGTTAGTCTCCCAGTAATATCTGATTTTTTGCAACCCCATGGGCTGTAGTCTGACAGACTCCTCTGTCCATGGAATTCTCCTGGCAAGAATAATCTGATGTTCTTTGCTATTAAATCTTTAGTGAGCTTAGGTGGCCATGTCTTCTTATGTCTTTTGTCTTATATATAGATTTTATTTTTGCCCAGAAACTGAATATTTAATGCATCAGAAATATTAAATAAAAATAACCGAGTATTACTCTAAAAAATTTTACTCTTTCAAGCTGAGGGTCTCTTCTCATCACTCATTAGATTTATGACAATGGTTTCCTTGCAGTTTCTCCGTCACAGCCAGCATGCTTGCCTCTCGGGGCCTTTGAGATTCCTGGTCCCTTTACCTGAAGTATTCTTACCCTAGATTTCTGCAGACTCTTTCAAGTCCGTGTGCAAGTCCTTAATGAAGCTGACTCTCACTACCTTATTGAAAATGTCCAACTCCTTTCCGGTACATTCTATATTCTTTTTAACATTTGTTTATTTTGGCTACGCTGGGTGTTAGTGGTGGCTCTCAGGTCTTCATTGAGGCATGTGGGAAACTGACCAGGAATGGGATCCAGATCCCCTGCATTGGAAGCACAGGGTTTCAGCCACTGGAACACCAGGGAAGTCCCTGTATGTTCTTCATCTTCCTCATTTTCTGTATTTTTCCGTAACTCTAATCATAGTGTAATATATTCTACAGTTTACTTACTTACTATCTTTCTTGTATAGCATCTGACTTCCTCCATATCATGTAGGCTGTACAAGTACAGAGAGTTTTGTTTTCCACTGATGTGCCTCAGAATCTGAGAATAGAACCTACAATGAAGTAAGAATCTTTGTCATGGTTGAAAAAAATTAAGCATTTAAGGACAAATAGTAAAAATCTTAATGTAGATTCTTTGGTAAAAATTATTAAGGATCTCCTTGAATAACTAATTCGTGTTAGTCGCTCAGTCATATCTGACTCTTTGCAACCTCGTGGACTGTAGCCCACTAGGCTCCTCTGTCAACAGAATTCTCCAGGCAAGACTACTGGAGTGGATTGCCATTCCCTTCTTCAGGGGGATCTTCCTGACCCAAGAACTGAACCTGGGCCTCCTGCATTGCAGGCAGATTCTTTACTGTCTGAGTCACCAGTGAAGCCCTTGAATAACTGAAGTTCGAGAAATAATTCGAATGACTATTTCATTAGAATCATAATTATCAGCATCTCCTAAATTGTAACATCTCAACTGTGACTATTTCTGATATTCTGTCGTCTTGCTTCATTTTCATATGTAGCTTCACTTACCTCTCCCTTCCATTTTTTTTTTTTTTTTTACTGTCTTTTCTCTTGTAACATTTTCTAATATTTACATCAGTCCAATGCAAATGGCCAAATACTTTTTGATCTTCTGCTTCTTACAGGGCATTATGCAAGGGAAAGGTCTCTTCATATTTGTTTAATTTAAAATAACTTGATGAATAATACACAGCTGGAGACACATAATGAATTCAGGAGATATGTTTCCTGGCTGCCCCAGCCCAATTGTCTTCCAGTCTCCTCTGCATTTAGTATGTTTGATTTAACCAAGTTATTTCCCCCAAATACAGAAAAGCATTGGTAGAGTAATGTAATTCTATTGTACTTATTTGGGAAAACAATTTGGATATTATCTAAACCAATCTTCTTGTTTCCTTCTCAGCTTAGTAAATTTAGGCCAAAAAAAAAAAAAAGGTTACCTGGCTTTCTAAAGTCATAGGTAGTAATAGACCTAAAATTTCTGACTTGCAGTATAATATGTGAATGTTCAAGATCATCAGGTACCAAATGTGTAATTATATAATAAAATCTTTAATTGAGTCCATATACTGTACATAAGGGCTTCCCTTGTGGCTCAGCTGGTAAAGAATCCACCTGGGTTTGATCCCTGGGTTGGGAAGATCCCTTGGAGAAGGGAAAGGCTACCCACTTCAGTATTATGACCTAGAGAATTTCACGGACTGTATAGTCCATTGGGTTGCAAAGAGTCGGACAGGACTGAGCAACTTTCACTTTCATTGTATGCTATGAAGAAAGATCATTGAATTAACTACTACAACAGAGTATTTTTAAAGCTCACCAGCGATGTGTCTTTAGAGTAATCGCTTCATCTGACTGGACTCAAATCTCCCTTTTTGTAAAATGAAAGTGGAAGACTTCCACTTCCCAATTTAAGTGGAAGTCAATCTCCATCTTTTTTCTCTAACGCTAACCCTGCAAAGCAGAATTGGAAGGAGTTTTGAGATTAGTGCCACATTAAATTCATAGGACTTCTCTGGTGGCTCAGATGGTAAAGAATCTGCCTGCCAATGCGCGAGACACACATTTGATCTCTGAGCCAAGAAGATCCTCTGGAGAAGGAAATGGCAACCTACTCCAGTATTCTTCCCTGGGAAATCCCATGGACAGAGGAGCTGGTGGGCTACAGTCCATGGGGTTGCAACAGTGACTAAAACAGCAACAATGAAAGGACCCTCCTAGGCTGACATTTGTTGTACTTGATGCTTTACCATGTAAAGCCTATAGGGTGAAGTCTCCCCACTTTCCATGTACACACTGGTTCCCACACTAACCTTTTTGACACCAGAGACCGATTTTGTGGAAGATAATTTTTCCATGAACCAGGGGTGCAAGGAGTAGTTTTAGCATGATTCAAGTGCATTACATTTATTATACACTTTATTTATTTTTTTTAATCATTTTACTATTTTCTTTCTTTTTTCTTTTCTAAATTGTGAAAATATGATAACAGATTTACAGGAGACTTGGAAAATATAAAACAAGGTCATATATCGCAATTATTTTTAAGTAGATAAATTAAGATTTTTAGTTGGAGTTTCAATATCAAACTCTCAAAAATTAATAGCATGAATATACAGAGAAGTAGAAGGATACAATAAACCTGAAAAACACTATGAACCAATTCAGCATAATTAAGATTTATATAATTTTTACACAACGGTAGGATACAAATTCTATTCAAGTTCCCATAGACAATAAACTGGGAGATACTGGAACATATCCAGAGATCTAAGACCAGGTGTGTACTTTATTTCTAACCTAATGCCAAGGCTGATCTGACAGCAGGTACCAGTCCATGCCCACAGGTTGGGGACCCTGCTTTACCTTATGCCCTCGGAGAAAGGAAGAGGCCAGTCCAATAATTTCTTTTCACAAAGGCACAGGCAGACTAAACTAGATCTGAGTAACTCAGGGAGTGTGTGGTGGATAAGAGCCCTGTGAGGTCCTTCTGCGATTATTGCTGGGAACCTTCCTTCTGGCGATTGTAAATTCTTGCCATTTTTTTAGGTTGTAGTTGCACAGGAAGTACTAACAAATAAACAAAAGAGAACCGAGAAGGGCAACCCCTCGGATGATTGTTCAGACGGAGACCGCCCAAATAGAAAACACACGCTGTTTCCCCTTGGCCTGACAGATTTGGCAATCAGAGCTCAAGTTCACAGGACAGGGGCCGGGCCTCTGGTGGCAGGAACCGGAGTCGGAGGCTTCCCCTACTACTTGCTCAGGGAGGAGAACCTCAGGCATGCCTTTCAGTGCCTCGGTCTCTGAACCGTCTCACTTGGGGAAATCCAGCCACAGACCACGGTCATCCGTGCAGGAATCCAGATGCTGGCCAAATACAGCAGCACGCGGGACATGCTGGATGCTGATGGAGACACCACGATGAGCCTGCATTCTCAAGCCTCTGCTACATCGCAGCGGCCAGAGCTTGGCCATACAGGTACCCGTAGTCCAAGTTGGTCAGACCCTTGAGAAATGAAATGAGCTAGGGTACCAGCTTCCTAGCCTAGGAGGGTACGAAGTGGAGGAAAGAGAGAAAATGTTTCTGTGATTTACAATGACGCATATCTGTGCACTTAACTACAACTTGTATGCCACATATATGAACACGTGAGAAAATTAAACTCAGTATATGCACAGAGGTTTTTCTAAGAGTCTGTCTCTGGCAGAGTGGTTTGCATTTGAAAGTGTGTTACTTTTACCGTTTTGTGTAGCACACAGGCAAACATGAGACTGAATGGACAGTTAGAGCAATGTCTTTTCTCCTTCCTGTGTTCAGATCCAATGCTGTTTTAGTTACCATCTGTGATCTGATCTGGAAATTTAGATTGATAAAGGCTACCTTTCTGCTAGTTTTGAACTCATGGCTTTAGAGAGGCGTTTCCAAGCAGATACGCCAACCCTGATAATTTGTTGTAGTAATTCTGCTTCTTGAAGTTGTGAGGCCTAGGGACAGTCATGCCAACATCAGGGGTTTGGTTTTATTATCTGTGAAATGAGAGGGGATCAAAACAAATGCTTTCTAACATCCCTTCACCTCTGAAATTCCATGATTTGGTGGTATAAATAATGGCTGCAGTTGCAATGACATCCCATCTCGTTCCCTTTTATTCTCTTGACTCCTAGAATGTTATTGAAATGATTGGATTAAATTGTGAAAGTAATTTTTGTCCTATCTTATGCTATTTCCGATAGTTCACCTTTTTGCATAATATATATATATATTTATATTTGCATTTATACGTAACTATATATACATACGGGCTTCCCAAGTGGATCTAGTGGTAAAGAACCTGCCTACCAATGCAGGAGACATAAGATGTGGGTTTGATCCCCTGGGTCAGGAAGATCACTTGGAGAAGGAAATGGCAACCCACTCCAGGGTCCTTGCCTGGAGATTCCCATGGACAGAGGAGCCTGGCAGGCTACAGTCCATGCAGTTACACAAAGTCAGACACAACTGAAGCGGCTTAGCAGGCACACATTTATACATATGTATTTTTCTCAGTCCAGAGAAGAAGGATTCTATTTCCTAGAAAACTCAGACAACCCAAGGCAGAAATGCAACCTACGTTCTGGTAAAAAGATCTCAAAACTGTAGTAGAGACGGGACTAGGTTCTAAAACCACAAGGTGTTATTCAGTCGCTCAGTTGAATCCGACTCCTTTGCCATCCCCTTGGACTCTAGCCTGCGAGGATCCTCTGACTATGGGATTTTCCAGGCAGGAATACTGGAGTGGTTTGCCATTTCCTTCTCCAGGGGATCTTCCTGACTGAGGGTTTGAACCCATGTCTCCTGCCTTGGTAGGTGGTTTCTTTACCACTGTGCCACCTGGGATTCTTGTGGCAGCTTTTTAGATTTTATTCATTGATTTATTTATACTAATGTATCTAGTTTCTGGTACTAGATCTTGGAAATTTTCAGCCTCCTTGATATGAAACAAACCGATAACTTTGAGATGTCAGTTTCTGTAGCCACTGGATATGTGTAATAGGATATTGTATGTTCCTCCAACAAATCCTGTGAAGAGTCAGCTCTTAGGACTGTGGTTTCAAGTAGCTTGTATACAGCTTCAGTTTAACCTTTGACTAGAGCTGGGAACTAGCACAAGGCTTGGTCATCAGCATGATCAGGAACAGGGTGTACCAGTAAGTTCTGCTGAGGTTAGAGGGTGGAGAGAGGGGTGGAGCAGGATAAAACACCAGCTGAAACATCTGACAACCTTTTTGTAAGAATGGCAATTGAAGCAGGAGGAGTGGAGGTCAAAGTGTCTTGAAGGCAAACATCTGATAATAGTTGTCTTACCCTACATGTCTGATATTTTGTTTCCATCTCATGATAATGCAAGTATTTAGAGGAATGTCACAATAGAAGCCTCATTATTTATTAAAATAGACCTGATATCATTTTGCTGCTAAAAATAATAACAACTACTACTTTGGAAGTTTTTCAGCAATGCAGAAGATTCAGATTCAATTTAAGATTGTGACACAATTATGCCTGGGAAAATTTAATATTTTCTATAGAATGAATAAAATAAAGTCTACATATTCACTTTATTTTCTAGTTTTCAATTTTTGATATAAAATTCACATTTGTGTTTAAAACATGTGAAATAATTCAAAGGATACAAAATAAAAATGAAAGACAACACTCTCAGACCTCCTTTCCCTAAACTTATGCTTGAGGTCTGTGTCATGCCAGGCATGTTGCAAAGTACTGAGGATATAATTTCAAATATGATATGATCCCTGCTTATGAGGAAATTTAAAGAATAAGAAAGTTGTTAAGTGAACAGCATGTGTGATGCAGTGCTGTGATGGAGCATGCTCTCCTAGAGGAACTGGTCATTTCTGTCTGGTAAGGGTAGAGATCAGGAAAGATTTGAAAGAGGGATGACCATTGAGTGGACTTAACTTTAAGGTGTTTCTTGTGATATGGGAACAGAAATGGGAAGGTTTAAGGGGCTGAGGTTACTACAGGCAGCCATACACATAAGAGGAAAGCCATGGCAGTCTTATGTAACTGTATTACAGAGAACGAAATATATTATGGCTGAAGGGTAGAGTTGGAGGGGGATGTTTTGAAGGAATATGAAGCTGGATAAGCTAATACCCAGCTTTTTCTTTAGTCTGAGCATGAGGTGAGAAGAACCTGAGCTAAAGTAGTGTGGGAATGAGGAGGAGGAATTAGATATGAAGGATACTGAGAAGTGAGAGTTTAAAGTATTGGTGACTGGTTACAAAGGGGGAAGGCAAGGAGGAGCAGAGCGTAGGTTGACTGGGTTTCATCTGACGTTATGTAGATGACGCTTACTAAGAAAGCTACAGGAGGACTAAGAAAGAGGATGGATTCAGTGTGAATGTGACATGCTTGTAAGAGAAGGCACAAGGAGTTGGAGTTGCCTAAAGGCACTTGTGTGTATCGCATGTGGGTCTGAGCTAAACGTATGAAGTGAAGTGAAAGTCGCTCAGTCATATCTGACTCTTTGTGACCCCATGGGCTATACAGTCCATGGAATTCTCCAGGCCAGAACACTGGAGTGGGTAGCCTTTCCCTTCTCCAGGGGCTTTTGGATTCTTTCCCAGCTGAGCCACAAGGGAAGCCCATAGGCTTGGCCAAAAAGTTCATTTGAGTTCTTCCATAAGATGTTACAGAAAAACTCAAACATTTTGGCCAACCCAACACACGTGAGAATTGATGGCTTTTAGGTAGGGATTAAACTTTCTGAGTGAGATCACTGAGGAATGTAAAATGAAAACAAAGTAAGACAAAACACAGGAGAAGAGTGCCAAGGAGAGAGAATCTTGGGGAATATAACTGGAGGGCAGGCTGAGACAGGGACCCAGTAGGACCCACTAACATGAGTGACAGACAGTAATGGATGTGGAGCAGGAGAGAGAGGCTTCTAGAGAGCCAAGAGACACTGACTTTGAGAGAAACAGACAAGCCAGTGGTAATAAATAGCAAATTTTAAAAACAATAAACAATATGGCAGAGAGTTCCAAGCAAGAAGAAGGTTAAAAACAATTTATTAGAAATAGGAAGCAAAATGGATTATTGGTCATTTTTCATAGCAGGGGTTTGAAAGGAACTAGTAGTTAAGAAGGAAAATACATAATTTAAGTAATTTTGTCTTCATTCCTTTTTTTCCCCCTTTCTGTCTTCTTTTTTGAGGAGCCTGGCTGTAAAGAGGAAAGGTAAAAAGTTAGAGCTAATGTGTTGTGCGTTTGTATGAGTGCTGTCTAAAATTATTTTTTACAGTGTAGGAGATTCTAACTCAATTGTAGATTGGAAAGAGGTGCAATTACAGCACTTCCCAGTAATAATGTATCAGAGAGAGAGAATGAAATAATTATGGGTCAGATTTCCTGTCTAAATATAGCCTTATCAAAAAATATGAAAACGTATTTGTGTTTAAGGGGAAAATAATAGTAAGAAGAGAACCTTTATTAAATTCAAGTTCCATTTTCTCCTTACTCATATTAATTATAATATTTTTGAATTTTTCCAAGATTTTTAGCTTCATTTCCTGAACCACAGCACAAACCCTTCATTCAAGAGACATGGCAGAGGCACCTCTCTGGCAGTCCAGTGGTTAAGACTCCGCTCTTCCAATGCAGGGTGCTTGGGTTCTGTCCCTGGTTGAGGAACTAAGATCCCATATGCTCTGCAGCCTCCCTCCCCCGCAAAAAGCAAAGGGCTCCATGACGAAGTAAATAAAAGAAAAAACTGTATAGAAAAAGAGTCATGGCATAAACCACTTCTAATTGTTCCAACACATCTTTAATTCATGCCTACTAAAAGTCAAACATTATGGTAGGCACAGGGGAGGCTCTATTTTTAGGTGCTTGGAGAAGTGGAAGGAGTGATCTTAATTGCTGATTAGAAGAGCATGTCATGTACTGCTATTGAACATATGTAGGAAGTCACAGAAGCGAAGAGGAATGCATAAGTTACTGACAGTGTTTACACATGTGGGTATCTTTGAACGAGGTGACATTTGATCTAGTCTGTAAGTCTAAGTTCAGGTTTTCCAGGAAGAGCAACTCTGGCCCTGGGTGGCCTTTCCAGAGTGACGACCACATGTGGAAAGACAAAAGCACAGAGATAAGAGCTGGCTTGGTGCGGTATATTCATGGATAAAAGAAGGAAGACAAAGCTACAAAGAGAGGAGATGAGGTGTTGATGTCAGATTGGGATTTAGATCCAGACAATTTTGGGAATCACCAGCAAAGTCAAACAGGATGGCAAGGTAGACTATTGGTCTGAAGAATGTGTGTTCCTCAAAGGGAAGGAGTGATGGGGGAGAGGTTGGGGCAACTGAGGCTGAAGAGTAGGAGGGGATGCTTCTATGCAGGACCTTTTATAGCTGGAGGAACATTTTAACGTTAGTGAAAGTGAAAGTGAAGTCGCTCAGTCGTGTCCGACTCTGCGACCTGTGGACTATAGCCCACCAAGCTCCTCCATCCATGGGATTCTCCAGGCAAGAATACTGGAGTGGGTTGCCATTTCCTTCGCCAGAGGATCTTCCTGACCCAGGGATCGAACCCAGGTCTCCCACATTGCAGGCTGACACTTTAACCTCTGAGCCACCAGGGAAGCCCATCTTAACCTTAAGGGAAACTTAAATTTAGTAAGCTCACCTTGCTGGTAGAGTAGAGAATATATGAATTTAAGGTGACTCTTATTAAGATATTCACAACACAGATGTGAAAAGTTGCAAGTGGTGAAATGCTAGTGTTTCTGTAATTCCATATGGAGCTCCCTTATATAGGCAAATATTAATGTGGGATTTGTTGAGAGGATTGGGAAATGATTTAAAATATTCAGGTCCAGGACTTCCCTGGTGATCCAGTGGTTAGGACTCTGTGCTTCCAGTTTTAGGGGACACAGGTTCAACCCCTGATCAGGGAACTAGGATCGCACATGCTGCTCAGCCAATAAATAAATAACAAAATAAAATCACCCTTAAAAATATTCAGCTCTAGAATGAATGCTTGGATAGCATATCTGGTTCCATCATTTACTAGCTGTGCAACCATAAGAAAATTAAGCAGCTCTTGGGCACTGCAGATTTCTTATCCAAATAAAAGTTTAAAGTAGTGCCCTCTTGAATAATTATTGGGAGATTCAAATGAAATGCTAAAACATATATAACACAATAAGTACTATTATCAGTAGCTGTGTATCCTTGCCTTACTAACCTCTAACTAATTAATTGCCTTACTAACTTCTCTAGGACTCAGCTGCTTATCTGTAACACTGAGATGATAATAGTATCTACCTCATAAAGTAGTTGTAAGGATGGATGATATTAATTCCTATACAGTATTTACCTCAGTAACTCAAAAAATGTTAGCAATTATCATTAATAGTAATGTTATTTTTGAAATATATTTCAGAAACCAAACTCAATTGGACATATAAATTGTTGTTTAGTGTTTAAGTCATGTCTGACTTTTGGGACCCTGTGGACTGTAGCCCATCAGGCTCCTCTGTCCATGGCATTTCCCAGGCAAGAATACTGGAATGGGTTGACATTTCCTTCTCCAGGGGATCTTCCCGACCCAGGGATCGAACCTGCATCTTGTGCATTGTCAGGCGGGTTCTTTCACACTGAGCCCAGTTTACCTGGGAAGCCCAGTTTGCAATGTGATTTTATGCAAATTATTTAAATTCTTTGTGTCTTTTCAAGCTTTTAGGACCCTTCTTATTTCAGAGGCATTTAAAAAGTCTACATTCAGCAATGCTGTTTTTTATTTCTTGGAGGCCCTGTGAGAGGAGGTGTACAAACTCTTCCTTGGTGGCTGATGAAGGGCAGTTGTTCAAGTAAGACAACTGTTTTCACCAATGACATTTCTTGTAACTACAAAGGGATTTTTATTCAAAACTTGACCTTAGCACTACAGCCTTTTATGGCATATTATAGTGAGAGGTTACAGGAAAGAGATGTTTTTTTCTATATATATCTTATTATTCCTGGGGATGTTTGGTATCATTCCTTGGCCTGACCACACCTTTTTCTAAACAAGCCTCAGGAGACAGCATCGGAGTTGTCTTCCAAAAAATAAAGCCAAGCTAAACCGAAGCACCTCCAGGCAGCTTATTTTTCTTATTTTAAGGTGGGAGTGGTCCCCAGAGAGAGACTTAATTATGATCAGGGTACTTGGAACAAAACTCGGGAAAATTAAATTCACAGTTAGAAAAAAACATACCTAGAGGAAAAATAACTTCAAAGAAAAGGAATAAGTAAAACTTTCAATACTATAGTCTCACCATCATGGAAGTCTGGTTTCCTAGTGCTGGGTCAGTTCTCCCACAGTTCTTCCCCGCTACCCCAAGTAAATAGGATATATAATATATTTGATGGTAGGAAAGCCTGGTGTGCTGCAGACCATGGGGTCACAAAAAGCCGGACATGACTAAACTGAATAGATAAGAGAGAAAAATAAAGTTACCATGGTGGTGGGTCTACATATACACTTTCCTCTGGAATCTAGAAACATGCATCCAGTTAATTTTCTTGAGCTACATAGGCTTATAGAACTTTAAAGAGACAGAGTTTGCAGGAGGATGTTTAGCTTAAGCTGTATCTCTGATCTTACTCTTTCATGTTCTGCTGATTTGAGATATGCTTAAGGATGCTGTCATGAGTAGCTAGCAATTTCCAGAAAAATTTAGACCAAACCTGATAGACGAGCCACTTGAAAGAAACAGAGAAGAAAGCAAGTCTCTGCTATATCTGCTTATGCTTCAGAATGTCACTTAAGTCAGTGTCTAGAAACCAGTTTGGCCAGGAGATGAATTTAGCTGAGTCTGCCCTCTGCTGACAGAAATCTTGTTGAAAAGTCAATAGATTGAAAAAATAAAAAATCAACCTGTAAAGCTTAATGTTAGACAATGCTCTGTGCCTCTGTAAAAATTACATAGTTTAGATAATATTAGTTTTTCATAATTACATCCTTCATGCATTTGCTCCTTCAAATATGTGGTGGTGACGGTTTCGTCGCTAAGTCGTATCCAACTCTTGTGACCTCATGGACTGTAGCGTGCTAGGCTCCTCTATCCAGGGGGTTCTCCAGGCAAGAATACTGGAGTGGGTTACCATTTCCTCCTCCAGGGGATCTTCCTGACCCAGAGATTGAACCTGGGTCTCCTGTACTGCAGGCAGATTCTCTACAGACTGAGCTGTGAGGGAAGCCCTCAAATATGTATTCAGCCCTTATGTGGCCAGGCACTATTTTCAGTGGTGGAAATACACTGATGAACAAGATGGACAAGATCATTGTTTTTATTATTTGTATTATCTTATTTATTTGGATGCTTCAAGTGTTCGCTGTGGCACCCAGGCCTCATGTAGGATCTTACACTGCAGTGCACCAACCCTCGGGTTGTGACATGCAGACTCAGGAGGTGCAGCCCCCAAGCTTAGTTGCTCTGCAGCATGGGGGATCCTAGTTCCCTGACCAGGGATCAAACCTGTGTGTCCTGTACTGCAAGGTGGATTCTTAACCATTGGACCACCAGGGAAGTCCCGACAAGATCACTGTTTTAATGCAATGTACATTCAAGCAGAGGAAATAGACAAAATCACAGAAAGGTGATGGAATATCACTTAGTAATCTTTTTTTTTTTTTTTTGATATACATACATAATGGGATGATGTGCTAGAGATGAACTCCCAGTGACATCTTACAAGGATGCACCATTTAAATGGGAACCTCGATTGCAAGTAGGCTACTAGTAATCCACCTGAGGATTGATTAATGCAGGAGTATAAACAGAGCTAATACAAAGGTACTAAGACAGGGACACTTGTGGCTTCCCTGGTGGCTCAGAGGTTAAAGCGTCTGCCTCTAATGCGGGAGACCCTGGTTCGATCCCTGGGTCGGGAAGATCCCCTGGAGAAGGAAATGGCAACCCACTTCAGTACTCTTGCCTGGAAAAACCCATGGACAGAGGAGCCTGGTAGGCTACAGTCCATGGGGTCGCAAAGAGTCGGACACGACTGAGTGACTTCACTTTCACTTTCAAGACAGGGACACAGCGATTTGGATCAAGGATAAACGGAAGGTCACTGTAACTAGACAGTTTGAGTGAGAAGAGGATAGCTCAGAAATGGATGAGAGACCTAGATAGGCTCCAGATGAAAAAGATGCTTGTAGAATTTTATTCTAAGTGCAATAAAGCTATTGGCAGGTGTTGTTTTTTTTTTTTTTTTTTTTTAATTTTTATTTATTTTGGCTGTGCTGGGTCTTCATTGCTGGGTGTTGGCTTTCTCTGATTGAACTGAACAGGGGCTACTCTCTAATTGTGGTGCATAGGCTTTCCACTGTCATAGCCTCTCTTGTTGCAGAGCACAGGCTCCCTAGGGCAGGGCATGCCAGGCTTCAGTAGTTGCCACACTCTCAGGCCTAGTTGTCCCACTTACGTGGGATCTTCCTGGACCAGGGATCAAACCTGTGTCCTCTGCATTGGCAGACAGATTCTCAACCACTGGACCACCAGGGAATTCCCCCTATTGGCAGTTTTTAAGTTGAGAAGTACAATAATAAAATGCCCACTTTTTAAAAAGAGCCATCTATCTTTAGGAAAACTGATAATGGATTTTATCCTAAAAATAATGCACACCATTGAAAGTTTTTGTGAAAAGATATGATCATAAAATTAAAATAAGATTCACATTTTAAAATATATCAATATCTGGATCCTGATTTTTACTTATTTTCCCTCTTTGGTGGTAAGTTTCAGAGGATATTGATCATATTTTCTACTTCTGTATTATCTTTACTATTAATAGTTACCATTCCCCATTTAGAAATAATGCATAGTACAAATCTCTGTATCTGAAATTTATCATGCAGGGGACTTTGCTAAGGAGGAAATGAATTTATATGTCTTTAATCTTTCTGCTTTTGAACTTATTTGAATTCCCAATGAAGTGAAACTCATAGGTCATGAAGAGACCAGGGTTTGAGAGTTTAACGGCCCTTTAATTTTTATCAGAATGCTAGAGGATACTTGCATCTGACTGTGGGTTTTCCTGGTCAGATATTGCTAGTTATTCAGATTGATAGCTGACCTCACAAGGTGATGAGCTTATCTCTGACTCAGCAGAATCTATGCAATCACCAGAAGACAAGCTTGTGGCCTGTGGGCAAGCAAAAGATGCTGGCTAGAGTTTTGTTTTGTTTTGTTTTTCCCATTCCTTAATGGGTACAAGGTTGAGATTACTTAAATCCGTCATTGAAAAACTGATGGTCATGTTGCATTTATCATCTATTTTTGGAGCTATAAAATCAAATGAATGAACAAGCAAAATAAGAATGACTTTCAACAAAGAAATTCCAAAACGAAACAGTAAAACAAGAACTTCTTATTGTGTGTGCCTGTGTTCAGTAGCTCAGTTGTGTCTGACTCTTTGCTGCCCCAGACTGTAGCCCGCCAGGCTTCTCAGCCCATGGCATTTTCCAAGCAAGAATATTGGAGTAGGATGCCATTTCCACTTTTCTTGCATTGGCAGGAAGGTTCTTTACCAATAGTGCCTCATTACTGACAGGCAATTTGCTTTTTCAAACTGGGAAAGGGAGTGTTTTGCAAAAAGTAACAACACATTACTTCTTTTCTGATGATGTGAAAAATTGTTCTTTGTTAAGGCATTTTCGTGAGAGTCTTCTGCAACTTTAATTTTGACAAAAAGAAGGTTAACAGTAATGCATAAATTGATTCAATGCAAAGTAGGACTGAGTAGAGGAGGAAGGTAGAAGTGAGCAGGGTTTATGAAAGAATCTAGCAGAGATTAAGTCAGGCCTGGCCTGGAGCTTTGTTACTATTTCCCAGGACCAAGGGAATGGTAACTAGACCCTGAAACCTGTTAGAACGAACTCCTCTTACTTCCTTGCTACTGATGTAGATCCAAGAGGAAGAAAAAGTGAAACCCTGTCTTTGCTTCTGTTCCCCGCAGAGCACCAGCGTCCCTCTTCTGCTTGGCGTCCAGTGGCCCTGATCCTGCTGACTCTCTGTTTGGTGCTGCTGATTGGCCTGGCAGCTCTGGGGCTTGTGTGTAAGTCCGCACTCTGACTTGGGGGAGGATCCTGGTTTCAAGGTTTGTCTAGGATAAGAAACACTTATTATTTTTTTTAACTTTGATTCTGGAGCCTGTGAATAAGTCCTTATTCGGATGAAACCCTGTAAATGATGAATATAGTGGAAGAAGCATTAAAATACGACAATCACTTTCCAGCTAAACATTTACATTCTGTTTGCGATAAGAAGGTTTTTGCCTGTTAATATATCAATATTTAACAACAGCAATTTTTAATGAATGTACACATCAGCCCTTTTCCATTTCACAAAAGACTACAGCTGCAGTGATTTTTGTTTCTGGCATTTATGGCTCAGTGGGCCATGCAGAGGGAAAGATTTAATTTATATCCAATCTCTTCAAGGTACAGAGAATAGACCAAGTCTTTAATCACTATAATATCTAATATTAAATATTATTTTTAAAAGGGGGCTTCCCTGTGGCTCAGATGGTAAAATATCTGCCTGCAATGCCAGAGACCTGGGTTTGATCCCTGGGTCTGGAAGATCCTCTGGAGAAGGGAATGGCAATCTATTTCCGAGAATATTTCAGTATTCTTTCCTGAAAAAGTCCATGGGCAGAGGAGCCTGGCGGGCTACAGTCCATGGAGTTGCAAAGAGTCAGACACGACTGAGCGACTAATACACACTCACACTCACACACACACTATTGTAATAAAGAAGTCCAAGAAGTTATATAATCATTTTGCAGAGACTTGTGGAAATCAAATAAAGAAGAATTCATGTATAAAAGTCTTTAATTTTCAAACTAGTAAGAATAAAGTTTAAAACTCAAAAACAAAAGGGGATAAATTTATTTCAACAGATGGGACCCTTTAACAATATGGCCTGAACAGTTGAAGAAAGTTGTTAACAGTAAAAGCAGGTTTTAATGTCAAAAATTTCATTTTTATAGGAAATTTTAGACCTTGTTTGTAATCTTAAATTAAATTTTTTTTAAAAAATGTATCTTAATGTTTCTACCCTGGATCCCCGATTTTGATATAACTGTTGTTTTGCAGGCAATATTCTTTTCAGTGATAGAAAGTGACTCTCATGATTCATGGAGGATGTTTCTACTTAGATTTAGAAACTTGGAATTTAAAGCTAAGTTGAAATTTTCTAGCCTAGTCACATTGAGAAAATTACTTGTTCTCGCTGAGCCCAGTTTACAAAGCTATAAAATATAGAAATGATAATATTACTATGAATGTGATAAAAATATATGGTACATTGTCAATACTCAATATAATGATTAATAGATAAATGATGTATACTTTTAGGTTGAGTAATGGTTTGACAGTATACACAGAAAGATTTATTGAACAGTAAATATATTTAAGGAGTTTATCCCTGAAGCTGGGAACAGTTATTATAACTCTACATTTTCAGATAAGGAAATAGAGAAATTCATTTGCCCAGGGCAATACAATTTATTATAGCTAGAGTCCAAACTTGAATGTAGGCAATATGAGATCTCAGAGCCTGGGATCTCAAACAGCATACTGTTTTGTTTTCCCCAGGTGTAGACAATAGAAATAAAAGTGAAGAAATACTCTGTCCAGCCTCACTTGGTAATTTGATTTAGTTTTTCAGTTCTACCAGCTCTCCAACACTCAGCAAGACAGCATTTTGCAAAAGGAGGAAAAACTGGGGAATCTCTCCCGACAGCTGCAATCTCTCCGAACCCAAAACAGGAAACTTGCAGAAACTCTGCATCACGTGGCTGAGAAACTCTGTCGTGAGCTCTATAACAAAACTGGAGGTGAGTGCTGATCACTGAGCTTCTCTCTGTTCTCAGCACATCTGTCCATACAGAGCTGATTCTCCCATCAGAGTACCTGGGAACCATGTATTATTCAGCAAGTCATCTGGCAAACTTAAAGGGTTTGAACAGCCAGGTCATCCCCAGTTATCGAGATCATGTAGTGCAACTGTGTCTGTTTTACAGTATAGGATGGGATTCATCAAGTTCAGACATTTTTAAATAATAAGTACAATTAACTTTGAATAATCAAAATAACACTACAAGTAAATAAAATACAGGATTACCTTATGAAATATTTCAAATAGAAAAATACAAACAAGAATATAATAACCATTTGCATGTTGACCTCAGATTTTAAGATGTCAACATTTTGACACTGTATTGCTTTTAAAGTAAAGATATTTTTGTGGAATGATGGGATTTTCATCTCACTGCATACCCACAAGGGACTTAGTTTCAGATACCCAACTCTTAAAGGCCCAGGACCATGTGCCCACATAGGTGTTAGACCATGGCTCTGAGAGCCTAGTTCTTATATTTATAGTCACTCCCCACTCAGTCCATCTCACCCTTGGTCTGTGCACTTACTTCTCTGACTTTGATGTCCATCTTAACTTCTGACTCATGGAGATTTGCTGGTTTAATTCATGCATGGCTTAGTATTTATGTGGTCTTTTTCTAAAATTTTATTTATTTGAGTGAGAAAATAATCCATATCCTATTGCTATATATTTCATTAAAAAAATCCTTGTACTACTGTATAAGAGGATATTGAGGAAGAAAATTATAGAAACTTCAATGGTTTCTCAAATCCAATGCATATTGAGTTTCTGAACAGGTAAAAAGGTTCTTTATGAAATTAAATATACTTTTTTTTGTGCTGAATTACACAGGGCAAGAAATTTGAAGTTCTAACCACTTACAACTACAGTCCATTGCCCATGAAAGCAGATCATGTCTGTTTTAACTCCCACTGTGTTGTTTTTGTTCCTGCTGTAAACCCAACTATAATTCCTGGCGTACAGTGGGTATTCAGTAAACATTTGTAATTATCATTGCCTGGGCAATTAAATATCTAAGAGAGAGAAAGAATCAATTGTTTCTTGGGTCATCAATATTATGTGATTTTACGAGAAGGAAGACAGGGTAGAAAATAACTTACTAAATTTGGTTTCTTTTCAAGAACACAGATGTAGCCCTTGCCCAGAAAAATGGAAATGGCATGGGGACAAATGCTACCAATTCTATAAAGAAAGTAAGAGTTGGCAGGGCTGTGAATATTTCTGCATTGCTGAGAACTCGACTATGCTGAAGATAAACACACAGGAAGTGCTGGTAAGGTCCTGAGGCTTGGTGAGTGTTTGAAGTATTCTCAGAAAGAGGTATTGGGATTGACATATATATACCGTTATATATAAAATAAATGACATATACACAGTGTTATATATAAAAATCCCTCTATAGCACAGGGAACTCTATTCAGTACTCTGTAATGACCTATATGGGAAAAGAATCTTAAAAAAAAAAAAAAGGATATATGTATAACTGATTCACTTTGCTGTATACCTGAAACTAACGCAATATTGTAAATCAACTATACTCCAATAAAAATTAATTTAATAAAAAGATTCTAAGAAATCAAGGTCCACAGACTCTCTCATTTGTTGTAATCAAGGCTTAATCTTATTTTTATTGCTCTGAGTGATCCCCTGTGGTCATCATTTGTGGAACGATCTCCACAAATATCCACTCCTTAGAAACATGAAAGAAAGGCTTTCAAATTCACCATCAGTCAGGACTCAAATAAAGAATGTCTCAATTTCCTAACCTCTTTTGGCTTATGTAAGAAGGGAGCAATATTGGTGCCATACCAGAGGAACGAAAATTGCACTTCCTGCCTTTCTGTGAAAGTGACAAAACTTTTGATTGAAAACCATGCAATTAAATCATTTCCATAATCTGCAAATAAATATCTTGCCTTCTGGAAGTTTATAACCCTAACATAGAGTGGTCAAGAAAAATATGAAAATAAAATTGGCATTTATTGATAGGTACATACAATTCAAATTCACTATTAAAATGCTGTGGTTGTTTCCTTTCCTCTTACATTTGTTATTGACTTTGAATTAAATTCCTCAAGCAGTATAACCATTGTTTACCTATCATTGTTTCAGCAGGGACCATGGCACAGAGTAGTTTATCAACAGAGTTATTTAATTAAAATTAATACTCAACTAAGTCTGCAAACTCTTAACATCTTTCTGTAAACTTGTCTCTGTGCATCATGCTCAGTCGTGTCCGACTCTTTGCGACCCCAAGGACTTTAGACTGCCAGGCTCCTCTGTCCATGGGATTTTCTAGGCAAGAAGACTGGAGTGGGTTGCCATATCCCTCTCTAGGGGATCTTCCAGACCCGGGGATTGAACTCGGGTCTCCTCCTGCATTGCAGGTGGATTCTTTACCCGCTGAGCCACTGGGGAAGAACATCTTTCTAGTTGCATCTTAATTCCTTTCCACTTCCTGAAATCTATGATTATGATGAATGAAACTCTGCAGTCTCTCTCATCTACTAAAATAATCTTTTTCATCCTTTCTTGATGGCTTAGTTTAGGCAGAAAATGAGGTAATTTATTTGGCCAAGCCAGTGTAACCTGGCATAAACTCTGTTAATTTTTCTTATTCTCTTCTTTTCCTCCACCTCCAGCATATACTGAGGATTCAGATATACCACTGAAGAACACTATATTCAGTGGTTGGAAATATTATTATGAAAGTTATATAGTAATTTTCTCTCATGTACTTTGTATATTTATATATATTTAAATCACTTTCATATGATTTATTTATAGAACTTTTAACATGAAGGGATCACGATTTATTTGGTGATAATATCTTCAGCTACAGTTCCTTTGATATGCCTGTTTATGACTGTTGCTTAGCAATAGCTTCATTTATATTTGCGATAAACTTTTATTGAACCATTATGTGCCATTAATTATCTGAGGGGTTAAGAATGTGAAAATAAATAAAATGAAATGTATGTCCTTAAGGAATTCATAGTATTGTGGAAAAAAAAGACATAAAAATGTATAATTATAACAGATTTAGATAAATTTAATGTTAAAGAATGAGAATAGATAGAGGGAAATAATCAAACATTTTTCAATATGGACAGTAGAAAAGGAGTTCTATATATACAAATATATGAAACATTTTCCTTCTTAATCTGAGACATGAATCATCCTTATAAATTCCTCTTTTACCTAATTTTTTTTTTTTTTTGCATTATTCTTTTCTCCTTCCTGGTTGGTCCCTGTCACATATATTTGTGAAGATTCTTCACATTCCTGTACTTTTCCTTCCAGATTCTTCCATTTCCCAAATGTCTCCAAATCTGTCTCCCACATTTTTTTATATCAATCTTATTTAATCCTGTGACTTGAAAATAACGGATCATTTCTAAATCTTGGCTGATGTGTTTCTTGGTTTTAGCACATCAGTATTCAGTCCATACTTACTAAGACAAAATAATTCTTTAACTTGGGCAAATTAGCTGACTTCAGGATGGACACTATTTTTTGTAAATGTCCTATTAGTTACATGGGCAGGACTCGTGTTGTTCTTGTATTAAAATGCAAGCCAGCCAATATATACGCATTTCCATGTATATATTATAACATCTAAAGCTAAAGGTTTTCTTGTGTGCCTTTCACAGGAGTTTGCCATGCCTCAGAGCTACTCTGAGTTTTTCTACTCTTATTGGACAGGGCTATCCCGCAACAGCAGCGGCAAGGCCTGGCTGTGGATGGATGGAACCCCTTACTCCTCCGAACTGTAAGCCTTTAGCATGTTACATGGGAAAAGCATTTAATAGATTTTTCTTGAGTGACAAGATACTGTGTAGGAGGACATCAAAGATATATACAGAATATAGTCCTTACTCTCAGCTGCTGCTGCTGCTGCTAAGTCGCTTCAGTTGTGTCCGACTCTGTGCGACCCCATAGACGGCAGCCCACCAGGCTTCCCCATCCCTGGGATTCTCCAAGCAAGAACACTGGAGTGGGTTGCCATTTCCTTCTCCAATGCATGAAAGGAAAAGTGAAAGTGAAATTGCTCAGTCATGTCTGACTCTTAGCGACCCCATGGACTGTAGCCCACCAGGCTCCTCCGTCCATGGGATTTTCCAGGAAAGAGTACTGGAGTGGGTTGGCTCGTAAATCAGTGAGAGAGACTAAATGGGATTCATTGACAGAGAGCAAAAAAGAGAGAGGGAGAGAGGAAGCTCTGCTATAGAAGAATAAACTGAAGCCCAGGTTGTAATGGTGACCTGTGTAAGGTCACACAACTCTACAACTTGTTAATACCTAGAGATAAAGTAAAACCTTAGATCTCTTGGTTTTCTGTGCAATGAAATGGGGAGCACGTTTTTCAAAATACAGTCTCTGAGGATTTACAATATAAACAATTATATTATCAAAAATTAGTTTAACTTATATGTGCATTTAGATAGGAATAAGTATGGTATATTCTTCGAGATTGGTAAATGTAATATCTATATCATCAAAATATATTACAAATATCATATGTTAATGCGTATATGTGGAATCTAAAAAAATGGTATAGACGATTTTATTTGCAAAGCAGAAATAGAACACAGACATAGAAAACAAATATATGGATATCAAGGGGGAATGGGAGGGGTGAATTGGGATGAATTGGGAGATTAAGATTGACATATATACACTATTGATACTAATGTGTAAAATAGATAACTAACGAGAACCTACTGTATAGTACAGGGAACTCTGTTCAGTGCTCTGTGATGACTTAAATGGGAAGGAAATCCAAAAAAAAAAAAAAAAAGATATATGCATGCATATAGCTGATTTGGGCTTCCCAGGTGGCTCAGTGGGTAAAGAACATGCCTGCCAATGCAGGAGATGTAAGACATGTGGGTTTGATCCCTGGGCTGGGAAGATCCCCTAGAGGAGGGCGTGGCAACCCACTCCAGTATTCTTGCCTAGAGAATCCCCATGGACAGCAGAGCCTGGCAGGCCACAGTCCATGGGGTTGCAATGAGTCGGACATGATTGAAGCGACTTAGCATGCACGCGTGCATAGCTGATTCACTTTGTTGTACAGTAGAAACTAACACAACATTGTAAAGCAACTTTACTCCAATAAAAATTAATTTAAAAATATATAACAATTTAAAGCCATGTTTGAGCAGACATCTTTCTGTATAACTATAATGAAAAGTGTTAGTCGCTCAGTCATATCTGACTCTTTGCAACCCCATGGACTGTAGCCCCCCAGGCTCCTCTGTCCATGGAATTCTTCAGGCAGGAATACTGGGGTGGGCTGCCATTCCCTTCTTTAGGGGATCTTCCCAACCTAGGTATCAAACCCGGGTTCCCTGCATGGCATGCAGATTCCTTACCATCTGAGCTGCCAGGAAAACCCCTATAGAAGTATATAAGATTTATTTTTCTAGGAGAAAGTATATATTCAATGTGATTATTTTTTATTCTACAGTTAAATAAACTGAGTCACAGAGAAGATAGATAATTTTTCGGATGGCAGTAAAATCATATGATAAGCTGGATGACAATGTGTATTTTAATTTTAGTCATAAATAGCTTTTGTTGTTTTCAGTGACCTGATGCCCCTGGAATGTATGTGGAAGTTGAGGGGCTGAGAAGAGAGGCTGGTGACCCCATCTTTTCAGTAAACTCATTCTGGGTGTCTATTCTATAAGTTTATCTAGCTTAGGACCCTCCCTATGTACTTTCCTTATTTTAGAAATAAACTATGATAAAATAACTTTTTTCTTTCTTTTTTGAGGTTTGATGTTATGATAGATTTGACCAGCCTGAGAAGCAGGGACTGTGTGACCATCCTCAATGGGAAGGCTTTTTCCAAAGACTGCAGAGAGCTGAGACGATGTGCCTGTGAAAAAGCTGCAGCCATGGTGAAGGTGCAGAGTCTCCATGAGCCTCTGAGTCGGAGGTGGAGGTGAACGGTTCTCCAGCTACAACCGCAACAGCAGGCCCCCTTCAGAGAGCTGGAAGCTTCTGCTCTGCAGATCACAACTCTTGACTCTTTATGTGCACCTGGCCTAATGTGGGTCCAGTTCCTATTTCTGTCCATTTAGTCCCTGTTATACCTTCCAGGTGTTGCTGTGGTTTAGTCACTAAATTGTATACTCCCCCAGGTACTGAAGATTTAATAATAACAAATATAAATAATGGAAAGTGTTGGCGATTTTAGAATGGACTTATGATTTAAGGAAAAACTCAGCTTCAAGGTGCTGTTCCACAAAATATGATAGCAGTCAGTGTTGTGGTTATACGTGTCTTATTGAGAGTTTGTAGTTGCTTTTGCAATAGTACTGATTATTTCATTATTCGAGGAAACTAAGAGGTCTGGGAGAGGCATGCTTTCTTCAGGAGGATAGTTTTAACATTCTAAATTTTAAATCTTTTTAGTTATGTGTATGTTTTCAGCATATGGCTAAGGATGAGTCAACTGAATTGTGATAGGGTAAGTTATCTAATCAGATTGTGGCAAATGAAAGGGACACTGTGACATCAGACACAGCTGGCTTCTTGCGCAGGTGTCCCCTGCTCAGAATAACAATATACACACACCTAGCAGAAATTCCAAATAACACCATCACGACACACTGACTTCATTGGCTTAGAGAGAAGTCAATTTTAGGAGTTTAACACTAGAAGGGATAATCTGTTATCATTCTTTGTTTTTCAACAGTGGAAGCTGGGATTCTTCACTTTTATTTTTCGTAAACATCTATCTCGTGGTGAAATGACATAAAATTGGCAAATACACAATAAAAGAAGATGGTTGTATTTACTCCCATCATACTGTGCCACTTATCAATTGTTGCTTGTAGATTTCCTTCTTATGAATTTTCCCTTCAGTTTTCCACTGATTAGCTAGGAAATTTCTTCATTGTTGAACAAATTTTGCATTAATTTATTGTGTCATGCAGAAAGAACTACATTTATGGCCATAAAATGAAAGTTAAAGACCCCTTATTGTAATTTATTATCAGACAAATCTCTTTGCTCTTTTTTTAAATTTTAAGAATAGGAAATCATCATGACTTGACTTTGAAAATATGACTTGTGAGAACAATTTTCTGTCAAAAATCAGAGAGGATAGCTCCCTGTGAATGGGTTTTCTAAAACGGGAAGACTTTTTATTTTCTAGATTCTTGCGCATTTAGGTAATTCTGAAGAAATTGCAGGGAAAAGTCAAATGAGGAACATGACCTTTCCTGGTAGATCTGAGTTCCCCAGGGTACGCAGTGAGCTATTTCTTTTCCTGAGGATATTGAACCGCTCTTAAAAACTTATCAACAGGAAACAGGTCAGGAGCCCTGTAGCAGCAGGAAATGTGAAAAGTCTGCTGGGAACTTTTGCTTTAGAGATAGTAGCTGATTGTGAAATATGTAGGAAGGTCTAGAAGACTGTCTCAGAGTTGGCCTCAATATTTGGAACTCAGATACTTTCTAATGGAATTCTTCTAGTTTTCGAAGAATACAAAAAGCAGCATAATCTGATTTAAGATATATGTAACTTCTGGTACAAGTTTCATTGTATGAATACATTTTTGGAATCTAATGTATTATTATTCTTTCAATGTTACTAAAGTTTTTCTTTTCATACATTTAATGGCGTTTGAATAAAGCATGTTAAAAAAAAGCATCTTTACATTTGCAGGATAGGGTTTTATTTTTCCTATCCTTTTACTTTTTAAAAACTAATCTGAAAAATGGTACTGATGAACGTATTTGCAGGGCAGGCATAGAGACGCTCATGTAGAGGACGGACTTGTGGGCATAGCTGGGGAAGAAGAGGGTGAGATGAACTGAGACAGCAGCATTGACATATCTACATTGCCGTGTGTAAAACAGATAGCTAGTGGGAAGCTGCTGTATAACACGGGAAGCTCAGCTCAGTGCTCTGGGATGACCCAGCAGAGTGGGATGCGGATTGTGGGAGGGAGACTAAAGAGGGAGGGGATATATGTATACTTATAGCTGATTCATGTTGTTGTACAGCAGAAACTTAACACTGTAAAGTAATCCTCTAATTAAAAATAAATCTAAAAAGAACTAGTCTGAAACTCAATGAGATGGATCAGATACCCAGTTCATTATTTGCTGGGCATCAGCGACGCAATGGACATGATTTTGAGAAGGCTCCAGGAGTTGGTGATGGACAGGGAAGCCTGACGTGCTGCAGTCCATGGGGTCGCAAAGAGCCGGACACAACTGAGCGACTGAACTGAACTGAGGGTATTAACTTGACTATCCCGGTGCTAAGGTCCAGTATCTTACCATTGTGTTGAAAAAGCCTTGTTGTTCTGGGCCAAAAGAAAAATGCAAGGAAAAATCTTCCACCCTTGCGATCTGTGTGGAAAGCAATATTGCTACTGAGGAAATCTGTAGAGGTTTATGCCAGCTGCTCTGTAGATAAAACTCAGACTTGTAAATACTGCATCACATGCTGACGGATGATGTCAGCCGAAGGATGTTTGCCTCTGGCTTCATTGTACTTCTTCTCAAAAGAGTTATTAAATGCTTCCTATCCTTTCTCTAAACACAACTCCATGACAATACTTTGAAGAGTCTCGAAGACAAACAGTCTTTCCTACTAAAATTTGCCATTGTTTCTCCTTTATTCCAGGTTATTATATTGAACTGCCAGCTGCCAGCTGTGCAAACCAGAAGAGACAGCTTATGTTTTCTTTGCTATTCTCCTTTTATGGGTTCAGCAGAAAACTAGAGAAAAATCCCTTTTATTGAAATTCCCATTTAAACTCCAAGTCAAGGGTAAATAAAGAAACAAATACAAAAACACACTCATCTCATTCTTAAAGGAACTTCTCCTTCTGAGGTCATCTTTTACAAGAGACTTCCAGATTCATTTAAATGATATCTCAGTTCAGTTCATCTCTCAGTCGTGTCCAACCCTTTGTGACCCCCATGAACTGCAGCATGCCAGGCCTCCCTGTCCATCACCAACTCCCAGAGTTTTCTCAAACTCATGTCCATTGAGTTGGTGATGCCATCCAACCATCTCATCCTCTGTCATCCCCTTCTCCTCCCACCTTTAATCTTTCTCAGCATCAGGGTCTTTTCAAATGAGTCAGCTCTTTATATCAGGTGGCCAAAGTATTGGAGTTTCAGCTTCAGCATCAACCATTCCAATGAATATTCAGAACTGATTTCCTTTAGGATGGACTGGTTTGATCTCCTTGCAAATACAAGGGAGTCTCAAGTGTCTTCTCCAACACCACACTTCAAAAGCATCAATTCTTCAGCACTCAGTTTTATTTATAGTCCAACTCTCACATCCATACATGACTACTAGAAAAACAATAGCTTTGACTAGACGGACCTTTGTTGGCAAAGTAATGTCTCTGCTTTTTAATATGCTGTCTAGGTTGTTCACCATTAAAAGATGCTTACTCCTTGGAAGGAAAGTTATGACCAACCTAAATAGCATATTTAAAAGCAGAGACATTACTTTGCCAACAAAGGTCCGTCTAGTTAAGGCTATGGTTTTTCCAGTAGTCATGTATGGATGTGAGAGTTGGCCTGTGAAGAAAGCTGAGTGCCAAAGAATTGATGCTTTTGAACTATGGTGTTGGAAAAGACTCTTGAGAGTCCCTTGGACTGCAAGGAGACCCAACCAGTCCATCCTAAAGGAGATCAGCCCTGGGTGTTCATTGGAAGGACTGATGCTAAAGCTGAAACTCCAATACTTTGGTCACCTCATGCGAACAGTTGACTCATTGGAAAAGACTCTGATGCTGGGAGGGATTGGGGGCAGGAGGAGAAGGGGACACCAGAGGATGAGATGGCTGGATGGCATCACTGACTGGATGGACATGAATTTGAGTGAACTCCAGGAATTGGTGATGGACAGGGAGGCCTGGCATATTGCAATTCATGGGGTCACAAAGAGTTGGACATGACTGAGTGACTGAACTGAACTGAGGTTGTTTACAACTTTTGTTCCAAGAAGCAAGCATCTTTTAATTTCATGGCTGCAGTCACTATCTGCAGTGATTTTGGAGCCCAAGAAAATAAAGTCTTTCACTGTTTCCACTGTTTCTCCATCTATTTGCCATGAAGTGATGGGACCAGACGCCATGATCTTAGTTTTCTGAATGCTGAGTTTTAACACTCTCCTGTTTCACTTTCATTAAGAGGCTCTTTAGTTCTTCTTTGCTTTCTGCATAAAGGTGATATTATCTGAATATCTGAGGTTATTGGTATTTCTCCTGGCAGTCTTGATTCTAGCTTGTGCTTCATCTAGCCCAGTGTTTCTCATGATGTACTCTGCATAGAAGTTAAATAAGCAGGGTGACAATATACAGCCTTGATGTACTCCTTTCCCTATTAGGAACCAGTCTGTTGTTCCATGTCCCGTTCTAACTGTTGCTTCCTGACCTGCATATAGGTTTCTCAAAAGGTAGGTCAAGTGGTCTGGTATTCCCATCTGTTTCAGAATTTTCCTCAGTATATAGTGATCCACACAGTCAAAGGCTTTGGCATAGTCAGTAAAGCAGAAATAAATCTTTTTCTGGAACTCTCTTGATTTTTCCATGATCCAGAGAATGTTGACAATTTGATCTCTGGTTCCTCTGCCTTTTCTAAAACCAGCTTGAGTACCTAGAAGTTCATGGTTCATGTAAAATTGAAGCTTGGCTTAGAGAATTTTGAGCATTACTTTACTAGCGTGTGAGATGAGTGCAATTGTGCAGTAGTTTGAGCATTCTTTGGCATTGCCTTTCTTTGGGATTGGAATGAAAACTGGTCTTTTCTAGTCCTGTGGCCACTGCTGAGTTTTCGAAATTTGCTGGCATGTTGAGTGAAACACTTACACAGCATCATCTTTTAGGATTTGAAATAGCTCCACTGGAATTCCATCACCTCCACAAGCTTTGTCTGTAGGGCCTTTCTAAGGCCCGCTTAACTTCGCATTCCAGGATGTCTGGCTCTAGGTGAGTAATCACATCATCTTGATTATCTGCGTCATGAAGATCTTTTTTGTACAGTTCTTCTGTGTACTCTTGCCACCTCTTCTTAAAATCTTCTGCTTCTGTTAGGTCCATACCTTTATTGTGCCCATCGTTGCATAAAATATTCCCTTGGTATCTCTAATTTTCTTGAAGAGATCTCTAGCCTTTCCCATTCTATTGTTTTCCTCTATTTCTTTGCATTGATCACTGAGGAAGGCTTTCTTACCTTTCCTTGCTATTCTTTGGAACTCTGCATTCAAATGGGTATATCTTCCCTTTTCTCCCTTGCTTTTGGCTTCTCTTCTTTTCACAGCTATTTGTAAGGCCTCCTCAGACAACCATTTTGCCTTTTTTCATGCAGTGGAAGAAAGAAATAGATTCAAGGGATTAGATCTGATAGACAGAGTGCCTGAAGAGCTAAGAACAAAGGTTCCTGACATTGTATAGGAGGCCAATGATTTCTACTGTTGCAGTAAATTAGATTTCATTTTACTCTAAGTGGTGTCTTTATTATAAGGAGAGAATGATAAGAATCTTACATATCTCAGCTACTTTTGGTGAGAAATGAGAGATTAAGTAAAAGTATTTTTAATTTAGCATGTATTTGATGAGAGTCTGCTTTATGGTAAGGTGTTGTTCTAGGGATGGTAGATAAGTGGTAGAAAAGTAATAGTATAATCAGTTCAGTTCAGTTCAGTCGCTCAGTCTTGTCTGACTCTTAGCAACCCCATGAATCGCAGCACACCAGGCCTCCCTGTCCATCACCAACTCCCGGAGTTCACTCAGACTCAGATCCATGAAGTCAGTGATGCCATCCAGCCATCTCATCCTCTGTCGTCCCCTTCTCCTCCTGCCCCCAATCCCTCCCAGCATCAGAGTCTTTTCCAATGAGTCAACTCTTCGCATGAGGTGGCCAAAGTACTGGAGTTTCAGCTTTAGCATCATTCCTTCCAAAGAAAGCCCAGGGCTGATCTCCTTCAGAGTGGACTGGTTGGATCTCCTTGCAGTCCAAGGGATTCTCAAGAGTCTTCTCTAACACCACAGTTCAAAAGCATCATAGTATACTATTATATTATATATAATATACTGTATATATATATTATATATATATTATATTATATATAATATATAATAATTATATTATATAATAGTATACTAATAATAATTAGTGAAATATTACTAGTATAATAATAATAATTAGTGGAAATTATTATATATTTTATATATATAATATATATATAATATATATATATTTCTCTAACACCACAGTTCAAAAGCATCATAGTATACTATTATATATATTTTATATATATTATATATTATATATATTATATAATATATAATAATTATATATAATAGTATACTAATAACAATAATTAGTGAAATATTACTAGTATAATAATAATAATTAGTGGAAATTTCCTTCCTGTAAGTCTCAAGACACTTTCACATCCACTGTCTCTAGAGAACAAGCTAGTCCATGCTTAGGGGAGCCTGCAGACCTAGGACAAAGATTGTCTATAGATTCATTAGGTTTAAGACAGGTATCCTCTCCGGAAACTTGGTGACAATTTACCTGTAAACTTTATCTTCTTGATATCCTTATAACATGAGCAGTAAAGGGATCATTTTAATCTGGAGTACACAAAGCGGTTGATGTCTAGAGATGACTGGGGATTTACCCAGACAACAGCAGCAAGCACAAGTAGAGTGTAAAATTCCATGTAAGATGCTCTTCTCAGCAAATTTACATATATGGATAATCTCATCCTCAAACAATATTTGAAGCAAAGTCTATATTTATTTTCAAAGAGGAAATTGAGGCATTGAGAGATGTAGTTAAAAGTGCTGGAGTGTTAGTCTCAGGGATCCAGGTCATGAGTCTTTTTTTTTTCTCTCTTAAAATTGGAATGTAATAGCTTTACAATGTTGTGTTAGTTTCTGCTGTACAATGAGGTGAATCAGCCATATGTATACATATATCCTCTCCCTCTTGAGCCTCCCTCCCACCCCCACCCTCCATTCCACCCAACTAGGTCATTACAGAGCACCAAGCCGAGCTCCTTGTGTTATACAGTAGCTTCCCACCAGATGCCATTCGACACATGGTAGCTACACTCTCAGTTCGTCCCACCCTCTCCTTTTCAACCCTGTGTCCACAAGTTTGTTTTCTACACCTGTGTCTCTATTCCTTCTTACTCTGCAAGTAGGTTCAGCAGTACCATTTTTCTAGATTCCATATATATGCATTAATATGTGATATTTGATTTTCTCTTTCTGACTTACTTCACTGTGTATAACAGTTCATTGCAGCAACTATTTTAGCCAGGACAAGGAAGCAAACTAGATGTCCATCAACAGATGAATGGATAAAGATGTGGTACATACATACCAAGGAATATTATTTAGCCATAAAAAGGAATGAAATTGAGTCATTTGTAGTGGTGTGGGTGAACCTGGAGTCTGTCATACAGGTCTTGAGTCTTTTGATATGTGAGCAGTGGGGATGGTCAGTAAGAGGTAGAAAGGAAGATCATAGTTCTTCTATTTTTGTAGTTTTTTTAAAAATTTATTTTGAATTGAAGGATAATTGTTTTACAGTGCTGTGTTGATTTCTGCCAAACAACAATGTGAATCAGCCATAAGCATACGTGAACCTGAACCTTCTTCCCAACCCCCTCATCCTATCCTGCCTCTCTAGGTTTTCACCAAGCACCGGGTTGAGCTCCCTGTTATACAGCAACTTCCCACCACTAGCTGCCTATTTTACATATGGGTCACAGCTCTTCTTTACTGGATACACGCTGCTGTGCCAGCCTGACTATTCCTTCCACATACATGTAGCTCTGGTTCTTCTTCTCTCCAGTAAAATTCTACAGTCCTAAAAATGATTTTGTCTTATAGGCAGCAGATAGCAGCCTATCTTCCTTCCAGTTTGAAAATCCATGTCACTGTCTTCCCATCCTACCAGTCTGATAACATAACGCCTGGCAAGCCTAGCAAATGCATAGAAAGATTTTGCAAACAGAGTTTGAAAGATCACATTTATTCATTTATTAAAAAGGGTATCAGTTAGCTAAAATTGCATCATCTCATCAGTGATTTATTGATTTTTCTGTAGAGTTTATAGTCACTCTAAATTTAAAAAAAATAGAAAGAGAGAGAAAGAAAAAAAAAAAAGACAAATGGAAATGGTTTTTCTTCAGCTTGTTCTCCATTCTTTACCGATTTGTCCTCTGTTGCTCTAAACCAATTTTATTCTTGGTAATTAATCTGAACAGTGTCAAAGAAACATCTGGAAAGCATTGAGGAATATTACCAAGTGTAAAGGCAAGATAGGTTTTGTGTTCCAGGTAGCTGGTTTTATAGCTCTTGCACTGGTTTAGTTTTGCGCTGGCTCTTAGGCTCATTATTACAGGGTTTTGAAGGATCTATTGCAAATATGGTCATAATGGAGTCATCACTTTAAGCAAAATTTCTTTCAGGTAGAAGATCTTAGTGCGTACTTCTCACAGATGAAATATTTCCAAACGCTGCAGTTAGCAGAAGAAAGGTCGTTGTCTCTGAGGTATCCACAGACCTGATTTGTTGACTGGGGTCCCTGTCTTGGCAACCTGGAGCGGCAAGTCAGTGCATCTGAGGTTAGGTGTGGGCTTACGGAGATGTTCTTTGGGCAATAAAATGAGAGAGGCACAGCTTTTTGTTTTAATCTGTCCCCCTCTTGTGGTAGTTTTTCCCTTCTTCTTCAATAACAGAGCTATTTTCTCAAAATAAAATGTGCAAATATTATTTCAATGGGCAGCATATTTTTAAAAATGCTTGAATACACAAAGGTAGGCTCTAATTTCAAATCTCTTTTCTGACTTTTAATTTTCAAAATATGAAGGCACTGCTGACCAGTCTCTCCAGTTCTTTCTGAAATCTTACTATGGGACTCACTTACTTAGCACTCTCTCCATTCAATGATACAAAGGAAATGTACTTAATAATCACATAATATCATTCATTCAGACTTTCAGATTTTGATGTGAATGTGCTCGCATGGGGCTGAGAAGGAGAAAGATTTAGAAGCCACATAGCTACTCTTTATCGTGGCTTGGATTCCAATCAAGCCTATGAAATTATCATGCTCATTATATCTCCTGGAGGAAATGTAAGGTATAAGATAAAATGAATGGCAGATTTCCCACCTGTGTCTAATTCTTGGAACATTTCCCTTAGAGACTTACAGGTCAGCAGAAGGAGAGGAACCATCCTGCCAAAGCCAAGGTTGGTTGGACCCATTCTGTGACAGTCCTACCCAGTAATCATAGTTTCTCTTGATCTTCTTCAGGCTGCCCGTGATAAAGTCCTATAAGAAACAAGACTTGAACAGGTACTCCAAAACAAACAAAAAGCTAATAAACTACCATGAAATAGAAGTGTGATATTTTGCCTCTACAAATGCAATTGGAACTTGAAGGCTGGAAAGAGAGAAACCTTAAAGAAAGTATACTTTCCCCCTTATTGCTAAATGATCAAGGTGGTGTTAAAAACTATGAAAAAAATTGGCATCTGATGTCAAAGTAATTTTAATGGATTCAGAATTTGGCAGATAGTATATATATGTCTTTTCCAGGATACGTCAGTGTGAGAAATAGTTTAGAAGACTCCAGAAGCAATTAACTGCAGACATATTTTGTAGGAATAAATACTTCTAACTTTTATCACTTAATTTGCACAGAAAAAATAGTGCAAACCCATAACTGTCATTAGCTAGTCCAATTTGCTTTGGTTTATTACCTATCCTTAACAAATTGTTCTATTATTCTTATAAAAATGAGCTTTGACTAATTACTGAATATGGTAGATGTACATTTTTAATAAATTCAGAAATGTGTAACTGTGCTTTCTACTTCACACATAATTTATGGGTATAATGATTTCAAGGAAACATCTTACTCATTAAAATATTAGTAAACTAGGTATAATGTCAATTAAACAGTTCATTTAGCAAATGTTTATTTTCACAAATCTCTCCATTTCATGATGTCACCTCACTTTTTGTACTCCTACTTTTCTTGATAATTATATAATTGTTATAGTTTAGTATACCGCCCTAAAGTGTTGAAACTTCAAATTTAAAACAAATTAAACATATATACAATCATAATGTGTGCATATCTGGGAGTGGATTAGCGTGTTACAAAATGGAATTTCTCTTGCTCCCTCCTTTTTTGAGTAACAAAGAACATAGAACTAACATTTTCTCCGTGATTTCTGAATAACCATCCTGTATTTTGTTTCTCCAATTAAAAGGAAAACAAGCCATGCCAATTCCTACTTTGAATATTAAAACATTTTTTTCCCAACAAATATACCATTGTTACAGAGTATTAAGGAATTCTATGAGAATCAGTCTTTTCATTTCATAGGTATTTTCAGAATGATATGAAATCATAAAGCAGTGTTTACCATTTCTTCTTTGCTCTCTATTTGCAGAAGATCAGAGCCCTTCTTCCAACAATCCTTTCTACTAGTGTGCCAGAATGTCCAGCTTTCAAAGACATGATAACAACTTTCTCCATTCTGAATCCAGTTGTCTGGACAAGGGCTGCAGTTATAGGCTTCAAATATAAACATTTCATTAAAGTTATTGTAAAAATATTGGTAGCACACCTCTGCAAAAGAACCCCTTGTATTATTCCCAGGGAAGCTGAATTCTCTCCAATGATCCCCAACTTTTTTTTGCACCAGGGGTCAGTTTTGTGGAAGGCAATTTTTCCATGGACCTGGGAGTGGGGTGTGGTTTTAGGGTGATTCAAGCACATTACATTTATTATGCACTTTATTTTTATTATTATTACATCAGCTGCAGCTCAGATCATCAGACATTAGATCCCATAGGTTGGGGACCCCTACTTTAACCCAGTGGCTCATATGATGCAGTTCTCAGCAATTTAAGCTCCTTTGAAGCTGAATACAGTAAGGTTTGTACAATTACTTCCAAATGCAATAGGTCTCTAAGAGTTTAAGATAAAATTAATTTGGGAATATTTTCCCCAGATTGTTTCTCTTCTACAATAATTGATCTGATTATTCTATTTTTAGATATCTTTCCACCTTTTAATTTTACATCATTTATAATCTTCACTTGTTTGCTTATTGTTTTGTGTCCATTAATATTATTGGCCCAATTTAATTGAGAATGTAATGAGCCATTAGGTGAGTAGAGTAGTAAGCCTCAAGTTGATTTTTAAATTCTGAGAGTCAAGCATGAAAATGTTTCTCATATAGTGGAGAGAACAAACAGAGCACCTTGAGGAGTGATTAAAAAAATGGGCCAAAGAACTAAATAGACATTTCTCCAAAGAAGACATACAGATGGCTAACAAACACATGAAAAGATGCTCAACATCACTCATTATCAGAGAAATGCAAATCAAAACCACTATGAGGTACCATTTCACACCAGTCAGAATGGCTGCAATCCAAAAGTCTACAAATAATAAATGCTGGAGAGGGTGTGGAGAAAAGGGAACCCTCTTACACTGTTGGTGGGAATGCAAACTAGTACAGCCACTATGGAGAACAGTGTGGAGATTCCTTAAAAAACTGGAAATAGAACTGCCTTATGATCCAGCAATCCCACTGCTGGGCATACACACTGAGGAAACCAGAAGGGAAAGAGACACGTGTACCCCAATGTTCATCGCAGCACTGTTTATAATAGCCAAGACATGGAAGCAACCTAGATGTCCATCAGCAGATGAATGGATAAGCAAGCTGTGGTACATATACACAATGGAGTATTACTCAGCCATTAAAAAGAATACATTTGAATCAGTTCTAATGAGGTGGATGAAACTGGAGCCTATTATACAGAGTGAAGTAAGCCAGAAGGAAAAACATAAATACAGTATACTAATGCATATATATGGAATTTAGAAAGATGGTAACAATAACCCGGTGTACGAGACAGCAAAAGAGACACTGATGTATAGAACAGTCTTATGGACTCTGTGGGAGAGGGAGAGGGTGGGAAGATTTGGGAGAGTGGCATTGAAACATGTAAAATATCATGTAGGAAACGAGTTGCCAGTCCAGGTTCGATGCACGATGCTGGATGCTTGGGGCTGGTGCACTGGGACGGCCCAGGGGGATGGTGTGGGGAGGGAGGAGGGAGGGGGGTTCGGGATGGGGAACGCATGTATACCTGTGGTGGATTCATTTTGATATTTGGCAAAACTAATACAATTATGTAAAGTTTAAAAATAAAATAAAATTAGAAAAAAATAAATAAATAAAATATGTAGGTGAGGAAAATTGAACAAGTGACCAATATGTTTAATTTAGGACTTTGATATAACTAAGAAGTAAGTCTTAATGTTTCACCAGTTTTATAGAACTTATCTTAAGAAAAAATGTATTCATGAAAGAAGGATGCTCAGATGTGTAAAAGGGGAACCAAAGATCAAGACTTTGACCAAGTGTTTCTAGCACAATTTTATAGAAGGAAAGACTCTGATACTTCCAGAACTGTAGTCTCCAGGGAAAAGCCTTCTACTTAGGGTCACAAATAGTTCATTATCAGTTTCCGTGGCTCAGATGTCAAATTATTTAGGGCTCTTCTTCAATATCCTTTGAGAACAACTCTAATCAGTATCCTGAATATTATTAAAGTTATAGCATAAGCAGTGTTGACAGTGGCAGTTGAAAGGCTGAGAACATGCGGGATTTGAATTAATCTCCAAAATGGATTTTGTCACTGATTTAAGTGATCACGTGACTGAGCAACTAAACAACAACGCTGATTAAGTAAGGTTGATGATTCAGAGGTAGGCCTAAGCCATGCTTTCAGCAGATCATAAAATGTTATTTTTTTAAATATTTACTTGACTAAATCTCAGTTAGAAGGAACTAACTACCTGACTTATTGACGATTACTAAAATGATAGCCACTACAGAGAAGTTAATTTTCTAAATTTTATGTGTAAGTGTACGAGTGTGTGTTCAGTTGTACCCGACTCTTTGTGAACCCATGGACTGCATGCAGCTCACCAGGCTCCTCTGTCTGTAGAATTCTCCAGGCAAGAATACTGGAGACACACAAAAATTTGAATGATTGGATAAAACATAAAATGCATTTTTTGTTTAATCTTACCTACTCATCTCACTCATTACATTTTGACATTTGACTGTATATTTTCCTTTTTTTCTATTTCTTGGAACCTCAGTATTTTCCACATACTATTAATGTAATGTGGGCTTACCAGGTGGCATTAGTGGTAAAGAATCAGCCTACAATGCAAGAGATGCAGAAGAAGTGAGTTCCATCGCTGAGTCAGGAAGATTCCCCTGGAGGAGGGATTGGCAACCCACTCCAGTATTCTTGCCTGGAGAATCCCATGGACAGAGGAGTCTGGCGGGCTACAGTCCATACAGTCACAAAGAGTTGGACACCACTAAAGTGACTTAGCATTGATGTATGTATAAATGACATTGAACTAAAGAGCAGATCAAGAGTATCTCTATCCTATTTTTTATGAAATCCTGACTATAATTTACAGAGAAATATGTGTTGCTGTGGGTTTTTTGTTTTGCTGTTGTTGTTTTGAGGAACTGGTGTATACATTGTTATCTGTACAGTGAAAATTGATTTTATATCAATTACCTGAACTGAGAGACTTCTGCATTAAGGTTTGGCAATATGTCATCTGTAGGTTGGGGTTTCTCTTCCACTGTGTGAAGTTGAGCAGTGCTCTCTCCTGTTGGATGAGTTTTTCTTGCTGCTTCATTATAGTAGTGGACATCTGAAACACTTCAAACAATAACAACCATTCCTGATAAAATACTGACACATAACAAAATAAGCCTTCAATCTAGACTGAAGAGAACTACATATTACTCATTATATTTGTGATTAAAAGCTACAAAGGATATCTATTTAGGTGTTCTGCCCTTTTTTTTTATTGTGTTGTTCGCTTTTTTATATTGAGCTACATGAGCTATTAGTATATTTTGAAGATCAATCCCCTTATTGGTTGCTTGATTTGAAAATATTTTCTCCCATCCTTAGGGTTGTCTTTTAGTCTCATTTATGTATTTCTTTGCTTTGCAAAATCTTTTAAGTCTCCTCTGTTTATTTTTTATTTTTTTCATTACTCTAGAAGGTGGGTTAAAAAAGATCTTGTGATTTATGTCAAAGAGTGTTCTTGCCTATGTCTTCCTTTAAGTTTTACATTGTCCAGCCTTACATTTATGTCTTTAATCCATTTTGAGTTTATTTTTGTGTATGGTGTTAGAGAATGCTCTTATTTCATTCTTTTACATATAGTTGTCTGGTTTTCCCAATGCCACTTTTTGAAGAGGCTGTCTTTTTTCTAATGTATATTTTTGACCATAGGTTCATGGGTTTATCTCTGGGCTTTCTATCCATTGACCTATATTTCTGTTTTTGTGCCCATACCATACTGTATTGATGACTGAAGCTTTGCAGTATAGTCTGAAGTCAGGGAATCTGATTCCTCCAGCTCCGTTTTACTTTCTCAAGCTTGCTTTGGCTACCTAGGGTCTTTTGTATTTCCATACAAATTGTAATTTTTTCTAATCATGTGAAAAATGCCCTTGCTAATTTGATAAGAATTGCATTGAATCTGTAAATTATTTTGAATAGTATTTCACAATATTGATTTTTCCAATCTAAGAACATGGTATATCTCTCTATCTCTTGGTGTCATCTTTGATTTCTTTCTTTCATCAGTATTCTATAGTTTTGCCATCACTAAAAAATCTACGAACAATAAATGCTGGAGAAGATGTGGAGAAATGGGAACCCTCCTATAGTGTTTGTGGAAATGTAAATTGATTCAGTTTCTATGGAGAACAGTGTGGACGTTCCTTAAAAAACTAAAAATAGAAGTATCATACTGCTACTGCTAAGTCGCTTCAGTCGTGTCCAACTCTGTGTGACCCCATAGACAGCAGCCCACCAGGCTCCCCCGTCCCTGGGATTCTCCAGGCAAGAACACTGGAGTGGGTTGCCATTTCCTTCTCCAACACATATGCTACTTCTACCCATTTCCCTTGTTCCTCACAGAACCAGTCTAATTGTAGAACAGAATTATACGTAAGAGACCCTCCAAAGGGCCACCGTTCGCCGTCCTCCAATGGATACCATGGCCATGCAGTATCACATAGGAAGACCAGGTGTGTCTTCTTTAAGCCCTGGGGATCAAATTTATCCCAGTTTTTCAGGATACAGTTCAAAGGAGTGAGGCTGGAATTGTTAGCTCCCATCTTGTCCTGAAGGATCCCGGACGAGCCCCCAAGATGAAAGGTTGTTGTTGAATCACACAAAGACACCGGGATTCTTGGCCCCCATAGGAGAAGAATTCAATCTGGGGCCAGACACGAGGCTTAATCACTCAGAGCTTTTGTGTAATAAAGTTTTATTAAAATATAAAGGAGATAGAGAAAGCTTCTGACATAGGCATCAGAAGGGGGAAGAAAGAGTATGACCTAGCAATCCCACTACTTGGCACATACTCAGGGAAAACCACAATTCCAAAAGACACATGCACCCAAATGTTCATTGCAGCCCTATTTACAATAGCCAGGATGTGGAAGCAATCTAAATTTCCATCAACAGAGGAATGGATCAAGAAGATACATACAATGGAATATTATTCTGCCAAAAAAAGGAATGAAATAGTGTCATTTGCAGAGACATAGATAGACCTAGAGACTGTCATACAAAGTGAAATAAGTCAGAAAGAGAAAAACAAGTATCATATCATATTACTTATATGTGGAATCTAGAAAAATGATACAGATGAACTTATGTACAAAGTGGAAATAGAGACACAGATACAGAGAACAAATTTATGGACACTAAAGGGGAAGGGGAAGTGGGATGGATTGGGAGATTAGGCTTGACACACATATACTACAATGTATAAAATAAATAACTAATTAGAACCTGTTGTATAACACAGGGATCTCTACTCAGTGCTCTGTGGTGGCCTAAAAGGGAAGGAAATCTAAAAAAGGGGGGAAATATGGATACATATAATTGATTCACTTCACAGTACAGCAGACACTAATACAATATTGTAAAGCAACTATATTCCAATTAATTTTTTTAAAAAGCTGCAAAGGATGTACAGCAAAAAAGCTCTTTGCCATCCCTGATTCCTTACCCACTTAATTCCAGCTCTTTGATGCACTCAGATTTATCAATTTATTTTTTATTCTTTCAGAGGTGTTTTGAAATTTACATGCAAATGAATATAAAGTTCCCTCAATCTTCTTTACACAAATGATAACAATCTTTTTACATGGTTTTTCACTTTTCATTTGATCACTTAAAATGTATTTTTGACATAATACTGTTAGTACATAAAGAGCTTTCTCATTCTTTTTTATATTGGAGTCTATTGTATGAATATATCATGATTTATTTTAATAATGCTTCATTGACTTTTACACTATTTGTAATCTTTTTTTATTGTAGAAAGAAATACTATCATGAGGAACCATAGTTATACATAGTTTCACACATAATAGGTCAAAGTTTTGTGCATTTACATTGCATTAGATATTTCCAAATTACCTTCCATGTATCCTGATGCAAACTGCATAGGTTTGAATCTCCTTGACTTTTACACTACTACCACACTCACACTTCTGACACTTCTGTTCACCAAATGTATTGTCCCCATTCCACCCCACCCCCTTGCCCTGCTCTACAACACCAATTGGGTGTCCTATAATTTAATTTAATCTGACACTATCTTCCTGGAAATAGTGTCAGTTTCCAAAGGTTAAGAGCTCAGCCCCAAAGACTGCTCCCCACCTCAGATGCCAATGCAAGTAGTAGATTCCCAGGTTAGCATGACTTCTTTTTGATTTGCCTACAAATTAGAAGTTTCCATGACTTCCTCCTGGGTTCTATTCATTTGCTACAGCAGCTAATTCCTCCTAGATGGAGAAATGATTTGCCAAGGCATACAAGACATAAGAATTATCTAGACAATTACTCTTCATCACTGTCTTTCTAAGCGTATTTCTTTGTGCTAGCATAAGTGGCAATAAAGGTTCTTGGTCTTTTTTCTGGAACCTGTGCTTCTGTAATTGTTACACTTTATAAAAAATTCATTTGCTATATATAAAAGCATGTATTTCACTTTGAACTGAAAGAAAAAAAGAAATATGGCAAAATATTGGCCCAAATAAAATCCTCACATTTGCCTTAAACATACTAAATTGTACCTTGTCTAATATAAACTGAAAAGTTCATAAAAAATAATCTGTATAATTTAGAATAAATGTATATTAGAAAAGGAAGAGCATATTACTGAAAACCTTCAAATTGCATGCTTTGGCATATTAACATAATTCATAAATTGGATCATAATATAAGCAATTATTTGCATCATTTTTCCCAAAGAGACCTATGGTATTAGATTTGAGTTAAACAGCTTACCATTGAATATTAAAAGTTATCAGTGGCATCTGAGTGCTTTAGAGAGTTATAGCTAATGGATGTCCCATAACTTAAATAAGGAAGTCATTATTTTATATAATTATATTCATTTAGGTGTTTCTAATTTATTTATTTATCAATTTATAAATTATGAAGTTCCAGTTAAAATGATATGCATACTTCTAGGTAATGCTACATGTAGTATGCAACCTATCTATCTATATAGATTATTTTGAAGATATCTTTTTATACTTACATTTGATGCCCAAGAAAATAGAGGTTGCTAATGAGCCAATGCAGAAAATACATAAGATCACCATCACAAGACACCATACTCCTAAACAAGAAATAGAGGCAATGAAATTGATTTAGAGAAAGTAGGGGAAAGAAGTGGGTCAGTTCAGTTCTGTTCACTTGCTCAGTCATGTCTGACTCTTTGCGACCCCATGAACCGCAGCATGCCAGGCCTCCCTGTTCATCACCAACTCCCAGAGTCCACCCAAACCCATGTCCATCGAGTCGGTGATGCCATCCAACCATCTCATCCTCTGTCGTCCCCTTCTCTTCCTGCCCTCAATCTATAGGAAAAGACTAAACCGAGTAAAATGAGGAGGTAATGTTGTAACTGTGTATAACAGGAAAATGTGAACTCAAACTCTTTGAAATGCAAGACATAATATAACTTGGAAAAATGCCAGCTTGGACAGCTTTCACAATATACTTCCTTTATCCTTGTATGACACCACCAGCTCAGTAACTTGTTAGATGTATTCTCTTCCAACAGTCTTTTAGAGATGATGGCAAACTAGGCAGTAAGTTTTGATTTTTGAGAGCAAAAGGGCTGTTTCCAGGACTTCTTGGGAGTCTAGTGGTTCAGAGGTCTTCCCTGGTGGTTCAGAGACAAAGAATCTGCCTGAAATGTGGGAGGCCCAGGTTCGATCGCTGGGTCAGGAAGATCCCTTGGAGAAGGGAAGGGCAAACCCTCCAGTATTCTTTCCTGGAGAATTCCATGGACAGAGGAGCCTGGTGGGCTACAATCTATGGGGTTTCAAAGAGTCAAACACGACTGAACTACTAACACTTTCACTTTCAGTGGTTAAGAATCCTCTTGCCAATAAAGGGGACACAGGTTCGATCCCTGGTCTGGAAAGATCCCAAATAACATGGAGCAACTAAACTCCTGTACCTCAACTACTGAGCTTGTGCTCCAGAGCCCGTGCTCCACAACAAGAGAAACCACTGCAATGAGAAGCCCACACACTGCAACTAGAAAGTAGCTACCACTTGTCATGACTAGACAAAGTCCACGTGCAGCAAGGAAGACCCAGTGCAGTCCCCCAAATTAAATAATAAATTAATTAATTTTAAAAAGCTGTCTCCAATCTCCTCATCTCTGGTCAGTGTCATTTGAGCACGATTGATTCAAAGGTATTTCCCTTTGAACGTATGATTTTGGATAAGGAACATTTTTAAAGACAATTTTGCAACAATTCAGGGAGCAAAAATGAGTGAGTGATTTGTTATATTCTTAATGCTAGTGAGAGAAAAAAGCATACAATTTATCTCTGGATAATGATGAAGACTGAATAATGACTCTACCCAAAATGCCTATGTTCTAATCTCTGGAACCAATAAATATTTCCTTATGAGGAGAAGGAGACTTTAAATGTATAATTAGGTAAAGGATCTTTGAATGGGGAGATCATCCTGTTTTATCTAGCCCTTATAAGTGAGACATAGATCAGAGGAACAGACTGCCATATAATAAAGGAAGCCAAGACACATCTGAAGATGTGCCACTATAGTTGAAGGTGGAAAAGCAGCCACAGGTTAAGGAAAGCAAGGATGCAACTCTAGAAACTGGAGAAGACAGGGAATGGTTTGTCCCCTAGAGCAGTGTTCCCCAATCTTTTGGCATCAGGGGCTGGTTTCATGGAAAATGGTTTTTCCATGATGGTTTGAGGATGATTCAAGTGCATTATGTTTGTTGTGTACTTTATTTCTATTATTATTGTATCAGCTCCAGTTCAAATCACCAGTCATTAGTTCCTAGAACTTGGGGACTCCTCCCCTAGAGCCTCTTTATGGAAGGTAACCCCACGACACCTTGGTTTCAATCCAGCAGAATCCATTTTGGACTTCTGATCTCTAGGACTATAAGAAAATAAAACTATGTTGTATTATGCCCCTAAGTCTGTGGTAATTTATTACCTAAACAAAAGGAAACTGATATAAATATTTTATATTAAAGACAGAACTGACCCAGGCTGATGAGTGTTTGCCAGTTTTCTCAACCTATGTTTTCTCTTTTATTTCTTAGTATTTATCAGATAATTTACAGGATATTTTTTATGTGGAAGCTAAAATTACACAAACTATGTGAGTTCTTTCACTTATTTTCCAAATCCAGGAATTGTCTTTCCAGCAAGAGAGAGAGAGAGAGAAACCCAATGTACTACATATGTCAAGTCCATTTCTCTTTTCCTTTTTCACCTCTACTTACTCCTCCTCCACTTTATTTCATTTTTAATATTATGCATATTATGCATATTATTATAATTTTAAGTGGGTTATCTCAGGTTATAAATGTCACCTTGGGCTCATCATAAAACAGGAGAAAAGAAAACCCATAAACCACAAAGTCTAAGTGTAAATAGTTAGAACTGGTTACCTGAATTTTTGGTAGAAGACAGATGTTTCTGATATGGGTTTGATGTTGGAGTATCCCACTGAAGAGAGGTGTATATTTCATCCTCTTGCATGTCTGGGGTGCTTTGATGGATAAGGCAGTCCACATGAAAGGCTGAGACAAATTCTCCTTTTGTAGTCAGGAGCAGATTAATGCAAGAACTGAAATTAGTTAACTTTTCACACCCCTGGGAAAACATGTTGAGTTTAAGGAATAGGATACATACATCTTCATCCAGAAAGTAGAAGTTTATGAGGTTTTAGCCAAAGCATAACTTGGTAAAGAAGGAAATGAGAAAGAAACTGAACCAATATGGCCAGTTACAGAATAGATTATTGCTCTGGTTTTTACAATGTAGCGGATGTTGAAGGTGATAGTACTGGATTACTGTCAAGATGAAAAGGACAGAGAATGAGCTTATATTTTGGATAGAATATGAAGACGAGAATGACCTTGATAGCAAAGAATGAGGATAACTCACATTGGGCAAACCAGTATGGAAAGAGTTGTACATTACTGTATATCTTTAAACAAGGAAGCTGGAAAGGGATTTAATCCCTAAAATAAATATACACATTATATATTAGTTGGTGATGCAGTTGTTGTGACACATAAACCTCAAAATAATTATTGTTTAACACAGAGTTTATTTCTCACTTACATAACATTTTGTTACCTAGTCCAAGCTCACTCTGCTCACCACTCAACAGGCCAATTAAATGAGAGATGAAGTATTGAGGCAACGAACAGGAGAAGATGGCAGACAAATGTCTCAAAATAACCATCTTATGGGGACTTAATACCAGATTCTTTTATAGAACAGATGGGATGGGGATGAGGAGGTAAAATAAAAAAGGCCATTAATCTCACAAATATTTCCTGGAATGGCCAGTCTCTGTGGAATGAGCATGGGGGATGTGTTAATTTTTTCCTTTCTGTAGCCATCCACAGGTGGACAGGGTCCCGAACAAAGGTATTTTTGTTTAACATTAAGGCACAGGGGCAGGGTTCCCCAAGGCAGGTTATTATGTGTGAACAGTATCCTTTTTTTTTGTTGTTACTGTCTTCGATCATTGCTATTTTAATCTTAGACTCAATAATGCTAACATATGCATTTATTATTGTGTTATTTCTGTTTTTTCCCTGTAGAGGCGGGGGAGGCTAGGGAAGGAGGGGATGTATGTATAATTATGGCTGATTGGCATTGTTGTATGGCAGAAACCAACACAACATTGTAAAATTTTTTAAAATATTAAAAAAAATTCAACAAGGAAAAAAAAAAAGAAAGAGAATACATTATCCTTGAAAAAAAAAAAAAAGGTATTCTTTTAGTGAACAAAGCAACAGGAAGCAAAGGTTAAAGTAAAAGATAACAGATCCGCATGGAGTAAATTCTCCCCTGTAACAATTTTAGCTCCAGTAATCCTGATTTAATGGGCTTCCCAGGTGACTTAGTGGTAAAGAACCCACTTGCCAATGCGGATTTGATCCCTCATCCTGAAAGATCCCCTGCAGAAGTAAATGGCAACCCACTCCAGTATTCTTACCTGAAAAACCCAATGGACAGAGGAGCCTGGTTACTATAGTCCATGGGGTCACAAAGAGTTGGACACGACTTAGTGATTGAACAACAACAAATCCTAGTTAATGGGTAGTTGTCTTCTGAATGTAGCCTTGCTCCTTCCGTCTTGTGAGTGATTAAACTGTCCTACTTCTAGCCATTGGATAGAAAAGGAGAAGCTGGAAAATCTACAACCATTTCTTAAAAGCCATGACCTTGAAATACTGGGTATCACATTCACATCCACTAATAATGTCTGTGTTTGGTTCTAAAGGTTGGGCCAGATCAAAATATTTTTTGCCTGGCTGGTGTAATTTCACTGTAGAAGGGAAGCATGAATTATTTAATGGATGGAGGGTTGTTTCTGCCACATCCTGTGACTACAGTATTGGTATTGAGGAACTTGATACTTTAATCCTCATTCGTATATTGGCCATTTGTCCTCGTGGCCAAAAGTCATATCTTAGTAATTTACAGTCTGCAAATCCCAACTAGCTGCAAAAGTCTCTTTTGTTTCAGTGTCTCACTGGATCAGTCATTGATCTCTGTAACAGAAGAAATCAAAGGGCACACTCCAGGGGTCATCTGAGGGCATTTAACAAGGACACTTTTATACAGTTTTGGCAAGGATTAAGGGACTCATTGGAAAAGACCCTGATCTTGGAAAAGATTGAGGGCAAGAAGAGAAGAGGGCAACAGAGGATGAGATGCTTGGATGGCATCACTGACTCAATGGACATGAGTTTGAGCAAACTCAGGGAGATAGTGAAGGATAGGGAAGCCTGGAGTGCTGCAGTTCATGGGTCACAAAGAGTCAGACACAATTTAGTGGCTGAAAAACCACAGCAACAAGGGAACCAAAAAGGGGTGGTGAAATATGCATTGGTGAGTTATTATCACCCCTGGGCCTGAAAGGTTAAGAAAAGGGTGTTTGTTGGAACTTTGTGACCTATCTGATAAGGTCATGGCCTAAGGTATAGAATGTGCAGCCTTTGCCAGACCACAGCATGATAGGAGAAAGCCAGTGGAATAAACACCAGGACCATTCTCCCCTTCCACCCCATGAACATTGCTAATACCTCCCAAAAGCTGAATTAACGGGAAATCAGAGGCCAAGTTTGCCCAGATATTGCTGTATATTTGAGTTCTGCTTCCCAAGGTGTATGATGGGACCAAGAGCATCTCCAGAAGCAAAGAATATTCAGAAAATTCTCCAAATATTTCATATGATATTTATGTGACCTGAGATTCTGACATAAAAAATAATGTGACTTAACTCCCTTCAATCTTTTCAATAGGGCAGTTTCTATCTTGAGGTGACAAAGAGGAAGAAACAATATACATAAAAATATGCATTAAGAGTCATGTCAAGAATGAAGAAATGGAACTTCAGTGACAGACATTAATTTCCAGGGGCTCTCAAATTTTATCCTCACTAAATATCAGGCTCAGAAAGATCTAGTTTTTTCCCAATATGGTATATTCTCTGATAAATCTCTTTGGGAAAAACACTGGGACCTCTTAACCAAAGATTAATATGTTACTTGTATTACTTTTAATGTTTTTAATCATACTGTCTTATTTATTGTTCCAAGTACTGTTTTGAAGGTCTTTTATATGCATTACTTTGACTCACAGCAGCTCTGTGAAATAGTTACTATTATTAGTATGTTGTAACTAAACTGCAAATAGAGGCATAGACAAGTTAAAGTATTTACCCAAATTCATTCATGTATTAAGTGGAAGAGTTAGTATGTAAACTAGGTGAGCTGATCACAGAAACTGTGCTACTAAAATCCAAGCTATTCTGACGTCTTGTACAAGATACTTTTGGTATGAGTATCAGATAAAAAGAATCTTTGTAGGTATGGCTTGATTGGTTTACATTTTTTAATTATAATTTTTCCATCCACTAAAATATTTTTCTTTACAATTCAGTCATATATAGTGATATAAAATCTGTGCTTTTCCGTTGGGGAGAGATAAAACACTAAATTGCAGAGACATGGCTGATCTTTGGAACTAATAATTTGGTTTTCTCAGTTATTAGTTCCAATTTGTACTTTCTAAATGGACAAGTGAAAATAGGAAAATAATGACATTATGCTCCAAAGCCAAATCTCAAGATATTTAAAGTAGCAGCAGAATCCTTAGTATTTCTGTTTTTCCTCAGTGTCCCTCCCCCTGCCAAATCTGCTTGTTTATTGATTGTTTACAGCAAAACAATCAAGTGTCTTTGGATGTCAGAGTCCAGAGCTATAAAAGTTACATGTATGTGTTGAGTATTAATTATATGCTTGGTACTCTGCTCAATGCTTTACACACTGTATTAAATGATCCTCACATTACTTTATAAGTAGGGTAATAATATTAAACTCATTTCATAGATGAATAAACTGAGTTTTAAAAAGACTAACCAATTTATCAAAAGGCAGATAGGGAATAAGCTATAAAGTAGTGTTTCTCAAGATGTATTAAAGGATATTTGTGTCAGAATCAAGTTGGAACACTTATTAAAAACATAGGACTCTGGGTTATCACAAAGCACCAAGCTGACTTTTCTGTTCCATATAACAGATGAATGAAACTGGATGGGAGGGAGGCTCAAAAGGGAGGGAATCAGTTCAGTTCAGTCACTCAGTCATGTCCGACTCTTTGCAACCCCATGAATCGCAGCACGCCAGGCCTCCCTGTCCATCACCAACTCCCGGAGTTCACTCAGACTCACGTCCATCGAGTCAGTGATGCCATCCAGCCATCTCATCCTCTGTCGTCCCCGTCTCCTACTGCCCCCAATATATAGCTAATTCACTTCATTGTACAGCAGAAACTAATACCACATTGTAAAGCAATTATACTCCAATAAAACAAAACAAGAAACAGGACTTTTCCTTCTCGGCCTTCCCACTGAGTACCATAACTATTTGTGTTTGAACTTCTGCATGTTTTAACAAGCACCTTAGCTGGGATTTTGAGAATCATGTTCATAAATTTTAATACCACAAATTTAAGAAGAAAGAGTACCTTTAGGGAAGCTGTGAAAAGAAATGAAAATTTTGCCTGTTATCCTGTTAAAGGGTGCCTCTGTCTCCACATATCTATAAATATTGCATGAGTTATTCAGCAAAAACCAAACATAGGACTGTCAGGAAAAGAACTAGATAAAGCATTTGTGCTTGCTGCTCAACTAGCCTGTGAACCTTGCATTTACTCATTTTCAAGCCCCATTTGTTTTCTTGTAAACTTTTTCTTCTCTTGGACAGAAAATTACTGCTATTGAGTCTGACCAGAGGTAGACTTTGAATAGAAATTATATATTTGTATAGTGTTTTACTGATTGCTGTGCTTTTAGGAACTGTCTCAAACAATGAGAAGCAAATATTTTTGTTTTTTATGAGCCAGGAGCTGTGCTTAAAGGCATAGAATAAAAATTAGGAGCAACATTGCGTTTGCTTTCATGGAATCTCTGATATAATTAATGCTCTGAGGTTTTATTTTAGGTTGTAGGACTGTGAGGTATATGATGGGTGTTATCTTATTTTTAAATGTGAGAAAATGAAAGTTAAGAGGCCACATGACTGGTCCATGGTTGTACTTGGGTGATCACGCCATCTAAATTATTCTGATTCCATCCATGTCTCTAGAGACTATCATACAGATCAAAGTAAGTCAGAAAGAGAAAAACAAATATTGTATATTAATGCACATATGTGGAATCTAGAAAAAAAAAGTATAGATGATGTTATTTGCAAAGCAGAGACACAGACGTAGAGAACAAACATATGGACACTAATTGGGGAAATGGGGGGTGGGATGAATTGGAAGATTGGAATTGATGTATTTTCACTATTGATATTACGTATAAAATAGATAACTAATGAGAACCTACTGTATAGCACAGGGAACTCTACTCAGTGCTCTGTGGCTACCTAAATGGGAAGGAAATCCAAAAAAGAGGGAATATATTTATATGTAGAGCTGACTCACTTTGCTGTACAGCAGAAACTAACACAACATTGTAAAGCAACTATACTCCATTAAAAATTAATATAAAAATAAATAATTCTACTGATTCCAAGTTTAGTATACTTTCTCTTACCTTATATTGTCCTTCAAACTTAGACATTTTGCATAGCTTAAGTCACTGAAGCCCTAACTTTTTTGTTTCAATGTAAAATGTATGTATTTATGTCTAAAGATGCAGTGAATCATAGTATTAATATCTTGTGATAATTAGGAATGGAAGACAAGGAGAATGAAAATTAATGGAAACAGAACAAGTGGGAAACAAATGATGGGTTCACACACTGGCTTCTGGATGTTTAAAGAAGGCACTAACCTGTTCCTCAGTATAAAGGGCTATATAAAGAAGGAACTACGTGTTGTTGGTAGGGTAGATAATGCAAAGTCATGGATAATGACTCCAAGCAGAAAAAAAGGGAAAAACAGGCAATTCTGTGGCTAGTGGTTCCTTCGCCCAGATCTTTTATTGTCCAATCAAGCACTTATCCGTGACATTCTGCCCCTGTCTTTGCATTAAAGTAGATGTTCCACCTTTACTACGCCTGCTTTCCTTTCACACATTAAGTAATGTCTATTCTCACAGAAGGTAGGGTGAATGTTTCCGTTATGAAAATAAGCACAGTTCATATTTTCTGTTCCAGTTCCAGAAAGCTTCAACCTGTGAATGGAAAAGATAGAATGAGCTCCTTTGAAAGCTAAATAAACAATCAGCAATCAAACTCTGGGTCTGGGCTTCTTGGATGGCTCAGGTGGTAAAGAACCTGCTTGCAATGCAGGAGACCCAGGTTCGATCTCTGGGTTGGGAAGATGTCCCGGAGAAGGAAATGGCAACCCATTCCAGTATTCTTGCCTGGAGAATTCCATGAACAGAGGAGCCTGGCGGACTATGGTTCTTGGGGTCACAAAGAGTCAGACACAACTGAGAGACTAACACTCAGTCAAACTCTGTGTGAAGTAGTCTGTTGAACAAAGTGAAGATAAGAAGTATGAGAGAAAAAAATAAAAAGCAACATTCAGATCTTTGAGGAACTTCCAGCCTGCTTTGGAGTATAAAGTATGTACATGTGAATAACACAATAGCAATTTAATATACTTTAGGATTAAGTAGAAGTGAACAATAGGTACAATAAGAATCCAGAGGAAAAGATGGATGGGGATCTGAAATGATGAGAAAGGCTTTACTTTTTCACCTTTTCATGGAAGATCATGCTTTAGTTCTGTTTTGAAAGAAGGGCAGGATTTAGATAGAGAGAAGCCCTGTCAGACAAGTACCTACACAGGGTGGAAGTGAGCTCAAGGAAAATTAAATCGATTAGTTATTTCTGAAATGAGGATTTATGTTACAGGGTAACAGATATAAGACTGCATTATAATTGCTTGTTCACTTGTCTATATTTCCTGCTACACTACTATAACAAGAGGAAAAAAATGGATATTTATTAATTCATTTGCCAATATCTATGGGATACCTAGGTAGCTCAGTGGTAATAATCCCCCCTTCCAATGCAGAAGACTCAGGAGACTCAGGTTCAATCCCTTGGTCAGGAAGATCCCTGGCAGGAGGAAATAACAATCCACTCCAGTATTCTTGCCTGGAGAATCCCAAGGACAGAGGAGCCTAGTGGGCTACAGTCCATAAGTTCGCAGAGTTGGACATGACTAAGTTAGTACAAGCACAAGCACGAGCATGGGATACCTACTACCTGCCAAAGTTGTTCGTGTGCTGCTAATAGAGCGATAAACAAAACACAAGGTCTTTTCCACTGGGGAACTTACATTGTAGTGAGGGAGTTGGTAAGAAGCCAGCAAATAAATAGAAAATCTCAGAGACTGGTAAAAGTAATAATGGAACAGTGTGATGTGATAGACTTGAGTGGACGCGGTGGAGGGAGGCTAGTTTAGTTTGGGTAATTAAAGATGGTTTCATTGAGAAAATGATGTTTAAATGGACTTGAGTGACAAGAGGGAGCCTGCCATGGAGGAGGGCATTCTAGAAGGAAACAGCAAGTACAAAGCCCTAAGACCACTGCTGCTGCTAAGTCGCTTTAGTCGTGTCCGACTCTGTGCGACCCCATAGATGGCAGGTCACCAGGCTCCCCCGTCCCTGGGATTCTCCAGGCAAGAACACTGGAGTGGGTTGCCATTTTCTTTTCCAATGCATGCAAGTGAAAAGTGAAAGTGAAGTCACTCAGTCGTGTCTGACCCTCAGCAACCCCGTGGACTGCAGCCTTCCAGGCTTCTCTGTCCATGGGATTTTCCAGGCAAGAGTACCGGAGTGGGGTGCCATTGCCTTCTCCACCCTAAGACCACAAAGCATGTTTAATTTATTGAAGGAACAGAGGGGTCACCAGTGTACCTGAACTACCGTGAAAAGTCAGCAAGTGATAAATGTAAGGTCCAGATCTATGAAGAAGCTTGCTTGTACTCCTAGTACTCTTGAGTTCTGTCCATAATAAAAATTAATAAGTATCTGTTGAATGAATTAATTAAAAATTAAGTAATGATCAAATTATGCAAGTTTGGGTTGTCAATTTACATTTTAAATGTAGAGACATTGCACAACGTGAACAAAAGGTGACTGGAGATTAGAAAATCATTTTGAGTAACTCAGCATAATTGATCCTTTTCCCTGGATTGTCTGTAGAAGGTTAGAGCCTTTTGACATGGACTTTAGAATCCTCTTGTAATTGATAATGTGCCTGATTCTTGGAGACCTCTGAGGTAAAAAGTGAAAGTCGTTCAGTCATGTCCGGCTCTTTGCGACCTCATGGACTCTATAGTCCATGAATTCTTTAGGCCAGAATACTGGAGTGGGTAGCCTTTCCCTTCTTCAGGGGGTCTTCCCAACCCAAGGATTGAACCCAGGTTTCCCACATTACAGGTAGATTCTTTACCAGCTGAGCCACAAGGGAAGCCCAAGAATACTGGAGTGGGTAGCCTATCCCTTCTCCAGAGGATCTTCCCAACCCAAGAATCAAACCAGGGTCTCCTGCATTGCAGGTGGATTCTTTACCAACTGAGCTATCAGGGAAGCCCCCCTAAGGTAGAAGACAAGGGAAAATGATACTGAAAAGTCAAAAAAAGACTAAAAGTAAGATGTTCCAACCATAAATTATAAGGATGAAAATTTTGTTCTCAAAATAAGTGAAGAGAATCAGATCATGCTACTAAAAAACCAAAACCAAACCAAACACACGTTTAAAATGTTCAATGGTAAAGTTAAGGGTAGAAACAAGTGGGAAAAAAGTATCAGGAGTAAGGGTGGATTACAACTTAGATAAAGAGCAGAGAATGGGAGAGTCGGAAAATAGATTCTAATTGCAAGCACTCTCTTGTTAGGATTAGGGAGTAAGTAACTCAGTCATCACCTTTGTAACACACAGTACAACATAGAGCCACTTCCCAACTTTTAAGTAACTTGTACTCAAGAGCAGAGAAGATCTCAGGAATGAAAATTCCTAGTTGTGCCTTGTGTTCTGAGTGTTCTATGACTTACATAGTTTTGGAAAGAACTGAGCCGTCTTCCCATCTCCAGACGTCACTGGATTTCTGGCGGGACAATCCAATCCAACGAATTAATCCAGTCCTGCTATTGAAATATTGCTATTGCAAATGCAAATAATTATAATGGTCAGAGTGTTTCTACAGTTCTTATAATGGCATAAAGGAAAAACTTCATAATATGACTCTGGAAAAACAATGGATTATATGTCTATATTAATGCTAACTGATTATATTTGATATTTAGAATTATACCAAGTTTACTTGTTTTAGCATAAAAATAGTTGTAGGATACCAGGAAAAACTGTAAACAAGATAGACAATATTCTAATAATCCTATATATTTATCTTCCATCAGTTGAAGGTTAGAATCCCAAATAAAGTACCACATATGAGAAGGAAAATGAAAAATACATTGTTGATGAGATTTTATATTCCCTAGAATTAAGCTCTGCTTGCTTTGGTTTCATTGCTTAGCTTGTCTACAAAATCTTCATATAGAAATATCAATTTCTTTTAGTTGACTGGATAAAAGAGATGTCTTTCTCAAAAGGATTTACAAAGACATACATCTACAATTTTTTACTTTGAAATTATCTCTATTTACTATACTATATGGGCTTCCCTGGTGGCACAGCAGTAAACAATCCACCAGTAATGCAGGAGACAGGGGTTTGATCCCTGGGTTGGGAAGATCCCCTGGAGAAGGAAACAACAACCCACTCCAGTGTTCTTGCCTGGGAAATCCCATAGACAGGAGCCTGGCAGGCTACAGTCCATGGGGTCTCAAAGAGTTGGACATGACTTAGTGACTAAACACAGTAATAATTATTTATTTTGTTCATTGCCTGTTGCTCCAACCGGAATAAAGTTCCATGAAGCTAAGAATTTTTGTAGGTTTTATTAACACACAGGTTCAAGTCCTGGAATTTGTTGAATTAATGGAGGATCAGTCAATCAATCAATCTATCTATGGGTAGCAAAATTAGAAAAAAGTCAAATGTTCACATGCTCGCATACCTCCCAGAAAAAAATAGATGAGAACATGTTCTTGGCAAATAAAAATGGCCTGAGCATCTTGGCAGGAACGTGAAACACAAGATGGCATTCCATCAGGGGGATTTCGTGAGAGTCCCTTATTTCTTAAATGTGAGCTACTTGTCATGTTTCTATTAACTTTTGTTTCTTTAAAATACATCCGCATTATATACTTCACTATAGAATTGACAGATAGATTCTACCTGAAATTCTGCCCAAAATTCAACTATATTCCTCCAAAATCACATTACTTCTTTTAATTGTAGATCTTCAACATGATATTGGCCTATAGTAATAAGACTTGAGAAGACATGTTTAGTCTCTAATTAACCTCCTTGTAATAGAATTGAGATTTTAAGGCACTCTCTTATTTTGTCTGATTTGAAAGAAATTAATTTATCTGAATATCTTCTCTATGAGCCTGAGCCCACAAGAAGAGCAAATATGTGGTACAGCAAGTTAGAATAACAGGACATACAAATGAGCATGAATGTCACTGGGTTAATTTCCTCTTTTCTGGTCAGTTACTGGTTATTTCAGCTCTCAATAAGGTACAAGTCAATTTTGCTGATTAGTCATAGCAGTTCTATAGAAAATGACTTGCCTAAATCTTTGAATTCTATTGAATCTCTGTCTGCATAGAACCCAAATCCTGATCTATTCCAATTTACATTTGATTTAATTTTAATACGCAAAAATGTGAATGAATACTATATTCAAATTGTGGGATAAATACAATAAACAATTTCTTCCTTTTAAAGAATATGTGCTTTCATGTATATGTATGGCTGAGTCCCTTCACTGTTCATCTAAAACTACACAACATTGTTTATGGGTTATATCGCAATACAAAATTAAAAGTTTAAAAATATGCATATATATATATATATATATATATATATATATATATGCAAGAGTCTCTTGATTAAGGTGAAAGAGGAGAGTGAAAAAGCTGGTTTAAAACTCATCATTCAAAAAATGAATATCATGGCATCCAGTCTCATCACTTCATGGCATAAAGATGGGGAAATGATAGAAACAGTGAAAGACTATTTTCTTGGGCTCTAAAATCACTGTGGATGGTGACTGCAGCCATGAAATTAAAAGACACTTGCTCCTTGGAAGGAAAGCTATGACAAACCTAGACAGCTTGCTAGTAAGCAAACATTAATTTGCTGACAAAGGTCCATTTAGTCAAAGCTATGGTTTTTCCAGTAGTCGTGTATGGCTGTGAGAGTTGGACCATAAAGAAAACTGAGTACCGAAGAACTGACACTTTTGAACTGTGGTGTTGGAGAAGACTCTTGGGTTCGTTCTACAAGGATATCAAACTAGTCAATCCTAAAGGAAATCAACCCTGCATATTCATTGGAAGGACTGATGCTGAAGCTGAAACTCCAATACTTTGGCCACCTGATGCCAGGAGCTGACTCATTGGAAAAGACCCTGATGCTGGGAAAGATTGAAGGCAGGAAGAGAAGGTGTACAATAGAGGATGAGATGGTTGGATGTTATCACTGACTCAATGGACATGAATTTGAGAAAGCTCTGGGAGATGGTGAAGGATAGGGAAGCCTGGCGTGCTGCAGTCCATGGGGTCGCAAAGAGTTGGACTGTCCGAGTGATTGAACAACAATGTTTTGACAAACTGTTATTGGGTAGAAGGGAAACTTCAGTTCTTGGCTCCTGGCTTGCTTCCAAGATTTACAAAAAGAGAAGCTACATTCAATAAAAAAAGGGAGAATGCAGTAGTGGATGTGAATGTGTTTTGCTTGGAAAGAGCTTTTGTTAAAAGCTGTCAAAGAGGGAAATGTAGAAGAGGAGAAACGTTTTAAAATGTTTTCAACTGTGTCAGTCTCAAACTCCCAATTCCTCCCAAAACACCTCCTTTCCAGACTTGGTATCCATACGTTACATCTGTGTCTCTATTTCTACTTTTCAGATAAGATCAGCTATACCATTTTTCTAAATTCCACATAGCACAGGGAACTCTACTCAATGCACTGTAATGACCTGAATGGGAAAGAAATCCAAAAGCGAGGGAATACATGTATACATAGAGCTGATTCATTTTGCTGTGCAGTAGAAACTAACACACTATTGTAAAGCAAACCAACTCTACTCCAATAAAAATAATTTAAACTATTAATTTAAGTTAATAAAACTATGTCTGGAAGAATCTGTGAAAAGAGAGTTTGCACCATGGTTCATTCAAAGAGTCAACAACTTAGCAAAAACTGAGAAGGCATGTTATGTTGGGATAACACTGATATTTATATTTCACAATCATATTGAGTTTCTTTATACTTTCAGATTCTTTTTTGAATTCATGAATTGAGTTAAGGAAACTAAGAAATTATCTTAACTTTTGTTATAATACCAGAACTCAAAGTTTCGTTAGTTCTATTTCAGTACTTTCTACTCTCAAAGGTTGTAATTTTTACCTAGCTTGATAAACTTCTCAGATGAGAAAAAACTGGACAACATAGACATGTGAAAAAAAGGAAAATGCTGAAGATTTGTCTCCTTTGAAATTTATCTCCTTATGACTCCCAAGATATTTGACATAGAAATATCCTTACCAGGATGCTCTTGCTGGAGATCTTCACAAGAGTAGCATTTACGTCAATACAGTACTTCTTACTCTCTTCCCATGTCAGGTTGTGCCTGAAGAATCCATAGCAACTGTCTCCATAGTATCGCCAGTGTGTGTCACATGGGTTACACTTATGGCCTTGAGGAGAAACCAAGCATAGGATCCCTTTCATTCTGAATTTAGTGTACTTTTTCCTCATCTTCCTTGTTTCCTGCATATCTCAAGATTCTTTACATATAGCATCAAAAAAAAAAAAAATACTCCAGAATTAGGGGAGATGAAGAGGTTACCAAACCATACTTACTTTGCTTTTGTCCTGATAGTTGTATTAAATCTTGGCAGACCTTCTTTACTAACAGTTTCATAGTTCCTGAGAGATTTTCATTCTCAGCTTGTAGGTAGTTTTGCTGCATGACAGCTAGATGGAAACATTAGATAATCATTTGTAATTAGGATTAAAAAGGTGCTGCAAAAAATGTCCTCTCTATGAACTTTAAATTCAGTAGAGTTGTCAATCTATGAAGTATTTACTAGATACATATGAGTAGTGTGTGTGTGTGCTCAGTCACTCAGTTGTGTCCAACTCTTTGCAAACTAATGGACGGTAGCCCACTCAGTTCCTCTGTCCACAGAATTTTCTAGGCAAGAATACTGGAGTGGGTTGTCATTTCCTCCTCCAGGAGATATATGAGTAGATGAGTGCTGAAGAGGGATCAGGGTAAAATGGGTATAAAGAACACATTAAGTACTGTGCAGAATGGCAGCTGAGGGTTCTCCAAAAAAATAATAATAATAATAAGAGAACTGTCAATACTTGAAGGAGATAATCACAAGTAAGAACATGCCGTGATCAAATCATATGCCCAAAGCGGCTGCTTTGACTTTTCCTTGAACACAAACTTCTAAGCGCGTTTCACAGAGGTGAATGACCTCTATTATTATGCTTCCATGTAATACCAGAATATTCATTCTTGTTTTGCTCAAAATACAGTGACATTGAAATCAATCAAAGGTGGTGAATGAAACATTCTAAAATATCTTATGGAAAAATAAATAGTATATGAACAATTTTATACAGATTTGTTATTGTTTATTAGCTCAGTTATGTCCGACTCTTTGAGATATCATGGATGGCAGCCCACTGGGCCCCTCTATCCATGGAATTTCCCAGGCAAGGATACTGGAGCAGGTTATTATTTTCTTCTCCAGGGGATCTTCCGGACCCAAGGATTGAATCTGAGTCTTCCACATTGTAGGCAGATTCTTTACCATCTGAGCCATCAGAGAAGCCCAATTAATTTAATCTAAAATTTAATTTTAGTCAGAAGGTAAAGGTCAGAATTCTCCCTTACTGAGAGCATCCTGGCCCCTAAGCATAGGATGACTGGTGTGGTGACAAATATACAAATCGTGACAATTAGGCTTAGTGACATACACCAGGACACTTAGTTATGTCACGTCATTAGGAAAAAGTCAATACTTACACATAAGCCCCAGAGCCACCAGCCCAACAACCATCCCCACGCATAAGACCAGCAGAGTCAAAGCCATCACACGCCACAAAGGGGAGGGAGCAGGTTCCACTGTGGGCATACAATAAAGATGTCAGAGGGCGGGCAGCATGGCATAGCTATGGGACAGCATCACCCCATCCCTGCCCTGTCAGGATTCTCCAAGTGATATAAACTGCTTCTTCCATCCATCTTGCCTTTGCTCCCATGGTGATCACCAACGGTAAACACAACCCACTCCATTCCCACTCCCACTGGGCTTCTCTCTGAGTCAGAATGTAACTAGTTGTTAAGGTCTTGTGTGTTTGTGTTTGTATTTGTCTTTGTTTTGTGCCCAGCCGTATAAACAATTGTGGTGATAAGGAGCAACTATAGAATCACACTCATTTGCTGACATCTTATAAAATGGAATTTCTGAATGTTCTCTTCTCTTATCCCCTAGATTTCTATTCCCTCCACATTTAACTCTGTAAACCTTAATATAATGTGCCCTGCTTGTATCCTTTGTTGTTTATGTGAAGTGTGTAGTGTTAGTCACTCAGTTGTGTCCAACTTTAAGGATGGTAGCCCACCAGGCTCTTCTGTCCATGGAATTCTCCAGGCAAGAATACTGGAGTGGATTGCCAGGCCCTCCTCCAGGGGATCTTCCCAACCCAGGGACTGAACCTGGATCTCCCACATTAAACGCAGACTTGACCAACTGAGTCAAGGCAAGACCTATGTTGTTTATATTCTAAGTAAATCTATCTGAGTTTATGCAAATACCACTTAAATGCTGTTGGGAAAAAAAGGTCATTCAGGAAAAGAAAACAAAACTATACATGCTATCACTAGTAGAAAAATGGACTCTAGGGTAGAACCATTTCAATAGTTCATTTGCAAGTTGCTAGCTCTGGGCGTTCTTACCTGAAGTCAGAGCTGGTTTTTGAGTTTTAATATTTAAGGTGACATATCCATCTTCATCCTGCATGGCTTTCCTTGGGCTGCAAGTGAGTTCAGTGTTCAGTGGCTTCACAAAATTTGTCCACTCTGATGATCTCAATGTCTACCCGCCTGTGATTCTTCTCTGTTTGCTAAGTTGGAGCCACATGAGTTGGGGCACATGTTTTTTTGTTTTTTGTTTCTTTCCAGGAAGCCCTTTGATAGCTTCTCAGAGATACATGGACCTTGAACACAAAAACACTAAAATAATAACTTGTGGTAAAGGAGTAGATATGGCATTTGTTTCCTGTTTCCTTAGCTTCCATTCTGAATCTTCCATCATGTATATCCTTTCCAAGAACAAAAGTTCATGTGTCATCTTAACCTCAGCAGAGTGCAAATCATGTTGTTTAAGCAGACTGGCTTCTGATGAAAATTCATAAATAAAATATCATCAGATAAAGAGTTTATCTCTCTGTGATAAATGAGTCTGATATAATTTGATCTAAGAAGAGCTATATTCGATGTTCCATGGTCTTGTGTTAGAATTTCTAATTATGGCCTAGAATTCTTCTGAATTATTGCATCTTTTTCATGTCAAAGTTTTTAAAAAATCAAGAAATCCACATGAGGCAGGATTTATATGGGTTAGGTTTATGCATCAAAGGAAAAAAATCTAATACAGTGAAATAAAACAAAATTGATATATTGTCTTTTAGTAATGTTTTCACTTTAAACCAGGATTCCCTGGTAGCTCAGATGGTGGGGGGGGGGGGGGGGGGGAAATCTGCCTGCAGTGCCGGAGACCCTGGTTTGATTCCCTGGGTTGGGAAGATACTGGGAGAAGGGAGTGGCAACCCACTCCAATATTCCTGCCTAGAGAATCCCACTGACAGACCATGGGGTCTCAAAGAGTCGGACACGACTGAGAGACTATCACACTTTCACTTTAAATTGCCAGTAATGATAACTTTAACCACAGGCTGAGTGTCTCTTGCTTGGATCTATGTTCCATGAGAATATATTTGCCTTTATTTGTATCTATCAAGTGTGGTTTTGTGGTGTTAGAAGTATGCTGGGTGAGTACAGACTCTCAGGGTCAAAGGAGGCCTGATAACATTAGTCTTAATTCTACTTCCTCTCTCTACATACCCCATAAATGCAAGCTGAATTACTCAGCAAAAATTAAGGAGAGAACTGCAGGAAAAAGTGGTAGATAAATGCTTTTCTTTTCCCTTCTCCAAAATCCAGAAGTTTGCAGATGTTTCTCAGTCACCCCACAAAGCCTGCCACTGACATTTTATTTCTACTTGCATATTTTTTCAGTAGGCTCTTGTTTACCTATTTTATGATAGTAGTGTATATATGTTCCATAACTTTTTCATATCTTTTTAAAATTCTTTTCTACTTGAGTAATGTTCCTTCTTCTCTTGGCTTAGGAAAGCACAGCTGAAGTTTTTATTCCAAATAGCCTGATGAGTTTTCATTTGGAATAAAAACCTTTGTTTAATATTTTAGAGATGGACTGTTACATAAATTACCTCTTTTTAAAAAGCCTTTATTGAATTTGTTACAATATTGCTTCTGGTTTGTTTTGGTAATGATGGATAGAGGACGTGTAAAAAAGAAAGAAAGAGAAGCCAGAAGGAGAAGAGGGAGTCAGAAAAGTGGAATAAGCATTATCCCTTATGGCAGAAAGTGAAGAGGTACTAAAAAGCCTCTTGATGAAAGTGAAAGTGGAGAGTGAAAAAGTTGGCTTAAAGCTCAACATTCAGAAAACGAAGATCATGGCATCTGGTCCCATCACTTCATGGGAAAATAGATAGGGAAACAGTGGAAAAAGTGTCAGGCTTCACTTTTTTGGACTCCAAAATCACTGCAGATGGTGACTGCAGCCATGAAATTAAAAGACGCTTACTCCTTGGAAGGAAAGTTATGACCAACCTAGATAGCATATTCAAAAGCAGAGACATTACTTTGCCAACAAAGGTGCGTCTAGTCAAGGCTATGGTTTTTCCTGTGGTCATGTATGGATGTGAGAGTTGGACTGTGAAGAAGGCTGAGCACCGAAGAATTGATGCTTTTGAACTGTGGTGTTGGAGAAGACTCTTGAGAGTCCCTTGGACTGCAAGGAGAGCCAACCAGTCCATTCTAAAGGAGATCAGCCCTGGGTGTTCTTTGGAAGGAATGAGGGTAAAGCTGAAACTCCAGTACTTTGGCCACCTGATGTGAAGAGTTGACTCATTGGAAAAGACTTTGATGCTGGGAGGGATTGGGGGCAGGAGGAGAAGGGGGCGACAGAGGATGAGATGGCTGGATGGCATCACCGACTCGATGGACATGAGTCTGAGTGAACTCCAGGAGTTGGTGATGGACAGGGAGGCCTGGCATGCTGTGATTCATGGGGTCGCAAAGAGTTGGACACGACTGAGAGACTGAACGGAACTGAAGTGAATAAGTTAAGTAATGCATAATTATCAGATGATAACTGTAACAGAGCTTTTGGTAACACACAAGAGAGAAAATGAAAGGGGGAAAATGTATTAGATCACCTTCACAACGCTGACTGAGATGTTCATCATGCACGTGTGTGCAAAATCCCTGTAAGTAAAAAGGTTAGATAATGGAATGTGCATGCTAAGTCACTTCAGTCATGTCCAACTCTTTGTGACCCCATGGACTGTAGCCCATCCGGCTCCTCTGTCTGTGGTTTCACCAGGCAAGAATACTGGAGTGGGTTGGCATGCCCTCCTCCACATCTTATCAAATGGAATAGACAAGATTTGAAGAAAAGGCACAGATTGCATAAGAAAAGAGAAGGAAAGGGGAAAGTTTATCCAAGGGGGCACACACCTGAAATAAAGCTAGTTAAGTCTGAAGGAGTATGCTGTGTTCTGTGATTGAGGGATGTGAACTGATTAAGCTTATTTGCATGAGAATTCATGTCATGGTATACTGGGATACAAGACATCTTATTAAAATCACTGCAAAACTTACATTTCATGGAAAGTTAACCAGTCAGTTGAATGTGTATCCACTGATCACTGTGTGTATGTCTTAAGCACTGTTCTATTTTCTGGGGGATCAAATGGTGAAAGAAACATACGAAAGTTGTGCTCTTATTCAGGTTATGTTCTAGGGGAGGGTGGTGAATGCAGATAGCAAAGAAGCAAAGAAAGGAAAGAGCTAGACTATTTCAGATATCATGAGGACTATGAAAAAAGTCTTATAATAGAGCCTTACTGGTGAGGCTTCTGGCAAACCCTGGTTGTGCTCATTTGAACTTGACTAGGGGACGGGGGAGTCTGATAGGCTGCCGTCTATGAGGTCGCATAGAGTCGGACACGACTGAAGCGACTTAGCAGCAGCCGCAGCAGCAGCAGAAGGGGGCTGGAGAATTGGGCAACTTTTTTCCATTTTTTAAACTGAAGTTCAGTTGATCTACAGTATTATTTTTTAAGGTGTAGAAAATGGAGATTCAATGTTTTTCTAGATTATACTTGTAATAAAGTTATTACAAATTGATGTCTATATTTTCCTATGCTGTACAATATACCCTTGTGATTCATCTATCTTATACATAGCAGTTTGTATCTCTTAGTCCCATACCTCTAATGTGCCTCTCCTCCCTGCCCCTTCCCTACTGGTAACCGTTAGTTTGTTCTCTTTATTTGCAGATGTGTTTCTATTTCATCATACACATTCATTTTAACTTTTAGATTGCATATACAAGCGATATCTTTTGATATTGGTGTCTCTCTGTCTGACTTATTTCACTAAGCATAAAACTTTCTAAGTCCATCCACAGTGTTGAAAATGGCAGAATTTTGTTCTTTTTTTTTGGCTGTAGTATTTCATTTTGTGTGTATATATACATGTATATATAATATGGTATATATATATATGCCACATACGTACCTAAATTGGAATGTATATATATGTATATATACACACACACACATACACATATATGTGTATATATACACACACCACATCTTTGGGCTTCCCTGGTGGCTTAGTGGTAAAGAATCCACCTGCATTGCTGGAGCTTTGACAGGTTCGGGCTCAATCCCTGAGTTGGGAAGATCCTCTGGAGAGGGAAACAGCAGCCACTCCAGTATTCTTGCCTGGAGAATCACATGGACAGAGAAGCCTGGTGGGCTACTGATGGGGTTGCAAAGATTTGGACACAACTGAAGCGACTTAACACACGCTCGCACCACATCTTTATTCATCTGTTGATTGACTCTTAGGTTGCTTCTGTATATTGGCTATTGTAAATACTACTGCTGTGAACATTGGAGTTCTATGTCTTTTCAAATTAGTGTTTTTGTTTTCTTCGATATATACCCGAGTGGAATTGCTGGATCATATGGTAGTTCTATTTTTTTAGTTTTCTGAGAAACCTCTGTACTGTTTTTTGAAGTGGCTTCACCAATTTACATTCCCACCACCGTGTAGGAGGACTCACTTCTCTCCACATCCTCACCAAAATTTCCTATTTGTGGTCTCTTTGTTGATAACCATTCTGAAAGGTGTGAGGTGATATCTCACTGTGGGTTTGATTTGTTATTTCCCCTGATGACTAGAGATGTTGAGCATTTTTCATGTGCTTGTTGGCCATCAGTGTATCTTCTTTGGAAAAATGTCTATTCAGGTCTATTCTGTCAATTTTTTAATCAAGTTGTCTCTTTTTAAATATTGAGTTGTATGAGCTCTTTATATACTTCGGCTATTAACCCCTTATCCATCACCAATATTTCTCAAGTATTTTCTCCCACTTAGTAGCTTGTCTTTTTGTTTTGTCACTGGTTTTCTTTGTTGTGCAAAAGGTTCCACTTTTAAGAGCATCCAGAATAATTTAAGGTTAATTCTGGTATAATAGTGATACCATTTGTTATTACTCCTATTTGCTTTAATTAATTACCCTTGTGGTAGATTTTACTCCAATTTTACAAATAAGAAAAAGAAGCACAGAGAATAAGGGACTTGCCAAAAGTCACTGGACTTTTGTAAATGCTTATCAAATGTTCTGGATTTGAATCAATCAGTCTGTCTTCATAGCCCTTTAGTTTAAGCAAAATATTTTATTACCTTGTTTGGATAAATATACATTAAAAAAAAATTCTTTCCTATATTCATCCTTTGGCTCCACCCAGTGGTCATTCTTTGTTACCGTTGCTTTTATCTTTTCTTTAGATCTGATAACCTCCAGTTTAATTTTCACTTTTGTCCATTCCTTTTTCTAAATAATTTTGAATTCATTCCTATTCTTCTCATTCTCTAGGCACTATCCAATATAGGTCCCTCTTTAAAAGCATACTCTGAAATAAGAATAATATATGGGAATGGAATGATCATGGAAGAATGAAACAAGAACACAATTTTCTGTCATGTAAACTCATTATTTCTTTTAATATATCCCAAGTGAACAATACTCCTATGTTTAATGCCTATGTTCCCTTATTTTCTGCAATGAATGTATTTTCTCACGGGTTTAATTCATCTGAAAGCAGCAGGGGAAGTCAAAGATGATTTTAAGTTTTTGGCTGAGAAACTGTTAAGTGTGAAGTTTTCATTTACCGAAATGGAGAAGTACAGTAAAACAGCTAGAAAAGGGCTGTTCATTTTTTTTATGTGTTCAGCCTGAAAATTCTATTTGAAATACGACTAGAATGACTGAGGAATTGAGTTTTTAATTTTAATTCATAGAAGTTTAAACTGTCATATGTGGCTAGTAACTACAGTAAAGAAAAGCATAGCTTTAATATATGATCACCATAATGAGTGACTAATTTGTGGGTGTGGTCAAGGTTATTGGAGGTAAATCCAGTATCTGAGCACACAGGGTATTGGAATTTCACCTACAAGAGCACTGAAATTACTGATGATCACGACAGGAATAGAGGTGAACAAGGAGATTTAAGACAGTCGAAAAATGGTGAAGAAATGAGGAGAAATGTCCTAGAAATTGTAGATGATTGCAACAAGCAGTGTTATTTGCTAGTATAATCTGGCACAAAGTGCTATTGAGAGGCAGGAATTATTTTTTTACTCATATTGATTTTATTTACTTATTTTGCTCTGTGCTGGTTCTTTGTTGCTGCATGGGCTTTTCTTTAGTCGTGGTGAGTAGGGGCAACTTTCTAGTTGCAGTGCACAGGTTTCTCAATGCAGCGGCTTCTTTTCTTGCGGAACGCAGGTTCTAGGGCACGAGGGTTTCAGGAGTTGCAGGACATGGGCTCAGTGGTTTTGGCTCCTGGGCTCTAGAGCGCAGGCTCAATAGTTGTGGCCCATGGGTTTAAGACATGTGGGATCTTCTTAAACTAGGGATCTAACCCATGTCTCCTTCGTTGGCAGGTGTATTCTTTACCACTGAGCCACCAGGGAAGGCAGAGATGCTGGAAATTTTTAAGGGAGAAAAGTATAGGCAGTAATTTCTAAAATCAATGAATAATAGATGATATAGCATTTAAGGACCATAATAGTAGAGTGTATATAGGATCAATCTTCATTATAGAAATAATTCAGAACCAGGTGAGATTCTTCATATTTGTTTTACCAAAGTATTGTTTCATGTAAGATAGTAAAAAATTAATTAGTTTTTAAGGGAACTTTAAGGCAAATGAAAGAATTGGGGAAATGAAAACAAGAACTCCATCTTTGCAAAATTTAATGAAATTCCAAAACAAAGAAAAACAACCTTGAGTTCTCCCTTTTTTTAATTGGTCAGCTAATATTTATTTATTATTATTTATTTATTTATGGCAATGCAGCTTGCAGAATTTTATTTCCCAGGATTTCAGTTCCCCAACCAAAGATGGAACCCAGGTCCACGGCAATGAAAGTTCCAAGTTTTAACCATGGGACTATCAGGCAATGCTCAAGTTCTCATTTTTGTAATTACTTGTTTGATTTAACTTTTGCTCATACTAATGGTCTGTGCCTTCACCTAATTTACCTAGAACAGAACATGAATGTAGATTTATTATTCATTTCCACATTCTTGACAGTGCGATTTAGAGCTGCCCCACGTTTCCCTGGTGGCTCAGAGGTTAGAGTGTCTGCCTCCAATGAGGGAGACTATGGTTCGATCCCTGGGTCGGGACGATCCCCTGGAGAAGGAAATGGTAACCCACTCCAGTATTCTTGCCTGGAGAATCCCATGGACGGAGAAGCCTGGTAGGCTACGGTCGGACACGACTGAGCGACTTCACTTTCTTTCACTTTCATGTCTTTTAGTTTGTTAGCTTGCTTTGGACTGAGCACTGCATAAGTTTGAAAAAAAATAAACAAGAAATATATGTACACTTATGTATTTAGAGATCATGCCAAAGTGTTACTGAATAATAATTTGTTGCATTTCTGCAGCTTGTTGGATATTAATTCATGCCCCTAAAGTGGTTGCCGTTCATTCTGGAGACATGTGACTAAGCTAATCTTCACACAGAGGTGAACCTTGAGACCTTTCAAACCACTTCCCCAGTCATGTGAAAACAAAAACCTAACCCACATTCTCTTCCTGAGTACAGTTACCTAATACCCCAAAGGAAGCCTTTAGAAATGATTTCTTTGTTTCCTTCCTCATGTATAGTCTCCAAATATCTGTAGAGTTTTGTGTTTGTTGCTTTACCAAATTACACAGAAACAACAGCTTAAACAATACAAGTTTATCGTCTCACAGTTCTGTAGGTTAGAATGCCAACCCCGATCTCGGTAAAGTCAAGGCTGAACTGCGCTCCTTCTGAATGTTCTGTGGGAAGAATCCATTTCCTCGAGTTTTTATCCTTTAGCTTCTAAGCTTCTTTGTATTCCTTGGCACCTGGCCCCTTTTCTGTGTATTCACCCAGAAACGTTATATCTCTCTGACCCTTCTTTGGGTCTCACGTCTCTCTGATCACATCTAGGAATGGTTCCCCACTTTCCTAGGATTAAATTGGGAGCACTCAGAATGCAAACTGATGCAGCCAGTATGGAGAACAGTATGGAGGTTCCTTAAAAAACTAAAACAGAGCTATCATATAACTCTGCAATGCTACTCCTGAGCATGTATCCAGAAAAAAAAAAAAAAACAAAAAAAAACATGATCTGAAAGGATCCATGCACTCCAATGTTCATTGCAGCACTGTTTACAGTAGTCAAGACATGGAAGCAACCTAAATGTCTATCAGCAGAGGAATGGTTAAAGAAGATGTGGTACATTTATATAATGGAATTTTCAGTTCAGTTCAGTTGCTCAGTCGTGTCCGACTCTTTGTGACCCCATGAACCGCAGCAAGCCAGGCCTCCCTGTTCATCACCAATTCCCAGAGTTTACCCAAACCCATGTCCATTGAGTCAGTGATGCCATCCAACCATCTCATCCTCTGTCGTCCCCTTCTCCTCCTGCCCTCAATCTTTCCCAGCATCAGGGTCTTTTCAAATGACTCAGCTCTTTGCATCAGGTGGCCAAACTATTGGAGTTTCAGCTTCAACATCAGTCCTTCCAATGAATATTCAGGACTGATTTCCTTTAGGATAGACTGGTTGGATCTCTGTGCAGTCCAAGGGACTCTCAAGAGTCTTCTCCAACACTACAGTTCAAAAGCATCAATTCTTTGGTGCTCAGTTTTCTTTATAGTCCAACTCTCACATCCATACATGATTACTGGAAAAACAATAGCCTTGACTAGACGAAGTTTTGTTGGCAAAGTAATGTCTCTGCTTTTTAATATGCTGTCTAGGTGGGTCATAACTTTCCTTCCAAGGACTAAGCATCTTTTAATTTCATGGCTGCACTCACCATCTGCAGTGATTTTGGAGACCAGAAAAATAAAGTCAGCCACTGTTTCCACTGTTTCCCCATCTTGCCATGATCTTAGTTTTCTGAATGTTGAGTTTTAAGCCAACTTTTTCACTCTCCTCTTTCACTTTCATCAAGAGGTTCTTTAGTTCTTCTTCATTTTCTGCCATAAGCGTGGTGTCATCTGCATATCTGAAGTTATTGATGTTTCTCCTGGCAATCTTGATTCCAGCTTGTGCTTCTTCCAGCCCAGCGTTTCTCATGATGTACTCTGCATATGAGTTAAATAAGCAGGGTGACAATATACAGCCTTGACATACTCCTTTTCCTATTTGGAACCAGTATGCTGTTCTGCGTCCAGTTCTAACTGTTGCTTCCTGACCTGTATACAGGTTTCTCAGGAGGCAGATCAGGTGGTCTGGTATTCCCATCTCTTGAAGAATTTTCCACAGTTTATTGTGATCCACACAGTCAAAGGTTTTGGCATAGTCAATAAAGCAGAAATCAATGTTTTTCTGGAACTCTCTCGTTTTTTTGATGATCCAGAGAATGTTGGCAATTTGATCTCTGGTTCCTCTGCCTTTTCTAAAACCAGCTTGAACATCTGGAAGTTCATGGTTCACATATTGCTGAAGCCTGCCTTGGAGAATTTTGAGCATTACTTTACTAGCGTGTGAAATGAGTGCAATTGTGTGGTAGTTTGAGCATTCTTTGGCATTGCCTTTCCTTGGGACTGGAATGAAAACTGACCTTTTCCAGTCCTGTGGTTACTGCTAAGTTTTCCAAATTTTCTGACATACTGAGTACAGTACTTTTACAGCATAATCCTTTCTCTCAGAATGAAATAATGCTATTTTCAGCAACGTAGTTGGACCTAGACATTGTTATACTGAGCGAAGTAAGTCAGGCAGAGAAGGAGAAATATCATGTGGCATCCTTATATGCAGAGTCTGAAAAGAAATGATACAAGTAAACTTACTTACTAAACAGAAAGAAATTCACAGAGAATGAACTTATAGTTGCCTGTATACACTACTATATTCAAAATGGATAACCAACAGGGACCTACTGTGTAGCACATGGAACTCTGCCCAATGTTATATGGCAGACTGGATGGGAGGAGAGTTTAGGGGAGAATGGATAGTGTATATATATGTATGGTTGAGTCCCTTCAATGTCCACCTGAAACTGTCACAGCATTGTTATTTGGCTATGCATGCATGCTAAGTTGCTTCAGTCATATCCGAGTCTTTGTGACCCTATGGACTGTGGCCCACCAGACTTCTCTGTCCATGGGATTCTCCAGGTAAGAACACTGGAGTGGATTGCCATGCCCTCCTCCAAGGGATCTTACAGATATATGGATTGAACCCATGTTTCCTGAGGCTCCTGCATTGCAGACAGATTATTTACTGCTGAGCCACTGGGCGGGTGGGGGGTTCGGAATTCTGCAGGCTGGACTGGAGTGGGTTGCCATTCCCTTCTCCAGGGCATCTTCCTAACCCAGGAATTGAACATGGGTCTCTTGCATTGCAGGCAGACTGTCTGAGCCACCAGGGAAGCCCAATCGGCTATTCCCCAATACAAAATAAATAGTTAAAATTTAGGACCACCCAGATAATACAGGATAATTTCCTCTCTCAAAAATTCGTTATCTTAATCACATTTGAAATGTCCCTTTTGCCATGTAAACTACCCTATTTAAAGGTTCTGAGGACTAGAATGCAGACATCTTTTGGGGGCTTTTCTTCTGCCTACCACAGGTTCTTAACAACAATTTACTTTCTTGTATAAATGAGAATGTTTTAAAAAGTTTGATGGGATTGGAAATACACAGTCCTCTAAGAACTGTTAAATCTGATGATTGTTGCTACTAAATGACAAATCACACATGTGGTGTGCTATTTTTTCTCATATTCACCCCCAAAAAACAGCCAGAATGCTTTCTATATAAATTGTCAGCTCTTTATTGCTCATTGGGGTATTGCTGAAACCTATAGTCCCAGCTGTGGATTAACTTCAGTTTTTGTGCAGTTGGTTTATTTCAGTTTTATTGGAAACACTTTTTCAGAGCATTTTTAGGCCTAAGAAAAGATATAGGTTGGTTATTTCATCAATTTTTTTTTAATGAAATGTTAAGTAAATTGTAGCTGAAAGAGAAACCCTCGAGAGGCATAAAAACACACTGACCATTTCCCCATTATCAGTGTTCCTTATGAATATCCAGCACTACCCATCCCTGTGGTTTCCCCAAACTCTATCTTCTGATTTTTTGTACCTAGAAGACCACGTTTTCTATAGGAATTTCACCTGTCCCTCAACAATGACTGTGGGCTGCCGTTGGGCTAAAATCCAAGCAAGCAAACACATTAAAAACAGAAACAAAAGCATTTTCCCATGGGCCAGCCTCATTCTGTCCCTAACCTGCCTGCTTTTTTCACTCTCCTAAGCATCAAGCAATCATTTTAAAAATCTTGTTCTAAGTGTTAGCTATTATATAAAGGAGCATTATTCTGTTAAGAACATAGTCATGTAGGAAGGAAACTCCCATATAATGTCCCATTTCAATAGCTGTTCATTTTTCCTCTGAGCCTATTGCCAACACCAGCTGTCGGTCTGTCTCTCACCAACATTTTTTTTTCTTTAATCAGCAGCCATATATGAGTGGTTTTCAACTGTACAGCTCTTCCTGTCTTGGTATGTGTAATTACAGAGCTCTTGCTGTCTTATGTGTGTCTCCTTGATATCCCATATGAGTGAGGGTAAACCAAGATCCAGGACTTCACTGATGGTTTAGTGGTCAAGACTCTGCAGTTCTACTGCAGGGGGACATGGATTCAATTCCTGGTCAGGGAACTAAGATCTCACATGCACAAAGCACTTCCAAAATATATTTTTTTAAAGAGCAAGTAAATCAGATTCACAGGATTAGCTGACCTTAGACACAAGTGAAGAGGACAACCTGTGTCATTATTAAGACACTCAGAGAAGCCTGAAATGGAAACATTCAGTCCCCAGGCTCTGTGCTGAGAATCATGGGAACTTCCCCACAAAGCCATCATCCCTGCTCCACTTCCAAGTATCCCTTCTTTGTTTCAGCAAGAAACAATGCTGAAGGAGCAGTGAGTTGAGATCTATAGTATTTTGATTGCTAAAGGCAACAGTTGCTTTGTCTCACTTTTTCTGCAGAAAAACTGGTCTTCATTCCGTCCTGATGGGGGGATGGTGGGATGTGTCTTGTGTCAGTTGGGTGTGGACATAAGAACTCCCAGCCTTGCAAAGAACATTGTGTTCCCGGGTCTGATGATATTGAAACATTAATTACCCAAAGAGCAGAGCTTTCTTCTACAATGTCTGAAGACGTGACCTATGCGACACTCACATTTCAGGATTCTGTTGCAGCAGGAAATAATCAGGATAGAAACAACCTAAGAAAAAGAGGTAAGGGTTCAGAGATGGCAAGATGTGATCTTGGGGGATGGACACATGTTAGATACCCTGAGGTGCTGGCTTTGACATTGATGCTGTTTGAGAAGTCTGCTTTGGAATTTTCAAAATGGAGGCAAAGTTGGAGAAATTTTTGGTAGAGTGGTGTGCTTTACATTGAGGAGGAAATATGTGGCTTCCAGGACTTTTTAAAATTGGGAAATATTGCTGTGTGTCACCAAGCTCTGTGTTATAGTGAATTATTTCAGCTGAAGATGCCAGAGATTGAGTTTGGGGACTGAGATTTCTTTTTATAAATGTAGTCCTTGATGTTTATACCTCGTGAGAGATGCCAAGGGAAATATCCTTTTACAATCCAGTTTGGAAACTTCTAAACTAGAGAAGTCAGAGGGATTTTTTTTTTTTTTTTTTTTTGTAGAGTTATCTGAACTTTATCTGAAAAGATAAACTGGAGGATGAGTGAGGTAAAAATAGACAAGAGCTTGCTTCTGTCTTATAAGTACTTACAAATTTTCAAAGGGAAGTTGAAATTCCCAGTATAATTAGTCATGCTGAATCAATGTTGATATGTGTATAGTATTTTATATACACGATATCATGCTTTCATCAAACTAAAATTATGAAAGACATGGAACAATAGTAGTACTTTCTCTGAAGTATTAGTGACAAAACTGAGCTGAAAAACATTAAATGACTTAACCAAATTCATGCAATTGTTACGTGGTAGAGTTGAGACTCAGTTCTTATCCTCTGCTCATTCTCTCGTACCAAATGGAAAGAAATAGCTGTTTCTGTGATCAGGAATCCAATTTAATGAATCAGACTACATCCTTTACATTCAGGAATCTGCTGATGGTTTAGGACAGTTTGTTGTCCTGAGTCATCTACAACATTCTCCTGCTTTTTAGCTTTGTTTTCATTTTAAGCATGTATGTGTATATATGTGTATGTGCGGTTTTGGGGATGAGATACAAAAAGATGATAGGATAGATTTTTCATGTGTCTAATAAAAGTGGTTATGCATTTATGTTTTGTTGTTAAAAAAATCTAATACTTGAGAAAAAGGGAGTGGTGAATATGGTGCATATGTCAGGGCACCTGGAGATTGCCTTCATCTATCTGAGACACTAAGCTAGATGCCCCTGGATCCAGAATTAAGGAATAGGAAGGTGAGGTAAGTATAAAAACTATATATATATAATATATATACATACATATACATATATGTATACATACATATATATAGGTAAGATATTACATTTTGAAGAGTTATCCTCTGGCTTTGTGGTCTGTTCTGCTGTTGGTAGGTTATCTTGTATATTCACTCATTCTCTCGTTCAGTATCAATTCATTATCTACTAGGTGAAAAATAGTACACATAGTAGATATAGGCAGAATTCACAAAACACCTGCCTTGTGGAGGTTTGCAGTTCTAAGGGTTTCTTCCATTGTCGAGATCATCAGAGGATTTTCCACAATATCTCATTCATGAATTCAGTCATCTTGAAGAAGAAATATGTGTGGTGATGTAAAACAAAAGCCTGAAAATTAGGAGACTCTTAAAGCAACGGAGGATGGTGGAGAAAAAAAAAATGGAGAACTGTGGCAGGGCCCTTGTTTTGTATCATTTTAGATATTTTGGAGATAGAGGATTTGAAGAAGCAAGAGAGAAATTTTAATATCTGGATGGTTGTTAAGTAGGAGAAGTAAACAACTCAATGTGTAACAACCACAAGGCAGTTCTGTTTGCTAATCTTTGTGTTGGCTTTTTTCAGGGTATCCAGCTCCATCCTCTATATGGCGTCAGGCTGCCCTGGGTCTGCTAACTCTTTGTGTGATGCTGCTGATTGGGCTGGTGACCTTAGGAATTATGTGTAAGTGTGCTTGCATCAAACTCAGGGCAAGGGGTTAGGAAATATAGCTGTAAACTATATAAATTTAGATTGGATTATATTAATATGATGGGTGCTAGCATCATAAACCCTTTAATACTTTCTGCCACCTCAGCTATCTCTCATTCTCTATGCCTCCAAGATAAACCTGAAAATTATGTACTTCATTGTTATGAGGATTTTGCCCTGAATACATGGTTTTCTCTTGACAAACTAGACTATGAAGACAATTTTTATTTTTCTATTCTTTTTTCTTTTTTTTTTTTCTAATTTTATTTTATTTTTAAACTTTACATAATTGTATTAGTTTTGCCAAATATCAAAATGAATCCGCCACAGGTATACATGTGTTCCCCATCCTGAACCCTCCTCCCTCCTCCCTCCCCATACCATCCCTCTGGGACGTCCCAGTACACCAGCCCCAAGCATCCAGCATCGTGCATCGAACCTGGACTGGCAACTCGTTTCCTACATGATATTTTACATGTTTCATTGCCATTCTCCCAAATCTTCCCACCCTCTCCCTCTCCCACAGAGTCCATAAGACTGTTCTATACATCAGTGTCTCTTTTGCTGTCTCGTACACCGGGTTATTGTTACCATCTTTCTAAATTCCATATATATGCATTAGTATACTGTATTTATGTTTTTCCTTCTGGCTTACTTCACTCTGTATAATAGGCTCCAGTTTCATCCACCTCATTAGAACTGATTCAAATGTATTCTTTTTAATGGCTGAGTAATACTCCATTGTGTATACGTACCACAGCTTTCTTATCCATTCATCTGCTGATGGACATCTAGGTTGCTTCCATGTCCTGGCTATTATAAACAGTGCTGCGATGAACATTGGGGTACATGTGTCTCTTTCCCTTCTGGTTTCCTCAGTGTGTATGCCCAACAGTGGGGTTGCTGGATCATAAGGCAGTTCTATTTCCAGTTTTTTAAGAAATCTCCACACTGTTCTCCATAGTGGCTGTACTAGTTTGCATTCCCACCAACGGTGTAAGAGGGTTCCCTTTTCTCCACACCCTCTCCAGCATTTATTGCTTGTAGACTTTTGGATCGCAGCCATTCTGACTGGTGTGAAATGGTACCTCATAGTGGTTTTGATTTGCATTTCTCTGATAATGAGTGATGTTGAGCATCTTTTCATGTGTTTGTTAGCCATCTGTATGTCTTCTTTGGAGAAATGTCTATTTAGTTCTTTGGCCCATTTTTTGATTGGGTCGTTTATTTTTCTGGAGTTGAGCTGTAGGAGTTGCTTGTATATTTCTGAGATTAGTTGTTTGTCGGTTGCTTCATTTGCTATTATTTTCTCCCATTCTGAAGGCTGTCTTTTCACCTTGCTAATAGTTTCCTTTGATGTGCAGTGCAGAAGCTTTTAAGGTTAATTAGGTCCCATTTGTTTATTTTTGCTTTTATTTCCAATATTCTGGGAGGTGGGTCATAGAGGATCCTGCTGTGATGTATGTCGGAGAGAGTTGAAATAAAAAGGCATCAGTTGTGTTTTTTCCGTGATACCTGATTAGAGACTACTAATAAATATTAAACCTAAGCAATGTTTCTGTGTTAAGAGAATTATCTACAGCTGTCATAAAGAATGGAAGGATATATATGAGTTTGTCTTCTGTCTTGGAGTTTTGCAGATGTCCAGCGAAATTAACTCAGATTCAGACAAACTGACTCAACTCCAGAAAATCATCCACCAACAGCAGGACAACTTATCCCAGCAGCTGAGCAAGTACAGGAACTTTCCTGTGGAGGAGGAATTTCTCAAATCACAAATCTCCAGTCTATTGAAGAGGCAGGGACAAATGGCCATCAAACTCTGCCAAGAGCTAATCATTCATACTTCAGGTAATCAGGATTTGCTGACCAGTCAGATCAAATCTGTTGCTCTGGTTTAGATTGATGATGTGCAGCACATCAGAATACGAGAGGGTGTTACCAATGACTTCTAATGATGCTGCCATAAATTTACAGAAGACCAGGGAAGATAAAAAGTTTTTCTCTTTTTTTTTTAAACATGGAGGTGAATTTGGGAAACATCTTGGGATGATATTAATCTGGATATTTCAGCTCCTCATTTTATGAACTATTTTTAGGTGATCTTGTTGTTATAAGGAATTAAAAAATATAACTGGTATTTCTGGGGCCAGAAGACTGAGCCCTGAAAAGAGTATTTCAGTTACCATTGTCCCAACACATAATATTGGATGACTTTATTTCCAGGGGCTCCTAAAGCGGTTTGTTTTTAGGGTTGCTGGTTTTGAAGCCCTATTGTCAATTTGAATGATTTATTTTCCAGGTCCTGGTCTCTCCAAAGTTGTTGAGTTTATGCTACTGGGTGTAATTTCTTTTTCAGACCACAAATGCAATCCTTGTCCTAAGACCTGGAAATGGTACCAAACCAGCTGCTATTATTTTGCAGTAAATGAGGAAAAAACCTGGCCTAACAGTAGAAAAAACTGCATGGACAAGAACTCCACGCTGGTGAAGATAGACAGCCTAGAAGAAAAGGTCAGGTTGAATCTCCTTCCCTGGTTAGAGAAATTATTCATGTATTTGAAAGTAAATAGAATTTCTGAATCACATGGTAGGAATTCAGTGCATTTTGAGTAAGAATTGGGCTTCCCTGGTAGCTCAGCTGGTAAGGAATATGCCTGCAATGCAGGAGACCCCCAGTTGATTCCTGGGTTGGGAAGATTCCCTGGAGAATGGAATGGCAACCCACTCCAGTATCTGGCCTGGAGAATTCCAGGTCACAAAAGAGTCGGACACAACTGAGGGTCTCAAAGAGGGACATGACTGAGCAACTTTCACTTTCACTTTTCACATGAATTCGATGAATGGTCCCATCTCTCTTACTTCAGCAAACAGGAATGTGCCCCTCACAGAACTTTTTCCTGTTTTCTCTTTCAGGATTTTCTGAGGTCACAACCATTACCCAAGTTTCCTTTCTTCTGGTTGGGACTATCTTGGGACCCATCTGGCAGAAGTTGGCTTTGGGAGGATAGCTCTAGACCCTCTCCATCCTTGTAAGTCTCTAATTATTGGGGAAAGAAACAAGCAAAAGATATTAAAAATGGAATGTAAAGAAAATAAATGTGAATTATAAGAATTATACATCTAGATACAAAAAAGTACAACCTCCAACAAGAAGAGAGCTTCATTAATAGAGATGGAAATGAGGAGGACTTCATTTCATGTGTGAGATAAATTCATGGCAGGACACTGAATTCCATCTATTAGTTTAAGCTTATTTCTCTATTTAACAAACACAAGTAATACTTATGATGTTCAAACTATTATTATCCCTATGATAAAAGCACTGTTATATTCCCATTTTATAGATTAAAAAATTATCATAGAGTAAACAAAAGTGTACACATCGCAAGTAAGATTTAGTGAGCTAAGCCTTGAAGTGAGAAAAGAATATTATAGTGTAGTACAGATCATTTGAATAAAAGCAGTCCAGGGCACATGGAAGATTTAGACATGATCATCATTTTCTGATGTCATTACTTAAGAGTTATCATCAATTCTTTAGCAGAAGAACTAGGAACCAATATCAGAACTACATCTATGTTGTCATTCATTTCCTCTAACCCCTGTTTTATTCTCTTTTCACTCCCCACGTATGTATAAATATATACAAAATGATATTTGTACATAGTAAAATGTAACGTATTTTTATACAGAATGTGATTGTATTTTTCTGTTTTTCTTCAGAAAGTTCCAGAGTAAAGGAATTCTAGTTCTTTTAATGTATAATCTGCATGGGGTAGTTTCTATCATGTTATGGAGAAAATAGAAATTCTCAACTCCTGATTTAAGCTTACTTCTTAAATAATTCTATCTGAGATCATGAGTAATTGGAAATTTTTAAAAACTCAAATATGCAAGCTTTAGGGATTTTTATGGTTGCTGGCCACAGAAGTCCTTCAACATTCACACGCATGAGTTTCATTGTCAGGGAAGCTGAAAACAATGAATTGTGGTCGATTCAAAGGTGATATTTGTAATTAATTTAAAATTGATTCTTTTTCAGATTTAGTGCTTATGAATATGCTCAGATCAATGAATCCAAGGGATGTGCCTATTTTCAAAATGGGAATATTTATATATCCCGCTGCAGTGCTGAAATTTCTTGGATTTGCGAGAAGACAGCTGCATTAGTGAAGATTGAAGACTTGGATTAATATGCTTCCTCCAAGATGTAAGGGACTTATGATTAAGGTGATATGAGGAAGGAAAGAGCTTTACTATTAAAGGGAAAAAAAAAAAAAAAACAGATTAAATAGTGACTGTCTGTATATTTAAACCATCAGGCAACAGGCAAATAAACTTGCTACACAGAACACATTACATGTCATTGTCTGATGCCTTCTGATCTGATGTTCTTGTTATTTCATCTCAAGGTCACTGGAAACCTACAGGAACGGCTGTTCTATGACCATCTTCAATCTCAGACTCATTTCACTCAATTTCCTTTCTTTCAAATAACAGACTTTTCTTGCTTTGTTGTTAAATATGCCCAAGTGAACAGGGGCGATGTGTAAATATTTAACAGCCAGAACTGAGACAGGCCACAGCAGTGGAACAAGGTCCAGGAAACCCTGTTGTGACAGTTGCTGATTCATGTAGAAATCTGGGGGATCCTGGAGAAGGGATGGGCTTCCTAGGTGGCTCAGTGGTAAAGAATCCAGCTGCCAATGCAGGAGACAGAGGTTCGATCCCTGGGTCGGAAAGATTCCCTGGAGAAGGAAATGGCAATCCACTCCAGTAGTCTTGCCTCATAGTTCAAGTAAACAGGTTTACTAATTCTCATATAAGACTGAAATGGAAGTCTCATATACACAGATTTAAAAAGCAACTTTATCATTTCTTTTTAAAAGTAGCCTACTGTCACTGTCATTCCCAGAAAGATAAAATTATTCATTGAAGGTCAAAAACTCTGCACTTGACCTCCATACACTGGCTTTTTCTTTATTCTCATGGGAAAGCTAGTTTCTTCTATTGTTCCTCTCCAGAGAAATATCTGCTATTAATAATTTTGATATCTTTGTTGGCTAGTTTGTTTGCAAAAAGAGGTTACAGTTCTTTTCCTTGAAATCTTGTGTCTTTTAATTTTTATTTCGTGGACTCTCTTTCATATTCACTAAAAATTACTATTTTTGTTTCTGACCTTGGAGTGACTCTGAAATTTGATCAGATTCTATTGCTCATAGTCCTCTCCCTGCTGGCCTGCTATCATCATGTTATCCCTGGCAGCCTCTACAGCGTAGGAGTAAATCCAGAGGTTTTCTTGAGGATATATTAGCTTCTTGTGTCAGAATAGTTTATCCCTCATTGCTTTTTATGATAGCTTGGCATATGAGACACAGTGTGTCTCAAGAATCTCAACCAGTCTCTCTCTCTCTGTCTACTATATCTTTTTCTCCTGCCCTGGTTAGAACTCCTGGGAGCTATTACACGCACACACACACACACACACACACTGCCTTGGGAGAGCCCAATTTTGTATTTATTTTGGATAACTCTTTCCTCATTGAATAATTACATGATTTCCAAACCTGTCTTCACACCAGATTTATGTGGAGAGTCCCCTTAGAACTTTACATTTATTGATTTATTTGTTTCTCACAATAACCCTAGGGCCTCCTGGGTGGCACTAGCGGTAAAGAACCTGTCTGCCAACACAGGAGATACGGGTTTGATCCCTGGGTCTGCAAGATCCCCTGGAGATGGCAATGGTAATCCGCTTCAGTATTTTTGCCTGCGAAAATCCATAGACAGAGGAGCCTGATGGGCTACAGTCCATGGGGTTGCAGAAGAGTCAGACACAACTCAGCAACTAAATAACAACAACTCAGTGAAGGAAGTATCCCATGTAGAAATTGTTTTTTGGAAAATGTTTGACATAACTTAGTCTATTCACTGGAGAAGGCAATGGCGCCCCACTCCAGTACTCTTGCCTGGAAAATCTCATGGACAGAGGAGCCTGGTAGGCTGCAGTCCATGGGGTCGCTAAGAGTCGGACATGACTGAGCGACTTCACTTTCACTTTTCACTTTCATGCATTGGAGAAGGAAATGGCAACCCACTCCAGTGTTCTTTTTTTTTTTTTTTTTTTTTAATATGAAAAGGTACGTAGTTGCTTTATTCATAATCATCCAAAACAAGAAACAACCAGAATATCTTTCAACTGGGAATGGATAAGCAGGCTGTGGTACATTCACACAAAGGAATACTATTCAGCAATTTTAAAGGATCTGATATTGACACAAGAAACAATCTGAATGTGTCTAAAATGCATTCTGCTAAGTGGCTACATACTGAATAATTCCATTTACATGGGAAAAGGCATAATTACAGAACAGAAAACAAATCTGTGGCTGCCTGGGCTGGGAGTGGGTGGAGGGCTTGATTTCTTTGGTTAAGGAACTGGTTATAGTTACAAAAACAGACACAGAATTTGTCAAAATTCACAGACTATAGACTAGAAGGGGCGCAATTTACTGTCTATAATTAAACCTTAAAAATGAGAAAAGTAAAAAAATCAGGGAGTGATAAAGAAAGGGCTTTGGGTGGAAAGAGAGTAGTTAAAAGAAGTACTGTCGAATGAGCAGGAGAAAGGAGGTGGGAAGAGGACAGTAGAGGAGGAGGAAATGCTGCCTAGTATGCATTTGAAAAGTGAACAGGACTCTTCCAGGTGGGCAAGGGTGGGGAGAGCATCATCGTCCCAGGTGATGTGACTCGCAAAGGCACAGATCTGTGAGTCTGCAGTGTGGGTACAGGGTTGCCACCAGCATAAACAGTTGAGCCTCAGGAAGAAGGTGAGAGGGGATAGATCATGGTAGGCCTTAGTGGTTTTGGCCAAGGGTTTGGAACTTTTTTTTAATTTAATTTTATTTAACTTTACAATATTGTATTGGTTTTGCCATATATCAAAATGAATCTGCCACAGGTATACATGTGTTCCCCATCCTGAACCCTCCTCCCTCCTCCCTCCCCATACCATCCCTCTGGGTCTTCCCAGTGCACCAGCCCCAAGCATCTAGTATTGTGCATCGAACCTGGACTGGCGACTCGTTTCATATATGATATTACACATGTTTCAATGCCATTCTCCCAAATCATCCCACCCTCTCCCTCTCCCACAGAGTCCAAAAGACTGTTCTATACATCAGTGTCTCTTTTGCTGTCTCGTATACAGGGTTATTGTTACCATCTTTCTAAATTCCATATATATGCGTTACTATACTGTATTGGTGTTTTTCTTTCTGGCTTACTTCACTCTGTATAATAGGCTCCAGTTTCATCCACCTCATTAGAACTGATTCAAATGTATTCTTTTTAATGGCTGAGTAATACTCCATTGTGTATATGTACCACTGCTTTCTTTTTTTTTTTATAATTTTATTTTTAAACTTTACAATATTGTATTAGTTTTGCCAAATATCGAAATGAATCCACCACAGGTATACCCGCGTTCCCCATCCTGAACCCTCCACCCTCCTCCCTCCCCTCCCCTCCCTCTGGGTCGTCCCTGTGCACCAGCCCCAAGCATCCAGTACCGTGCATCGAACCTGGACTGGCGACTCGTTTCATACATGATATTATACATGTTTCAATGCTATTTTCCCAAATCTCCCCACCCTCTCCCTCTCCCACAGAGTCCGTAAGACTGATCTATACATTGGTGTCTCTTTTGCTGTCTCGTACACAGGGTTATTGTTTCCATCTTTCTAAATTCCATATATATGCGTTAGTATACTGTATTGGTGTTTTTCTTTCTGGCTTACTTCACTCTGTATAATAGGTTCCAGTTTCATCCATCTCATTAGAACTGATTCAAATGTATTCTTTTTAATGGCTGAGTAATACTCCATTGTGTATATGTACCACTGCTTTCTTATCCATTCATCTGCTGATGGGCATCTAGGTTGCTTCCATGTCCTGGCTATTATAAACAGTGCTGCGATGAACATTGGGGTACACGTGTCTCTTTCAATTCTGGTTTCCTCAGTGTGTATGCCCAGCAGTGGGATTGCTGGATCATAAGCAGTTCTATTTCCAGTTTTTTAAGGAATCTCCACACTGTTCTCCATACTGTACTAGTATGCATTCCCACCAACAGTGTAAGAGGGTTCCCTTTTCTCCACACCCTCTCCAGCATTTATTGCTTGTAGACTTTTGGATTGCAGCCATTCTGACTGGCCTGAAATGGTACCTCATAGTGGTTTTGATTTGCATTTCTCTGATAATGAGTGATGTTGAGCATCTTTTCATGTGTTTGTTAGCCATCTGTATGTGTTCTTTGGAGAAATGTCTATTTAGTTCTTTGGCCCACTTTTTGACTGGGTCATTTATTTTTCTGGAATTGAGGTGTAGGAGTTGCTTGTATATTTTTGAGATTAGTTGTTTGTCAGTTGCTTCATTTGCTATTATTTTCTCCCATTCTGAAGGCTGTCTTTTCACCTTGCTAATAGTTTCCTTTGTTGTGCAGAAGCTTTTAAGTTTAATTAGGTCTCATTTATTTATTTTTGCTTTTATTTCCAATATTCTGGGAGGTGGGTCATAGAGGATCCTACTGTGATGTATGTCGGTGAGTGTTTTGCCTATGTTTTTCTCTAGGAGTTTTATAGTTTCTGGTCTTATGTTTAGATCTTTAATCCATTTTGAGTTTATTTTTGTGTATGGTGTTAGAAAGTGCTCTAGTTTCATTGTTTTACAAGTGATTGACCAGTTTTCCCATCACCACTTGTTAAAGAGATTGTCTTTAATCCATTGTATATTCTTGCCTCCTTTGTCAAAGATAAGGTGTCCATACCTGTGTGGATTTATCTCTGGGCTTTCTATTTTGTTCCATTGATCTATATTTCTGTCTTTGTGCCAGTACTATACTGTCTTGATGACTGTGGCTTTGTAGTAGAGCCTGAAGTCAGGCAGGTTGATTCCTCCAGTTCCATTCTTCTTTCTCAAGATAGCTTTGGCTATTCGAGGTTTTTTGTATTTCCATACAAATTATGAAATTATTTGTTGTAGCTCTGTGAAGAATACTGTTGGTAGCTTGATAGGGATTGCATTGAATCTATAATCTGCTTTGGGTAGTATACTCATTTTCACTGACATGGTATATTTCTCCATCTATTAGTGTCCTCTTTGATTTCTTTCACCAGTGTTTTATAGTTTTCTCTATATAGGTCTTTAGTTTCTTTAGGTAGATATATTCCTAAGTATTTTATTCTTTTTGTTGCAATGGTGAATGGAATTGTTTCCTTAATTTATCTTTCTATTTTCTCATTATTAGTGTATAGGAATGCAAGGGATTTCTGTGTGTTGATTTTATATACTGCAACTTTACTATATTCATTGATTAGTTCTAGTAATTTTCTGGTGGAGTCTTTAGGGTTTTCTATGTAGAGGATCATGTCATCCGCCAACAGTGAGAGTTTTACTTCTTCTTTTCCAATTTGGATTCCTTTTATTTCTTTTTCTGCTCTGACTGCTGTAGCCAAAACTTCCAAAACTATGTTGAATAGTAGTGGTGAAAGTGGGCACCCTTGTCTTGTTCCTGACTTTAGGAGAAATGCTTCCACTTTTTCACCATTGAGGATAATGTTTGCTGTGGGTTTGTCATATATAGCTTTTATTATGTTGAGGTATATTCCTTCTATTCCTGCTTTCTGGAGAGTTTTATCATAAATGGATGTTGAATTTTGTCAAAGGCTTTCTCTGCATTTATTGAGATAATCATATGGTTTTTATTTTTCAATTTGTTAATGTGGTGTATTACATTGATTGATTTGTGGATATTGAAGAATCCTTGCATCCCTGGGATAAAGCCCACTTGGTCATGGTGTATGATCTTTTTAATGTGTTGTTGGATTCTGATTGCTAGAATTTTGTTAAGGATTTTTGCATCTATGTTCATCAGTGATATTGGCCTGTAGTTTTCTTTTTTTGTGGCGTCTTTGTCAGGTTTTGGGATTAGGGTGAGGGTGGCCTCATAGAATGAGTTTGGAAGTTTACCTTCCTCTGCAATTTTCTGGAACAGTTTGAGTAGATTAGGTGTTAGTTCTTCTCTAAATTTTTGGTAGAATTCAGCTGTTAAGCCGTTTGGACCTGGGCTTTTGTTTGCTGGAAGATTTTTTATTACAGTTTCAATTTCCGTGCTTGTGATTGGTCTGTTAAGATTTTCTATTTCTTCCTGGTCCAGTTTTGGAAAGTTGTACTTTTCTAAGAACTTGTCCATTTCTTCCACATTGTCCATTTTATTGCCATATAATTGCTGATAGTAGTCTCTTATGATCCTTCGTATTTCTGTGTTGTCTGTTGTGATCTCTCCATTTTCATTTCTAATTTTATTGATTTGATGTTTCTCCCTTTGTTTCTTGATGAGTCTGGCTAATGGTTTGTCAATTTTATTTATCCTTTCAAAGAACCAGCTTTTGGCTTTGTTGATTTTTGCTATGGTCTCTTTTGTTTCTTTTGCATTTATTTCTGCCCTAATTTTTAAGATTTCTTTCCTTCTACTAACCCTGGGGTTCTTCATTTCTTCCTTTTCTAGTTGCTTTAGGTGTACAGTTAGATTATTTATTTGACTTATTTCTTGTTTCTTGAGGTATGCCTGTATTGCTATGAACTTTCCCCTTAGGACTGCTTTTACAGTGTCCCACAGGTTTTGGGTTGTTGTGTTTTCATTTTCTTTCATTTCTATGCAAATTTGATTTCTTTTTTGATTTCTTCTGTGATTTGTTGGTTATTTAGCAGCGTGTTTTTCAGCCTCCATATGTTGGAATTTTTAATAGTTTTTCTCCTGTAATTGAGATCTAATCTTACTGCATTGTGCTCAGAAAAGATGCTTGGAATGATTTCAATTTTTCTGAATTTACCAAGGCTAGATTTATGGCCCAGGATGTGATCTATCCTGGAGAAGGTTCCGTATGCGCTTGAGAAAAAGGTGAAATTCATTGTTTTGGGATGAAATGTCCTATTAGATATCAATTAGGTCTAACTGGTCTATTATATTGTTTAAAGTTTGTGTTTCCTTGTTAATTTTCTGTTTAGTTGATCTATCCATAGGTGTGAGTGGGTATTAAAGTCTCCCACTATTATTGTGTTATTGTTAATTTCTCCTTTCATACTTGTTAGGATTTGTCTTACACATTGCGGTGCTCCTATGTTGGGTGCATATATATTTATAATTGTTATATCTTCTTCTTGGATTGATCCTTTGATCATTATGTAGTGACCTTCTTTGTCTCTTTTCACAGCCTTTGTTTTAAAGTCTATTTTATCTGATATGAGTATTGCTACTCCTGCTTTCTTTTGGTCCCTATTTGCATGGAAAATCTTTTTCCAGCCCTTCACTTTCAGTCTGTATGTGTCCCCTGTTTTGAGGTGGGTCTCTTGTAGACAACATATGTAGGGGTCTTGTTTTTGGATCCATTCAGCCAGTCTTTGTCTTTTGGTTGGGGCATTCAACCCATTTACATTTAAGGTAATTATTAATAACTATGATCCTGTTGCCATTTACTTTATTGTTTTGGGTTCAAATTTATACACCGTTTTTGTGTTTCCTGTCTAGAGAATATCCTTTAGTATTTGTTGGAAAGCTGGTTTGGTGGTGCTGAATTCTCTCAGCTTTTGCTTGTCTGTAAAGCTTTTGATTTCTCCTTCATATTTGAGTGAGATCCTTGCTGGGTACAATAATCTGGGCTGTAGGTTATTTTCTTTCATCACTTTAAGTATGTCTTGCCATTCTCTCCTGGCTTGGAGAGTTTCTATTGAAAGATCAGCTGTTATCCTTATGGGAATTCCCTTATGTGTTATTTGTTGTTTTTCCCTTGCTGCTTTTAATATTTGTTCTTTGTGTTTGATCTTTGTTAATTTGATTAATATATGTCTTGGGGTGTTTCGCATTGGGTTTATCCTGTTTGGGACTGTCTGGGTTTCTTGGAGTTGAGTGATTATTTCCTTCCCCATTCTTACCTGGAGAATCCCAGGGACAGGGCAGCCTGGTGAGATGCCGTCTACGGGGTCGCACAGAGTCGGACACGATTGAAGCGACTTAGCAGCAGCAGTAGCAGCAGTCTATTCATTGATCTTGTTTGGATGAGCTGTCATTATCTTTACAGAACTTTTCTTTAACATTTTTTCCCATAATTTTGTCAATTACAGTCTAGGTTTTCCTGCTCTGGTAGCAACTCTTATGTATTTTTCTACTCTTGGGCCTCTGCTCCAGGAAGCTATGATTCTACTTATCCGTCTCTTCAATTTTATGGTATGGTGATTTGCCCTGTGACCGCGGTTCTCTGATGGATATAAGAAGGGTTGCTTACTTTTAGTTTTTTTTTTTTCTTAAACTTGATGTGTGAATGGGCATGATCATGTCTAGACTCCTTACGTGTCAGACTAAAAACCACAAATATGTAATTTATTGTGTAATCTTAAAAGATAAAGGCAAAAGGAGAAGTGGACAGCAGAGGATAAGATGGTTAGATAGCATCACTGACTCAGTGAACATGAATTTGTGCAAACTCTGGGAAACAGTGAAGGACAGAGGAGCTTGGTATGCTATAGTCCATGGGGTTGCAAAGAGTTGGACATGACTGAGCGACTGAACAACAACAACTACCATTTCTGTGATTAGAGCATGCTCATTGATTGACTGGCTGGATAATGAATAAGTAAGTGAATACAGTAGGAGTTAAGTAAAAAAAGAAGCAACTAGAGTCATATATGACAACATGTTTTTATTCCTTTAAAAATATAAAATGAATCCAGAAAATAATCACTTTAGCTTTTTTTTTTTTTTTAATATGTAGGATTCCTCAGCAAATAGTCTCTAAAATTCTGAGATTTCTATGTAGAAAATTTAATGCTATATGTTCTTGAGAATAAGCACTTAGAGGGTAAGACAAGCAACACTGGATAAAGGTAAAAGTTCATCCATACAACACAGTTGAGGATTAGGCCTCAGCTGATGAAGGTGAAAGAGGAGAGTGAAAATGTTGGCTTAAAGCTCAACATTCAGAAAACGAAGATCATGGCATCTGGTCCCATCACTTCATGGCAAATAGATAGGGAAACAGTGGAAACAGTGTCAGACTTTATTTTTTTGGGCTCCAAAATCACTGCAGATGGTGACTGCAGCCATGAGATTAAAAGACATTTACTCCTTGGAAGGAAAGTTATGACCCACCTAGACAGCATATTAAAAAGCAGAGACATTACTTTGCCAACAAAGGTCTGGCTAGTCAGGGCTGTGGTTTTTCCTGTGGTCGTGTATGGATGTGAGAGTTGGACTGTGAAGAAGGCTGAGCGCCGAAGAATTGATGCTTTTGAACTGTGGTGTTGGAGAAGACTTGAGAGTCCCTTGGACTCAAGGAGGTCCAGCCAATCCATTCTGAAGGAGATCAGCCCTGGGATTTCTTTGGAAGGAATGATGCTAAAGCTGAAACTCCAGTACTTTGGCCACCTCATGCAAAGAGTTGACTCATTGGAAAAGACTCTGATGCTGGGAGGGATTGGGGGCAGGAGGAAAAGGGGACGACAGAGGATGAGATGGCTGGATGGCATCACTGACTCGATGGACGTGAGTCTGAGTGAACTCCGGGAGTTGGTGTTGGACAGGGAGGCCTGGTGTGCTGCGATCCGTGGGGTCTCAAAGAGTCGGACACGACTGAGCGACTGAACTGAACTGAATTGAATCCTATAGGGAGGAGAAGGCAATGGCACCCTACTCCAGTACTCTTGCCTGGAAAATCCCATGGACGGAGGAGCCTGGTAGGCTGCAGTCCATGGGGTCGCGAAGAGTTGGACATGAATGAGCGACTTCACTTTCACTTTTCACTTTCATGCATTGGAGAAGGAAATGGCAACCAACTTCAGTGTTCTTGCCTGAAGAATCCCAGGGACGGGGGAGCCTGGTGGGTTTCCGTCTATGGGGTTGCACAGAGTCAGACAATGACTGAAGCGACTTAGCAGCAGTAGCAATCCTATAAGGAACTCTGGAGCTAAGCTGGTCCTTCAAATTTGCATCTCTGGAAGCCAGAAGGCTGAATCTTTATACCCCACACCTGTTACCTTGTCCATTCATTTGATGTAGGCTGTCCCTGAGAAGGGTGACTCACTTTGGCAGACAGCAATTCCCAGAAAAAGACTCAGCATAGAATTCAGTTGCTAACCTTCTCAGTAGCTTGGGAAGTACATCAGTCCTGATGGGAGAATCTTGGTAGCAAACCAGAGTACTTGCTGTACTCACTGCTTGATTTGCTTGATTAGTATGTGACTTTCCTTTACCAGCCCCTCCAGTGTCCTATCCAGTCTCTTTTCTTGATGAAACTCACAAAAAATTAGTGGGACAAACTACACTCCCAATCGTTGCAGCCTGTCCTGAAACGGCAACTAATATTCATCACCTTCCTATCCCACTACAATTCTAGTTCCATGACCCTTGACAACACCTTGAACTAGACCAGACATTTCACCTGGTAGGGTGACCAAGGTACTCATCACTAAGGGGTTTAAGCCCCTGTATATAATACCCCATTTCTACTGAACTTACCTATTTTCTGTCAAAACTTAACAGGGGACTATCAAGAGATATCTAGTGGATCAGCTTGGAGTCAAATACATGCTTCACTTCCAGCCTTAGGCAACAGCCCTACATTCTCCTGATAACCAGGATTAATGAGTCCTGTTAGGACTGTGACTCATTTTCTTTCCTGCTGGGCTCCTGGCATAAGAAATCCAGAGGAGCAGACATAGCTTAAAATTTAATGAGATTCTCACCGTGTTGCCTGAGTTTGCACTCAGGAAACCAGAGCTTCTGACAGATCCTAAAATGGTGAGGACATAAGCACAAATTCCCCTTTTACTAGCATAATCATGCATTTCAGAAAAGGAAATAATCAGACCTTTCAGAAAATACTAGTCTCTGGCTCTGAACCTATACTAATTCCAGGAGACCCATAACATCATTGTGACCCACCAGACAGAGTAGGAGCTTAGGGAGGTTAGGTGATCAGTGGAGTTTCAGTTTAGGTCCATCTCACTGTGGGCCCAGTGTTTCCCCAAAATCTATTCTGTGGTTATTTCCATTTCCAGAATGTACAATTGGAATAGATTGGCTGGCAGAATTCCCCCTTACCAGGCATTTGGTCCTGTCCAAAACATCCATAAGACCCATACTGAAAGGTCTTTGATACTTGGTCATACTGAAAGGTCTTTGATACCTGGTCATATTTGGTCTTGTCTAAAACCATTTCTTTCAGTCCAGTGTTTCTCATGATGTACTCTGACTATAAGTTAAATAAACAGGGTGACAATATACAGCCTTGACGTACTCCTTTTCCTATTTGGAACCAGTCTGTTGTTCCATGTCCAGTTCTAACTGTTGCTTCCTGACCTGCATATAGGTTTCTCAAGAGGCAGGTCAGGTGGTCTGGTATTCCCATCTCTTTCAGAATTTTCCACAGTTTATTGTGATCCACACAGTCAAAGGCTTTGGCATAGTCAATAAAGCAGAAATCGATGTTTTTCTGGAACTCTCTCGCTTTTTTGATGATCCAGAGAATGTTGGCAATTTGATCTCTGGTTCCTCTGCCTTTTCTAAAACCAGCTTGAACATCTAGAAGTTCACGGTTCACGTATTGCTGAAGCCTGGCTTAGAGAATTTTGAGCATTACTTTACTAGCATGTGAGATGAGTGCAATTGTGTGGTAGTTTGAGCATTCTTTGGCATAGCCTTTGGGATTGGAATGAAAACTGACCTTTTCCAGTCCTGTGGCCACTGCTGAGTTTTCCAAATTTGCTGGCATATTGAGTGCAGCACTTTCACAGCATCATCTTTCAGGATTTGGAATAGCTCAACTGGAATTCTATCACCTCCACTAGCTTTGTTTGTAGTGATGCTTTCTAAGGCCCATTTGACTTCACATTCCAGGATGTCTGGCTCTAGGTCAGTGATCACACCATTGCGATTATCTGGGTCGTGAAGATCTTTTTTGTCCAGTTCTTGTGTTTATTCTTGCCATCTCTTCTTAATATCTTCTGCTTCTGTTAGGTCCATACCATTTCTGTCCTTTATCGAGCCCATCTTTGCATGAAATATTCCTTTGGTATCCCTGATTTTCTTGAAGAGGTCTCTAGTCTTTCCCATTCTGTTGTTTTCCTCTATTTGTTTGCATTGATCCCTGAGGAAGGCTTTCTTATCTCTTCTTGCTATTCTTTGGAACTCTGCATTCAGATGTTTATATCTTTCCTTTTCTCCTTTGCTTTTCACTTCTCTTCTTTTCACAGCTATTTGTAAGGCCTCCCCAGACAGCCATTTGGCTTTTTTGCATTTCTTTTCCATGGGGATGGTCTTGATCCCTGTCTCCTGTACAATGTCACGAACCTCATTCCATAGTTCATCAGGCACTCTATCTATCAGATCTAGGCCCTTAAATCTATTTCTCACTTCCACTGTATAATCATAAGGGATTTGATTTAGGTCATACCTGAATGGTCTAGTGGTTTTCCCTACTTTCTTCAATTTCAGAAATATCAATAGTCTAGTGGTTTTCCCTACTTTCTTCAATTTCAGAAATATCAATAACCTCAGATATGCAGATGACACCACCCTTATGGCAGAAAGTGAAGAGGAACTCAAAAGCCTCTTGATGAAAGTGAAAGTGGAGAGTGAAAATGTTGGCTTAAAGCTCAACATTCAGAAAACGAAGATCATGGCATCCAGTCCCCTCACTTCATGGGAAATAGATAGGGAAACAGTGGAAACAGTGTCAGACTTTATTTTTCCGGGCTCCAAAATCACTGCAGATGGTGACTGCAGCCATGAAATTAAAAGACGCTTACTCCTTGGAAGGAAAGTTATGACCAACCTAGATAGCATATTCAAAAGCAGAGACATTACTTTGCCAACAAAGGTTCGTCTAGTCAAGGCTATGGTTTTTCCTGTGGTCATGTATGGATGTGAGAGTTGGACTGTGAAGAAGGCTGAGTACCGAAGAATTGATGCTTTTCAACTGTGGTGTTGGAGAAGACCCTTGAGAGTCCCTTGGACTGCAAGGAGGTCCGGCCAGTCCATTCTGAAGGAGATCAGCCCTGGGATTTCTTTGGAAGGAATGATGCTGGAGCTGAAACTCCAGTACTTTGGCCACCTCATGCGAAGAGTTGACTCATTGGAAAAGACTCTCATGCTGGAGGGATTGGGGGCAGGAAGAGAAGGGGACGACAGAGGATGAGATGGCTGGATGGCATCACTGACTTGATGGACATGAGTCTCAGTGAACTCTGGGAGTTGGTGTTGGACAGGGAGGCCTGGCGTGCTGCGATTCATGGGGTCGCAAAGAGTCGGACATGACTGAGTGACTGATTTGATCTGATCTGATCTGAAAACCATTTGGCATGAACAAAATATGTTCATGGGCTTTTTGAGTAGCTCAGCTGGTAAAGAATCCATTTGCAGTGCAAGAGACCTCAGTTCCATTCCTGGGTCCAGAAGTTCCTCTGGAGAAGAGATAGTCTACCCACTCCAGTATTCATGGGCTTTCCTGGTAAAGGATCCACCCACAATATGGGAGACCTGGGTTTGATCCCTGGGTTAGGAAGATCCCCTGGAGGAGGGCATGGAAACCCACTCCAGTGTTCTTGTCTGGAGACTCCCCAAGGACAAAGGAGCCTGGTGCACTACACATGGGGTCACAAAGAGTTGGACATGACTAAGCACAGCACAGCACAAATATGGTCATGGACATTTCGGATAGGAGGAAAATGTCAAGAAACTTTTTGCATGGACCAGATGTCTCATTGACCTTTTGGCAAGGATCCAATGTGTGCTAATCTCCTGACCTGCAAAGCTATTTCTGGGACTTTCGGTATACTGACCCTAGCCATCAATATGCATACTCCCTGGTATGGATTTCTTCTAGATCCCTTAGTATATTTTTTGTTTTTAGAGAAACTAGGTGTTCCTTGGCCCTTTTAGGCTATCCTGTACCTGTGTATCAGGGTGTAGAGGTGAGGCTTTCCTTTTAAAAAAAAATTATTTATCTATTTGTATGGGCTCTCAGTCACCTGACATGGGATCTTCATTATATCATGCAGGATCTTTCCTGGCAGTGCACGGACTATCTAGTTATGGCATGTGGGCTTCTCTCTAGTTGTGGTGCATGGCTCCAGAGCATGCAGGTTCAGTAGTTGTGGTGCATGGGCTTAACTGTTCTGCAGCATGTGGAATGGGTGGCTCAATGGTAAAGAATCCACCTGCAATACAGGAGACGCAGGTTAGAGCCCCTGGAGGAAGAAATGGCAATCCACTTCAATATTCCTGCCTGGAAAATTCCCATGGACAGAGGAGCTTGGCAGGCTACAGTTTGTGGGGTTGCAAAAGAGTCAGACATGACTTTGGCAACCAAACGAATGTGGGATTTTAGTTCTCCAACCAGGTATTGAACCCATGTCCCCTGTGTTGGAAGGTGGATTCTTAACCACTGGACTACCAGGGAAGTCCTCGGGTGGGGCTTTGCTCTCCCTCTCTCTGTGCATGTGTGATCTCCCAGCTAAGCAAATCTCTCTATCAAGACCTCTGCCAAGACACATACAGAATATCTATGCCAAGTCACTGCTGTACACTAGTGAGAGTTTGAGGGCCGTGTCCTTTCTGTTATTTTTTTTCCTTGAGAGATTTTCTCCAAGAAACTCCATGTTATATTTGCACCATGTTAATTTGTGCCCCTTTGCACAATACTAATAATACCCAAACACAATTTTAAAAAACACTTTCTGTGGTCCGTAGATTCAGAGAAATGAGAAAGGGAAGAGACAAGAGGAAGAAAAATGCTCTCTGTTCTTCTCTGAGGTCACGTATAGCAGCTCATTTCCGGAGCTGTGAGTGACTGGTACTGTGGATTTAAAAAACAGAAGTTTAAAGATATGTTTAAACTTTGGCTTATAAACAGAGATCGAAATCACAGCTGTTTATTATCCAACTCTATTACTTTGTCCTCTCCTTTTTCCCAGTTTGTTGGGCTTTCTTTGCATAACATCAATGTCTGAAGAAGTTACTTATGCAGATCTAAAATTCCAGGACTCCAGTCAGACAGAAAATATCCAGAAGTTTGACAAATTTGAGAAAGAAGGTAAGATTTTGAGCTATAGATGTGTTGTAAGGTGGTCAGGGTGTACAAAGTGGCAGAAGCGTTAAGAGTGGGTTCCGCTTGGATGTTAGTGAATTGGCAATGATTTCTCTATTTGAATTTTTAATTAAGCATCTTAATTTTATCCAAACTACCAAAAATGTCCATACAAAATGACTGTAAAGTTTTTTTAAGGCAATGATCAAGGTACTGGACACTTAATCTTTTACAAATTTTCTGGTTTTTTTTTTTTTTTTTCATATCATAATCAAGATAATTATGATAGGATAATATTTTCATATGACTGGATTGTGAAACATTTTTCCCCCATGAAAGGAAACTATGGAACAATGAACATGTGCTGTCCAAGAAAGTCAAGGCTTTGTACCTTCTTTTTCTAAATAAATGCTAGTGTGTATGTGTGTGTGTTTGGGGCACAAGATACCAGAGAGACAGAGAGAGAGACAGAGAGGAACTTTAGAGGATTTCATTTGAATTTTTTTTTTTTTACCAAACTGAGCCTATATTAATCTCTAAAATTGTTTCTACTTCTTTTGGAGATCTTTTCCCAATTTAGTAAAATAATAGAAGGGGTTAAATTAAATGAAAGGATACATCAAGTATTAAAGGAAGAAAAGAGATAAAGAAATATCAGAAGAGACACATTCAAATCCATCCTGTGCCAGGAAGTTTGATATTTTTTAATCCTAATTTATTTATGAGATAAATGGACTACTTGTGTTTACTTCCTATACTGTAATTTCCATCTTATTCACAATTATGTATTTCTCCAATTGTATGTAGCTTCTACCTCCTAGCTTTTTGTCTTTTGGATGAAATCTGTCCCAGAATATGCAAACTTAAAATCAGTGTGCATAAATTAAACAATAGATATGGATAACATGAAAAGTTGGTAGAAGCAGTGAAATTAGGAGACAGAACCAATAGAAAAATTCTCATATAGTCTTTAAGTGTTCTCCCTCTCCCCAAAATGTAGCATTCTTTGAAGTTCTAACTTTATTGTGAACAGCATTTTCATTGTTGAATCTTGGGTCCATTTATCATTAGCATTGTAAATCCTGAGAAGGGATAACACCTTAATTCTGTGGCCTTTTCCTCTAATACAAACTTTTTTTTTTTAAGGACAGGAAGTTAAGGATTTTACAATACTTTCTGCCAACTTCCTTGTTGGTATTTCTCCTTTTATATGGTTTGAGAGGAATGGAACATATCATGAACTTAATATACCATAATTGCTCTTAACATATCTCATCACATTCTATCTCATTTTCTGTCCTAATAATTGTCCTTATTCTAAATTTCCACTTCAGAAATTCTTTGACTCCAAAAAAATCTTGAATCCATGTCTTGTTGGCTTTCTCAATTTTGTCTAATTTTCTCATTATTCAGCTTAAAGTTTATACTGTATAATATAAACTTTGTATTATTTAACATCTATCCCTTAGTCTCATATGCTCCCTCCCTGTGCTTTTTCCTTGAAAAATTCCAGTTCTTAAATATCTACCCACTTTGTGCCCCATCTGAGCAGCTGAACATTGCCACATAAAAACGCACAAACTCTCAAACCCAGCTTACTCTCATTTGCCAATATATTTATATGTGTGTTCAGTATTGTCCAACTTTGTAGCCTCTGTGCAACTCTATGGGCTGTAACCCACCAGGCTCCTCTGTTCATGGGATTTTCCCAGGTAAGAAGAGTGGAGTGGGTTGCCATTTCCTTCTCCAGGGAATCTTCCTGACCCAGGAGTTGAACCCATATCTCCTGTGTCTCCTGCATTGCAAGCAGATTCTTTATCGCTAACCCACTGGGGATGTCCATTTCATTTGACAAGCTTTGCTTCTATTTCATTCTATCCCTTTTCTTTCTACTACAAAAATTTCTATTCTGCTTTATTTTGACTCATACTCTCTGTTTCACTTCTAGATGATATTTACAATATCCTGTTTCACTCATCAAAAACCAAATCTTTTCATTTGGTTCTAAATTTCAATCCAAGTATCCTTCTCAAACACATTTCTTCAACAATTTTCAACTTTCTCTCTTGCTTTATTATTCTCTCTCCTTCCTTTAGTTCATTACCCCTTTCTGGTACAGCGACATACTTTTTGGTGGCCATGGTGGTTTAGTCACTAAGCTGTCTCCAACTCTTTGCAACCCCTGAACTGTAGCCCACCTGGCTCCTCTGTCCATGGGATTGTCCAGACAAGAGTACTGGAGTGGGTTGCCATATACTACCCCTATTTTAACAAAAAATAATCCTCACTTGACCACTTAAGTCTCTCCATTTTCCCTCCATTTCTTCATCTCCTTCCACAACTCAACTTGTTGAACCCATTGTCTTTGGTCACAGACTCCTAGTTATCCCTCTCTCTCTTCTCATCTAACTCTACTAGGTTTCTGCTCTCAGTGTTCCATGCGGATTATCCTTGTTTCAGTCATGGATGACCTCATCCCTGACCCATTGTGACAGTCACATCTCTGCTCTAATCTGTCTCCTGACTTCTCCTTTGACCACTTCTAATATCATTTCTCTTGGAAACAGTGTCAGGCTTTATTTTGGGGGGCTCCAAAATCACTGCAGATGGTGACTGCAGCCATGAAATTAAAAGATGCTTACTCCTTGGAAGGAAAGTTATGACCAACCTAGACAGTATATTCAAAAGCAGAGACATTACTTTGCCAACAAAGGTCCGTCTAGTCAAGGCTATGGTTTTTCCAATGGTCATGTATGGATGTGAGAGTTGGACTGTGAAGAAAGCTGAGTGCTGAAGAACTGATGCTTTTGAACTGTGGTGTTGGAGAAGACTCTTGAGAGTCCCTTGGACTGCAAGGAGATCCAACCAGTCCAATCTAAAGGAGATCAGTCCTGGGTGTTCTTTGGAAGGAATGATGCTACAGCTGAAACTCCAGTACTTTGGCCATCTCATGCGAAGAGTTGACTCATTGGAAAAGACTCTGATGCTGGGAGGGATTGGGGGTAGGAGGAGAAGGGGACGACAGAGGATGAGATGGCTGGATAGCATCACCGACTCAATGGACATGAGTTTGAGTGAACTCCGGGAGTTGGTGATGGACAGGGAGGCCTGGCATGCTGCGATTCATGGGGTCACAAAGAGTCGGACACGACTGGGCAACTGAACTGAACTGAACATCATTTCTCACCTTGGCCACAATTCTTTAGCCACTCTGAATCTTTTCTGTTTTTTTTCAAACAGGTAAAACTTTTCTCCAAATTAGAGTCTTTGAATTAGGTGTCCTTGCTATCTGCAATTTCTTTGCACTGATTTTTCATTCCCAGTGGCCATAAGTTCTGAACTAAATGCTCTTTATAATATAGCTCAGTTTCAAACCTATGCATACCATTTAACAGTTAGAGATATCTCTCAGCTCTCTCATAATTAAAATTTGTCTCCTGTGAAAGCAGGGGCTGGTATGTCTTGCTCACTTTTGTATTGTTAGTATCCAGACTACTGTCCAGTGTACAGATATATTCAATAACTATTGATTAACTGAATATATAAATAAATTAGAAAAAGCATGTAAAAATAATAGCACTTGAAGTCATGTTTCTGACCTTAGAAATGATCTTGACTATGTAATCCTTTCACTGTTAACTATTGTCCAAGGTCTAAAAACATTGTTTCACATTTCATTTTCAATTCTCTCTCTATTTCACAGTATCATGGTATCACCAACTGTGATATGAAGGACATAGGTACAGTATAGTAAGTATAGTAAGGTTATGTTATCTCTGAATTATATTTTCAAGAAATATCTAGTATCCATTTATACAAGTAATGATTATTGAAATCACATAGTAATTTAATAGCAATTAATTTATAATATAAAGTTTATAATTTCTTGAGTTTTTTTTAATAGGGAAATGATCTTTTCAACAAATGTTCACAGTTCAACAAAAAAGAAATATTCAATCAAAGTTTGCTGCTCAAAGCATGAAAAAATTCTGAGGAAACTATTCAGTCTGACCTAAGAACTGGCTGATGGGAGAACACCCAGGACATTACAGGGACACTTTCTCATGTATGTTCCACAGCCAAACTCTCAGTATTTTCTGGGGAAAACATAGACAAAGGAAATTATTTTCTCTGATACCCCACATTTGTCAACTCAAGGAAGGAATGCTTAAATTGACCTTGCTGTTAGCCGCTTGCTGCTCAGTTTCCCCAGTTTTGTACAGACAAGATATATCTTTTTCAGATTAATTGGTCTTCTCACTTCTTTTTCTTTCTCTTTTTCATAGATTTACTATTTATTTTTATTGGAGTGAAATTGCTTCCACTGTTAGTTTCAGGTGTAAAGCAAAGTGAATCAGAAATACATATACATATGGTCCTTTTTTGGATTTCCTTTCCCCTTTGTTGTTGTTTAGTCACTCAGTCATGTCTGACTCTTTTTTGACCCCGTGGACTGTAGCCACCAGGCTCCTCTGACCATGGTATTTCCCAGGCAAGTATACTGGAGTGGGCTGCCATTTCCTTCTCCAGGGGATTGTCTCAACCCAGGGATTGAATCATGACTCCTCACGCATCTCCTGCTCGGCAGGCAGAGTTTTTACCATTTGGCCACCTGGGAAGCCCTTTCTTTCCCCTTTAGGTCAGTACCTTCTCACTGGTTTTTCATCCCCCTTTTTGCTTTTGTTTCTCGAATCAGCCTATCAATCCCAAGCTTCTGCTTTGAAAACCAGTTTGCATGCAAAACAATTAACAAAATGTTTTTTGACTTCTTCTTGACTTACTTGGTCTTTAAAAAGTTATTTTTAAATGCCTTTGAGTTTCTAGCAAAACACATTCCTTTACCACAGACCTATGAGGAAAGAAATAAAGACAACATAAATGAACACATGAATCGAATTAAAATGTACACCGTTCTAAGTGTCTTTACTAATTTTGCTTCCCACAGACCCACCTGTTCCTTCCCACGTATGGCGTCAAGGAGCCTTGGCTCTGACTCTTCTGTGCCTTCTGCTGCTGATTGGCCTGGGCGTCTTTGGAGCCATATGTATGTATTCCCTATGTTTTTACTGCCAGGGAAAACACTTAGAAGTGAGTTTTGCTCTTTAAATCGAAGCCTTGGAATAGGTGATATGTCCACAAAGGGACTTAAAACTAGGCAGTTATAACACAGTACTTACTCTCTTTCTAAAATTTTACAATTAAAAATTTTTTAAATGTAAAATTTTATTTTTAATTGGAGGATACTTGTTTTACAATATTATGTTGGTTTCTGCTATACAACAGGGTGAATCAGCTATATGTATGCATGTATCCCCTCCGTCTTGAACCTCCCTTCCAATGCCTCATCCCTCCCCTCTAGGTTAGCACAGAGCATCGGTTGAGTTCCCCATGTTATATATAGCACTTATATGTAAATACCTGTTTATTTTACACATGGGAATGTATATGTTTCAATGCTACTCTCTCAATTCATCCCACCCTTTCCTTCCCCAGGTGTGCCCACAAGTCTGTTCTCTATATCTGCGCCTCTATTCTTGTCCTCTAAATAGGATCATATGTATTCAGTCTCTTTCCCTTACTTCTGTGAAATAACTGCTTCCCTAAACATTTAATATTCTTAATTCAGCAGAAAGGAGATGATGGTTGTACTGAGCGACTGCAGTTTTTTTTTTTTTTTTTTTTATCATTTCTCTTTTTTTTAAATGTGACATTCACATATCGGATTTAAAAACTTTGAAGACAGGCATGGAAAAATTGAATAAGCTACAAAATTTCAAAGAAGAACTTCAAAGAAATATGTCTCTACAACTCATGCAGAATACAAATAGTTCCCAGAAAATCAGGAACCTTTCTATCAAACTTGAAGAAATAGCCACCAAATTATGTCGTGAGCTATATACAAAAAACAAAGGTAATCCATTATTTCTTTCTGAATTATTTATTAGACAATGAACTAAACCTTGGAGTCACTTGATCACTTCACCAAAAGCTAGCAGCCTTTCCCAGGAAACTATTATTTGGAAGAAAGAATTAAATGTGGGTGATTGAAGACCCACTGATGTTTCTGTGCAGTTAGAAGAAAAACAGAAAAATAACTATAATTCCCAAATTATCAGGAGATGATACTTACTAAATAAGATGGTCTGCAGTTTCTATAATCTGACATGTACCACTACTATTTTGGGCACTGAAGTCAATAGAATATAGAGAGGAAAGGATAGATCATCTCTTTAATTTATTTTCCTGTGGGGTTCAGTGGCAAAGAATCCACCTGCAATGCAGGAAGTGTGAATTCCATCCCTGGGTAGCGAAGATCCCCTGAAGAGAAAATGGCAACCCACTCCAGCATTCTTGTGGGGAAAATCCCATGGACAGAAGAGCCTGGCAGGCTACAGTCCATGGGGTTGCAAAAAGTCAGACACAGCTGAACATGCATAAGGCACATCTGAGCACTATATGATTTTTGGCTACACTGAGTCTTTGCTGCTGTGTGCAGTCTTTCTCTAGTTGTGACAAACAGGGGCTAGACTCTAGTTGTGGTGCATAGGCTTCTCACTGCAGTGGCTTCTTATTGTGGAGCCTGGGCTTCAGTAGTTGGTGCACGGGTTTAGCTGCTCCATGGCATATGGAATCTTCCAGGATCAGGAATTGAACCCATGTCTCCAGCATTTGAAGTTGGATTCTTAAACATTGGACCACCAGGGAAATCAGATCACCTCTTTATGTTTTTTAAAAAGAAGAGCAATAGAAGATATATCACCTTTTTATAGATGACCTTGTTCCTAAATGTCACTCAATGTTTGATAAGAGTTAATAGAAAAAAAAATTCAAGTTTAGTCTTACCTTTGGAATTGGGAGGCATTAGTCTTTTAATATCTCTAACAGTTTCTATAGTTATTATAACTAAAACATATTGTCATCTTAAGAAGTCTCCCGAATATTCAACAAGTCAAAGAGCTGGAAATGCTCTAGTTGGAAAATGCAGTATGTCTTGTGATTGGCCTTTATTGCCATGTAGAAATACACAAAATGACAAAGTGAAATAAGAAGATTAATTAGTTGCTAATCAGGGCTCCTGAGACTGGAAAATAGACTGAAATCCAAGTGTTTAATTTCAAATGTGTTCAAATTATGTTTCGGACACATTGTGGTTGTATATGGGAGCCTGGAATACAAGATTTATTTTCTTCACTTTTGGTGTTAGAAGAAGAAAGACAAGTAAATATGCTTTATTTTTTTAAACCGAGAGGACAATGGGAATAATAAGAATTATGAAGATATCTACACAACCAAACGAAAGTATGCTCTTCTTCCAGAGCACAAATGTAAACCTTGTCCAGAGGAGTGGATGTGGCATGATGACAAATGCTACCTTCTACATGCCTACCAACGTCAGGAAACGTGGCAAAAGAGTGATGAGATTTGTTCTGGCTACAATGCCAGCCTGTTGACGATTAAAAGCAAAAGTGTGTTGGTAAGATCACATGGATCTCTGCCTGTAAGGGAAGAAGTCACTTTCCCCAACATAGAATAGAGGGGGAAGACATGTTGGGGAAGATTTGTATTAGTCCAGACATGAATCTGGCTTATTTTAGTTGGGGTATGAGGTGAACGGAACTTAGTATACTCATATCACGATACCGAGTCAAGACAGGCCATGTGAAACTTTAGCTTAGCACCTTAGCATCAGTGGATTCTCAGAGGCTGATGGGCAGATGGTAGATGTGGAGTCCCCAGAATTTTTAGGTCTGTGAATATTTCCAAACTAGAACTTTAGAATCAATTCTCAGGACATAGGTTTGAGCATTTATCTAAAAACAGAAGATTTGTAATTATTTCTGAGTTTTACCAATTCTGTAAAATCACACAGAAGGAGGTTCACCGTTTCCACCCTTTTGCATTTGCATTTTTTTAACTAAGAGGAAAAGGCTACATATACTAGAATAATGATGCTTTCGAACTGTGGTGTTGAAGACTTGAGAGTCACTTGGACTGCAAGGTGATCCAACAAGTCAAACCTCAAGGAAACCAACCCTGAATATTCATTGGAAGGATTGATGCTGAGGTGGAAGCTCCAATACTTTGGCCACCTGATGCAAAGAGCCAACTCATTAGAAAAGACCCTGATGCTGGGAAAGATTGAAGGCAGGAGAAGAAGGGAAAGACAGGATGAGATGGTTGGATGGCATCACCTACTTGATGGACATGAGTTTAAACAAACTCTGGGAGATAGCAAAGGACAGGAAGGCCTGGTGTGCTGCAGTCCATGGGATCACAAAGAGTCAGATGTGACTGAGCAACTGAACAAAAGAATTAAGATTAGGTGGCAAACGGGAATCCCCTGGAGGTCCAGTAGTTTAAAGACTTGGCTCCTTCACTGCTATGGTCCCAGGTTCAATCCTTGGTTGGGGAACTAAGATTCCACAAGTTGTGTGGCACATCAGGGCCAAATAAGTAAATAAAAGAGAGATGGCAAAGGCAAGTGCCAAGCAGATATATTGCACTGAGTTCCTGGGTCCCAGGAAAAGGGAATTCTCTGAAAGATTTAGTTATTTATTTATCTTATTTTTTTCTAATATTTAAATTATATCTCTATATTTTGGAGAATATAAAGAATCCCATGGAAAGAGGAGCCTGGTGGGCTATAGTTCATGGGGTCTCAAAGAGCTGGACACAACTGAGCGACTAACACACACACACACACACACACACATTTTGGACTTCCCTGGTGGCTCAGCAGTAAAGACTCCACCTGCCAATGCAGATGTGGGTTTGACCCCTGGGTGGAAAAGATCCCCCAGAGTAGGAAATGGCAATCCACTCCTGTATTCATTCTTGCCTGGAGAACTCCATGGACAGAGGAACCTTGTGGGCTATACTCTGTGGAGTCGCAAAAGTGTAGGGCATTACTTAGCAACTAAACAATAACAACAACAACAACTCTCTAGAGTTTACTTATTCATTGGCATTTGTGGTTTTTCAGATAGTAATCCCATATTTATTTTAAAACAAAAATATATTTTTTTCAAAAGTCTCAGCTTCCTTACTGTCAGAATTCTTTTTCTTCTTTATAAAAGGCAGCAAATCAATCTAGTTTCTGCCTAGTCTTATTATTTTCAAATGATCCATTCGTAGTTATTTGCTTACCAAATGACTGGCATATAAGAAAAGAAAAGAAAAAAAAAAAACAAACTATTACTTTGGCTACATATCTCTGAACTGGATTTGAATTCTAGTCTATAACCATTCTCCTCTGACCTTATTCCATTTTTCTCATACTCACGTTTCTCTTAACTTGGGTTTTTTGACGATGAACCATCTCTTCACCCCCAGATAATAACTGAGATATAAATGTTGAAAGACATCTCTCAGTAAGGGGCACTCTGTCTCAGTTTTTTTTTTGATGGCATAGAAAATAGTAGAAAAGGGTCAAAGATGTCACCTTGACATAGTAATTTGTAAGAAATTACACTGTGAGGTAATTTACAGAAAAGGGAGACAATGATTTTAAAAGCCACCTTTGTTTCCTATAGGAATTTATGAAATCTCTGAAGTTAAATAACTATTGGTTGAGATTATCTCCCAGGAAAGATAACACAAAATACGGAAACTTGGATACAATTTTCCCCCTCAACTGGTAAGTCTTTATTCTTGTTGAATTTTAATAGCTGGTTTCAGTAAAGGTGAATTTTCTCAGGGGCACTGTAGCTTCTACTGAAATTGTATCCTCAAAGAACCCTTTCCATCAGACTTCTATGATGTGTTTAATAATGAGAAAATTATTGCAAAGGGCTTCCCATTATCTTGACAACTACAAGCCAAATAAGGAAGGATTTCTGTGAATAATGCTTTTATCTAAGAAAACTATAGAAGCCAACACAATTCACTGGGCTTGAATATGTACTTAAAATTGTGCAATGCTAGGATTCTAAAACAAGTGAAAGAGGATGCACAGACAAATTAATTCAACAGATGAAAAGAATAAAATGTGTAAATGCTTCAGTAATAATACTCAGAATAACAAAAAATAGATTTTATCTTTGAAATTTATGTTATAACTGAAATTTGAAGTGGACATTTTTGAATAAAAAATTTAGAGATTGACTAGAAGAGCACTTCTGGTAAAGAGAATAAACTGAACATGGGCATGATATAAAAAAATATTTTGTTGCACAACATAGTAAGAAATTGGTTATAAATATGCCAGTATAAATGGACTCATATGTTGTATTTGTTCTGCTTATAATGGGGTGGGGTCAAGGCGTATATAAAAAGAATGCCAAAATTCATTTGTGTTTTATAATTCCTTAAATTTAGGAAGCAGGCAGGATTCAACTAAAGAAAGAAACAACAGCCTCAAACTGCTAGATGTTGTTTAGTTGCTAAGTTGTGTCTGACTCTTTGTGACCCCATGGACTGTAGTCTGCCAGGCTCCTGGATTTCCCAGGCAAGGATACTGGAGTGGGTTCCCATGCACTACTCCAGGGGATTTTCCCAACTCAGGCATTGAACCCAGGTCACCTGCATGGCAGGTGGATTCTTTATCACTGAGCCATTGGGGAAGCCCACTGGATACCCTTACAATCTCACAATTTTGCACAGATTTGTTTGTTGAGGACACATGAAGCTGGAGTGAGCTCCATACATATGTGCTGGGGTGCTGACACTCTGAATCTAAACCCCAAGATTCCTCCATATACATGACGTTGGGCAAGGCAGCAAATAGAATCTTTGGTTGTGTTTTGATTATTGTTTTGTTGTGTCCTGCTTGTTTTTTTCCATCAGATAGAAATAGTATGGTAGGAATATGGGTCATAAAGATACTGCAGCTCCATCTTTGTCAGTCTGCAATAATAGCACAGAACAGGGGATATGCTTAGTTGCTCAGTCCTGTCCAACTCTTTGTGATCCCATGGACTATAGCCCGCCAGGCTCCTCCATCCATGGGAATTCTTCAGGCAAGAATACTGGACTGGGTTGCCATGCCCTCCTCTGAACAGGGGATACGATTTGCACAAAGGAGAGAAAGATGTATATTCTAAAGGTCTCATTTGGAGTGAAATTCTAGAAGTAAAGGTAGTGTGAGCATAAAGGGACAGTATAGATGTAATCTTGTTTCAAAAGCTAGAGTTTCCTTGTGTTTATTTGTAATTATTGCTAATGGGAAAGTAAACTATAATGGGATGGAAAATGCAGTGGCTATTTCAAATCACAAGAAATAATATAGAAATAGAAATATATCCTAGTATATGTATATAATACACTTTTATATGTATCATGTACATATAATATATGTAATTTTTTTTAATCTTTGATGTTATTTTGGGATTTGTTCCTGGAAATGAGCTAGGATTAATATAATCTGTGTTATGCTACTTCAAATAGAAAATTAAAGTTATTTGAGGAACTTATTTATTAATAATCGTTAGTTATTAATCCAAGTGGTGATGCTACATTTTTTTCCCGAAGATAATGTATTCAGTTTACAAGTTTGTCTTTGATCTCTAGTCTCTCAACAGTCATCTTGTGTTAGGACCTGGCAGTCATTCAGGGCTTCATCATAAAATTTCTGGAAAATGGCTGAGGGAAATGTCACTTGGAGATGATGCTGAGCTTAAGGTATCACAGATGAGGTTAATTTCTGATTTTGGTGATTATGAAAAATATTTGAGGAGGACAGCCTCAAAATTTATTACTTGTCCAGTTTTCCTGAAGAATCTAATGGAATTGCATTACTTTATTCATACTAGTTGCTGTGGAAGGGAGGTGCTAGGTCTGGAAGAAAAGGACAACAAATACTCCAGCTGTGAGAAACTAGGAAAGCCTGAGAGGAATCAGGCAGTGTGTGGCATTGCACATTTGTCCATAAAAATAAGTAACTTGGACACTTGCCATTCTAAATAATAATTAAAATTCATTTTAGACAACACAGACCATAGGAGAAGTGATATGTTGGAAAAGTGATTTTTTTTTCTGGGACTGTGTTTCAAATGTTTGACTTGCCAAGTGTAATTCTTTATTTTCTCTTTCAGGTTTACAAGAAATACAAGTGTCATAAATGATCAGATGTATTGTGGATATGTATATTATGCAAACTTTTATTATATTAAGTGCACTGAAACTAAAAATATTATATGTGAGAAGCTTGCCCAACCAGTGAAGACTGAGAGTATACTAATGAGTGAAATATTGGATGGAAGAAAATAGTTAGTGCAATTATTTTGTTCCAAGTATTATCTTGCACTTAAAGGACACTTTGGGGACCATACATCTTATTGACCACATCTATAGAATAAAGATACAGTACGACTACATTTCTGCCTCCCTCCTAACAATTTACATTTTCAAACTTTCTTCTTTTTCTTCATTTGCTGAGTGAATGGAGCCTAACGTCATAGTTATATTTTATGTTTCATTCACTTAATCCAGATACTGCTGAATATAAATACAGTATTTTGGGTGAGAATACAGAAAACCGATGGAGGAAATGGCAACCCACGCCAGTATTCTTGCCTGGATAATTCCACTGGACAGAGGAGCCTGATGGGCTGCAGTCCATGGGGTCACAAAAAGTCAGACACCACTGAGCACACACAGAAAACAGAAACTAATTTTTCTTGCTTCTCCAGAAATAAGGTAAATATAAACTTTACAGAAAATCAATGAAAATGAAATCTTGGAATATACAAAGAAGATAATACTATCACAACCAATTAGGACAATACAGGTTGATTTACTTACTTTTGAGGAAAAAAAATAAAAGAGAGAATACAGTGCCATTTCAATAGATATAGAAAAAATGTTAGATAAAGTTCAACACCAAATCTCTTAAAAAACTAGAAGCAGAAGATATCTCTAATCTGATAAAGAATGTTAACATTAAAGAAAAAAAAAAAACAAAAAAAAAAACTAACAAAAGCAGCAACAGAAACCCCTAAGCTTAACATATTTCTAGTAAAAGAGTGAAAGTTTTTCTTCTGAATCCTGGAAGAATATAGAAATTATCGGTTATTTTATTCAACAACTTCTACTGTCTATTGGAGGGCCTGAAAGTGAAATAAAGCAAGAAAGAGATTAAAAATATTAAAAAAGAGACAGAAATAAGATTTTATTTGTAGATCATTTAATTATTTACATAGACCAATATAATTTATAAACTATTAATTTAGCAAGCTCAGTGATAAATTATATATAGTATATTCCCAATTCATGCACATCATCATAATTCTATATATTAGCAATAAGTAGTGCAAAATAAAATTTACAAAAGCAATACCATTAATAATAGCATCCAAAAACATAGTAATAATAAAGATTAAAATGTGGAAAATCTCTATATGTAAATATTATATGCAGTGTGATCCTAATACCTCACCTAAAGTTACACTTCCTTCTAAAGATCTGTAAATCCAGCAACTGGTAATAACAGCATAGCAAGGGCCAGGACTCCACTGTCATGCCTTAAAGAAAACTATAAGCTGTTTGCTGCCAAATTAGCTAATATATACCCATTTCACAATGGAAAGAGCTTTGACAGGAATAGATCCATATTTGGGTATGGAATTCTTGTCCTGTCCATAGGGTTCATCCAGAACCAATATCCACAAACTGGAATAGGACCTTACATAACATCATGTCTGATGCTCTCTAGCATTCAGATAAGGGAATGGAGGATTGACCATGGGATCCACTAGTTACATAAAAACAGAATCAACACACAGCTTCAAGTCAGACAGAGCAATGGAAGGCTAAAGGTCCATTGAAAGCACAGTTGGAGATCCATCTCAAGAGTTAATACTACAACATGATGCCATCTTCCAAGTTGTAATGTATCCTTTAAACCAATAACCTTTATATGGTACTGTGTCTTCAACAGATAGAATACATGGGTCTGGAAACCAAAGGGAGAGGCAGGAGTGACCCTTCTTACCATCATTTCCAGTAACTAACTTGGGAGATGCATGCCTTCTGTCAGAGTAACTCTGGGTTTAAGAAAATCTTGTCTGTAAAGAACAAAAGCTTCCACCAAGGAGCACAACATCTCTTTAGATGAATCGGGATGAGCTATTTACTCTGTCCAACAGAAGACGGGGCTGTTTTTACACCATAGGGGAACAGAAAGAAAGACATTTGGCATCCAGTTATGCCATTTGAGGACATATTTATAATCCATCCTCTATTTTGATGGTATAAAGGCAAATTCTGCAGTCTCAGCTTGAGAATGGTATGATGGGTTCAAACCCCTGGTAGGCGAAGGTGACTAAGATCAGCAGATGTGTGGAGAGTGAGAAGAGTAGCCAAGTCCCTTTGCTGTTCACCTGAAACTATCATAACATTGTTAATCAGCTATACTCCAATATAAAATAAATAGTTGAAAATTTTTCTTTAAAAATAGGAGAGAGAGAGACAATGAGTGTCAGTTGTGACTCTGAGCTCAGCTGCAGGGTCGGGAGCTAGAATTAATGCCACACACCTTCCACTTACAATTTATTCCAAGAGAAGAGACATACCTTTAACCTCAACTTGGTTCATTTCCATGAAGAAATACATCTAGGCTGAAGAAAGTTAAATTGTACTGGACCCTATGACATGATGTACAGATTTCTCTTCAGGACTGAAGGGCTTATTCTCCTAGCTGCTGGGAGAGCTATCAGCATCCAGCTATCAAGTGTGAGCCCTTGCCTCTGTTGAAGGGAATGAACTCAGTCAAGGTTATATTCCCTTCCCAGAACAGCTCGTTTCTGCGATGTGGAGATGTGAAGGCCTTGATGCCTTGGCCTAATCGGGGAAAACTCAGAAGCTCTATTCCAGCCTCAGAGCTCCAACTTCCCTCTCTCCAATTCTGCTTTCTTCTGTTTTTTTCCACAAGTGGACACACCAAGGATGTCCCTGATAAACCTCCATCATACTAATCTTGACTTCAGAATCTGCTTCCCTGGAAATCAAGACTGTAGGGGTTGCTGACAAAATTAAAGAAAACCTCAATAAGTGGAGAGATAACTACATACTTGGATTAGAAAAGTTCATATTTGGGGGATGTCAACTTTCCTAAATTTGCCTCTAGATTCAATACAATCCCTGAATTTTTCAGAGGGATTTTTAAAAAGTGATGTGCTAATAGTAAGATTAATACAGAAATGCATAAGATTTAGAATAGCCAACATAATATTAAAAAAGAAGAATATTTGCAGAAATTACAGTCTTCAATAACAAGACTTACTCTAAAGCCACAATAATAAAAATAGTTTTGACTTGATACCAGGATAGGTATACATCCACAAGCCCAGATCAAGAGTCCAAGAAGAGAGGATATAGAATGAGGTGGTCAGAAAGTAAAAACTTCCAGTTATACCATATAGTTATTGTCCTGAGGATCTAATGTACAACACAATGACTATAGTTAATACTGCTATGTGGTACAATTGAAAGTTGTTAATGGAGCAAATTCCAAGAGTTCTCCTCACAAGCAATTGTTTTCCTTTTTTCGTATCTATATGATATGATGGATAACTAAATTTACTGCACTAATCATTTCATAATATATGTGAGTCAAATCATTATACTGTATACCTTAAGCTTCCACAATGCCATGTGTCAATTATATCCTAATAAAATTGGGGGAAAAAGAGTTTTGTTTCTTTGGTGTCTTCAGCAAGACTGATATACGTCTTTCTGTTTCTTTCTTTTCTTTTTTTTTTTTTTTTACATTCTAATAGTTATGTAGGGGTGTCCCTTGCTGGCTATCTTTTCTTGTGCTTATTTGACATTTGTATAACTTCTCTGATAGTGTCAGTGTCAATCTTTGGCCTATTTTGTAATACTTTATTTTTAGTGTTGAGTTCCTGTTGAGAGATATAGTCTGAATATCAGACATGTTATATCAATTACGTGAATGGCAAATATTTTTTTCCTAGTGTTTGATTTGTGGAAGTTCTTCATTTTCATTGTCTAGCTTTTTATTTATTTTGTTATTTTTGGATCATGTTTTTGCTGTTATGGGCTTCCCTGGTGGCTCAGATGGTAAAGAATCTGCCTGCATTGCAGGAGACCTGTGTTTGACCCCTGGGTTGGGAAGATCCCCTGGAGAAGGGAATGGCAATCCACTCCAGTATTCTTGCCTAGAGAATTCCAAGGACAGAGGAGCCGGGTGGGCTACAGTTCATGGACTCACAAAGAGTCAGACATGACTGAACAACCACACTTTCAATTCACTTTGTTGTTGTAGCTAGAAAATATTTTTTGCCCCCAAATTGTAAAGATTTCTCCTTTATGTTGTTTTTGAAGTTTCATCATTTCAGATTTTACCTTTAAGTCTGTGGCCTATTGTGAGATTTTGTTGTGGGGCTGTTTTTTTTTTTTGTTTTGTTTTTTGTTAGCTATTTTCTATGGTGCAAAGCATGGATAAAAATTCATTTTTTTCCCATAGTGATAGCCAGCTTTAGAAATTAACATGCTGTCTTCACTGAATCACCTTCGTATCTTAGTGAAAATAATCAGTCGACCACATACATAACAATCTATTTTGGACTTCAGTATTTTTCACTGAATTATTTATTTGACAAAAACATCACACTGTCTTACATATGCTAGTTTTTTTAAGTCAGGTAGAGATTAAGTTTTCCAACTTGTCTTTTTCAATATGTTTTTCATTATGTTTCAATACATTTGCCTATTCATCATCGGTGCTGTAGAATGTCAATCAGGCCAAATTAGTTGATAGATGTGCTCAGGTATACTATATACTGTCAAATTAATGTGCTTCATTTCAAATGAAGCATGGCAATTGATTGAATTGCCTCTTTAACAAACTATTTTGTTGAAATAGTTCTCATATGTCAAATACTAGAATGAGAACAGGATGCAGGGGATAAGTTGGATCAGAAAGCCAATGATCTGGCCAATGTAAAAATCAACTATATGTAAGGAGATTCTGTTCTCTGAGACACTTTCAAATTCTATTTCTACAATACTTCTGTAGTACTTTGAGACAGTCGAAGAGAAAGGGTCTATTCATGGGGAATAATTTATTAATTTATCCTATACCCATGTTGTGAATTAATACATTTTCACTTGGGAAAGAATGTCCCAAGTTTTGAGATACTGTGTTTTGGTGGGAATTGTTTGCCAATTTTTTTTTTTGCAATTTTTTGCAATTGTTTGCCCCATATTTTCCCCCCAAGATAAAGTACATATTGCTACATGGAAAGTAACCAAGGAATGACTTTTGCTTTTGCCCAAATGGCAAAGTGACGTTTTGTTTATTTATGAAATCTCTTGACACTTGTGGGCTATTCTGAAATGAGACACGTGATGGTGAGTTAGGAATAATGCCAAATTGTGTTTAATTATACTATTTCCTCAACGAAAAGTTCCAAGAGAGTAGAGCTAAAATTAAGCATTAAAATGTTTAGTTTTACTACATCAATGTTAACAAGATGTTTTAACTACTCTGAATTCCTTTCTCAAGGATATGTTGTAAGTTGGAAAATCACCTCTGAATATCCAAAACTTAATAGGTAAGTAATAAATGATTCTCTTTCTGTCGACTGAAGCTTTTTCCACATTTGCCAATTTTTAAAGTCAATTAATAAAACTCAAGGTTAAACTTTCATTTGATTTTTAAAAATAACTTGTCTGTGTAAAATATGAGTCAAATTCTATCATAATCTATCTTTTCCAATTATAGCCAAGCCTCATTTTATTTTATAAAGTATTTAATAATTTTTAACTTCCATTAATAGAGATATTATATGCTGGTTGTTTAATAGAGTAGATTACAATAGGACAATATATACATTTTTTTGGCTATTTGGTTATATATGTTGGAAAATTTGACCATGAACTTGATTCGTGCATGTGTATACACATATATATATATATATAAACATGCACACAACTATTTGATAAAATGCAGTGCCTTTTGTTTTATACTGTACCTCATTTATATTTGGGCTTCCCTGAGAGCTCAGTTGGTAAAGAATCTGCCTGCAACGCGGGAGACCTGGGGTTGGGAAGATCCCCTGGAGAAGGGAAAGGCTACCCACTCCAATATTCTGGCCTGGAGAATTCTATGGACTGTATAGTCCGTGGGGTCACAAAGAGTCGGACACGATTGAGTGACTTTCACTTTACTTCATTTATATCTTGGAATCTTATCGACATTATGCCTTGCATGATTAAAATAAGAAGCAATGAGAATAGCATATTGATTGATTACCTTGCCTTTATAACACAAAAGTGTATAAATTAATTTTATTAGGTCTACATTATTTTAAATGTGATTTAAGTGTTTTGATGTAATAAATGTAGCTCATAATATATTTTTAGTGGTTTTAATGCATCTTAAAAATGTGTATTAGCTGTTAACATGACTAAGAATAAGGTATTTTTTGACACTGAGTAAGTCAGATTGGATGATTTGATAATGGTTACTGATTTTGCCAACAGGATTATGAAAAATATTTTTATAAATTCATTGCACCATGTGCCTATCCTTTATTGACACAGACATACTTAATACAATAAAAACATTTTGTTTTAAAAACACATTCATGGAGTACAGTGAAATTAATAGGGTTTTGATATTTAAATATATTATGTGTATATTGGGTTAAAGAAGTAGTCTCTAAGTGAAAAAATATGTTAGAGTTGTCATAGAGATAAATTTTTAACTTTATATAGTATATAGTACTTTCCCCGGAGAAGGCAATGGCACCCCACTCCAGTACTCTTGCCTGGAAAATCCAATGGATTGAGGAGCCTGGTAGGCTGCAGTCCATGGGGTCGCTAAGAGTCGGATACGACTGAGCAACTTCACTTTCACTTTTCACTTTCATGCATTGGAGAAGGAAATGGCACCCCACTCCAGTGTTCTTTCCTGGAGAATCCCAGGGATGGGGGAGCCTGGTGGGCTGCCGTCTATGGGTTCACACAGAGTCGGACACGACTGAAGTGACTTAGCAGCAGCACCAGCAGCAGTACTTTCCCCCAAAACTTGAGAAAATGGCTCTCTCTCTCTCTCTCTCTCTCTCTCTCTCTCTCTCTCTCTCTCTCGTCGGTAAGTCATGTCCAGCTCTTGCGACCCCATGGACTGTAGCCTGCCAGGCTCCTCTGTCCATGGGATTCTCCAGGCAGGAATACTGAAGGGGGTTGCCATTTTCTTCTCCAGGGATCTTCCCTACCCATCAATTGAACCCAGGTCTCCTGCATTGCAGGCAGATTCTTTACCAAATGAGCTATAAGGGAAGCCCAATTCATCTCTAGATTACATATAATCCTTGGTACAAAGTAAATGTTAGGTAAACAGTTGCTAATGCAGCAAATTTGTGTTCCTTTTTGGAACTTCCTGGATTTTTTTTTTTTTTTCTGAATGTATTTTATATTATTTGGTTGAATTTTTGGATGTTGAAGGTGAGGATACTGAGGGCTAACTATACTACAATTATAATGGTTTTTAAGAAGTTAATTTTTAACACAATGTTCCCACAGAGTAAGTCATATATTATAGGGTACTTTTCTAAGTTAGCTTCTGATACAATTACAAATGAATCTAGTATCTGATATGTTATTTTATAAACAAAAGTAGGAAGCAAACTATTTTTGCAATTCTCATGGTTTTTAATTCTTTCACCAAAATTGGGAGATTTAATCAACGTATTGGGTAATTAAGTGATATTTGCCATTAAATAATTATGTAACCTTAGAAGGTAATGCAGAAGAAATCCAAATAGTTGAATGGCATTGTTAGAATGAATCTTTTTATTTCATCTTTTTAGTTTTATGAACAAGAATTTTCTTAGTTTATATATCTACAAATAATAATATAAACTGCTTAAAATTGTCTCAGTATTATGTAAACATACCTGAACAAATTATAGAATGTACTAGTGTCTTTAAAGAAAACATTTCTAAACAATATTATGTTTGTGTTCAAATGTTATTGAAATGAGTAATACATTTATTCCGATTTCCAAATCGGGAAAGAAGTATGTCAAGGCTGTATATTGTCATCCTGCTTATTTAACTTATATACAGAGTACATCATGAGAAACCCTGGGGTGGAGGAAGCACAAGCTGGAATCAATATTGCCAGGAGAAATATCAACCTCAGTTTATGCAGATGACACCACCCTTATAGCAGAAAGGGAAGAAGAACTAAAGAGCTTATTGATGAAGTGAAAGAGGAAAGTGAAAAAGTTGGCTTAAAACTCAACAATCAGATAACTAAGATCATGGCATCTGGTCCCATCACTTCATGGCAAATAGATGAGGAAACAGTGGAAACAGTGGCAGACTTTATTTTTGGGGGGCTCCAAAATCACTGAAGATGGTGATTGCAGCCATGAAATTAAAAGACACTTGTTCCTTGGAAGAAAAGTTATGACCAACTTAGACAGCATATTCAAAAGCAGAGACATTGCCAACAATGGTCTGTCATGTCAAAGCTATGGTTTTTCCAGTAGTCATGTATGGATGTGAGAGTTGGACTATAAAGAAAGCTGAGTGCTGAAGAATTGATGCTTTTGAACTGTGGTGTTGGAGAAGACTCTTGAGAGTCCCTTGGACTGCAAGGAGATCCAACCAGTCCATCCTAAAGGAAATCAGTCCTGAGTATACATTAGAAGGACTGATGTTGAAGCTGAAATTTCAATACTCTGGCCACCTGATGTGAAGAATTGACTCATCTGAAAAGACCCTGATGATGGGAAAGATTGAGGGCAGGAGGAGAAGGGGACAACAGAGGATGAGATTGTTGGATGGCATCACCGACTCAGTGGACATGAGTTTGAGTAAAACTCCGGGAGTTAGTGATGGACAGGGAGGCCTGGCATGCTGCAGTCCATGGGGTTGCAAAGAGTTGGACATAGCTGAGCAACTGAACTGAAATGAATACATTTATATTGTTTTTATAAATATCTACTAATTATTTTAATTGCAAAGTTTAATTCTTAGAGATTAAATTGATATATATAGGAATAAAACAAATATAAAATTCATTTCTATCTATATATTACTGCAGAAAGTTTAATATGCTAATCAGTGGATTTTAAGTTGAGGGCAGAATCTACAGCAATGAAATCTACTGGGACAAGGTCAGAATGAAGGCAAATTATGAAATGGAGACAAACTTGCTCAATAGATGTGAATATACACAATTGCTATTATTTTCATTTTTTCAAAGGAATATGTTTAAAACAAAATAGACCAGAACAGCTGATTAGCCAATAAAAACATCTCCCCTCAAAAGACTATTTTGCTCCTCAATGGCAATTGTTTAATAATTTGTCTATATTTTTTATGGTGATTGTATCTTTAATATTTGTCTTATGCTATATAGATTTATAACTTTAGAAGTTGTCTACTAGCTTTTGTTTTGATAAATGAATTCTTTTTTTTCAAGAATTCACTCTCTCAATTCTTTTCCCTGACCCCCTCATGTGAGTGAAAGTCACTCAGTTGTGTCCGACTATTTGTGACCCCATGGATTGTAGCCCACCAAGCTCCTCTGTCCGTGGAATTCTGCAGGCAAGAATACTAAAGTGGGTAGCCATTTCCTTCTCTAGGAGATCTTCCCCACCCAGGGATTGAACCTGGGTCTCCTGCCTTGCAGGCAGATTCTTTACCAGCTGAGCCACCAGGGAAACCCCCTCATACAAACCTTTATTTCTTATTGTCACAGCCATGTATCTCTTAAAAAAAAAATACAACATTTAATTTTGTACTAGAGTGTAGCCAAATAACAATGTTGTGATGGTTTCAAGTGGTCCACAAAGGGACTCAGCCATACATATACATGTATCCATTTGCCTCCAAACTTCTCTCCCATCCAGGCTGCCAATAACATTGAGCAGAGTTCTCTACGTTATACAGTAGTTCCTTATAGTTCACTTCCTCCTATTTCTTCTGTCTTCCCTCCCCCTGTCTCTTAATCTCTGTAATTTGATCCTTTCCTTTTATCCTGCTAATATTTCAATATTATGAATAGCATGCCTATGCACCATAGCCATAATTATTTCATGATTTTACCACTGGTTGATTTTAAGAGTGAATTTTTAAAATGCATTTATTTATCACATTCAGTTCAGTTCAGTTCAGTCGCTCAGTTATGTCTGACTCTTTGCGACCCCATGAATCGCAGCACGCCAGGCCTCCCTGTCCATCACCAACTCCCGGAGTTCACTGAGATGCAGGGAAAGATTTGCAGTCACTTCACTGAAATTAATCATTATGCAATAATAATGTGATAAAAAATTTATCCACTAAGCAATTCAAAAGACAACATTCTTAGCATAAATTTCAGATTGAATACTATTACTATGTCTCACTAATTGTTCAGTCATGCTAAATGTGTGTTTGCCCCACATTTGAAAAAGGTATTCCTGTATTTGCTTTTGCTCTTGATTGTCTAGTTCCCATTCTTCTTTCCTTATTTTTTAAAATATCATAATCTCCATATTTTTGGATTGTCTTTATTGCATATTCTGTGGTGTGTCCTGTTCTCTCACTGTCCTCCTTCTCAGGGTTCCTAGTTCTCTGAGCTCATTTTGTACTAGCATTTTGTAAAAACTGTTGCAATTATCAGTCTGAAACATGTTACTGCCCCTGGGAGGATTGTGCGCTGTTAGCCAGATTCCATTTGTCAGGTTTTAGTCACTGCTTTCTTTTGCTGACTTGTTATTTTTCAGATAGTACTGTGTTTGTGAATCAGTCATTGTGGGTATATCTGGTGATGAAGGAGATCTGATTCAGGCTATCAGGATAAAGAATCTTTGGTCGTGAAACACACCCAGAAGTCAATGTGCATCAAATTTCTGGGACTGGATCAGTGGATCAGAAACTGAGAACATGAAGTTATTCTTATTCAGGAGAGATGAAAACCAAATATTTGACATACTTCTCATTGTCAAATTTGTCAAGGGAGTCAGAAGTTGAAAATGAGGAACATATTATGAAGAAATTGAAAAGAAAGGGGAAATTTAAAAGGAACTGAAACCTTTGAAATTGAAGAGTAAGTAACTTCTGACTTTTAGATTTCAGAAACTGAAAAAGTTAGTAGGTATTACAGTATTAAATTAGCATGTTTTCATAGGATAATATTTTTGTCATTGCTATTCTCTGGTTGTTTTAAATGACAACCCCATAGAGAAGTCTTCCATACATCTTCTATTTGGGATAAGCCTCCTCTCCTTTCTCTGTCACACTTTCTTCTACCCTACTTTATTTCTATTCTAGTATTTTTCACTACCTTATATTATATTGCTTATCCATTGATACTGTAAAAAATATCAATATAAGCTATATATTTACAAGTAAATACATGAAGCATAGAATGTAAACTACCTTATGAAAATAAATGCTTCTATCAGATGGTCTGGAATATTGCTTACCATACAGTGGGTACTCAGTCTGTTGAATAAAGGAAAGAATAAATGGATGAATAAACAAATGTTTCTGAATGCCCAGGGAAAACTATTTATTACATTTTTCAAAGTTACATAGGCAGATCTTGTTTAGTCTCTAAGTTGTGCCTGACTCTTTGTAACCCTATGGACAGTAGCTGCTCTGTCCATGGGAATTCCCAGGCAAGCTTACTGAAGTGGGTTGGCATTTTCTCCTCCAGGAGGTCTTCCCAATCCAGGGATCAAATTCACGTCTCCTACTTGGCAGGCGGATTTTTTTACTGCCGAGTGACCTGGGAATCGGCAGAACCCACTTATAAAATTAAATACATTGCATTTGTATTTATGTAGAGAAAGTTTATTATGATATGATTAGAGTAGGATGAATATCTTTATCTGGTAGAACAGATTTGATCCTTTGAAAATTTAGGAAATCAACTACTATTCAAGTTTTCAGTCAATTAAAATAGTGAATGAGTTTTTCTCAGGTAGTAGGCTTTGTTCTTATTCAGTTTCTCAGTCGTATCTGACTCTTTGAGACCCCATGGATTGCAGCACACCAGGCTTCTCTATCTTTCACTATCTCCTGGAGTTTGCTCAAACTCATGTCCATTGAATCAATGATGCCATCCAACCATCTCATCCTCTTTCACCCCCTTTTTCACTTGCCCTCAATCTTTCCCAGCATCAGGATCTTTTCCAATGAGTTGGGTCTTTGGATCAGGTGGCCAAAGTATTGGAGTTTCAGCTTCAGCATCAGTCCTTCCAGTGAATATTCAGGGTTGATTTCCTTTAGGATTGACTGGTTTTATGTCCTTGCTGTCCAAGGGACTCTCAAGAGCCTTCTCCAACATCACAGTTTGAAAGCATTAATTCTTCAGCACTCAGCCTTTTTATGGTCCAACTGTCACATCCATACATGACTACTGAAAAAACCACAGCTTTGACTATACTTGAGAATGTACATTTAGGAGGATGGTGAAAACACCTATTGCTCCAGAATGAATTCAAGCCAGTGAAAATTCTGGGCTTCAGGGTAAGAGTTTTAGGGATTTCCTTTTATGTCAAGGTTTACATATCAGAACATGGTTTTCATATATACACTTACATATATATGTACATGTGCAAATATTGTCTTTCTCAACAACACATGAAATATTCCTTAACTTCTACCTTTATAGTGTTTTTATCTACCCCAGACATCATACTCCTTAAACATGTTTTCTGTTAAGAGAGGTACAAAACATCAACTTGGCTTCTGATCTCATTATCTAAATGGTCAAGAATGTCAACTTTTCCTTTGTTCAATATTTAACTCATTAATCATTTCTCACATGTATAAACTGACAAAATGATGAGCATGCAAGTGCATAGATCATTGTCTAATCTCTGCATCATCTAAACAATGAGACTACTGGCTCAAAGCAAATGTATGTTTTAAGATCTCAGAGAAGCATTATATTCACTCTTGGAAGGAGAGGTAGAATAAGAACATCATATGCATTTAGAAAAACAGTTAAAAACTTTAGGTTCATCTGTTCAATTCAGTTCAGTCACTAAGTCGTGTCCAACTCTTTGCGACCCCATGAACCACAGCATGCCAGACCTCCCTGTCCATCACCAACTCCAGAGTTCACCCAAACCCATGTCCATTGAGTCAGTGATGCCATTCAACCATCTCATCCTCTGTCGTCCCCTTCTCCTCCTGCCCTCAATATTTTCCAGGATCAGGGTCTTTTCAAATGAGTCAGCTCTTCACATCAGGTGGCCAAAGTATTGGAGTTTCAGCTTCAACATCAGTCCTTCCAATGAACACCCAGGACTGATCTCCTTTAGGATGGACTGGTTGGATCTCCTTGCAGTCCAAGGGACTCTCAAGAGTCTTCTCCAATACCACAGTTCAAAAGCGTCAATTCTGCAGTGCTCAGCTTTCTTCATAGTCCAACTCTCACATCCATACATGACCACTGGAAAAACCATAGCCTTGACTAGACAGACCTTTGTTGGCAAAGTAATATCTCTGCTTTTGAATATGCTGTCTAAGTTGGTCATAACTTTTCTTCCAAGGAACAAGTGTCTTTTACTTTCATGGCTGCAATCATCATCTGCAGTGATTTTAGAGCCCAGAAAAATAAAGTCAGCCACTGTTTCCACTGTTTCCCCATCTATTTGCCATGAAATGATGAGACCAGATGCCATGATCTTAGTTTTCTGAATGTTGAGTTTCTAATAAATGAGAAAAATGAGACCTAGAGACTTCCCAATTTACTTAATATTAAATAAAACACTAAAGCTCATGCTACCTACATATTCCCTCCCCATCCCTGTCTCCACCCCAACTCCTGTTTTTAAAAAAGTTTCAAACTCTATAGGTTAAAGCAATTTCCTTTTTCCTTGAGTCAATTTTCAGAACACTTTTCTAAATTTACTCCTTACAGTTCTTTTTTTCTTTCTTCTTTTAAATTCTGTGGTAGGTATCTTCTGTTCATTGCACAATGCTCCAATCTTTCTTGACAGTAAATAAAAAGGAGGGTGGGGTACAATATTTAGTGTAGTTCATTGTAATCCTTTTCTTCTTGATTTTTGTTTTGATCCATTAATATTTTGCTTTTAAATTCTCAGGAATCTGCAATCCACAAAAAATCACGTAAAAATGGAATGAAAATTTTTGATTAGAATTAACTCACCTGTGGTTTTCAGGGAGTCAGCAATGGGTTATGCACTCCATGCAATTCTAACAGAGTTCTCACAGGCACATGCTTTCTAAGAACTGATTATACATGCAGAAATAAATACATGTTTATTTGTATTTCCATAGGGTAGTGTTGAGTCTGGAGATACAGATGTTTTCCCCTCTAGTTGAAAAATGAAAGATTGTTTATATTTAAAACCCACATTTTTCTCTTAGTCATTTCTTCAATTTGGTGTTTTAGTGGAGGAAGTTAGAAAAAGTGAGATAAGAGGGATGTACAGAGGTGAGAATAGTGCAGTTATGAAATTCTCAGGGGAACAGTTCTGTTTTCTGATACTTCTTTTGTTTGGTCTTTACAAAGATAGATCAGTCAGTTCAGTCCCTGCATGCACAGGCCATCTAAGAGTGGCTTCTGTGAGTTCAAGGTGATAGCACAGCACATCGGTTGACTGAACTGTGCTTTGTTCAATAATGTCTGAAGAAGTGACCTATGCAACTCTCAAATTTTCAAATCCTAAGACAAAGAAACCCCAGGAAAGCCACAGTCTCAAGAGAACAGGTAAGAGTTTCCTTGAGGATCAAAAAGACCAGAGAAGGGGTTATCAGCTATACTGGTGGGTTCTCCTGTCTTCAATTCAAGGCTGTTAGTCCATTCTGAGATTTAAATTCTGGAGAACTAGTCCATAGATCAGTCACTATGCCAGAGCCTAGTTATGTCTATCTTATTTAGTTTGAAACATCATCACTGCGGCTTCCTGATGGCTCAATGGTAGAGAATCAGTCTGCCAATGCAGGAGACTTAGGAGACATAGGTTTGATCTCTGCATTGGAAAAATCCCCTGGAGAAGGAAATGGCAACCCACTCCACTGTTATTCCCTGGGAAATCCCAAGGACAGAAGAGCCTGCTGGGCTATAGTCCATGGGGTCGCATAAGAGTCAGACTTGGTTTAATGAATAAACAACGACAACAACAAAGTTCATCATAGTATGTGAAAAAAGACTGTGGTCTAAACCTCTGAAAATTCAGATTGCTGTTGCCACCAAAATAACATTTCTTACATTTTTTAGACATTTTAGGATGATTTTACATACAGGCTATTAGAGGAAGAAAAAGACAGCAATAGTGTGAGCATAGCTATCCAATATTTTTATTTAATTGCTATAAGATAAGAAATAAGTATATCGCTATGAGTTTCATAGGATCATGGAACACCCAGTCAGTGATTATGCATTAAACATTTATTTCTTTCTGAGAAAGAATAAGACTGAAGGTTCCTTATCTCAGCATAATAGAATTGCAGTCTTCTTTATCCAGCAATTTAATTCCCAGACAGTTAATAACAATGAAGCAGTAGGAAGATATTTTTTCAAAACATGATAGTCATATTCACTGAAATTTCTTTATTGCTATGAGATATTTTATATTTAAATAATGAAGTAAAAGCCCTTTGTGTGAAAATCTCTGATTAGAGGCATCAGGTTAGTGAATCATGTGTTAGGGACTTGTTTCCCTCCAAAGAGTCATTTTCTCTGTCTCTATAACATCTGATGAAAGAACTGCATGTATTTGGGAAAAATACTACATCTTCATCATACAACAAACACCATAGACCACTATGGTGGTATCTATAAAATTGGAGATGCAATTTATGTTCTGCAGTGCTGTGCTAAGTTGCTTCAGTCGTGTCTGACTCTTTGAGACCCTATGGACTGTAGCGTGCCAGGATCCTCTGTTCGTGGGATTTTCCAGGCAAGATAACTGGAGAGGGTTGACATGCCCTCCTTCAAGGGATCTTCCCAACCCAGGGATCGAACCCACTTCTTTTATGTCTCCTGCATTGGCAGGTGGGTATTTTACTATTAGTGCCACCTAGGAAGCCCTTATGTTCTGCTACATATTTTCTAATGTGTATTTCCTTATGTAACAATTTTATCCTTTTCTATATATCTAAGTAAACAGAGGATGAGATGCTTGGATGGCATGACTGACTCGATGGACACGAGTTTGAGTATGCTCTAGGAGTTGGTGGTTGACAGGGAAGCCTGGCATGCTGCAATCCATGGGGTCACAAAGAGTCGGACACAACTGAGTGACTGAACTGAACTGAAACTGTTTCAATTTTATTTTTATAAAAGGTTACTTCATGTTTGTCTATTGGAAAAATCTATCATCAGAATCAGAATCAAGCCACAAACACAGGACTACCTGGATAATTAGAAGGCAAAAAAGATTATAGAGAAAAGAATGATTTTCTAAAAACATTGCCACTGTTTATCTTTCCTGAAAAAGATAGCCATGAAACTCCTGACTTGGAGCTGGGTGGTGAAGCTGAAACTGGAGCAGGGAGCATCAGGGGCACAGCTGAGGTGACTGAGAGCAGAGCTATGAAAGGTGAGACCTACTGGAGCTGGGAGAAAAGTAAGAAGGACCTAGTGGGAGATGTTGCAGCAGAAAAAATAAAGATTTCCTTTGAAAATAAAAGATATTTTCTGTAGAGGTTGTGGAAGAAAGGGAACTCTACTAACTGTGGGTGGAAATGTAAATTGATGCAGCCACTATGGAAAATGGTATGGCAGCTCCTTAGAAACTAAAAATAGGGCTACCATATGATCCAGCAATCCCACTCCTGGACGTATATCTGGAGAAAACCATAATTCGAAAAGATATGTGTAACCCCAATGTTCATAGCAATATTTACAATAGTCAAGACATATTAGCAACCTAAATGTCTACTGAAAGATAAATAAAGAAAATATGGTATATATATATATAATGAAATACTACTAAGTCATAAAAAGAATAAAATATTGCCATTTGCAGCAAAATGGATGGACCTAGAGATTATAATACTAAGTGAAGTAAGTCAGACAAAGACATATACCATGTGATATCACCTATATATGGAATCTGAAAAATGGTACAAAAGGAACTTAGTTACAAAACAGAAACAGACTCACAGCCATGGAAAACAAACTTATGGCTACCAAAGGGGAAACGGAGGAAAGAATAAATTTGGAACTTAAGATTGACATATGTACACTACTATATATAAAATAGATAACCAACAAGAACCACTGTATAGCACAGGGAATTCTACTCAATATCTTGTAATAACTTATAATGGAAAAGTATCTTAATATCTATATACATGCATATATACACATGTATATATATATATATATATATATATACACACACACACACATATATGTATATATACATATTTATGTATAACCAGAAACTGACACAGCATTGTAAATCAACTATACTTCAACAAAAAATAAAATAAAAGACAGAAATTTTTTGAGAAAATAAGGAAGACAAACCAAAGATGATAAACTCATGACCTTTAATTATGGAGAATCAGCTCTTTTTAATTACTTTCTCCATCCATCCCCAGAGAGTATTCGTGTACTTTTCTGAATCTTTCCAACTTTTATAATATTAAACCTCATTGACTTTTTTCCTCCCATTTTTCATCATTTTATCCTTTATTATATTTCATGGATAATTTTCTTAAATTATCTTTTTCCATTAAAAATGTTTCTGATATTATTTTATTTTCAATGAACTTCTGCTATTGTTTTCTAAAGGCTGTTTCTATGGCATTCTATTCTTATATGTGGATGAAAAATTGTATCTTAATTCTCTGATGGTTTTAAAAATTGTACTTTCAAGTCAACGTTATAATTTAAATACAAAATAATATGCTCACTTAAGCATATGGTTGACTGGACTTAAAAAATATATACCCATACAACCAACTAAAATTAAGATTTACAGTATTTCTGTCACCACAAGAAGACAACTTGTGTGCCTCCATCTTATCCTCACCACCTATCTTAGTTTTAGCCCCAGCTTTTACTTTTTGTCATTCTAGACTATTCTGTTAAGTCTAGAGGTTTTATGTAGTAGTAGCAGTGTAGTTGCTCAGTTGTGTCTGACTCTTTGCGACTCCACAAACTCTAGCCTGCCAGGCTCCTCTATCCATGGAATTCTCCAGGCAGGAATACTGGAGTGGATTGCTATTTCTTTCTCCAGGGGATCTTCCCAACCCTGGGGATTGAACCTGGTCTCCCACATTGCAGGCAAATTCTTTACCATCTGAGCCACCAGGGAAGAGTTTTTATATAAATAGTTTCAAATAATATGCAATGATTGACTGTGACTTCTTCTATGACTGGCTTCATTCAGTAAACACAATGTTTTGAGATTCATCTGTGTTCTATGCATTGGCAGTGAATTTCTTTCCATGGCTGAACAATATTCCAGAGTGTGACTACACCATACCATGTAAACTCACTCATCTGTAGATGAACATTTCAGTTGCTTCCAGTTTGGAGCTAGTATGAATAAAGCTGATAGATATACAAGTCTTTGTAGAGACCTATTTTTAGAAATTTTTGAAGGATAATAAAGAGTAGAAGCCTGGTTTGGATGGCTTATGTTTACTGTATAAGAAACTGACAAAATTGTTTTCTACATTTATATACCTCCATGCCTTATAAGGTCTTCCCTGGTGACTCAAATGGTAAAGAATCTGTGTGAAATGAAGGAGACTTGGATTTGATCCCTAGGTCAGGAAGATCCCCTGGAGAAGGAAGTGGCAACCCACTCCTGTATTTTTGCCTGGAGAATTCCATGGACAGAGGAGCCTGGCGAGTCCATGGGAATGCAGAGTCGGACGTGACTGAATGACTAACACAGTCATATAAGAGAGTCTGTTTATTTACAGAGTTTTTGAACTGTTCTCATTGCATTATTTATGCTTTCCCTAAATTCTTATTGTCTGTGTTTTCTGTTTCTTCAGCCTCATATTGGCTGCTTTCCTCAAATATCAAATGATCCTTGGTTGTCTCTACTCAGTTAAGTGTGTGGTACTAAACTGATTTAATGAGAGCTTGTGTAGGTGAGATGGGCTTGCTAAATGGTAGCATTCATCAGTCAATTCAGTTCAGTTGCTCAGTCATGTGTGACTCTTTGTGACCCCATGGACTTCAGCATGCCATACTTCCCTGTACATCACCAACTCCTGGAGCTTGCTCAAACTCATGCCCATTGAGTCAGTGATACCATCCAACCATCTCATCCTCTGTCATTCCCTTCTCCTCCTGCCTTCAATTTTTCCCAGCATCAGGGTCTTTTCCAGTGAGTCAGCTCTTCACATCAGGTGGCCAAAGTATTGGAGTTTCAACATCAGTTCTTCCAGTGAATATTCAGGACTGATTTCCTTAGGATTGACTGGTTGGATCTCCTGTCAGCAAGAGTCTTCCGCAACACCACAGTTCAAGGGCGTCAAATCTTAGGTGCTCAGCTTTCTTTATAGTCCAACTCTCATATCCATACATGACAACTAGAAAAACCATACCTTTGACTAGTTGGGTCTTTGTCGGCAAAGCAATGTCTCTGCTTTTTAATATGCTGTCTAGGTGGTCGTAGCTTTTCTTCGAAGGAGCAAGCATCTTTTAATTTCATGGCTATAGTCCCCATCTGTGGTAATTTTGGAGCCCAAGAAATAAAGTCTGTCACTGATTCCATTGTTTCCCCATTTATTTGCCATGAAGTGATGAACTGAAGTAGCATTCATGAACTGGAGCAATTCACTGAGAAACCCAATTTTTGATATTTGAAATTTTTTCCCCCTTCTTGAGCCAGTTGACTATTCTGGAGTTGAATGAATCTTCCAGTACTCCTCCCTGGGCATTCTTCTGTTATAATGGGTAAGAGAGGGTAACCATTTTACAAAGTGGAGAGAAAAATACATAGGAGGGAATATGCATATCTTATATCAACTTTCGGGCATTTTTTTCAGTTTTCAGACTCACCCATACCTCCACTTGGAAAGATAAAATACCAGGAGCCTTTGGGGTTCTTACGCAAGAGTCAGCTCACTTTTGTTTCCTCACTACTGACTTTGCTTCAGTTTCTAAGTGCCTACAAAGTTAGTAATAGCTTTTGTATCTGTTACCTACCTTCCCAAAGGCCATTTCTGTGGTTTCCTTTCTTTGTTATTATGAATCTATATGCCTTCTTTAACTACTTTCTATATTTTATTGGAGTTTTAAGAGAAAAATCAAGGTAAAGGGATGATGCATCTATAACTGTTCATTTCAGACTGGTTTTAATTAGCATTTCAATCAGCTCAAATGTACTTTCATTCTGCCTTTTTTTCCCATTTCCTACTGGCAAATACCTAAGCCCATGTAAGGAGCTACTGTTGGGGCTAGCAACCAGGCAGTGGATTGATGGTATGTACTCCAAACTCTTATGGTGCCAATCAAGAAAAGATTTGTGTACCACTGACCTCATTAAGAGCCTGAAGATTCACAAATAAAAGGCTTAGATTCAGGTCTCTCTGGTGCCTAGGAAGGATTCAGTCTCTTGAGATTTATTAGACTCTGTAGAAAAAAGATGGTGCCAACTTTCTTATGTGGTCCTGGGAGGACTTGCTTATCTTTTTGGCCTCTGAGGGTTAGTGTGGAAACTAAATAAGAATGCAGGAAAGGTCTTCTATAATCCTAAATCATGGAAAGCCTCAGACTTTGCATCTCAGAAGACAATGGACCAGGTTTCTTCTTTTATGGGGTATAAAATGAAGACCTTGTTTTCTGACATTCCACTGGCACTTAGTAAAAGAAACACCTGTGCATTCCATCACACATAGATATGATGCCACTCAAAGTACTCAAAGTGACTTCCTGGTGGCTCAGACGGTAAAGCATCTGCCTAAAATATGGGAGACCCAGGTTTGATCCCTGGGTGGGGAAGATCCTCTGGAGAAGGACATGGCAAACCACTTCAGTACTCTTGCCTGGAAAATCCCATGGATGGGGGAGCCTCGTAGGCTACAGTCCATGGGGTCACAAAGAGTTGGACACAACTGAGTGACTTCACACACACAAAGTACTCAAAAGCTTGGTATCAAATCTTAAAAGTCAGTAAAGCCAAGGGAAAACAAATAAAAGTTACTAATTTTATGGAACCCAGAACCATAGGAAACACAGAACCAGAGGAAAAGAAAAAGCCCAACAAACAGCTCCAAGTAAAACAGAATCCCTACAAGAGAAAGATAATCAAACTAATTTATGATATTAAATTATGGCACTAAAAGTTTTCAATTTGAAAAAACATGACTTTCATACAAAGAATGAATGATCATTAAGGCCCAGTTGCAGGTCCTAGAATGTCATACAAAAAATAAAATAAAGAGACATGAAAATCATGATGGACTTGGATAATAAAACCAAGTAATCTAAAATATAAATAATAAGATTCCATAAACAATAAAAAGAATAGATATAAACAAGGAAGTAATTAAAGTAACTAGTTACCATTTAGTATTGAGTAGATATGGAAAGAAAATATCTTCAATTCAGTTCAGTTCAATTCAGTTCAGTTGCTCAGTTGTGTCTGACTCTTTGCAACCCCATGAATTGCAGCACCCCTGGCCTCCCTGTCCATCACCAACTCCTGGAGTTCACTTAAACTCATGTCCATCAAGTCAGTGATGCCATCCAGCCATCTCATCCTCTGTCATCCCCTTCTCCTCCTGCCCCCAATCCCTCCCAGCATCGGACTCTTTTCCAGTGAGTCAACTCTTCACATGACGTGGTCAAAGTATTGGAGTTTCAGCTTTAGCATCATTCCTTTCAATGAACACCCAGGACTCATCTCCTTTAGGAGGGACTGGCTGGATCTCCTTGCAGTCCAAGGGACTCTCAAGAGTCTTCTCCAACACCACAGTTCAAAAGCATCAATTCTTCGGTGCTCAGCCTTCTTCAGAGTCCAACTCTCACATCCATACATTACCACAGGAAAAACCATAGCCTTGACTAGACGAATCTTTGTTGGCAAAGTAATGTCTCTGCTTTTCAATATGCTACCTAGGTTGGTCATAACTTTCCTTCCAAGGAGTAAGTGTCTTAATTTCACGACTGCAATCACCATCTGCAGTGATTTTGGAGCCAAGAAAAATAAAGTCTGACACTGTTTCCCTATCTATTTGCCATGAAATGATGGGACCAGATGCCATGATCTTAGTTTTCTGAATGTTGAGCTTTAAGCCAATTTTTCATTCTCCTCTTTAACTTTCATCAAGAGGCTTTTTAGGTCCTCTTCACTTTCTGTCACAAGGGTGTATCATCTGCATATCTGAGGTTATTGATATTTCTCCTGGCAATCTTGATTCCAGCTTGTGCTTCTTCCAGTCCAGCATTTCTCATGATGTACTCTGACTATAAGTTAAACAATCAGGGTGACAATATACAGTCTTGATGTACTCCTTTTCTTATTTGGAACCAGTCTGTTGTTCCATGTCCAGTTCTAACTGTTGCTTCCTGACCTGTATACAGGTTTCTCAAGAGGCAGGTCAGGTGGTCTGGTATTCCCTTCTCTTTCAGAATTTTCCACAGTTTATTGTGGTCCACACATTCAAAGGCTTTGACATAGTCAATAAAGCAGAAATAGATGTTTTCCTGGAACTCTCTTGCTTTTTTGATGATCCAGCGGATGCTGGCGATTTGATCTCTGGTTCCTCTGCCCTTTCTAAAACCAGCTTGAACATCTGGCAGTTCACGGTTCACGTATTGCTGAAGCCTGGCTTCGAGAATTTTGAGTGTTACTTTACTAGCATGTGAGATGAGTGCAATTGTGCAGTAGTTTGAGCATTCTTTGGCATTGCCTTTCTTTGGGATTGGAATGAAAACTGACATTTTCCAGTCCTTGGCCACTGCTGAGTTTTCCAAATTTGCTGACATATTGAGTGCAGCACTTTTACAGCATCATCTTTCAGGATTTGAAATAGCTCACCTGGAATTCCATCACTTTCACTAGCTTTGTTCATAGTGATGCTTTCTAAGGCCCACTTGACTTCACATTCCAGGATATTTGGCTCTAGGTCAGTGATCACACCATCATGATTATCTGGGTTGTGAAGATCTGTTTTGTACAGTTCTTCTGTGTATTCTTGCCACCTCTTCTTAATACCTTCTGCTCCTGTTAGGTCCATACCATTTCTGTCCTTTATCGAGACCATCTTTGCATGAAATGTTCCCTTGGTATCTCTAATTTTCTTGAAGAGATCTCTAGTCTTCCCCGTTCTCTTGTTTTCCTCTATTTCTTTGCATTGATCGCTGAGGAAGGCTTTCTTATCTCTCCTTGCTATTCTTTGGAACTCTGCATTCACATGCTTATATCCTTCCTTTTCTCCTTTGCTTTTTGCCTGTCTTCTTTTCACAGCTATTTGTAAGGCCTCCTCAAACAGCCGTTTTGCTTTTTTGCATTTCTTTTCCATGAGGATGGTCTTGATCCCTGTCTCCTGTACAATGTCACGAACCTCTGTCCATAATTCATCAGGCACTCTGTCTATCAGATCTAGCCCTTTAAATCTATTTCTCACTTCCACTATATAATCATAAGGGATTTGATTTAGGTCATACCTGAATGGTCTAGTGGTTCTCCCCACTTTCTTCAATTTAAGTCTGAATTTGGCAATAAGAAGTTCATGATCTGAGCCACAGTCAGCTCCTGGTCTTGTTTTTGCTGACTGTATAGAGTTTCTCCATCTTTGGCTAGAATTCATTTATCCTAAAATCAGAAAAGATACAATTTATCCATTTTAGCAAAATTAAAAAATCATCATATACTCCATTTGAGAAATACTCAAGAAAATTTTCAGTCCCATGATTAATTAATTAGAGTTTAAGGGGACATTTAGAGGTGTGCAAAAAAGCAATAGCTGATAATGGCATGACTATGAAAATTGCAATAATAAAAGTGCTAAACAATCTTTCAGTAAAACAGATATATTGTAAGAGAAAGTTTATCATAGTCTAGAATCATTTATAATAAACTCTCACCATATAACCTAGAGTTAGGGAGAGAAGCAGTGAGGGAATGAAAGCATTATACAAGTTTGGGTTGGAGAGTCGATTTTTCTACTAACATTAAATACATCACTTGAAAAAAAAATTAATCATCAGAGAAAGGATTAGCAATTATATTAAATAGCATATTTCAAAACTATCCTGGACTCAGCCCAGAGCTCTGTGATGAACTAGATGGGGGAGGGGGGGCTGAAAGGGAAGTTTTTTTTTTAATTTAAATTTATTTATTTTAATTAGAGGCTAATTACTTCACAATATTGCAGGATACAGGATGCTTGGGGCTGGAAGGGAAGTTTAAGAGGGAGAGGATATGTGTGTACTCATAACTGATTCATGTTGCTGTAAAGCAGAAACCACCACAACATTGTAAAGCAACTTTATTCCAATTAAAAATTCAAAAAATTAAAAATAAAAGGAAACAAAAATCTAGCCTGGAAAACATAAGGAAGAACACCCAGCAGGTGGTTAACATTAATCACCTGGGGCTAGGAAGGTAGATCAATGAGAAAAAGACTAAGAAGTTAGTGAGGAAAAACTACTGCTAAAATATAAGTGAGAGTGTTCATAAAATATCCAGAATATGTCATATGATCACATTTATATAAAATTCTGTGTTTTTAGTGTCAGATGTGAATGTACAGGTGTGTTTATGTTGGCCGAATATAAATGAGGTCTCATTGACTTTGCAAGCAATTTTTTAAATTAAACTTTAGAAGTCTGATACCACTATGTATAGAAGAGCAGGAGTTGGAGGGAATTAAGGAAAGAGGAAGTAACATAAAATGCTTGACTTCTTGTCATTCTCCTCACAGGACACAGCGCTCCATCAAAGGTGTGGTACCCTATTGCTTTTGTTTCACTGTCATTGAACCTGGTGGTGCTGGCTGGACTGGGAGCCCTGGGCTTAATGCGTAAGTGTTCACTCTTTTCTGAGGCTGTCCCTTACTTTTCTTAGGCATATTGCAAATGAATCCAAATCCCAAGACATATCCGTATAAAACTTCCAGATAAACAGAGGAAAACAGGTTTCATTTTTGTATGCCCATGTAACACTAGTCATTCTTTTTAGGCTACCTTAATATCAGATTCCTTCAGTACAACCAATGCTGAAGAGAGTAATGTAAAGCCTATGTTTCTAAAAGTTATAAAATTAATGCAACAGAAATATACTAATTTAAACCCTGAGAGTTTTCATGAGGAGTCCATTTATTAGAAATAAATTCTTCATTTTCATGACATTTTTGAAGTATCTCTTCTCAAGCCTGGATGCCATTGGGAAACACTTATTCCCTTTCCATTCCCTCCTACAAGAGTGGGTACAAAGGCATTCTAAGGAAATAGAGGATGATTACGGCAATAATTGGAGAAGGCAATGGCAACCCACTCCAGTACTCTTGCCTGGAAAATCCCATGGACAGAGAGGCCTGGTGGGCTGCAGTCCATGGGGTCGCTAAGAGTCGGACACGACTGAGCGACTTCACTGTATTTTTTCACTTTCATGCATTGGAGAAAGAAATGGCAACCCACTCCAGTGTTCTTGCCTGGAGAATCCCAGGGACGGGGGAGCCTGGTGGGCTGCCGTCTCTGGGGTCGCACAGAGTCGGACACAACTGAAGCGACTTAGCAGTAGCAGCAGCACGGCAATAACTGTTTCTTTGTGTCCATTCTTCGTGATTGTTTCTCATTTAATTCTCATAAAACTTAAAGATTCTGTTAGGATTAAGGGCTGGCAAGTAAACTAATATCAGTCTTGTAGAAAAGATGGGTTTTGTTTAATAATCCACAAAATGGATATATTATGTTTTTTGAATCTTCTGATATTCTTAGGTACATGATTTCTCTTTTCTGAAATTCTTATTTTTTTAATTCTGAGGCTAGTATTTACTAATTCTATATCCATAAAATATGGTTATTTCTGTCCAAGAAACTCAAAAGTTACGACACGAAGCCTCACCAATGTATTCTGGTGACTCCTGGTCTCAAAAGTGTGGTTTGCATTTTTAAAAACTAACTATTGAATTACAGTCTTTTATTTTGAAATCTGTGCATCACATAGACATTTTTCGTTTTGTATTTTTAAACTTATTTGGGCATTTCCTTATATAAGAACTAGTATTCTGTTGAGTAACATCAAACATTATTATTTCAAATAAATGTTAATCTTAAAAGTATGTAAAGTTGATATTCTACTCTTATGTAGCTATCATTTTAAAACATGCTTTTTATTAAATTTTTAAATAACTGCTGTGTTATTAGTATAATTTATTGGAAGATTCTATGTGAAAGTTATTAATCTCCTTATATGAATTACAGATTACTACAAGCTCATTTTTAACAGCAAGACAGTTTATGATGTACAACTGAATGTAACAGATCATATGGAAACAACCACATTACCCACAGATATGCCTACAACTGTCTCAGGTGAGCACATCATTTTAATATGTTAGAATACACACTAAAGTGTTGAATAACTTTACTTCCAAGTACTGTGAAGAGTTAAAGCGGAAGGAAAATAAAAGTGAAAGATCTTTCTGTTTCAGAGTTATCAGTAACATAGTGTTCTCCAGTTTTCTCTCTTTTTTTCATTGTGTTCAAAGTCCTGAAATATTTACAAAATTAAAGAAAAACCATAAAAATATGGTAAACATGTATAGATTCTTCTGTTAAATAAGCATTTTCATCTATCTGTACTTAGTTTCTTTCTATGTTTAATTATTTTTTTTCAAATGAATTGCCTTCTGTCTCCTTAGACTAGGTTTTCTTAAAGCCCTTCTTTCTTCCTTCTTTAGTACTGACATTTAAACATTTTAATGGAGTTTCGCTGTGATGGTGTTTAGCTGGGTATATGGAAGATAAATATTCTGTATTCTCATATGTCTGAAATAAGTCTTTAACTTGGCTAGCTATAAATTTCATGGCTAAAAATTCACTTCTTAGAGAAAATTAAGGGAGTTACTTCATTGTCTCTGGGAAACAATGTTGTTAATAAGTCTGTCCCCAATATAATTTTTATTTTATAAAAATGACCCCACTTTAGCTGCTGGGGTCCTGACATTTTGGGTTTTTCTTGTGTATGAGTGTTTTGGAAGAACTAATGCTGACGCTCCAATACTTTGTCCACCTGATGCGAAGAGCTGACTCATTGGAAAAGATTCTTTTGCTGGGAAAGATTGGAAGCAAAAGGAGGAAAGGGCTGCAGAGGATGAGCTGGTTAGATAAAATCACCAACTCAGTGGACAAGAATTTGAACAAACTCCAGGAGATAGTGAAGGATAAGGGAGCCTGGCGTGCTGCAGTCTTCTCAATCTGAAAGTTTAGGGCTTTCAAATTTAGGGAGTATATGTGCTATTCCTTATAGTTTATTTTTTACTTCATTTCATTTCCTCTGTTTTTTCCATGACTTCTCTCTTTTGGATGTTCAGATTTACAAGTTTTCATCTTTCCTTTATATTTTCTGTTTATTTTAACACTAGATTCTGGAAGATTTCTTAAATTTTACTTTTTAATCTATTGATTATTTTTTGGCTATCATATTTTTGAATGATTCTTAAGTTTGTTTGTTTGTTTGTTTGTTTTTGTAGCATCCTATTCTTACCTTATGTATATACTCTTTTGGAGACATCTTTGTAAATTGATTAGAGATACATTTTAAAATATCAGTCTGTTTTTTTGAAATCATTTTGAGGAGGAAGGCTGTTTTTTCTTTTCGTTTTCTTTAATCATGAGAATTCTCTTTCATGTACTGCTTCTAAGTCGCTTCAGTCGTGTCCGACTCTGTGCGACCCCATAGACGGCAGCCCACCAGCCTCCCCAGTCCCTGGGTTTCTCCAGGTAAGAACACTGGAGTGGGTTGCCATTTCCTTCTCCAATGCATGAAAGTGAAAAGTGAAAGCGAAGGCACTCAGTCGTGTCTGACTCTAGCGACCCCATGGACTGCAGCCTACCAGGCTTCTCATCCATGGGATTCTCCAGGCAAAAGTACTGGAGGGGGGTTCCATTGCCTTCTCCTTTCATGTGCTGGTGCTCCTATATACCCTAGGATTTTTGCCTCTCTGTTGATACTCAAGAAAGGAAGTGATGGCTAGTGTGGATTGCCTCTATTGTTATTTTAAAAAATAAAGAAGATAGTTTTTCCATTAGATCTCTCTAGAAGTGAGAACTCTGAGTACTTTTTTCTTTTGGCCCTCTACTTTATTTCTTAAAATTTTTGTTGTAGTTTTACAATGTTTTAGTTTCTGCTGTACAACAAAGTGAATCAGCTATATTTATACATATATTTTAAGGGTGGAAGACCAGGGAGGAGTGATGAACAGGCAACTTTCCTGTTCAGATTAAGTTGGATATAAAGTATGGTGTCAACAATGATAGTAGAAACCAAGGCCTTGCCAGATAGCTCGTTCAATATTTTTAGAGATTAACAATATCCTTTCCTCCCCTGAAAATTGTATAAATGTCACTGATTTTCTTCCTCCCTCTCTTAACTTCTTATCTTCTTTTATCAAAAAGATGCACTGTGCACCATATGTCAAGCACCTGGGAAACCTAGAGAATATAATTTTTTTTTGGTATAACAGTTACAACAATTTCTCATCTTGAGTGTGACAGGAGAAGCAGACAAGTAAACAGAAAAATTATAATTCAGTGTAATAAGTGTTCATAAACATGAATACATAGTGCAATAAACCATATAGTTGGAGGAAACAGTTCACACTGAATGGGGTACAATATTTAATGCAGGGATTAGATGAGTGTTTCCATAAAAGTAATGAGATAGCAAGACATTCTCAAGAAAAATTTAAGATTTTCAAGATAAATGTATGACAGGAAACTAAGTGGATTAAGAGATAACACTGGAGTGCCATGAGGGTTCCTATAAATAATGGGAAGAAGTTGGATTTCAACCTGAAATCTATTTGAATCATTTAGAGAAGAGTCTTATAGAAATATCACTGAAAACACTGAGGTGGTAAATATCAGAACAGATACAGACTAAGGTCTTGCTTTTTTTTTTTTTTTTTTTTTTTGCAGCAAACAAAACATTCTGAAGTTTTCTCTGAGTGCTTTGAATATTCCCTTCATTATTTTTTCCCTTTATAGCCATGATTTTTCTTCAATCTTCAGATTGCTCCAGATCCAAATCTATTTCATCTCAGGCTGTGTTCTTTTCCTTCTCTCATATTTTAAGCAATCATCTCTTTCAAAATATAACTCCTGTTAATCATTTGAATGTATAATGCAAATATTTAGAAATTCTGATGTATATGCTAATTGATACTATATCTGTGCATACCTGTCATGCATGTGTGTGTATGTATCATATCTTTATAGACTGTCCTTATTCAGACCCAGCGCTTCACTTATGTTCAGAGATATGGATACAGTATGGAAGTAACTTCTATAACTTTTCTACCAAAATAATTTGTAATACGTGCGACAGCGACTGTGAGAAGAATCACTCCTCCCTGATGAATATGGATGATGGGGAAAACAGGAATAGAACCAAGGTTTGTGGTATGATTTGTGGTATGTCTGCAGCTATTTCTTGGTATTTTTAAAGTACAGGCACAGAGAATTTGGGTAAGAACATTAATTCTTGGCCATTCCTGATAAATGGCTTTCATGCCCTTCACTTTTGCTCTCTCCATCTGAGTGGAAAATTTCTATATCATTGAAAAATTCCTATATCACAGTTTCAGAAAGCAAGGATCTACAGTGATTAGAGTTGCTGGTTCATATGGTAAGCTATGGAAGTCTATTTCTTTGTTATTTCTTGTTCCCCGTGATTTCTGTTTTTTTGTTTTTTATAGAGTCAGGAAGGAGAGGGCAATTATGTATTTCCAATTGTGAGGTATATTTTAAATAATCACTCCTGCAGATTAAGTTACAGGATTCTCTTCCCCCTTAGAATTGTCCACTGATAAAAAGTCATCCTCTGGACTATAAGCCACTTAATTATCTATCTTATCCTCACATATTACAACTCTACTTGATCTTACTTAAGTTAAAATACAGGAAAATCAGATCAAGTTATGCTCATGCTTATTTTGCTGTTGTTGTTTTTCTTAATATTTGACTGTAGCAAAAATACCAAATTACCAACTGTAGAATGCCCCAACCCCTACTATCCAGAACAATATACCTGTTCATTTTCTTATAACACACAGCAAGCTCCAATCCAAAAGATTTTGTCCTCAGCATTAACCTGAATGTGGTTAAATGTCTCAGTGACCTTTGCCCTTTCTGGTTTTACTACCTGGATTATTTTGTATCTTTTGAACCTGATTAACCCAACTCAGGTTTCCAGTATGTGGCTTAATATAGGCATATAGTAAATAGTTTTTGTCACTACTCTTAATGCATTATTTAAACTTTTTGAGGTTTTTCACTGTTAACTGCATTATTCTTGAAACTCTTTCTTTGTTAGTTCCCATGGCATCATGCCTTCTAGCTGATGTTTTACTTAACTTCCAAACAGGCTCTATACATTATTCCTAAATTTAAGATTCAAAAACTGAAATTCATAGAGGATAAATAAATTTCTTAAGGTCACATGAGCAATAAGAAGCAGAAAGTAAGCTCAAAACCTAGTCTGCTTATCTCCAAAGACTGAAGTGTGTCTAAAAATAATTGGTTGACAATTTACAGATGACTCTGACAAGGGTATTTTTCATGTAATAAGTAATTTGGGTGAAATATTGATAACATTTCACACAAGTACTTCTTAAGTGTTTACTAAGGTCTGCAATGTGGACTGAATGCTGGTAATATGAGTGATACACATAATAAAGCTTTTAAACTAAGGTGGATTGAAATAATAAATAAAAAATTATGCAAATGATTATCTAACTGCAATTATGATGTTGCATTTATAAAAAATGAAAAACATAGCTTTCAAACTGGAAGAAAAGAAGAACAGATGTGTGCCATTAATGGCTTCCTTACTGAGTGGTTGTGAGGTCTTTTCGGAAATTACCTTATCTGACTGCTACTTACTTCTTTTCAGAGATCATTCTTCTGAGCTGGTTTTTCCTTAAAGAAGGAAGTTTCAAAGTTTGGGGCTTCCAGAGACCTTCACTACCTTGGTTACACTCCTCTCATCCAATTAAAAAAACTGTTTTAAATTGTGGTAAAATATGCATAACATTTGGAGAAGAAATGGTAACCCACTCCAATATTCTTGCCTGGGACTTCCCATGGACAGAGGAGCCTGGAGGGCTGCAGTCCATGGAGCCACACAGAATTGGACACAACTTAGCAACTAAAGAACAATAAATAACATTAAATCTCCTGGCTTAGCCAATTTTAAGTGTACAGTACATTCCCAACGCTGTGCCATCAATCTCTGCAACTCTTTTCATGTTGCAAAACTGAAACACCATACTCACTAAACAACTCCTCAATTTCTGTTTCCTCTGCCTCCTGGCAAGCCTGATTCCACTCTTTATTTCTGTGAATTTGACTAGGGTAATAGTCAATAAATGAATTTTACATTTAACTTTACATTTAATTGAATCATATAATATTTGTTTTTCTGTGACTGTTCATTTCACTCACCATAATGTCCTCAAGGCTCATCCATGTTGTAGTATGTGTCAGACCTCAAAGAGGATAGTTAGAGACCACTTGAAATCTGAATGAAGAAGAAGCATGAAAACAAACCTTAAACTCCAGATTTCCTCTTAAGAATCTTGGAAGTTAATGCAAGATAAAATACCTTTTATATCTCAAGAGAAGATTCATGATGCCAGGAAAAGTTTTAAAGATACTATGACTCATCTCAGCATAGGGCCCAGTGAGGAGGGAAAAATTAAAAGAGTAGGATAGACTACTGTTGAGTGAAAATTGTATAAATCTTAATTATGTTGAATTGGTTCATGGTACTTTTCAGGTCTACTATATCCTTATACTTTTCTGTATATTCTTTCTATTAATTTTTGAGAGTTTGATATTGAAACTCCAACTGAAAATCTTAATTTGTCTACTTAAAAAATAATTGTATTTTTTTAATTTCTAAAAATTTTCAGGCTTCTTTTTTTAATTAATTTAATTGGAGAATAATTACTTAACAGTATTTTGATTTTTTTGCCATACATCAGTGTGAATCATCCACAGGTATACATGTGTCTCCCCTATCCTGAATCCCGCTCCCTCCTCCCTCCCCACCCTATCCCTCTGGGTTGGCCCAGAGCACTGGCTTTGGGTGCCCTGCTTCATGCATCAAAGTTACACTGGTTATCTATTTTACATATGGTAATGTACATTTTTTTAAAGTAGTAATTGTAATATATAGTGGAACTAAGGGCTTCCCTGGTAGCTCAATTGGTAAAGAATCTGCCTGCCAATGCAGCAGGTGCAAGAGACATGGGTTCTCTCCTTGGGTGGGGAAGATTCCCTGAAGGAGGAAATGATAACCCACTCCAGTATTCTTGTCTGGGAAATCCCACGGACAGAGGAGCCTGGCAAGTTGCAGTCCATGAGCTTGTAAAGGGTCTAACACAATCGAGTGCACGTACATGCACACATGCAGTGGAACTATATATAACTTTGTTCTATGTTTTCCAAGTCTCATGTGGATGTGTTATCATACTTTCATAACTTAAAAAAGAGAGAGAGAGAAAAAAGAGTACATAAAGACAGGTAAATTGGAAAAGAATTGGGAGGTCTCATGGGAAAGGTTGAATGAATGTGATCCTATTCCATGGTGAACACAGAAAATTAGAACCTCTGCAGATGTCTACATGATGGGTTACCTGATGACTTGTTTTCACCTATCACCTGCTAACTGTTAAGAGTGTAGTAATGGTGTTAAATAGAACACTTGAGAAGAATAGAGAAGGTCTTCAAATCCCACTGAGGGTAAGGGGACAATGAACAAGGGAGCAGTAACATGAACGTTGAATGGAATTTTGATGACATGAACTTGTTTTTGTTGCACTTGAATTAGCTCCAAGCCATTCAAACTAACTGATGTTTCCTTTATTTATAGCTGTTCCTTAGATGTCGTCCATTATATATCTTCCAGACGCTTCTGAATTCTGTTTCCAACAACACAAATCAAACAGAAAGGAATGTTTCAGATATCTCCATTTTGACTTGTGAGTTAACCTGTTTCTTCCTCTTTTTTTGTCAATAATAAAGGAATACCTTGTGTGTTAATTTTGTTGATGTTTCTCTGACAGTCACCCTCTTACATGGTCAAAGATGTATGAAGGGCAAGAAAGATATCCTGGAAGCTTTTCTCTATCTTAGGCAATTCTTTTTTTGAAAAAAAAAAAAAATCTATTCTATACAGAAATTCCTTGGAATTGAAAGCACTGGGGGAAGAAATTCAGAAGTGTTGCTATACTTCCCTGCCTTTATTTTACATGACTGCTTCATGCTTTCCTAGGACATTAAGGAATGGAGACAAGGTATAAGGACAAAGTCAAATCAGGGTTAAGGACATTATCCAGTGCAATAAAAAATAAATTATCTCCTTGGAGCCAAGAAATTCTGCTTTGTTTCTAGTACTTTACATTGTTAAAGTAAATAATATGAGCTTATATACTTTACTAAAGGAAGATTATAACAATATTTTAAGTGAACTATAATCCAGATGACTATATGATTTATTGGTCATATGATTCATTTATTGACCGTATGATTTTGAGAGTGAAATGAGGCACTATTGATAATTATACCAAGTAATTATACCAATTGTACCAGGCATAAATCAATAGTGTCCTGGGAAAGCCAAGGTTACTCAATGACCTCTTGGGTAAAATTGGTAACAGACACATATATTCCCTCTTTTTTTTTGGATTCTCTTCCCATTTAGTTCTTCACCAAGCACTGAGTAGAGTTCCCAGTGCTATATAGTAGGTTCTCATTAATTATCTATTTTATACATAGTATAAGGGATTGAATAATCAATGCCAATATCCAAATACAGTAGAAATTAACACATCATTGTAAAGCAATTATGCTATGCTAAGTCGCTTCAGTTGTATCTGACTCTATGATCCTATGGACTGTAGCCCACCAGACTCCTTAGTCCATGGGATTCTCCAGGCAAGAATACTGGAGTGGGTTGCCATTCCCTTCTCCAGGGATCTTTCCAACCCAGGAATCAAACCTACGTCTCTTATGTCTTCTACATTGTCAAGGGGGTTCTTTATCACAAGTGCCACAGGAAACCCTGTGGAACAATTGTACTTCAATAAAAAATAATTTTAAAAATTCTAACAGCAGATGATAATAAAAAATAAAAAGTGGTAATAGATAGACCAGAGGTAGTTTTGAGTCCAAGAAAGTTGAGGGCACTAGAGAGTTCTAACAATAGTAGAAAGAATCAGCAGAGCTATTGGCACTGTCTTCTCTCTTAACTAAAATGATTTAACACGAAATGAGCAAGTTTTGGAAGTAAGAGTTTATCTTTACGAGGTAATTGTTTTTCAAGATAAAGAACAGGACCCATTTTTATTTATCTTTTTCTTCCAGGTTTGGTACCTCCATAAGTATTTCAAGTGCCAAAACAGTGAAGCATGCAGTGTTCAATGGAAATTTAACAATTGGAAAATCTAAAGAGTCTAGTAGTTATTGTACCTGTGAAAACAAAGTAGATGTACCAAATTCTCAACCTTATGTAAATTCAAGCACTTACAAGAGTTTAGGATATAGAAATGACTGTGTAAGCTGAAACTATGCAAAAACAATCTCAGAAACAAATGTGGTAAATTTGATTGGTTTGTGACCTTTAAAACTTTTTGTAAAAACATTAAAAACTCATCTTCAGTTGATTATAATTATACAGCAAAAGGTTTTTTTTTTAATAAAATTGATATTATCTGGTCCAAATTTAATTTGAAATATTAGAAACTTTGAGAATTAAAGTGGTTTATTTTGTTTATAAAGAGTAGTATAAACAGGGCTACAACTTCTTTCAATACACCTTATTATGTCTATACTGAAGGAATTGTTACACTCCTTTCTAAGTTGGGATAAGCTTTTATTGTTTTATCCTTTCTGTGCTCAAAGACATGAAATACTTTCAACAGTTTCTTTAATTGTGAAGTTTTTTTTTTTGTTTTTTTGTGTGTGTTTTTTTTTTTTTTTTTTTTTTGCTGGCATCACTTCCTTTAGACAGTTTCAGTGTCATTTTCTTCACACAACTACTTTTGTTAATATACTTTCTTCACTAAGTTCCTCTGACTGCATATTGAGACCCTCTAAAATGATGGTAGAGTCAATATTCCCACAGTGAGTGATTTCTTTCATAACTGTATTTAGATTATTATTTGTACAATGTGGTAAAAGTTCCTGTCATGCTATAAACATGTTATTCACTCCTTCTGACAGGATATTTGAGTATTTTCAGCTAGATGCTTTATGTCAGATTTCTAAAACTCAGCTAGAGAGTTTTTGATTGCATTATGATTGTATTATCAATAGTCTGCCCACATGTCCATCAAACATAAAAGGTCTTAAAAGACAAGATAATTCCTTGACCCCTTGACTGGATTAATGATGCTGCATTTAATGATAAACAGAAAATTTTCACAAGTTCACTCAAGCCCCTAAGAGAATTAGCATGACCTAGAGCATTATCTGAGTAGAAGTGCTCTAAAAACTATATTATTTTGCTGACAGTATCTCAACAACATGGAAACAAGGAGAAAAAGGAACGGTACACATTACTATCTATATCTGAACTGAATAAGAGATTCTCAGTGACCAACCCTGGAGAAAAAAAATTTTTTAAGTGACAAGATTGAGTATCTGTTGTTTACATAGGAGCAAAGTTTGTACCTCATGTGATTACTCAGAGTTAATACACTCTGGTAAATGAAAACTGAATCCTGTAGGTGGGAGGCTGATGTTTAGGTGAATCATAATCTCTGAAATTTGCACTTGTGAGAATCATGTAAAAATAATTTCTGATAGCTTTCAAAGTTCAAACAATAAATTAAAACAAACATCTGAGGTGTGCTCCATTTTATGATAATATGATTCTTTTCCTCCAGATTATTACATATATTTATCAACAGGAAATCTGTGAAGGATTCTCAAGACAACAGAGCTGATACTTAAGGAATATGTAATCTACCACTAATCCTCTCTTTTATGTTAACATATCCTTGGTGGTGGTGGTTTAGTCACTAAGTTGTGTTCGACTCTTGTGACCCCATGGTCTATAGCCTGACAGGCTCCTCTGTCCATGGGATTCCCAGGCAAGAATACTGGAGTGGGTTGCTATTTCCTTCTCAAGAGGATCGTCCCAATCCAGGGATCAAAACAGGATCTCCTGCATTACAGGCAGAATCTTTACCAACTGAGGTACAAGAGACGCCCTAGATGAAAATATCCTTAGTCATTGATTAAAGCTAAGAAGTAATCAGGCCAAAACAGGAGAAAACAGGAGCTCAGAGAACTAATTTAATCATTATGCCTTTTTTTTTTTTTCTGAGAAGATGTTTGCATTTTCACGCAAATTTTAACTTTTATTTAGACAGATCCTGGGTGCTGGAGGTCTTCCTTGATGGTTCAGTCGGTAAAGAGTCTGCCTGCAACCTGGGAGACCCAGGTTGAATTCCTGGGTTGGGAAGATCCCCTGGAGGAGGAAATGGCAACTCACTCCAGTTTTATTGCCTGGAGAATCCCATCAACAGAGGAGCCTAGTGGGCTACAGTCCATGGGGTTGCAGAGAGTCAGACATGACTGAGAGACTAACACTACACTGGGTCTTGGAGAAATGAAAGTTAGAACAAAGTCATCTCCATACTATGAGCTCAGTTCAGTTCAGTTGCTCAGTCATGTCTCTCTCTTTGTGACCCCATGGGCTGCAGCATCAGGCTTTCCTGTCCATCACCAACTCCTGGAGCTTGCTCAAACTCATGTCCATCTCTAGTTGGTGATGCCATCCAGCCGTCTCATCCTCTGTCATCCCTTCTCCTTCTGCCTGCAGTATTTCCCAACATCAAGGTCTTTTCCAATGAGTCAGCTCTTCTCATCCGGGGACCAAAGTATTGGAGTTTCAGCTTCAGCATCAGTTCTTCCAATGAACATTCAGGACTGATTTCCTTTAGAATTGACTGGTTTGATATCCTTGCAGTCCAAGGGACTCTCAAGCATCTTCTCCAACACCACAGTTCAAAAGCATCAATTCTTCAGTGCTCGGCTTTCTTTAATGGTCCAACTTTCACATCCATACATGACTACTGGAAAAACCATAGCTCTGACTAGACTGACCTTTGTTGGCAAAGTAATGTTTCTGCTTTTTAATATGCTATCTAGGTTGGTCATAGCTTTTCTTCCAAGGAGCAAGTGTTTAATTTCAGGGCTGTAGTAACCATCTGAAGTGATTTTGGAGCCCAAGAAAATGAAGTTTGTCACTGTTTGCATTGTTTCCCCATCTAATTGCCATGAAGTGATGGGACCAGATGCCATGATCTTCATTTTTTGAATGTTGAGCTTTAAGCCAGCTTTTTCACTCTCCTCTTTCACTTTCATCAAGAGCCTCTTAAGTTGCTCTTCACTTTCTGCCATAAGGGTGGTTTCATCTGCATGTCTGAGGTTATTGATATTTCTCCCAGCAATCTTTGATTCCAACTTGTGCTTCATCCAGCCTGGCATTTCTCATGATGTACTCTGCATATAAGTTAAATAAGCAGGGTGACAATATACAGCCTTGACATACTCCTTTCCCAATTTGGAACCAGTCTGTTGTTTCCTGTCCAGTTCTAATTGTTTCTTCTTGACCTGCACACAGATTTCCCAGGAGGCAGGTAAGGTGGTCTGGTATTCCCATCTCTTGAAGAATTGTCCATAGTTTGTTGTTATCTACACAGTCAAAGACTTTGGCATAATCAATAAAGCAGAAGTAGATGCTTTTCTGGAATTCTCTTGCTTTTTCGATGATCCAACAGATGTTGGCAATTTGATCTCTGGTTCCTCTCCCTTTTCTAAATCCATGATCTCTGGTTCCTCTGGCTTTTCTAAATACCATGAGATAGGGACTCAAGTAATTCTACCTTCACTGTAAGATTGAACCAAAAGGAAACAAGCCCTTTGAAAATCTTGCAGCCCCGGTTGTGATCATCTGTGTTTTCAAGAAATTTCAACCTTTATTCAGGGATTAAGGGGTCAAAATTCATAAAGTCCTGGATCCTGAGAGAAGTAACTTGTGACTCTTTTCTGGAGAAGGGTAACTTCATTCCAGAATACAGAGACAACAGTCATAGTGACATATTCAGTTTCAAAAAAGAGACCCACAGAGAGGTTCCAAAGAGAAAAACAAGTACAATCATTAAAAATGGAATTTTTATGCCAGTGGCTAAACACTTTTATCTCTTGAATTCCCTTTTGCCCTCATTTTTCCAGTGGTCATGTATGGATGTGAGAGTTGGACTATGAAGAAAGCTGAGTGTCAAAGAACTTTTGAACTGTGGTGTTGGACAGGACTCTTGAGAGTCCCTTGGACTGCAAGGAGATCCAACCAGTCCCCCCTAAAGGAGATCAGTCCTGGGCGTTCATTGGAAGGACTGATGCTGAAGCTGAAACTCCAATACTTTGGCCACCTCATGTGAAGAGTTGACTCATTGGAAAAGACTCTGATGCTGGGAGGGATTGGGGGCAGGAGGAAAAGGGGATGATAGAGGATGAGATGGCTGGATGGCATCACCGACTCGATGGACATGAGTTTGGGTAAACTCTAGGAGCTGGTGATGGACAGGGAGGCCTGGCGTGCTGCGATTCATGGGGTCTCAAAGAGTCAGACATGCCTGAGCAACTGAACTGAACTGAACTGAATCCTTAATTAAATTATTTTTAATGTCATTTCTAACTCATTTAGGTTCTGGAGTTTTCATTTGACCCCTGAATTATTTCTATGCTGTGGAAATTCTTTACACTTTTCTCTCTACTTGAACACACTGATCATTTTTATTTTAAATTTCCTATCTGATATCATCAGTATCTATAGGTCAGTTTTTATTACTTGACTTGTCAATTAATGTTTTGTCATTTAGTCTATTTTTTTTTTAGGATGCTTCACAATTTTTCATTAAATGCCAACCATGTATGCAAGAGACCTGGGTTCGATCCCTGGGTTGAGAAGACCCCCTGGAGGAGGGCATAACAACCCACTCCAGAATCCCATGGACAGAGGAGCCTGGCGAGTTACAGTCCACAGGGTAGCAAAGAGTCAGACACAACTGAAGCGACTTAGCACATGCACATGTATATAAAAACAGTAAAGATTATGAGTGATATTTTTCTAGAAAGAGAAGTTTTTATTTGTTTGTTTTCTAGCAGGCATGTAGGATATAAGTCCCTTATATTCTACATGTAAAGCATGTAGAATATAAAAAGTCCCTTGAGTTTGCCTTTTCAGTTGTTTTACAAATTCTGTTCAACTCGGATAATAATTTTTTGGTAGGAGGTTTTATGTGATACAAGCCACAGTTTTGTGGTAGGAACAGGGAGATCTCCCTTCTTTGATTACACAACACCTACCAAGCACATACATATTTAAAAGCTAATGGTCAAACAATGCATTCCCAACAGAACATTTATTAAGGAACAGTATCACACATACAGAAAGCATGGCAGTTGCTTAGCTCTCCTCTCCTTTTTCACAATATGGAGTTATGCACAGTGATCAGGCAGGTCTGCATGTCAGATTCCAGGAAGGAGATTCTGATGCTGCAAGTGGGTTTTATGTGCCTGACTAGGAACTTAGCACTTCCTTGCTAGTGTGTTCAAGGGCTGGGTTCTACGTGGTTTGGTCACAGCACTATTGCATGGGAAAGCCTTACTTCTCCCACATTCTGCTGCCTAAGCATTTAACCACAGAAACCACCAGACCCCATCCTCATGTCTGTAACTTCAGGATGTGTCAAAACCTGTCACCTCAACTGTGATGCAATGAATCAAATGGTTGTCTTAAGCACTGCAGCCAGTTACTTTGGAGAGTTACAGGACCTACCCTGAAGCATCAGTTCAGTTCAGTTCAGTCGCTCAGTCATGTCCAACTCTACTCGATCCCGTGAATCGCAGCACACCAGGCCTCCCTGTCCATCACCAACTCCCGGAGTTCACTCAGACTCACGTCCATCGAGTCAGTTATGCCATCAGTATCCGTTAATTCCTTCAGGTCTTGACAGAAAGCTTGATGGCAAGTGGCAGAAATTTATCCCACTGCACTGAGCAAACACGTCAACCTGTAAGGGCTGCAAGGCTGGGTCCCTGGAACAAAGCCCCTGGAAGGGAAGAAACAGTGACACTCTGAGGGCAGGGTGGGAAGTTGATCACTCCTGCTTTTACAACTACATAGAGCTGCATCATTACCAATTCATAACTTTGCTTAAATCTATCAGAGCTCTGAGGTTATAGTGCAGTCAGCTAAGCTGAAATCTGAAAAAGACAGGTACCTTCAAAGAAAGATAGGGCATGCAATCTTGCTCACCGGGGGAAAAGCCTCAATTCATAGAAGCTGTTATCAAGAATTCAGCCAAAATGTTTAACAAGTTGCTAAAGGCAGACTGTGGTTTTGCTTGAGAGCACAGACACCCTGAGAACTGGGGACACAGAGGTAAATCACAGATACCTGGAGGTACTTTACAAACTGCACCGGATTCTGTAAGTCTGAAAGCAGGTCACAACATATCAGCAAATTTCCCTTATGTTTCAGGTCTGAGGAGATGAAGAACAGTCACTGTTGAAAAGACACAAAGCCTGAAATTTCTCCCCTAGGGAACAAGAGCCTTATTGCCACTGAAGGCAAAACATCAAGCTCTCCTTCTCAGGCTCAAGAGAAGCTCATTACAGCTGAAAATGACAGAGAAGGGAACAGCCTGATGGTGTTAACCATGGCTGCTAGAATTTCTCTGCTAAATGAACCTCCAGATATCCACAGTGGTGACTTGCTTGACAGGTCTCCTGTTTCAATTCTCTTGTTCCTTCACTGTTGCTCTCACTTTCAAAATAAACTGCCTGCACTAAGTTCTCCACATCTGCTTCTCAGCACTTCATGTCCTCTTTTTCTACTTCCGCTTTCTCTAGTTTCTTTCCACCTTGAAAGGGACAGCAATCTGTCTTCTCTTTGTTCCCTGCTCCTTTCCTGTTCTCAGTCCCTGGGCTGCATCACAACCTAAGGTTCACAGAGAAATGTAAACAGAGAATCGAGGAAAAACCTCCAGCCAACCCCTGGAACACCTAATAATTTAAAAGATTTAAAAAATGTTGTGATCTAAGTAGAGTTGTCAGGTAAAATACATCTTGTATTTTGAATTAACTGAATAAGATACCTGAATATCTTATTCAGTTAAATTGTAAATTTAGATTAAAAATAATATGTTTTTCAAGTAAGTATGCCTTATGCAATATTTTTATTTATTTGTAATATGTATTGTTGATAACTAAAAAGCCTCTTGATGAAAGAGTGAAAGAGGAGAGTGGAAAAGTTGGCTTAAAGCTCAACATTCAGAAAACGAAGATCATGGCATCTGGTCCCATCACTTCATGGGAAATAGACGGGGAAACAGTGGAAACAGTGTCAGACTTTATTTTTCTGGGCTCCCAAATCACTGCAGATGGTGACTGCAGCCATGAAATTAAAAAACGTTTACTCCTTGGAAAGAAAGTTATGACCAACCTAGATAGCATATTCAAAAGCAGAGACATTACTTTGCCAACAAAGGTTCGTCTAGTCAAGGCTATGGTTTTTCCAGTGGTCATGTATGGATGTGAGAGTTGGACTGTGAAGAAGGCTGAGTGCTGAAGAATTGATGCTTTTGAATTGTGGTGTTGGAGAAGACTCTTGAGAGTCCCTTGGACTGCAAGGAGGTCCAACCAGTCCATTCTGAAGGAGATCAACCCTGGGATTTCTTTGGAAGGAATGATGCTAAAGCTGAAACTCCAGTACTTTGGCCACCTCATGTGAAGAGTTGACTCATTGGAAAAGAGTCTGATGCTGGGAGGGATTGGGGGCAGGAAGAGAAGGGGACGACAGAGGATGAAATGGCTGGATAGCATCACTGACTTGATGGACGTGAGTCTCAGTGAACTCCAGGAGTTGGTGATGGACAGGGAGGCCTGGCCTGCTGCAATTCATGGGGTTGCAAAGAGTTGGACACGACTGAGCGACTGAACTGAACTGATATATTGTTGACCTGAAATTCAAATTTAAGTGGAAATTCTAGGTTTTAATTTGCTAAATCTGGTCAGTCTGCACATAATTGCATTGGAAAGGGTCAGCTAGAAAAATGAAGACAAATTTGTATAGGCAGAAAATGTTATTTTAAACCAAAGGAAGCTGTTTCCTGACCCCCCGACCCCACCCCTCCACCCACATATCTGTCATTGTATCTATTTGTAATATTCATTACAAACCTCATGCTTTAACCTTTTCTTCTTTGTATCTGAAACTTTTAAACACTCCTTCTGAAGTAAGTGCGTGCGTGCGTGCTCAGTCGCCTCAGTCCTGTCCGACTCTTTATGACCCCATGGACTGTAAGCCCACCATGTAAAATTGTCTCAGATTTGAGCTTTTCGGGAGACTGTAAAAAGAAGCCAAAACTGGATCACAGTGGCTTTTCTGGGCTCTGCTTTGAGTAGTTACCGGGTGAGAGAGAAGGAGCCAATCAGATATGAAATTCTCAGAGTTGCCACTGTGCTCCAACCAATCCCAGGCTGCTGATCCACCGCCCCTGCAGCTAGAGTACCGGTTGGTAATTTCCTGGTGGCCGTTACTACCCAGGTTCATGAAAACCTAAAAGAAAAGGACACATGATATGCGCCGGCCAAGGGGACATCTGCCTGAAGTTCGGTTCTGAGATTGAGTGGAGGATGCTAGATTTCTGCACTGTTTCCAGTTGAATCTTGCTTCCGCCCGCTCCCCGAAGAAAACTGGCACCTTGCTTTTCTGCAGTGAGGATCAGATATAATCATCAGTTCATCCCCAGGATTATTCCACCCTCTATGACTGTCAAAGAGCCTTCTCCAAGAGCGTCTGAGATGGAGAGTGAAAGGATTGAGAATAGGAAGGTTGTGGAGCAGAGGATCAAAAGGCCAGGTAAGAGGGAAGACAGAAGTTGCCCTCAGATACAGGAACTGAGCATCCTTTCTTGATCCCACCTTGCATCCTCAGAATTTTGGTTTATATCATACATAATCTGACCCTTAAGTAGAAACAATCTTCTTTATAAAGCAAAGACGTCAGAGAAGTTGTGGATCTACCCTTCTCCGCCGGATTAACACCCATCTCTTGGAAAGGGCAGTATTTCATTAAAAAGCACCAGGAGAAACTTGTTTTTCTGTTCTGGAATCCAGACAGAAGATTGAGTAACATAATTCTCAGAAATGGCACCAAAAAGTAGAGCCAAAGCACTTTTGAGACTGCTGCTGCTGCAAATTAGATCTCTGTGCCTTTCCTCATTTTCCTAAGTGTTAATTACTGGGTTGTGAACTATAGCATGTAGAGAAGATAGAGGGGAAAAATTATTTGGGCCTTTTGTTTCTTTACTTGTTTGCTTTTCTTTACAAGATAAACAGTAACATGTTCTCCACAGGTATAGTAACAAAGAAAATGCTAATCATGTCAAGTATGATTTGTGGAGGTATTGCCTTTCTTCTTTGGGCAGTGTTAGGATTTCCTCAAAAATGTGAGTAAACAATTGCTGCTAAAAATATATTGATTGTATTAATATTGATTTGGTTATACCAGTAACTAGCTTTTCCTTCCCCTTCACTGAACAACTGGACTCAGAAAATATTTTCCCTACCAGAGCCATCTAGTTTTTCTTCAAAATTAGTTACTCTGCTTTGTCTTCTAGAGTGAACATTCCTTTAATAAATATCTCTTGAACTTCAGGCATATGATGATACCAAAAAAAAAGTAGATTTTTCTGCCCTGGAAGGAATTCATTATTAACTGAAGAAAAAAGCATGTAAACATGATAAGAAAAAAGTGTCAGTTGCTCAGTTGTGTCTGACTCTTACGACCCCATGGACTGTAGCCTCCCAGGTGAGATTTTCTAGGTAAGAATACTGGAGTGGGTTGCCATTTCCTTCTCCAGGGTGTCTTCCTGACCCAGGGATCGAACCTAGTTCTCCTGCATTGGCAGGTAGATTCTTTACTGCCTGAGCCATGATAAAATAACTACTAAGTAGAAGTACATTCAGTTTGAAGCAGAAGAAGAGATTATAAGTCTACCTCGAGTAGTTGGGCTTCCCTGATAGCTCAGTTGGTAAAGAATCTGCCTGCAATGCAGGAGACCCTGGTTCAATTCCTGGGTCAGGAAGATCTGCTGGAGAAGGGATAGACTACCCACTCCAGTGTTCTTGGGCTTCCCTTGTGGCCCAGCTGGTAAAGAATTTGCCTGCATTGTGGGAGACCTGGGTTCGATACCTGGGTTGGGAATATCCCCTGGAGAAGGGAATGGCTACCCACTCCAGTATTCTGGCCTAGAGAGTTACATTGACTCTATAGTCCATGGGGTTGCAAATAGTCAGACACTATTGAGTGATTTTCACTTCACTTTGCTAGTAGTCAAGTGAGACTTTGTGATGGGAGGAGTGTTTGTGCTGAATCAGGAGATCAAGTAGGCATTTATCAATGAGCTTGCCTTTGAGGAGAAAAAAAACATTAGCATCAGAGAATCATACCAGGTGCAATTAGGATAGAGTTTAAAAGAAGTGGGTTGGGGTCTAGCAATTATACTACATTCCCCTAGTGCATCCTAAAGGAGATCAGTCCTGGGTGTTCACTGGAAGGACTGATGCTGAAGCTGAAACTCCAATACTTTGGCCACATCATGTGAAAAGTTGTCATTGGAAAAGACCCTGATGCTGGGAGGGATTGGGGGCAAGAGTAGAAGGGGACGAGAGAGGATGAGATGGTTGGATGGCATCACCAATTCGATGGACATGAGTTTGAGTGAACTCCGGGAGTTGGTGATGGACAGGGAGACCTGGCGTGCTGCAATTCATGGGGTCACAAAGAGTCGGACACGACTGAGCTACTGAACTGAACTGAGTGCATTAATTCTCTCACTTCCATAGATGATTATTTTATACTTTATCCTTTCTATCCAAACCTTTAGGGAGTCTTTCCACATCTTCATTATCAAGTCTATATATTTGCTTCCAATCTTACAGTTTAGTTCAGTTCAGTCGCTCAGTCACATCTGACTCTTTATGACCCCATGGACTGCAGCATACCAGGCCTCCCTGTCCATCACCAACTCCTGGAGCTTACTCAAACTTGTGTCCATCAAGTCAGTGATGCCATCCAACTGTCTCATCCTCTGTCATCCCCTTTTCCTCCCACCTTCATTCTTCCCCAGCATCAGGGTCTTTTTCAAGGAGTCAGTTCTTCACATCTGGTGGCCAAAATATTGGAGCTTCAGCTTCAGCATCAGTCCTTCCAATGAATATTCAGGACTGATTCCCTTAGGATTGACCGGTTGGATCTTCTTTCAATCCAAGGGACTCTCAAGAGTCTTCTCGAACACCACAGTTCAAAAGCATCAATTCTTCGGTGCTCAGCCTTCTTTATGGCCCAACTCTCACATCCATATGTGACCACTGGAAAAACTGTAGCTTTGACTAGACAGAACTTTGCTGGCAAAGTAATGTCTCTGCTTTTTAATATGCTGTCTAGGTTGGTCATAACTTTTCTTTCAAGGAGCAAGTGTCTTTTAATTTCATTGCTGCAGTCACCATCTGCAGTAATTTTGAAGCCCAAGAAAATAAAGTCTGTCACTGTTTCCATTGCTTCTGCATCTATTTGACATGAAATGATGGGACCAGATGCCATGATCTTCATTTTTTGAATGTTGAGCTTTAAGCCAGCTTTTTCACTCTCCTCTTTCACTTTCATCAAGAGCCTCTTCAGTTGCTCTTCACTTTCTGCTGTAAGGGTGGTGTCATCTGCATATCTGAGGTTATTGATATCTCTCCCGGCAACCTTCCTTCTAACTTGTGCTTCATCCAGCTTGGCATTTTTATGACAATTAGTAGAAAACTTCCAAATAACTCTCATCACCACACCTATTGTATTACCTCTTATCTCTACCCATAAACTCTATCCAGATTCTTGGTACTATATAGATGGAGTGTTCATGTTCTATGCTAGATCCTATAGCCTCTTACCTGATTAGTATTACTCTAGTAAATCTTGTCTCTCTTCTCTATGTCATCAGCCTTTTCATGCTCAACTGAAACATCCTCATGGGCAACATGATACAGTGATATCTCTCCTACTCCCCCTGCCAAAACAAAACAAAACAAAACTCTCTAGACTTTACTCTTCCTTCATCTACCAATTTGTTTTCTCCTCTGTACAGTAGCCTCCTTGAAAAATCTTTGCTAGCTTTTCCTAATGTCTGTTTTGCTGTTTTCTGTTAAATCTACTTTGCTCATATTCCCATTTCTTTTTCTACCAAATTTACCTTACAAGTCCATTAGTAACTTCCAGGTCAATTCCTAGTCTTTATCAAACTTGATCTGTGTAGTAGTCAGCACTGTCTCTCTCCTTGGAAATGATTTGTTCATTTGACTTCCGAAACAGCATTTTCTCATGCCTTGCTTCCTACCTAATCTGTTGCTTATTTGCAGGTTTCTTGTATTTGTTCCTTCTTTTCTCCCTGACCTCTTACCTTTGCCCCGGGTTCAGTCCTAGAGCAGGTCCCCTCTTCATCTGTCTTTGTACTCTCGGTAACCTGAACCAGACTTAAAACTTTTACATTAATATTGATGATTTCCAAATATACATCTCCAGTCTGGTTCTTCTCACTGAATTCCAAATTGTTAAATCCACCTACTTGACTCTCTAACAAACATCTCAAACCTAGCATTGTCCAAGATGACAAAAGAAAATGTGATAGATAAACTTCTATCTTCTATAGCCCCTTCTATCTGTGGTTTCCCTCATCTCAGGAAATACCAACTTTATCTTTCCATTTTCAAGGCAAAAATTTTATAGTCCTTTTTTGACTCTTTTCCCCACTCTCAAGCCCCAAATATAATCAGAAAATTCTGCCTGGCCTGTCAAAATATGACCACAATCTGAGTACTTTTCATCATCTCTACCCTCTTGATTATTCCCAGTCCACATCTTCCATCTTCTAAATCTTCTTCTCTCTTCCACTCTTGACCTTCTAAAGCAATATGCCCAGTGAAAATGTAGTGTGAGTCACAAATGTCATTTAAATTTTAACAGCCACATTGAAATTAAAGAAAAATTGAAACAGTTTTAATTGCATTAAATTTAAACGTAGTCAATGTATTATCATTTCATCATGTAGCTATGTAAACAATTATTGAGATCTTCATATTATTTTTTGTAGTAAGTGTTCGATATTCAGTGTGCATTTTATACTTACAAGACACCTGGATTTGGACTAGCAATATTTCAGGTGCTGAATAGTCACACCTAGCTATGGCTACCATTTCAAGCAGTACAGTTCTAGAGTATATTTTTAACAATTTTTTGAGACAAATCAGATCTGTGCAAAATGCTGCAGAGGTCTTTTATTCTGTTGGAGCAATGCCAAAATCCTACTAATTGCCATAAGGCTCTGTTGGATCTGGTCATTCAACTATCTCTGTGATCTCATCTCTTACTATTTCATTTTTTCTCCAGTCCTCTGGCATCCTTACTATTTTGTGAAGAAGGAAGACACATTTATCTTTGTCTTTTGTCCTAGGTCTTCTTTTTGTTTGGGAAGCTCTTCCCCTATATGTGAATATGCCCCTACCCAGCTACCTCCTTCAAGTCTATAATAAATATCTCGTGGAACACTGTCTGGACTATTGCATTAAAATTGCACCTCTTTCCACCAACAGTCCCAATCCCCTTTACTTTGATGCATTTTATGACAAACTAGTAAGGCAATGGCACCCCACTCCAGTACTTTTGCCAGGAAAATCCCATGGATGGAGGAGCCTGGTAGGCTGCAGTCCATGAGGTCGCTAGAGTCGGACACGACTGAGTGACTTCACTTTCACTTTTCACTTTCATGCATTGGAGAAGGAAATGGCAACCCACTCCAGTGTTCTTGCCTGGAGAATCCCAGGGACGGGGAAGTCTGGTGGGCTGCCATCTCTGTGGTCGCACAGAGTCGGACACGACTGAAGCGACTTAGCAGTAGTAGCAGCAGTATAGCTTACTAGATGTGTAAGTCCCATTAAGCAGAAGGATTTTTGTATCTTATTTATAGAGTTGTGCTTCTAAAGCTACAAAAGTTTATCTGGCACATGGTGGAAGCTCAAATGATAATTGTTGAATGAATGAACAAATTAGTGAGTGAATTAGAAAACATGGCTTTCTGGTGACCCAAGTTCTGAGCCAAATACTTGATTTTTGAACAAGATGTTTATTTGAACTTGACATTTTAAAATCATGTTGATGTATGGCAAAACCAATACAATATTGTAAAGTAATTAACCTCCAATTAAATAAATTTATATTTAAAAAAATAAAATCATTTTTAAATTAATATTGGTGACCTGAGATGTGTCCCAGCCACCATAGTAAATTACAGGGGCAAAAACAGGTAAATAAAGAAAATACCAGTAGTATGAAAAAAAAAAATGGAAGAAAAAATGTCTAAAGAAGATTGTTTCTGAAAGTTTGTTTATTATCACCATTTTAAAGTATGCATAGATCTGCATTCTTCAGTGGTGATTTGTTTTATGCTCTGTTCTTGATCTTTAATTTTCCTGAATTATGTCAGTTATATAATTTGAATTGAACATGGAAATAACATATATTTTCTCAGTCTGAAATATATGAGAATCTTTTACAGTGAAGGTTAAACTTTTTCATTTTCTTACACTTTCTTCATTTTCCCCCCTCAATTACTGTGTTAATTTTAGCTAAAAATCCAATGATCTTCAACAAGACATGCTCTGAGGATGCAATTATATGTCCACAAAGCTGGAACCGAATCAATAATAGTTGCTTCTTTCAATCTGAACGTGAAAAAACTTGGATGGATGGCCAGAAAAAATGCATGGCTCACTCTGGATCTCTGGCCATATTCAACTCCAGGAATGAAGTGGTTAGATATCTCCTTCACAATATATATTCCATTTAATTTATTGAGTAGCTGCTCTGTAACAGGTATACCTCAAGGGTGTAATAGATCAGTCAATGAGACAGTCAAAGATCTTTGTCTTTATAGAGGTTAAATCACATAGGAAGAGACAAGGAATACAAAATAATCATAATAAACATATAAATTATATAGTATGTTGCAAGTTAGTAAATTAAATTTTATGCAAAAAATTGTAAGTTGAGAGGATTTTATGAGTGTTTTCAGTGGGTAGACTGCAAGTAAGATAGTCAACTCAGTGATAACACTTGAGCAAAAATGTAATGTAGATAGGGGAGTTAGTTGGTCAAGAGAATATCTGGGGGACAAACTTCCCAGAAAAGGAAATAGTGAGAACATGAATCTTAAGGTAGGTACTTGCCTGGAAAATTCAATGAACAGAAAAGAGGCAGCCAGTCAATGTACCTAACATGAGACTGTGAGTGAGGGATAGGGACCATCTAGCTCTTGTAGGCTTTTTTAAACTAGAATTAGGAGATATTGCAGAAAATGAAAAATAAAGAATATGGCATGATTTGACTTAAGTTTTAAAACAATCATTTTCTTTTAAATGTAATGTGCCCATGAATTACAAATATAAAAGCAGAGTATATGTTATTAGGCTGTTGCAATAACTCTAGCAAGAGGGTAGTGGGCTCAAAATGACCTTAGCATTGGAGGTAATAAGAATGAGAAAACTAGGAGAGCACTCTGTATTTTGTGAAAGGAATCTTTGATGCCCTATCTGGGACCGTCTTACTATTGGATTGGACTGAAAATGGACAGCACAAGAAAACTCTGGGTATGGACAAATGGAGATGTATTCAGCAACTGGTAAGCATTAATAGCCTGTATTTGTTCATAAATGTGTTAAGGATGGTAAGAACTCTGAATCTATAATTGTTCTTGTTTGTTTAGTTGTGCCTGACTCTTTTGTGATCCCATGGACTGCAGCCTGCCAGGCTCCTCTGCCCATGGGATTTCCCAGGCAAGAATATTGGAGGGGGTCACCATTTCCTTCTCCAGGGGATCTTCCCAACCCAGGGATCAAACCTGAATTTCCTGTATTACAGACAGATTCTTTACTGCTGAGCCATCAGGGAAGCAGAAATCTATGATTAGCCACCTCCATAATTTCCTCTACACCATCTCCCAAAAAGGCCCCTCAACAAATTAAATGCCAAAGAGAAGCTTCAGACAAATATATGATCTTGGGCGAAGGTCAAATACCAATATTTATTTCTACACATTCAGATGGACTATACTACTCGTGAGCCACAAAGATTACTTTTATTCTAGACGAAATGAAAATCCAGCGTGTATGAACCTTGCCTTATTCTCAGGGCTTTGCCTTTGGTTTGTTTGTTTACTATTGCTTCAAATTCTCATTGGCATGGGAGTCTTAGAAAGTTTACTCAAACCTACACTTACTACACCCACTGGTGGCCTGAAATGGAAGAAAATTAAGTGATAAAGGCAAAATGTTTGCTTCCATTGACCATTGAAAATCTAGACTTTCTCTATGTTCCTAAGCTTGAAGAACTGATTGTGCCTGTAGACTTCACTTCTGTTCTTGAAATATTTAAGATCTTCTCCAACTTCATGGAGGAGAAAGAAATTGGAAAGATACTGATTTCCCCATAGAGAGAAGGCACTAGCTACAATTTATTGAGCACCTACTAAAGATAGATGCTGTCTCAGTCCAGTGGCATTTGGTGCTAGACATGATAGAATGTGTATGATGTAGCAGAGTAACAGGAGTTGCTAAATTTAGAGAAATTTCTGTCATCACTGTGTTTATATCCAATTTGGGGTGAAAATACACATGCAATGATTTGAGCCCAATAATATAGCCAATCATTATGTTTTCAACTTTGAAAAATACATGACAAAGTATAACATAAACTTTCTGACTACCAAACTTAACAATTATGGAATTTTCTTGAGAGAAGATATTGTGTATTATATACAGCTCCACTTCGAAAAAAAGATGAGAGAAGTACAACTAAGTTGGTTAAAATTGGTGCAATAGTTTGCTAAGGCAGGCTACTGTAATAAATACCACAGACTCGGTGGCTTAAACAATAGTTATGGAGACCGGAAGTCTCAGATAAAGGTTTGGCAGGATTGATTTCTTCTGAGGCCTCTCTCCTTGGCCATCTTCTCCTCTGTGTCTTCACATGGTCTTCCCTCTGGCATTTGCCGATCTGTGCCCAGATTTTTTCTTCTTATGAGGAGATCAGCCATATTGGAATAGGGCCCCCTGTAAAGACTTCTTTTTAACTTAACCAACATTTTAAAACACTTCATCTCCTAAGATAATTGCATTCTGAGCTATGAGTAGTGAGGTCCTCAACATATATATTTGAAGAGGGGGGTACATAATTCAGCCTATGACAATTATTGAGCTCTCAACACCAAAGAATGCATAGGAAAAGAAATCGCATACATTTTGGAAACAGGCAGATAAAAATTTCAAGTTACACTAGAAGTTAGGAAGTGACACCAGTGTCACAAAGTAACTCCCTATGGCTGGAAGCATTTTAATTAACAGAAATTATATACCAGGAATCATCATAACTCTCCATTCTATTTTTCTTTTCCTTATTTTGAACTCTCAAATTCCTCTCTTTATATATGACCCAAGATAGGAATTTAGTAAATCCCTTCAAGATATTTTATTTATAATTATTTATGTGTGTCATAACCTACCCAGCAAGAAATACCCAAATGACAATAGTTGCAAGAGTAGATGAGTGAACATCTAGTTCAGCCTTAAGACTGTCTGATTTTTTTTTTTTTAACAAGTGAAGAGTGGTCAATTTAATGTCAATTATAATGTCTCCCTTTATATAATCTTTAAATGGCAAAAAATTTTATTTGATCATTTTTATTCTGAAGTATATTGCTTCTCAGGTAGCTCAGTGGTAAAGAGTCCACTTGCCAGTGCAGGAAACACATTAGACATGGGATCCATCCCTGGGTAGGGAAGATCTCCTGGAGGAGGAAATGACAGCCCACCCCAGTATTCCTGCCTGGAAAATCCATGGACAGAGTAGCCTGGCAGGCCTACAGTCCATGGAGTCACAAAGAGACCATGACTTAGTGACTGAAAATGCATGATTTTGAAGTATAAAAGAAAGAATTCCATCCTTTATAAAATGATTTATCGTGTTTCAGTTCAGTTCAGTTCAGTTGCTCAGTCGTGTCCAACTCTTTGCAACCCCATGAACTGCAGCAGGCCAGGCCTCCCTGTCCATCACCAATTCCTGGAGTCCACCCAAACCCATGTCCATGGAGTCGGTGATGCCATCCAACCATCTCATCCTCTGTCGTCCCCTTCTCCTCCTGCCCTCAATCTTTCACAGAATCAGGGTCTTTTCAAACGAGTCAGCTCTTTGCATCAGGTGACCAAAGTATTGGAGTTTCAACTTCAACATCAGTCCTTCCAATGAACACCCAGGACTGATCTCCTTTAGGATGGATTGATTGGATCTCCTTGCGGTCCAAGGGACTCTCGAGAGTCTTCTCCAACACGACAGTCAAAAGCATCAATTCTTCAGCACTCAGCTTTCTTTATTGTCCAACTCTCACATCCATACATGACCACTGGAAAAACCATAGCCTTGACTAGATGGACCTTTGTTATAGTGTTTACTACCCTGAACCCTTTCTTCTCACCATCACAGGTTAAGTTTGGAGGTAAAAATTGGATAAGAAAAGAAATGCAGCTTACTTCGCTTCCTCTATTCCCCCCACATCCCACATGTTGAAACATAGTCACCAGAGTTTGCACTGCATATTTTAGGTTGTGCTTTATTGTTTCTCATGAAGTTCAGTCAATAAAGAGTGAATCTTTTTGTTTTGTTCTAGGTTCAGTATTGATGGAAGTGGAGAGTGTGCCTGCATGTTTCAGAAGGGCATAAGTAGTGACAATTGTAGTGATGCAAGAAAGTACACATGCAGCAGAAAAGGGTTTTGTCCTTAGACAAATAATTTTTCCCATACAGGAAATAAAGTGATTAAATAAAAACTTATCTTTTTATACTTTATAAATTCATGTAGTTGCATTTTCTTTTCCATCAGACATATTCTTTTTTAAAGCTCACTGATGAAATATTCAATCATTTTTATCTTCATTTGAATATTTATCTAAGAAGACAGGAGTCAAGGTGGTGGATTAGTAGAACATGGAGTTTGCCTCTGCCGACAAATGCATTAAGAATAGAACTACAGGGACTACCCTGGTAGTCCCGTGACTAAGACTTTGCACTCCCAATTCAGGGGGTCCAGGTTCAATACCTGGTCAGGAAACTAGACCCCATATGCTGCCAAATATATGTATATATATCAGTACATTTATAAATGGAGCAATTTTCAAAGAGCAACTGTTGAACACTATTAGAGGAATTTGGACATCTAAAAAGACAAGAAAAAGTCCTCACACAACTGGGTTGGACAAAAGAAAGGAAGAAAAAGAGGAAACAGGAAGGGACCAGGACCCCAAGGAATATTTGAAAAAGAGGAGAGGTTCCTTCACTCAGAGAAGCCCACTCATAGCTAGGGGTACTAGCTGGGGAAGGGAGGAATCTTCAGGGGACCTGAGTGGAATGAAGCAACAGGTCTGTGGAGGGCAGGAGGAGTAGGACCTATGTGCAAGTTCCATGTCCCAGACAGTGCACCTCAGCTTGAGACGTAGGTCTTTGGTGCAAAGGGAGACTAGGTGCTAGAAAGAAGAGTTTGGAGAATGGACCCAAGAAGGAACTGCGGTTGGCTGTGAGAAATGCCTGAATAATTTCGTTCATTCTGTCAAAATTCTTTCAGGAATCATCTTCTTTCTGTCAGATATTCTTGAGAAATTTCTTTCTTTCGGTCGTGTTTCCCTCAGATATATCCTTCTTAACATTTGATACATTCTGAAATCTTTCTATCAGAAATCCTTCAGAAACCTTTTTGTTAGAATTACTTTACTAGTCTACATCATATATGAAAATTCCCTTAGACATCTCCTTCTTTCTATCAGGTGTCCCACAGAAATCTCTTTCTGTCAGATTTTATCACAGCACTTCTTCATTTCTTTCAAATTTTATATCAGAGCCTCGTCCTTTCAGAATATTCTCTGAAATTTCCTTCCTCTGTCAGTATTCCCTCAGTAATCTCTTTCTTTCTGTCAAGTTTCCCTTAAAAATTGTCTTCTTTTTGTCAGGCTTTCCTCAGATGTCTCCTTCTTTCTTCTGGCACCCCCTCAGTAATCTCCTTCATTTTTTCAAATTTCTTTCAGAAATTTTCTCTTTTGTTTTATGTTTCCCTTGAAATGAAAATGTTAGTCACTCAGTTATGTCTGACTCTGCGACCTCATTGACTGTGCCCGCCAGGCTCCTCTGTCCACGGAATTCTTCAGGCAAGAATACTGGAGTGGTGGCCATTCCATTCTCCAAGGGCTCTTCTGGATCCAGGGATTCAGTCACCTGCACTGTGGGCAGTTTCTTTATCATATGAGCTACCAAGGAAGCCCATGTTTCCCTTAGTAAGTCTCTTTATTTCTGACAGAATTTTCTCATAATTGCCCTCTTTCTCTTAGGTTTTCCTCTCACGTAGCATTTCTTTCAGCATTCTCTTAGAAATCATCTTCTTTTGTCAGAATTTCCTTCAAAATTACCTTTTTTCTGTCTAGTTTTCCTTTGATATAGCCTTCTTTAAGTTTTCTCTTAGAAATCTTTTTTCTCTCATGGTTTCCTCAGAAATATCTTTTCTGTCAGATTTCCCTCAGATATCATCTTTTTTTTGTCAAGTTTTCCTCAGAAATCTTCTGTCAGGTTTCCTCAGAAATACCTTGTTTCTTTCTTGTTAAAATAGTGCAGAAAGAAGGTGAATTATACAAGAAGGCAAACAAAGAAAACAGAAAAGAGGTACCAGAAGATATGGGTTCCAGCCCCAACATATCTATATTTAGTTTGTTGAATGATCTCAGGCCAATCTCTTGATTTTTCTGAATCTTAATTTTGTTATCAACATTTCTAATGCCTGTTGCATAAATATAATTTTGTAATGTAAGTATAATAATACAGATAAAAAGAGCTTTGTAAATTGTAGATCACTGACTAAATATTTCTGGTTGTTGGTCACTATCTCCTTTGAAATCAGTAAGAACTGTCCCAAGAAAAGAAAGTTCCCCAACAAAACACCCTTAAAATAAAAATTATCCACCTGCAGGGTTTTTTATAAGCCACGAAACTCAAAGCAATCTGAAATCAACTTGTAACCTACACATGAACCACCTCTGAAATGTCCAGTTCAACACATTAACATAGATACCCATGAAAATTAATCAACAGTAGACAAAAACAATGATTTTATTAAATTTTATTAGATGATGTCACATTTTTGGTGGAAATATAAATTGGTATAATCCCTTTGGAAAGCGATTTAGCCAGATCCATCACAATTTACATGCATAATTTTTGACTCCACTTATAAGATTTAGCCCTCTAGATATACTTGAAGATGTGTGCAAAGATAAATGTAAATGGATTTGTACTTCAGAGACTGAGAAACAACCATAATATCTAAAGGAGCAAGCTAGATTTGTTTTACCCATACAGAATATCTTGTATTCATATAATTCTTAAAAAGGAGTTATATGAACACCTTTTAAGATTTATTGTTAAAAAAGAAGGTGTAGAATAATATACATTATATGTTAATATTTATATAAAAATATAAACACCCATATGTGAACATATGTGCATAAATATATGTGTGTGTGTGTTAATTTCTATTTGTGTCCGACTCTTTGAACCCCATGGACTATAGCCTGCCAGGCTCCTCTGTCCGTGGGATTTTCCAAGCAAGAATTCTGGAGTGGGTAGCCATTACTTTCTTCAGGGGACCTTCCTGATCCAGGGATTGAACCCAAGTCTCCTGCACTGCAAGCAGATTATTTATTGTCTAAACCACCAGGGAACCCCATGTGTATATACATATATATGACATCTGAGTATACATATCTTCCTCTGGCATTTACTGAGCCTGAGGAGAGAACGAACTGAGGTTCACATATCCTATGTTTAAATATGCATATTTATAATTCAAGCTAACAGAATTTTCTATGCTCTATCCTCCTATCTGGACAAAAATAACTTCAGTTCAGTTCAGTTCAGTCACTCAGTCATGATGGACCCTCTGTGACCCCATGAATCGCAGCACCCCAGGCCTCCCTGTCCATCACCAACTCCTGGAGTTCACTCAGACTCAGATCCATCAAGTCAGTGATGCCATCCAGCCGTCTCATCCTCTGTCGTCCCCTTCTCCTCCTGCCCCCAATCCCTCCCAGCATCAGAGTCTTCTCCAATGAGTCAAATCTTCACATGAGGTGGCCAAAGTACTGGAGTTTCAGCTTTAGCATCATTCCTTCCAAAGAAATCCCAGGGCTGATCTCCTTCAGAATGGACTGGTTGGATCTCCTTGCAGTCCAAGGGACTCTTAAGAGTCTTCTCCAACACCACAGTTCAAAAGAATCAATTCTTCGGCGCCCAACTTTCTTTTTTTTTTTTTTTCTAATTTTATTTTATTTTTAAACTTTACATAATTGTATTAGTTAACAGTCCAACTCTCACATCCATACCTGACCACTGGAAAAACCATAGCCTTGACTAGCCAGACCTTTGTTGGCAAAGTAATGTCTCTGCTTTTGAATATGCTATCTAGGTTGGTCATAACTTTTCTTCCAAGGAGTAAGCATCTTTTAATTTCATGGCTGCAGTCACCATCTGCAGTGATTTGGGAGCCCCAAAAAATAAAGTCTGACACTGTTTCCACTGTTTGCCCATCTATTTTCCATGAAGTGATGGGACTGGATGCCATGATCTTGGTTTTGTGAATGTTGTTTCACCTTCATCAGGAGGCTTTTTAGTTCCTCTTCACTTTCTGCCATAAGGGTGGTGTCATCTGCATATCTGAGGTTATTGATATTTCTCCTGGAAATCTTGATTCCAGCTTGTGTTTCTTCGAGCCCAGCATTTCTCATGATGTACTGTGCATATAAATTAAATAAGCAGGGTGACAATATTCAGCCTTGACGTACTCCTTTTCCTATTTGGAACCAGTCTGTTGTTCCATGTCCAGTTCTCACTGTTGCTTCCTGACCTGTATACAAATTTCTCAAGAGGAGGCAGGTCAGGTGATCTGGTATTCCCATCTCTTTCAGAATTTTCCACAGTTTATTGTGATCCACACAGTCAAAGGCTTTGGCATAGTCAATAAAGCAGAAATCTATGTTTTTCTGGAACTCTCTTGCTTTTCGATGGTCCAGTGGATGTTGGCAATTTGATCTCTGGTTCCTCTGCCTTTTCAAAAACCAGCTTGAACATCTGGCAGTTCACTGTTCACGTATTGCTGAAGCCTTGCTTAGAGAATTTTGAGCATTACTTTACTAGCGTTTGAGATGAGTGCAATTATGCGGTAGTTTGAGCATTCTTTGGCATTGCCTTTCTTTGGGATTGGAATGAAAACTGACCTTTTCCAGTCCTGTGGCCACTGCTGAGTTTTCCAAATTTGCTGGCATTTTGAGTGCAGCACTTTCACAGCATCATCTTTCAGGATTTGAAATAGCTCCACTGGAATTCTTTTTTTTTTTCTAATTTTATTTTATTTTTAAACTTTACATAATTGTATTAGTTTTGCCAAATATCAAAATGAATCCGCCACAGGTATACATGTGTTCCCCATCCCGAACCCTCCTCCCTCCTCCCTCCCCATACCATCCCTCTGGGCCATCCCAGTGCACCAGCCCCAAGCATCCAGCATCGTGCATCGAACCTGGACTGTCAACTCTATCACTTTCACTAGCTTTGTTCGTAGTGATGCTTTCTAAGGCCCACTTGACTTCACATTCCAGGCTGTCTGGCTCTAGGTCAGTGATCACACCATCGTGATTATCTGGGTCGTGAAGATCTTTTTTGTACAGTTCTTCAGTGTATTCTTGCCACCTCTTCTTAATATCTTCTGCTTCTGTTAGGTGCATACCATTTCTGTCCTTTATCGAGTCCATCTTTGCATGAAATGTTCCCTTGGTATCTCTAATTTTCTTGAAGACATCTCTAGTCTTTCCCATTCTGTTGTTTTTCTCTATTTCTTAGCATTGATCGCTGAGGAAGGCTTTCTTATCTCTCCTTGCTATTCTTTGGAACTCTGCATTCAGATGCTTATATCTTTCCTTTTCTCCTTTGCTTTTTGCTTCTCTTCTTTTCACAGCTATTTGTAAGGCCTCCCCAGACAGCCATTTGGCTTTTTTGCATTTCTTTTCCAATGGGATGGTCTTGATCCCTGTCTCCTGTACAATGTCACGAACCTCTGTCCATAATTCACCAGGCACTCTGTCTATCAGATCTAGTCCCTTAAATCTATTTCTCACTTCCACTGTATAATCATAAGGGATTTGATTTAGGTCATACCTGAATGGTCTAGTGGTTTTCCCTACTTTCAATTTCAGTCTGTATTTGGCAAAAAGGAGTTCATGATCTGAGCCACAGTCAGCTCCTGGTCTTGTTTTTGTTGACTGTATAGAGCTTCTCCATCTTTGGCTGCAAAGAATATAATCAATCTGATTTCGGTGTTGACCATCTGCTGATGTCCATGTGTAGAGTCTTCTCTTGTGTTGTTGGAAGAGGGTGTTTGTTATGACCAGTGCATTTTCTTGGTAAAACTCTATTAGTCTTTGCCCTGCTTCATTCCGTATTCCAAGGCCAAATTTGCCTGTTACTCGAGCCGTTTCTTGACTTCCTACTTTTGCATTCCAGTCCCCTATAATGAAAAGGACATCTTTTTGGGGTGTTAGGTCTAAAAGGTCTTGTAAGTCTTCAAAGAACCATTCAACTTCAGCTTCTTCAGCGTTACTGGTTGGGGCATAGACTTGGATTACTGTGATATTGAATGGTTTGCCTTGGAAACAAACAGAAATCATTCTGTTGTTTTTGAGATTGCATCCAAGTACTGCATTTCAGACTCTTTTGTTGACCATGATGGCTACTTCATTTCTTCTGAGGGATTCCTGCCCCCAGTAGTAGATATAATGGTCATCTGAGTTAAATTCACCCATTCCAGTCCATTTTAGTTCGCTGATTGCTAGAATGTCGACGTTCACTCTTGCCATCTCCTATTTGACCACTTCCAATTTGCCTTAATTCATGGACCTGACATTACAGGTTCCTATGCAATATTGCTCTTTACAGCATCAGACCTTGCTTCTATCACCAGTCACATCCACAACTGGGTATTGTTTTTGCTTTGGCTCCATCCCTTCATTCTTTCTGGAGTTCTTTCTCCACTGATCTCCAGTAGCATATTGGGCACCTACTGACCTGGGGCATTCCTCCTCTTTCAGTATCCTATCATTTTGCCTTTTCATACTGTTTATGGGGTTCTCAAGGCAAGAATACTGAAGTGGTTTGCCATTCCCTTCTCCGGTGGACCACATTTTGTCATGTTTAAATATGCATATTTATAATTCAAGCTAACAGAATTTTCTATGCTCTATCCTTCTATCTGGACAAAAATAACTTCAGAACCACATAACTGAAAAATATGTAAAAGGAGCATAGGAATGATGAGTGTGTGATTTCTATTTTTTTTTTTTTTGATTCAACAGAAACTCAAGATATACTTCTCACAGAGAACAAAAAATATACAATATTGTAAAGTAATTAACCCCCAATTAAAATAAATAAATTTATATTAAAAATAAAAAAATAAAACAAACAAACAAAAATAGACATTAATGTGTTATTTAAATTTTACAAGTGACCACTGAATACACACACATACAAAAGTTTATGTGTGTCTGTGTGTGTATAGATAAGAATCAAATAAGAAGAAGTAGGGCTGCTATTTTCCTCAGGATTTTTATTGATAATCCTCAGTTATCAGTAAGAAATTTAAAAGAGAGTATCTATAAAAAATAATATAAGCATATTTTTGATAGTTGCTTTTGGAACCACCAGAAAGCCACAAACAGTACTATAACTTCATCCTTTTATTTCTTAGTGAGAAGATTTATTTTAAACACCCTTTATTACATTAACAAATATTTTGAAAATTCTTTTTTTAAGGCAAAACAAATCATCAGCCTTTTAGATATCTTATAAGTAAACAGCAGTCTTTCTGTTGGTGCATTTTGTATTGTGAAAGGTTGGAAGTTGCCATTCCAACATAAGCCAACCCAGAGAGAATGGCATGGGATTATTCACTAATAATAAAGTACAAAGCAGAAACCCTCAAGGTCAACAGGAAGACCCCCAAATAGGCTAAATATATTTAAATTCTCTAGCAGATAGAGGTTAAAGAAAACTATGTGTGTGAATTATTGAAGAAAAATAACGTAGCTCTAAAGAAGCTTGGATATAGGTGTGAAATCAATGCTTACTGAGAATCTGTAATGTAGAAAACAGCCTCACCATCTTTGTTTCTGGATATCCCACGACCATATTCCCCAGGTGCAAAAGTAGAGTCACTAGTTTAATGTTACCCCAGAAACTGAAGTGCATCAAATAATCTGCATTTTTAAAGTATGACCAGATAATGACAGCATTCTCACAAGTTACCAGGCCCTAGTAGTATTGATACATATGAGTATTTTGTTGTCTCTGTCAGGTTTAAGAAAAACAACAATGGTGATTGCAAGGCAAAAGGTGGGGTGCTTTAATACAAGTCCCCAACCTCCAGGATCTAATGCCTGGTGATGTGAAGAGCTGATGTAGCTGATGTTGAGCTGATGTAATAACAATAGAAATAAAAGTACACAATACATGTAATGTTCTTGAATCATCTCGAAACCAATCCCCACCCTCCGCCCCCATTCATGAAAAAATTGTCTTCCAGGAAACCTGTTCCTATTGCCTAAAGGGTTGGGGGTTTAAGAGAAATGTAAATAAGACTGTGAGGGAACACATAAGGGGAATTCAGTTCAGTTGCTCAGTCGTGTCTGACTCTCTGTGACCCCATGAATCCCAGCACGCCAGGCCTCCCTGTCTATCACCAACTCCCGGATTCCACCCAAACCCATGTCCATAGAGTTAGTGATGCCATCCAACCATCTCATCCTCTGTTGTCCCCTTCTCCTCCCCTCAATCTTTCCCAGCACCAAGGTCTTTTCAAATGAGTCAGCTCTTCGCATCAGGTGGCCAAAGTACTGGAGTTTCAGCTTCAGCATTAGTCCCTCCAATGAACACCCAGGACTGATCTCCTTTAGGATGGACTGGTTGATCTCCCTGTGGTCCAAGGGACTCTCAGGAGTCTTCTCCAACACCACAGTTCAAAAGAATCAAGTCTTCGGCACTCAGCTTTCATTATAGTCCAACTCTCACATCCATACATGACCACTGTAAAAACCATAGCCTTGCCTAGATGGACCTTTGTTGACAAAGTAATGTCTCTGTTGTTTAATATGCTGTCTAGGTTGGTCATAACTTTCCTTCCAAGGAGTAAGCATCTTTTAATTTCATGGCTGCAATCATCATCTGCAGTGATTTTGGAGCCCCAAAAAATAAAGTCAGCCACTGTTTCCACTGTTTCCCCATCTATTTCCCATGAAGTGATGGGACCGGATGCCATGATCTTGGTTTTCTGAATGTTGAGCTTTTTTTTTTTTTTTTTTAATTTTTATTTTTTTTTAATTTTATTTTATTTTTAAACTTTACATAATTGTATTACTTTTGCCAAATATCAAAATGAATCCACCACAGGTATACATGTGTTCCCCATCCTGAACCCTCTTCCCTCCTCCCTCCCCATACCATCCCTCTGGATCGTCCCAGTGCACTAGCCCCAAGCATCCAGTATCGTGCATCGAACCTGGACTGGCATCTCGTCTCATACATGATATTTTACATGTTTCAATGCCATTCTCCCAAATCTTCCCACCCTCTCCCTCTCCCACAGAGTCCATAAGACTGTTCTATACATCAGTGTCTCTTTTGCTGTCTCATACACAGGGTTATTGTTAGCATCTTTCTAAATTCCATATATATGCGTTAGTATACTGTATTGGTGTTTTTCCTTCTGGCTTACTTCACTCTGTATAATAGGCTCCAGTTTCATCCACCTCATTAGAACTGATTCAAATGTATTCTTTTTAATGGCTGAGTAATACTCCATTGTGTATATGTACCACTGCTTTCTTATCCATTCATCTGCTGATGGGCATCTAGGTTGCTTCCATGTCCTGGCTATTATAAACAGTGCTGCGATGAACATTGGGGTACACGTGTCTCTTTCCCTTCTGGTTTCCTCAGTGTGTGTGCCCAGCAGTGCGATTGTGGGATCATAAGGCAGTTCTATTTTCAGTTTTTTAAGGACTCTCCACACTGTTCTCCATAGTGGCTGTACTAGTTTGCATTCCCACCAACAGTGTAAGAGGGTTCCCTTTTCTCCACACCCTCTCCAGCATTTATTATTTGTAGACTTTTGGATTGCAGCCATTCTGACTGGTGTGAAATGGTACCTCATAGTGGTTTTGATTTGCATTTCTCTGATAATGAGTGATGCTGAGCATCTTTTCATGTGTCTGTTAGCCATTTGTATGTCTTCTTTGGAGAAATGTCTATTTAGTTCTTTGGCCCATTTTTTGATTGGGTCATTTATTTTTCTGGAGTTGAGCTGTAGGAGTTGCTTGTATATTTTTGAGATTAGTTGTTTGTCAGTTGCTTCATTTGCTATTATTTTCTCCCATTCTGAAGGCTGTCTTTTCACCTTGCTAACAGTTTCCTTTGATGTGCAGAAGCTTTTAAGGTTAATTAGGTCCCATTTGTTTATTTTTGCTTTTATTTCCAATATTCTGGGAGGTGGGTCAGAGCTTTAAGCCAACTTTTTCATTCTTCTTTTTCACTTTTATCAAGAGGCTCTTTAGTTCTTCACTTTCTGCCATAAGGGTGGTGTCATTTGCATATCTGAAGTTATTGATATTTCTCCCGGCAATCTTGATTCCAGCTTGTGCTTCTTCCAGTCCAGCATTTCTCATGATGTACTCTGCATAGAAGTTAAATAAACAGGGTGACAATATACAGCCTTGACAACTCCTTTTCCTATTTGGAACCAGTCTGTTGTTCCATGTCCAGTCTAACTGTTGCTTCCTGACCTGTATATAGGTTTCTCAAGAGGCAGATCAGGTGGTCTGGTATTCCCATCTCTTTCAGAATTTTCCACAGTTTATTGTGATCCACACAGTCAAAGGCTTTGGCATAGTCAATAAAGCAGAAATAGATGTTTTTCTGGACCACTTTTGCTTTTTTGATGATCCGGTGGATGTTGGCAATTTGATCTCTGGTTCCTCTACCTTTTCTAAAATCAGCTTGGACATCTGGAAGTTCACAGTTTACATATTGCTGAAGCCTGGCTTGGAGAATTTTAAGCATCACTTTACTGGCATGTGAGATGAGTGCAATTGTGCGGTAGTTTGAGCATTCTTTGGCATTTCCTTTCTTTGGTATTGGAATGAAAACCGACCTTTTCCAATCCTGTGGCCATTGCTGAGTTTTCCAAGTTTGCTGACATATTGAGTGCAGCACTTTCACAGCATCATCTTTTAGCATCACTGCAGACTCATATGCCCACTCCGCAGCCAGTGTACTTTTTAAAATATCATTTTATTTAACAACTTTTGTAACAGAATGATGAAGTCATGTGTTTAAATTGGGAAAGGCATGTTTTTTGTTGTCTTGAGAACCCCATGAACAGTATGAAAAGGCAAAATGATAGGATACTGAAAGAGGAGGAACTCCCCAGATCAGTAGGTGCCCAATATGCTACTGAAGATCAGTGGAGAAATAACTCCAGAAAGAATGAAGGGATGGAGTCAAAGCAAAAACAATACCCAGCAGTGGATGTGACTGGCGATAGAAGAAAGGTCCAATGCTATAAAGAGCAATATTGCATAGGAACCTGGAATTTCAGGTCCATGAATCAAGGTAAGTTGGATGTGGTCAAACAGGAGATGGCAAGAGTGAACGTCGATGTTCTAGGAATCAGCAAACTGAAATGGACTGGAATGGGTGAATTTAACTCACATGACCATTATATCTACTACTGGGGGCAGGAATCCCTCAGAAGAAATGGAGTAGCCATCATGGTCAACAGAAGAGTCTGAAATGCAGTACTTGGATGCAATCTCAAAAACGACAGAATGATCTCTGTTCGTTTCCAAGGCAAACCATTCAATATCACAGTAATCCAAGTCTATGCCCCAACAAGTAATGCTGAAGAAGCTGAAGTTGAATGGTTCTATGAAGACCTACAAGACCTTTTAGACCTAACACCCAAAAAAGATGTCCTTTTCATTATAGGGAACTGGAATGCAAAAGTAGGAAGTCAAGAAACAGCTGGAGTAACGCAAATTTGGCTTTGGAATACGGAATGAAGCAGGGCAAAGACTAATAGTGCTTTGCCAAGAAAATGCACTGGTCATAACAAACACCCTCTTCCAACAACACAACAGAAGACTCTATACATGGACATCAGCAGATGGTCAACACCAAAATCAGATTGATTATATTCTTTGCAGCCAAAGATGGAGAAGCTCGATACAGTCAGCAAAAACAAGACCAGGAGCTGACTATGGCTCAGACCGTGAACTCCTTTTTGCCAAATTCAGACTGAAACTGAAGAAAGTGGAGAAAACCACTAAACCATTCAGGTATGACCTAAATCAAATCCCTTATGATTATACAGTGGAAGTGAGAAATAGATTTAAAGGACTAGATCTGATACACAGAGTGCCTGATGAGCTATGGAATGAGGTTCATGACACTGTACAGGAGAACAGGGATCAAGACCATCTCTATGGAAAAGAAATGCAGAAAAGCAAAATGGCTGTCTGGGGAGGCCTTACAAATAGCTGTGAAAAGAAGAGAAGCGAAAAGCAAAGGAGAAAAGGAAAGATATAAGCATGTGAATGCAGAGTTCCAAAGAATAGCAAGGAGAGATAAGAAAGCCTTCTTCAGCGATCAATGCAAAGAAATAGAGGAAAACAACAGAATGGGGAAAACTAGAGATCTCTGCAAGAAAATTAGAGATACCAACGGAACATTTCATACAAAGATGGGCTCGATAAAGAACAGAAATGTTATGGACCTAACAGAAGCAGAAGATATTAAGAAGTGACAAGAATACACACAAGAACTGTACAAAAAAGAACTTCACGACCCAGATAATCATGATGGTGTGATCACTGACCTAGAGCCAGACATCCTGGAATGTAAAGTCAAGTGGGCCTTAGAAAGCATGACTATCAACAAAGCTAGTGGAGGTGATAGAATTCCAGTTGAGCTATTCCAAATCCTGAAAGATGATGCTGTGAAAGTGCTGCACTCAATATGCCAGCAAATTTGGAAAACTCAGCAGTGGCCACAGGACTGGAAAAGGTTAGTTTTCATTCCAATCCCAAAGAAAGGCAATGCCAAAGAATGCTCAAACTACTGCACAATTGTACTCATCTCACACGCTAGTAAAGTAATGCTTAAAATTCTCCAAGCAAGGCTTCAGCAATATGTGAACCATGAACTTCCTGATGTGCAAGCTGGTTTTCAAAAAGGCAGAGGAACCAGAGACCAAATTGCCAACATCCGCTGGATCATGGAAAAAGCAAGAGAGTTCCAGAAAAACATCTATTTCTGCTTTATTGACTATGCCAAAGCCTTTGACTGTGTGGATCACAATAAACTGTGGAAAATTCTGAAAGAGATGGGAATACCAGACCACCTGATCTGCCTCTTGAGAAATTCGTATGCAGGTCAGGAAGCAACAGTTAGACTGGACATGGAACAACAGACTGGTTCCAAATAGGAAAAGGAGTATGTCAAGGCTGTATATTGTCATCCTGTTTATTAACTTCTACGCAGAGTATATCATGAGAAATGCTGGACTGGAAGAAACACAAGCTGGAATCAAGATTTCCAGGAGAAATATCAATAACCTCAGATATGCAGATGACACCACCCTTATGGCAGAAAGTGAAGAGGAACTAAAAAGCCTCTTCATGAAGGTGAAAGTGGAGAGTGAAAAAGTTGGCTTAAAGCTCAACATTCTGAAAATGAAGATCATGGCATCCGGTCCCATCAATTCACGGGAAATAGATGGGGAAACAGTGGAAACAGTGTTAGACTTTATTTTTCTGGGCTCCAAAATCACTGCAGATGGTGACTGCAGCCATGAAATTAAAAGATGCTTACTCCTTGGAAGGAAAGTTATGACCAACCTGGATAGCATATTCAAAGGCAGAGACATTACTTTGCCAACAAAGGTTCATCTAGTCAAGGCTATGGTTTTTCCAGTAGTTATGTATGGATGTGAGAGTTGGACTGTGAAGAAAGCTGAGCGCCGAAGAATTGATGCTTTTGAACTGTGGTGTTGGAGAAGACTCTTGAGAGTCCCTTGGACTGCAAGAAGATCCTCCAGTCCATTCTAAAGGAGATCAGCCCTGGAATTTCTTTGGAAGGAATGATGCTGAAGCTGAAACTCCAGTACTTTGGCCACCTCATGTGAAGAGTTGACTCATTGGAGAAGACTCTGATGCTGGGAGGGATTGGGGGTAGGAGGAGAAGGGAACGACAGAGGATGAGATGGCTGGATGGCATCACCGACTCGATGGACATGAGTCTGAGTGAACTCCCGGAATTGGTGATGGACAGGGAGGCCTGGCATCCTGCGATTCATGGGGTTGCGAAGAGTTGGACACGACTGAGCGTCTGATCTGATCTGATATTTTTCTAGAGGAGCAGTGAAATAACACAATGAAAAGAGTTCATGTAACTTTCCAGAAGTCAAAAAAAATAGCAATTTAAACCCAAAATTAGAATCAGATTGATCCAATTCCATAAGTGGCTGCTTCCAAAAATTCACCAGACATGGACAAACCACAGTGAAGTCACCCAAGCCTCTAGCAAGATTGAGTAAAACTTAGGGGATGGTCATTGATCCTTGTATATAAGCTTCTCAATTCCACAGAAATGAAAGAGTACTGGCTCTACAAAGCAAATAAAAGGTATGCACAGATTTTTAGTTGTCATAATTGCAGGTATTTCAATACATTAAAACCTAGAGAGTAATGCTGACCACCAACAAAAGTGAATCAGTGATCTAACAAAGGACATGAAGATGTAACTTTCTTTAAACATAATATAGCTTCATACATAAAATTATTCACAAAGAATTGCTTTATTTTAGGTCACATAAATGCTGGGGTTCAAAAGCAGATTCCAAAGTAACACAAAATATACCAGAATATATGTGTACAGATAGATAGGAGAGAGAGAGAAATATGTTTGACATAAATGCCAGGTATGGACATTCTGAGCTTTGTCCATATAGTGTCTCATCTGATCGTTGTATCATTTTTACAAGATTAGTACAATTTTCCTCTCAATTTTACAAAACAGACAACTGAGAAAGAGCATTTAGGTAACTTGCTCAAAGTTACACAAATAATAAATGTGTTTGAATCTATACAGACAATGTCTGTGTATAATTATTATTAATGATTGGTGTATAGGTTTTCTATAAAAATGAAAAGTGAGAGACCACTTCAAAAATAGCATGAAGTGCTATACAAGATAAATACTACTTTCTATGTGCTCCACTCAAGATGTTTTTCTTGTTAGAGAACAAAAAGTTGTCACTCATTTCATGATGTTCCTTGCCTGTGGATGAGTCAATTTTCTGATTTCTTTTCTGAACTAACAAGTTTGTCTACATTTATATTTGATTTAAACCAGTAGTGAAAGTTTATTTGGATTGCAAGAGCCTATTTTGATCATCAGTTGTTTCCATTCTATCTTGTTAGTCAAGCCCAGTGTTTTTTTTATAAGTGATGTATACAAGGATCTTGGTTTCCTCCTATTGATCTGGATTAGTTTACCACCTTTTCTATTATTATTCTGGAGCTATATATTGACAGGCATGACAACTGGATACACATGACAGTTAAGTTGCATAGAATGAATGAGAATAAAAGGAAGAGAAATAAAAATCAAATACAAGACAGCCTCAAAATGCTAACTTTCTTACTTGGGAGGAAAACTGCTAAAGGAAGTGAGGTATGGTAGGGGTGAAAGTACTGCTGCAAAGTAGCAGAAGGTTTGGGAGAATATGCAGAGTTTTATATCTGCAAGAGAGGGCATACATAAGCTTGTGTGTATATAAAGATACTCGGAGTTGAATTTTGTGGCATGCGTATTATATTCCAATACAAAAGATTTTTTAAATGTGCTTTTACAGAAATGAAAGAGGTTGTTTACTACAGTTTTGCCCCATCCTGTAATCAAGATATTTTTCCCCCGATTCAACTGGCACAGCCCGAGAATGGGTGGAAATAGCTAATGTCTGGCTAAAGTGAATGAAGTTGTTTTTAAATGACTGATCTTAACTCTGGTTGACGTCAAGAATCATTAGGCATCTAGCAGCTTCTGTTGTTTCCTCCTTACCACCTTAAAATCATGGAAAATATAAATAGAAGTAAAGAGGAGGGTAGGAGGGAGTCTCAAGAGGGAGAGGATATATGTATATATTTGACTGATTCATGATATTGTACAGCAGAAACTAATGTAACGTTGTACCCCAATTATATTCCAATTAAAAAAAAAAAAAAGAAGAAATAGAAGTAGAGAAAGTCTGAAGGTGGCTTAAGGATGCATAATGAGACCTAAAAGTGCTTTTAAAGAAGTATAAGGATCGAATGAACCTAACAAAGTTGTAGTTAGTGCCTGAAATACGAACAAACAAGTGACAACAGCAAGGCACAAAAACAGAACAAAACAAAACCCCACCAGGCACAACAATTCATAGGGTTTATGTTAGACAAAATGAGTGAATTGTGTGCCAAAGGACTGGAATAGGCAACCTATAAAACTTCAAGATAAAGACAGTAAAGGGAAAAATTAAACGTTTGATATGAATTGCAGATAACAATTGAAACCACTGATAAAAATTCCAATGCTGGCTACTCGATAACTCTCTTAATAAATAAATCTGATCATCTTAAAAGTTAAAGAGACTTCAGCAGTCACTTAACAAAACTTCTTGTCTAATGTGGTATTCCCAACTACAGCACTCCTAGCAGCCTGTATTAGAAGACCTTCAGTGATGAGAATATTTCTGCCTTTCAAGGCTGTCTATCTCAATTTTGACAAATTTTAACTAGAAGTGTCTTTCTTTAGTGAATGGATATAATGTCACTCATGATTTATTTAAAAGTGGATAAAATGCTTACACATATGCATAGAGTAGCCTTAGATCTCCAAAAGAGTTTCCAGCATTTCCTCATGGAATGTTCTCTAAGCTATGAACTAGCAGAAATTAAATTCAAACGAGAAGAATACAAAAGAAGTGGGACAGGAAAAGAGCTCGAGAGCAAAAGGACAAAAAATATTGAGTGTACATAAGTGCTTTTTATAATTTTAAACTGACCTTGCTGCTGCTGCTGCTGCTAAGTCACTTCAGTCGTGTCCAACTCTGTGCGACCCCTGAGACAGCAGCCCACCAGGCTCCCCCGTCCCTGGGATTCTCCAGGCAAGAACACTGGAGTGGGTTGCCATTTCCTTTTCCAATGCATGAAAGTGAAAAGTGAAAGTGAAGTCGCTCAGTCGTGTCTGACTCTTAGCGACCCCATGGACTGCAGCCTACCAGGCTCTTCCATCCATGGGATTTTCCAGGCAAGAGTACTGGAGTGGGGTGCCATTGCCTTCTCTGAAAGTGACCTTAGATGACCTTAAATATTATCTCTCTGAGCATTTGTTTCTGCATTTATAATATGAAGATAATTAATCCTGTGTTCTAGCTATTGTTATAAGGAATAAATAGGACAGAATCTATGAAGACATTTTATTTCATTGCCAGATTAACACGGAATTCTTGGTAAAGGGTAACTACACACATGTTTACACACACCTGTGTTTTGGGTGTGCATGTGAATGGACAGATGGATGGATAGATGGGTGTGTACATGACAGATAGAAAGGTACAAATAGATTACAGTAATAAATGCAAAAAAGTGAGAATCAGAAGCTTTATTAATATGTCTACATTCACATCATTAGAGGTTCCCTTTCACCACTGGTAACCAATAGTGTGTTTCCTATCTGTGAATCTGCTTCTTCTTTTTTCAAATTAATTAATTTGTCTTAATTTTGCATCAGGTCTTAGTTGCAGCAGGCAGAATCTTGTTGTCTTTTGTGGGATCTTTGTAGTACATGAATTGTCTAGTTGTGAAGTGTGAGCTTAGTTGCTCCATGGCATGTGAGGTCTTAGCTCCCTGACCAGGAGTCAAATCCACGTCCCCTGCATTGCAAGGTGGTTCTTTTTTTTCTTTTTTTTTGTAATTTTAATTTTATTTTATTTTTAAACTTTACATAATTGTATTAGTTTTGCCAAATATCAAAATGAATCCATCACAGGTATACATGTGCTCCCCATCCTGAACCCTCCTCCCTCCTCCCTCCCCATACCATCCCTCTGGGTCGTCCCAGTGCACTAGCCCCAAGCATCCAGTATCGTGCATTGAACCTGGACTGGCATCTCGTTTCATACATGGTATTTTACATGTTTCAATGCCATTCTCCCAAATCTTCCCACCCTCTCCCTCTCCCACAGAGTCCATTTGAATCAGTTCTAATGAGGTGGATGAAACTGGAGCCTATTATACAGAGTGAAGTAAGCCAGAAGGAAAAACACCAATACAGTATACTAACGCATATATATGGAATTTAGAAAGATGATAACAATAACCCTGTGTACAAGACAGCAAAAGTGACGCTGATGCAAGGCGGTTCTTAACCACTGGGCCACCAGGGAAGTCCTTGTGTCCTTTTTTGTGTCAAGATCCAGAAGACCCTGAGGTTGTTGCCTGCCCTCTAGTGGGTGAAACCAGGTCCTGGGGTTAGTGAAGAACTACCTTCAGGTAGAGCAGCCCTGGAGTCTGATTGCAGGGCCCAGGGATCCCAGATCTGGTGTCAGGCTGCTGGTGAGGGGGTGCTGGTTCCTGTCACGATTGGGTACACGGTCTGGCCTAGGGTGTCCTAAAGCTTGTGTTGGCCTGCTAGTGGTGAGGGCTGAGGTTAAGCTGATCCCAGGGCATGGTCTGGCCTGCTGTGAACAGGCTGTCTGACTATCATTTTCTCACCTCTGGTGTTTGCTCCCTAGTGGGTAAGGCTGACTCAGAGTCCAGAGTGGGCTCCTTGGAGAGCAAGATCACTGGTAGGTGAGCCTGGGTCCTGGGGCCCTCCTGTGGGCCAACCATGGCCATAGGCTACTGTGGGCTCGGAAGAACTTTATGCAGCCTATGGCCTGTCTTCTGTGGGTGGGGCTGGGTGGCCCCACCGAGCAAGGGGTGTGACCTGAAGCCTGCCATTACTGGCATCTACTTTCTATTGAGCAAGGTCAGGTCTTGGTGCCAAAGAGCTAGAGGGAAGATTCCAGGATGACTTCGTCCTACACCAGCATTTACCTGCCAGAAGAAGCTCCCAGTGTGGAAGCCGTTTGCTTCCACCAGTGTCCATGTCTCCACGATGAGATGCAGGCCCTCCCAGCCTCTACAGGAGATGCTCCAAGAGAAGCAGGTGGGTCTGGCTCAAGCTCCTATCAAATTTCTGCTTTTGCCCTGGGTCCTGAAGTGTGTGAGATTCTGTGTGTGCCTGCCGGGGTCTAGCCCTGGCTGATTCAGGGTATTCGAAGGGGAGACAGCTTCCGCAAGGATCAGGATACAATAGCTTCAATTATACATTAATTAGAGATGTAAAGAGTAATAGAATGTGGATAGCTCAGTAGGAAAATTCAGTGGAGAAAAGAGGCTGAGTAGCTTGATTTACGTGGGAGACCAATAAAACTTCAAGACAAGAAGCTTGCACCACTTACGTAGGCTGCAGGCGTCCTTCCATTCTCCCGAAGGAGAGGAGAAGGAGAGGAAACACTGAGGCCTCCCCGGTCGGATCTTAGAAGCCCAGGCATAATTAGTAAGCATGGCGGGTTCCACGCTCCAGATGGAGACTCAGCCAGAGTTTGAGAGAGAGAGAGAGACATGGGGAGACCAGTATTTCGAGGAACTGATCCCAATTCTTTATTTTCCAGAGTCTGTTTTTATACACTGAGATGTTATACAAAAGTCACCTGGGGACAGCAGTCCTGACTTTTATTAAAGTCAAGTGCTTCATACAAATGTATACAGAGGTCTTAGAGGTGTTACATCATCTTCTGGCCAGGGGGGCCTGCTGACAATTTTTGACCCTCTTCTTGTGACAGTGGTCAGTCAACCAGAACACTTTTTTCTCCAAGGGTGATTATTCTTAAAACAGACGCCACCCAAATAAAGTTACATTCCTACAGGGTGAGGGTGTAGTGGGTTTTGGTTAAGGAAAGAATTTACTTAGCCTAAGGTCTAATGTGATTTATATCAAAGATTAATACTTATTTCTTCTATATATTCATTAATGTGTGTAAGGGCAGGGGATGTGGAGTCTTAGCAACAAACATTGGCTCAACAAATGAAAAACCCTTCACCAATACAATTTCTAATCAGCCCACTATACTTATACTAATGGTTTTCTAAGGAACCTGTTTTTAGAAGATTTAAAGCATCTCGTGCCTCTCACGGTTGGGAGGCTGTGAGCAATCACATGTGGCCGGACAAGCCTGTCAGGTAGGCTAGAGAACCTTCAGAGGAGTTTGTAAGTTGAAACACTCCTGCCACGCCCAGGAATTATTATTAACTGGAGCTCTAAGTTAACTCCTTCTCCGAAAGAGGTGATGGGGGACAGCCCCCCGTAAAGTCAGAGGTGTAGGGTAGAGCACAAAGTAGTAAAGTAAGCAGGCTCTGGTTATGGGGGTAGATGCTCGAGAATTTCCAGGGGAACTCCTGAGGCTCGATCCCGCCTTTGCGTATGTCGAGCCTCCTTCCTCATGACCTTTGCCATGGGCGGAGTGCCTCATGCCGGCCCCCAACATGTGCCCTTTAAGAGTGACGGTTCTATTTCCCCAGTCCTATGAGACTCCTAAAATTAAACCCCGCTGAACTTCAGAGCCAAATGCCCTGTGTGCCCATCCTTCAGGTGCGGAATCCCTAGGCTGAGGGATCTGAGGAGCCTAAGGAACTCTCACATCTGTGGGAGAACCTCTACAATATAATTACTCTCCAGTTTGTGAATCACCCGCATGGGGCATACGGGACTTGACTAAACTGTGAGTTCACCCCTCTTACCCATCTCTTTATGGCTCTTTATTTATATCCTTAGTTATAGAAGATATTTTCTGGTAGGTTTCAGTCTTTTTCATTGATGGTTGTTCAGCAGGTAGCTGTGATTTTGATGTGCCTGTGAGTTGAGGTGACCCCAGGGTGTTCCTACTCCGACATCTTCACCCATCTCTCTTTTATATGTTAAGTTTATGCAGCATTTTTATGATGTTCAGTAATGAAATGTTATAGATTTAGGATTAAGAACAAGAAAAGGTGCTCACTCTTGTACCCTTCAACCTAGTGGAGTTCTAGCTGTTGTCAGTGATACAAGAAAATTAAAGGAAATAAAAGTTGATTCTGTTGGTGTTTCTTTTTATGTAATCATACTGTCTGAAATCATTGCAGATACATCTCTTCCATTAGAATCCTTTACCCTTTTTATTGTGATAATGAAACTGAAGGAAACCGGAACATGTCACCTCAAAATTTGCCTTTTGATATAAAAATGACTTTGAGTTGAAGGCATGTAGAAACCAATAAACAGCAGGGAAAATTCATTGTGCCTGCCTTTGTTTCTGCCCAAAGACAGGATACAAATTCTCTCAATTACTCTATTAATTTCTCCCTAAATATTTGCCTTCTCACAGTTGGCCACCCATAAAAGTCAAAAACTGCTTTTTCTGTCCTCTCATTTTTTCTAGAAATGTATTGTCCTTTGTGGAAGATGCTCCATTAGTTGGGGTTCTAAGCTATTGCTTTTAATTATTCTTCATTTAGGTTTTTCCCAAGTGGTGTGCACCATGGTCATTAATAAATTGTTTTTCTCTTATTAATCTGTCTTTTTGTTTAAAAAAAAAAAAAGCCAGCTGAAAACCCAAGATGTGTATAGTTAAAGTTTTGCCTCCCCTACAAAACCTAAAAACTTCACTTTCAACCACTAAGTCTGTGATACAACTCTGAATAGAGACAGAGTGTATGACATCTTTTTTATTTTTTTCTTCAAATTTTTCTTTTTCTGGTATTAAATGTGTGTGTGCCTGTGTGTACACAATCTTCCCAGATTGTTTTTATATCTGCTAATGGTATGACAGAGGATGAAATGGTTGGATGGAGTCACCGACTCAATGGACATGAGTTTGAGAAAGCTCTGGGAGTTGGTGATGGGCAAGGAAGCCTGATGTGTTGCAGTCCATGGGGTCACAAAGAGTCAGACATGATTGAATGACTGAACTGAATAATGTGTCAGACATGGCGATCTTAGTCATTAATAGAATTATTACTGTTTGTTCCTAATGTCCTAACATTTCCACAAGTGCTAAATTCCTTCTCCTTTGTAATTTATTCTGCTCAGTACAAATTGCTGTTTTTAGCTTAACATGCTTTTGCTCAAAGAAATTAAACTTCTGCCCTCTGTTGCTTACCAAATTAAAAAAAAAAACAATTTATCTTACATTTCAATTCTTCTGTCATACATACTTATGACTTTCTTTTCTTCCCTATCTTTGTTTTGGTTGATTCATATTTCCTTTGTAGCCATTTGTCTGATTATAGCCCTTTTGTTGATTATGATGCTTTCTTGACTCTAATCTTTCATTCACACTATTTCCACCTTAGGGATAACCTTGTTTTTCTTTCTTCCTTCCATCAAATCTAAGTACTCTCCTCACTCCCCACTGCCAATCTGAGCAGTTACAGCAGTCACTGGGGCTTATCTTCCTTGTATTAGTACTTTGTAAGGCCAGTATATCCTTTATTAATTTAAAATGTAGATGCTTTTAGTGAGAGTTTCTTGATTGATTATTATGGCAGAGGAATAAATGAATAATCAGTTCCCAGTCAGAATTTCTCTGGAAATTTTACAATAATTTTTTTTTTTTCATTTTACAGTTTGCAAGTTGAAAAAAGACTGGTGTAAGGAAAATAAATTTCTTATACTTGCCCTGATTTTTATAGCTGTCCTTGTAGTAGTAACAGGTGGGTGACTTGTGAATTTTCTTTGGTTCTTTATGCAGCAGGCTATGCATTTATACCTCATGCTTAGTCCCAAATCTCTCAACTCTGCAGTAATAAAAGGACTGTAGAGACAACCTCAGGTTCCTACTAGCTTGGCAGCTTTTGCCACCTTCCTTGGGGCTTTCCAGTAGTTCCACTGTGAAGAATATGCCTACAATGCAGGAGACGCAGGTTTGGTCCCTGGGTCGGGAAGATCCTCTGGAGGAGGACATGGCTGCCCACTGCAGTATTCTTGCTGGGAAAATCCCATGAACAGAGAAAGCTGACTATGTACGGTTCTTTGGGGTCACAAAGAATCAGACATGACTGAGGCGACTGAGCACACATATACCACCTTCCTTGCCTCTCTTAAAAATACTCTGAGAACTTAGTCATCTTCTTGACTTCGTAAGAGTTCTTGATCTTTGACTAAAATAATCATAAATTCTCAGATAACCCTCAGACAGCAACAGCAATTACTGTTTAATTGAGAGTATTTTGTGTGAACTAATAAATAATAATTTATTAATTTATTAATTAATAATTTAATAATGTTAAATATACTATATTTATTATTATATTTTTTATATTTAATCTACACAAGACTATGAAATAGTTACGAAATCCATTCACACCCAAAGAAATAGCAATCAGAGTGAGTTAGTCGCTTTTTACAAATAATAAATTCCAGGGCCAACCAGAATTGAGATTCTTTTCTGCTGGCTAAATTCCAGTTCTCTAATTTCTGATATTTTAACTACCATACAACACTGTCCCCATAATTGCATTATTTCTTTAATTTCTTTTGGATCAAGAGTGAGTTATATTACTAATAGTTGCTCTATGAAAATATTTGCTTATTTCTATTATGTTAAAAGAAAAAAGGAAAATATGGAACTAGGGATTTACTTCAAGATTTTCTCTGTTGGAGTAAATTTTCAAAGATGAAGAAGTTTACATTTTTTTCTGGATATCATGGGTCTATTTTGTGAAAAATACCCAAAGGTAGATTTTAATTTATGACTTGTAGCCTAATAGTCTCCAGAATTTGATTTTCCATCTGCAAGTTTTGCTGAATTTAGCTCTGAAATTAAATTAACAGTTAACATTCTTGAGTCTCGTTTTCTTTCTTTCTTTTGGTCATTCACAAAAGTTCTGATATTATTCCTGCTTATAGGCTCTTCTGTCATTATAAAGTTCTGAGAGCACAATACTAATTATATTTAAACATCTGTAAATTAAATATTTAGAGGGAAGAGTTTCTCTAAGACATATTTTCATTCATTTATTCACTAAAAAGGTAAAATTGAAACGATGTATTTTATTACCTGTTTGTGGTAGTCTGGATCCAGTTCTGAGTATTACAGAAGAGAAAAAGTCAGGAGTTAGGAGTTGGCTCTACATTTAAATGTTTACTTGACACTGTACCCGTTAATTAGCTTTAAACATTTGGAGGGCCAGGACTTTATCTAACCTAATTACTCAGCACCTCACTAAAATCCAGAAACAGTAAATTCTCAAAACAACGTACAGAGAAATAAAGTCATCATTATTCCAGCTTCTTTGGCACTAAATATTGGTTACATAGAACCAATATTTGATTAATTCAGATTTCAATGATTCATTGTCCTTTATGATGAATTTCACTTCCTTAGCTCATATGTCCTCTCCTGTCTTTAACCTTTACATTTCTTTGAGGTAAAAATAAGCCTTTATTTCTTACATTGGTCCTTGACACTATATTATATTTATGTCTCTTCCTTGGTTGCTAAATCTGCAGCATAATTTTTGGTAGGATGTCAGTATAGACCATGAGAGATTTGCAGTTCCACTTCTCAAAATAGAAGCCAGGAAAATAAAATAAAGTCTAGACTTCTCAACCACTAAATGGTCTTCGTTATGGACAACAGAGGAATTGAATTCATCCATCATTCCATGAGTGAAGCTAGTTTTCAGGTTTCAAACCATGGTAGTGAAAAATAAAATTGATTCACCAGAATGAGTACAAACACTTTGTAATTGTTTTTATTCATTTCTTTTTTTTTTTTTTTTTTTTCAGTATTATGTTTGATATCTTCAGAAAGTGCCAAAGCTATGGAATGTTCAGAGGAGTGGATTGGTGTAAGAAGGAAGTGCTTCTATTTTTCGGATGATACCAGAAATTGGACAGCCAGTAAAAGATTTTGCAATTCACAGGGATCAGAACTTGCTCAGATTGATACACCAGAGGATATGGTAAGAAAAGGGAAAAGTTTTCAATTATTTCAAAGCTAAATTTTGTACAAAGGGAAAAAAAAATGATAAAAGCTAATACTTCATGATTATGTCAGAGAGGGGAAAAAATTCCCCTACCCTTCTATGTTCTTCTGGCTGATCTAAGAATTCAACTGACATGAGACAGATTAACAGGAGAAAACCAAATTAATTATGTACATATGAGGGCTTTATAAGAAATGACTCTCATGGACAAGTTAGGCAATTGAGGCTTATATGTCATCTGAGAGAAGAAGAAAGGAGTAAGGGTTTGGAACATCAAAGTGAAAGAAAGCAATTCACATGAGATGGAAATACAAATTATTTATTTTTAATTAGCTTTTATTGTAGTATAATTGCTTTATAATGTTGTGTTAGTTTCTACAGTACAGCAAATTGAATAGGCTATATGTATACATATATCCCCTTTTTAAAAAAATTTTCTTCCCATTTAGGTCACCACAGAGCACTGATTCTGAGGTTCACATAAGCTATCTATTATATGCATATTATCAAAAGTGTGTATATGTCAATCCCAATTTTCCAATTCATTCCTCCTCTCCTCTTCCCACCTTGGTATCCATATGTTTGATCTCTATGTTGAAAGGCAAATGTTTGGTGGAGCGGTTTGTTTACTTATGAAGAAAAACTATAGGTTTGTGGTTCAGTAGCAAGGAATCAGTAGGAGAGACTGTGGAATATATTTTATTAGAAGAAATCATATTCTCCCAGAAATTAGATTTCTGATTATAGGAGACAATGTGCAATGGAAATTACATTGTCTCTTCTAGTTTTACTGAGATATAATTGTATAAGTTTAAGGTATACAGCATAATGATTTGACTTACATACACCCATCATGAAATGATTATCACAATAAATTTAGTGAACATCCATCATCTCCTGTAGATATAAAATTAAAGAAATAGAAAATAGTTTTTTTCTTGTGTTGAGAACTCTGAGCATCTCTCTCTCAACAAATTCTATACATAACATACAATATGTTAATTATATGTATCATGTTGTACATGACATTCCTGGCACTTATTTGTATCTGGAAGTTTTTACCTTTTGACCACCTTCATCCATTCCCCCCTCCTCCCACCCCACCTCTAGTAACCACAAATCCCATCTCTTTTTCTATGAGTTTTTTCATTTGTTTGTTTTTGAAGTTTAATTGACCTGTAACATATGTTAGTTCCTGTTACACACAATAGTGATTTGATATTTCAATACTTTTCAAAATGACCACCAGGATAATTCTAGTTATGATATGTCACCATATGATATATATCCCCAGATGCTATCAAGCATTTATAGATTATATTCCCCACTTTGTACATTTCATACCCATGACTCATTATTTTGCAACTGGAAGTTCAAAGCTCTTTCAACTATTTCTTTTCTCTCCCCACCCATCTCTGCACTGACAACCACCTATTTGTTTTCTGTATCTGAGACTCTGTTTCTGTCTTCTTGTGTTTGATCATTTGTTTTGTTGTTTAGATTCCACATATAAGTGAAATCATACAGCAATGACATTATTATTCTGGTATCTGTTGTTATTCAGTCACTAAGTCATGTCTGACTTTTTGCAACTCCATGGACTATAGTACACCAGACTCCTCTGTCCTCCTCTATCTCCCAGAGTTTGCTCGAATTCATGTCCACTGAGTGGATGATGCTATCTCACCACCTCATCCTCTGGCGCCCCCTTTTCTTTTGCCTTCAAACTTGCCCAGCATCAGAGTCTTTTCCAATGAGTTATGTCTTTTCATCAAGTGGCCAAAGTATTGGAGCTTCAGCTTCAGCAGCAGTAGCCACTGGTATCTATTCAAAGTAGTTTCTGAGTTTTCCTATTTTAACAGTACTTATACTTTCCTTTAAACACCCTCACCTCTCTATAATTTGGGAGAGAAGATCTGTGCACAGAATAAGACATGTGTTAGTCTTCTGCCACCCTTAAGAAACATGATATGCCTGTTCTTATAGAAATACTCAGCTCCTGAATTTGTCAGCCAGACATAACATCCTGTCAGTTTAGAGTCTCTGTCCTTTACTCTGTGAGAAACATACTGGTGTTTTATGCAGTAGAACTTGTAGGAAAGGAAGTCAAATATGATTTTTTCATCAGTTTCTCATTTGAGAGAGAGAACTTATCCTTAATGGTAATTCAAGACATAGTAGCTCAAAGAGCTTTGATGACTTGTTAGAAGTCACTCTACTACTTAGATATATTTAAGAAGTAAAAGAGCAAAGTGAAAATTATTCTCATAAAGCTAACCTGAATATCACCATCTGTGTTGTTTGTTGCTATGGAAGCATTAGGGCACACAAATTAGGATGTAAATCATAAAATGGGATGTTCCAGTGAGAAGTATGTTAGCTATATGCTATAAAATATCGAGTAATGGATAATTCTCTGATTTGTGTGAAAGAAATTTTTGAAGAAGCATGCAGGAACTTCTATGTACTGGATTGGATTAAGCAGAAAACTAGGAGAGTCTTGGAAATGGACAAATGGCACTACATTCAATGCTGGGTGAGTTTCAAATTTACTAGGAAAGGTTCTATTCTGGTGCTGTATAAAAACTTTAAATCAATTTGAGTTGCATTATTGTAAATAAGTCTCCCTGTTTTCTATGTGTAATTGTCTTTCTCAGTTTCTACCCTGTGACATGTGTCTTCTTAGATTGAAACATACCCTAGACCAACCCACCTTCCTTCTAATTTTGTTATATGGCATGCAGTGAAATTTTCCATTTTTATTTTTGTTCCTTGTTTCATTTTATTTTTATTGTCAAGCTCTTGCTAATAAACCCTCCTATTGCTAACTGAAATTCAACTCTTCTGCAAATTCAAAGTCAAAGCACATGTATTGTACTTTTAAAATTTTTGTAAGATCTCTCTTTTTTTTCTTTAAAGTGTTAGAGACCATATGGAAATAACCATATTTCCAAGTTAAAAGTCTTTAACTCTCCAAGATTTCTTGGAGGAATATCAGCAACCTCAGATATGTGGATGATACCACTTTAATGGCAGAAAGCAAAGAAGAACTAAAGAACCTCTTGTTGAGGGTGAAGGAGGAGAGTGAAAAAGCTGGCTTAAAACTCAGTATTAGAAAAAACTAAGATCATGGCATCTGGTCCCATCACTCCATGGAAAATAGAAGGGGAAAAGGTGGGAGCAGTGACAGATTTCTTCTTCTCGGGCTCTAAAATCACAGTGGATGGTGACTGCAGCCATGAAATTAGAAGAAGATTGCCTCTTGGCAGGAAAACTATGACAAATTTGGACAGTATGTTAAAAAGAGAAGACATCACTTTGCTGACAAAGACCTGTGTAGTAAAGGCTATGATCTTTCCAGTGGACATGTATGGATGTGAGAACTGGACCTTAAAGAAGGCAGAGCACAGAAGAATTGATGCTTTCAAATTGTGGTGCTGGAGAAAACTCTTGGGAGTCCCTTGGACAACAAGGACATCAAACCAGTCAGTCTTAAAAGAAATCAACCATGAATACTCATTGGAAAGCCTGATGCTGGAGCTGAAGCTCCAGTAGTTTGACCACCTGATATGAACAGCCAACTCACTGTAAATAAATTTTATCAATTTGCTTAGTTGATAATCAATCTTTTTCTTTTTATGCAATGAGTATAATCTTTCATCTTTCCATAGTTCTAAATTGGTTTCCATTTTTCTATCTATCAATTAATAATATTAAGGCAGGAAGACATGGATACAAAGTCAGGAAACAACATTCCCTCAAGAAATAGTTATATAAATAAATAATATTGCTTTTGTTGTTGTTCAGTTGCCAAGTCATGTCTGACTCTTCTTGACTCCATAGACTGCAGCATGCCAGGCTTCTCCGTCCTTCACCATCTCCTGGAGTTCGCCTAAGTTCATGTCCATTGAATTGGTGATGCAAATTGATAAAAATTATTATAATTAGTCTCCTTGGTTTCCATATCAGTATATTTCAAAAGTGCCAAATGAATATAAATCTTGTTTACTTTCAAAACTGAACATTGGCTAAAAATATACCAGGTAATATGCTAGGGAACTGCTTTTAAAAAATTCCATATATCACTTGATTTAGAAACACTTTCTCTCTCTCGAAAGAAATAAATATAGTTAGATAAAGTTAGATAAATGGAGATAGATATAAGCTTTTATTTATATCTATTATTTCTCTTTGTCTATTTGTATCTCTGTCTTTCTACCTATTGCCCTAAATAAGTTGACAGATTATGCTAATAATAATAGTAATATTAAATACCTACATTGCTTTAAAAAAACAGATATTTGGGGAGTAGGGTATTGTGATAGGTGAGTAAAGCTCAGTGTTTTGTATAAAATGCTTCAAATTGCTCTATTCTTAATTATATTTTTGATTATAGCTGAAAATGGTCCCAAACTGATTTTTATTGTTTCTTTTCAGGTTTGAAATCAGTGGGAATGGACCCTTTGCTTTTTTGAGTTCTGATGGAGTCCACAGTTCCAGGGGATTTGTTGATATCAAGTGGATTTGCAGCAAACCAATATCTAAAACATAGAATAAATTGAGAAATCAATAAAGAATTTTGTAAGTTTTTTTTTTTTTTTAATCGAAGTGTAGTTGGTTTACAAATGTTAGTTTCTGGCATACAATAAAATTTTTCAAGAATTAAAGGAACTTAAAGTTATTGAATGAATGAATGATTATATATAGAATCTTATTAATTCAAGGCACATAATTGCCCATCATGAGCACAAGTCAGGAAACTTCTGTGAAATAGGACCAAAGTTACAGTATACAATTAGATGACATTTACTGCATTAGTAGTTACGATAAATTTAAAGGGATTTATATTGATAGGTCAGCCAAGACCTACTGCTTAAAAGTTAGAGAAATATATGTGCTTAATATGTGTAAATATTACAAACCACTAACCATAGCAACTTTGGTTTAAATAAATGTTACAAGAGAGTCATCTATGAACAAACATGTACTTAAATAATATCTTACAAATAAGGGAAAGGAAGGACCCTAACTCTATAAGTATGACACAGATACATTATCAGAGTTCTATATTAAAATTACAAAGCTTAGATTACAGAAGATAAACTAGAAAAATAACATTAAAAGTTAATAGAGAATAGATTATTGAAAAATATTTCCCTTTTCCAAGTAAGAACAAGGAAATATGATAGGATGCAACCCTAGATGTGTCATAAAATTCAAACTCTGTAGGGTGTGGGGAAAATTATATTAAGCCCTTCTTTGTTACATTTGTTTGAGTTAACTTCCTGCCTAGGTAACTGTAACCTCTCAGTACAAGAAGGAAGGAGAGTGTAGGAGAATACATAGACACTTAGGATGGAGAAGCTGGAGAAAAAGAAAGAGTCTAGGTTACAGGATAAACATACAGAAACACACAGACTACTCTTTCTTCCATATCTTTTTTTTTTTTTTAAACTTTACATAATTGTATTACCTTTGCCAAATCAAAATGAATCCGCCAATGGAGGCTCACTCCTAAATTAGTTTCAGATGAAACTTTCTGATAAATGAAAAGGAGATTCTTGTGAGTCCCACCCATAAATGTTGTTCCTGGCACTATATGTGAATGCAAATACTTGGAAAATATCAGCATGTAAGCAAGCACAGGCATATTGTATCTATTCATCATTTGTCACCAAGAAAACTTGAAAATATGAAATTTAGCCAAAATTACATTTTGGCACAGATTAAGTTCAAATTTTGCTTGATTTATAATGTGTTTTATTTTTGCTGTTGGTTCATGATTACAAATTAATTTTAACTGCTTAATGGTTTAAAGTAATTCACTCCTTGTTTTCCTTTAAGTCATACCTATCAGGGTGAATCAATTCCTGATGGCTCAGCATGAACTACAGAGAACTTTCTGATGATGTTATGTCATACCTCCTCACCTACTTAGGGCACACAAACTGTTGAATTTACTTTGAAATATGAGTGCATTTTGGATAAATGAAAGAAAAAATAAGGTACTTTGTATAAAATTTCAGTTAGAAAACTAAGGGAGTGAGACAATTCTCAATATAACAATGTTTAAATCCAAATTTGATTAAAGGGAAATGAATTGTAAAATCACATTAAATACAAGATTGTATATTACTTCAGAAAGCCACTCATAATTACAATGGCTGAGTACTTTATTACCAGTTGAAAGTTTGATTTCTTTTTGATAAAAACTGAAAATAATTAAGGACAAAGCCCACCATGAAGAAAAAAAAATGTTGTATAACCACATCTATGCACTGGTCTATTATTTCATCAAATGCACAGGAAGAGTTAGAACCTAAGAAATAGAGAATAAGCAGGATTAGAAAATTAAATTTCATATTTTTTAGACACTGCAGCAACAGGGATAAATAAGAATGTCAAAGACTGAAGTCAGAAATCAACATTCTTCCCCAACCAAAACATGTTTTGTTTTGTGTTAGGAAATTGTCAAACATATTTAAAAGTAGAGAAAATAATACGGTAAGTCGCATATACTCATTATTCAGTTTTAAGTTATTAACTCATTGTCAATCTTGTAACCAGTCAGTCTTAAAGGAAATCAACCCTGAATACTCATTGGAAGAACTAATGCTGAAGCTGAAGCTCCAATACTTTGGTTACCTGATGTGAACAGCTGACTCATTGAAAAAGACCCTGATTCCAGGAAAGATTGAAGGCAAAAGGAGAAGAGTGTGTCAGAGGATGTGATGGCTGGATGGCATCACTGATGCAATGGACATGAACTTGGGGAAACTCCAGGAGATAGTGAGGGACAGGGAGGCCTGGCATGCTGCTGTCCACGGGGTCAAGAAGAGTCAGACACGACTGGGTGACTGAACAACAACAACAACAATCTTGTATCATTTATAAATTAAGCAAATTCTAGACATAATATCGTGAATGTTTTCCTATCTGTCCGTACAACATAACCACAATACAATTACCACATTTAAAAGTAATTTATAATAATCTCTAATAGCATTATAAAAAAAAATAGGGAATTATGTTTTCTAGTTTAAAAATAAGTTATTCCATTTTCTAATTTTGGAGTGTTGTATCTGTACAGAATACATGAAAATTTTTTGTTTGTATTAAAAAATAAGTTTGTATTCCAAAAAAAGATAGGCACTGTTAACATCCATATATTTCTCTTCCAATTATTTAAATGCACAGGTTTGCTTTTGTTGTTCAGACAGCATCTCTCTGGCAAATGCCATTAAATTTGGAGTCACAGTCTTCGGAATACACCTGATTTCTTGTTATGACAGCACAGCTCATGTTATCAATGGGTCCAATCACCGAGAAACTAGAAGACACAAGGCAGACTTTAGAGCATTTATCTTAAAATAATGGTTATACTTCTTAAAGTTTCCCCCAGCCAAGTTGTGCAGGTAATTTTTTTTTTCCAGCAGTCAAAATGTTGCAGAGATTTTAGAAAAGACTCTTCTTTTGTTGCCAGGGACAACAACAAAAGATTTAGAACAACAACAGATTTGTTATAATAAATCTGTTATATTGTTATAACAACAACAACAACAAAAGATTTTAGAATAGACTCTTCCTTTGTTGCCAGTGAGGCACTCTTGATTTGCTTATCCTACACCCTCTCCCTTCTGGGATGGCTCTTATTTGAGTATCAATACTATGGGAGTGCAAGTCTGAAGACTAGGCGCATTCCTGACTGTTCCTGCCCTCTTAACCCTCGAATTACATGCATCAGCAAGTCCTGGGCATCCCATCTCAAAATTAGTCCTGACATCCATTTACTTCTCTCCCAAGCTACCATTACCTCTCTTTCTCCCTGGTCATAGCCTTGTGATTGAAAGTCCATTTCCATGTCACTTTCCATCTACTCATTTTTCACATAGCATCATAAATAATGTCCTTTCGAGACAGCTAAATGCTAAAATGAAAGTTTTTGATAAAGGTTATGTGGTGACAGATATTCTACATACCAGTGGGAGTTTCAGGAGTTTTGAAGTTGGAAACTAGGGATATTTTCAAGTTAAAACTGTTTAAATAACTGCTAATTCTTCAGTGGTATGATAGGGTTAGGAATAGGTGTGAATAGAATAATTTTTGAGAGAGCTATTTCCTTAACTATTTTTTCTAGTCATTGATTGCATGTTTGTTAGTCACTCAGTCATGTCCAACTCTTTGCAACCCCATGGACTGTAGCCTGCCAGGCTCCTCTGTCAGTGGTATTCTCCAGGCAAGAATACTAGAATGGGTTGCTATTCCCTTCTCCAGAGGATCTTTCTGACTCAGGGATTTATCTGGCATCTCCTGCAACTCCTGCATTGGCAAGTGGATTCTTTACCACTGAGACATCTGAGAAGCCCCATCTGCATACCATTTTTCCTTAAATAATTAAATGAAAGCTTTTAAAATGAAATATGTTACTCAGTTATCTACTCTCCTTCTACAATAAATTTCTCTTTTGGCTACAGGATTAAAAGAGAGAGAGAGAGAGAGATGCTGCCGTAACAATATTCTGCTTTCCAAATAAAAGAATAAAAAAAGAGCCTAGTTATTTCTAACTAAATTTTGTCAAGTTTGCAATCAAAGCAGGTCCAAAGAATGAATACTACTTCATATTTTAGTTTAATGTTTGTGAAAGACAAGAATGAGTGGCGAATAGCAATCAGATCAGATCAGTGGCTCAGTCGTGTCCGACTATTTGCGACCCATGAATCACAGCACGCCAGGCCTCCCGTCCATCACCAACTCCCGGAGTTCACTCAGACTCACGTCCATGGAGTCAGTGATGCCATCCAGCCATCTCATCCTCTATCGTCCCCTTCTCCTCTTGCCCTCAATCCCTCCCAGCATCAGAGTCTTTTCCAATGAGTCAACTCTGCATGAGGTGGCCAAAGTACCGGAGTTTTAGCTTTAGCATCATTCCTTCCAAAGAAATCCCTGGGCTGATCTCCTTGCAGTCCAAGGGACTCTCAAGAGTCTTCTCCAACACCACAGTTCAAAAGCATCAATTCTTCGGCACTCAGCCTTCTTCACAGTCCAACTCTCACATCCATACATGACCACAGGAAAAACCATAGCCTTGACTAGACGAACCTTTGTTGGCAAAGTAATGTCTCTGCTTTTGAATATGCTATCTAGGTTGGTCATAACTTTCCTTCCGAGGGGTAAGAGTCTTTTAATTTCATGGCTGCAGTCACCATCTGCAGTGATTTGGGAGCCCCAAAAAATAAAGTCTGACACTGTTTCCACTGTTTTCCCATCTATTTGCCATGAAGTGATGGGACCAGATGCCATGATCCTCGTTTTCTGAATGTTGAGCTTTAAGCCAACTTTTTCACTCTCCACTTTCACCTTCATCAAGAGGCTTTTGAGTTCCTCTTCACTTTCTGCCATAAGGGTGGTGTCATCTGCATATCTGAGGTTATTGATATTTCTCCTGGCAATCTTGATTCTAGCTTGTGTTTCTTCCAGTCCAGTGTCTCTCATGATGTACTCTGCATATAAGGCAAATAATCAAGGTGACAATATACAGCCTTGACATACTCCTTTTCCTATTTGGAACCAGTCTGTTGTTCCATGTCCAGTTCTAACTGTTGCTTGCTGCCCTGCATACAGATTTCTCAAGAGGCAGGTCAGGTGGTCTGGTATTCCATCTCTTTCAGAATTTTCCACAGTTTATTGTGATCCACATAGTCAAAGGCTTTGGCATAGTCGATAAAGCAGAAATAGATGTTTTTCTGGAACTCTCTTGCTTTTTCCATGATCCAGTGGATGTTGGCAATTTGATCTCTGGTTCCTCTGCCTTTTCAAAAACCAGCTTGCACATCAGGAAGTTCACGGTTCACATATTGCTGGAGCCTGGCTTGGAGAATTTTGAGCATTACTTTACTAGTGTGTGAGATGAGTACAATTGTGCAGTAGTTTGAGCATTCTTTGGCATTGCCTTTCTTTGGGATTGGAATGAAAACGGACCTTTTCCAGTCCTGTGGCCACTGCTGAGTTTTCCAAATTTGCTGGCATATTTGAGTGAAGCACTTTCACAGCATCATCTTTCAGGATTTGGAATAGCTCAACTGGAATTCTATCACCTCCACTAGCTTTGTTCATAGCGATGCTTTCTAAGGCCCACTTGACTTCACATTCCAGGATGTCTGGCTCTAGGTCAGTGATCACACCATCGTGATTATCTGGGTCGTGAAGATCTTTTTTGTACAGTTCTTCTGTGTATTCTTGCCATCTCTTCTTAATTTCTTCTGCTTCTGCTAGGTCCATTTCTGTCCTTTATCGAGCCCATCTTTGCATGAAATGTTCCTTTGGTATCTCTGATTTTCTTGAATAGACCTCTAGTCTTTCCCATTCTGTTGTTTTCCTCTATTTCTTTGCACTGATCGCTGAAGAAGGCTTTCTTATCTCTTCTTGCTATTCTTTGGAACTCTGCATTCAGATGTTTATATCTTTCCTTTTCTCCTTTGCTTTTTGCTTGTCTTCTTTTCACAGCTATTTGTAAGGCCTCCCCAGACAGCCATTTTGCTTTTTTGCATTTCTTTTCCATGGGGATGGTCTTGATCCCTGTCTCCTGTACAGTGTCACGAACCTCATTCCATAGCTCATCAGGCACTCTATCTATCAGATCTAGGCCTTTAAATCTATTTCTCACTTCCACTGTATAATCATAAGAGATTTGATTTAGGTCATACCTGAATGGTCTAGTGGTTTTCCCTACTTTCTTCAATTTAAGTCTGAATTCGGCAATATCTAGGACTAAATAAACAGATTGAAATGAACTGACATTTCATGGTCTTTGTCCCAAACTTGCCAAATCTCAGGTGCTCTAGCATGTTAGAATGTTAAGAAAATCAAAGCACAGAGAATATGCAAACATCTGTGACACCTAAGAATCCTAAAGCCTCTTACATAACGTAACGTATTACGTTATAGTGTTCACACAAGAATATTGTGAGAAAAGCTTCATTTTCTTTTCATACATACAAAAAATATATTTTTTTCCTACATGCAAAAAAAATTATTCAATGAGATTGAAATAATTTTCTAAGGGCAAGATTGCAAATTCTCACTTTCTGATATCAGTTCAAGAGATGTTTGTATATATTTCAGGTGTTTTTCATTTATAAGTAAAATTTACCTTTGCATTTTGTATATGGAAAATATTTGCTTGGTAATATTTTAAAGGAGATTTAAATCAGTTTAACAATTTAAAAGTAACTATCATTTTTTGCAATTAATAATTTACATGTTCCATAATGAATACCTTCTATTCCCTTTGCATGCTCAGTCACTCAGTCATCTCTGAATCCTTGCAGTCCCACAGACTAGCCCACCAAGCTCCTCTGTCCATCAGATTTTACCAGCAAGAATACTGGAGCAGACTGCCACCTCCTCCTCAAGGGAGTCTTCCCAACCCAGGGATCAAACCTGTGTCTCCTGCATTGGCAAGCTGATTCTTTACCACTGAGCACCTGGAGACCCCCTCTATTCTCTTCAGTAAATGTTAAAAGGAGAAGGAGAGGAAGGAAAGAAAAGAGAGTAAAGGAAGAAAGAAAAAAGAAAGAAAGTAAAAAAAAAAAGGAAAGAAAATGTTTTTCAAAAGAAATGATAAAAGAAAGAAGAAAAAGACCAGAAAGCAAAGAAGCTTAAATACAAATACTTTTCTATAAATAAAACATCAATACCTCTACCATCTCTGCCCCGCAAATAAGTACTTACATTTCTTGTTCCACAAAAAGGTGTTCATTTATCCATACCCATTGTTTTCCTGGGGATGTAATACATAGTCCAAGCCAACTAGGTTGTCCAGATTTCAAACTCTTCTGTATGAACTTCTATAGGAAAAATAGTATATTCATTCGTTCAAAAAAAATGGGGATGTGAGGGCAATAGGGTTGTGACATCTGTCATCACATTGATCACCAGGGTTGATTCAGCTGATCTGGCTGGCTAGATGGGTGTCCCTTCCTCCCTTGCCACTCCGTGTGTGTCCCTCCAGAAGTTGCGAGTTCCATCAAAGAAGATGATCATCGCAATAGAGGAGGACTTGTCTGCTGTCAAGAGTATACAAGTAAATGTACTCCCCTGCTAGAACCTCCAAACAAGCTCTCAAAAATTTTTTTGATGCCTTTTATACAGTAAGGCACTGAGCCAGGCATTAATGAAATGATAAATAACCATTTCTTTCAGAATAATAGGGTTTTAAAAAATAAACAATAGTAATTGTAGGCCCCCCGGGGGGGCCAGAGGGAGCACAGAGACCAGGGTGCCCTTTACTCCTCCATGTCCTCCAAATTTGGCTCCAGCCTCTCCCACAACCCTTCCCAGTCACTCCAGCAGGGCCTTTGTCTGACCCCAGGCTGCTTGTTGACCAACACCCAGTGGCCAGTGAAGGTTTTACAAGGCTCAAAAGAGGACCAGCAGTGGGACAGCCAGGACACCAGGCATGTCATCCAACTACGTGGAGCAGCTGAAGGGCATGTCCCTGCTAGTTAGGGCCGGACAAAATGTGGTTCCCTGGAGAAGGAAGTGGCAAACCACTTTAGTATTCTTGCCTTGAGAACCTCATGAATGGTATGCTGGTTAAGGAATGTTCAAAAGCAATAACTATGAACCACCCACACTTAGAATTGTACCTAGTGATTCACCCTTGAACACTTAAAAACTGTTTTTGACTCCTCACCAGCTCTTTTGAATTTTGAATCACAGGTAAATGTGCCTGTAGCTTTAAACAATCACGTTGACTTTCATTCCAAGTTTTAGAAAAAGTTGAAAACCTGTAACATTTTCCTTGATTTAGTAGCCAGTCACTTGGGCACACATAATTATTTCCTGAAGGAAAATACAGGGGAAAGAAATCAGTTAAACTACAGTCATTAGAGAAAGTGTGAATAGTATCAAACAGGATTGAGTGGAAAATAGATTTTTGCCAACTCACTTTTTGTAATTAAAAAGTACCTCATTAGCAGAAGGAGAATGAAATTAATTCAGAATCTGTATATTTCCTGGAAGGGAGGCATTGTTCGAGGCTATGGGTTGCAGAGAGCAAAGCTTATGAATTCTGACCTCATAATTAGGAGAGACAAATATATAATATTTTTAAGTGTTTATAACTAATCAAAAATTAAAAACCTGTTGTTTGATTCTTTCCCCTGTTTCTAATTTCTTTTCCTTGAGATTGTCCTTATAACCTGCACTTCCTTCCTGTGAGATTACTTTCATCATAGTTTCTTACCTTATTGTGTTGATTGCTTTTCAATCACACTGTTTCCGTAGTCTTGAATAGCCTTCCCTTCCTCTTCATCCTCTAAATTATGTGTATCTTTTAATGATCAACTGCATTTCTGAGGTACGAGATAGGTCCCTGAGCCAAACAGCTGCTGTTTGTTAAGTGTACTAAAATTGAAGTTTCCTTCTCACCCAGACCCTCCAAGGACAAAGCTAGTGGCAGAAGCTGAGCACTACTAAAGTAAAGAGATAAGATGACCACTTCTGAGGTCAAGGAAAACTCCCCTGTCTGCATGTATACAGGAAGACTCTTTGGGGGTCAAAATGGAGGGTGCACCATCCCATAATAAGTGTGGACGTGTACCCACAGGCCTCTGCTGTGCGATCCATCTCAGCAAAATGTTTTTGTGCACCCACGTTGGGGAGGGTCCAGGACTAGTCAAGTGTGGGAAAAGAACTGAGATAATTGGCCAAAGGTAAACAAAGACCCAGAAGAACTGTCCTATACCAGTGATGTAAATTGCCTCTTTACTGTGCTCTGCCTCATTAGCAAGGACGCCCACTCTCTTCCTCTATGGGTGCGTATCTCTGCCTTGATTGGGTCTTAAATAAACAAACTGCTTCTCTGGGTGCTTTCCCACTTTTTACACTGTTTCTAATAATAAACTTTGTGCATGTGTTTACAGTTTTTGCTTCCTTGAAACATTCTTGCTTTCAAATGAGGGAAAGAGCCAGGGCTGCTTTTCTTGGAGTTTGTAACCCCTGGTGGACTAGGGGCTAGGATTCCTGATTATCATCGAGGCTACCTAGGTTCAGTTTTTGAGGAGGGGAATAAGATCGCTCTTTAGGACTGCTCACTGCTATCTCTCAGCGATCATTTTTCACGTCAGGAACAAAGTTTTCAAACAGTCATAATTTCTGCCACCTCTAAGAATCAGAACACCCAGGTGCCACTTAACTAGGGATGAATTGTCCATGTCATTGTCACCTGTGAATGACTCCATAACTTTTATCTGATTGGAAGGTTCTTCAGGTAACTGACATACTCATCATTGAATCTCCTATCATACATCACTTTAATTATAGTGCCTGAAGGTTGATTGTTGAATGATTGAATTAAATATCCATAAGTTACAGCATGTCACACTTTTCATGGCTAATATTTTAGTCTGTCATCTATAAGCCTAAATTTTTAAAAAATTCATTTTAGGAAATTGAATTAAAGATATCTAGCTATGATGGGAAAACAAAGTTACATCAGCAGACATGACTTGAAGAAGACTATCATGGACTAATTTTCAATATATAAAACATCAAATATATCTTTAACTACTTTCTACTAGGGCAAGAGTTGACAATTCTGAATAATTTTAATCTTCCAAAATTATATGATGTATGGCAAAACCAATACAATATTGTAAAGTAATTAACCTCCAATTAAAATAAATAAATTTATATTTTAAAAAAATTTTAAAAAAAGCAAAAACGAAAACAACAACAACAAAAAAAGTATGTGATGACTCAGGGTAATTGGATTCTAATCTCAGCTATAGAAGTATATACATGCCTGTGTGTGAAGTCACTTCAGTCGTGTCTGAGTCTGTGCGACCCCATGGACTATATAGCCTGCCTGGTTCCTCTGTCCATGGGATTCTCCAGGCAAGAATACTGGAATGGGTTGCCATTCCCTTCTCCAGGGGACTTTCCTGACCCAGGGATTGAACTCACGTCTCTTATGTCTCCTGCATTGGCAGGCGGGTTCTTTACCACTGAGGCCACCTGGGAAGCCTGTACAAGTACATAGTCATGTGCTAAAATGACCTTAAATACACGTCTCAATATATGATTGGAGAGATGCTATTTATTCACTAGTGAAAAGGAGTCATTTGGACAAACTAATTCTATTACATGGATTCTGATAGACTAGTCAGTAAAGTACAGGTCTAGAGCTGCAAAACACACTGAAAGTACTCCAAATGATCAATGTAATATGTTAAAACGACAAAAAAATGCAAAATGTGGACACTTATTGTCCAGAAGAGTTATAAGAGTTAATTCAGTTTCAAGTACCACGTTCTACAATAAGGAGAAATATCATGAGGATGAGGATGGAGAAAAATACTTATTGAGCAACACTTTGTATCAATTCCTATCTCAGATGGTTTGCATAATAATAACTAACACAAAATGTCATTACTGTGGGCCAAGCAGGTTTCTAAGCACTTAACATATATTTATTTTTAAAAACAACTTTATAAAATAGATACATTCAATGAAGCAATAGAGATAGACACAGTAAAATCCAGAACATGAGAAATTAGACACAACCATAATCCATTTTTTTAACATTAAATAAATGTCTAAGAAGGAAACAAAAGGAAGTAAGGAAAATGCACAGATTTAGAGACTCAAGAGACATTTTAGCTGATGTAACTGGTCTTTGCTCTGATTCTAACAAATAAAATGGAAACAAAAATCTAATGCTGATGGAATAGTAGATGATATTAGGAGGTTATTGTCAACTTGGTTTTAGGAATTGTGGTAGAATTCTAAAATGGGCCCAAGGAGACAGCAAATCGTGCAGTTGTTTGGAAAACAGTGGCAGTTCCTCCAAATATTCAAGCAAAGAATTGCTATGTAACTCAATAATTCTACTCCTAGGCATTACCATATATGAAATGAAAACACACCCACACTCACGTCAAGAAAGAAATGGTAACTATGTGATGTGATGGAGATAGAAATCATCTTGCAATATATGTATATTAAATCAGCCCATTGTACACTGTAAACAAACACAGGACTTATAGTGACATTGTGATTATGTTAAACCCTTAACTGTCAGAATCACATACTAAAATATTTAAATATTAAATGGCATGATAGCTGGTAATTGCTTTAATAAAACCTAGTATGAGAGTGTGATGGAGGCGGAGATATAGATGAGATAATCTTCATTACATATTAATAAGTGTTGATACCAAATGAAAGGCACATGGAGATTTATTATATAATCCTTTCCACTTTTAGTTATATTTTGCATAATACAAATCTGTTGTTTAGTGCTAAGTTGTGTCCAATTCATTTGTGACCCCTTGGACTGTAGCCCACCAGGCTCCTCTGTCCATGGGATTTCCCAGCCAAGAATACTGGAGTGGGTTGCCATTTCCTCCTCTAGGGGATCTTCCCCACCCAGGGATTGAACCCATGTCTCCAGCATTGGCAGGTGGTTTCTTACCACTGAACCACCAGGGAAACGTAATAGAAATACAAGAATATAATAAAACAAAACCTTATGAAGTAGATATTATTATGCTCAATTTACAGATGAGAAAGTGAGTCACACAGACATTATCACTTTCCCAAAGTCATACAGCAGATAAATATTAAAGCTGAAGTTTCAACCCAGTTACTTTGGTTCCATAACCCACGTTACTAATCACTGAATCATGCCATCCTGCCCAATGCTAATTGGTATGTTAGGGTTCTTCAGAGAAATAGAACTAACAGAATTTTGTGTCTGTGTGTGCATGTTTAAAGAGAGAGAAAGAAAGAATCAGAATGAAAGGAGAGAGATTTTAAGGACCTGGCTCATGTGATCATTAAGGCTAGCAAGTCTAAAATGTTCAGGCTAGCAGGTTGGAGACCCAGGGAAAAGTTGGTGTTGCAGCCCAAATCTGAAGGTATTCTAGAGTCTCAATTTCCTCTTCCCTTGAAAACGTCAGTGTTTGTCTCTTAGGGCTCTCAACTGATTGGGTGAAGCCCACCCACATTCTGGAAGGTGATTTGCTTTACTCAAAATCTATTGACTTACATATTAACATAACCTAAAAAGTACTTTCACAGCAACATTTAAACAAGTGTTTGATCAAATATCTGGGTATTGTGCACTACCTAATCAAGTCCACACATATAATTTGAACAGTTATAATTGGTTCAATCTACACTAAAAGTTCTATGATGTTAGTTACTACATTCTTCCTTTGCAAGTTTTCAAAACTAATGTTTAATTTTCCTAAATTCATGTGACCAGTTGATTGAAATCTTTGATTCAAACAGAACAGCACATTACAGACAGATGATTACCTGCGAGGCTGGTGATATTAGCTTTCTGAAGGAAATCCATTTCTCTATCTGCATTCAATGCAAAGGGGAAGATATAAAGAGAAACTTAAAATGGATAGAAGTCTAGGTATATGAAAATAAGTATGCTAGCACAAAATAAAAACATACAAATAAAAATTCAAAATCTCTCTTTTCTGCTATGCCTCTATTCCTCTCTGTCCTGAGAGTTAACTACTTTTTACCATATCTACTTTTACTGCTCTAAGTACTAATCAAAATTCCAAATATTCTGTGCATTCTTAAAATTCATTTCTTTTACTTTTTTGTGTATTATGTTCTTCACTGAACTTTTTAATTGATATTATTTCATCTTGTTGCAGGCATACACTCAAGAATCTTATTAAGTTCCTTCAGCTTCTTATTTGCATTATCCATAGATTTTTTTAACACAGAGTGAATTAATTGCTTTCCAGAACACAGAACAGCTGATAATCTGAAAGGTCTTTAGATTACATTCCCAGGCTAGTTTCACTCTATCTAAAATTAGCCTCACCCCCTTATTTGTTCCAAAAGAATGCATAAAAACTTACATTAAAATCAAGTTGTTCATAATTTTTAGAACATTGCTACAGTGGTATAATTTTATGTACATTTGAAAATGCAAGGCCAATTTGCCTTTGAGAGGAAATGAATTCTTCATGTAAACATTTAGGATTGTGTCTTTGTCTATGGTGTTCTGAAATACAAATGAATCTATTCTGTCTGTCTATCTAATTGCTTTAGGAGCATTTTCATTTGTTTTTGATATGATATGATGGGAAATGCCACTATAAGCAGAGTAAGAGGCTGTCAAGACACCAGTCTAAAGAGCATTCCGTAAAGTCTTCCCATTAATAACTTTGCTTCTGCACTCTTATCTCTGAAATTGGGCTCCTCTTCAGGTTTCGCTGTGAGGAACCGCTTCATCTAGATTGAAGCCATCTATTAACGGTTTTCTTTTTTTTTTTTTTTAATTAATTTTATTTTATTTTTAAACTTTAAAATATTGTATTAGTTTTGCCAAATATCGAAATGAATCCGCCACAGGTATACATGTGTTCTCCATCCTGAACCCTCCTCCCTCCTCCCTCCCCATACTGTGGTTCCCTCCCTTGATTTATCAAATAATATTAACCCATCCACTTTTCATTTTCTTTAAAATTTTCTTCATTTACCCTTTTGTGTTTCTATTCATTATTCTACTTTTTTTTTTTTTTACTATTCTAATATAAAATCTTGGGAAAGAGTGTAAGTAAATATTTATGGTCAACACTTTGTTTTGAACTAGAAGCATGGAAAGTATTTTTAAACTGGTCAAAGTATAAGCACACATCTAAAAGAAATATCAATATTAAAATTGTCACTAATTTATTAAAAAAATATATATAAATAGTAAAGAATATTATCCCCACTAATATTTTAATTAATGTATTAAATTTTATCGGTTTCCTTGAGCCCTATATTTTCAAGAACTACAGTTTCAAGAAAAAGTTATAGAAACCATGAATTAGTCTTGTTACTTCAAAAAGAACAACTACAGAATATGCACATTAACTACTACTTCAGAAAAAAAAAAGTGTGTAGATACTTTTAAATCACTGTCCTGTCTCTCAAGGTGATGCCAATGAGCACATACTTTTAATAAAAATACAGTACTAATTCTTTAATAAAATGGTGCCAATCTTTTACTGGAGGTTCTTCATAAGAAGAGATATGGAGTAAGTGTTAATTTTATACTTGAGTGTTTCCTAATTTTTCTTAATTTAAAAATAATTTTGTTATATGAAATATATAGCTGGTCAGCTTACCAATATTGAGCTACAGTGTGGAGGTTATCTTGATAGTAAAAGGAATTAAAGATCAACTATTATTTTTGAAAGTGAAAATATAAATTATAATTCCATACTCACTCCAAAAGTTCAAGCCAATTACTGCCATCATGAAAATAAGGATGCCAATGCATCCAAGTACTAGCATGAGACAGTAACACTGTAGATACAGGGCGAAATCTGAAATATTGAAATTAAAAAAAAAAGTTTTAGCAGTCTGTGACTATTTACTTTGTATACATTTTTCTGTTTTGTTTTTATTACAGAGAAAATCTGTTCATTTTAGATACAGCATTAGAATCTATGATTAATTTATGTATAAGCTTTTCACTTTAATTTATTTTTATTTAATCTTTAGTTTATAATTTTAATTTATACCCAAATTATGACAAAAAGTATGATTAATTGAAAATTTAAACTACAATACAAAAACAAAGAGATGCTATGGTTATTGAATGTGTTGGATTATGCTGAAATTGTCTTGCTTTGATTGTTTGGTGACTTTTGATGACTTACAATGACATTAAATTATCTCTGCATGAATAAATATAATGTATATATATATATGAATAATATATCATGTATATAATGTGCAGTAACATATTAAGGAGTTTGAGAGAGAATGGATTCAGATTTATGTACGGCTGAGTCCCTTTGCTGTTCACCTGAAACTATCACAGCATTATTAATAAGCTATACCCCAATACAAAATAAAAAGTTTAAAAAATTAAAAAAATTTAAAAATATAAAATAAGAGGAGATGCAAAAGTAATATATTAAAGACATGAAGCATTAGTGTATAAAAAACAAAATATATAATTTATATTCTATATGTAGAATAATATATATATATCAGCTATTGTCATGTATATTATTTATTTTAATAACTCACTATAATAAATAAAAGAACATTTATTGAAGTTCTATTAATGTACCAGCCACTGTGCTGGAAATATTTCCATGTTATTCCACTTTTACATATGCTATACTGTATTTTCCTGGCTTTGATATTTTGGACAGAAATCAACATCAGACTAAACAGCATAGATCTCTGATTAGTGAAGCTTGTCTAGAATTTATGCCCTAGTACTCCTCTGGCTCAGATTTGGCAGGAATGGTCCCTTTACAGAGGAGAAAACAGGGAACTTCCAAATATCTTAAATAGGGATACTATGTTAAGATCCTCTTTTAATTTTAATCTATTTTTGGTTACATACAAAAGTAGAAAAACCTCTGAAAAAGTGAAAGTGAAGTTGTATCTGACTCTTTGCAACCCCATGGACTATACAGTCCATGGAATTCTCCAGGCCAGAGTACAGGAGTGGGTGGATAGTCTTTCCCTTCTCCAGGGGATCTTCCCAACCCGGGGATTGAAACCAGGTCTCCTGCATTGCAGGTGGATTCTTTACCAGCTGACCCACCAGGGAAGCCCAAGAATACTGAAGTGGGTAGCCTCTCCCTTCTCCAGGGGATCTTCCTGACCTGGGAGTTGAACCGGGGTCTCCTGCATTACAGGCAGATTCTTTACCAGCTGAACTACCAGGGAAGCACCAAAGATCTCTGCTGCTGCTAAGTCACTTCAGTCGTGTCTGACTTCAGTCGTGTCCGACTCTGTGCGACCCCATACGGCAGCCCACCAGGCTCCCCCGTCCCTGGGATTCTCCAGGCAAGAACACTGGAGTGGGTTGCCATTTCTTTCTCTACTTCACCAAAAATCCTCATAATACATTTTCTCAAGTTTATGACCACATAGATCTGCAGTTAATAGATTCCATACTTGCCAGAGAGGGAAATTTTAAGCTTAATGCCAAATACTATTATAGGTATAAATTAAAAGCCAATGTTCTTTTACATAAGCCACAACTTATATGTATCAAGCCAGATACCTGAAGTGCATTGTACTGGTCCATTCTATACCCACTTAACTGTTTGCCATTAGCCTAAATGGTTCAATATTAAGAAACTGCTCTTTGAATTCCATTATAATCACTCCTGCAAGATTATTAGTGGTGTTATTCATATCTGCTTTATGTTGGGAAATTTTCCTTGCCTGGTGGACTACAGTCCATGGGGTCGCAAAGAGTCGGTCACAACTGAGCAGTTAACACTTACTAGCTTACTTACTTACTTATGCAATAAGTGTAACTTTATTTTACAGTATGAGTCAAATAACTGGGCAGATTTTCTTTTCACTCATCAATAATAAGCAAGCTTAGAATCCAATTTATCAAACACAAACATGTTTAATATGTAATTTCTGCTGAATTACAAACTTAATATGGGAGAAGGCAATGGCACCCCACTCCAGTACTGTTGCCTGGAAAATCCTATGGATGGAGGAGCCTGGTAGGCTGCAGTCCATGGGGTCGCACAGAGTCGGACATGACTGAAGCGACGCAGCAGCAGCATAAGCATAATATATGTTGCCAGTACTTTTCATCTTTCACTCATAATTTAAATGGATATTATCTTATATTCTATGTATCTATACTAAGATTTCATATGTCTCTACTCCCTTGTCTATTACAAGATGGTTTATACATTAAAGAAGAAATAGCCAATAATTTAGTTTCATTTACTGTAATGTCTACATTAAAAAAATCACAATATAGGGACATCCCTGGCAGTTCAGAGGTTAAGACTTCACACTCCCAATTCAGGGGGCACAGGTTTGATTCCTGGTCGGGGAACTAAAATCCTGCGTGCTGCATGCTGCTGCTGCTAAGTCGCCTCATTCGTGTCCGACTCTATGTGACCCCATAGACGTCACACGGTAGCCCACCAGGGTCCTCTGTCCCTGGGATTCTCCAGGCAAGAATACTGGAGTGGGTTGCCATTTCCTCCTCCAATGCACGAAAGTGAAAAGTGAAAGTGAAGATGGCACAGCCTAAAAAATAAACTAAAAATAAAATAAAATAACAAGAAGAAATGTCCATAAAAAATAAGGGAGCATAAAATGAAAGTAGATATTTAAATAAACATTAAGAAGAGAGAGAAAAAAATCAGTATATATATTTGCTTTATTATAAATAAAAGAATTGAGATTTAAAATAAAAAAGAAATTGTCAAAGGTCAGTCACTTTGTGGGGCTTAGGGTCAAATTCAGTCAATTTGACTCAATTTGACTCTCATTCCCAATGGATTATTCTGCCAATTCCATGGATCTTTTGTGGACATTGAAAATAGATATGTATAAAAATGACTTTAAGGCTGTAAAACACTATATACCACTGCTACTCCCACTGTCAGTACTAGCTCTTTACTTTTGAAGTATAATAGATGTCTTCATGTACATAACACATCCAAATTGTCGCTTATGTTTTGTAAAAAAAAAAATGATTTATGCAAAATACTGTTTTTGACCTTTTAGTTGAAAGTTGCATTCTTATTCTCATATTGCTACTTTGAAGGGATTATACATTATCCTATTAGCATTTCTCTGTACCCATGGCTGCAAAAATCATCTTTTTATGGTTGATGCTTATAGAAGTCTGAACAATTTATCTTAGACGATTTATGATCATCTTTTAAAATCCCAGAATATGGTTAATTTTAAAACATTAGGGATAATTTTGCTTCTAAGAGAATAATGCAGTTTTAAACTGGAGTCTAAATAAAGGGGAATAATATTCTTACCTTTAGATTTTTTTCTTGATTCAAAGCGATTCTTGATTTTCAGCGTCATATAGCCATCTTCATTCTCCATTTCCTTAAACGTTTTCATATAATATTACCCAGAAAATAGGAAAAATAAAACAGAGAATAGCCTCAGCCTTGAATATTTCTCCCAAGCACGATATACCAAAAGCTAAAAGGAAGTCCAAAAATAATCAAAATTCACTCTGGCAGGGCTATCTAAAACCACACAGGATATGTTGGTGAATGAAAATGAAAAGACATGTTGATTTCTAGATAAAATTCTGTGTGTTGCAAGGTAAGAGTGGCTATTTTATTTGACTCTTTTCTAATACCCTGTTATAAATAGACAAATAACTTGGCTGAGTTAGGTTCTGGTATTATGGAAGGTAGAAATTGTGAGAAGTGAAATTGAATATTTTGCTAAGGAGATGTATAAGCAAAGTGTTGAAGGTTCTTCCAGGGTGTCCTTACTATTTATAGTAATATGTGAGAGGAGAGAGATAAATTAGGAATCATTAAGCAAAAAAGAAACCAGAAATTGAAGATTTGGAAAATTCTCAGCCTACCCATATAAAGGAAGTAAAAAAGGCATGCTCTGCAGAAAAGACCAAAAGTATGGCCAGACAATCATTCCATAAAGAGACTATGCATAATTTTAATTAGCCATATCATCAGCCCACTCGGGGTTGCAGTGGTAGAGAATCTGCCTGCCAATGCAACAGATGTGGGTTCAATCCTGGGTGGGTAGATCCCCTGGAGTAGGATATGTCAACCTGCACCTGCATTCTTGCCTGGGAAATTCCATGGACAGAGGAGACTTGTGGGCTAGAGTCCATGAGATCGAAAAGAGTCGAACACAACTGAATGACTGAGCACACACACACAAACACACATCATCACCATCATCAGAAGCCATGAGTAAAGGTAGAAATATACCAACAGAGACATTGCAAGTTTGAAATAAATGGGGCAGAGGTAAGCTAATATAAAGGACGGTTTTCAGACTTCTGGAGCTATCCAGCTGTGAACATGATTTATCCTTCAAGAAAGAATGGTCCTGAAGACCATTTGGGAATCATCACGGTTACTACTCCCCCCATAAGCCTAGAGCATGCAGAAACAGGCAGGGGTGAGGAATGGTGACAAGACTATTTCCTCCTGGATTTCTGAATGTGGGGCCACCTCGTCAGCTTCAGCAGACAAGGCCGCCCCCATTCAGAACCTCAGGGACAAGGCCGTCACTCAGATCAGAGGAGGCAGGGCCTCCACCTAAGACCTTGGAGATGACACTGCTGCTCCAGTAGACCCAGAAAACAGAACATCCAGTCAAAGCGGATAATTCTTGAGCCTTCAGGGCCAGTGGAATTTGCCCCTCCAGGATTTGGATTGGCATGGAACCCATGACTACTTTATTCTTTCTGATTTCTCCCTTTTGGAGAAGGAGTGTCTGCCTTGAGCCTGCCTGATCCTGTATTATAGAAGCACATAACTTGGATGGTTTCACAGCTACAGAGGCATTTTGCCTTGGGATGAATCACACCTGGAGTCTCACCATCTCTGATTTAGATGAGACTGTACACTTGGAATTGATGGATGGGTTGAGATTCTTGAGACTGTTGGGTTAAATGTATTTAACATATTAGAAAGACATGACTTTTGGGAGCCAGAAGATGGAAAATTACGGGCTAAGTTTTGTCCCTCAAAGTTCAGACATTGACGCCCTAACTTCAAATGTGACTGTATTTGGAAACAGGGCCTTGATCGAGATAATTAAAGTCGAATGAAGACACTGGGTGGAGCCCTAATCTGATTAAGATTGGTGCCCCTGTTAAAAGGGATGAGACTCCAGAGAGTGCTCTCTCTTCTTGCACACAGGGGAAAAAAAAAGGTAACATGAGGACACAGTGAAAAGACAGCCATCTGTAAACCAGGAAGAAAGATCTCAGCAGCCATCTGCCTTCCGGCACCTTGATCTTGGATTTTCAGTCTCCAGAACTGTGAGAAAATAAATTTCTATTGTTTAAGCCACCACGTATTTTTTTTTTTACAGTGACCTGAGAAGTTGCCATAACAAAAGTCACTTTGAGGGTGGACTCGGCATTTATTAGGATTTATACTAGTCGTGGTATTGAAGAGAACTTCCTTCTGAGGACCTGCTTTCTCTTTCAATAATTAAAGTCCAATCATTAAATAGAATCATTATTGAAAATTACATTATCTAAACTTAAATAACTCATATTAAATGCAAAGTATCTACACTACTATGTATAAAATAAATAACTAATGAGAACCCACTGTATAGCCCAGGGAACCCTACTCAATGTTCTGTGGTGACCTAAATGGAAAGGAAATCCATAAAAGAGGTGTTATGTGTATATGTATAGCTAACTCACTTTGGTTTACAACAGGAATTAGCACGAAGTTGTAAACACTATGATCCAGTAAACTTTTTTTAAAAAAACAAAGGTGATTAAAAACACACAAAAATTCAAAGCAGTGGTTTCTCTAGCAGTCATGTATGGATGTGAGAGCTGGACCATGAAGAAAGCTGAGCACCAAAGAATTGATGCTTTAGAACTGTGGTGTTGGAGAAGCCTTTTGAGAGTCCCTTGGACTGCAGGGAGATCAAACCTGTCAATCATGTAGGAAATCAGTCCTGAAGATTCTTTGGAAGGACTGATGTTGAAGCTGAAGCTCCAAACTTTTGCCACCTGATGCAAAGAACTGACTCATTAGAAAAGATCCTGATGCTGGGAAAGATTGAAGGCAGGAGGAAATGGGGAAGGCAGAGGATGAGATGGTTGGATGGCATCATTTATTCAAAGGACATGAGTTTGAGCAAGCTCCAGGAGTTGGTGATGGACAGGAAGCCTGGTGTGCTACAGTCCATGGGGTCGCAAACAGTCAGACATGACTGAGCGACTGAACTGAACTGAATAAAAACACAGAAGTCACCAGTTTTTTTATTAGTAGTAGTAGTATGAAGCTATTTATATCTATTATATCTATATAATAGAAATACTGTGTATTTATACACAGATCTGCTACTGCACATCTCTATTAAATTCTGGTATTCAGTAATGTCACAAAGGTAGCTTGCAATCAGCCACATTGGGCATAATTGCATCATAGAAACCACTGAATTATTACAATAAAGAGACTGACCATATCAAAAGTTGCCATTGATGTGAAATCACTGGAACCATTCTACATTAATGATGGGCATAGTACAATTTCTTTGGAAAATGTTATATTTTTATAAGCTGTTTTAAACATATTTTCATCTAATAAGAAAATAGCTTGAGGTAAAATTTATAACCAAAATGTTTGTATTTAATGCATGCAATCTGAAGAGTGTGGACATAAGCCAATGATAACTTCAGCACAACTAAGATGGTAGACATACCCATCACCTTCCATATCACAACTGGAGGGTTCTTATCACAAAAGAGAGGGAAAAGACAAAAATACATATTTTGTATCTGACCTAGCAATTCTACTCCCAGGTATTTCCTCAAAAGATAAGAAAATAAATTTCCACAGAAAGACTTTAACAGAAATATTGATGCCAGTTTTATATGTAGTAGCAAAAAGTCAGAAACAACTCAATGGGCTAATGATAAGCAAAACTTTATAAATCCACACAATGAAATACCATGTAGCAATAATAAAGAATGAACCGTTTGTCTATGCAACCATATGGATGAAACTCAAAAGCCTTATGCCGAGTAAAAGACACTAGACTTACAAAGAATGTATACTGTGTGTTTCCATTTATACAAAATTCTAAAACCAGCAAAATTTATCTCCATTAATAAGAGGTTAGTGGCTGCCTGCTTCCACAGGGTAGGGAAATGAATTGCAATGATACATCAGGGAACATTTTGAATAAATGAAAATGTTTTATATTTTGAGTCAAATTTTATATCTTGACCTTCCTTTGGAACAAAAGTAGATTTCACTCAACCATGATATTGTGGTTTGGTTTCAGACCACCACAATAAAGTTAAGATTGCCATAAAGCAAGTCGCACAAATGTTTTGGTTTTCCAATGCATATAAACTTTATATTTATATGATATTATAGCCTGCTGCTGCTGCTGCTAAGTCACTTCAGTCATGTCTGACTCTGTGAGACCCCAAAGACGGCAGCCCACGAGGCTTCCCCGTCCCTGGGGTTCTCCAGGCAAGAACACTGGAGTGGGTTGCCATTTCCTTCTCCAATGCATGAAAGTGAAAAGTGTGAAATAGTTATGTCTAAAAAATGCACATAGTTTAATTTTTAAATATTTTATTGCTGAAAAATGCTCACCATCTCTGACACACTCAGATCAGATCAGTCCCTCAGTCGTGTCTGACTCTTTGTGACCCCATGAATCGCAGCACTCCAGGCCTCTCTGTCCATCACCAACTTCCGGAGTTCACTCAGACTCACATCCATAGAGTCAGTGATGCCATCCAGCCATCTCATCCTCTGTCGTCCCCTTCTCCTCCTGCCCCCAACCCCTCCCAGCATCAGAGTCTTTTCCAATGAGTCAACTCTTCGCATGAGGTGGCCAAAGTACTGGAGTTTCAGCTTCAGCATCATTCCTTCCAAAGAAATTCCAGGGCTGATCTCCTTCAGAATGGACTGGTTGGATCTCCTTGCAGTCCAAGGGACTCTCAAGAGTCTTCACCAACACCACAGTTCAAAAGCATCAATTCTTCGGCACTCAGCCTTCTTCACAGTCCAACTCTCACATCCATACATGACCACAGGAAAAACCATAGCCTTGACTAGACGAATCTTTGTTGGCAAAGTAATGTCTCTGCTTTTGAATATGCTATCTAGGTTGGTTATAACCTTCCTTCCAAGGAGTAAGAGTCTTTTAATTTCATGGCTGCAGTCACCATCTGTAGTGATTTTGGAGCCCAGAAAAATAAAGTCTGACACTGTTTCCACTGTTTCCCCATCTATTTCCCATGAAGTGATGGGACCGGATGCCATGATCTTCGTTTTCTGAATGTTGAGCTTTAAGCCAACTTTTTCACTCTCCACTTTCACCTTCATGAAGAGGCTTTTGAGTTCCTCTTCACTTTCTGCCATAAGGGTGGTGTCATCTGCATATCTGAGGTGATTGATATTTCTCCCGGCAATCTTGATTCCAGTTTGTGTTTCTTCCAGTCCAGCATTTCTCATGATGTACTCTGCATATAAGTTAAATAAACAGGGTGACAATATACAGCCTTGACAAACTCCTTTTCCTATTTGGAACCAGTCTGTTGTTCCATGTCTAGTTCTAACTGCTGCTTCCTGACCTGCATACAGATTTCTCAAGAGGCAGATCAGGTGGTCTGGTATTCCCATCTCTTTCAGAATTCTCCACAGTTTATTGTGATCCACACAGTCAAAGGCTTTGGCATAGTCAATAAAGCAGAAATCGATGTTTTTCTGGAACTCTCTTGCTTTTTCCATGATCCAGCGGATGTTGGCAATTTGATCTCTGGTTCCTCTGCCTTTTCGAAAACCAGCTTGCACATCAGGAAGTTCACGGTTCACATATTGCTGGAGCCTGGCTTGGAGAATTTTGAGCATTACTTTACTAGCTTGTGAGATGAGTGCAATTGTGTGGTAGTTTGAGCATTCTTTGGCATTGCCTTTCTTTGGGATTGGAATGAAAACGGACCTTTTCCAGTCCTGTGGCCACTGCTGAGTTTTCCAAATTTGCTGGCATATTGAGTGCAGCACTTTCACAGCATCATCTTTCAGGATTTGGAATAGCTCAACTGGAATTCCATTACCTCCACTAGCTTTGTTCATAGTGATGCTTTCTAAGGCCCACTTGACTTCACATTCCAGGATGTCTGGCTCTAGGTCAGTGATCACACCATCGTGATTATCTGGGTCGTGGAGATCTTTTTTGTACAGTTCTTCTGTGTATTCTTGCCATCTCTTCTTAATATCTTCTGCTTCTGTTAGGTCCATACCATTTCTGTCCTTTATCGAGCTCATCTTTGCATGAAATGTTCCTTTGGTATCCCTGATTTTCTTGAAGAGATCCTTAGTCTTTCCCATTCTGTTATTTTCCTCTATTTCTTTGCATTGATCGCTGAAGAAGGCTTTCTTATCTCTTCTTGCTATTCTTTGGAACTCTACATTCAGATGCTTATATCTTTCCTTTTCTCCTTTGCTTTTTGCTTGTCTTCTTTTCACAGCTATTTGTAAGGCCTCCCCAGACAGCCATTTTGCTTTTTTGCATTTCTTTTCCAATGGGATGGTCTTGATCCCTGTCTCCTGTACAATGTCATAAACCTCATTCCATAGTTCATCAGGCACTCTATCTATCAGATCTAGGCCCTTAAATCTATTTGGTACAAACCTTCAACCTGTAAAAAATGCAGTATTCAAAAAGCACTAAAATACAAAGTGGTCTGTATTTTCTTGTATGCGTTCCTAATAGTCCTATGGATAGAATGATTTGGTGATGGCATAAGTAGAATATGTTCATCTTCCCTCAAACTTTCTGTCTTCTTTCTGTCCCCAAATGGAAACTGTGGAATCCTATACCAAGGTCACAAGTGAGAGGCCTTGTACGAAGGCCACGGACAAGGAACCCACACCAAAGTCATCTCCAGAACTTACTGAGCTCCATAGCAACTGTTGCCATGAACCCCCCTAATCTAAACTGGCCAGCTCCCTGATATCATATTAGGTAAATACTAACCAGTCACCTAATAACTTCCTTCCACAGGAATTTTGTTTGTCTTGAGGCTATAAAAATTGGCTACTAGCCCAGGAAAGTGTCAGCTCTTCCTTGAACTGGACGGCTGTTCCAAGAGTGTCTACCATCCTAATGAACTCTATTCTTCTATCATTCGGTCTCATGTCTGGAAATTTTTTTCCAACCCATGCAAAGACCATGGAAAAAACAGTTTTATCTGTCCTTCCTTCTGCATTTTACCTTGCATAATTTCACTTCAGATGGTGACAGAACTGACCAGCAGAATATCTTTGAGACCACCTGGAAGAGTTTAAGCCTTTACTTCTTATTTTCATCACACTTTCTTACTCTACTTTCCTTTCTGTTCTAATTTCCTTCCCCTGCCTCGGTGTCCCTGTCAGACAAATGTAGTGTTGATCGCAAAGCAGTCACTGGGACACCAGCTGCTTTTCTTTAGTCTTCTGCCTCCTCTTTAATTTTTTAATACATTTTATTTATTTATTTTGGTTGTGCTGTGTTTTTGTTGCTGCGCCAGCTTTTCTCTAGTTACAGCGAGTGGGGACCTCTCTCTAGTTTCTGTGTGCAGGCTTTTCATTGTGGTGGCTTCTTTTGTTGCCCGTATGGGTTCTAGGGCACTCAGGCTTCATTAGTTATGGATCCCGGGCTCTAGAGCACAGGCTCAGTAACTGTGGTGCTCGGGCTTAGTTGCTCCCCTGTGTGTGGGATCTTCCCAGATCTGGGATCAAACTACGTCTTCCACATTGGCTGCTGCTGCTTAGTCGCTTCAGTCATGTCCAACTCTGTGCGACCCTATGGACTACAGTCTGCCAGGCTCCTCTGTTCAGGGATTCTCCAGGCAAGAATACTTGAGTGGGTTGTCATGCCTTCCTCCAGGAGGTTTTCCCAACCCAGGGATCAAACCCAGGTCTCTTTCAGACCAATTCTTTACCACTGAGCCACCAGGATTGGCAGGCAGATTCTTTACCAGTGAGCCACCAGGGAAGCCCTAGTATTCTTCTTAATGTAAATACATTTGACCCTTCATATTAGCAGCTTTTACACTGGGGAGTCAATCATGGATGGGGAACTCAGGGTAAACAGGGCACGTGGGAGAGCAGACTGTAAGGAACCTGAGTGTGCTCAGATTCTGGTATCTGTGGCATCCATAGCAGGGAGAGGAGGATCTGGGCCAAATTCCCCACAAATACCAAGAGTCAACTATATTTAGATGTATTGAGGGGAAACAGGAAATCACGTCAAAGTGCTGATGGGGAAAGATGTGAAAAGGAAACAAGAGCCCTGATAATATTGCAGCAAAAATAGAAGTGAGCCTTTTCTTAAACAAAAATAAGACTTTTCTGATAAGAAAAATAAGGAAACAATGAACAGGTGGGGAAATGACAGAAACAGGCCTGAGAGAGTTAAAGCAATCTTGATTACTCTTTAGCTGTTACTACTAACAAACACTTGTAGCTGTACTTGTCCTTCCCAAAGGTAAACAAAGTCAATTACTCTCTGACTCTGTATGAATTATACTCTGTATCTGGTATTCTTTTCCTCTTGTAACATTTTTCATTTCAGAAAGAAGGCCATAGGCGATAACTTCTGAAAAGACAAGCCCCAGATATCCAGTTGCCTGATGCCAGCTCTGGCTGTTTTGAAATTTTGCAAAAGAAAAAAAAAAAGGAAGACCTTCCTTAGGATACAAAACCTCTCCCTATTTCCCAGAGGCAGAGCAGTTTTTGAGGCGCTAGCCTCCTGAGTTTTGCATTTTGCCTGCCAAAGAGTAAAGCTCTTTTCTGTTTTTCCAAAACTCTGTCTCTGTAATTTTTTGCACATCAGTATACAGAGAAGGCAATGGCACCCCACTCCAGTACTCTTGCCTGGAAAATCCCATGGACGGAGGAGCCTGGTGGGCTGCAGTCCATGGGGTCGCTAAGAGTCAGACACGACTGAGCAACTTCGCTTTCACTTTTCACTTTCATGCATTGGAGAAGGAAATGACAACCCACTCCAGTATTCTTGCCTGGAGAATCCCAGGGACGGGGGAGCCTGGTGGGCTGCCATCTGTGGGGTCGCACAGAGTCGGACATGACTGAAGCGACTTAGCAGCAGCATACAGAGAGTCTGGAGAGGGCAATGGCACCCCACTGCAGTACTCTTGCCTGGAAAATCCCACGGATGGAGGAGCCTGGTAAGCTGCAGTCCATGGGGTTGCTAAGAATCGGATACGACTGAGCGAATTCACTTCCACTTTTCACTTTCATGCATTGGAGAAGGAAATGGAAACCCACTCCAGTGCTCTTGCCTGGAGAATCCCAGGGACGGGGGAGCCTGGTGGGCTGCAGTCTCTGGAGTCGTGCAGAGTCGGACACGACTGAAGTGACTTAGCAGCAGTAGCAGTAGCATACAGAGAGTCAAGATTTTTGGCATCAATAACACTAGCATAATAACATTATCATCTTGAATATTCATGTAACATTCTGAGTACTTTTTAAACTGTCTTTTTCTCTTTTTCCGTGTGTGTGAGTGTGCACGCATGCGAATATGCACACACACGCTTTTGTACACTTCAGCTCAGGATGTTTCTGTTTGAAACAGAAACTGCTTTTATTTCAGTTTCAGTAGCCATTTTAAAGCATACCTCTCTTCTCTTTAATTTCATCACCTTTGAGATGGCCTTTCTTAACACTTGATAATGAAACCATAACGTCCTAAAACTTGCCTTTTAATGAATCAAAGAGAGTCGTGTGTCACTAGTTACGTGTCACTTTCTTGAGAATTTAAGTGCCATTTGAAGGTTTTTTCTTTGTGGATCAGGTGATGATTCTTTGTTATGTAAAGAATATATGCATTTCTCTTCACTATTTACCATAACTTCCTTCCTTTCCAGTAATTGTTTTGTGTTTGTTTTCCAGGGAGCAAACTATATAGATAATTGTATGACTCAGTCTTCATCACATGATTTCTTTCCTTTTGAGACATCTACTTAAATAAACTGTGTTTTACTTCAGAGTAGCTTAACTCTAGTTTGGAGCTGTGTTGTAAAAACGTTGTTTTTGTTTTTGTTTTTTACATTAAAATTAAAACTTTGAAGAAAGGAGTCATCAAGTATGCAGTCAGCTTACAAAGATGCGAGCAAACAAGAAGCTGATGAAAAGAAGCGAGGTAAGAACATTTTCAGTTGTTCAAAATGAAAGCTATTTATTGAAATTATGAATCATAACTTCAAAACAAAAATTTTGAAAGGCCTGAATAGGGTTTTGTAGTTTTTTCCATCAAGGAAAAAAAAAAAAAGAAAAAAATCCCTTTTTTCTGTTAAATTAAAATCGGTAATTGATTATTTTGTCCTTGTAATTCAGATTCACTTTATCTTAATTGATCATGGAGGAAGATTATCCATACTGTAAAATTGTTCAAGATTAGGTTTCACTTTTACTAAATATTCAGTTAAATCTGTACTTCAAGAGAGGTTAAATATGAACCATAGCCATTCAATGTCTAGAATACATATGTGATATGAAATAATTGGCAAATATTTGTAATATTTTAAAAGATTGTTTATGGGCCATGAGTAGAGTCAAAATAAACTACTCTTTAGAGGTACTTAATAGCAGGGTGATTATCTCCTTCTTCTATTCTTATCTAAGCAATTGCTGGTACCCTAATATTTTGAGATGTCTCTGGCAATTTTTAAATGGAGAAGGAAAGAAAATGTACTAAAACAACAACACAAAACTTAGAAAACTATTTATAATAGCCAGGACATGGAAGCAACCTAGATGCCCATCAGCAGATGAATGGATAAGAAAGCTGTGGTACATATACACAATGGAGTATTACTCAGGCTTTAAAAAGAATCCATTTCAATCTGTTCTAATGAGATGGATGAAACTGGAACCTGTTATACAGAGTGAAGTAAGCCAGAAAGAAAAACACCCATACAGTATACTAACGTATATATATGGAATTTAGAAAGATGCTAACAATAACCCTGTATACGAGACAGCAAAAGAGATACTGATGTATAGATCAGTCTTATGGACTCTGTGGGAGAGGGAGAAGGTGGGGAGATTTGGGAGAATGGCATTGAAACATGTATAATATCATGTATGAAATGAGTCACCAGTCCAGGTTCGATGCACGATACTGGATGCTTGGGGCTGGTACACTGGGACGACCCAGAAGGAGGGTATGGGGAGGGAGGAGGGAGGAGGGTTCAGGATGGGGAACACATGTATACCTGTGGCAGATTCATTTTGATATTTGGCAAAACTAATACAATTATGTAAAGTTTATAAATAAAATAAAAATTTTTAAAAATATTTAAAAAAAAAGAAGTTCCAGCCTAAAAAAAAAAGAAAAGAAAACAATTTGGTAACATTGGGTGTTTTAAATAGAAAGTTCAGAGTAGGTAAGATCCAAATTCTAAATCTATTAGTAACAAGACAATCTTTCAAAGTTTTTTGAACAGGAGTCCTTAAATAGGTAGAAGCAGAGTTGAGGAAATGAAGCTAACATGCATTAAAGAAAGCAATCTGTGACTTAGTGATGGTGGTGAGTTTTAAAATTTGCCATTTATTTTTGTTTTAGTCTACCAGTGTTATGGGCTTCCCAGAGGATGCAGTGGTAAAGAATCTGCCTGCCAATGCAGGAGATGCGAGAGACTTGGGTTCAGTTTCTGGGTCAGCCAGATCCCGTGGAGGAGGAAATGGCAACCCACTCCAATATTTTTGCCTGGAAAATTCCACGAGCCTGGAGGGCTACAGTTCAGGAGCTCACAAAGAGTCAGACACAACTGAACACAAAAACATATACACCAGCATTATGCAACAGTCAAAAATATTGTTGCAGTTCATATTAGCATGTATAAATGCTTTATTCCTCATTTTTTTCACAATTTAATAATTCTAAAGTTAGATCAAAGAAGGTTAGGGACAATGGTATCAAATATTAGATAACATGAAAATATCTAAAATAAAGTTTTAAGAGTGTTTTCTACCCACTCATAAGACCAGTGTTAGTTTTTGCCTTATATATCAATAAACAGTATAAATTTATATATTTTATCTATAAATTTATATGTATCACATAAATATATAAATTAAATTTTATGTGGTATATATAATATCTATATCATGTATATGTATTTTGACATTTTAAACACCATTGAAATAGTAATAACTTAGTGTCATGTAATTCATTTCTAAACGCTTAATATTTTTAAACATTTTATTTTCTCTTATTCTTTCTGCATATTGGTATTTTGTGATTTTTTTCTATAGCTGTAAACTCGGAAAAAGGGGATTTTATCTGGTTTTAAATTCATTGGTCACCCTGGATCTTTTCTCATATCTCCTTGGAGAAGATCAGAGTCAGAAACAGAGAAATTAGTTGCCAGTAAAGCTTCTCTATGGGAAAAATAATTGGAACATTTAGCTATTTATAACAGCGATGAATGTAGAACTATTTTAGTTACATTGTTAATAAAATATATTTTTATTAAGCTGCCCTGGACTTTTTTTTTTTTTTTCATTCCTTCATTGTACACACTGGGATTCCCCAGTGACTCAGCAATAAAGAATCTGCCTGCAATGCAGGAGACTCAGGAGATGTGGGTTCGACACTGGGTCAGAAAGATTCCCCTGGAGGAGGGCATGGCAACCCACTCCAATATGCTTGTCTGGAGAATCCCCAGGACAATCTTTCAAAGTTTTTTGAACAGGAGTCCTTAAATAGGTAGAAACAGAGTTGAGGAAATGAAGCTAACGTGCATTAAAGAAAGCAATCTGTGACTTAGTGATGGTGGTGAGTTTTAAAATTTGCCATTTAATTTTGTTTTAGTCTACCAGTGTTACAGGCTTCCCAGAGGATGCAGTGGTAAAGAATCTGCCTGCCAATGCAGGCTCCCGTGAACAGAGGAGCCTTCGGGCTACAGTCCATGGGATTGCAAAGAGCCAGACACGACTAAAGTGACTGAACATACATTCATTGTACACACTATGACCAACTTCTTTGAAATTCATCTTTCAATACCAACTTCATACTGAGAGACCAACATTTTCTGTTGCTTTTGTTTTTTGGATATTTTTGCAAGTTGCAGGTATTGAGGATTGAGTAAAATAGTAGAAACAAGGAATTTTAAAGATGAAAACTAACTATACTGAGTGTGCAAAACTAGATTTTAAGGCTTAGGGAGTAGGCAGATTAAATAGAGAATAATTGTGTAGCAGATTAAAGTATGCACCTGCATATTCAGAAGTGAAATAAATTTCCAATTCTTTAGAGCTTTAAATCAAACTAAATATCACTCCAAGTTCCTACATCACTGAGCTGACAATATATTTAATCTTGGTGATTTTCCTACAGGGTTATATGAACTTTCCCAAATTTTGTAAGACATTGAATTTGAGGTTGAGGGTTTTTACTTATCTCTTTTCACTGATTACTTTGTTCTTTAGTCAAGAAATCTTGGGGGATTTTCCAGATAAGAATACTGGAGTGGGTTGCTATTTAATATTTCCTTCTCCAGGGGATCTTCCCCACCCAGGGATCAAACCTGAGTATCCTGCATTGGCAGGCAGATTCTTTACCACTGAGCCATCAGGGAGGTATTTATATCAACATTCATAACCCCTTTGGTTCTAGTTCTGCTATTTCTGTGCTAATATAACAAAAGCCACTCTGTTTGCCACACTCATGACATGCATCTTTGTTGAGACTGGTTTTTCTGCAGGTAGGATATCTCCATATGCTCCACAAAGTTGAATGATTTAGTATTTTGCCAACTTTGAGTTATAAATGACTTATATCACTAGTACCTGGAGCATTTCTCATATTAGCAGGATGTGCACCATCTTCTTGTGGCTTATAAGTACTTCCTCTTTTTAAAGCCCTTTATGATTCTCAAAATATTCCCTTTAATAAACTAGAATTTTCTTTTCTTTTTTTTTAAATGAAGGAGTCACTAATTTCAATAATCATTCTGGAGAAAAGGATGGCAAATAGCTGAAGACCTCCTTGAAACAATGAATAGGAAAATGATTTTAAAATAATTCTGCTTAATAGAGCAATAATTAACCTTCAACTCCTACTCATATGGTAATTAAAATATGGAAATATGGGAGAGCTAACACAGGAAAGTTAATAAAAGTTTTGACTATCCCTTCTCCAGCAGATCTTGCCCACCTGCTGGAGAGGGGATAGTCAAATACTCACTCTGGTATTCTTGGGCTTCTCTTGTGGCTCAGCTGGTAAAGAATCTGCCTGCAATGCAGGAGACCTGGGTTCGATACCCGGGTTGAGAAGATCCCCTGGAGAAGGGAAAGGCTACCCACTCCAGTATTCTGACCTGGAGAATTCCATGGACTATACAGTCCATGGGGTCACAAATAGTCGGACACAACTGAACGACTTTCACTTACTTTTATTTAATTCCTGTTATAAGCCAGATCTGAAAACATAGTACATAATATATCCTTTAACTTTAAAAAAGAGAGATGTTAATGGTCGAAGTCTCTTAAGGTCTATGTTCTGAAGTCCCAGAGTGTCACTTGTACCACATTCTATTGGTCAAAGGGAGACACAAGACCAATTCATATTCAAGTGTTGGGAAATGCAGTATATACCTCGTGGTAGGAGAAATAGCATGATTGTGTACCAAAGGGGCGGTGGACATAGAAAGGCATGATTCTTTGGGGGCCATTTTAACAATTTGTTACAGATAGGCAGAACAACAAAATGTTAACTGAAAATATTAGAATATAAAACAGTGGGCAAATGATGATCGTACTCGTTTAAAATTACCAGTATTTGGGAGGGAGGTTATATATGTAAAAATGGATTTGAAAGATCTATGTGTGGAGGGATCTTAACACAAATGATAACACTGGCTATTTCTAAAGAGGGTAAATTTAGATTTATTTTAAATTTAATTTCTTAGGAGGACTTCCCTGGCAGTTCAGTGGTTTAGACTCCAGGCTCCCAAGGCAGGGGGTTCAGATGCAATCCCTGGCCAAGGAACTAAGATCCCATGTGCCACATGGTACAGCCAAAAAAAAAAAAAAATTCATGATTGAAAATAATTATTTCTTTTATATATCCACTAAGGAAAAAATTTATCCAACAAAAAAAGCAACTAGTTCTTCACTAAGTAAAAAAAGACAAGGAGAATCAATTTTGTCAATAATTTTATTGTCCATCTTAAAGTATCTGCTATAATTTTTTACATTTCATGAAATTTTACATTAAGGATAAATATTTTATAATCACATGAAATAATAAAAAGTTTCATTTCAAAAAACTTGCATACCAATTTAATTTTTTCCTAAATGACCACTAACAAAAGAAAAACAATTCCTCACAAAGATTTGTTCTGTTCTACTGAATTTGTAGATCAGGACATACAGAACTAGAAAACAAAGTGACTCATCCAAGTTCCTTTGTTAGTGGTGAAAATCTCAATTCTAAATTTTTTGATTGTTTATTGATAATTATTACTGATTATTATTATTATTATTGATTATTCCGTGGTCTTTCAAATATACTATACTGTCTATCCTTTAAAATTAAACTTTTTATTAGTTATAAAGTAGATTTTCTTAGAAATATTCAAGAATTGTTAGGATGTGCTAATATTTCACCATAGAAGGTTGTTGAAGGTCTGGAGGTGGCTTCAGACTTGAGGAAACCCTACCAGAAAAGTCATATGTTTTATCCCTTGGGCTGTGGCAGTAAAGTTCATAGTAACATCTGGATTTGATAAAAGGTTCTCCTGAGAAATTTCAGCCAAAAGGAAAAATTATGTTTCTTTTTTTTCCCATATGACAAACAGAGAAAGTACGTTTTGTGTCATCTCCTTGTGAAATATTGGCGTAAAGAAGTTTGTCAGGTATGGTTTTGAATGCAAATTAGGTCTTTCTTTTACCTGTTTCTTAATCTAAGTGGTGTTTTGTTTTGTTTTGTTTCAGATGTTAAAGACACACAGTGCAAGTGGTGTACAATGGGACTTATTTCTGCATTAGCAATATCTGTAGTTATTAATGTTGTTTTAACAAGTATATATTTTTCAGGTGAGTAAATTACATCCTTTTATTTCTTCAATTTTATTTTTTGTTTTCAGAGCTTCCTACTGTATGATACTTTTCCTTTCTGCCTCAGTCATTATCTTTTCTCATTATTCTCACTCCCTTCCCATTATCCATGATATATATAGTGGGTATCAATGAATGAATGTTTATGAATTATGCAATCTACATTAAGGCACAGGGAGATGTAAAGATGATTACGACAAAATCTTTCACCCTGATAGTCTGAGCGACTGAACTGAACTGATGCATAGGTCAGTTTTTGTAGATAATACCACAGATAGGCCAACAGAAAGAGTATGCAAATGTCTGTTGCTCAAGAATTTTGTCAATGATTTGTTGTCAGCTTTACCCAGTTTAGTCATTCTTTCTTTCTTTTTTTTTAATTTTATTCATTTATTTGTTGGCTGTGCGGGGTCTTCATTGCTGTATGTTGGTTTTCTCTAGTTGCAGTGAGCAGGAGCTACTCTCTGGTTGCATGTGGGAGCTTCTCATTGTGGTGGCTTCTCTTGTGACAAACTACGGACTCAATAGTTGTGGTACACAGGCTTACTTGCCTCAAGGCATGTGGAATTTTTCTGGGTCAGGGATCAAACCCGTATTCCCTGCATTGGTAGGTGGATTCTTAACCACTGGATCACCAGGGAAGTCCCATTTTAGCCATTCCGATGAGTGTGTGTTGGTATGTTTGTTGGTACCTATTGCAACTTTAATCGACATTCTCTTGATGACCAATACTGTTAAGCTCCTTTTCACATTTTGGTGCTCAGTCACTCAGTTATGTCCAACTCTTTGCGACCCCATGGATTACAGCACGCCAGGCTTCCCTGTCCTTTATCATCTCCCGGAGCTTGCTCAAACTCATGTCCATTGAGTCGGTGATGCCATCCAACCAACTTCATCCTCTGTTGTCCCCATCTCTTCCTGCCTTCAACCTTTCCCTGCATCAGGGTCATTTCCAATGAGTCAGTTCTTTGCATCAGGTGGCCAAAGTATTGGTGCTTCAGCCACAGCATCAGTCCCTCCAATGAATATTCAGGATTGTTTTCCTTTAGAAAATTCTTTTCACAGTTACTGCTCATTTAACTGCAATATTTTGTGAAGGGGTATCCTTACCCTGATTCTAGAGGGGAAAACCTCCAATTTTTCACTATTAAATAAGAAATTAGCTGTAGGGTAGTTTTGTTTGTTTGTTTGGTAAATTGTCTATCAGATTGGCATAGCTCCCCTCTATTCCTACTTTACTGAGAATTTTTGCTGTGAATGAGTGTTAAATTTTTCAGATGCACATATTGGTATGATCGTGTGATTTTTCTTTTTTAGCCTATTGATAAGATGGATTATATTAATGGATTTTCAAATGTTGAATCATCTTTGCAGACCTGGGATAAATCCTACTTTTTCATAGTGTATAATTCTCTTTGTACACTGTTAGATTTGTCTTACCAATATTTTGATAAGAATTTTTGGACCTATTCCCATGAGAGATATTGTCTATAGTTTTCTCTTCTTTTTGAATGTCTTTGGTTTTGTGGTTAAGATAATGCTGGCCTCATGTAATGAGTTAAGATGCATTCCCTCTGATTTTATACTTTAAAAGAGGTTGTCGTCAATTGCTGTTTTCTTCCTCAGTTGTTCGGTAGTGGACACATCTGAGCCTGTTGCTTACTGTGTTTTAGGACATTACTGATTATTAATTCAGTTTCTTTAATAGATATGAGCCTATTTACATTGTTTATTTCTTCTTTTGTGAGTTTTGGAAGATTGCATCTTTCAAGGAATCGGTCCATTTTACATAAGTCATTAAGCTTGTGGGCATTAACTTGTTCGTAGTATTCCTTTATTATCTTTTGTGGCATGTGTAGTGATGTTGTCTCTTCTATTTCTGATATGATTAATTTATCTCTCCTTTATTTTCTAAGTTAACTTGGCTAGAGGCTGACTGATTTTATTGTTCTTTGCAAAGAAAGGGCTTTTTGCTTTTGTTGACTTTCTCTATTAATTCCCTGTTTTCAGTTTAATTGTTTTTTTGCTCTGTGATTCTTATTATTTCTGCTCTGTTTTTCTTGGGTTTAATTTTCACCTCTTTTCCTAGTTTCCTAAGAAAGGAATGTAGATTGATGATTTTAAAACTTTCTTGTTTTCTAACGTATGAATTCAGTGCTATTTATTTTTTTCTAAGGACTGCTTTTGCTTCTTCCCATCAATTTTGAAGAGTTGTGTTTTCATGTTTGTTTAATTCAAATTGCTTTTAAAATTCTCTGTATTTCCTTTTTGACCCATGTGTTATTTAATAGTGTATTCTTTCATCTCTACATACTTTAGGGATTTCCAATTATCTCTCTGTTCTTTATTTCTATTTTAATTTCACTGTGATCAGAAAACATAATTAATTTTTCTTTAGATTTTGTTAGTGTTAATAGTTATGTTAACTATTAATTTTAATATTTTATCTTCATTTTCATTTGTATGTTTATGTAAGCATTCAGATTATCTGCAAATAATAGTGATTTTATTTATTGTATTGAAATACTTATATCTTTTTATATATTTATATTGCCTCATTTCACTGGCTAATACTTCCAATAAAAGGTTGAGAACTAGTGAGAACTTGCATCTTTATCTCATTCTTAATATACATAATAAAGTTTTAAATATTTCTCTACTAAGAATGATTATTTATGGATATTCTTAATCAAATAAAGATTATTTGATTATTCCTAATTAAATAATTCCTAGATAGCCAAAGAGTTTTATTCTAAAAGGACATAGAATGTTATCAAGTACTATTGAGAAATGCTTAGTTTGTCTCTTCTTTCTGTTAATGTGTTGAGTTACACAGAGTTTTACAAAATGTTAAAGTAAACCTTCCTATCTGGAGTAAACTCAATTTGATCATAAAATATTAACCTTTGTAACATTCTTGAGTTAACCTGGCTAATATTTTGTTTATAATAATATGTGCATATGCTCATGCAAGGCTGAACTATAATTTCCCATTTGATAATAGTGTTGTCAGCAATATTGAAATTATGTGAAAGTGTTAAGTGCTCAGTCATGTCAGATTCTTTCCAACCTCATGGACTGTAGCCCACCAGGCTACTCTGTCCCTGGGCTTCTCCAGGCCAGAATACTGGAGTGGGTTGCCATTCCCTTCTCCAGGGGATTTTCCCAAAACAGGGATCAAACCCAGGTCTCCCACACTGCAGGCAGATTCTTTACCATCTGAGCCACCAAGATTATGCTAGCCTCTAAAACTGAGCTGTTAAAGATTCCTTCCCACTCTATTTTCTGAAAAAGATTGGGTGACATTGCTACGTCTTACCTAAATAATTAGATGTGTTCACATCTGAAGCCACCTGGACTGGGAGATTTCTTTGTGTGGGATTTTTTTCATTAAAAGTTTAATTTCTTCACTACATAGAGTATTTATTCACATTTACCTTTCCTTTGTCAGTTTTTCTGTGTTGTTCAGAAATTTCTCTTTTATTCCTAGTATTGCTAATTTGTCTACTTCCCTTTAAAAAGGTGTTTTTCTTTTTTCAGCTAATGTTCTGTCTATTCTAGATTATTCAAAAAGCCAACAATGAGTTTCTTGACTTTTTAGCTTTATATTAGTTTCTATTCAATTGTTTTCTGGTCTTATTTTTTTAATGGAGTCTTTCTACTTTTTACTTTTAATTTATCACTCCAATTGTTTGAGAGAGCTAATTAAAAAAAAAACATAAATTTAAACCAATAAATTTTCCTCTAAGATTAAAGGAAATGTACTGTGTGGTTCAGTGGTTAGGATGCCTTGCTTTCATTGCTGAGAGTCTGGGTTCTATCCCTTGTCAGGGAACTAAGCTCCCACAAGCCAAATGGCATGGCCAAAAACAAAAGAGAAAGACCCACAAGCTTAGTTATATCCATAATTTTTAATACGATATATATCACATATATAAAAAGATATGTAATTACCTTTCATTTAAAACACATTTTATTTCCCAAGATTTCTTTCTTTTTTTTTTTTTCCCTTTGATTCATGAACTATTTAGCATTGAGTTTCTTAATTTACAGCCTTTGGTGATTAAAAAAAAAATTTTTTTATTGGTATATGGCTCAATTCCACTACAGTCAGGTGGCACACTGTTAATGTTTTCAACCTTTTAAAATCTGTAGTTAAAACTTTATTGTCCCACACTTTAGTAAATGTTTTGCGTGCTTTTTTGGGAATGCATATTCTGTAGTTACTGCTTTTAGCTCTCCTATATGTCAACTCAATTTTGTTACTTATGGTGTTCAAATGTTATTATTCTTAGACATTTAGACATGGGCTTCCCTGATAGCTCAGTTGGTTAAGAATCTGCCTGCAATCCAAGAGGCCCCAGTTGAATTCCTGGATCAGGAAAATCCGCTGGGGAAGGGATAGGCTAACCACTGCAAAATTCTTGATCTTCCCTTATGGCTCAGCTGGTTAAAAATCCACCCACAATGCGGGAGACCTGGGTTCGATCCGTGGACTGGGAAGATTTCCCTGGAGAAGGGAATGGCTACCCACTCCAGTATTCTGGCCTAGAGAAATCCATGGCCTGTATAGACCACAGGATCGCAAAGAGTCCGACACAACTGAGCGACTTTCACTTTCACTTAGACGTTTGGACCGTTGTTTTATCAACATTTAAGAGAAGGGCGCTAAAATGTTTACCATCTACAGGTACCTGGTATGAGGTGTTTAGGAGTGATAATTAACTAATAGTTTTACCTCTATGCACCATAGATCACCAGCATCCCATTTACAACTGGTGACTGGGTAAATGCCTTTAATGCAGATCACATTGGAAAACCAATAGCATATCTCATCCTTAAGGTTCTGTTCCCTTAGAACCACTTTTGATACCAAAAACTGATTGTCTGGGAGTGTTCAGAAAAGTTGATGGCATAAATATTACAAGAATACAACTTTATTTTATTTTATTTCTACCATTTCTATATATTTCAAAATGATCACCACGATAAAACTAGTTACCATAGAAAAGACTTTAATATAAGAACTATGCATGACACAACTGGAAGGAACTGTGAAGAGATGATGTGGAAGGCTAAAGAGGAAATAGTCACTAATGATTTTGGCTTAAAGCACTAGTATGTTTGGAGATCCCCCAGGTGAGGAAAGTCTAGAAACATCTAACTGCAGCGACTACAAAAGGAAACTCATGAAAAGGCTTGTGAACTTCCTATGCACAATGCCTCCAACTACAATGAATTCTGCTTTATTTTCATCTTCTAAATTTCACATGAGTTCTTTCTGTTGATTAACCTAGAACCACACAATGATGGTGGTGTCTAGTTACAACTGGAAACCGAGTACATGTCTTGTTAGTTATATAGTGTTTTATTATTTTCATTGCTTTTTTAGAGATTAAAATCTGTCCTAGATTTATAACAGTCTAAAATAAATCAGTATTTTTAGTACCACCTGATTTTGTTATATTTTATTTACCTGGAAATGACAAAAGTGACTTAACATGTGTGAAATCACATTAACTGCTCTAGGAAGGCCTATGAATCACTGAATTTGGAGTTGAGACCAACGTGAGTGTCCTGTCACATTCTGGACGGTTCTCGTTTAACCTAACATGAAGTCTGTTTTCAACTTGTTATGGGATAGACATGCAATTCTGGCCATGAGCATCATCTTTTTTGTCACAATCCCGTCCTTCTTCAATGATCTCAAAACACAGTGACATATTATTTCATCTGATTCTTAAAATACGTATTTATCTCCGCCCTAGCTAAAGAAGATAGGGGTGCTCAGTATTTCTGCCCAGATAATTGGATTGGCTTCCAAGATAAATGCTATTATTTTTCTGAAGAAGAAAAAGATTGGAATTCAAGCAGATACGACTGTTTGTCTCAAAATGCTAGCCTAGTTATGATTGCCACTACAAAAGAAAAAGTAAGTAATTTAATATGCATTCCTTATCAATTGCATTAATTAGAGGTACTGGAAGTATTCAAATTCCGTTATGGTCTTCAAAGCATTTCAAACATGCCTGTTTATATATGCAAAATGTCGCAGAAGTTTAGAACATGCCATAGAAGATACAATTGAAAAAGCTAGTGATATTTTGTTTGGATAGTTTAAGACTCTGATCAAGTTCTAGACTTGGTAGCTAGCTTTTCCATTTTAAGGAATATGAATAGAAGAGCTTAACACTATTTGGAAAACTTTTAAAACCATCGAAGAGGAAGGATGGCATTCTCCATTTCACTTCCTTGGTGAAAATTTCCTCTAGCTACTCAATCTTGCTTCCCCGTGTTTCTCTGAGATATCATGGCAGCCTTCTGTCAGAGTGCTCACTATCAACATTGCAATAGGTGTAATTGAAAGTTTCCCTGTAGGCTGAAGTTATGAGTTTCCAGTGGCCAGATCACCACCATATTTTATCTGAAATTATATCCATTGCTGTAGCATATCAGTTCAGTCAGTTCAGTCGCTCAGTCGTGTCCGACTCTTTGCCACCCCATGAATAGCAGCACGCCAAGCCTCCCTGTCCATCACCAACTCTCAGAGTTCACTGAGACTCACGTCCATCGAGTCAGTGATGCCATCCAGCCATCTCATCCTCTGTCGTCCCCTTCTCCTCCTGCCCCCAACCCCTCCCAGCATCAGAGTCTTTTCCAATGAGTCAACTCTTCGCATGAGGTGGCCAAAGTACTGGAGTTTCAGCTTTAGCATCATTCCTTCCAAAGAAATCCCAGGGCTGATCTCCTTCAGAATGGACTGGTTGGATCTCCTTGCAGTCCAAGGGACTCTCAAGAGTCTTCTCCAACACCACAGTTCAAAAGCATCAATTCTTTGGCGCCCAGCTTTCTTCACAGTCCAGCTCTCAGATCCATACATGACCACAGGAAAAACCATAGCCTTGACTAGACGAACCTTTGTTGGCAAAGTAATGTCTCTGCTTTTGAATATGCTATCTAGGTTGGTCATAACTTTCCTTCCAAGGAGTAAGCGTCTTTTAATTTCATGGCTGCAGTCACCATCTGCAGTGATTTTGGAGCCCAGAAAAATAAAGTCTGACACTGTTTCCACTGTTTCCCCATCTGTTTCCCATGAAGTGATGGGACCAGATGCATGATCTTCGTTTTCTGAATGTTGAGCTTTAAGCCAACTTTTTCACTCTCCTCTTTCACTTTCATGAAGAGGCTTTTTAGTTCCTCTTCACTTTCTGCCATAAGGGTGGTGTCATCTGAATATCTGAGGTTATTGATATTTCTCCCAGCAATCTTGATTCCAGCTTGTGTTTCTTCCAGTCCAGCGTTTCTCATGATGTACTCTGCATATGAGTTAAATAAGCAGGGTGACAATATACAGCCTTTACGTACTCCTTTTCCTATTTGGAACCAGTCTGTTGTTCCATGTCCAGTTCTAACTGTTGCTACAGGTTTCTCATAGGCAGGTACAAATTAAAAGGTTAATAAATCTTTGTTCAAAAAACATTGATGGAAACATGCAATAAATAAAGAGACTCTCCAAGAGCTTTAACAAGCAGGAGACCTTGTACCTCTGCACTTATGAAATCTGTTCTTTCCCTGGGTGACTTACATGGCAAGTATATTTTTTACTTTTGTTTCGTTTCTTTTAAAGTAAAAGGTTAATTTAAAAGGTAATTAACTTCTTTAAAATTGTGGTGTTTTGTTGGTGGTCAACAAAGTGGTCAACATTGTTAAAAGTGGTCAACATTGTTAAAAGTGGTCATTTAAAGGTGGTCATTTTTAAATGACATTTAAACATTTAAAAGTGGTCAACATTGTTAAAAGAACTGTGTATTACTTTCAGGGTAAACAATGTATAGTTATGCAATCTACCTGATTGGTTCAAGTTTAAGTAGCTACAAACTGCTGCTGCTGCTGCGGCTAAGTCGCTTCAGTCCTGTCCGACTCATAGCGACCCCATGGACTGCAGCCTACCAGGCTCCTCCATCCATGGGATTTTCCAGGCAAGAGTACTGGAGTGGGGTGCCATTGCCTTCTCCGAGATACAAACTAGGCTGGGGTAATTTATAGATCAGTGTAAGGAAACTAAACCATTTTGGAAGCAAGAAAAGACAGAGAAACCTGAATAAAATGTGAAAAACTAGATATGTTAAGAGTAGATATACCAAGTCAAAAAGTAAGATGCAGGCTTAATTTAATACAAAGAACTTCTGTAGCAAATGGTTTCACTGCTGAATTTAACAAGACTCTTGATATGAACATTCTGAGAAATCCTTAAACAGTCCTTACAGTTCCTTTTGTGGAAAAAAGGCTAACTTGGCAGTAAGATGAAAAAAAAAAAATAACAAGTGACAAACAGAATGAGGTTGTTATTGCATATGGTATCTGTGAAGAAGTAATGAAAGTAATGTATAAAAGAATTTTAAAAGGCCATTTTTAAATAGTTTAATTAAAATATTACAAATGTTTATTTAAATTGCAAAGTATTTTCTTAGTTAAAATGAGATGAAGCTTGCTTCGTGAAAATTTTCCCCTATTTATTTGCACCTATTTAGAATTACCTTGTCTTTTTAACAAGCAGCTCCATGAGCTACTCTTTATTAAGCAAATAATGTTCAATATTTTTCATAGGACACTTCCCTGTACCTTGTCACTTCCCAGTTCCCTGTCATCAAAAGCTCAGCTCCACATCTTCATCCAATTTTTCCAGCTATTCAGTGCAATATATCCTGTTGTTTTCCAATACATACATCCTGTCTTGCTTGTTTTTTCTGCCTTAAAACAAGCTCTTTCCTAAGCCTAGAACATGAATTGTCCTTTTCTCCCTGGATTCTGTATTTGTCATGGAATCTTTTACTCTTTCCAGATATGCCTCTTACAGTGCATCCTGTGTGATGGTCTCCTGTAAAGACTGGGACACTTCTTCTATAAACTAAAATTTCACTCTGTATTTATTATACTCATAATCTTCCCATTTAGTAGAATGTTTTCTAAGTTTGCATGGATTTGCTCACTCTACAGGAAACTCTGTGAATCCAGGGACACTGTTTTCTTAATAGATTCCTTTGTAAACCCATAGCTTGGCTCAGCAAATTGGATTTTTTTTTTCAAATAAATTCATGAAATGCTATAGAAGATGGTATATTAAAATGCCAAGGTTATTGGCATCACTGTTACCAGGTAGGAATGGACCACAGTGTTGTGATCTGTCATAATTCCTTTGCATTTATATAAAACTGAAACGTAGAGTGATACAAAGTCAAGTTTATGGTTTTGCAACTATTTTGGGGGCAGGTAGACTCAGTGACTTTCTGTGTAGAACATAATTTTATGGCATGAAAGGCTCTAAGGTAGGAAAAATTTTCAACATCAAATGAATAAGGAGAAATATCAGAAAAAAATAAAAATTTCCCCCCAAATTATGTCTTTAGAAATGTAAATATTTGGTAAAAAAAAAATTGAAATTTGGGAATTAGGTTCTTCTAAAGGAACTGGATACATGAAAGATGTGTGTGTATGGGTGTGCAAACATGATAGTTGAAAGAAATGTTGAAGTAAAATATTACATTAAATTCAATATACTAGTATTTACTGGGAAGTTAAAAAAACATTATAATACATATCTGATGATTAGGAAGTCTATGTAAGAACTCCGTTGAAAAGTCTAGCTTTCTAGGAGTTCACAGACTAAAAATCTTGGAGGAATAGAGTTTCAACATATTTATATTGAATATTTATCAATTTGGAATCGAAAGTGTCTTAAAGAAAATTTCTCTGACAAATTTCTCTCTTTGTTTCATAAATGAGAAAATTGAGAGTCAGAAGGTAAAATACTTTTTCACAATCACATAGCTATTTTCCAGTGAAACTAGGATTTGAAGCTTTGTCGCCTTTTTCCTCACAACCTGCAAAGCAAGAGGGACACAGTAAGTTGTAGTGAAAACTGCCAAATAAAATTACTAATTTTATTTTGCCTCTAAAGCATTTTCTTAAGCGATTCAAGTGCACTTCTGATCACTGGATTTGGAGAGACATGACAGAAGATCTAACAGGACAATGGGTGGATGAAAACATACATAACAAAGGGTGAGTGTCTTTTTTCTGGGATTATTTAAGTGTAGATAGTACAGCTTTCTGGGCTTCTCTGGTAGCTCAGCTGAAAAAGAATTCACCTGCAATGCAGGTGACTCAGGTTCAATTCCTGGGTTGGAAAGTTCCCCTGGAGAAGAGATAAGCTACCCACTCCAGTGTTCTTGGGCTTTCCTGGCAGCTCAGTTGGTAAAGAATTTGCCTGCAATGCAGGAGACCTGGGTTTGATCCCTGGGTTGGGAAGATTCCCTGGAAGAGGGAATGGCAACCCAATCCAGTATTCTTGCCTGGAGAACTCCCATGGACAGAGGAGCCTAGTGGGCTACAGTCCATAGGGTTGCAGAGTCGGACACAACTGAGTGGCTAAGTGCACACACACAGTGCAGCCTTCTAGAACCTGTACATTAGTATATTTCTGTACAGTCCTTGATTTGTCTTCATGTTGGAAAAGTGGACTAAGGATTAGTGTATCATGTATTAAGACTGGTTTCAAGAGTCAACCAGAGAGGTTGGAAATCAAGATATAAGAGAAAAACAAATATTGTATGTTAACACATATATATGGAATCTAGACAAATGGTCCTGATGAATCTATCTGCAGGGCAGGAATAGGGGCACAGACATAGACAATGGACTTGTGAACATAGCAGTGGAAGAAAAGGGTGGGACAAATTGGGAGAGAAGCATTACGCATTACCCTCTGAGCCACAGTGGGCCTATATATACACAACCATGTGTAAAACAGATAGCTAGTGGGAAGCTGCTGTATAACATAGAGAGCTTAGCTCAGTCCTCTGTGATGACCTCGATGGATAGAATTGGAGGTGGGAGGGTGGCTAAAGAGGGAGGGAATATACGTATACATATAGTTGATTCATGATGCTATAAAGCAAAAAATAACACAGCATTGCAAAGCAATTATATTTCAATTTAAAAATGAAAAAAAAAAGATACAAGGGAAAAGACTTCTTAGTTGGTTACTTTGAAGGTAAAGACCTGAGATTCACATACACAGTAAAAGTAGACTTTTTTCATGATTTTACCCTATTTTCTCTAATCTTATATCTCTTTCACAAGCTTCATGCTATCTGTTTGCTGACAAGTTTCACAGTTCAAGGTAAATTTGTTTATTTTAAGTGCTTTTATTTGCACTGATGGTTGCAATTTAACCTGGGCTTCATACCTTCTATTTTACAACATGGAGAATTGGACCTAAAAATTTGAGTTCACTGCATATATGACCCAGTGTAAACACCCCAAATTGTGACTGCCAGCCACTTAGGCATTTAGTCTATGCTGCTGCTGCTAAGTCGCTTCAGTCGTGTCCGACTCTGTGCAACCCCATAGACAGCAGCCCACTAGGCTCCTCTGTCCCTGAGATTCTCCAGGCAAGAATATTGGAGTGGGTTGCCATTTCCTTCTCCATTAGTCTATGCTAGAATTTCTCAATAGCAGAAAAAAGTGGACATTTTGGACCACATTGTTCTTTCCTGTGTGGAGGGAGCACTTTCTTGTGCACAATAGGATGTTGGCAACATCTCTGGCCTCTACTCATGAGACAGTAGCAATTCCCCCTGCCCCACTCCTCTTGAGGCAACCAAAAACGTCTTCAGATATTTCCAAGTGTCCCTTGCAAGGGCTGGTGGAAGGCAAACTCACCCCAGGGTTAAGAACCATTGGTTTTTACAAATTGACGACTCTACCTATAACATGTAACTTAGTTTAACAAATACAGATTCTTGGAAGGGAGACTCCTTTGGTCCAATTTGGTACAGACATCTTAACCCTAGCAAGAAAGGACTGTGTAGAAACATACTTTTTCACAGCTCTAGACATAATATTTTTTTAAAAAGTGTCATTGACCAAGAGAGAAGTCACAGGACTCCCTAATGCATAGTGTTTGATTCCTTTATTGTAGGACTAATATGAAAGGGAATGAAATATGTTTTTACCTTAATGAAGATGGTGTTGCAACAGCTAGATGCTACACAGAGAGGAAATGGATTTGCAGGAAAAAAGTGCACTGAATCAGTTTCCAACAGTGGACTTAACATCCAAGAGTAAGATGGTTTTAATATTTATCAACTTTTTCCCTTTCCTTTTGTTGAAAATTCAACATTTCACTGCTTTAATATTATAGCCTGATGACACAGTTGGCTGATTGTGAAAGCAATTTTCGTATTAGTTTTCTACTTTTTAAATGGTCTGGATCTTTGCTTATCTGTAGCAATTTTAAAAGAATCATGCAATTTCACAGAATCTTTAAGTTAATTTTGGGAGTGTTGTATTTATATATTATTTTCTTATTCATTTAAAACATATTTCTTGTATTGATTTTTGTCTTATATAACATAATTTTCAAAACAGTTCCTGCATAGTATTTATTATATGTGTTTCTATTATATATATCTATTGCTTTTGCAATTATATACTTTTATTATCTTTTAAAACAGTTGTTTTTATTAGCAAGGTAACTCTTTTAGGTATTCTTGTTCTGTTCAACATGCTTTCTGACAATTCATAATTTTCTAATAATTTGTGGGTTCATTTAAATACTAGAAAACACAGCATCTAGTAGTAACAATTTTATTTTTCCTATATTGTAAAAATTAGTTATTTTTTGTATAATTAAAATAGGTGGAATTTCCAGGACAATATTGATGGTAAAAAATTGTTCCACATTTTAAAGAAAATGCTTCTGATATGTTAACATTAGTTGTGTTGTATCTAGTTTTTTATATCTTTTTCTTAAAAGTTAGGTTGGTTCTTTTCTATTTCTATTTGCTAAGAGATTTTTTTTTTTTGTAGGAAGAGACTTCATTTTCTTGTATGCTTTTGTTTGCTGCATCTGTTTCAATGTTGTCATGGTTTCTATTCCTTTATCTTTTAATGTAGTGAATGACATTTTAAATTTTCTAATGTTAAGAGACTGCTTTACAATCCTAGGTAAAATTCAATTTGGTCATGATGTAATATCCTGTTTATTTTAGATATATTCATTTTGATATTTATTTTTTAACACTCTAGAGTGTGATTACCCTAAAATTTTCCTTAGGAAAGCAGGGATTATAGTTTGAGTAATTCAGTGATGACATGATTGAAAAATGTGCTGCTTTACAATTATGCTATAAAATTATGAATGATAAATTTCATATGTCTTGAGAATTCATTCCTGATCGCATTTTCTGCATATTTTTTTTTAGATATGCACTTGTGATTTTCAATGAAGAGCAGTAGCAGCCTTTGAAAAAGCTGCTAGAAAAGAGTACTCATGGACATCATGACATAGTGATGTCACCAATGTTGAATGCTGCTACTAGGGAGCTGCAGCCTCTAGAAGATTTATATTGTTTCAATGGAAAAAAATCTCATTTTCTCCTGATAGGAGAAATAAAATTAGAAAGGACACATTTGACAGTAACGAAGTCTGATATTATCCCTGGCTCTTAACGGGAAAGGGGCTTCCCAGGTGGCTCAGTGGAAAAAGAATCCACCTGCCAATCCAAGAGTTGCAGGAGACACGGGTTCAAACCCTGGGTCAGGAAGATCTTCTGGAGAAGGAAATAGCAACTCACTCCTGTATTCTTGACTGGAGAATCCCATGGACAGAGGAACTTGGTGTGCTCCAGTCCACAGGGTTGCAAAGAGTCAGACACAACTGAGCAACTGAGCACACATGCCCTGAACAGGAAGAAATAACATCTGAACACCATAAACAAACTGAATGCACCCTCACTGGATAAGCCAATATATAACCAATTCCCTTTTCCCACTGTTCTGAAGATTTTTTGCTAGATAATAATGCTCTTCATGGGCTTATGAGTTCTGTGATGCACAGAACTTTATGCAAAGTGTTTGTTTAAAGAAAGACCCTACCATACATGTTTGCCCTAGATCTCACACCCAGGGGGAACCTTTAAAAGACCAAATATCCAGTAATCAATAATTACACAGGATCTTTGCAGTTGAGGGTAACTTAATTTATGTAATATCTATGAATATTTAATATGAAAAACTACACAATCTATCCCATGGGATAGAATTAATTTTTGTAAACTTCTGAAAAGTGAAAGTGAAGTCCTTCAGTTGTGTCTGACTCTTTGTGATCCCTTGGACTATAAAGGCCTACCAGGCTCATCGGTCCATGGGATTTTCAAGGCAAGAATACTGGAGTGGGTTGCCATTTCCTTTTCCAGGGGATCTTCCCAACCCAGGGATGGAACCAGGGTCTCCCACATTGTAGGCAGACGCTTTACCATTGGAGTTATGTATATTGTGTGTAGACTCAAGAAATTTCCTCTTCCTATATCTTATGAGGTTGAACTATGAGCCTAAAATGTTGTGTTGACATTCTAATGCTCAGGACCTCAGACTGTGACCTTATTTGGAAATTAGGGCTGGGCTGAATGTAATAGTGAAGACATCACTATAGGCCTCAAGCTCTTTAGCACCAGTGGTATTATAAGAAGAGGAAATTTGGAGTCAGACAAAACTCTTAACAAAGTGAAGACAAAGGGAAAAGACAGCCCTGTGATTGAAGTGATATACCTATAAGTCAAAGAGCGCTAGGCATGGCCAGCCATTACCAGAAGCAGGAAGAGGCAAGAAAGGACTGTCTCCTAGAGCAGTCTGAGAAAGCATGACCCAGAGGACATATTGATATTGGGCCTTTCAGGCTGTAGTACTGAGACAATCAGTTCCTGGTGTTTTAAATCATGCAGTGCATGGCACTTTGTTATGGCAGCAGTAGCATTAACACATTGTATTTCTGAAATGTACAAACCCCTGCATCCTTGTTTTTAAAGTAGAAGACTGACTCAAGAATCCATGATTAATTCATTTTTTGTCAGTTGTTTCATGAGGGCTGTCTTTCCACCTTGCTTATACTTTCCTTTGTTGTGGCAAAGCTTTTAAGTTTAATTAGGTCCCATTTGTTTAGTTTTTGTTTTTATTTCCATTACTCTGGGAGGTGGGTCATAGAGGATCTTGCTGTGATTTATGTTGAAGAATGTTCTATCCATGTTTTCCTCTAAGAGTTTTATAGTTTTTTGTCTTACATTTAGGTCTTTCATCCATTTTGAGTTTATTTTTGTGTGTGGTGTTAGGAAGTGTTCTAGTTTCACTCTTTTACATGGAGTTGACCAGTTTTCCCAGCACCCCTCGTTGAAGAGAGAAATGTGAAGATGTAGAAACAAAGACTAGCTATTGGACTGGGGAACTGGTAACAATTTAGATTGTAATTCAACCACATAGCAGAATCACTGAACTCCTATTTCTCTGAAATACGTGAAGGCATGACACACGCTGCTAAGTTATTTTTACAAGAAGCAGACCAGCTCCAAATGAAAACTGCTAACCATGAGAACATGGACTCTAGACTGGTTGAAACCGGAAAATTGATGATGCTTGAAACCTCACCTTGATGCCAAGAATTGTCTATGAGTTGGTGACACATTGCTCCTTGAACACTATAAAACTCCTCACTATCCCACTCCTGGGTGGGTCACACAGTCTTGAGTGCATTAGCTCTCTGTTGGCCTCCTTTGCCTGGCAGCACAATAAAAGTTACTCTTTTCTACTTCAGGCAAAACCTGTCTCTATGTTTCTATTCGGCAACAGAGAACACAGGCAGGGTTTTGGCAACATTATCAATATCAGCTTCTTCTCATTTCTATGTTTCATCTTTTTCAGATACAAGCATAACCTAGAATGTCCACTGCTTCTTTCAGGAAATGTATTTTAAAGAAAATACATTCTCTCAGCATTTAAGTGCAGTCAAATCTAGTTTTGTCTATCACTCAACAAAAGTGAATAAAAGCAGCCCTCACCACGTCACTCCTATCTTTATTGCTGTATCCAGTGACCTTGCTTCAGTAAATAACTCCCATGTCCTCTTGAGCACCATTTCCTTTTCTTCCTTACTAAAGAATAGTAGATTTACAAAATTAACTTCGAATGTACAATATAGCAGTTCAAAATTTTTATACTGCGTATATATAGTTATAGATGCAAATAACAAATATGTGTTTGCCAGGAAGGAGTGGGGGGAGCAGAGGGAAAGAAATAGGTGAGGAAGAGTGAGAACCAAAACCTCCAGTTACAAAATAAATGAGTTTTAAGTATCAAACATGCCGTGCAGGGAATATAGTCAATAACTGGGTAATATATTTGCAAGCTGACGTGTCGTAACTGGACTTATCATGGTGATTAGTTTGAAATCCATTGTCTTGCAATTAAAGTACTATTCAGGAAATAGCTTCATTGTCTTTTTAAACATTCATACAAAGCCCAATCTTCTGTGTGTGTTTGTGGCAAGTGGCCTTCTGACGAAAAATGTGTGGTTCACTGTGTGAATCTTTCACTATCCAAATTAGTTTAGCTTGACATTTTAAGTTACTCAGGAAGTTCCGGCCACAAACGGTTGACTGTAGTCTTAGTTCTCTAATAAGAGCTGGAAGTAAAATGCCTGATATAAATGTGGTAGAGAAAGATGTTTTCCAACTGTGTGGATTGTAAAATGAGGTAAGAATTTGGGCTGTAAGGAATGAGGGTGAGGACTGAGGTGATAAAATAATGCTACTGATAAGACTCTAGTGTCTACACAGGGAAAGTGGTTCACAGTTACAGAGTTTTCAAGGATGAGAGACCTTGAAAGAGTGCTATAATTTATAAATTGTAAATGTGTTTATAACTTGTTTAAGAATAAGCAGATATGGAAATTCTTGTTCTCACAGGTAATGAAAGGGAACTATTAAGAGAAAGAGGTAAGAGAATGGAAACAGGTAAAATTTATGACTGACAATGGAATGATTAATTTCACTGGGAAAAATACATACTGTAAAGTGTTACACAGATGCAGCATATTATTATTGTGAAATAAAGTATAAAACTTATCATGGAAGCTCACAGGAGGGAAAACATTAAAAGGAAGTAAAAGATATTTACTAATTTAAAAAAGTGAACAATTCCAGATAAAAATTTAGGAGAACATTCAAATAAAATATCTTACATTAGATGCCATATAGAAAGAAAAATGTGTGTGTGTGAGATTGAAATTAAAAGTCATGTATTAAGATTTTGTTTGATGATTTACTAAGTGAAAAAAGTGACTTTTACCTATTGGAGAAAATTGAGGTATCATAATTTAGGATGGAAAATTTTCTTTATCCTTGATAAAAGTAGCAATCAATTTAGATAGAAGGCAATTCAGAGGAAGAAAAAGATGATTTCTAATTCTTGTTAAATGACTGCATTTATTTCTTCATTCCTTTGGTATTTTGAGTATCTTTATAAATCTGCTTAAAATATTTGCTAGATAATTCCAACATCTGTGTCACATCAGCACAGCTTCTGTTGATTGTCTTTCTCCATGCAAGTCCAAATTCTCATGGCTATCTGTATGCTGAATAATTTTGAATTGTCTTCTGGACATTTTTAATAAACATTTTGTTAGGAGACTCTTTGTTTAAACGTGTGGAGCACATCCAAATATTTGGTTTGTGCAGACAATCACTCTGGATAGGTTCAGGCCTTCTGTGAACTCTGTTCCAGTTCAGTTTTCAGAGCCCTTGTAGTTTTATTTGGATATTTCTTGGAAGTGTATCAACTAATCGCCAATCTGGAATGTGGGCAATGTTCCTCTATAAATTTAGGTCTCAGTGTCTTTGGTACATTGGAGTCGGGTGTAGGCATGCACAGCTAGTGTGTCTGTGGACAGGGGGAATGCAGGAATTTGCTACCCCCTAATCACATGGTGTGCTGTGATTCATGGGGTCGCAGAGTCGGACACAACTGAGCGACTGAACTGAACTGAACTGAACTGAATCACATGGTGATGGTTTTTTTCTGGTGATCAGACACTCCCTTGAAACTATACAGAACCTTCACAATGAGTGATCACCAGCATAACAAAGTTACTTCTTCTATGACTCAAGAAATGGACAAAATTATAATGATTTTTGAAGCTCCTTGCCAGGAATCAGAGGTAAAGATCAAATATATCTATTACAACACAGTTTTCATTCACTCAGATGGTGCTAGTAGTAAAGAAGCCCCCTGCCAATGCAGGAGATGCAAGAGATGCAGGTTCAATCCCTGGGTGGGGAAGATCCCCTGAGGTAGGCAATGGCACCCTGCCCCAGTATTCTTGCCTGAAAAATTCCATGGGTAGAGGAGCCTGGTAGGCTATAGCCCATGGAACTGCAGAGGGTCACACATGATTAAGCACAGAAAACAAAAGCAAAAAGTTAAGCACAGTTTGAAAAGTATCAGAACTTAGATATGGCAGAAATATTAGAATTATCACACTGGAAACTTTTTAAAAACTCTGACTGACATGCTAATGACTCCAATGCAAAATATAGACACCATGAAGAATAAATAGGTAGTGTAAGGAGAACATAGAAATTATAAGAAAGGAAAAAAAGCAATGTCAGAGAATCAAAAACACTTACAAAAATACAGTGTCTGATGATCTCATTAATAGATTAGACATGGCTGAGGAGAGAATCTCTGAGTTTAGGTCATAGCAACAGAAACATCCAAAACTGAAAAGTTAAAACAAAACAACTGAAAAAAAAAAAAGAAAAGAAAACCCAAAACAATATCCAAGAACTGTGGGATAACTACTAAAAGTGTAACATGTAATGGGGACACCAAAAGGAGAAGAAAGAAGTAGAAGCAATATTTTAAGAAATGGACTGAGAATTTACCTCAAATTAATATCAAACAATAAAGCACAGATCTAGGAAGCTCGGAGAAAACCAAGCAGCGTAAATCCGCGCACGCACACACACCTCCCGCAAATACATCTGGGTATATCATAGTCAAACTGCAGAAAATCAAACAAAAATTGAGAAAAAATTTGAAAAGAAGCAAGAAGAAAAAAAATTACTTTGCCACCTTTTGTTATCTAAGAAGCCAGGTATATAAGCAGAGTGGAGTGAAATGTTCAAATTGTTGAGAGAAAAAAAATTACCAACCTAGAATTCTATATTCTATGAAATCACCTTCAAAGTGAAGGGGAAAATAAAGATTTTTTCCAGAAAAAGAAACCTTCAGGGAATTTGTAGCCAGGAGACCTTCCTTATAAGTATGTTAAAATAAGGAAGGACTAGAAAGAGTAGGAGAAGGCAATGGCATCCCACTCCAGTACTCTTGCCTGGAAAATCCCATGGATGGAAGAGCCTGTAGCCTGCAGTCTGTGGGGTCGCTAGGAGTCGGAGATGACTGAGCAACTTCACTTTCACTTTTCACTTTCATGCATTGGAGAAGGAAATGGCAACACACTCCCAGTGTTCTTGCCTGGAGAATCCCAGGGACGGGGGAGCCTGGTGGGCTGCTGTCTATGGGGTTGCACAAACTAAAGTGACTTAGCAGCAGCAGCAGCTGCAGAAAGAGGTAAGGAAAGCGATACAGGTCAGAAACTAGAATCTACTTTGAGGAATAAAAGAAAATTTTAAATGTATTTTTCCTATTCTTAATTGATCTCACTGGTAACAGCTAGTTTCAAAATAATGACTGTATTAGTTCCTTGTAGTTTATGCATAAGTGGAATGAATGACAGTAACAATGTAAGGGACAAGAGTATAATTAGGATTATTTTGTTATTATAAGATATTGCACTATTCTTTTGAGGTTTACAGTATTAATTGAAAGCACATTTGAGCTAGTTGTAATTTTGTATTACAAGCTTCAGGGCAATCACTAAAAATATTTTTTTTAAAAGAAAGGAGTGCAATGGATACAAGATAGGAGAGAAAATGCAATAATCTAAGCTGCCGAACTAAAACTACCTAAGGCTTAAAAAGTAGAAGATAAAATGGAAACAAAGAACAATAGCAACAAATAGAAAACATTAACAAACATGGCAGATATTAATTCATCTGTTTAAATAATCATCTTCATGGCAATGGTTTAAATATACCAGCTAAAATAAATTGTCAGAGTGAAACAAACAAGATCCAATTTTGTATTTTCTATAAAAAATCCATTTTAAAGATGAAGATATATGTAGTCAAAAAAGGAAAAAGGAAACCAATGGAGAAAGATATTCCTTGTGAATACTAATCAAAAGAAAGCTGGAGTAGCTACACTATATTAATTTCATTTTTTTAATGTTTTATTGTAACATTGAGTTGATAGTAGTTTGGGGGTATTAACATTAAACCAAAACCCTATGAAGCACTTGGAAATAATTTCATGCAGAGCAACTTCTAAACAATCAAACTTATCAGGGAGAAAGAAGGACATTACATAATCATAAAACAATTCTCCAAGAAGACAATTGTTTTGTATGTGAACCTAACAACAGTGTCAAAATGTAAGGTAGAACCTGATAGAACTGCTAGGAGAGACAGGTGAATTCACTATTATGGCTGAAGACTTCTGTAACCCTCTGTCAGAAATGGGCAGACCCATCTGGCAGAAAATCACAACACAGTTGTACTAACAGCACCATCGATCAACTGTACACAAAATAATTGACATTTATAAGCTACTTTATTTAATGACAGCAGAATATACATTTGTCTTGAGGTTATTTTGAATATTTGCCATACTAGACCACATTCTGAAAAATTATAGCTTAAAAAATTAAAAGAATAGAAATCATATAATGTATGCGCTCAGGCCATAGTGGAATTAAACTAGAATCAGAAGGCTACATAGAAATATAACTAGAAAATCCTAAATACAGGAGATTTAACAACATATTTCTAAACAATACATGAGTCAAAGAGGATATTTCAAGAAAAATTTTAAAATATTTTTAACTAAATGAAAATGTAACTTAAGAATTTGTGACATAGAGTAAAATAAGTGTTTAGAGGAAAGTTTACTACATTGAATGCACATATTCAAAAAGAATAAATATCTAAAAACAAGTATCTAAGCTTTAACCATAGTAAACTAGAAAAAGAAGGGAAAATGCAAAGTGAAAAGAAATGAAATTGAACAGTAGAAATTAATAGAGACAATCAATGCAATCAAAAGCTGGCACCTTGAAAAAGATCAATAAAGTTGATAAGCCTCTAGAAAACAAAGCTGGTTCTTCAGCAGAAATAAATACAATTGATAAACCTCAAGCGAACTGAGGAAAACGGAGAGAAGATACAAATCAGTAATATTAGAAATAAAAAAGGGGAAATACTACAGAATCTTTGGATATCAAAAAGATCATGAAAGAAAATTCTGAAAATTCCTAATTCTACAAATTCATTGTACAGTCTTGCTTCACTTGGATCTTAACAGTCCACGGGATTGCAGAGTTGGACAGGACTGAGCAACTAACACACACACACACAATACTACAGAGTCTTTGGACATCAAAAAGATGGTGAAATAAAACTATGAAAAATATTAATCCCACAGATTCATTGTACAGTCTTTCTTCACTTGGATCTTAACATCTATACATTTTACAAGCACACATACTGAAGAAGGCTAATGTTTCTAATTACTATAAAATGTATTGAGCTACATATGGTTCAGTGTTTAAAAGCAAGTTAGCTGGAGTTCCTTTTGTTCAACATCTGGAAGAAAACTATGATTTTTATTCTAGATCAGCACTTTTGAATCAACTTTCTACAGTGGTGGAAATATTCCACATCAGTGCAACCACAATTGTAGCCACTAGCCACATGGAGCTGTGAGTACTTGAAATGTGGCTAGATTTTAATTTTTTATTTAATTATAATTGATTTAAATTTTAATACTCAAATGTGATTAATGACTATTCTATTGCATAGGAGTTTAAGACTTCCTTGTGGCTCAGCTGGTAAAGAATCCTCCTGCAATGCAGGAGACCTGGATTCAATCCCTGGGTTGGGAAGACCCCTGGAGAAGGGAAAGCCAACCCACTACAGTATTCTGGCCTAGAGAATTCCACGGACTATATAGTCCATGGGGCTGTGAAGAGTCGGACACGATAGAGTGACTTTCACTTTACTTCACTTCTAAAGGTGTGGTTTGGATTTAGACCTTAAAGCACCTAGAGAAGAATTTTTTCACCACCGTTTTTTACCACCAATGTCAGGAGAGGAGTAGCAAAATCAACGCATATTTGAACACAAGTTCTTGTTTATTTCTTGTGAAAAAGTGTACAGTTATAGATGGTAGACAATGATCAGATATTTATTTGTTGTGTTTACACAAATGAGTACCTGAACAGGGTATTACTCAAGGATTGATTTCAAAAGATCGGATGCTTGTGGTCATGCAGAAGATATTATGTTGGAAAAGCTGTAAACATGCAGTGCAAGATTAAAGCCTTGACAAAAATTCTAATTGGGGAAAACTATGGTAGAAGCGTAATTCATAGTTACAAAGATGGGCTTTGAGAATGAACAAGAGAATGTGAGTATTGGTTGGCCAATGGTAGCTGTGTGATGCTGCCAAGTAATATAGACTCTGTGACAGTCATTCATTTTACTAGTAAAGTAAAATGAATAATAATAATAGTTTAATAACTTTTAGGATACAATGACTTAGACAATATAATCACTATATATGTTAAATTCCATATAATTAACTGCTTGTTGTGTGTCTTAAGCATAAAATTATACAGATTCAAAGAGATGTAAATAATAAAAAAAAAAACCAGAATCCTTGGTATGCAGGAAAATTGCTAGTAAACAAGTAAATAGATCTTCAGTATTTCCAAAGGCCTAAGAATGGAAATACCTAACTATTGATTTACAGGTGCCTGTGAATATACATTTATACCACTGGGAGGCAGTATAACATTAGATTAAATAGGACTTTAGCAGAGAAACAAATTTGCGTACAAATCTCAGCTATTTTATTCAGTGATTCTGTGAATTCAACCAGATATGGTAACTTTTTTTTTTTTTTCCAGATATGGTAACCTTTTTTAAGCTCAACATTCAGATCATGGCATCCGGTCTCATCACTTCATGGCAAATAGTGGAAACAGTACCTGACTTTATTTTTCGGGGCTCCAAAATCACTGCAGATGGGAATTGCAGCCATGAAATTAAAAGATGCTTACTCCTTGGAAGGAAAGTTATGACCAACCTAGACAGCATATTCAAAAGCAGAGACATTACTTTGTCAACAAACGTCTGTCTAGTCAAGGCTATGGTTTTTCCAGTAGTCATGTATGGATGTGAGAGTTGGACTTATAAAGAAAACTGAGTGCAGAAGAATTGATGCTTTTGAACTGTGGTGTTGGAGAAGGCTCTTGAGAGTCCCTTGGACTGCAAGGAGATCCAACCAGTCCATCCTAAAGGAGATCAGTCCTGGGTATTCCTTGGAAGAACTGATGTTGAAGCTGAAACTCCAATATTTTGGCCACCTGATGTGAAGAGCTGACTCTTCTGAAAAGACCCTGATGTTGGGAAAGATTTAAGGCAGGAGAAGAAGGGGACGACAGAGGATGAGATGGTTAGATGGCATCACCTACTCAATGGACATGAGTTTGGGTAAACTCTGGGAGTTAGTGATGGACAGGGAGGCCTGGTGTGCTGCAGTTCATGGGGTCGCAAAGAGTCAACACGACTGAGCAACTGAACTGACTGACTGACTAACAAATCTATGTCTGTGAAGTAAACCGAAGCAATTCCAGGTCTCACCAAAGGATCACTGCCCTTCATTGATTGGTGCCCAGTGATGGAAAGGAATTTTTTTCTGCACGTTTTATTTAACCTTTTTGATTCAGGCAAGAAAATAAAACTGGTCTGTGTTATTTTGACATTTTGACAGGGAAAGAAGATTGTGGAGTAGATTGTCTAAGTTAAAAGCACTTTGCATTTTATACATCTAAAACTCTTGTGAACTTGACTTATCTTGTTGCAGCTCACTTACTGGATGTAAGTTTACTGCTTTCACTTCTCACTTCCTGTTTTTGCAACTACTTATGAAACAGTGCCATATGCTTTTGATTAAATAGAGACATTACTGTGACAGAGACTTTGAAAATGTTTCAGAAAAACTCTATCTCCAGAGAAAACGTGGAAGAGGGGCGATCTGGTAAGTGAAAATTAATAAACTTTGACAAAGTAAAATGGGAGCTGGGGAGGGGAATAATTCTTATTCCACTGACTACCAACAGGATAGAAATTGCACTTGAGGAATATCAGTACCTCACAGTTCACCTCTCTAGAAGGAGAGATGGTTTAAAAGTCTAGAGGTGGCTGAGAGGACAGGTAAGTGTTACATCAGTTATTACGCTACTGTTTATGTTACTTAAATATTTCACACGAATTACATTACAGGAGGTTAATAGAAAAATGCTCTTTGGGTTTATTTTATTAGTCTTTATATTTTCTCCAGGTTGCTGGCAATTTGCACTCTGGCAAGTCACATTATGATATTAAATAACAGACGATTATATCTCAGAGTAATGATAAACAGACACCAACATTTGGTAATACATATACTAGTAAAAGTTGCCCAAACCTACTGTATAGCACAGGGAGCTGTGTTCAATATTATGTAACAACCTAAATGAGAAAAGAATTTTTAAAAGAATAAATGCATATATATGCTTTAAAAAACTAACTATGGCACCTTTGCTGTAGTGTGATTGAATCTAGTAATCGCATGTTTGCTGCTGCTGCTGCTGCTAAGTCGCTTCAGTCGTGTCTGACTCTGTGCGACCCCATAGACGGCAGCCCACCAGGCTCCCCTGTCCCTTGGATTCTCAAGGCAATCACGCTGGAGTGGGTTGCCGTTTCCTTCTCCACTGCATGAAAGTGAAAAGTGAAAGTGAAGTTGCTCAGTCGTGTCCGACCCTCAACGACCCCATGGACTGAAGCCTTCCAGGCTCCTCCATCCATGGGATTTTCCAGGCAAGAGTACTGGAGGAGGGTGCCATTGCCTTAATCACATGTTTAGAGTCTGCCATTTGTTAGACATAGAGCTACAAAGACAAATTACATTTAGACCCTGATTTCAGGGCTTCATCATCTCAGGGACAGACAAATGAGTTACTATAACTTGATGTGATTAGAGTGAGAAGATGTTTAATGAAACTTAGGGAGTTGGTGATGGCATAATTGTGAAGTTACTTTTCACCTGGGCCTTGAATGATACTGTCACTTTTTCTGAAAGAAATAGGAATAAAAGTCAATTTTCTTCAAAAAAATTCTAAGTAAATACAAAAGTATACTTTCCTTCCCTTGGTCACAAAAATGCCCTGCAAAGTTTCCTTTTGGAGTAAAGGGTAAATGTGATTTTTCAGTGAGATCATTAAATGTTTCAGCTAAAATCAATTGAGGCCTATTTTGTGTCCAGATAATTTTCTCTTGTCTCTCCCTCTCTGTCTGTCTTCCTCTTTATGTCTCACGGGGTCTGCTTTACTTTTGTGTTCTCTCTGTCTTTCATTCTCTATTCATTTGATTATAGTGGATCTTATATGGCCAAGCTTTATGTCATCCTATTTAGAGTACAATACCAAAGTAGTTTATATAATGTGTCTTACCAGAGATTTTCAGTAGTGAACATAAAAAATATGAGCATATTTTAAACCTAACCATTTTAGTTAAACAGGTTTTTTTAATTAATTTATTTTTAACTGAAGGATAATTGCCTTATAATATTGTGTTGATTTCTGCCAAAAATCAACATGAATCAGCCATAAGTATAACAGTTTTGATTTAGTGAGAGCATCAGTATTAATTCAACATAGTGATTTATTATTAAAAGCATTTGTTGAAATATAGTATCTAGTTAATACTAGATTAATATAGTTAATAAATTAGTTAATATAGTTAATGTTGTTATTTCAACATCCCTGCATTACAAAAAATAATTATAACCTCCTTCTAATCTCCCCAGTTGATATTAGCTGAGAATTAATTTCTTGCTGTTGCTAAGTCGCTTCAGTTGTGTCTGACTCTGAGCGACCCCATAGACAGCAACCCACCAGGCTCCCCCATCCCTGGGATTCTCCAGGCAAGAACAATGGAGTGGGTTGCCATTTCCTTCTCCTGTTCCCTAAAGAGACTTTTGTTTATTAAAACCATGAATAATTATTGACTAAAATAAAAGTTGCCCCCAAACCGGGAATATTGATATACAGATCCTACTTTATAATTTAGAAAACAAATGTGTGGGTTTGGGAATAGGATGCTAAAGCCATCCACCAGAAAATGCTTTAACATTTTTAGTTTATAACAAATTTGATGAGAAAGATAAAGAGTATATCTCATGCATGTTTGTACTTCAGCCCAGCAGAAAGAATATCTTTTACTGAACATCTATTTTCTGGTAAAAACATGAATTTCCATCTTTCTTTCCTTCTCCCTTTCTCTGAATTTTACTTTTTTATCAAGGACAAGACGATATTGAATTTCCTGAAACACAGGGTTCACGCTTAATCAAAAAGAAAATTCTTAAAGAGCTTTAATGTTTACTAGCTAAGCCAAGGGCTTATGTAGCTGAAACTATTTGAGCAGTGCAAGTGTGAAAGCTATTATTATTTTTTTTTAATTTAAACTGTTTCTGTAAGTTAACTAAGTTTTCTAGAACATAAAACTAAAGTTAAAACCAATAGACCACTTGTAAAAGAATGAAACTAGAACACTTTCTAACACCATACACAAAAATAAACTCAAAATGGATTAAAGATCTAAACGTAAGACCAGAAACTATAAAACTCCTAGAGGAGAACATAGGCAAAACACTCTCTGACATACATCACAGCAGGATCCTCTATGACCCACCTCCCAGAATATTGGAAATAAAAGCAAAAATAAACAAATGGGACCTAATTAACCTTAAAAGCTTCTGCACATCAAAGGAAACTATTAGCAAGGTGAAAATACAGCCTTCAGAATGGGAGAAAATAATAGCAAATGAAACAACTGACAAACAACTAATCTCAAAAATATACAAGCAACTCCTACAGCTCAATTCCAGAAAAATAAATGACCCAATCAAAAAATGGGCCAAAGAACTAAATAGACATTTCTCCAAAGAAGACATACAGATGGCTAACAAACACATGAAAAGATGCTCAACATCACTCATTATCAGAGAAATGCAAATCAAAACCACTATGAGGTACCATTTCACACCAGTCAGAATGGCTGCAATCCAAAAGTCTACAAATAATAAATGCTGGAGAGGGTGTGGAGAAAAGGGAACCCTCTTACACTGTTGGTGGGAATGCAAACTAGTACAGCCACTATGGAGAACAGTGTGGAGATTCCTTAAAAAACTGGAAACAGAACTGCCTTATGATTCAGCAATCCCACTGCTGGGCATACACACTGAGGAAACCAGAAGGGAAAGAGACATGTGTACCCCAATGTTCATCGCAGCACTGTTTATAATAGCCAGGACATGGAAGCAACCTAGATGTCCATCAGCAGATGAATGGATAAGAAAGCTGTGGTACATATACACAATGGAGTATTACTCAGCCATTAAAAAGAATACATTTGAATCAGTTCTAATGAGGTGGATGAAACTGGAGCCTATTATACAGAGTGAAGTAAGCCAGAAGGAAAAACACCAATACAGTATACTAACGCATATATATGGAATTTAGAAAGATGGTAACGATAACCCTGTATACGAGATAGCAAAAGAGACACTGACATATAGAACAGTCTTATGGACTCTGTGGGAGAGGGAGAGGGTGGTAAGATTTGGGAGAATGGCATTGAAACATGTAAAATACATGTATGAAACGAGATGCCAGTCCAGGTTCAATGCACGATACTGGATGCTTGGGGCTGGTGCACTGGGACGACCCAGAGGGATGGTATGGGGAGGGAGGAGGGAGGAGGGTTCAGGATGGGGAACACATGTATACCTGTGGTGGATTCATTTTGATATTTGGCAAAACTAATACAATTATGTAAAGTTTAAAAATAAAATAAAATTAATTAAAAAAAAAAAGGCAGGGAGGGTGGGAAGCCAATAAAAAATTCTCTATAAAAAAAAATTAAATTAAATTTTTAAAAAATTAAATTAAATTTAAAAAAAAAAACCCAATAGACCAGTATTATGGTTCATTTCTCTGTTCTTCTGTGAGATAATCCCTAACACTATTTTTCAAATTAGAAAATTGGTTATTTTGTTCAGAGTATAATATAAGGCATTCGAATTTAGAGGGAGACAAGAAGAGACAAACCATAGGAGATGAGAAGAAATTTTCCTTTGCTTTTCTGGTTGGTTTAAGAATTCAGTTGATTTGACATAGGTAACAAGAGAAAATCAAAGAAAAGTTGGCTAACAAATATACATGGGACAGATTCAGGAAAACTGAGTAACTGGTCAAAATGGCCAAAAACTTCACATGAAATACCATCTCCAGCTAAAGACAAAAGATGCTGGGGGTGGCGGCTTGGGTTGCAAAGGGGCAGAAGGTCATTGACATGGACATGAAAAAAGGGGAAGTTGGGTGAATAAACATTTGCAGGGCCACACAGAAATGATAGACACAAAGCTAAGTCTGAGAGTCTGATCTCCAGGGCCTGCCCACTGTTCCCCACCACATTCAGGCCCATATCTTTGCCAGAAGTCCTTGAGGTGAAAGGAGGTCTGGGTTCCCAGGAGCCTGCCAGGAGGCTGGTGTCTCTTGGGTCACTGGGGCTGGCAAGCACTGGGGTGAGGGGTCCTGGGTTTGTGGGAGCCTGCAGGGAGTCACATAAGCCTGCAGAATCAAGCCTGATGTGATGCTGGGGAAGGCAGATCTGGGATGTGTAGTGAAGTCAGGTGCTGTTTTACTCCCCTTTTCCCAAGAGGAATGGGTCTCTCTCTTTTCTGGACTGCCTAGTCCTGAGGGAAGGGTTTTGGGAGGCTGATCCCAAAGAGTTCATCAGGAGCCAAGTGTCACATGAGCCCCACCTGGAACTGCTGGAGTTGACAGGTGCAGAGGGGCGACAGGAGCCTGGGCTCCTAGGAGCCCACAGGAAGCTCTGGGTGGAAGCTCTCTGAGGCTGCATTCAGTGAAGTCACTCAGTCATGTCTGATTCTTTGCGACCCCGTGGACTGTAGACTACCAGGCTTCTCTGTTCATGGGATTCTCCAGGCAAGAATACTGGAGTGGGTTACCATTTCCTTCTCCAGGGGATCTTCCTGACCCAGGGATCAAACCCAGGTCTCCCACATTGGAGGCAATCACTTTAAGGCTGCATTATCTGCCTGGAATTGGTGGAGTACAAGGAGCTGGGATGAGGCAGGGAGTAGGTGTGCCTGGAATCCTTGGCTCTGGGGAAAGTATTTTCATGTGCAGATAATTTTCAAATTGATATTTCTACTGGGAGGTGAGTGGATGTGACTTCTAGAAACACTTTCACTTCTTTCTAATCTTTATGCTTTTTATGTACTTTTCTTGCCTCATTGGCATTGATAGACCCTCTAGTAAAATGTTAAATTGGATTGGTGAGAGCAGACATCCTTTCCTTGTTCCTGGCCTTTGGTGGAAGGGGTTCACTTTTTCACCATTAAATATCTTGTTAGCTGTACTATTTCTGCAAATGACAAGTATCGGTTTATGTCCTTCAATTCCTAATTTGTTGGAATTTGTTATCTTGGTGAATATTATGTTTTTCACATATTTTGTCTATACTTATTGAGATGATCATATCCTTTCTCTTCTCTTATTCTGTTAATATGATGAATTGCATTGATTAATTTTCTAATGCTCTTCTCAATACTTCTAACCAGATTTCTCATTTAAGGAGGTAAATCTGGACTTTTTTTCATCCTGATTTCTACTCTTTTTGTTTCTTACTATTTCCCTATCTGTTCTTCCAATTACTGGAAGATTCTCTAGGGGAAAAACTCAATTTCTCTTACTCTCGTCCCCTTTGGGTCATGGCCATCATTTGTGGACTTTGATCTCTTGTGAAGAAGGTTGACAATAGGAGAGGTGAGGTACAGCTTACTTTACAGGTTTATTCTGTGTTAAATCAAGTCAAGTTTTTCTCCCTAATATGTCCATGAGATTGAGATTCTGACATTTGCATTTATAGGTAAATTACTCGGAATTCTTTACCTGCTGAGCCAATCGGGACAAATACTCCAAAGGATATGCCTACCAATTATATCTTTTGTAACTTCTGCCAAGTTTTATCGTTTCATCTTCATTGCATCCCTAGCTGCAAATCTAATGCTATTTTATCCTCTTTTCCCAGGTAAGTTGGGTGTTCTCTAAACTTTACAATGTTCTTTGCACTTTTGCTGCTAAGTTGCTTCAGTCGTGTCCGACTCTGTGCGACCCCATAGACGGCAGCCCACCAGGCTCCCCTGTCCCTGGGATTCTCGAGGCAAAGAACACTGGAGTGGCTTGCCATTTCCTTCTCTTTGCACTTTTATATAGTCAATAAATGTTTATTGAGCTCCATTATGAACCAGGCACTGTGTGAAGTGCTTGAGGTATGGTATACCATGAACAAAACATGCACGCACACACACACACACACACACACACACACAAATCCCCATGCCAGTGAACTCCTATTCTATCAGGAAGACACAAATACTATAATAAAAAGTAACAGGGTAAGGAGTACAAGGGGCTTTCCTGTTAGAGGTGGTGAAGAATTCACCTGCAATGCAGGAGACCCCAGTTCAATTCCTGGGTTGGGAAGATCTGCTAGAAAAGGGATAGGCTACCCACTCCAGTATTCTTGGGCTTCCTTGTCGCTCAGCTTGTAAATAATCTGCCTGCAATGTGGGAGACTGGGTTCAATCCCTGGGTTGGGAAGATCCCCTGGAGAAGGGAACTGCTACCCACTCCAGTATTCTGACCTGGAGAATTCCATGGACTGTATAGTTATTGGGGTCGCAAAGAGTCGGACACGACTGAGCGACTTTCACTCGTTCACTCAAGGAGTACAAGTGTATAGGCAAGCCTCCTTGAGAGGATGACTTTTCAGCAAACTATTGAGGGAGATGAAGGAGCCATTGGCTATGTGAGGAAAGCATTCCAGATGGTGGGAACAAGCAGAATGAAAGAAGGAATCTCCTGATAGGTTTGAGGAACAGCAAGGAAGCTTCTTCAGCTAAAGCAAGGTGAGAATGAGGAAGAGTAATGGGCTGGGAGTCACAGTATTATAAGTCAGTTAAAGATTTTGGATTTTGTTCTGAGTGCAATGAGGAGGAACTAGATGAGAAAAATTGTAGGAGAGGAATGTCATGATCTGAATTTCATTGTAGAATAATCATTTTGACTATTACATTGGGAACAGATTGTTAGAAGAAAAGTTAGACATAGGAACAGCTACTAGGACAAAGTTGTAGAAATCCACACCAGATAGGACAGTGGCTTGGCCCTGGTGATAACAGTGGAGGTGGGACAGGGTATCGGAATCTGTCTATTCTGAAAGTTGAGTCAACAGTATTTCCTATCAGGTTGGCTAAGGGAGGAAAAGCGAGATTATGAAGCAAAAACATCTATGCTTCCCATAGCCTATACTCTGAAATATTGCTGGTTACAGAGTATCTAATCAGGGCCCGTATATTTTTACACATATTTGACAGAAATTCACATAAAACAAAAAACTTCTGGAAACCCTACATCGTATTTTTGGTACTAAAATCAGTATTTGAACTATGCTATATTTTGTCTACTAGAAGATTTTTTTTTTTTACTAGAAGATTTTTTACCCTTAAAAAATGTAGCATAGTAAAATCTAGGAAAGGTAAGGAATTTGCCTTTCTTTTGTCAAGAGAAGAAGGACAGATATAAAGAGGCTGTGGGGAAAGGGAAAATCTGTACGATGCTTGGAAAGAGTACTACAGAAATTAAATGCTACAGAAATTGATTTCTTTATAACAGTTAGTGTCCATGGACCCCTGGGAAGTGAGGTACACAGATTCTCTGCTTGAAGATCAGTGGACTGATGGCTTTTGTACCTGAGATAAGACTGTTAGTGATGACTCCAGGAGGCAACAATTGAATGTACAATACATACTTCAAGACTGACCTTGGGTAAAAGTTCACCATATAAAATATATATGCATTTATTCATATATTAGTTTCTGTAGTACATTTTGTTCCAAGGCAATTCTCGATCTAATAAAATCATTTAGGGAAAGCAACTACCACTAGCTCGCACTCAGCAAGTGATCACATATCTCAATACTGCATTTTCCAAGAAACCAAAAGAAGAAAATGATCTTAGAAAAGACTGTTGTTTGGGGAAGCAGTGAAATGCAAACAAATTTCCAAATATTGACTAGCAGTTGGCGCTTTATAAATCGTTATGGCTAGCAGCATCCTAAGAGGCATTAGTAATACTAGTTGGCAATGCATTATAGCTCAGCAGTTCTGCACATAACTGAGAATTGGGCAGCATCCATAGAGGGTATTTATTACATAGCCAGGCATTTGGATGTCTTTCTGGAAGCAAAATATGATGATGAGGAAAATTATGTAATGAATGGTACTAAAATACATATAATGGAAAGCTATTTATTGGGAAAAGCAAACACATTTGGGCATTGAAGTCATTTCTAAAAATCTGTCTACCAATTGAAAGTAGCTCCTGCTCGGATGTGAAGAAAAACAAAATGCTATTTCCAAAAGTCCTAAAAGTACAAGAGTCTAGGAGGGAGGAGGGTTCAGGATGGGGAACACATGTATACCTGTGGTGGATTCATTTTGATGTTTGGCAAAACTAATACAATTATGTAAAGTTTAAAAATAAAATAAAAATTAAAAAAAAAATAAAAAAAAAAAAAAAAAAAAAAAAAAAAAGTACAAGAGTCTAGTTGATATTCTATCATGTTTTTCTTCAAATCCCTCATTTTGGAATTTCCCTGGTGGCTCAGACGGTAAAGACTCTGCCTGCAGTGCGGGAGACCTGGCTTCAGTCCCTGGGTTGGGAAGATCCACTGGCCTGGAGAATTCCATGGACTGCATATTCAGACATGACTGAGTGACTTTCACACATATATACTATGCAAGATTTATGCATATGTGTGTATATATGTGTGTATACATACATATGTAAAGAAAAAAAGGCTGACCTCAGGGTGGTAAGTGGAAAAATAGATGAAAGGGATGAGAAAATTTGTTATATTCACTGTGTTTGTCCAACTACTAGTGAGAAGAAGAGAGCTGGACTCACATGTTCTGTATGTTCCCTGCTCAAAAGGATGGATAGGATTTGGAAGTAAATGTTTTTATTTTTCGGAAGACACAAGGAACTGGACATTCAGTCAGACATTCTGTACTTCATTGGAAGCTGTCCTTGCTCAGTTTGAAACTAAGGATGAGCTGGTAAGAAATATTTTTGGATCATGTTCTTTGTTAAATATTTAGCCCCTGAGAAGGCTATAGGCTGCATAGGGTGACAGCTGAAAGAAGAGGAAGGATCCCATTCCAGGCAGACTTGGGGACTTGGAGTGCATATTGGTGCCTGATATTTCTTGGGTATGTTCTCTGCCTGGAACCCTGTGAGACAATTTGGACACATTCTCTCTTGTATCCTCATAGTTAACCTTTAGTTAAAAGTATTGTTCCCATTGTACAAAGAAATATGGTAATCATGTAATTTATCATCCAAATCAGGACATTTTGGGGAGTGAAAATGACGATATTAATAATATGTTGGTGCCACAGTTATAACCTGGGACTTTCTCAGTAAAACTGAGATGTGTGGTCACTTTAATGTAATTTAGGATCAGAGATGTTTGAGTGACTTAAGCTGAGAACTGGGGACTAGTCTCCCACCAGATTCTAAACTTATCAATTATTTAGGCTGCCATTTAAAGAGAGATGTCTAAGGGGAAGAGGACTCAACGGTAAAACGAAGGAGACATGTGTTTTCGCTTTCTGTGTTTTATAATAGAACTTCCTGATAAGATACAAAGGCCATTCTGACCATTGGATTGGCCTTAGTAGAGAATCATCACATCATGTTTGGAAATGGACAGACAACTCTAAATATAATGCCTCGTAAGTTTATAGACTTTCTTCTACTGTATTCACGTGTGGTTTTGGGTATGAATTGTGTTTATGAGAAAATAAATTTAATATCATGGAAAAGTTATGAATTAAGAAATAGAAATCCTTTGTATGCTCTTCCATTTATTAGTTGCACCTTTGGAAAAACTTTAATATGATTTCAGCTGAAACCTTTTTCATGACGATAACATTGGATGTAGTTCTTCCACTCTCACCCACTGACTTAAACTGTGCTAATTCCCTACTTAAAAGGCAGAGAGAACAGCTGAGGCACACGAGGGTCCTGCAGTCTTAGAAAGCCACTAAGAATTGATATCCACAGACCCTCAGTCCACTCTTTCATTTGCTACATTCATTCTTAAAAGGAAGGTTGTCAGGGAACCAGTGGGAATCCTCCGTAAATTGTCTCTGGGAGGAACTTAGTAACATTCCTTGGATTGTGAGTGCTTCAGTGGGGATGTTTTGAATGTAATCATTACATTGGAGCAGATAGAATATAAGGGTGCAGTCACTTCCCTCAATCAAAACTAAGCCCTTTTAATAATTTACTAGTAAGTAAACACGTTATTTTCACACATGTATGAAACAGGTCAGTAGAGCACTGAAAATATTCTTCACTCAAGGCCACTGGCAATGAAAATAATCAATAATAGATCAATAAATTATCAATAATAATAGTAGAAAATGTTTTTTAGTCTTCAACCAAGTTGAGGACTAAACTAGACCATTTCCTAGATTACTCGGAGAAACTGCTCCAGAGAAACAGGGTTTCTAGCTCAGTTTTACATCTTGTCAGAACAGAGAACATTAAACAAGTCAGGGTTGCCTTTCTTTGAGGTTTCCCCTAGGAAAAAAAAAAAAAAGAATAGACCAGCACATACACAGTGGATCAGTATGGCCCTAGCACCTGGGAAGGGAGTCTTATCACCAAAGGAGACCAGCACTGATGTCTCAAGAAGGGGGACATTTAATCTTTATTTCTAACATGGACATTTTTACTTCTGGTCAATGTATCTTTTTCTTTAATAATTAAAGCAGAAGTATAAAATATGCTTGATAGGCCACAAATAGGTTGTTTTAAATAGCATAAAATTTAATTCATGTATAAACCAGAATGACTTCCCTATATCTCCATATGTGAAATTTTCATTTATCACCACCCATGGCAACAGTTTACTTGGCTACCACAGCAAGCACTAGTTAAATACCTAGTCAACAACATAACTAGATTTGGGATGGATAGTGATAATCTTCTGATACTCCAGCAGAGACTTTGAGAATATAAAAGGAACTAAATACAGAAATGATATATATTTACTCAGAAGACTTATGAACAACAGATTTTCACTTTTCTCTTGTTCACATTAGCAGTAACTGCAGTGGGGGTGCTGAAGCATACATAGGAGGAATGAATGTAGATGTCCAACCTATGCTTTTTTAATATTTTTGTGCTTGGTTTTAGGTTTGCCATCACAGGAGATGCAACATGTGGCTACCTGAATGACCTTGGAGTTAGCAGTGCCAGGAGTTATACAGATAGAAAATGGATTTGCAGCAAACAAATAATGTTTCCATGTCCTTAAATTCTTCAAGTCCTTTTTAGGGAATTTCATACACCATCTCAAAGAGATGCATTATAAATTATGCACAGTTGCTGCTTTATTGCTTGCTCTTCCAAAAATATCACCAATATTCGTTTATAGCATTGTTAACAGTAAGGAGACAAGCTATACTTGAACGATACAGGGATTTGGAAGAGCATGATTCTAAATTAAATAAGCCTTATATAATATGAGTTGATATTTATGTTTTGAACCCAGTCAATGTGAATAAATGCCTCTTCCTATATACAAACAGTACTTTCTTTGCACACATGGGACCATAAAAATAAGTATGATAACTGAAGCCATGCAAAATGAGTTTAATCACTGATGTTATTAATTGGTTAACACAGTTGAAATTCTCTTACCATCAGTTACAAATGTATAGGGAAAATTGTTTTGGACTTCCCTGGTGGCACGGTGGATAAGCATCTGCCTGCAAATTCAAGGAACATGGGTTCGATCGCTGGTCCAGGAAGATTTCACATGCCACGGAACAGCTAAGCCCATGTGCCACAATCCTGAGCCTGGATTACAGAGTCCATGAGCAGCAATTATTGTAGCCCAAGTACCCAAGAATCTGTCCTCCGCAGCATGAGAAGCCACTACAATGAGAAGCCCGTGCACTGCAGTGAAGAGTAGCCACCACTCTCTGCAACTAGAGAAACTGCAAGACAAAGAAGACCCAGTGCAACCAAAGATTAACTCATTCATTAAATTTTTTGTTTTAAAAAGACACATATATAGGGAAATTTTTAAAACTCCCAAGACTAGAGACTTACCTGATTGTCCAGTGGCTAAGACTCTGCTCCCAATGCAGGAGGCTTGGGTTCAATCCCTGATCAGGGAACTAGATCCTGCATGCTTAAACTATAACATTCCCCAGGCTTGTTTGAGCCAAAAGTTCCCACTTGCAGCAACTAAAAATTCCACATGCTCTCTAACAAAGTTAATCGGCTGTACAGCATGTGAAATCTTTGGTTGATGCATGTGAGATTTTACTCCAATTAAAAGAACAAAATCTTACCACAAAAAGCAGGGGAAAAAAAAAAGGCATCACAGAAGCTGGCAAGGAAAAAAAAAAAAAAACAGGATTCCACATACCACAACCCATATAGAAGATTCCTCATGCTGCCAGTAAGATCCAAGCAGCACCCCCCCCAAAAAAGTTTACTAACCATAATATTTATTGTAGAGTCTATATTTTAAAACATTAGAAACACTGAAAAAATGCTTTGTATACTTTAATTCTCGGTGTTTATAAGTTACAGTGTGCTAAATAAATGTTATCCCTATAAACCAATATTTTGGTTTTGGTATTTTATATATCAATCTTTTGTTTACCCTTTATTGGATTTTAAATTCCTGCTTCCACTCTAATTAAATCACAAATAGTTACTTCTACCCATTAGCCATGTGATACCCAATCTCAGAATATATGATTGAGTTTGATAAACAAAATGTTTTAAATTTTTACAGCATTAACTACACTGTATTCATGAGTATACAAAAGTAGAAAATAGTAACTTATATCCTCTCTATGTACCTCCATTTCTCTTTGACTCCTTATCCCCTCGTTTTAACTTGTTTTCAATATCTGTGACACTATTTCTGTTTTATAAGTTCATTTGTAGCCTTTTTTTGTTTTTTAGATGCTACATGCAAGTGATATCATGTGATATTTGTCTTCCTTGTTAGTTTCTTAGTGTAATTTTATGCAATCTTGTATATATTAATTTTCCATATATGTATAAATATTATATGTTTAGGGGCTTCCCTGATGGCTCAGTGGTAAAGAGCTGCCTGCAATGCAGGAGACCTGAGTTGCATCCCTGGGTTGGGACAATCCCCTGAGGAAGGAAATGGCTACCCCTTCCGGTATTCTTGCCTGTGAAATCCCATGGACAGAAGAGACTGGCAGGCTATAGTCCATGGGGTCTCAAAGAGTCAGACACAACATAGTGGCTAAACAACAACATAATCAAATGAACCAATTCTTCAAAGTAAATCTTCCACACATTCTGTTAGTTCTGTTTTCCTGTAGAACCCTGACTGTCATAAGAAATTAATTCCTTAGAAAGCAAACTTTGACTGAAGGGGACAGGGGACAGGAAGAATGCAAGATGCATTCTGTCTATTTCCTTTGCTTCCTTGGCTGGACAATTTGGAAGCACAAGTGCTTGACAGGTTCACAGGAGGCATCAGAAAGAATGAACAGTCTGCTCAGCTTTTTCTAAAGATGTAACATTAAACACCTTAACCTTTTAAAATGTATTTATTTATATACTTATTCATTTATTTGTAAGATTTATTCATATTAAAGATTTAAATTTATAGAATTTATAACTACAAAAAACATAATATAAATCAATAGAAGTACTGCTAAGCAAAATTGATATGTCCATAAAGTGAAATAGTATACAATAATAAAGTAAAATTATAATGGTGTGTGGAAGGAGCTATAAGATGTTGAGGAACTTGCTTGGTCATATGATAGTTCTATTTAAAATTTTTTTTTAATTTAATTTTATTTTTAAACCTTACATAATTGTATTAGTTTTGCCAAATATCAAAATGAATCCGCCACAGGTATACATGTGTTCCCCATCCTGAACCCTCCTCCCTCCTCCCTCCCCATACCATCCCTCTGGGTCGTCCCAGTGCACTAGCCCCAAGCATCCAGTATCGTGCATCGACCTGGACTGGCAACTCGTTTCTTACATGATATTTTACATGTTTCAATGTCATTCTCCCAAATCTTCCCACCCTCTCCCTCTCCCACAGAGTCCATAAGACTGTTCTATACATCAGTGTCTCTTTTGCTGTCTCCTACACCGGGTTATTGTTACCATCTTTCTAAATTCCATATATATGCGTTAGTATACTGTATTGGTGTTTTTCCTTCTGGCTTACTTCACTCTGTATAATAGGCTCCAGTTTCATCCACCTCATTAGAACTGATTCAAATGTATTCTTTTTAATGGCTGAGTAATACTCCATTGTGTATATGTACCACTGCTTTCTTATCCATTCATCTGCTGATGGGCATCTAGGTTGCTTCCATGTCCTGGCTATTATAAACAGTGCTGCGATGAACATTGGGGTACACGTGTCTCTTTCCCTTCTGGTTTCCTCAATGTGTATGCCCAGCAGTGGGATTGCTGGATCATAAGGCAGTTCTATTTCCAGTTTTTTAAGGAATCTCCACACTGTTCTCCATAGTGGCTGTACTAGTTTGCATTCCCACCAACAGTGTAAGAGGGTTCCCGTTTCTCCACACCCTCTCCAGCATTTATTATTTGTAGACTTTTGGATTGCAGCCATTCTGACTGGTGTGAAATGGTACCTCATAGTGGTTTTGATTTGCATTTTTTCAGGAAATTCCATAATGTTTTCCATAGTGGCTTACCAATTTAAATTTTTACCAGCAGTGCACAAGGGTTCCCTTTTATACACATTCTTGCCAAAACTTGTCTTTTTTATAATGTCCAATCTAACATTGTAGCTTTGATTTTTGTCTCTGATGATTAGTGATGTAAAACATCTTTTCATGTTCCTGCTAACTGTCTCGATGCATGATACTGGATGCTTGGGGCTGGTGCACTGGGACGACCCAGAAGGAGGGTATGGGGAGGGAGGAGGGAGGAGGGTTCAGGATGGGGAACACAGGTATACCTGTGGCAGATTCATTTCGATATTTGGCAAAACTAATACAATATTGTAAAGTTTAAAAATAAAATAAAATTTTAAAAAAATGTATATTCATTTCCTCTCATGTTTTAATTAAATTATATGGTTTTTGTTGTTCTTGCTGTCGGATTTTGGGACTGTGGGCTGGGACTCCAGTTCTGTTGTTCGTCAAGGCTTCTCTGGACCAGTACTTAACCCACACATACACTCAATCAACATGTGTAGGGATGACACAGCTGGGCTTATGGGAAGCAAGTGGGACTGAGAATTTGTGAGCTCTTCCCAGGAGGATAGAAGTTAAGACTCTGAGTTTTGTCACCACTGCCAATGTGGCTTTAGCAGGGTAGAGGGCCTGCTAAGCTGAGACCCATCGTCCTGCCCAGAGTTCTACCAGGGCTTGGTATCATCATCCACATTTGGTGGGAGAGCAGGTCTCTGTGTTCAGAGGGAGCTATGGTAAAGAATCAGCCTGCAATGCAGGAGACTGGGGTTCAATCTTGTGTTGAAAGATCCCCCGGAGAAGAGAATGGAACCCACTCCAGAATTCTCACCTGGAGAATTCCATGGACAGAGGAGATTGGCAGGCTGCAGTCCATGGGGTCACAAAGAGTTGCACATGACTGAGAGACTAACACTTTTTTTTGCTGCTGAAATGTGGAAAGTTTTCTTAACAAAAAAAGGCTAACAGAGTTTTGCCAAGAGAATGCGCTGGTCACAGCAAACACCCTCTTTCAACACAAGAGATGACTCTACACATGGACATCACAGTATGGTTAACACTGAAATCAGATTGATTATATTCTTTGCAGCCAAAGATGGAGAAGCTCTATACAGTCAGCAGAAACAAGACCGGGAGCTGATTGTGGCTCAGATCATGAACTCCTTATTGCCAAATTCAGACTTAAATTGAAAAAAGTAGGGAAAACCACTAGACCATTCAGATATGACCTAAATCAAATCCCTTATGATTATAGAATGGAAGTGACAAATAGATTCAAGGGATTAAATCTGATAGACAGAGTGCCTGAAAAACTATGGGCAGAGGTTCATGACATTGTACAGGAGGGAGTGATCAAGACCATCCCCAAGAAAAAGAAATACAAAAGGGCAAAGTGTTTGTCTGAGGAGGCCTTAAAATAGCTGAGAAAAGAAGAGAAAGAAAGTGCAAAGGAAAAAAGGAAAGCTATATGCATTTGAATGCAGCGTTCCAAACAACAGCAAGGAGAGATAAGAAGCCTTCCTCAGTGATCAATGCAAAGAAATAAAGGAAAACAATAGAATAGGAAAGTCTAGAGATCTCTTCAAGAAAATTAGAGATACCAGGGAACATTTCATGCAAGGATGGGCACAATAAAGGACAGAAATGGTATGGACTTAACAGAAGCAGATGATATTAAGAAGAGGTGGCAACAATACACAGAAGAACTATACAAAAGAGATCTTCAGGCTTCCCTATCTATCCATCACCAAATCCTGGAGCTTGCTCAAACTCGTGTTCATAGAGTTGATTGTGCCATTCAACCATCTCATCCTCTGTCATCCCCTTCTCCTCCTGCCTTCAATCTTTCTCAGTATCAGGGTCTTTTCCAGTGAGTCAGTTCTTTGCATCAGGTTGCCAAAGTATTGGAGCTTCAGCTTCAGCATCAGTCTGGGGATTAAGGGGTTGGAAAAGCTGGGAGAGGGTGACAGGTGTTCCTAGTGAGCTGGTTCAGGATCTTGCCCCACTTTTTTCTCAGTCTGCCCTGCCCCCTAGGAATGGCATCTTAATTGGAAACTAGAGATTCCTCTGGGACTGGCCTGAATCCCCCTCCTTTCCAAGAACACAAACACCCAATGTTCTTGGGGAGACTTGTCTTTAAGCTTAATTAGAATGTCCTCAAGCTTTCTCTGGCAGAATAAGTATGTTTTAAAAAGAAGTTCCCTTCTTGAGGTCATACAGGTTAAGTGTGTCACCATTTTCATGACTTAGTGCTCTTATTAACTGACATTTCAGAAAGAAAGACCTGCCTGAGATAAAGAGGCATTTATTGTGGGAACTGTTAGAGCTTCAGCCTGCAGATACAGACTCAGGAACTTCTCAAGTTGTGATCTGCCAGGCTAAAAATTGGGAAGTTTATTAAAGACAAAAGCGCAAGTAATCATGGTTAGTACTCATTTCGTTTGTCCAAAATTGTAATTGGAGCTGTTGAGAAGTGAGGGTGCTTGTTAAGGCAGAATTCATTGTATAACCACAAGGTGGAGGAGGCAGGACCCTGAGACCAAAAGATTGCAGTGGGGGAAGGGGTACTTTTAGGCTGTCAACTGCAATTGCTAAGAGCATTTGCCAGCGCCTGAGCAACAACAACAAGGACATTTTCCATCTGCCTGTGCTACGGAGAAGGCAATGACACCCCACTCCAGTACTCTTGCCTGGAAAATCTCATGGATGGAGGAGCCTGGTAAGCTGCAGTCCATGGGGTCGCTAAGTTGGGCACAACTGAGCGACTTCACTTTCACTTTTCACTTTCATGCATTGGAGAAGGAAATGGCAACCTGCTCCAGTGTTCTTGCCTGGAGAATCCCAGGGACAGAGGAGGTGGGCTGCTGTCTGTGGGGTGGCACAGAGCTGGACACGAGTGAAGTGACTTAGCAGCAGCACTGCTACTGCAGCTGCTGACTTCGACACCCCCTGAAGGAAACTGAGGGTGGACAGTGAGGTACTCTGTGTTCCACGGAAACTGGTGGAACAAGTCTTTAGAGAGTTAGATATTTTCAGGAACTGATTTCATGATCCCAACCTTTGCATCTCCAAATATCCTCAAAAGCACTAAATCCTTTCATGGTGACAGCTCCTCTGGACTAGTGGAAAATCTTTTATAAAGTAAGCACTTCATTGCATTGGACTCACCAAAATCTTATATATTCACCTCCCCTCACTGCTGCTTTGGAGCAGCTTCTTGGAGCTATCTGAAGTGCTGTCTCCCAGGCTGCAGTCCTCATTTTGCCCCTAATAAAACTTAACTCACAACTCTTCCATTGTGCATCTTTTTAGTCAACAAGGCCAAAGGAGCTGACAAAAGAAGATGTGTATCTGTTCTTGGGTGTGGTACAATGCAAAGAAAGTTCTGGTTCTTGAGTTCTGAAATCAGAGGCCTCAGTGGCCTCCCAACTCCATTTTTATTTGCTGAACTGTGATTACTCCATTATAATTTCAATTTGTCATTACTCTTAACTCTGTCAGGGTTTCCATGGTACTATAATCGATGATCTTTTAAAACATCCATCTCTTGACTAGACACCAGAGAAGACACCTGCCTTTCTGGGCCATCCCAGGTGCCTGCTTCACCCTCTTCATCAAAATTTGCAGAGCTTTTGTTTCTCAGCACCTACAGCAGAAGTGAACATTCTGCAGCTGTTTGGTGATTGGATAAGAAATTATTAGGCATGCAAAAAAAACCATGAAAACATGTGGTTGCCACTCTAACTAGGTATGTAACACAGCTGCTGCAATAAATAATCTCCTAAATTTCACTGATAGAACAGAATATATTTACTTATCTCTTATATAGCTGTGGAATATAGGAGTTCCTGGTTAGAATGCAGCTTTTTTCCACATGGAAATTCAAGGACATAAGTTTCTCCCTATGTCTAGGGCTTCCCAGGTGATGCCAATGGTAAAGAATCTGCCTGCCAATTCAGGAGACATAAGAGATGTGAGTTGGATCTTTGGTTTGGAAAGATGCCCTGGAGAAGGGCATGGCAACCCGCTCCATTCTTGTTCCTTGGAAAATCCCCATGGATAGCAGAGACAGGCAGGCTATAGTCCATGGGGTCGCAAAGAGTAGGACACAACTGAGCACCCATGCATGCACGCACATAAAGAAATGGAGTATTGATTGCTAGAGTGAAACTTGTGTAGCTGCCCCAAAAACTCAAGTATTTTTTGCTTTGTGGGGTTTTGTTGTTGTTGTCTGGTTGGCTGGTTGGTTTTTGTTTTGGGGTTGCTTTCTGTTGTTTAATTTTTTAAAAAAATCTGAGTTCATTTACTAATGGGGCGCTGCTGACCTTTCTGTTTTATATCCTTAAAACTTCTGTATACTGAAATCAGAAAGCTCAAGTTATTGGCAAATGCTTCAATCCACATTATTTCATTTGATACATTAATATCTGCCTTATCCAGGCATTGGATTTTTTTGAATTTATGGATGAGTAAGGAGCAAGAAAAGTAATGCTCAAAATTCTCCAAGCCAGGCTTCAGCAATATGTGAACTGTGAACTTCCTGATGTTCAAGCTGGTTTTAGAAAAAGCAGAGGAACCAGAGATCAAATTGCCAACATCCACTGGATCATGGAAAAAGCAAGAGAGTTCTAGAAAAACATCTATTTCTGCTTTATTGACTATGCCAAAGCCTTTGTGTGGATCACAATAAACTGTGGAAAATTCTGAAAGAGGTGGGAATACCAGACCACCTAATTTGCCTCTTGAGAAATTTGTATGCAGGTCAGGAAGCAACAGTTAGAACTGGACATGGAACAACAGACTGGTTCCAAATAGGAAAAGGAGTACGTCAAGGCTATATATTGTCACCCTGTTTATTTAACTTATATGCAGAGTACATCATGAGAAACGCTGGACTGGAAGAAACACAAGCTGGAATCAAGATTGCCGGGAGAAATATCAGAAACCTCAGATATGCAGATGACACCACCCTTATGTCAGAAAGTGAAGAGGAATTAAAAAGCCTCTTGATGAAAGTGAAAGTGGAGAGTGAAAAAGTTGGCTTAAAGCTCAACATTCAGAAAACGAAGATCATGGCATCTGGTCCCATCAATTCATGGGAAATAGATGGGGAAACAGTTTAAACAGTGTCAGGCTTTATTTTTGGGGGCTCCAAAATCACTGCAGATGGTGAATGCAGTCATGAAATTAAAAGACATTTACTCCTTGGAAGGAAAGTTATGACCAACCTAGATAGCATATTCAAAAGCAGAGACATTACTTTGCCAACCAAGGTCCGGCTAGTCAAGGCTATGGTTTTTCCTGTGGTCATGTATGGATGTGAGAGTTGGACTGTGAAAAAGGCTGAGCGCCGAAGAATTGATGCTTTTGAACTGTGATGTTGGAGAAGACTCTTGAGAGTCCCTTGGACTGCAAGGAGATCCAACCAGTCCATTCTGAAGGAGATCAGCCCTGGGATTTCTTTGGAAGGTATGCTGCTGAAGCTGAAACTCCAGTACTTTGGCCACCTCATGTGAAGAGTTGACTCACTGGAAAAGACTTTGATGCTGGGAGGGACTGGTGGCAGGAGGAGAAGGGGACGACAGAGGATGAGATGGCTGGATGGCATCACTGACTTGATGGACGTGAGTCTGGGTGAACTCCGGGAGTTGGTGATGGACAGGGAGGCCTGCGATTCATGGGGTCACACAGAGTCGGACATGACTGAGAGACTGAACTGAACTGAACTGAAGGAGCAAGACTGACCATTTGTTTCCCACCTCAAAACCCAGGCTCCTTTTGCAACCTACCACACCACATTTTGCTCCTGTAATACCTACAAAACCAAGTTCTGCAGAGAGAAAAAAAGCTAAAATAAAAAATTTTGCTCAAGGCTGGCCATTGTATCACAAACAGCAGCTCTGCTCCTGGGTGGGTAGTTTGTCTAAGTTAGAGTGGATGAAAACAGTATTTACTGTGTTGCTTATTGTGCCAGGGTACCTCTGAACAAGATTGATGTATATATATATGGTGACCTAGATCGCCTTGATATTTCCCTAACTTTGTGTACACTTTGTGCTTAGTCATTCAGTCATGTCTGACTCTTTTGTGATGCTATGGACTGCAGCCCGCCAGGCTCTTCTGTCCGTGAGGATTCTCCAGGCAAGAACACTGGAGTGGGTTGCCATGGCCTCCTTCAGGGATCTTCCCAACCCAGGGATATAACCCAGGTATCCTGCATTGAAAGAGGATTCTTTACTGTCTGAGCCACCAAGGAAGCCCATGGATAATGGAGTGGGTAGCCTATCCCTTCTCCAGGAGATCTTTCTGACCCAGAAATCGAACTAGGGTCTCATGCATTGCATGCAAAGTCTTCACCAGTTCAGCTACCAAGGAAGCCCCTTGTTTAAGCTCTAAACAGGTGTTAGCCTAAGTCAAGAGATACCTTCTCCAGGAGATCTTCCCCACTCACAGATTGAACCCACAATTCCTGCAGTGGCAGGTGGCACTTTATAAAGTGCCACCTGGGCAGCCCAACTCTATAGATGGATATCACCATCAGATTATTTGCAGCTGAAGATGGAGAAGCTCTATGGTGGTGGTAGTTTAGTTGCTAAGTGGGTCTTAGTTGCAGCATGCAGGGTCTTTTTTTGTGGCATGGCTATTCTCTAGTTGCAGCCTGAGGGTTTAGTTGCCCCCACAGCATGTGGGATTTTAGTTCCCTGAGCAGGGACTGAACCTGCTTTCCTTCCACTGGTAGCTGAATTCTTAACCACTAAACCACCAGGGAAGTCCCAATTATATTTACCCTTCAGCAAGAGTAGTTGGATGGATAAAAATTCTGTTTCAAAGGTTACTGTGGTCATAGCAAAGCAAAAGTAGAGATTTCAGCCTCTTTTTCTTTTTCTCTTGATGGTTTAGTGCTTTAATTTGTTCAGCATTGTCTCCAGTGGTTTCTAAGGTGCCCTTTTCAGACTTACACTTTAAGTTTAAAGGATTCTGACAGCAAATAATCTTTGACCCTTAACTCATGTCACACAGAACACACTAGAGCTCCATATATGTCACATCTTTAACTTCTAGTTCTAGTTTAAGGATGAGAGCAGTTCCTAGGTCACTGAGCTAAAAACAATGATAATGCTGACCAAGAGTCAACTGCTCTTTTAAGTTAATAGACTCCATTTTAGGTTTATGGGGGAAAAAAAAGGCAGTTTTAGGTTTGGGAAAATTTTAGCAGAAATGCAGAGTTCCCACAGGTAATTCTTCCTCACAGCTTTCCTTATTTTAAACACATTGTATTAGCTTGTTTTATTGGTTACAGCTGATGAACAAATTTTGGTACAATATTATGAACTGAAGTCCATAGACTACTGCTGCTGCTGCTAAGTCACTTCAGTCGAGTCCGACTCTGTGCGACCCCATAGATGGCAGCCCACCAGACTCCCCCGTCCCTGGGATTCTCCAGGCAAGAACACTGGAGTGGGTTGCCATTTCCTTCTCCAATGCATGAAAGTGAAAAGTGAAAATGAAGTTGCTCAGTCGTGCCCAACTCTTAGCAACCCCATGGACTGCAGCCTACCAGGCTCCCCGTCCATGGAATTTTCCAGGCAAGAGTACTGGAGTGGGGTGCCATTAGGGTTTAATCTTTATGTTCTATATTCTATGGCAAGATTGGGCTTTCTTGTTGGCCCAGACAGTAAAGAATCCACCTGCGAAGCAGGAGGCTGGGGTTCAATCCTGGGTCAGGAAGATCCTCTGGAGAAGGGAATGGCTATCCACTCCAATATTCTTGCCAGGAGAATTCCTTGACAGAGAAGCCTGGTGGGCTACTGTCCATGGGGTCACAAAAAGTCAGACACGACTGAGCAACTAACACTTTCACTTTCATAATGACATGAATTTGATAGAGATAGGGTAAGGGGACAAAGTAGGTAATTAAATGGTTAATCCCACTGCACATTGTAAGTAAAAAAGTATGAGAACAGGAAACCCCTGTAAATTAATGATTGCTTAAGAAAGCAGTTTTGCTTTACTACAAAACCAAGTAGGGTTGCTTAGCAACAAAACCTTGCAAAACAGAAGCATGAGACATCTCCTAAAACAATAGAACAATGATGGCATGAGACCCACATCCCACCTAGTGAGCTCAGTAAGTTAATGACCCCCTAGGACAACCTCTCTGCACATATAAAAAAACAATAAAATGGAAAGGTGAGATTCAAAGTGAAAGACCCTCATGGTCCTGAGACTTGAAATAATTTTTCCATAGTGCCATGACTGTCCTGGCTTAACCACATAGGGAGAAGAAAACTCCCCAGCCTGACGTGAAGGCAGAGCTGACTATGGAAGCTTGACATCTACTCAAGAATGAGGAAAAAAGTGGTATTTTTCCTTTGATTATTAATATAAAACTATAGCCCACTAAGTTCTCAGGCACAGCACCGTCTCATCCACCCACTTGTTAGCCTCACAAACTTCCTATTCTAATAAATCACTTCTTATCTATCACGTTGCCTCTCACTGGATTCTTTCTGTGCTGAGACATAAAGAACTAGAGCTCTTGAGAATCCCCCAAAACACCACCTAATAGTTTTAAATCCATCATTATAGAATCACAGAGTATAGTTTCATTGTCTTAAAAACCCCCTGGCCTCCCCCATTCATCCCTCCCAATCTTTCCACCTTGGCCCTTCAGACATGTCTTTTCAACATCTCCATAGTTTTGCCTTTATCTAAATGTCAAATTGTTGCAATTTTACAGTATGCAGCTTTATTAGATTGCCTTCTTTCACTTAATAACCTGCATAAAAGGTTCTTTTTATGTCTTTTCTTCACTTGAGAACTTTTCTTAAAGTCCCCTGAACATTATACCATTGTTTGGCGAGTCTACAGTGTGTTTAGCCATTTATATATTAACAGGCATCTTGGTTGCCTCCAAGTTTTGGCAATCAAAAATACAGCTGCTATAGACACACCTGTGTAAGTTTGCATAAACATCAGTTTTCAACTCGTTTCTGTAACTGCCAAGAAGTGAGACTGTTGGATCATCTGGCAAGTATATTAATTTCATAAGAAACTGACAAACTGTTTTCTAAAGAGTCATCTGCTTTTTATTGTCACCACTTGGTGAAACTTCTAAATCATTTCAAGGATCAAAATAATTCACCAGGAAAGAAATTTTTGTTCATCAAAGACTGATTTTCTGCTGTTACTGTCTTGTTTTAAGACTCTGTTTGTAAACTCTGTTCCAACTGGACCAATCTCACTATAGCTGATCCTCAGGGTTGAAATCTTATCACCTCACAAAAGTCCAAAAAACGGGTGATGTAGACAGGTGATGATATATTTGCTGCTGCTGTTGTTTAGTCACTAAGTCCTATCCAACTCTTTTGCAACCCCATGGACTGTGGCCCACCAGGCTCCTCTGTCCATGGGATTTCCCCAGCAAGAATACTGGACTGGACTACCATTTTCTTCACCAAAGAATCTTCCTGGACTGGGGATTGAACTTGTCTCTCTTGCATTGTCAGGCAGGTTCTTCATCACAGAGCCACCAGGGAAGCCTGATGATGTATTTAAGATCTTTCAAAAATAAAAATGGAGTAACTATGGTTCACACATACAAAATGGAGCCAGATGGCCTTAGGTGGAGGTAGTTTCAGATGCATTCTTGCATCTGAGAACTTGCAGATGCATCACTGAGAACTTAAACTTTCTGAATTATATCAAACTCAAGACCATCACCAGACATTTTCAAAACAGTATCTGCGAGCACTGCCAGGTACAAACATAGTTTCAAAGCACCTCCCTCCTACACCTGCAAATGTGTAACCATCCTGAACCCCAAAACAACTCCTGTTTAAACAAGCATTCTTATTTCTTCCCAACTCTAGTCCTAATTCCTGACAATTTATATAACCTTGTAGTTTTTGGCCTTTATAACCTTTCCTCATTTTGTAGCCTCAGAACGTAATAGCCTGGGGTTTTGATCTGTGTATGATCTCCTGAGAACAGTGGTGCGAACAAACCACAGATCAACACCTTTTAGAGTAGGTTTGTGTGTGGGTGGCTACACACAACAGGGTTTCTGTTCTCAGGGCTCTTGGTTACCACAGGTTGAACCTCAGAGAGACAGAGCCTTGTCCCCATCTCTGCTAGGCCAGGGAGACTCGCAGGCTGTGGAGATTTATGCAGACGTTCTCCTGCTCTGCTAGGAAGGGACCCAGCGTGGCAGACAGCCTGAGCAGAGGGCTGTCCTCTTAGATCCACTGTTAGTCCACCAGGTCCCCATCAGGCGTTTGGCAGGTTGGAAAGGAGCCAAAGACCCTTCAACCGCAGGCATCCTGTTTACAAGTGTTCTGACTTCCTTTTCTGCCTCAACATCCTGAGAAATGAAACACGGGAAGTGGGGCGTAACATCTAGGGCGGAGCGCAGAAGATGGAGGATGGGGAGGGAGGGTTATATAGTACCATCTGGGGTACCATCCGGTCCATGGGCTTATTTTCCAGACCCTGCATCCGGTGTTTTCCTTAGAACTTGGCAGATGGTTGGGACCTGGATGTGGGAGACGGCTGCAAATGGAGAGGGATGTGGTCGCCCCACAGAGAAGCTGAAGCTGCCGGGAGAGGGCAGTGGTAGCAGCCCTGAGATGCCGCATCCCCGTTTGGCCACCTCTGCTGCTGCTGCTGCTGCTGCTGCTGCTGCTAAATCGCTTCAGTTGTGTTAGACTCTGTGCGACCCCATAGACGGAAGCCCACCAGGCTCCTCCATCCCTGGGATTCTCCAGGCGAGAATACTGGAGTGGGTTACCATTTCCTTCTCCAATGCATGCACGCCTGCTAAGTCGCTTCAGTCGTGTCTGACTCTGTGTGAGCTATGGACAGCAGCCCACCAGGCTCCTCTGTCCACAGGAGTCTCCAGACAAGAAAATGGAGTGGGTTGCCATTTCCTTCTCCATTGGCCACCTCTGGTCCAGAGCAAATTCATAGTGAAAGAAGAACCGCTACCACCCAGAGGAGAAGAGAATGAAGAAACTGCCTTCTTGGTCTCAAACAGGTTGCAAACTCTCCAGGCCTGTTCCAATACGGGGTGAACATCTGGCCTGGTTGGGTGATTTGAAAAAATTTGACTTGATTTCTCCCCAGATGACGGTGCGCCTAAGCCGCCCTCTTCATAGGAGTTTGCAGAACTTTAGTGGGTGACGAGGAGATTCCTTAGGGTAAGCTCGGTGGTCTAGGGATTAAGGGCTTTGAAAGGCTGAGAGAGGGTGGAGGCGTTCTTAGTGACCTGGTCCAGGGTCTTTCCCCTTTTTATTTCTCTGTCTGCCTCACTCCCAGGATTGTGTCATTATTGAAAAGTTGAGATCCCTTTGGAACTGCCTGAACTCCGCTCATTTCCAGAAACACAAAGGTCCCAGGTTCTTGGGGAGACTTGTCTTTCAGCTTTGTCTGAAGAGCCTAAAACTCCCTCTGGCAGAATAAGAGTGTGTTTAAAAAAAAAAAAAAAAGGTTCCCTTCCTGGTGTCATGCAGGTTGAGTGTGTCACCTTTTTCATAATGTATTGCTTTTATTAACTGAAATTTCAGAAACAAAGACCTGATTGAGAAGAGGCGTTTTTTGGCTGGATTGTTAGAGCCCCAGCTTGGAGATACAGATGATACAGATGTAGCTCTGAGTTGTGACTGACAGACTTAAAAAAAAAGGAGGAAGTTTATTTATTTTTTTAAATGCGAGAAGCCATGGGTTCATTACAGAGCTTGTTTCTCAAGCATTAAAACTTCAGTTGATGAGAAGTGAAGTGTGTTAAGGATTGGTTGCACGAACACAGGAAAGGGAGGGAGGGAGATCTTGAGGGTGACTATAAGATTTCTCAGGGTACCTTGAGGTCACAGGAATTGGCAGATGTTGCTCTGTCCTTTTGTGTGGTACAATACCAAGATACAAAGAAGTTCTAGTTCTTAAATTCTGAAATCAGACCCTCGCCTTCCAACTCCATTTTTGTATGCTGAACACTTCATTATAATGATTATTATAATTACTCTATTACTCTAATTATAATGATCACTCTATTATAATTTCAATTTGTCATTGCTCTTAGCTCTGTCAGGTTTTCAGTGGTACTATAAACCGTAATCTTTTAAAATGTCCCTGTCTTGACTAGACACCAGAGAGGACACTAACCTTGCCTCAGCCATTCTGGAAAATCCATCCAGACCTCTCCCACACAAGACCCAGGTACCTGCTTCATCCTCTTCATCAGAATTTGCAGAGCTTTTGTTTCTCAGCACCTACCATAGTAGTAAACAATCTGCAGATATTTGGTGACTGGATAAGAAGTGATTAGTAATGCAAAAAATATGGAAAAAATGAGGCTGCCACTCTGACTAGATACATTACACAGCTGCTACAATAGATAACCTCCTGAATTTCATTGATAGCACAGTGTATGTTTACTTATCACTCATGTAGCTGTGAAATATAGGAGGTTCTAGTTAGAATGCAGCTTTCTTCCACGTGGAAATTCAGGGACATAAGTTTCTTTTATCTTGAGGCTGTGCTACCTCTCAGGTCTCCTTGTTGTTATTGTCTTTTCATGAACAGAGAAAGGTAAAGGTTTTTGTGAAGATATGTCTGAACTTAGGTGGCCTCAACCTGCAGGGACTTGAAACAGGACTTTGGTTTCTGGCCAGAAATTGAAGTCAGGCCAAGTGCTGAGTCCTGGCCATTAGGATTCATTTCCAGAAAATGAATTTCCACAGAGAAACCAAAACTAGTGAAACAAGTGAGACATTTATTAGGAGGGAAAAGAGTACATGGCATAGGCACACACTGGCAAGCCCAGAGCGTCGGGTCCTTGTGGTAGTCGAATCACTTTTATGCGATTTTCTTCTGGGTTTCCTTTGGCCAAACGTCTTGCTTTGGCTGGTTCTGAGTCCATATTTGGTGATTATCAGTGTCCTCCCAGGTGTGTGCCCACATTTCCTAGCCAAGATGGCTTCTAGTGAAGAGGCCTGTGGACAGGTTGACATTACTCCTTTTTTGATCCACAAAGAGTCTTGCTGCAGGTGTGTTCTTGGAAAGGTCCTCTGGACCCTGAGAATGAGAAAAGTACTATCTCATTTCTGGGCAGGGCTTAGCTCCTCCTCCTCTTTATCTTGGGATACCTGTCCACAGGGGACAAAATCCAGCTATACAGCCCCAAGTCCATTTAGCTCCTGCCTCATGTACATTTCCAACAGCACAAGAGATGACTCTAAACATGGCCACCTGATGTGAAGAGTCGAGTCATTGGAAAAGACCTTGATGCTAGGAAAGACTGAAGGCAGGAGGAGAAGGGGATGACAGAGGATGAGATGGTTGGATGACATCACTGACTCAGTAGACATGAGTTTGAGCAAGCTCCAGGAGATGGTGAAGGACAGGGAACCCTGGTGTGTTGCAGTCCATGGGGTCATAAAGAGTTGGACATGACTGAGTGACTGAACAACAAAAACATGTACATTTTTGGAAGATCTGCACCCAGTGACATAGTGACATGATGCCGTTCAGTTGCTAAGTCACGTCCAACTCTTTGTAACCTCGAGGACTGTAGCATACCAGGATCCTCTGTTCTCCATTATCTTCCAGAGTTGGAAGTTCACTTTCACTTTCATCAAGAGCCTCTTTCGCAATGAGAGGCGGAGTCTGAACTTGGAGGGTGCTAACTCCATCCAGTTCAGGTAGAGTCTGAACTGGAAGGAAATGTTAGCAGAATTTCCTTTCAATTCACATTTCCTGCTTTGCAACTACTGAGAAAAGGTACCACCAAATGCTTTTTTGAAACATGACAATGACAGAGGTGTCTTTAAAAATCTTAGAGACAGACTCTACCTATAGAGTGAACATGGAGCAGTGGAGATCTGGTAAGGTAAAATTGATAAACTTTGACATAACAAAATGGTAGTTGTGGAAGGGAGTTCTTATACTACTGACCACTGACAACAGAGGAGAAATTGTGCTTCGGAAGTATCAGTACTTCACAGTTAACTTTCATAGAAGGAGAGATATTTTGAGGGACTAGAGGTGGGTGAGAGGGAAGGTGTGTAATTGTTATATTAGTTATTCTGCTACTAGTATGTTACTTAAATATTACTGCACAGTGAATTATGTTATAGGAGGTTAAGAGAAAAATGGTCTTTGGGTTTTGTTTTTAATTAGTCTTTGTATTTTCTCCAGGTTGCTGGCCACTTGCATCCTGGAAACTCACATTATGATGTTAAGTAATAGATTACTGTATTTCAGAGGTGATGGCAAACAGACACTAATAATTTTGTAATACATATACTAATAAAAGTTGCCCATACCTACTGTATAGCACAGGGTACTCTGCTCAGTATTATGTAACAAACTTAATTGGAAAAGAATTTTAATAAGGTAAAATAAAATAAGATAAAATTTTAAGTAAATACAAAAGTATGTTTTCTTTCCATTGGGCACAAATTTCCCTGCAAAGTTTCCTTTTTGAATTAAGGGTAAATGTGATTTTCAGTAATATCATTAAGTGTTTCAGCTGACATCTATTGAGGCTCATTTATGTGTCCAAATAATTTTCTTTGTCTTTCCCTCTATTTCCCTCTTTATGTCCCTTTCTCTTTCTCATGGAGTCTAGTGTACTTCTGTTATTTATATATAGTTATTTATGTATATATAGTATATATAGTGTACTTCTGTTATTATATCTCTCTCTTATTTTCATTCTCTGATCCTTTGATCATAGTGGATCTTAAATGGCTAAGCTTTATATCATCCTTTTCAGAGTACATTACCAAAGTAGTTTATATAATATCTTACCAGATATTGTCAGTAGTGATATAAAAATATGAACATCTTTTAAATATAATCATTTTAGTTAAACAGTTTTGATTTAATGAGAGCATCAGAGTATTAATGTAACATAGTGATTGATTATTAAAAGTATTTGTTGAAATATAGTACCTATCTGGTTAATGTTATTATCAATATCACTGCATTAAAAAAAAAAATTGTAACCTCCTGTCATTCTCCCCTGATGTTAGCCAAGAATTAATTTCTTACTGTTCTCTAAAGAGACTTTTATTTAATAAAGCCATGAATAATTATTGACAAAATAAAAAGGTTAACTGCAAAAACTAGGACTATTGGTGAAACTGTTTGGTGTCATTAGAGGGGCTCCAAAGAGCTCCGGTACCACAGTTCTTTATCTTTGATCCCAGAAAGAATTCAGTGAGAGGCAAAGTGATCCATAAGTAAACGTGAAAGTCACAGTCGTGTCTGACTCTTTGCGAACCCGTGGACAGTAGTCTGCCAGGCTCCTCTGTCCATGGAATTCTCCAGACCAGAATACTGGAGTAGGTAGCCATTTCCTTCTCCAGGGTATCTTCCCAACCCAGGGATCAAACCCAGATTTTCCATACTGCAGGCAGATTCTTTACCATCTGAGTCACTAGGGAAGCCCTGGTGATAGATAAGAAGTGATTTATTAGAATAGAACACTTGTGAGGCTTTCAAGTAGGTGGGCAGTGTCCTCCTGCACTGCAGAACTTACTGGGCTACAGCTTTATAATCAAAGGAAAAGTAGGTGGGGGAGAAGACCTCTGTCTTTGCTGAGTACATGTCATGCTTCTATCATCAGCTAATCCAGGTTGATCAAGAGTTTCCTTTGCCTAGATGGTCAAGCTAAGTCCACAAATTTTTTTTTTTTTTTTTAATGTGTGCAGAGAGCATATCACAAGAATCGTTAACTTACTGAGCTCACTGCACAGGATTAGGGTCTCACTGTGCCACTGTTTTATTGTTTTGGGATGTGTCTCATGCTTCTATCACATGATTCTGTTCTAGACAAGTCTGCTTGGTTTTGTGGTTAAGCAAATCTGCTTTCTTGAATAATCATTAAATTACAGTGGTTTCCCATATATTGCTTTTTGCTTTTCTTTTGTAACTGAAAAACAGATGTGGAGGTTCAGGGCAGGACTAAATCCATCTATCAGCAATCCTTTAGCATTTTTATTTTATAGCAAGTTTAATGAGAAAAAGAACGTAGTTCATACATGTTTGTACTTTAGTCCAAGAAAAAGAATTCCTTTTACTGAACATCTAATTTCTGCTAAAATATGCATTTTCTTCTTTTTCTTTCCTTATCACCTCTCACTGCATTTTATTTTTTATCTGGGACAACAGGATATTGAAGTTATTGAGACACAGGGTTCATGTTTAATGAAAAAGAAAGTTCTTAAGGAACATTAATATTTTTCTAGTTAAGCCAAGTGCTTATGTAGCTGAAGCTATTTGACCAATGCAAATGTGAAATCTTTTTTTTTTTTTAATTTAAACTTTCTGAAAACTAACTAAGTTTTCTAGTATCTGAAATTAAAGTTAAAACCAGTAGACCTGTAATATGATTCACTTCTCTGTTTTTCTGTGACATAATTTCTAATACCACTTTTTCAAACTAGAAATTTGAAGGTTATTGTGTTCAGAGTGTAATATAAAAGCCATATGAATTTAGAGAGAGACAGGAAGAGGACACACCACAGGAGAGTGTACAGGAGGAAGACATTTTCCTCTGCTCTTCTGATTTAAGAATTAAGTTGACATGAGACAGATAACAATTAAAAATCAAACAACAGCTTACAGACTGAAACATACATGCAACTTAGTGTTGAGAGTTAACTTTTATTTATGGGAATTTTTAGGGCTTCAAGCCTGAAAGACAATGTCTCATGTAACCCCATAATAACTGCTATGAGGAGAGGGGGGAGGAGTCAGGTTATGTAGAAGTTTGGAACAAGGGACAGGTAATCTGAACATCCAAAGATTATTGTGATTTAAAGAAAACCAGATATCCCAAGCTAAGGAATGTAGTGATTTCTTTGTACTAGAAGATGCAAGAGTCTGGGCTCACTGAAATCATTCCCTTGATATGCACCTCAGCTGTCTGGGGCTGGTCTCCTGCACTTGTCCTTAGTGCTTACGGCAGGGAGTGACTGCACTTAATGACTGCCAGGTAGGAACCATCATTCTCCTTCCTAAGCACACTCCAGGCTCAGAATTTCACATTTGGAGGGTCAAAACTGCTGACGGCTGTGACATCCTTGTTTATTGATACGGCAAGAAATTCCACATCTCAAGTTGAATCATATGTATACATGAGACAGACCCAGGAAAACTGAGTAACTCACCAAAATGGCCAACAGCTTCACCTTAAATAGCATCTTCAGCTAAAGACAAAAGATGTTGGGGGTAGTGGTTTGGGACTTCAGAGAAAAGGAAATAGAAATGGAAAAGCAAAAGTTTGATGAATAAATGTTTGCACAGCTGTGCAGAGACAAAGATCTTTAGGGCCATGATGGACTCTGATTTCTAGGCCCTGCCCAGTCTCCCCCACCACACTCAGGCCCATATTCTTTGCAGGTATTTCTGGTGATAGCTCTCTTTTAAACAGCCCCTCTATCTAATTTTTTTTAGACAGATAGGGAGAAGATCAAAGATTCTTCCTGGATTTTGGGTGCTTTGCTGATTTCCAGGTTGAAATAATCTACATGCTGAAGAGACATTTTTGAGGTGGCAAATTTTATTTCCATACAAAAAAACAGAACAGAAGTAAGTAAGCAAGAAAGAGAAATGAAACATGGAACAATGGAGGGTGTTAGGAGAAAGATATAGAGAAATAAAGAAGAAGAAAAAGGGAGGACTTTTAGAATACCGTACTTAGTCACTCAGTCACGTCTGCCTCTTTGTGACCCCATGGACTGTAGCCCACCAGGCTCCTCTGTCCATGGGGATTCTCCAGGCAAGAATACCACGACCTCCTCCAGGGGATCTTCCCAACCCAGGGATCAAACCCAGGTCTCCTACATTGCAGGCAAATTCTTTACCAGCTGAGCTACCAGAGAAGCCCCTTTTAAAATATAAGTAAGGGGCAAATAGGAGATTCATTGGAGAGAGGTAAGGGGAGATTCACATCTTACTCTTCTAACAATGAAAAAAATTGTGGAAATGGAGAAAGCAATGGCACCCCACTCCAGTACTCTTGCCTGGAAAATCCCATGGATGGAGGAGCCTGGTGGGCTACAGTCCATGGGGATGCTAAGAGTCGGACACAACTGAACGACTTCACTTTCACTCTTTGCTGTCATGCATTGGAGAAGGAAATGGCAACCCACTCCAGTGTTCTTGCCTTGAGAATCCCAGGGACAGAGAAGCCTGGTTGGGCTGCTGTCTACGGGGTCGCACAGAGTCAGACACAACTGAAGCAACTTAGCGGCAGCACCAGCAAACTTTAAAAAGTATTCACAACCTAAAAGTTGAGAGTATTACCGAGCCCAAGTTCACTCTGCTCACCCCTGACAATAGGCTAATGAATCTGAGAGACAAGGTGTTAAGGCAAGGAATATGACTTTATTCAGAAAACTGGCTGACCAAGAAGATGGCTGACTAACATCTCGAAGTAACCATCATGTTGGGGTCTGGATTCCAGGTTATTTTATGGATCAGGTGGGGAGAGGTGAATCAAAGTAAAAAGAAAATAATTGATTTTTGTCGGTATCTCATAGAATAGCAAGCCTCATGCAGAGGGATGTGTTAGTTTCACTTCTTTACATCAATCATGGGTGGTGTGACATGAAATATTTGCTGTGATATCAATAAACAAAGATGAAAGAGCTCTCTGCAGTTCTGGCCGCCAAATATGAATTTCTCAGTCACGCTGGTAATCAACAGGGGAGGGGTGTCATTTCCCACACAAAGAACAGGAATGTCATAGCCCTTCACAGATGAGAGGAGTCAGACTCTCTCCCTGTGAGCCAAACTAAGGCACCCTCGCCCAAGAGGCAGGCAGAAGTGGGGCAGGCAGGGCTCCCTGAGGCAGGCCAGTGTGTATGCCTGTAATAACAAAAGCAGTGAAATGAGAGTTAAAGTCGAAGAAACAGATCCTGTATGGAGTCAAAATTAACCCTTCCTGGTTACGAGAGTTATGTTTTATTCAGTGGGAACTTTTAGAACTTAAGCCAGGGAGAGAGCATCTCAAATAACCCTGAGAGAACTGCTCCAAGGAGGCAAGAGAGGAGCCAGGTGGTATAGAAACGTTGCAACAAACAGCATGTAGCCTTTGAATATCAAAAGATTTTTTTGTAAAAAACCAGATATCCCAGGTTAAGGAATTTAGCACTTTTCTATGTATGGGAAGATGCAAAAGTCTGGTCTCACTGAAATCATTCCTTTGATATGCACCTCAACTATCTGGGGTCAGTATCCTGTGTTTTCATATCCTGAGTTCCTTCAGGGCTCAGCATAGAGAGTGGCTGCAGTCTGAGGGTTACTAGAAGGAGGGATTTCTCCTCTTCCTGAGTTCCCTCAGGGCTCACCAGCTCACCATTCTATGATGACTGCGATTGCTGATTACTGTGGGATCCTTTGCTTACTGTTATGGCAGGAAATCTTCCATTTCTCAGAAGTCATAACATACGGAATTTCAAGACAATTTTGCTTTAATGCAGAACCAAAAGAATGAAGATGGAAAGTTTCATATGGAGCCAAAATCCAAATGCCATTGTATAGCATTTAAAGAAGTCATTCCTATATTCCCCGCCGCCTAGCATTTAAACTGAGGCTCCTGAACATTCTAGGAGATATAGGTGCAATGAGTGAAATGTGGCAGTTAAAAGAAAGTTAGCAGGAACTTCTTAAAAGTATAATTAACATTCAGTAAAATTCACCTTTTGGTGTACATTTCTATGAGTTTTGACAAATACATATAATCATGTGGCTACCGCACAATAAGAGTACCCCCCACACCCCTTAACACACACACACATGCTCTCTGTATATATTTCTTTCCTCTCTCCTCATCATTTGGCAACCAATGATTTGTTTTCTGTTTTGAAACTCTTGCATTATAAGAATGCCTACAGAGTCAGGCTTTTCTCACCAGCATAATGCATTTGAAATTCATTTATATTATACCGTATATCAATAGTGTAGACTTAATAAAGAGAGACATTATTCACAAGGACTATCACCATAGGAAACACTCTGTGAAAAAGATTCTCATTTTTAAGTAAGGCAAGGAGGGGAACAGAACACTGTTTGGAAGGGAGAGTGAGGTGGAAGAGCAGGTGGCATTTCCAAAGTCACACTTCTCCCTTGTGTTCTAGGAACATGAGGTAGTGATCACACATGAGTTGGGAAGCATCTCACTGCTTTCTTTAGTGCCTTTTTACATTTTCAAGCAATCCAGAGTTTTTGAGGTCTTTGGGGAAGAGAAAGTCTCAGTAAAATTTACTGAGTCAAAGCAAAATAATAAATGAGCAATTGTAAGCATGGAGTGAAGCTTTTCTTTTTCTTAGTACAAAGTGGTCTTTATTTACCTTTTTCCCAGCTGAAGGATATTTGAATTGTTGCCAGTTTTTGGTGACAATAAATAAAGTTATCATAAATGTTCAAGTATAGGTTTTTGTGTAAATGGAAATTTCCATTCCTCTTGCATAGATACCTAGGGATGGCATTGCTAGGGCATGTGATGAGGTTATGTTTGCCACACCTCACTGCCAAGCTGTTTTCCAAAGTGGCTGTACTGTTGCATTTTCAACAGTTTATGAGAATTCCATTTGTATCATTTCTTCACCATCATTCAGTTTTGTTATTGTATTTGCCACTCTGATACACATCTTGTGGCAGCTCACTGGATTTTATGTTTCCCTAGTGACTAGTTGGAGCTTTCCAGGTGGCTCAGTGGTATAGAGAATCCCCCTGCCAAGCAGGAGAAATAGGGTTGATCCCTGGGTTGGGAAGATGCCCTGGAGAAGGAAATGGCAAACCATTCCAGAATTCTTGCTTGGGAAATCCCGTGGACATAGGCACCAAATCCTACAGACAGAGGAGCCTGGCAGGCTACAGTCCATGGGGTCGCAAAACAGTCAGACAAGGTTTAGAAACTAAACAACAACAATGACTGGTTGTGTTGGTTTCTTGATCCATGGGAGCCAGCAGGAGTGATAGGAGCTGCCTATGGCCACGCAAGTCCACAGTCCCTAGGGTGAAAGGTGGCCTGGGTTACCAGGAGCCTGCCAGGAGTCTAATTTCACAGTAGTCACTTGGCTCACTGGAGCTGGCAGACACTGGGGAGAGGGGACCTTGGTTAGTGAGTCTGCAGGGTGTCACCCAGGGCTGAAGGAGTCAGACTGATGTGATGCTAGAGCAGGTAGACCTGGAATCTGTAGTGAAGTCAAGCACCGTTTTACTCTCCTTTTCCCACAGGGAGAGGGTCTCTCTCTGTGCTGGACTGCAGAGTCCTGAGGGAAGGGTTTGGGGGGCCTGGTCCCCAGGAGTTCACCAGGAGGCAAGTGTCACAGGAGCCCCACCTGGAGCTGCTGGAATTGGAAGGTGCAGTGGGAGACAGGAGCTTGGCTCCTAGGAGCCCACAGGAAACCCAGGGTGGAAGCTGTCTGTGACTGCATTATGTGCCAGAATTGCTGGAGTGCAAGGAGCTGGGATGAGGCAGGGAGTGGGTGTGCCTGGAATCCTTGTCTCTTGGGAAGGTATTTTCATGTGCAGATAATTTTCAAATTATTTCTAGTGGGAGGTGAGTGAATACCATGTCTAGAAACACTTTCACTTCTTCCTAATCTCTATATGTCTTTTATTTACTTTTATTGCCTTTATTGGCACTGATAGAACCTCTAGGGAAATGTTCAATTGGATTGGTGAGAACAGGCATCCTTGCCTTGTTCCTGACCTTTAGAGGAAGGCATTCACTTTTTCACCATTAAGTATCATGTTAGCTATACTATTTCTATGAAAAGTGAAAGTTCAGTTCATAATTTGCTGGGCTTTGTTATTTGGGATGACTCATGTTTCTCCACATTTTATGTCTATGCCTGCATGCATGCGTGCATGCTAAGTTGCTTCAGTCATGTTTGACTCTGGGCGACCTTACGGACAGCAGCCCACCAGGCTCCTCTGTCCACTGCATTCTCTAGGCAAGAATACTAGAGTGGGTTGCCATTTCCTTCTCCTTTTATGTCTATATCGATGGTCTTATCCTTGCTCTTCTCTTGTTCTGTTAATGTGATGAATTATATTGATTAGTTTTTTAATGTTCCTCTTAGAACTTCTAACCAAATTTGTTATTTGTGGAGGTAAATCTGGATTGTGTGCATGTTTCATTTTCATTCTGATTTCTAGTCTGTCTGTCTCTTACTCTCTTATTAGCTCTTCTTAGAATAACTGGAAGACTCTCCAGGGGAAAAATACTGTTTCTCTTATCTCTGGGTCGTTTTTAGGCCATGGCCATCTCTCCTGGACTTGGACCTTTGGTGAGAGATTTTGGCAATAGGGGAGGTGAGGTACAGTGGATTTTACATGTTGATTCTGTGATAAATTTAAGTTTTTCTTTTAATGCTTCCATAAAATTGAGATTGTGACATTTCTATTTATAGATAAAGATCTCCGAAAGAAATGCCTAGCAATTATATCTCCTGTTACACCTGCCAAGTTTTGCTGCTGCATCCTGATTATTTTTATACTTGTAGCTCTATATTTGGTGACACTTTCTGCTCTTCTGGCAGGTGAGTTCCCTGTTCTCCAAACTGTACCATGTTCTTTGCACATTCACATTGTCAATAAGTATTTACTGAGCTCCATTATGTGCCAGGGTGTGTGATATGTTTGAGGTATATCAGTAAAGAAAACATAAAATATTCCCAGGGAACTCCTATTCTATTAATAGCAGGAAGATGCAGATATTCTAATATAAGGTAACAGATTGACATGAATATAAGTGTCCAGGGTAAGCCTCCTTGACAAGATGACTTTTCAGCAAACTTGAAGGAGATGAAGGAGCCATGTGGCTATGTGGAGAAAGCACTCCAGATGGCAGGAACAAGTAGAATGAAAGGAAGAATCTCTTGGTAGGTTTGGGGAACAGCATGGAGACTTCTACAGCTGAAGCAAGGTGGGAATGAGGAAGAGTAACGGGCTGGGGGTCAGGGAGGTCACAGCCTAATGAGGCAGGTAAAGACTTGAGCTTTTAATCTGAGCGCAGTGGGGGGTACCAGGAAAAGGGAAATTGTAGGAGAGGAATGCCATGATCTAAATTTCATTAGAATAAAACCATTTTGACTGTTGGAAGAAAAGTTAGACTTTGGGAACACCTACTAGAGTAACCTTATAGAAATCCACACCAGAGGGGACTGTGGCTTGGCCCTGGTGATAACAGTGGAGGTGGGACCTGGTGGCACAATCTATCTCGAAAGTTGAACCAACAATATTTCCTATCAGATTGCATAAGGGAGGAAAAAGTGAGGTTATGAAGGAAAAACACTTATTCTTCCCATAGCCTATACTCTGATATCTTGCTGGTTTCAGAGCATCTAACAAGGGCCCAAATATTTTTATACATATTCAACAGAAATACATATAAAGGAGCATTTCCAGAGACACTGGAAATACTACATCGTATTGTGGTACTAAAATCAATAGTTGAACTATGCCATGTTTTGTCTACTAGAAGGTTTTATACCCCTAAGAGATGTAGCATAGTAAAATCTAGGAAAGGTAAGGAGTTTGCCTTTCTTTTGTCAAGAGTAAGAAGGACTGATATTAAGGAAGATGTGGGGAAAAGGAAATCTGTATGATGCTAAGAAAGCGTACTACAGGAATTAAATGCCACAGAAATTGATTTCCTTAAAACCACTACTCTCCATGGACCCCTGAGAAGTGAGATGCACAGATTCTGTGCTTGAAGATCAGTGGATGATGGCTTTTGTGCCTGAGATAAGACTGTTAGTGATGACTCTGGGAGGCAACAATCAAATGTACAATATGTACTTTAAGACTGACCTCAGGGGAAAAAGTCACCATATAAAAAAATATATATATAGATATATATTATATATATATATATATGTATATATATATATATATATTCATATGTTAGTTTTTCACAGAACATCTTTCCAAGGCAAATTCTCAATCTAATAAAATCATTTATTAGATTACTACACTAAGCTAGTGGTAGCAACTACCACTAGCTTGCACTCAGCAAGCGACCACAGATCTCAATGTTGCATTTTCCAAGAAACCAAAAAAAGAAAAGAGATCTCAGAGAAGTCTGCTCTTTTGGCAAGCAGCAAAGTACAATCACTTTTCCACACACTAACTAGCAGTTGGTATTTTATAAATGGTTAAAGCTGGTAGCATTTAACGAGGCATTAGAGATATTAGTTGGAAGTTCATTCAGTTCAGTTCAATTCAGTCACTCAATCGTGTCCGACTCTTTGCGACCCCATGAATCACAGCACGCCAGGCCTCCCTGTCCATCACCAGCTCCGGGAGTTCACTCAGACTCACGTCCATCGAGTCCATGATGCCATCCAGCCATCTCATCCTCTGTCGTCCCCTTCTCCTCCTGCCCCCAATCCCTCCCAGCATCAGAGTCTTTTCCAATGAGTCAACTCTTCGCATGAGGTGGCCAAAGTACTGGAGTTTCAGCTTCAGCATCAATCCTTCCAAAGAACACCCAGGACTGATCTCCTTTAGGAAGGACTGGTTGGATCTCCTTGCAGTCCAAGGGACTCTCAAGAGTCTTCTCCAACACCACAGTTCAAAAGCATCAATTCTTGGGGCTCAGCTTTCTTCACAGTCCAACTCTCACATCCATACATGACCACAGGAAAAACCATAGCCTTGACTAGATGGACCTTTGTTGGCAAAGTAATATTCATTACAGCTCAGCAATTCTGCATATAACCCAGAGTTGGGTGGCCTCCATAAAGAGTGTTTAGTACATAGACAAGCATCTGAGAATATGACTCTGGAAGCAAAATAATATGAAATTGTGTAATGGATGGTGCCAAAATACATATAAAGTAAAACTGTGCATTCTGATAAACAAACGCATTGGGCATGGAAGACGTTTCTAACAATCAGTCTGCCTATAGAAAGTAGGTCCTGTTCAGATTTTAAGAAAAACAAAATGCTGTTTGCACAGCCATAAAAGTACAAGAGTCTAGTTTATATTTGGCCATGTTTTTCTTCAAACTCCTCATTTTGGAATTTAGTTTTGCTCTACTTACATATATGAACACATATGTGTATATATGTACATACATACATATGTTATATATATAAAAAAAGACCAACCTCAGGATGGTAAGTGGAGTAATAGGTAAAAGGGATGAGAAAATTTATTTGTTATGCTTCACTGTGTCTGTCCAACTTTTAGTGAGAAGCAGAGAGCTGGTTCCACAAATCTATATGTAATGAATGGTGCCAACACACATATAAAGAAAAACTATTCTTTGGGAAAAACAGAGTTTGGGCTTGGAAGACATTTCTAAGAATCTGTCTACCTATAGAAAGTAGCCCCTTTTCAGATTTTAAGAAAAACAAAATGCTATTAGCCAAGGCCATAAAAGTACAAGAGTCTAGCTGTTCTTTGGCATGCTTTTCTTCAAACCCCTCATTTTGGAATTTAGTTATACTGTACCTACATATACATGTACACACGTGTATCTATGTATATATACATATGGAAAAAAAGACTGACCTCAGGATGGTAAGCGGAAAAATAGATAAAATGGATGAGAAAATTTATTTGTTATGCTTCACTGTGTCTGTCCAACTTTTAGTGAGAAGCAGAGAGACAGACTTACTCATTCTGTATGTCAGCTGCCCAAAAGGATGGATTGGATTTGGGAGTAAATGTTTTTATTTTTCTGAAGACTCAAAGAATTGGACATTCAGTCAGACATCCTGTACTTCAGTGGGAGCTGTTCTTGCTCAGTTTGAAACTGAGGAGGAGTTGGTAAGTAATATTTTTGGATCATGTTCTTTGTTAAATACTTAGCCCCTGAGAAGGATATAGGCCGCACAGGGTGACAGCTGAAAGAAGAGGAAGGATCCCATTCCAGGCAGACTTGGGGGCCTAGAGTGCATATTAGTGCCTGATATTTCTTGGGTATGTTCTCTGCCTGGAACCCTGTGAGACGATTTGGACACATTCTCTCATGTAATCCTCATAGTTAATCTTCAAATTAGATATATTGTTTCCATTGTAAAAAGAAGTATGGTAATCATGTAATTTATCATCCAAGTTGGGACATTTTGGGGAGTGAAAGGGACAATATTATGTTGGAACCACAGGCATAACCTGGGACTTTCCCAGTCAAATTGAGATGTGTGATCACTTTAATGTAATTTAGGATCAGAGACATTTGTGTGACTTAAGCTGAGAACTGGGCACTAGTCTTCTCCCTTCAATGTCTAAGCTTCTCAATCTTACCAGGCTGTCATCCAAAGAGAGAAGGCTGGGGGGAAGAGGACTCAAGGGTAAAATGAAGGAGACATGTGTTTTTGCTTTCTGTGTTTTATAATAGAACTTTCTGAGAAGATACAAAGGCATTTTTGACCATTGGATTGGCCTTAGCAGAGAATCATCACATCATGCTTGGAAGTGGACAGACAACTCTAAATATAATGCCTCGTAAGTTTTAGACTGCCTTCTATTCTATGTGCATATGGGTGTGAGTTGTATTTATGGGAAGGTAAATTTAATATCATGGAAAGTTTGCTGCACTATGAGGTATAAAATAGAAATCCTTTGTATGCTCTTCTGTTTATTATCTGTGCCTTTGGGAAAACTTTATGTATCATGTTTTTAATTGAAATCTTTAGCATGATGACGACACTGGACATAGTTCTTCCGCTTTCACCCACTGACTTTAACTGTGCTGAAATCCGTATTTAGAATGTAGAGAGAGCAGCTGAGGTACTCTGGGATCCTACCATCTTGGAAAGCCACTGAAGAGTTGGTATCCACAGACCCTCAGTCCACTCTGCCCGCTGCCCTGTCCATTCCTGAAAGGAAGGTCATCAGAGAACCAGTGGGAATCCCTCCTGTGATAATTTATCCCTGGAAGGAACTTAGGAACACATCTTGGGTTGTGAACACTTCAGTGGGAATGTTTTCAATGTAACCATTACTTTGGAGCATATAGAAGGGGCAATCACTTCCCGCAATCAAAGCTAAGCCCATTTAAGAATTTACTAGTAAGCACATATGTTTATTTTCACACATGTATGAAACAGGTCAGGAGAACACTGAAAATCATGTGTGATATATTATGTGATATAATTAAAATAATCAGTAAACGATCAAAAATAAGAATAGAAAAGAGTTTTATTTGAGCCAAGTTGAGGACTAGCCCAGAAGCCCACTTCCCAGATTTACTCTGAGAAACTGCTTCAGAGAAACAGGGTTTCTGGCCCTGTTTTATATCTTGTCAGAAAAGAGAATATTAAACAAGTCAGAGTTACATTTCAGAGTTACATTCCTTCAAGGTTTTGCTTTAAAAAAAAAAAAAAGAATAGACCAGCAAGTACATGGTGGGTCAATACGGCATTGGCAGCTGGGAAGGGAGTCTTATCATCGAAGCAGGACCAGCATTGGTGTCTCAAGAAGAGGGACATTTAAACTTTATTTTTACTTTGGACATTCTTTACTTCTGGTCAGTGTGCCCTTTTGATTAATAATTAATGTAGATGTACAGTGGATGTTTATTATGGTACAGACAGACCTTTGTAAATTAAAGAAAACCAGATATCCCAGGTTAAGGAATTTAGCACTTTTCTATGTATGGGAAGATGCAAAAGTCTGATCTCACTGAAATCATTCCTTTGATATGCACCTCAACTATCTGGGGCCAGTATCCTGTGTTTTCATATCCTGAGTTCCTTCAGGGCTCAGCATAGGGAGTGGCTGCAGTCTGAGAGCTACTAGAAGGAGGGATTTCTCCCCTTCCTGAGTTTCCTCAGGGCTCACCAGCTCACCATTCTGTGGTGGCTGCTTTGCTGATTACTGTGGGATCCTTTGCTTACTGTTATGGCAGGAAATCTTCCATTTCTCAGAAGTCATAACATATGGGATTTCTAAGACAATTTTGCTTTAATGCAGAACCAGAAAGAATGAAGATGGAAAGTTTTACATGGAGCCAAAATCCAAATGCCATTGTATAGCATGTAAAGAAGTCAATCCTATATTTCCCCCCCTCCCTGCCTAGCATTTAAACTGAGTAGATTTTTAATATGTCACAAACAGACTATTTTATAGCATAATATTCAAGTTAAGTGATGTATAAGCCAGAATGACTTACCGATATTTCAGTATGTGACAATTTGTTTTATCACCACCCATGGCAGCAGTTCACTTGGCTACAACAGTGAGCCCTAGTTAAATACCTAGTCTATAACATAATTGACTTTGGGATGGATGATGATAATCTTCCAATATTCCAGTAGCGACTTTGAGAATATAAAAGGAACTGAATACAGAAATGGTGTATACTTACTCAGAAGCCTTATGAGCAACAGATGTTCATTTTTCTCTTGTCCACATTAAAAATACCTGGAGTTGGGGTGCTAAAGATCATAGAGGAGGAATAAATGTAGATGTCCAGCCTATGCTTTTTTAACATTTTTGTGTTTGGTTTTAGGTTCATCATCACAGGAGATGGGGAACGTGGCTACCTGAATGACCTTGGAGTTAGCAGTGCCAGAAGTTATACAGATAGAAAATGGATTTGCAGCAAACAAATAACGTCTGCATGTCCTTAAATTCTTCAAGGCGTTTTTAGGGAATTTCACACACCATCCCTAAGAGATGCATTAAAAATTGTTTATATATAAATATTTTATTATAAATGTTTATATATATACATTATAAACAGTTGCTCTATTGCTTGCTTGCCAAAAATATCAGCAATATTTATTCATAGTGTTTGTTAACCACACAGAAGCAAGCTATACTTGAATGAGATAGGGATTTGGAAGAGTGAGATTCTAAATTAAGTAGGTGTTAAATGAGTTGATGTTTATGTTTTGAACCCATAAATATTAATGAATTCCCTTTTTTCTATACAAACAGCACTTTTTTTGCATATATGGGACCTTAAAACGACAGATGTGGTGGTTCAGGGTAGGAATAGAGGCTAAATCCATCTACCAACAAATACTTTAGCATTTTTATTTTATAGCAAGTTTAATGAGAAAAAGAAGGTAGTTCATGCACATTTGTACTTTAGTCCAAGAAAAGGAATTCCTTTTGCTATATGTCTAATTTCTGCTAAAATAAAAATTTTCTTCTTCTTCTTTCCTTATCTCCTCTCCCTGCACTTTATTTTTTATCTGGGACAACAGGATATTGAAGTTCCTGGGTCACAGGGTTCATGTTTACTGATAAGAAAGTTCTTAAGGAACATTAATATTTTACTAGCAAACCAAGTGCTTATGTAGCTGAAGCAATTTGACCAATGCAAATGTGAAATCTATTTTTTTTATTTAAACTGTTTCTGAAAATTAACTAAGTTTTCTAGTACATGAAATTAAAGTTAAAACCAGTAGACCTGTAATATGATTCAGTTCTCTGTTTTTCTGTGACATAATTTCTCACACCATTTTTCAAACTAGAAATTTAAAGGCTATTGTGTTCAGAGTGCAATATAAAAGCCATGTGAATTTAGAGACAGGAAGAGGATACACCACAGGAGAGTGTAAGGGAGGAAGACATTTTCCTCTGCTCTTCTGGTTTAAGAATTAAATTGACATGAGACTAATAACAAATAAAATTCAAACAAAAGTTTGCAGACTGAAAAAATACATACAACTTAATGTTGAGAGTTACCTTTTATTCGATGGGAATTTTTAGGGCTTCAAGCCTGGGAGACAATGTCTCATGTAACCCCATAAAAACTGCTCTGAGGAGAGGGAGGAGGAGTCAGGTTATGTAGAAGTTTGGAACAAGGGGCAGGTAATCTGAACATCTGTAGTTCTGGCCTCCAAATATGAATTTCTCAGTCGTGCTGGTAAGCAGCAGAGGAGGGGTGCCATTTCCCACATAAAGAACAGCAATGTCATGGTCCTTCACAGATGAGAGGAGTCAGACTCTCTCCCTGTGAGCCAAACTAAGGCACCCTCGCCCAAGAGGCAGGCAGAAGTGGGGCAGGCAGGGCTCCCTGAGGCAGGCCATTGGGTATGCCTGTAATAACAAAAGCAGTGAAATGAGAGTTAAAGTCACAGAAACAGATCCTGTGTGGAGTAAAAATTAACCCTTCCTGGTTACAAGGGTTATGTTTTATTTGGTGGGAACTTTTAGAACTTAAGCCAGAGAGAGAGCATCTCAAATAACCCTAAGAAACCTGTCCAAGGAGGCAAGGAGGGGAGCCAGGTGGTATAGAAACGTTGCAACAAACAGCATGTAGCCTTTGAATATTAAATTAGGTAGGTGTTAAATAATATGAGTTGATGTTTATGTTTTGAACCCATAAATATGAAAGAATTCCCTTTTTCCCACACAAATGGCACTTTATTTGCACACATGGGACCATAAAAATGACTATGATAGCTGAAACCATGCACAATTATTTTAATAACCAATGAGAAATGTTACCATTGGTTAACACATTCAAAATTCCCTTACTGTCAGTTCCAAATGTACATGGTCACTTTTTTGGACTTCCCTGGTGGCACAGTGGATAAAAATCTGCCTGTCAATGCAGCGGACACGGGCTCCAACCCTGGTCCAGGAAGATTCTATGCACCACAGAGCAGCTAGGCTCTTGTGCCACAGCTACTGAGCCCGCTCTCCAGAGCCCGTGAGCCACAACTATGAGCCCGAGTGCTGCAGCTACTGAAACCTCACGCCTAGAGCCTGTGCTCCACTGCAGGAGACGGCACCACAATGAAAAATCCACACACTGCAGTGACGGTCCAGTGCCGCCAAAAACTAATAATTAATTAATTAAATTAAGAAAACACATATAGAGAGAAATTTTTAACACTACTAAGACTAGGGACTTCCCTGGTGGCCCAGTGGCTGAGACTCTGCTACCAGTGCAAGGGGACTGATGGATCCCTGGTCAGGGAACTAGAACTTGCATTCTGCAAGCAAGAGGTCCCACTCGCGGCAACTAAAGATTCCACATGCTGTGCAACAAAGTGAATCAGATGTACCTCATGTGGAATCTTTAGCTGTGGCATGTGGGATTTTGCTCCAGTAATAATAAATTCTCCATTTACCACAATAAGTAGGAAACGAAAGAAATCATGAAATTGGAAGAAAAACAAACAAACTAGATTTTATATGCTAAAATGAATCAAAGATCCCACATGCTGCAACTAAGATCTGGGGCAGCCAAAAAATTTTTAAAATTACTAAGACTAATCTTTATTTTAGATTCTGTATTTTAAGGCATTAGAAATACTGTAAAGGTGCCTTTTACACTTTAATTCTCAGTGTTTCTGTTTTAAATTGCAGTGTGCTAAGTAAACATTATACCTATAAACAAATACCAATATGTTTTTTACACTTTAATGGATTTTAAAAATCCTGCTTTCACCCCATTTAAATCACAAATACTGAATTACCACCACTCATTACCCATGTGATACCCAATCTCACAAATGTTTATGTGTGACTGAGTTTTAGAAACAGAATGTTTTAGATTTTTAGAGTATTAGCTGCACTGTACCAATGAGTCCAAAAATGGACTAAATAGCAATTTATAATGCATCTTCTGTCTTTATGTATTGGGTTGTCCAGTGAATAAGATCTTACAGAATAGAAAATCCAAGTGACATTTTTGGCCAACCCAGTGCTTCCATTTCTCCCATCTTAGTGGTGTGCTTCTCGTTTTCTTCTTCTTTTTTTAAAAATTTTGATCTACAACTATAGTCCAATGAAAATTGTGTTAATTTCAGGTGTACAGCAGAGTGAATCAACTCTATATGTACATGAATGCACTCTTTTTTAGATTCTTTCCCCATAGGAATTAACACAGTATAGAGTTTCCCTGGGCAATGCATTATTCCTTACCAATTATCTATTTTAGAGAGAGTGGCGCATATATGTCAGTTTCAGTCTCCCAATTTATCCCTCTACTCCTCTTTACACCCCTTTACCACCTGGTAACCATAAGTTTGATTTCAAATCTATGACTCTATTTCAGTTTTGTAGATATGTTCATTTGTACCCTTTTTCTTAGATTCCATGTATAAGCAATATCATATGTTTGTCATCAATTTCTCCTTGTAATTTTATATAATTTTGAAGATATTTAGTTTTGTATCTATTTATATATATTATATATTTATATTATATAGTATATGTGATTTTATATACTTGAAATTATGTATTTGATGATTTTTGTCTTACAGTCCCTTTTACCTCAGGTTTTGTAAGATGCATGGACTATGTCTAGTTCACTCCGTGTCCTCAGAGACTATTACAACGTTCCAAGTACAGAATGTTCTAAACATACCTGTGAATATATAATATCTTCCTGACTATGAGGTGCTGCCCTGTTTGCTTGGTTTCTGCTAATTTTCTGATAAAGAAAGCTAAATTTTTACAGAAATCTGGACAGTAAAATAAATCAATCAGTAAAACTTATATTGGTAAACTTGGTGTGATTAACTTACAAATGATGTTTGAGTCAAACTGTGACCCTAACTGACTTAGTATTCTTTTACAAGCTAGTTTCATTAACACAGATTAGGAGAACAATGTATGAGTAAAACATACTGGTTTGTCAAGTCTCTTCTGAGTCTCAGGCAGAACCCGCTTGAAGATAGAGTCTGGGGTAAATACATGGTACATAAACAGAGCTTAGGACAAACATTTCCATAAGAAAAATGCATTGGTTAACTCAAGGTTTGAGAAAAGTTAAATTCAGGTAAATGACATAACTATCTCTGTTTATTTCCAAGGCAAACCATTCAGTATCACAGTAACCCAAGCCTATGCCCCAACCAGTAACACTGAAGAAGCTGAAGTTGAATGGTTCTGTGAAGACCTATAAGACCTTTTAGAACTAACACCCAAAAAAGATGTCCTTTTCATATAGGGGACTGGAATGCAAAAGTAGGAAGTCAAGAAACACCTGGGATAATAGGCAAATTTGGCCTTGGAATACAGAATGAAGTAGGGCAAAGGCTAGTAGAGTTTTGCCAAGAGAACGCACTGGTCATAGCAAACACCCTCTTCCAACAACACAACAGAAGAATTGACATATGGACATCACCAGATGGACAACACCAAAATCAGATTGATTATATTCTTTGCAGCCAAAGATGGAGAAGTTCTATACAGTCAGCAAAAACAAGACCAGGAGCTGACTGTGGCTCAGATCATGAACTCCTTATTGCCAAATTCAGACTGAAATTGAAGACAGTAGGGAAAACCACTAGACCATTCAGGAATGACCTAAATCAAATCCCTTATGATTATACAGTGGAAGTGAGAAATAGACTTAAGGGACTAGATCTGATAGATAGAGTGCCTGATGAACTATGGACAGAAGTTTTTGACATTGTACAGGAGACAGGGATCAAGACCATCCCCATGGAAAAGAAATGCAAAAAAGCAAAATGGCTGTCTGGGGAGGCCTTGCAAATAGCTGTGAAAAGAAGAGAAACAAAAAGCAAAGGAGAAAAGGAAAGATATAAGCATCTGAATGCAGAGTTCCAAAGAATAGCAAGAAGAGATAAGAAAGCCTTCCTCAGCGATCAATGCAAAGAAATAGAGAAAAATAACAGAATGGGAAAGATTAGAGATCTCTTTAAGAAAGTTAGAGATACCAAGGGAACATTTCATGCAAAGATCGGCTCGAAAAAAAGACAGAAATGGTATGGACCTAACAGAAGCAGAAGCTAAAATAAATAGAGGGAACTGCTTTGGAAGTGACAGGTGTAATAGATTCAAACCCTGTAGTTAGCACCGACTACATAGAAAGGGGCCTATAAATCTTGAGAAATATAAGCTGGATCAAGGAACTATCTGAAAATGAACTGACCCCACACTGTCTGCAACAGATCCAGAGAATGTCCTAGATATATTTTTACTATTATCATTTAAAAAATTTTTTTTTATTTTTAAGTCTTCTATTACTCCTTTAATTTTCATTTTTATAACCTACTGCAGAGAAATACTCAGGAGGTAAAGGAACAGGATAAATGTCCACCAAACCAAACCAAAGAGGAAGAGATAGGGAGTCTACATGATAAAGAACTCCAAATAATGATAGTGAAAATGATCCAAAATATTGAAAAAAAAATGGAGTTACAGATAAATAGCCTGGAGACAAGGATTGAGAAGATGCAAGAAATGTTTAACAAGGACCTAGAAGTAATAAAAAAAGAATCAATATATAATGAACAATGCAAAAAATGAGATCAAAAACACTCTGGATGGAACCAACAGTAGAATAACGGAGGCAGAAGATAGGATAAATGAGGTAGAAGATAGAGTGGTACAACTAAATGAAACAGAGAGGATAAAAAGAAAAAAAAAAACAGTTAAAAGAAATGAGGACAACCTTAGAGACCTCTGGGACAATGTTAAACACCCCAACATTCGAATCATAGGAGACCCAGAAGAAGACAAAAAGAAAGACCAGAGAAAATACTTGAGGAGATAATAGTTGAAAACTTTTCTAAAATGGGGAAGGAAATAGTCACCCAAGTGCAAGAAATCCAGAGAGTCCCAAACAAGATAAACCCAAGGCAAAACACCCCAAGACATATGTTAATCAAATTAACAAAGATCAAACACAAAGAACAAATATTAAAAGCAGCAAGGGAAAAACAACAAATAACACATAAGGGGATTTCCATAAGGATAACAGCTGATCTTTCAATAGAAACTCTTCAAAACAAAAGAGAATGGCAGGACATAAAGTAATGAAAGAAAAAAAACCTACTGCCCAGATTACTGTACCCAGCAAGGATCTCATTCAAATATGAAGGAGAAATCAAAAGCTTTACAGCCAAGCAAAAGCTGAGAGAATTCAGCACCACCAAACCAGCTCTCTAACAAATGCTAAACGATCTTCTCTAGACAGGAAACACAGAAAGGATGTATAAACTCGAACCCAAAATAACAAAGTAAATGGCAACAGAATCATACTTATCAATAATTACCTTAAATGTTAATGGGTTGAATGCCCCAACCAAAAGACAAAGACTGGCTGAATGGATACAAAAACAAGACCCCTATACATGTTGTCTACAAGAGACCCACCACAAAACAAGGGACACATACAGACTGAAAGTAAAGGGCTGGAAAAAGATATTCCACACAAATAGAGACCAAAAGAAAGCAGGAGTAGCAATACTCATATCAGATAAAATAGACTTTAAAACAAAGGCTGTGAAAAGAGACAGAGACACTACATAATGATCAAAGGATCAACCCAAGAAGAAGATATAACAATTATAAATATATATGCACCCAACATAGGAGCACCACAATATGTAAGACAAATGCTAACAAGTATGAAAGGGGAAATTAACAATAACACAATAATAGTGGGAGACTTTAATACCCCACTCACACCTATGGATAGATCAACTAAACAGAAAATGAATAAGAAAACACAAACTTTAAATAATACAATAGACCAGTTAGACCTAATTGATATCTATAAGACATTTCATCCCAAAACAATGAATTTCACCTTTTTCTCAAGCGCACATGGAACCTTCTCCAGGATAGATCACATCCTGGGCCATAAATCTAGCCTTGGTAAATTCAAAAACATTGAAATAATTCCTAGCGTCTTTTCTGACCACAATGCGGTAAGTGAAGTGAAGTGAAGTCACTCAGTCGTGATGTCAATGACAGAAGAACAACTATTAAAAATTCCAACATATGGAGGCTGAACAACATGCTGCTGAATAACCAACAAATCACAGAAGAAATCAAAAAAGAAATCAAAATATGCATAGAAATGAATGAAAATGAAGACACAACAACCCAAAACCGATGGGACACTGTAAAAGCAGTGCTAGTGGGGAAGCTTAATAACAATACAGGCTTACCTCAAGAAACAAGAAAAAAGTCAAATAAATAACCTAACTCTACAACTAAAGCAACTTGAAAAGGAATAAATTATGAACCTCAGGGTTAGTAGAAGGAAAGAAATCTTAAAAATTAGGGCAGAAATAAATGCAAAAGAAACAAAAGAGACCATAGCAAAATTCAACAAAAGCAAAAGCTGGTTCTTTGACAAGATAAATAAAATTGACAAACCATTAGCCAGACTCATCAAGAAATAGAGAGAAGAACCAAATCAACAAAATTAGAAATGAAAATGGAGAGATCACAACAGACAACACAGAAATACAAAGGATCATAAGAGACTACTATCAGCAACTATATGCCAATAAAATGGACAACTTGGAAGAAATGGACAAATTCTTAGAAAAGTACAACTTCTCAAAACTGAATGAGGAAGAAATAGAAAATCTTAACAGACCCATCACAAGCACAGAAATTGAAACTGTAATCAGAAATCTTCCAGCAAACAAAAGCCAAGGACCAGAGGACTTCACAGATGAATTCTACCAAAAATTTAGAGAAGATCTAATACCTATCCTACTCAAACTCTTCCAGAAAATTGCAGAGGAAGGTAAACTTCCAAACTCATTCTATGAAGCCACCATCACCTTAATACCAAAACCAGACAAAGATGCCACAAAAAAAGAAAACTACAGGCCAATATCACTGATGAACATAGATGCAAAATCCTTAACAAAATTCTAGCAAACAGAATCCAACAACACATTAAAAAGATCATACACCATGACCAAGTGGGCTTTATCCCAGGGATGCAAGGATTCTTCAATATCTGCAAATTAATCAACGTAATACACTACATTAACCAATTGAAAGATAAAAACCATATGATTATCTCAATAGATGCAGAGAAAGCCTTTGACAAAATTCAACATATATTTATGATAAAAACCCTCAAGAAAGCAGAAATAGAAGGAACATACCTCAACATAATAAAAGCTATATATGACAAACCCATAGCAAACATTATCCTCAATGGTGAAAAATTGAAAGCATTTCCCCTGAAGTCAGGAACAAGACAAGGGTGCCCACTCTCACCACTACTATTCAACATAGTTTTGAAAGTTTGGGCCACAGCAATCAGAGCAGAAAAAGAAATAAAAGGAATCCATATTGGAAAAGAAGAAGTAAAATTCTCACTGTTTGCAGATGACATGATCCTCTACATAGAAAACCCTAAAGACTCCACCAGAAAATTACTAGAGCTAATCAATGAATATAGCAAAGTTTCAGGATATGAAATTAATACACAGAAATCCTTTGCATTCCTATACACTAACAATGAGAAAACAAAGAGAAGTTAAGGAAACAATTCCATTCACCATTACAAAGAAAAGAATAAACTACTTAGGAATATATCGATTACAGTGAGAAATAACAATAACCTCAGATATGCAGATGACACCACCCTTATGGCAGAATGTGAAGAAAAACTAAAGAGTTTCTTGATGAAAATGAAATAGGAGAGTGGAAAAGTTGGCTTAAAGCTCAACATTCAGAAAACTAAGATCATGGCATCCGGTCCCATCACTTTATGGGAAATAGATGGGGAAACAGTGGAAACAGTGGCTGAGTTTTTCTGGGTTCCAAAATCACTGCAGATGGTTATTGCAGCCATGAAATTAAAAGACGCTTACTCCTTGGAAGGAAAGTTGTGACCAACCTAGACAGCATATTCAAAAGCAGAGACATTACTTTGTCAACAAAGGCCTGTCTAGTCAAGGCTACGGTTTTTTTAATGGTCATGTATGTGTGTGAGAGTTGGACTATAAAGAAGGCTGAGTGCCGAAGAATTGATGCTTTTGAACTGTGGTGTTGGAGAAGACTCTTGAGAGTCCCTTGGACTGCAAGGAGATCCAACCAGTCCATCCTAGGAGAGATCAGTCCTGGGTGTTCATTGGAAGGACTGATATTGAAACTGAAACTCCAATACTTTGGTCACCTGATCTGAAGAGTTGACTCTTTGGAAAAGACCCTGCTGCTGGGAAAGATTGGGGGCAGGAGGAAAAGGGGACAATGGAGGATGAGATGGCTGGATGGCATTGCTGACTTGGTGGACATGATTTTGGGTGGACTCCAGGAGTTGGTGATGGACAGGAAAGCTTGGTGTGTGGTGGTTCATGGGGTCACAAAGAGTTGGACACGACTGAGTGACTGAACTGAACTGAAAAAAACAAAAGTCCTATATATAGAAAACTATAAAACACTGGTGAAAGAAATCAAAGAGGACACAAATAGATGGAGAAATGTATCATGTTCATGGATTGGAAGAATCAATATAGTGAAAATGAGTATACTACCCAAAGCAATTTATAGATTCAATGCAATCCCTATCAAGCTACCAACGGTATTTTTCACAGAGTTAGAACAAATAATTTCACAATTTGTGTGGAAATACAAAAAGCCTCGAATAGCCAAAGCAATCTTAAGAAAGAAGTATGGAACTGGAGGAATCAACCTGCCTGACTTCAGGCTCTACTACAAAGCCACAGTCATCAAGACAGTATGGTACTGGCACAAAGATAGAAATATAGATTAATTGAACAAAATAGAAAGCCCAGAGATAAATCCAAGCACTATGGACATTTTATCTACGACAAAGGAGGCAAGAATATACGATGGAGAAGAGACAATCTCTTTAACAAGTGGTGCTGGGAAAACTTGTCAACCACTTGTTAAAGAATGAAACTAGAACACTTTCTAACACCATACACAAAAATAAACTCAAAATGGATTAACGATCTGAACATAAGACCAGAAACGGTAAAACTCCTAGAGAAAAACATAGGCAACTCACTCTCTGACATAAATCACAGCAGGATACTCTATGACACACCTCCCAGAATATTGGAAATAAAAGCAAAAATAAACAAATGGGACCTAATTAAACTTAAAAGCTTTTGCACAACAAAAAAGCTATAAGCAAGGTGAAAAGACAGCCTTCAGAATGGGAAAAAATAATAGCAAATGAAGCAGCTGACAAAGAATTAGTCTCAAAAATATACAAACAACTCCTGCAGCTCAATCCCAGAAAAATAAACGACCCAATCAAAAACTGGGCCAAAGAACTAAACAAACATTTCTCCAAAGAAGACATACAGATGGCTAACAAACACATGAAAAGATGCTCAACATCACTCATTATCAGAGAAATGTAAATCAAAACCACAATGAGGTACCATTTCACGCCAGTCAGAATGGCTGCTATCCAAAAGTCTACAAGCAATAAATGCTGGAGAGGGTGTGGAGAAAAGGGAACCCTCTTACATTGTTGGTGGGAATACAAACTAGTACAGCCACTATGGAGAAGAGTGTGGAGACTCCTTAAAAAACTGGATATAGAACTGCCATATGATCCAGCAATCCCACTACTGGGCATACACACTGAGGAAACCAGAATTGAAAGAGACACACGTACCCTCAATGTTCATTGCAGCACTGTTTATAATAGCCAGGACATGGAAGCAACCTAGAGGTCCATCAGCAGACGAATGGATAAGAAAGCCATGGTATATATACACAATGTAATATTACTCAGCCATTAAAAAGAATACATTTGAATCAGTTCTAATGAAGTGGATGAAACTGGAGCCTATTATACAGAGTGAAATAAGCCAGAAAGAAAAACACCAATACAGTATACTAATGCATATATATAGAATTTAGAAAGAAGGTAACGATAACCCTGTATGTGAGACAGCAAAAGAGACACAGATGTATAGAACAGTCTTTTGGACTCTGTAGGAGAGAGCGAGTGTGGGATGATTTTGGAGAATGGCATTGAAACATGTATATTATCATATGTGAAACCAATTGCCAGTCCAGGTTCGATGCATGAGACAGGGTGCTCGGGGCTGGTGCACTGGGATGACCCAGAGGGATGGGATGGGGAGGGAGGTGGGAGGGGGGTTCAGGATGGGGAACATATGTACACCCATGGCAGATTCATGTCAATGTATGGCAAAACCACTACAATATTGTAAAGTAATTACCCTTCAATTAAAATAAATAAATTTATATTTTAAAAAAGTAAAGCAAAAAATACACAACATATCAAAGCAATTATATTCCAATTTAAAAAATGAAAAAAGATATAAGAGAAAAGACTTCTTAGTTGGTTACTTTGAAAGTAAACACCTGAGATTCACATACACAATAGAAGTAGACTTTTTCATGATTTTACCCTATTTTCTCTAATCTTATATCTCTTTCACGAGCTTCATGCTATCTGTTTGCTGACAAGTTTCACAGTTCAAGGTAAATTTATTTTAACCTGCTTTTATTTGCACTGATAGTTGCAATTTAACCTGGGATTCATACCTTCTATTTTACAACATGGAGAATTGGACCTAAAAAATTGAGTTCACTGCATATACGACCCAGTATAAACACCCCAAATTGTGACTGCCAGCCACTTAGGCATTTAGTCTATGCTAGAATTTCTAAATAGCAGAAAAAGTGGGCATTTTGGACCACATCATTCTTTCCTGTGTGGAGGGACCACTTTCTTTTGCACAATAGGATGTTGGCAACATCTCTGGCCGCTACTCATGAGACAGTAGCAATTCCCCCTGCCCCACTCCACTTGAGGCAACCAAAAATGTCTTCAGATATTTCCAAGTGTCCCTTGCAAGGTCTGGTGGAAGGCAAACTCACCCCACGGTTAAGAACCATTGATTTCTACAATTTGATGACTCTACCAATAACACATAACTTAGTTTAACAAATACAGATTCTTGGAAGGGAGACAACTTTGGTCCAATTTGATACAGACATCTTAACCTTAGTAGGAAAGGACTGTGTAGCAGCATGCTTTTTCAGAATTCTAGACAGATAATTCATTCAGAAAACTAAGACCATGGCATTCGGTCCCATCACTTCATGGCAAATAGATGGGGAAACAATGGAAACAGTGGCTAAGTTTATTTTTATCGGCTCCAAAATCACTGCAGATGGTGATTGCAGCCATGAAATTAAAAGACGCTTACTCCTTGGAAGGAACGTTATGACCAACCTAGACAGTATATTCAAAAGCAGAGACATTACTTTGTCAACAAAGGTCCATCTAGTCAAGGCTATGGTTTTTCCAGTGGTCATGTATGGATGTGAGAGTTGGACTGTAAAGTAGGCTGAGCGCCTAAGAATTGACGCTTTTGAACTGTGGTGTTGGAGAAGACTCTTGAGAGTCCCTTGGACTGCAAGGAGATCACCCAGTCCATCCTAAAGGAGATCAGTCCTCGGTGTTCATTGGAAGGACTGATATTGAAACTGGAACTCCCGTACTTTGGCCACCTGATGCAAAGAGCTGACTCATTGGAAAAGACCCTGATTCTGGGAAAGATTGAGGGCAGGAGGAGACGGGGACGATAGAGGATGAGATGGCTGTATAGCATCACCGACTCGATGGACATGGGCTTGGGTGGACTCCAGGAGTTGGTGATGGACAGGGAGGCCTGGTGTGCTGTGGTTCATTGGGTCACAAAGAGTCAGATATGACTGTGAGACTGAACTGAACTGAACTGAAACAGATTAATTTTTTTTTAAAGGTGTCATTGACCAAGAGAGAAGTCACAGGACTCCCTAATGCACAGTGTTTCATTCCTTTATTGTAGGATTAATATGACAAGGAATGAAATATGTTTTTACCTTAATGAAGATGGTGTTGCAACAGCTAGATGCTACACAGAGAGGAAATGGATTTGCAGGAAAAAAAGTGCACTAAATCAGTTTCCGACAGTGGACTTAACATTCAGGAGAAAGATGGTTTTAATATTTATCAACTTTTCCCCTTTCCTTTTGTTGAAATTTCAGCATTTCACTGCTTTAATATTATAGCCTGATGACACAGCTGGAATGATTTTGAAAGCAATTTTCTTATTAGTTTTATACTTTTTAAATTGTCTGGATCTTGGCTCATCTATATCAATTTGAGAAGAATCATGAAATTTAACAGAATCTCTAGGTTAATTTTGGGAGTGTTGCATTTATATATTATTTTCTTAATCATTTACAGTGTATCTCTTGTATTGATTTTTGTCTTGTATAACTTACAATTTTTCTAAACAGTTACTCCATAGTATTTATTATATGTGTCTCTATTATATGTATCTATTGCTTTTGCAATTATATACTTTTATTATCTTTTAAAATAGTTGTTTTTATTATCAAGATAATTCTTTTAGGTATTCTTGTTCTGTTCAACATGCTTTCTGACAATTCATAATTTTCTAATAATTTGTGGATTCATTTAAATACTGGAAAACATAGCATCTAGTAGTAACAGTTTTATTTTTCCTATATTGTAAAAATTAGTTATTTCTTGTATAATTAAAATGGGTGGAATTTCCAGGACAATATTGATGGTAAAAATTGTTCCACATTTTAAAGGAAATGCTTCTGATATGTTAACATTAGTCGTATTGTATCTAGTTTTTTATATCCTTTTCTTAAAAGTTAGGTTGATTCTTTTCTATTTTTATTTGTTAAGAGATTTTTTTTTTCTGTAGGAAGAGACTTCATTTTCTTGTATGCTTTTTTTTGCTGTATCTGTTTTGATGTTGTCATGGTTTCTATTTCTTAATCTTTTAATGTAATGAATGACATTTTAAATTTTCTAATGTTAAGAGACTGCTTTATGTTCCTAGATAAAATTCAGTTTGGTCATGACATGATATCCTATTTATTTTAGATATATTCATTTTTATATTTATTTTTTAACAGTCTTGAGTGTGATTACTCTAAAATTTTCCTTAGGAAGGCCGGGATTATAGTTTGAATAATTCAGTGATGACATGGTTGAAAAATGTGCTGCTTTACAATTATGCTATAAAAATGTGAATGATAAATTTCATATGTCTTGAAAATTCATTCCTGCTCACATTTTCTGCATATTTTTTTTAAGATAGCTGCCAGGAGCCAGCACAGGATTTCCCACCCATGACAAGGTCATGCGGGAGAACCCAGACGGGCAAGGCAAGTCAGGGCTAGAGGAACCCACCCCCCCAAAAAAAAACCCCGCTGGACCTGCCTGAGCGTCTACCCCAAAACCAGAATCTGTCTGTTTTACTGTTTTACGACTTTCACCAATTCCTCCGACATTAACGGGGGGCTATCCCCGACCACCTTTCTCTGAAGGAAATCAACTTAAAGTTCTAGTTAATAAGCCTCCTGGGCATAATAGGAGTGTTTAAATCCAAACCCCTCAGAGGGCTCTCTTACTTGCTTGACAGGTTTACCCAGACTTCTACAGCTACGCATACGATTGTTTACAGTCTCCCAACCACGAGAGGCACAGGAAGCTTAAGATATTCAAATAGTATAGAGCCTCTCTCGGAGTTAGAAATTGTTAGAATAGAACTAGTAGAAGATTTCATTGTTGAGCCAATGCTTGCTGCCAAGTTTCCACATCCCTTGTATTGTATCCTTGGAAGTGTATTAATTAATACAGTTGGTATATAGAAAAAATAAGCAGTGGCCTTGGTGTTAACAATTTTAGACCCTTAAGGTAATAAATTCTTTCCTTTGTTGGAAGCCCACTGCATCTTTGCCCTATAGGAATGCAACTTTATCTAACACCTTTGGAGGATGGCACCAAACTTTAAAATAATTACTCTTAGAGAAAATAAGTCTTATGGTTGACAAACCTTTATCAGAGTCATAAAATGTTAACAGACCTTCTGGCCAGAAGACGATGTAAATCACCTAAACCATTTGTATATGAAAAGTTTGCAGAAAAGAAAACCTGGTCTTGTAAGGATCAAAGACTGCTGACTTTGCATGATTTCACACCCCCTATTATCCTCTATGCACAACTTAAGGTATATAAGCTCCCTTTGAAAATAAAGCTACGGGCCTTGCTCAAAGCTTGGTCTCCCCGTGTTGTTCTTTCTTGCTTCCTTTTCTCTCCTTTTCTTCTCTGTTCTTCCTTCAGGGTGACTGACTTAGAGCGTGGGGGCTCTCTGAGACCACTTACTTGCCTGGGCATCTAAGACCCACTCGAGAAGGTGCCTAAGGTGGGGCACCTTCTGCTATTCAAGAGGGCACCTGCGGCCTCCGTGGTCAGAGCAAACTTGATGTCACAGGTTTTATTGGCTTTCCGCGTAAACCAGATAGTTCACCTCTGTCTTTTCCCTTTTATTTATCTTTTAATCACCAACGCCGTCCTCCTGAGGGAATCCCTGGATCCAACGGGGGCTGGACCCCATTAGATATGCACTTGTGATCTTCAATGAAGAGCAGTAGCAGCCTTTGAGGGAGCTGCTAGAAAACAGTATTCATGGATATCATGACATAATGATGTCACCAAAGTTGAATGCTGGTACTAGAGAGCTGCAGCCTCTAGAAGATTTATATTGTTTCAATGAAAAAAAAAAAAAAAAACTCATTTTCTCCTGATAGAGAAATAAAATTAGAAAAGACACTTTTGACAATAACAAATCTGATATTATCACTGGCTCTCAACAGGAAAGGGGCTTCCCAGGTGGCTCAGTGGAAAAAGAATCCACCTGCCAATCCAAGAGTTGCAGGAGACATGGGTTTGGGCTGGGAAGATCCTCTGGAGAAGTAAATGGCAACCCACTCCTGTATTCTTGACTGGAGAATTCTATGGACAGAGGAACTTGGTGTGCTCCAGTCCACAGGGTTGCAAAGAATTGGACACAACTGAGCCACTGAGCACACATGACCTGAACAAGAAGAAATAACATCTGAACACCATAAACAATCTGAATGCACCCTCACTGGATAAGCCAATGTATAACAAATTCCCTTTTGCCACTATTCAGAAGATTTTTTGCTAAATAATAATGCTCTTCATGAGCTTATGAGTTCTGTAATGCACTTTAAGCAAAGCGTTGTTTGAAGAAAGACCCTATCATATATGTTTGCCCTAGATCTCAGACCCAGGTGGAAGCCTTTATAAGGTGAAATATCCAGTAATCAATGATTACACAGGGTCTTTGCAGTTGAGGGTAACTTAATTTATGTAATATCTATGAATTTTAATATGAAAAACTACACAATCTATCCCATGGGATAGAATTATTTTTGTAAACTACCAAAAAATGAAAGTGAGTCCTTTAGTTGTGTCTGACTCTTTGTGACCCCATGGACTATAGCCTACCAGGCTCCTCGGTCCATGGGATTTTCAAGGCAAGAATACTGGAGTGGGTTGCCATTTCCTTCTCCAGGGGATCTTTCTGACCCAGGGATCGAACCCAGGTATCCCACATTGTAGGCAGACACTTTACCGTCTGAGTTACGTATATTGTGTGTAGACTCAAAAAATTTCCTCTTCCTGTATCTTATGAGTACCCTCGCCTAGAAAATCCCATGGGCGGAGGAGCCTGGTAGGCGGCAGTCCATGAGGTCGCTAAGAGTCGGGCATGACTGAGCGACTTCACTTTCATGCATTGGAGAAGGAAATGGCAAACCAATCCAGTGTTCTTGCCTGGAGAATCCCAGGGATGGGAGAGCCTAGTGGGCTGCCATCTATGGGGCTGCAGAGTCGGACACGACTGAAGCAACTTTAGCAGCAGCAGCAGCATATCTTATGAGGTTCAACTATGAGCCTAAAATGTTGTGTTGACATTCTAATGCTCAGGACCTCAGACTGTGACCTTATTTGGAAATTAGGGCTGGGCTGAATGTAATAGTGAAGACATCATTACTTTAGGCCTCAAGCTCTTTAGCACCAGTGGTGTTATAAGAAGAGGAAATTTGGAGTCAGACAAAACTCTTAACAAAGTGAAGACAACGTGAAGACAAAGGGAAAAGACAGCCCTGTGATTGAAGTGATATACCTATAAGTCAAAGAGCGCTAGGCATGGCCAGCCATTACCAGAAGCAGGAAGAGGCAAGAAAGGACTGTCTCCTAGAGCAGTCTGAGAGAGCATGACCCAGAGGACATATTGATGTTGGGCCTTCTAGGCTGTAGTACTGAGACAATCAGTTCCTGGTGTTTTAAATCATGCAGTGCATGGCACTTTGTTATGGCAGCAGTAGCATTAACACATTGTATTTCTGAAGTGTAAAAACCCCTGCATCCTTGTTTTTAAAATAAAAGACTGACTCAAGAATCCATGATTAATTCACTGTTTGTCAGTTGTTTCATGAGGGCTGTCTTTCCACCTTGCTTATACTTTCCTTTGTTGTGCCAAAGCTTTTAAGTTTAATTAGATCCCATTTGTTTATTTTTTGTTTTTATTTCCATTACTCTGGGAGGTGGGTCATAGAGGATCTTGCTGTGATTTATGTTGAAGAATGTTCTATCCATGTTTTCCTCTAAGAGTTTTATAGTTTTTTGTCTTACATTTAGGTCTTTCATCCATTTTGAGTTTATTTTTGTGTGTGGTGTTAGGAAGTGTTCTAGTTTCACTCTTTTACATGGAGTTGACCAGTTTTCCCAGCACCCGTCGTTGAAGAGAGAAACGTGAAGATGTAGAAACAAAGACTAGCTATTGGGCTGGGGAACTGGTAACAATTTAGATTATAATTCAACCACATAGCAGGATCACTGAACTCCTATTTCTCTGAAATACATGAAGGCATGACACACGTTGCTACGTTATTTTTACAAGAAGCAGACCCACTCCAAATGAAAACTGCTGACCATGAGAACATAGACTCTAGACTGGTTGAAACTGGAAAATTAATGATGCTTGAAACGTCACCTTGATGCCAACCAATCCAAAAATGTCCATGAGTTGGTGACACACCGCTCCTTGAACACTATAAAACTCCTCACTATCCCACTCCTGCGTGGGTCACACAGTCTTGAGTGCATTAGCCCTCTGTGGTCCCCTTTGCCTGGCAGCACAATAAAAGTTACTCTTTTCTACTTCAGGCAAAACCTGTCTCTATGTTTCTATTCGGCAACAGAGAACACAGGCAGGGTTTTGGCAACATTATCAATATCAACTTCTTTTCATTTCTATGTTTCATCTTTTTCAGATACAAGCATAACCTAGAATGTCCACTGCTTCTTTCAGGAAATGTATTTAAAGGAAAATACATTCTCTCAGCATTTAAATGCATCAAATCCAGTTTTGTCTATCACTCGACAAAAGTGAATAAAAGCAGCCCTCACCACATCACTCCTATCTTTATTGCTGTATCCAGTGACCTTGCTTCAGTAAATAACTCCCATGTCCTCTTGAGCACCATTTCCTTTTCTTCCTTACTAAAGAATAGTAGATTTACAAAATTAACTTCGAATGTACAATATAGCAGTTCAAAATTTTTATACTGCATATATATAGTTATAGATGCAAATAACAAATAAGTGTTTGCCAGGAAGGAGTGGGGGGAGCAGAGGGAAAGAAATAGGTGAGGAAGAGTGAGAACCAAAACCTCCAGTTACAAGATAAATGAGTTATAAGTATCAAACGTGCAGTGCAGGGAATATAGTCAATAACTGGGTAATATATTTGCAAGCTGACGTGTCGTAACTGGACTTATCATGGTGATTAGTTTGAAATCCATTGTCTTGCAATTAAAGTACTATTCATGAAATAGCTCATTGTCTTTTTAAACATTCATACAAAGCCCAATCTTCTGTGTGTTTGTGGCAAGTGGCCTTCTGACGAAAAATGTGTGGTTCACTGTGTGAATTTTTCACTATCCAAATTAGTTTAGCTTGACATTTTCAGTTACTCAGGAAGTTCCGGCCACAAACGGTTGACTGTAGTCTTAGTTCTCTAATAAAAGCTGGAGGTAAAATGCCTGATATAAATATGGTAGAGAAAGATGTTTTCCAACTGGGCGGATTGCAAAATGAGGTAAGAATTTGGGCTGTAAGGAATGAGGGTGAGGATTGAGGTGATAAAATAATGCTACTGATAAGACTCTAGTGGTTCACAGTTACAGAGTTTTCAAGGCTGAGAGATCTTGAAAGAGTGCTATAATTTATAAATTGTAAATGTGTTTATAATTTGTTTAAGAATAAGCAGATATGGAAATTCTTGTTCTCACAGGCAATGAAAGGGAACTATTAAGAGAAAGAGGTAAGAGAATGGAAACAGGTAAAATTTATGACTGACAATGGAATGATTAATTTCACTGGGAAAAATACATACTGTAAAGTGTTACACAGATGCAGCATATTATTATTGTGAAATAAAGTATAAAACTTATCATGGAAGCTCACAGGAGGGAAAACATTAAAAGGAAGTAAAAGATATTTACCAATTTAAAAAAGTGAACAATTCCAGATAAAAATTTAGGAGA